>NC_137076.1:74772963-75972963 GCF_951640355.1 Cnephaeus nilssonii
AATTACTATGCCATATGGGTACTAAATTTATCAAGGTGATAACTTCATAGGTTATAGAAATGTCTAATTACTGGGTTGTACACCTGAAACTAATATAATGTATGTCAACTGTAATTGAAAAATAAAAAATTATTTAAAAAATTAACAAACCCTCCCCTGCAAACAACTGTCATAGACAACATCAACTAAAACTAAGTGGATGAGTGTAAGGAGAAACAATTTGCGTAATCTCAAAGTATCTCCCCCAAGGTATCTATCTATATATATATATAAAAAGCCAGTGTCATGACGACCAGGATGACCAAACAACCGGTCACCATGAGGTGCATTGAACACCTCTTGGTCCCTGCCCTGCAGCCCACAGGCTCTGATTGCAGCAAGGCGGGCGACAGGTGGGTGGGGTGAGTGTGGTGAGGCAGCGGGCGGGTGGGTGTGGCTACTAGCATGACGGGGTGGCAGGCAGGGCTGTGAGTAGCAGTGGGCTACCTCGTGCAATTTCACGCACTAGGCCTCTAGTTTATTAACTAACTTTATAATGGAGAAACCTGACAGAAGCCACCTTAACCAAGTGATCAAGGTCAACATCACCAATAATATATTGACATTAGGAATCTTGTGATGATGGACTGAGGACACAAATGCATTTCTGTGATATCCTTCCAAAAAGCATAACTTCAGTTCAATGAGAAAACAACAGACAAACCCAAATTGGGGAACATTAGACAAAATAACTGATATTCTTCAAAAGTGATAAGGGCCTCAAAGACAAAGACTGAGGAACTGCTAGACAGCAGTAGACTTATAAGTAAGTACATGTATTTTCTGGGTAATATTCTATAACAGGAAAAGGACATTAGTGGGAAAACTGGTGATATATGAATAAGGTTTTTGGTTTATCACATTAATTTCTTGGTTCTTATCATTGTACTATGGTTATGTAAATTCTAGCATTAGGGGAAGCTAGATGAAGTATATATGAAAATTGTAATATTTTTACAACTTTTCTACAATTGGCTCAAAATAAAAATTAAAAGAATACATAAAACCATAACTATGAAGTACACCTTCTGTGCACTTTTTTCCATATCCAGTACTAACTTGTAGCCTAGTGCCTTATTTTGATTCCAGGACAAAATTTCAATATTGTACAATCATACTAACAAAATGTTTGGGGATGAAAACCTATGATCTAATGACTCCTTTTGAAATGGTTGTGGTTGAGATATAATACATTTACTAAAGACTGGCATTAAATAAAACAGCAAAAAGATAACAGAAGCATAAACTTGTGAGTACAATGAGCTTTATTTCATTGCAAGTGATGTTACCTATGTACACATTTTTTCTCTTTCAAGTTAACTGCTGAAATTGCCCTTAAAGAGACCACATTGTAAAATGTGTTTAACTACTAATTTATTAAATTTTCCTGCCAATTGACACATTCTGTATGAAGCCTTTCAAGGAAGTTTTGAGAGTTTATTTACAAATCACCAAAAGCAGGTGGTTCTGTAAAACTTACAGGTAATTGTAGGCTCCTTAAACTCACAACATATATATTTCAACATTTAAACAGAAGCCCATTTTCTTCCAAAGTAATTTTCTCTCACTTTATCATAAAAATATAAAAAAGGCAACATTCATAGTTTTAAAAACCTATATTGAACCCAAATCAAGATTTCTTTACAAATGTATTTTTCCAAAAAGTTTAAAAGACATCACAGAATAATCTGATGTTAAATACTCTTACCACAGCAGAGTAATTTAAGAAATATTGTGCAGTACTTTTTAACCTTTCATGCTAGATTTCAATTGTGTATGTGCTATGTTCACACACCATATTTATGTAGTACATTGTTGTATATGACCAGTTACCACATAAACTGTCCTACTAAAATAATAAAAATGGTAAAAGGCAATCTTTATGAAAGCTTAAAAAAATCTCAATAAAAGGCAACCAACATCACCCTCATTTTCTGTAAGAATTACCTTTCTTCCTCCCTTTGAATGGTACTTTTTATAGCATATTAACAAAGAAATACACTGAGTGGCCAGATTATTATGATCTCTGAATGCATAATAATCTGGCCACTCAGTGTATATCCTATATAATAAAAGGCTAATATGCAAATTGTCCCCTCGACCAGGAGTTCGACCAGCAGGCAGGCCGGCTAACCACCCATGTCCCCTCTCCCTGGCCAGGCTGGCCGGACCCCACCCATGCACAAATTCATGCACCAGGCCTCTAATATATATATACTGAGTGGCCATATTATTATGCATTCAGAGATCATAATAATCTGGCCACTCAGTGTATATTTATACCACTTTTACTTGTTAGCCTTTTAAATGACTGATTTCTGATATACTGAATTTACCCAAAGGCACCAAGATTCCTAAGTAGTTTCAACATTTTTGTTCCTTTTTAAGTTCCTCTAGAATGATGCTCCTCAGAGAAGTGTAACTCTAAGAATCAGAAGAAAATAAACGATACAACACAGTAACTTGAAACTTGTACTATCAAAAAAGGTAGAAATATATTAATAGGTTTCTTGAATTTTTCATTTAGGACAGAAGGCAAAATAACTTCCTGAACATAAACATAAAAATAGAGCACATTTATCAATAGTAGGAAGACGCCTAAGCTTATAATAACAATGTATTAAATCTGACGTAATAACACACAGAAATTCACTGCCAGATATTCTGATGCATTATCCTGAAAATATATCTCATACATAACACTAACATATAACAAAGTATAGCATTGTTTTCACAGGGAGAAAAGATAAGTTTTAGTTTTGTTTTACTCTAAAGATTTTTTTATTTTTTTGGAGAGGAAGGCAGAGGGAGAGAGAGAGAAACATTGATGTGAGAGTGAATCATTGACAGGCTGCCTCTGCATGTCCTCCACCAGGGACTGAGCATGCAACCTGGGTTTGTGCCTTGATCAAGTCAAAGCAGCAATCTTTTGGTGCATGGGATGACACTCGACCAACTGAGCCACATGGGCCAGGGCAAAAATAACTTTTACCACAAAAACAGAATTACTGGATTTCAGCTTTTGATTAAGTGTTAGAGATATACTTTAAATATAAAAAAGAAAAACAAGGTTCACCCTTAAAATAAAAAAGTATACATATATATATATATTTCATTAATACTTTTTATGCTCTTACAATGTAAAACATTTAGAAACTTCTGAGCTCTCAAAATTTTGGCCAGTTAACCTATTTGGCTTTAACATATTCTAGATTCCCTTTTGAGAATCAGACTAAAGTTTATGGTCCATCAGTCCAATATAGGTAGAGCGATTCTATTTCTTTTGCTTCTTTTTTGGTGGTTCATCTTCGGAGCTGCTATCCGTGCTGGTGCTGCTACTACTGGAAGAGCTGGAATCTGAGTCTGAATCAGAGGATGAGGAAGAGCTTGTGGAGGAGGCTGAAGACGATGAACTGGAGGAGCTTTCATCAGTATCACTGTCCTCAGACGAGGATGAGGTAGATGTTTCTTCACTTTCTGATGAAGAATCACTGGCTGAACTGTCACTGCTATTGCTACTGGAGCTGGTTACACTCTTAGACCTATTAGACAATCAGTAGTTATATTCATGGGCAGCCAACATTTAGTAAAATGTTAATTTCTGTACATGTATATAACTGAAGCTTTGCTAGCATGTTATTCCTACATTTACTGCTTTTGGGATTGCCTAACTATTGTAACCATACTGCCTTCCATCCCTTAGCAAGGTCATTTACTTTAGTAATTTAACTCTCTTGGATGGTATAATATACCTACTATATTATGCGCCACAGCAAATAAATAATAGTAGAATAAAGTTGCAGTATAACAAATGGTTTTATTTAAACCTCATGAAGTGGCAAATGTTTCATAATCTCAATTACTTTAGACCAGGAATAGCTGGACAATAATTTCTTACCAGTTTAATAATATTACCTATTCTAAGCTAGGAGAAATTATTTACTATTTCCAGGTAGAAGGACTCTGGAAAGTAAGAGAAAAAGGAGACATAAAGGCAATAAATTCCAGATAGGTAAAGAGAGGAACATATCAGAAAATTGCAAACAAGAAACTTCAGATTCAAATCTTTAACTACTATTTTAAAATCACTCTTCCTATCCCTCCAACTAATATTACATATTAACTATATAATACTCCTGAAGCCACATACCTTTTTTTCTTCGTCTTTCTTTCTACATTAGTTTCTCCAATGCTGATAAACATGGGAAAAAGAAACTCCTATTAATAGACTGATTATGCACAGCTCAGACCGACCCTTCTGTTATCCCCAAAACTATTCTATATTGGAGAAACACTTTGTCTTTTATAACATGTATTCAGAGTCCAGTATTACTTGTTATAACCAAATGGAAACTTTCCTGTTGTAGGCTCTATGTGGTACATAGTAATATAACCAGCACATAGTAATATAACCTAGCACATAGTAACATAACCAGCACTGAAGCAAAACATGTTATCTTTTTTTTTTTTTAACATGTTATCTATTAACTTTATCTTAGAAGCCAGGTAAGTTGGTAAAGATGACTGAATGAACCAATTTGATTCTTTTTTTAGTTTTGAACTTAGGTTGATGTGGTTAAATCAACTACATCCTGAACAAAAATACAAAGTAAATAATAGCACAACAATTGTAATTTATAATTTGAGTTTCCAGAGTAATATTATAAATGGCCATCCTATATAATCCTCTCTAATAAAATGGTAATATGCAAATTAACCATCACTCTGCTACATAAGCCACGCCCACCAGCCAATCAGGGCGAGTATGCAAATTAACCCCAATCCAAGATGGCTACAGCCACGGAGAGCAAGGTTTCCCAGGTAACAGAGCAAGCCAAGCTTTCCATAGCCGTTGCAGGCCTAAGCCTCCACTCAAGCTACAAAGTTTCAATTATAGAAGGTAAACAAATTCAAACAAATGGCAGCAGAATGGAGCTTGAGAGAGCAAGCCAGGGTTGCTGGCGGCAACAGGGGAAGCAAAGATTTCCGCACACCCTGGCCGGGCTCACCCGCTTAAGGCTACAAAGTTTCAATTGTAGAAGGTGAATTAACTGCCACAGAGATGGCTGCCACCCCGGAGGGAGCAGCAGGCTTGGCTCCGCTCCAGGCTACAAAGTTTCAATTGTAGAAGGAAAATAAATTCCAGATACCAGGGCCTCCCCTTGGGTTGCCAGGGGGCGTGGCCGGCCTGCAAACCACCACAGGCCCCTCGCTCAGGCTGCTCCATGCCCCAAGGGAACCCCACCCTGATCCGGGACACCCTTCAGGGCAAACCAGCTGGCCCCCACCCATGCACCAGGCCTCTATCCTATCTAATAAAAGAGTAATATACAGATTGGTCATCACTGCAACACACAGTATAGCTGCCCCCATGTGGTCAAAGATCCTGCCCCCATGTGGACACAAGATGGCCACTACAAGATGGCCAGCAGGAGAGGGCAGTTGGGAGGCACCCGGCCTGCAAGGGAGGGCAGTTGAGAGGGACCAGGCTTGCAAGGGAGGGCAGTTGGAGGTGATCAACCCTGTAAGAGAGGGCAGTTAGGGGTAACCAGGCTGGCAGAGGAGGGAAGTTGGGGGCAAACAGGCTGGCAAGGGAGCAGTTAAGCATCAACCAGGCTGGCAGCGGAGTGGTTAGGGGGTGATCAGGCTGGCAGGCAGAAGCGGTTAGGGGCAATCAGGAAGGCAGGCAGGCAAGCAGTTGGGAGCCAATAGTCCTGGATTGTGAGAGGGATGTCCGACTGCCCGTTTAGGCCCAATCCCACAGGGATTGGGCCTAAACGGGCAGTCGGACATCCCTCCAGGAGTCCCAGATTGGAGAGGGTATAGGCTGGGCTGAGGGACAACCCCCCGCCGTGCACGAATTTCGTGCACCAGGCCTCTAGTAAAAGCATAATATGCCAAGTGTCCAGTCGTCCAGTCAACCAATCAAAACATAATATGCTAATGATGTGCTAAGGCCACTCAACCGCTCGCTATGATGTGCACTGACCACCAGGGGGCAGATGCTCTGACTGGTAGGTTAGCTTGCTGCTGGGGTCTGGCCGATCAGGACTGAGCAAGATGGGCTGGACGTGCCCTGGAGCCCTCCCACTGTCCCTCCCCAGCTGGCCAACCTTCTGTGTCCCTCTCCGGCCCCGATAGTGCACCGATGGGGTCCCTTGGCCTAGCCTGCGCCCTCTCGCAACCCAGGACCCCTTGGGGGATGTCAGAGAGCCGATCCCACAGGCGAGGCCAAGGGACCTACTGGTGCACGAATTCGTGCACTAGGCCTCTAGTTTCATATAAAAAGCAACCTTTAATTTAAAATAACCATTTCTTTTTCTGTATGTCCCCAAAATGTTCAGTTATTTACTGTGAAAATTAATACTTGAAGACTGTGTTCCCTCACATCATTTACCAAGAACAAAGTCTGGTGATTTTTGAATGAAATATACAAATGGCTTGCTGTTATATTCCTGCCAAACAACATGCATACTAAATCAGATTTTCAAATTACAGAATTATTTCTATTATTATAGCAGTGTCATGTAAATTTAGTATTTCGATATTCAGGACTTCTCTATATTTCCTAAGTAATGCTTCTATCCTTATTTCCTGAGTCTTTAAATATAAATATACTAGAGGCCCAATGCACAAAATTCATTGGCCCTCACAGCCCTGGTTTCGTCTGGAAGGCTGTTCGGCTGTCTGGTCTAATTAGCATATTATGCTTTTATTATTATAGATATGTATGTAAAGTTGTTTTACATAATAGAATTACTGAATTGTCATTTTGAGGGTAAGTGGAAGAAGTACATTTATTAAACCACACCAAAAGAATTCATGATCACTGAAATTCACACACTTCCATCATTTTATCATTAAACCAAAAATCAACAGTCTTTATGTAATAGAGACATATCTAAAATTCATATAGATCTATGTATTTTTAAGATCAAGATACTTGTGTAATACAACTAGAAAAACAAAAAAGTAAATGTTGGGATGAAGTTATTCATATCTTATATTTTATATTTTAGGACAGAGGTCTCTAAACGTATTTTGCTTACATTCCTAATAAAATAATTTTGCAAAACTATGTTTCTTCCTCATACTTTTTTAATTATAAGTTTCAATATTTGCAAATGGTATAATCACTGGCATATTATATATTATTCTAAGAAAATTATTATATGATTTTGATAATTGGATCCAATGAAAAGTAAATGTCACAATAATTTGATACCTACCACAATTCACTTAAAAAACACATGTACAATCTTATCTTTTAAGAGTTGGTACTTTTACATTGTCTTTTTTTTCCTTTTAAACTTGAACTTTTAATCTGCTTTCCCCATAGAATGTATCCTAAATATTTTTATGCCTGAAAAATTGACTGATCACTTATGATACTTCTCTGTAATAAAAAGAGACATAACTTGAAATTGTACCTTTTAATTGCTTGTGATCATAAGCTTTTAAAAGTGTTTAAAAATTCTGAACTGAGTTAGCATTATCGTTATTACTACAAAGTTGATTAGAACAATGTAAAACTATATAATTTTAGTAACTATTATACATAAAATAACTGTATTAGAAATACATCTCTTAATGACATGGATTATTTTTCTAGTTTATGTATCTATGAATCTTATTGCTAGACTATGACAAGGTTCAACCTCAATTCAATTCCTATATTTAATTTGTATGGATTTAACCTGATAAACCTTGTTAACCTGAATAGGTAGATAGGAATAGAAAGTGTTTTGTTGTAGCAATGTTAGTCAATGCTTTGAATGTCTCCCAAGTTATATTCTATAAGTAACATAATGATGTATCATTAAAATATACTGATAAATTGAAAATTCAATTAGGTCTTACTTCATTTTTGCTGGGAAAAAAAATTTATAGAATAATTTACTCCCAATAATTAAAACCATTCACTTTTTCATTCCAATACCAGCATTTTGAAAGACCTTTAGGTTTTTATACATTAGAGCAATATACCAAGGTTAAGATTAGAGAAGGTGAGAAGTATGCCTTTTTTTTGCAAAATTAAGAAGGGTTGTTGAGAAGGGGGAGTGGAAAAGGAGAACCAAGAGACAAGTTCTCATACAGATTTATTTTTGGAAAAAGTATAATGAATGTTGATAATCTAGAAACTGATTACCGTATTTTCTGGCGTATAAGACGACTGGGCGTATAAGATTTTCCTGGGTTAAAAAGTCGTTTTATACGCCGGAAAATACGGTAGTCCAATATATCTAATCCATTATATCTAATCCCATCAATATAGTCCAATATACTGTATTTTCCGGCATATAAAACGACTTTTTAACCCAGGAAAATCTTATATGCCCAGTCGTCTTATACGCCGGAAAGTACGGTACTTACCTACTCCTGTATAACCCTTGAAGAGCCTCATGTCCACAAATTAGAAGGCAGCTTCCTTGAAAGTCCTGATATTTAAAACACTATTAATAAAGCTAATAGTCCTAAAGACGCTGCTTCTAAGTTGACCTGACCCCTTCCTATTTCAGTTTCTCTAAAGCATATGTACTTACTTATTTCATAGGAATTTAAAAAGCTTTATTCAAAGGGCATAAAAGAATAAATAACAATTTTCCAGTTTCCTTCCTACTCAGACCTTTTTAGAAAGAAACTATAATTATCGAACATTTATATTTTCAAAAAAATCCAATTATTCCTTTTTTCTTTTTTTTTTAACATAAATGATAGCATATTATATACTAGAGGCCCAGTGTACAAAATTCGTGCACAGGGGGCTTGGGGGGAGAAGGGTGTCCGTCAGCCTGGCCTGCACCCTTTCCAATCTGGGACCCCTCAGGGGATAACCGGCAGTCGGACATCCCTCTCACAATCCAGAACGGCTGGCTCCTAACCACTCGCCTGCCTGCCTGATTGCCCCTAACTGCTTCTGCCTGCCAGCCTGATCGTCCCTAACTGCTCCCCTGCTGGCTTGATTGCCCCTAGGATGCAGTGTGGGCGACTTCTCCGGCTGACTGCGGCCTGGGATCACAGGGCAGGTGGCTTCTTCATCTCCTGGGCTGCAGCCAGCCTTGGGTGCTGGGGCCCAGTTTCTCTGTCTCCCCCAGGATGTGGGGCGGGCGGACATGGGGCGGGCGGACATGGGGCGGGCGGACATGGGGCAGGTGGACATGGGGCAGGCGGACATGGGGCGGGCGGCTTCTCCAGCTGGCTGCAGCCTGGATCACAGGGCAGGTGGCTTCTTGATCTCCCTGGCCGCAGCCAGCCTCAGGCGCTGGCACCCGACTTCTCCGACTCCCACAGGCTCGGAGGGGCTGGGGGGCGGGGCTGCTGCCATCTTTTCAGGTTAATTTGCATACCCACTCCTGATTGGCTGGTGGGCGTAGCAGAGGTACAGTCAATTTGCATCTTTCTCTTTTATTAGTGTAGATACTGCTTTCTACTTAGTCTATATTAATATAAGTATCCTGGATACTTATCTTGGATATCTTTTTATAACAGCTTATATAATACTATGTGTATTCTGTTGTCATAGGTAGAAGCAATAAAGCAAAATGATTAAGAGCATGGATTCTAAAAAGACAGGTTGGTTTAACACTTAACTTTTCTACTTACTAGCTGTGTGACAACACTGAGCAAGTTACTGAACCTCTCCATGCTTCAGTTTCTTCATACGTAAAATGGGGATTAATAATAGTAGTTACCTTTATGTTATAGATATGATGCTTAAATATGCTAATACTTCTAAAGAGCTTAGTATAGTACCTGGCACATAATAAGTACTCATTAATATTGTAATCTAAATCTGGATAACAACCATGAAACATTTAGGCCCTTAATAAAGTCTATAAATATAAATTAAAAGATTCCTTTGGAAAAAAATATTCCTTTAGCTATCACATGTAAACTTACCTTTGTTGTAATAATAATCTGTTTTCTTTTTCTTTTAAAGCTTTCTTTAGTTCTGCTGTTCTTGAAGGCCTATGTAGGTATTTTCTTTTTCCTGTGCATTCATAAGTCCAATGTCCAAATTCCAAGCATTTCTGACATCTTACATGTTGTTTATTTGCTTCACTACAGGGCAAAAATCAGAATACAGGTCTTAAATTCTGCCCTGAAAAGCATAAACAATATAATGTGTAAAATGGTGCTTATTTTTAAATAGAAACAAACATCATTTTACATTTTAAATTGTTTATGTTAGGTTTAATCACAAGACAGCATAGTCAGTGGTTAAGAGCATGGACCTTGAAGTTAAGACAGAATTTAGCTCAAATCTTCATTCCTTAATTCCATTCCAGCAATGGCAGACTAGGTAACTCAGAAAACACTTAGGCTCAGAACTAGAAAAGACAGTCAAAACATTTAAAACAATCTGCTTGAGGCATGAGAGAACAATAAGGTAAAGAATAACCAAGCCAAGATATGGAAGAAAATAGAAATCCAGAGTGGTCAGCCCTGTAGTTTGTATCTGCAGTTAGGACTCAGAGGGTCTATCCGTTAAGAATAAACCAACCATATAAGGAGGGCAGCCTGGTTTCTAGACATCTAGGAGACTAAGAAAAATCTCAGTTCCTGAAATTAGATTAAGATGCAGCAAGCAAAGAAAAGCAGATGAAAGAATTGGAAAGGAAGAAATAAAATTGTCATTCCTCACTGATGATGTACTATGCACATGGCAAATCCAAAAGATCTACAGATAAAATATTTTCAATAGTTTGAATTCATGAGTGAGTTTAGCAAGGCTTTGGATTGGATCAGCAAACTGTCCGTAAAGGGTCAGATAGTAAATATTTTAGGCTTTGCAGATCAAGAGGCAAAAGTGAGTATATTATCCCTGGCCAGCATGGTTCAGTGGACTGAGCATTGTCCCAAGCTCCAAGAGGTTGCTGACTCGATTCCCAGTCAGGGTATATGCCTGGGTGACAGGCTCAATCCTCAGTAGGAGGTGTGCAGGAAGCAGCCGATTGATATTTCTCTATCATAAATATTTCTATCTTCTCTCCCTCCCCTTTTCCCTCTCTCTAAAAAAAAAAAAAATCAATAAAAACATATTTAAGGAAAAAAGTGAGAATATTATGTAGATACTTATATAACAGAAGAGAAGAAAATTTTCCGGAGATATTTTGTTAATAAAAATATTTCAAATAAGAGAGGTTTACTAATGAGAAGAATGGAATTCTTTTTTGGAGGATAACGTTTCACTCAATTGAGATTCAAAGTTGTGTTCCCCATCATCAAATTGATCATATATATTAGTAACATTCTTCATACCCTGGCTAGGTAGCTCAGTTGGTTGGCGTGGCATCCTGATACACCAAGGTTGCAGGTCTGATCCCTCATCAGTGTACATACAACAATCAACCAATGAATGCATGAATTGGGTAGAACAATAGATCAACGTTTCTTTCTCTCTCTCTCTCTCAAATAAATAATTAATTAAAAAAACAACAACAACATTCTTAGTTTGCAAGACTACAAGAATAGCCGAGACCGGTTTGGCTCAGTGGATGGAGCGTCGGTCTGCAGACTGGAAGGTCCCAGGTTCGGTTCCGGTCAAGGGCATGTGCATTGGTTGCGGGCACATCTCCTGGTGGGGGATGTGCAGGAGACAGCTGGTCGATGTCTCTCTCTCATCGATGTTTCTGGCTCTCTGTCCCTCTCCCTTCCTCTCTGTGAAAAATCAATAAAAAATATATATTAAAAAAAAAAAAAAGACTACAAGAATAGGCAGCAGGCAGGATTCAGTTTGCCAAACTGTGTTAGATAAGGTCAACATGTAAAAATGAATTGTTCCTATATAATAAAAACAATTAAAAATTTATTTAAATATGTTTTTATTGATTTAAGAAAAAGGAAGAGAGAAGGATAGAGAGAGAAACATCAATGATGAGAGAGAATCATGAAATGGCTGCTTTCTGCACGCTCCCTACTTGGGATCGAGCCTGCAACCTGGGCATGTGCCCCAACCAGGAATTGAACTGTGACCTTCTGGTTCATGGGTCGACACAACCACTGAGTCACACAGGCCAGGCAAAAAATGAAATTTTGCCCTAGTTGGTTTTGCTCATTGGATAGAGCGTTGGCCTGTGGACTAAAGGGTCCCAGGTTCGATTCTGGCCAAGGGCACATGCTGGGGTTGTGGGCTTGATCCCCCCAGTAGAGGGCATACAGGAGGCAGCCAATCAATGATTCTCTCTCATCATTGATGTTTCTATCTCTCTATCCCTCTCTCTTCCTCTCTGAAATCAATAAAAATATATTTTAAAAAATGAAATTTTAAAAGGTGTCATTTATAATATCCTAAAAAGTACCAAATACCTAGAAATAAAGTATGTGTAAGACTTTTGTGCAGAAAGCAAAGATTACGGAGAGGAACTAGATATTTAGATAAATAGCTAATAGAGGGATATCATGTTCATAGAATGGAAGACTCAATATTGTAAAAATGTCCCTTCTCTCCATATTGACCTATAGGTTTAAAGTAATGCCAATAAAAATCTCAGTAAGTTGTTTTTTGTTGGTAAAGACCTATAAGAGAAAAATCTGAAAGGATCTGCCAAAATAAGCTGATACTAGTGAAAAATATCAAGAATATAAAATAATTATTTTATTTTGTGTATTAGTTATATTTAAAGCACAAAAAATATAAAAAGGGATAGGTTCACTATTTGTTGTGCTAGGTAAATAGGTCACCAATATCACATTATGGGCTTAGAGATCAAGCAGGACTATTTTATTTTGTTTCAGTCTGAACTCAGGTATTATTATCCTCCTATATAATAGAAGCCTAATATGCAAATTATCCCCTCGACTGGGAGTTCAACTGCTCGCTATGTCGTGCGCTGATAACCAGGGGGCGGCACAGAACATGGCGGGCCTTGGCGGCAGTAGAAGCGCTGCTGGCCCCGATGAGAGCAGGACCGCAGCAGGATGATGGAGCGGTGGAGCAGGTGAGCAGGTGGCAACAGGCCAAGGCGGGTGCGAGTGGGGCCTGATTGCCCCGCCAACTGCTTTGCAGTCGGGAACCAGCGGTGGCGGCAGGGGGTGGGGTCACCGCCCAACTCCCAGGCGCTGAGGGAGCCGGGTGGGAGCCCCATGACTCAGGCGGAGGGGGGCGCGTGGGGGCCCGAAGGCCCAGGTACTGCCCAGGGCCCCGAGGTCAGCTGGTACCTGCCCTTCCACAGCAGAGGCTCATGCTTCAATCACTGGCCAGGCCTAGGGACTGCACCTGTGCACAAATTTCGTGCACCAGGCCTCTAGTACACGGAATAAAAAGAGTATTTGAGGAGTATATTATATAACAGAGCCCTTATCCATTTCGAATGTGTTTAAGTTATATGACCAGGTGAATGCTCTCTGACATATCAGAGATTTTCCCAGGTGAGACTATTGGACTGCTACTGGTAATCTGAGGAACTCTGGAATATAGAAGTGGTGCTGAAAGATGGGAAGTAGGCAAATTCTGTTTTGATTTTAGAAGTGAAGAGAAGGGTAGATTCCTCAAACTAGATCAGTGAACTTGACATCTATTCTAGCCAAAATTCTGGCTGGATTTATTAAATTGATTCAGAAAGGAGAGCCATCACACCTAGCTAGATATCAGATCATTACATAATATTACATTGCCTTTTGGATCTTTCATTAGGCATCCTGGAAAGTCTCTCACAAACAAAACAGAATAATTAGGTAGATCAGTTGAACATCATGATCAGAGTACTGTTTAACAGGTTGAAGCAAATCATATATAGAGAGGTATCGGGCAATGGCCTGCAGGGTTTGGTCCTCAGTTTGGTTTTGTTCAACATTTTTATAATTATGTGCATTTTATTAAACTCGCAGCTGACACAAAGCTGGGAGGGATAGCTAATACGACAGATGACTGAATCAGGATCCAAAAAGGTCCTGACAGGCTGGAACTCTTTGTCAAATTTAACAAGAGTAAGAGTAAATCTGAAAATCAGTTCAAGTACAAATCGGAGGAAACGACTTGATGGCAATTCAAATGGAAAAAGCTTAGGTTTTTTTTTTTTTTTTAATATATATTTTTATTATTTCAGAAGGGAGAGGGAGAGATAGAAACGTCAATGATGAGAGAGAATCACCGATCGGCCGTCTCCTGCATGCATGCCCCACACTGGGGACTGAGCCCACAACCCAGGCATGTGCCCTGACCAGGAATCCAACCCTGACCTCCTCGTTCATAGATCTATGCTCAACCACTGAGCCACTCCAGCTGGGCAACACTTAGGGTTTTTAATTGACTGAAATCAGTTTAGGTTATAAGTTGGAAAGTTAAAAGGAAGCAGAGTTTAGCTTCAAATATTATTTTCCTTTCAGCTCAGCATAAATTTTTTGAGAGTTAAAAAATGTAACAGGCTACTTCAGGAGGTGAATATGTTATTGCAGGTCTTGCAGCCAAAGTTAGATAACTAACCTGAATGCTGAAGAGATAGTAGTGGAATCCAGTGAATGTTTCAATAGAAGAAATGGCCGAAATAGTGCCAAGATTCTATAATCTACTTACATGAATATGAGTACATATAATTACAATTTAAAAAGTGAAAATAATCTCACTTCAACTGCTTTTAGATTAGTCCCTGCAAGATCTGCTGCATGAGGAGTTCAAATTTAGGCTCTTTTAGTTTCCTCTTATTTTTCTCTATTAGTCCAAAGATTTTTTAAAAGAAAGGTAACAGTACTTTTTCTCTTCTCTTGACTAACTTAAAAGCAGCTTAAAACTTGTCATTATGGAAGTAATATATGCTCTTTATAAATAAAATTAAACCTTTTTGATGAAAATAAAATTAAAAGCAAAGTCCTCTTTTCTGTTCTCCACCAAAAATATTCCCCAAGCTCTCCTGGACACCCCTCCACCCCAGCTTCTAAAGGCCCTCCTTCTCTGTCTGCAAACTTGTCAATATAGCTTTTATTATACACCATATGTTTTCTTCCCATCAACACCAGAAGTTCCCAAAGGTAAGATTGGTCTTTTATTCATGTACCCAAATACAGGCATATCATAGAAATGGAACATTTGTGTAACTTTCTAATACTTCTGAAACAAGAAATAGCAATATTCTTTAGGTGCTAAAAGTCTTACTTTCACTTCATATTTAGAGTATACATTGGTTGGTTTTGCCGATCTAGCATTCATTACTTCCTCTGACCCACCCATCCAGCTCATCATTGATTTGTAGAAATCCACTCAATTGTACTGGGAAGATTATGAGGTCTAAGTCAATCAGAGCTTCACAATCCCATAGACTTGGTTCAGGGTTGGGCATGTAACCCAATCTAGACCAATGAGATGCCATCAACTTGAAGCTGAGAGGATATAAATGACCCTAGATACTGCAGCCATCTTTATACCAAAGGACTGAACCTATGCAAGTATGGAACCAACACCCAAAAGAACAAGCCTGAGAGTGCACCCTGGTGACATCATTTAGTATGCTCTTTAAGTATTATTAGCACTCCATTCTTGGTCTCAGAACTGTGCGACTTTAAAGTCTTCTTCCTTCATCAAGCATACTACGTACTCTGACTCTCTAAGTCTTTATCCTTATGCTCAAGGAACTCTTAACTGGCAGGACAGACAGAATCTGATGGAGGGGAGAGGAAAATGGACAGGGCTCTTAGAATAAAGATTATAAATATTAAAAGAAATATAGCTCTGGTCAGTGTGGCTCAGTTGGTTGGAACCTCATCCCATACACCAAAAGGTCATGTGTTCCATTCCTGATCACAGCACATACCTAGGTTTCAGGTTTGACCCGGGTCTGGGACTTACTGGAGGCAACCAAGCCATGTATTTCTCTTTCTCTCCCCCTTCCTTTCTATCTAAAATCAAGAAAGAAAGGAGAAAAAAAAGAAACATAAACATGTACAGTATATGCTAGCAGAACGTAAGTGATATATTATTGATGTGCAAATGGTGATGGCATGAAATGCTGCAAATGAAAAAGAGGCAAACGTTTGGGTGAGCAGGTTGGCAGAAGCAAAAAAGGCTTTACAAGAAAGGGGTATCTGGGATGATTCCTGCACTGTCTACAAGCAAACCTCTTGTGCCACTCCCTCTCCCTCATTTGCCACAATGGCCATCTTTCAGTTCTAAAAAGCGAACTTCTTATCTCAAAGCAATTATGTTACTGTCTGGATGCTCCTTCCCCAAATCCTCTCATGACTGGCTCCTGTCTCACACTTTTAATCTCTGTTCTAACGTCACCTCTTCAGAAGTACCTGTCCTGTTCAACCAACCTAACCCGGACCTTTCCCTCTTTCCACCACCTGTTGTTTGCTTCAAAGTTCTTATCACCAACTGTGTTTACTTAAAATGTTTAGTTTATCGACTCTTCCCACCACTAGAATGTAAGCTCCCCGAAAGCGGAGTTTGTCTTGAACCCCTCTTTTGCTTTTATACCCAAATTCTGACACAGAGCGACAGGTAGTGAATCAATTAATACTTATTGAACAGAATGAATGGCAGAAAGTGAGACAGCTTGGGAGAAAAGTCGGCGTTGTGGTCAGACTGTTCCTAGGGAAGGCGATAGGAAAGGGGCATATAGGAAGCTGAAGAAGGTTTACGTCGGCGAGAAGAGGGAGTCAGGATCAGGCCTTCATTTTCCCCGGGCCACGCGAGGGGTAGGCGGCTGGGTGGGCAAAGGGGCACAAGCCACTAAGTGACCAACTCCTGTGCGTCCCCGTCCGGGAAACCAAACTCCAGGCTCTCTTCAGACTAACTCACCCCCAGCCCCGGGTCCCGCTACGTGCACCCTACGCAGCCGTCTTCTACGATACCGCTAGCCCACGGACACCAAACTTTATGCCCCGCCGGAGCAGCGACGAGGCTCCGTGTGAGAAAAACATCCACCCTCTGCCGATCCGCCTGAGGATCCGAGACCGGCAACGCATCCGGACGACGCTCAACCGCCGGCTGACGCGCTTCTCCCCGCCCCCAGCCCGCCCCGCACCCAACAAGGGCCCTCACTTACGCTTGTCTCCGGGCTATGAGTCGATGCATGGGAGTCGCCATCTTAGCGCGGCGGAGGTATGCCGCGCTGAATTTTGGGATATTCCTTGGAAGGGGCGGGACTTCGAACGCAGAGGACGCCGGCGTGGGCGGAGCTAGTCCCACCTCCGCGGCTTCTGGGCTGGGGTGGGAGCTGGGTCTGAGGTGTGGGCCTCTGGTTTGCGCAAGTGGAGTGAGGCCGGAGGTACTGTTGACCCTTGAACAATACGGATCCGCTTATACAAGGATTTATTTTTTTCAATAAATACAGTTGTGCCCTAACCGGTTTGGCTCAGTGGTTAGAGCGTCGGCCTGCGGACTGAAGGGTCCCAGGTTCAGTTCGGGTCAAGGGCATGTACCTTGGTTGCGGGCACATCCCCAGTAGGGGGTGTGCAGGAGGCAACGAAACGATGTTTCTCTCTCATGGGTGTTTCTAACTCTCTATCCCTTTTCCTTCCTCTCTGTAAAAAGCAATAAAATATATTTTTAAAAAATAAATACAGTTGTTACTGCCTATCCACAGGCTTCGCATCCGCGAATTCAACCAATCTTGGGTGGAGACTATCAATTGAAAGACTGACTTTAGCAAACCACTAAGTGAGAATGTATGTTTATTTCTATTTTTATGTATTTCATAGGGACCAAATGACATTATGTAAGTAAAGCTTCTTTGTCAATGGGTAAAAGATGCTACAAATAATTATTTTAGGCTATGTTAGCATTTAGTGTCAGATTATAGAAATTTTATTACCTTAAATCTATATTTTTTAAAACATATAACTTTGAAATATATGCTTCTGAGTCCCCATTCACTTTTATTAAAAATATATTTTTATAGATTTCAGAGAGGAAGGGAGAGGGAGAGAGAGACAGAAACATCAATGATGAGAGAGAATCATGGATGGGCTGCTTCCTGCACACACACCCCCAATGGGGATTGAGCCCACAACCCCAGCATGTGCCCCCTACTGGAATCGAACCCAGGACCCCACAGTCTGCAGGCCAATGCTCCATCCACTGAGCCAAACCATCCAGGGCCCCATTCACTTTTCAAATTAATAATTATCCAACACCTAAAATGTCTTAGGAACTGAGGATAAAGCACTGAATGAATAAAGTTGTTGTACACGTGGAGCTTTCTTCAGATAATAAAAAGAGATAATGTCCAACAAACATAAATACTCTAAAGAAAAATAATTGAGTGGCCCTAGTCAGGTAGCTCAGTTGGTTAGAGCAGTGGTCGGCAAACTCATTAGTCAACAGAGCCAAATACCAACAGTACAACGATTGAAATTTCTTTTGAAAGCCGAAAACTGACTTCTGCACATGGGCCACGAAGTTTCAATTGCACTGTACGTGCGCGCCCGCACGTGGTATTTTGTGGAAGAGCCACACTCAAGGGGCCAAAGAGCCGCATGTGGCTCGCGAGCCGCAGTTTGCTGACCACGGCTCTATTCTAAGGTTTTATGAATTTGCTTATTTTAGATATCTCATATATATGAAATCATACAATAGTTGTCTTTTTGTGTCTGACTTTTGTACTTAGCATAATGTTTTCAAGGTTTATTCATATTGTAGCATGTATTAGAACGTCATCCTTTTTATGGCTGAATAATATTCCATTGTATTTATATAACACATTTTGCTTATCTACTCCTGTCGATGGGCACTTGTTTCTACCTTTTGGCTATTGGGAATAATGCTGCTAATGAACATTGGTGTACAAGTATCTATTTGAGTCTTTGCTTTCAATTTCTTTAGATATATAACTAGAAGTAGAATTTATGGGTCATATGATAATTCTATGTTTATCTTTCTTTTAGGACAAACATTAATTTTTAAAGAGTAAAATCAGCTCTGGCTGGGTAGCTCAGTTGGTTAGAGCATCGTCTTGATACACCAAGGTTGTGGGTTTGATCCCCAGTTAAGGAACATACAAGGATCAACCAATTAATGCATAAATAAGTGAAACAACAAATCAATGTTTATTTCTCTTTCTCCTTTCCTTTCTCTCTCTAAAATCAATAAATTAAAAAAAATTAAAAGCAAAACAAAAAAATGTTATAAAGCATACAAATGTGTATAACGAAGTGTAGAGAGTGCCTGGGGAGGTACATGAGCATTTCTTTAATTATTGTCAGCTGAATCCAGTGGCGTTGGCAGAGCCACATCCTGGAAACACACCTTGACAGAGGCAGGAGTGTTGTCAGCCCAGGTGCCAGGGGGTGGGTTTCCTTATTTAAATACAGCCAAGCACCAGGAATGAATACAACTCGGGCCCACCCACGAATGCACATAATCTCCTTTGTCTTGACCTTTAGTAAAACTTCCTGGTTTTTGCTGTATAAAATAAACGCACTGTATTGTTTCTGGGTCCCTGTCTCTCCATTAGAGGACAGTGGTCCCACCCAGCCCCAGCTTTTTCCTTCCATCTCTGTGTCTGTCTCTTTCTTTCATTTTCTCAATCCCCAGCAGCCCCTACTCAGGAACCGGACCGCTCTCTAGCTGCGCTGGATGCAGAAAAGAGAGAAATATTCACAAGGAAGACATGCCAGTGATTTATTTAACTCATTAATAGGGGACTGGCAGGATAGTAAAGCTGATTCAAGGCAGAATTTAAGAGACTGAAGTTAAAGAAAGAATGCTGAAATTAGATTGTTAAATTAAACACAAAACTTTTATTGTTCTACAGTGCAATAAAAGCATAATCTTTGGGCATATCTTTTCTAATCTTTGGACAAAAATCATTTGCATCACTCCTATACAAAAACCATTTGCAATTTATCAAACTTTTATACATTAATATAGAATTTT
Source organism: Cnephaeus nilssonii (assembly GCF_951640355.1). Lineage (NCBI taxonomy): Eukaryota > Metazoa > Chordata > Mammalia > Chiroptera > Vespertilionidae > Cnephaeus > Cnephaeus nilssonii. The sequence goes on from NC_137076.1 coordinate 74,792,816, forward strand.
ACAGAGTCTGGGCCATTTTCTATTGTTTTATTATGATATTGAAAGAATTATGATATTGAAAGAATAAGCAGTAATATTTTTGCCTTATCTCCCAATTTTGGATAGTTTTTCTTAACTTTGTATTTATTGTCTTTTATTTTGTTTGTGGTTGTTTTGCATTCATTTTTCTATCTTTTGCTTTTACAGGCTTTTTTTTTTTGCGTTATACGTACAAAAGTTCACTATGTTTGCGTGTTTATATAAATATATATGAATATGTATTTATTCACCTTTATTTTCTGGTAATTACATGGCTTTATTTTTTTTCAGAACTCCAAATTTTAATCCCATCTTATCCAAAAAAGCAGCAAGATATTCAAAACAGCATGTTTCTGAACCAAATTAATGGCAGAAGAACAGAATAATCTATTTTTAAATTGTAATCAGAAAATGTGTTTGATCACTTGAAATATATCTACACTAATAAAAGAGAAACATGCTAATTGACCATCCCTCCACTACACCCACCAGCCAAACAGGAGGGAATATGCAAATTAGAAGGATAAAGATGGCAGCCGCCCAGCTGCTCCAGGTTCAGAGTGGCTGGGCAGGGCAGGACGCCTGCTATGAGAGGGAAGGCGGGGGCAAAGGGATCTACAGGAGCGGCACTCCGGCTGCAGCAAAAACAAGACTGCAGACTCCGGCCTGAGTCTGCAGCGAAGGTGGCAGACTCCAACCAGAGTCTGCAGCGAAGACAAAGGCTGCAGACTCTGGCCAGAGCCTGCAGCAAAGAGAAAGAATGCAGACACAGGCCAGAACGAAGGCTCTTCGTGCAATGGGCCTCTAGTTTAGTAATAAAGACAATCAACATTCTGCTTTTACTATTATTAGATTTACTAGAGGCCCGGTGCATGAAATTCGTGCATGGAGGTGGGTGTCCCTCAGCCCAGTTTGCACCCTCTCCAATCTGGGACCCCTCGAGGGATGTCCAACTGCCCGTTTAGGCCCAATCCCTAAACGGGCAGTCGGACATCCCTCTCACAATCCAGGACTGCTGGCTCCCAACTGCTTGCCTGCCTGCCTTCCTGATTGCCCCTAACTGCTTCTGCCTGCCAGCCTGATCACCCCCTAACCACTCTGCTGCCAGCCTGATTGACGCCTAATTGCTCCCCTGCCAGCCTGTTTGCCCCTAACTGCCGTCCCCTGCAGACCTGGTCACTCCTAACTTCCCTCCCCTGCAGGCCTGGTCCCCCCCAACTGCTCTCCCCTGCAGGCCTGGGTCACCCCCAACTGCCCTTCCCTGCAAGCCTGGTCACCCCTAACTGCCCTCCCCTGCAGGCTTGATCACCCCCAACTGCCCTCCCTTTCAGGCCTGGTCCCTCCCAACTGCCCTCCCCTGCTGGCCATCTTGTCGCAGCCATCTTGTGTCCACATGGGGGCAGACATCTTTGACCACATGGGGGCAGCCATCTTGTGTGTTGCAGTGATGAGCAATCTGCATATTACTCTTTTATTAGATAGGATAGAGGCCTGGTGCACAGGTGGGGGCCAGCTGGTTTGCCCTGAAGGGTGTCCCGGATCAGGGTGGGGGTTCCCTTGGGGTATGGGGCGGCCTAGGCGAGGGGCCTGTGGTGGTTTGCAGGCTGGCCACGCCCCCCAGCCACCTAAGCGGAGGCTCTGGTATCTGGAATTTATCTTCTATAATTGAAACTTTGTAGCCTTGAGCGGAGCCAAGCCTCCTGCTTGCTCCGTGGCCACAGCCATTTTTGTTGGGATTTATATATCTTCTATAATTGAGACTGCAGCCTTAAGTGGAGCCAAGCCTCCTGCTTGCTACGTGGCCACAGCCATTTTTGTTGGGATTTATTTATCTTCTATAATTGAAACTTTGTAGCCTTGAGTGGAGGCCTGGCCCGCCAGGGTGTGTGGAAAGCTTGGCTTCCTCCATCGCTGGGGGCAACCCAAGCCTTCTGCTTTCTCTGTGGCTGCAGCCGCCTTAGTTGGGTTAATTTGCATACTCACTCCTGATTGACTGGTGGGCGTTGCTTTTGGGTGTAGTGGAGTGATGTTAATTTGCATATTACTCTTTTATTAGATAGGATTTTATGCTGAATTTACTCGTGGGCCATAAATTTTTGTTTCTTCAGTTTCTTCTCTGCAACCTCCTCTATTGGTATAGGAATAATCTGCTCCTTTTCAGTGAGGATCATCTCAATGTGGCAGGGAGAGCTCATGTATGGGTTAATCTGCCCATGAGCTCTGTAGGTTCTTCGCTGCATCTTGGGAGCTTTGTTTACCTGAATGTGCTCAATGACCAGAGAGTCTACATCTAAACCCTAAGTTCAGCATTGCTCTCAGCAGTTTTAAGCATGTGCAGCAAAAATGTGGCACCCTTTTTGGGCCACCCACCCTGTGTCCAGCCCCACTGTTACACCTGGGCACACCTACCAACTCCACTACTGTAATGACGGAATGGCACACATTGCTTCTTTAAAGTGACATCCTTCAGATACTTGGTGGCTTTTTGAATATGCATACCTTTGATGGCCTGGGCAGTTTCGCGAGTGTTCTTAAAGTGAACATGGCGATTTGAGCCTCTGGGTTTGCATGATTTCGTGGGTTTTTCTGGGTCTAGTGAATAACAAACCATTTTCAGAGGTCACCTATGGCTGCTTTGGGGAAGAACATGGCTTTATTTTTGAAATTTAATTTGTAAACTTTTAAGTGTTTGATTTATTAGGAATATACTCTTGTATATGGTTTGAGGTAGGGATCTAAATTTTTTTCCCGAAATGGTTAGCTAATGTCCCAACATCACCCCCTCCACCACTAGTTTTAAAAATGCCATGTATCATATGCTATATTCTCATACTTTGAGTTTGTTTCTGGACTTTTATTTCTGTCTTTGTGCTTTCTAGCACCAGTATGATAGTTGTAATTATTACTACTTAATTATACTGTGCTCCTTCTTGCAGTTCTGATAGGATGGCTTTGCTAGCAACCACACCTTTGGTCAAGTCACTTCTCACAGAGGAAGGGTAAGTGGCCAGCCTTGCTTCACAAGTACCAGCAATTATCAAATGTTGCAGTGAAACTGTGTTGCATTTAGGAAACCCCATTGACAATCTTAGAGGAAGACACTCACCTAAGGAACCTGAAAGTACATGCTGAGTGGGAGGGGGGAGGAGAAGCTCATTCATGAATTTCCTCTTATAATCATGTGATTATTCTGTTCATTTACATGGAGATTCCAGATTGTCACTGTGTTCCCCAACTTTGAATGTCTTTTTTTTTTAAAATATATTTTTATTGATTTCAGAGAGGAAGGGAGAGGGAGAGATAGATAGAAACATCAATGATGAGAGAATCATTGATTGGCTGCCTCCTGCACGCCCCACACTGGGGATTGAGCCCGCAACCCAGGCATGTGCTCTTGGCCAGAATCGAACCCAGGACCCTTCAGTCCACAGGCCGATGCTCTACTCACTGAGCCAAACCGGCTAGGGCTACTGTGTCCCCCAACTTTGGAAGGGGATTTTACTTTTAGAGAAGAAGCTCTAAGGAAAAACATTAGAGAGAAGCCCTAGTGAGGCATTTTTGGCATTCTAAAGGACTATGAGATCAGATGGGACCTTCTAGGGCCTCTGGATTTCATCTCACTTAGATGTAAAATAGACATACCAAATATGAATGTACTACTCCTTCCTGACTACTCATGATATCTGCTGATACTATTGGAATAAAAAAAGATATTCTCACTGGTGCTGGCTGTGGAACCCAATAAGGCTATCTAGTTGGAATCTTTAGGATCAATTTTCTTTCTTCAAAATGAAACTTTTGCCTTTTGAGGAAATGGCACAAAATATATTCATATTTAACCGTATTCTTAAAGGGCGAGTAACCCAGTTTTGAAAAATGACTTATTAAAAACAAAGAAAAAATGAAAAATGACTTATTAACTACATTTCTACTCTCTGCCAAATACATTCAGCTGCTCTGTATCCACAGGTTCTGCATCCATGGCTTCAACTAACCCAGATAAAAAATATTTTTAAATAAGTTATGTTGTTATTGACATGTACTATGTAGTTAGGCCTATGTAGTTAAGACTATTGTGGTTGAGTCTGTACTGTACTGAATATGTACAGCCTTTTTTTTAAAAAATAATTATCCCCTAAATCCCTGAAGAATACAGTATAACAACTATTTACACAGCATTTACATTATACTAGGTATTATAAGTAATCTAGAGATGATTTAAAGTACCTGGGAGGATGTACATAGGTTATATGCAAATACTACACCATTTTATATAAGGGCTTTAGGTATCCGTGGGGGCCTTGTAACTAATCCCTTGGATACCAAGGGATAACTGTATCAAAATATCTTCATAGTGGAAATTTTTTTGGTCACCTTTACTAGGGTTGTCTTTGTCTTGTTTGGAAAAGAAACTCTGACGCTTCCAGTGAGCTCAGATCACCTCTTCTCTTGTTTCAGCTTGCTGCTGCTGCCTTTTGCAGTAGGGATGGATTCCTGTGCCACTGCCAGGAAAACATGTTAGTCATCTCCTCTGAGTTAGGGCTTATACTGCTAGCATTCAAGTGTCAAACTGTAATCATCTGTGATATATTTAGATTTTTAACTCACATTGCATTTGAACACTAACTACATGTCAACAAGAAAATAAATGGTCCTCCTTTGATTGGGAAGTAATGTATGGGCAGAATGCCACATCAACTTGTTCGTAATAACACTGTTTCTTTATCAAATTACAAATATGCATACCCAGACTCCTCTTTAATAAGGAAAGGTGAATTATTATCAGAGGCCACAGGGTCTTTTAAAGTCATTGTCTTTGAGTCTTAGAGCATGTAGAAAAGAGCATTGTCCTGAGATAAATGACCTGTTTTCAGCTGAAAAGAAACCAGCATAGGGTTCACTGAGTCCTGATGAATGTGATAATTAAAACAAAAGATGGTAAAGAAAGCTTTGTAATCTGTAGAAACAAGATGGCAACTGCTACTATAGCAGGATAGCTCCCTGGCCTGGGTGGTGAGGTGCCAGGGCTGGGGTGGGGGTGGGGGGAGGGGAGGTTGGGAGTCCTTCCACACTTTGGAACAGGACAAGCCAGAGTAAAACTGGGCTGAACAGATCAGAGTCATATTTCTGCTCTCAACAGACCAGACCAACAAGCAGGACTTTGGGGTGGAGCTGGAATGCCAGCTGCTAGAGGTGGAAGAAGGCTGTGTCTGGGGCTGGTTGAGGAGAAGGTGGAGCTGCTGGATATGGAGGTTGTGAGTCAGGCCAGGAAAATTTTTGTTGATTAAGTGGTTAAATTTTCATGATCATATCAGCTTCTGTGGCTTGGAAAAATCTGGGTGAAGTTCATCCAGCATTTTAAGATTATAAAGAGAAAAAGGGTGGGACTGATAATGATGCCATGTCATATATATATATATATATATATATATATATATATATATATATACATGTGTGTGTGTGTGTGTGTATATATATGCTACCTAAGAGTAATATGCAAATTAACCATCACTCTGTCACACCCACCAGCCACACCCACCAGCCAATCAGTGTGAGTATGCAAATTAACCCCAACCAAGATGGCTGCCTCCACAGAGAGCAAGAAGGAGGTTTGGGTTTTCCCAGCAATAGAGGAAGCCAAGCTTTCCACACATCCTGGCTGGCCCAGGCCTCCACTCAAGAATACCAAGTTTCAATTATAGAAGATAAATCCCCCCAAAAATGGTGGCAGCCACGGAGCTGGAGAGAGCAGGCTAGGGTTACCCCCGGTGACCGAGGAAGCCAAGCTTTCAACCTGCCCTGGCCGGCCTAGGCCTCCGCTTAAGGCTGCAAAGTTTCAATTATAGAAGGTAAACAAATCCAAATAGAAATGGTGGCAGCCACGGAGAGAGCAGAAGGCTTGGCTTTGCTCCAGTCTACAAAGTTTCAATTGTAGAAGATAAATATATCCCAGATACCAGGACCTCCGCTTGGGTCGCCGGGGGGCATGGCCGGCCTGCAAACCACCACAGGCCCCTCACCCAGGCTGCCCCATCCAAGGGAAACCCCACCCTGATCCGGGACACCCTTCAGGGCAAACCAGGTGGCCCCCATCCATGCACCAGGCCTCTATCCTATCTAATAAAAGTAATATGCAGATTGACCATCACTCCAACTCACAAAATCAAGATAGCTGCCCCCATGTGGTCAAAGATCCTGCCCCCATGTGGACACAAGATGGCCACCACAAGATGGCCTGCAGGGGAGGCCATTTGGGAGGGACCAGGCCTGCAAGGGAGGGCAGTTGGGGGCAATCAAGCCTGCAGGGGAGGGCAGTTAGGGGTGACCAGGTCGGCAGAGGAGGGAAGTTGGGGCAAACAGGCTGGCAGGGGAGCAGTTAGACATCAATCAGGATGGCAGGGCAGTGGTTAGGGGGTGATCAGGCTGGCAGGCAAAAGTGGTTAGGGGCAATCAGGAAGGCAGGCAGGTGAGCAGTTGGGAGCCAGCAGTCCTGGATTGTGAGAGGGATCCCAGACTGGAGAGGGTGCAGGCTGGGCTGAGGGACACCCTCCACCCCCGTGTACGAATTTCGTGCACGGGGTCTCTAGTATATATATATCCTACCTAATAATAGACAAATATGCAAATCGACCATACCTCCGACACACCCACAAAGCCACGCCTATAAAGCCACACCTACCATCCAATCAGAGCAAGCATGCAAATTAACCCAAACCAAGATGGCTACAGCCACAGAGAGCAAGGTTTCCTAGGTAACAGAGGAAGCCAAGCTTTCCGCCTGCCCTTGCCAGGCCTAAGCCTCCACTCAAGCTACAAAGTTTCAATTATAGAAGGTAAACAAATTCAAACAAATGGCGGCAGAATGGAGCTTGAGAGAGCAGGCCAGGGTTGCCGTCGGCAACAGGGGAAGCAAAGCTTTCCGCACACCCTGGCCGGACCCACGTGCTTAAGGCAACAAAGTTTCAATTATAACCCCAGGCTTGGCTCCGCTCCAGGCTACAAAGTTTCAATTATAGAAGGAAAATAAATTCCAGATACCAGGGCCTCCGCTTGGGTTGCCAGGGGGCGTGGCCGGCCTGCAAACCACCACAGGCCCCTCGCTCAGGCCGCCCCACGCCCCAAGGGAACCCCCACCTGATCCGGGACACCCTTCAGGGCAAACCAGCTGGCCCACACCTGTGCACCAGGCCTCTATCCTATCTAATAAAAGAGTAATATGCAGATTGCTCATCACTGCAACACACAATATAGCTGCCCCCATGTGGTCAAAGATCCTGCCCCCATGTGGACACAGGATGGCCACCACAAGATGGCCATCAGGAGAGGGCAGTTGGGAGGCACCTGGCCTGCAAGGAAGGGCAGTTGAGAAGGACCAGGCCTGCAAGGGAGGGCAGTTGGAGGTGATCAACTCTGCAGGAGAGGGCAGTTAGGGGTGACCAGGCCGGCAGAGGAGGGAAGTTGGAGGCAAACAGGCTGGCAGCAGAGTGGTTAGGGGGTGATCAGGCTAGCAGGCAGAAGCGGTTAGGGGCAATCAGGAAGGCAGGCAGGCAAGCAGTTGGGAGCCAGCAGTCCTGGATTGTGAGAGGGATGTCCGACTGCCTGTTTAGGCCCGATCCGGGATCGGGCCTAAACGGGCAGTCGGACATCCCTTGAGGGGTCCCATATTGGAGAGGGTACAGGCTGGGCTGAGGGACAAACCCTCTCTGTGCACAAATTTCGTGCACCAGGCTTCTAGTATATATATATATATATATATATATATATATATATATATATACACACACACACACACACACACACACACACACACACACACAAAAGGGTAATATGCAAATTGGTCACGACGCCCTCACAGTATCAACCCAACACCAGGCCGACAGGGGGGTTAGCAAGGGACGACCAAACAACTGACCAGCAGGCTGCATGGGGTGACCAGGCTGGCAGGGGGGGCAGTTGGGGGCAACCAGGCCAGCAGGGGGGTCAGTGAGGGGCAACCAGGCCAGCAGGGGGGGCAGTTGGGGGCAACCAGGCTGGTGGGGGGGCAGTTGTGGGTGACCAGGCCAGTGGGAGGGGCAGTTGTGGGTGACCAGGCTGGCGGGGGGGGTAGTTGGGGGCAACCAGGCCGGCAGGGGGGGCACTAAGGGGTGACCAGGTATCAGGGAGGCAGTTAGGGGTGACCAGGCCATCAGAGGGGGGGCAGTTGGGGGTGACCAGGCCGGCAGGGTGGGCAGTTAGGGGCAAGCTGGCTGGCAGGCAGAGGTGGTTAGGGGTGATCAGGCTGGCAGAGGGGGGCAGTTAGGGGCGATCAGGCAGGCAGGCAGGTGAGCAGTTAGGAGCCAGCAGTCCCAGATTGTGAGAGGGATGTCCAACTGCCGGTTTCCCAGGGATCGGGCCGATACTGGCAGTTGGACATCCCCTGAGGGGTCTTGGATTGGAGAGGGTCCAAGCTGGGCTGAGGGGACCCCCCCCCTCCATGCATGAATTTCATGCACTGGGCCTCTAGTGTGTATATATATATATATATATATATATATATATATATATATATATGTAATCAGCCTGAATAAGGGCAAAACTTGGGGCTTTGGAGAATGAGATAACAGTGGTGCTATGCAAGCAGTCAGTTTGACAGAGTGAGAAAGGACCCTAGGATTTCAGCCAATTTGGAGTTAGAAGTGAACTGTAATGGTAGTTTTTATATCAGAAGAACATATAATTAGAATAATGCTTGAGGGGAAAAATCAGGAGTCTAAATTATGTTCTACTATTCCTTAACTATATAATTATACTTCTTATATTTATACTTGTATTTATGATTAAAACAAAGTGAAACAGATTTTCTACATGACTTCTCAGAGACTTTAAAATGGTAATATTAACCTATTAATATTTCATGGCACACTGTGCTGGGGAATATAGTTTGGGAAAGGCTGGTTTAAACTAATGTTAAAAAAGGCACAACCAAATTCAACCATTATATACAACAAAAGCACTGAAAGGAAGGAATGTATTCCAATATGTCAATAGTGAATGATGCTAGTTGAATTATTTATTTTACCACCCCCCCATATTTACTTTAATGAGCCTCTGAAAATAATGTGAATTTAAAGAAAGCAGTGGTCTAGCTATAGGAAACCCATGTTGAAGTCAGAGTTTTCAAAGCTGTGTGATTTTGAACAGGTTACTCAATTTCACCAGGTCTTACTTTTCTCTATAAAATTGGAAAATAATACCTACCTCATGGGCTTGCTATGAAGATTAAATGTATTATGATATCCAAATCACTCAGCACAATGTTTAGCACATACTGTAGGAGCTATAGGTGAGGTAGGGTATGGTAATTATCATTGAGGGATTCTGGTTTAACTAAGGGCACTGGTCCACTGACTATGAGATTAGGGAGACCAGAATACACCATTATCTGAGCTTTTAGCTTCCTCCTGAAGTAAAGATTTGCAGAAGCTGCTCCAGAGAGTATATTCCACAGGACTTTTGGCAGGGATGATTATAAATTCCCAATTTTGAACCTTTTGTCTCATTGATGAACAGCCTATGCATACTGTATTTTTAAAACAAACATCTTCCTGATTGCTTGGTACCAAATTTAACCATTGTATGAGAGAAAAGCATTTAATAACTTCCTTCTTCTAAAATACTCAAGATAGCTGTGGCCGGTATGGCTTAGTGGATAAAGCGCCAACCTGCAGACTGAAGGGTCCCAGGTTTGATTCAGGTCAAGGGCACATGCCCAGGTTTCGGGCTCCATCCCTAGTAGGGGGCATTCAGGAAGCAGCCGATTAATGATTCTCTCTCATCATTGATGTTTCTATCTCTCTCTCCCTCTCCCTTCCTCTCTGAAATCAATAAAGATATATTTAAAAAAAGAAAATACTCAGGTTAGTCTGCTGAATGAAAAGAACTTGTGCTTTACTCACAGTGTGTCCAACATCATTTTGGCAATTTCATTGCTTCACAATTGTGATTCTTGGAAACTTGTCATTAAGATTCTTCAGAATTCTTAAATAACTTTTCCTGACTTCATTTATTTAAATATCCCAGAATAGTCTCTTGAGCTATAAGTTTGATGATCCAGGAAACTATTTATAGCAGGATGAGTACTCCCTGTGACTGATGTTAATGTTTTATTTTGAGAACAAATCCTTAAAAAGATTGATAGGGTTGATGGTATTTTAAACTGAAACCAGTGCCAAGGCAAATAGATATGAACTTGGAACATAAAGAGAGATGGGTGTGCCTTTTTGCCAGTTTAGCTAAAGGCTGGGGAGGCCTCCCACAAGCAGGAAGGCAGAGACACAGTGTAAGCCAGAGGTAGTAATCTTTTAGGTGGATTAGACACTTCAGCCTAGGGCCTGGCCTCTGTTTGCTCAGTGCTTAATAACCCAGAATAGATTAGTGGAGACAGACCGTCATAATTAAGGCCAATATTGTCTTTGAGGTGATTGATATGCCCCTAAGTAGGAGAAAAATAGGAAGGTCAAGGTCAACCTAAGTTAAAAAAACACACACAAAACTCTGTGTGTTGGGGACCCTAAAAAATAGAATCACAAAAGTAAATATTTAGAACAAGAAGTTACCACAAATTACCGGAGACTTGGAGATTAAGCTTCTCCTTCTTCTGAATCTCATCAAGCAATTTATCAGACATGCTTATTGCTGATCGCACGCTGGCTTTCCCTCCACACTCGGAACACTCCTTAACAGCAAGTCATTGCTCTCCCAGGTGCTCCTGCAAGTGAGGCCCTTAAATTAAGATTTATTAGTTTCAACCTCCCAGGATCATGTCTGGAGAGTGGCTAATATTCTGCCCGCTTCGGAGACAGGAGGGAAAGCAAGCCTGGCAGAGGTACCCATTACATTCCCCGCTTGCTTAGTAGCTGGTGACTGGAAGACATTCTGCAACAATGTAAAAAATAAATAAATAAAAAAACTAAAAAAACAAAAACAAAACAAAAACAAAAAATCCAACCCATGCCCCCGGTTTGGCTCAGTGGATAGAGTCGACCTGCAGTCAGATTGAAGGGTCCCCAGTAGGGGGCGTGCAGGAGGCAGCCAATTAATGATTCTCATCATTGATGATTCTATCCCCCTCTCCCTTCCTCTCTGAAATCAATAAAAATATATTTTAAAAAAAAGATTCATTACCTTATGTAATCCTACCACTTTACTGGCTGGTCTGAACGGACCCAGGTAGTTTATCATCTATGTCCCTTGCATCCAGCTCAGGACTGGTTCTTGGAATATGTTGGGAATAAAAGTCCTGTATGTCTCTCGGCCTGATTTAAGGACAGGAGTGCTGTAGAGAACGGTGCGACAATGCATAACAACATAAACAAAACAAAAAAACGAGGCGGTGGGGTTGAGAGTGGATTCCTTCCTTATGCCGGAGAGGGCGCTGTCTTTGACTTTGACATAGCTCGACTTATTTGGAGCCATGTTCCAACAGCTGCTTTCCCCAGTACGGGCCAACCTACCCCTAGGGAGGTAAGAGAGCCTTCGGAACTGGAGCGCAGAAGGTCCCACCACCGGAAGTTTCTTTGGATGTAAAGAGAACGGCGGAAGTAGGCCGAAGATACCTCCTCAGTACTGCGCCTCCAGCCCTCTCTCCTTTCTTTTGGAAGGGGTCGTGCTCCCAGCTCTTTGCCTTGGGGGAAAGCAGCTGCGGCAGATTCTGTGCGCAGCTTCAATCCGCTAGCTCCGCCTCCCAACCTTTTTTTTTTTTTTTTTTACCTTCTCGGGTTCTCCACGCCTGGACCTGACGTACGCTAGTGCGTGACTGGGGGCGGGATCACTAAAGGAAGAGCTTGAGTGGAGATCTCGCGAGAACATTTTTTTTTTCCTCCGCAGTTCTCGCTCTGCACCTTCATTCTCGTCGCAACGAGATCTTTCGAGATCTTCTCCGCCCCCGCTACCCGGCGCCCTCTCTGCGGCCGCTGAGCCGGAGCCGGCCTGAGCAGCACGCTTCGCAGCGGCTCTGTCTCCGAGAACCTAGGCGCTCGTGTGGGCAAGCCTACGTCCCGCACTCGCACCGGTCCCCTGGCCTACGCGGCCCACTCTCCGCGCGCCATCCCCGCCGGGGTCCGTGTCCTGCTTCGCCGGCCAGACCCGGGCTCGAGCCCGAGCTGTAGCCGGCGCCATGTCGGTGGTGGGCATAGACCTGGGCTTCCAGAGCTGCTACGTTGCTGTGGCACGCGCCGGTGGCATCGAGACCATAGCTAATGAGTACAGCGACCGCTGCACGCCGTAAGTGTGGGCCAGGCCACGGCCGCGTGCACTGGGGGATGGGGAGGTAGCAATCGCTTTGGTCTGCGACCCTTCTCTGCGGAGGAACACGGGCCGGGGAGTCCTCTCCATTCCGGGCCGAAAGACCGGTGGATACTGGACCCCCGCTGGGTGCCAGGTCACTAGTGGCCGCGACCTGCTCTGTGGTTCTGCGCCAGGGGCGAGGCCTTTTCCCTGTGGCCCGCCAGCTGAGCGAAGCCGTGAGCGGGTACTCGGACCAGCGGCGGGCACAGGTAGGAGCTGGAAGGAAGGCAGGCCTGGGATGTAGGAGGGTCCGAGATCCTCTCTCAGCGAGCAGAGACCAGGCCCAGGGCGTACTGACTTTCATTGAGCCTAACACAGAATTCGTAGCTTTGCACACAGCCGGCACTTAATAAAAGTTGAACGGGTTCTATCGTCTGCCCGCGGCAAGACGTTGGAGCGGCCGGAGTCCCACGTGAGTGGGGGCGGGGCGGCGCCCGGAAGCGAGGGAGCCAGAGAACCTGAGGCTCAAGCTGCGGGACCAGAGGTCTCAAACTTGGGGTGGTGCGGACATACATCAGGAAAGGATGTAATGAAATCGATGCCTTCTAGATATCTTTGCATTCACTTTTTCATATAGCTTCAGAACATTAAACTGTATTGGGTCATTTTCTGCTATTCTGTATGCATCCACTTTCACAGGAATCCATTCCAATCAGGGTGTTGTCCACAATTGTTAATGAATGACCCAGGGGTTCATTTTGACATCTAGAATAATAATAAGTTAGGGGACCAGTATAGACACAGGTCTAAAAAATCCGGACTCCCCCAGGACTTTCCTGGTTAGAGTAAGAATCTACTTTTTGAGTACATAGAGATACCTTCAATCCATTGTCTTCCTCTTGGGCAAAATCTTCTAAGCTTCATTCTGAGCCACACCGGCCAGGGCAGCCTTCCTTTTCTTTAAATCTAAGTCATCCTGTTGCTCTTCTTAGATCTGTATGACATGTAAAGATACTCACTTCAGAGAGGAATGAATTTCTTGCAAACATAAGGTATGAGATATTACTCTGCCAACACCCAGAAACTATGCATACGTTCAGCTCTTGCTCTCTGAAAGGGTGGTTATTAATAATTTCTTCAAATTCCTAATGTGGCTCAGTTGGTTGTGCATCATCCCATGCACCGGAGAGTCACCAGTTCATTCCCAGTCAGGGCGCGGGCTCCATCGTGCGGGAGGCTGTGGATTGGTGTTTCTCACATTGATGTTTATCTCTTCCTCGCTCTCTAAAACCTATAAAAACACTTAAAAGAATAAAGAAAAAGAAGGCTGATTTGTTAATTAAAGCTTCAGACTTCTTACACCATTTCCCCTCCTGTCTAATTGCTGTGGTTATGAAAGGAGTCTCTTATAAAGCATTTTTCCCTCAATCTGTTGAGATCTTGCTTCCAGTTGTCTGTCCTCTGGCTCAAATAAAATTAAAAAATATATAATTTTTTTGTTGGTTTTTAGAGAGGAGGGGAGAGGGAGAGAAAGAAATATCCATGAGCTGCTTCCTGCAGGTCCCTCACTGGGGATGGGGCTAGCATCCGGGGCATTGTACCATGACTAGGAGTCCAACCGGCAAGCTTTTAGTGCAGGGGAGGACACTCAACCACACCCGCCAAGGCTCAAATACATTTTTATAAAAAGACAGGTTTGAACCTTCTTACAAGAGCAGTCTTGGAAGCACCGTCATCACACTTCCAGGCACCAAAATATTCCCATTTAAACACATTTAAGGAAGGTAACGCTAATCTATTAATGAACTGCAGTCAAGACAGTTGTTAAAGCTCAATACCCAGCAGCTAAGCTAACACATTTTCTGGCACTTAGCTACATTTTGTAAATCATTTGTGAATTTGAGAAACAGGTGTATTTCAAAAGTGTATTCTTTAAAAATGACTTCACCACCCAGGCAGTGTGGCCCAGTGGTTGAGCATAATGTATCAGGAGGTCGCCAGTTGTCAGGGCACACCCCTGGGTTTTGCGCTCAGTCCCCAATAGGGAATGTGAAGGAGGCAGCCCATTGATGTTTCTGTCTCTACCTCTCCCTTCCTCTCTCTGAAATCAATAAAAATATTAAAAGAAAGTAGTTTTTAAAAATCACTTAAGAACTAAAATACAACCTTATATATAAATTTGGTAGAAGTAATGTACAGGAACTTTGCCATTAGTTTCCTAAACAAACATTTTTTTTTTCTTGACTTAACAAAATGTTTGCTGTAACAATAAAAACATTATAAAGTGTTAGAATTAAGTTTCCTTCAATTATTTGCTCTCAATCCTTGCATACCTTTTTCTAGATTTCTACTAATATATATAGCGTGTGTGTGTGTGTGTGTGTGTGTAAACAAAAAGGATAATATTGTATTTTCTGATTTTTTTTCACTTATACACAGTGGGGCAAATGTAGGTTTATACTTGGTATAGAAAATAATACAGTAATTAATAAATAGTAATACAAGAATAAACTTTAGCATGTGTACAACTGTAAACCTGCGTTTCCTCACCCTGTATTTTAGACATTTTTCAGTCAAATATGAATTTAAATAATGTAATTCTGTATTATGGCTATGACATGTTTTCCTCAGACTATTTCTAATATTTTGCTATTATAGTTTTTCAACAAGTAGTTTTTAAAAAAAATGTGTTTTTTTTAAAATTGATTTCAGAGAGAGGAAGGGAGAGGGAGGTAGAAACATCAACTATGTGAGAGAATCTTCATTGATGATGCCTCCTGCACGCCACCTACTGGGTATCGAGCCTGAAACCTGGGCTTGAGCCCTGATCAGGAATCTAACCAGAACCTGGTTCATGGGTCAACCATTGAACCACACCGGCCGGGCATCCAGTTATTTTTTTTTTTCCATTCCTCACCTGAGGATGTTATTTTCCTTTAAATCCTTACCCGAGGATATGTTTTTATTGATTTTAGAGAGGGAGAGGGAGAGAAACGATTGACTGCCTCCCATATGCAGTTCAACCTGGGATGGAACCTGCAACTTGGACATGTGACCTGACTGGAAATTGAACCCAAAACCATTTGATGTATGGGAGAATGCTCCGACTAACTGAGCCACTGGCCAGGGCTCAACAAGTAGATTTTTATATTTATGTTTACATGTTAATACTTTTATTTTCGTTGGATAGATTTCCAGATGTGAAATTGCTAGGATAAAGGATATGTATGCTTAGAGTTTTAGTACATATTGCCGTAATACTTTACAAAAACTTAGATTAATTTATACTAGGAACATAAATGATTTCTCTGTATTAATGGGGTTGTGAAGATTAAGGAGTTAAACTAAAGTGTTTATTTAGAATAATGTCTCACATATAATTAATACCGCCGAAGTATTAGCTAATATTGCCATTATTACCTTTTTATATTTTTTATTTTTATTTTTATTTTATTTTTAAAAAAATATATTTTATTGATTTTTCACAGAGAGAAAGGGAGAGGGATAGAGAGCTAGAAACATCGATGAGAGAGATACATCGACCAGCTGCCTCCTGCACACCCCCCACTGGGGATGTGCCCGCAACCAATGTACATGCCCTTGACCGGAATCGAACCTGGGACCTTTCAGTCCGCAGACCGACGCTCTATCCACTAAGCCAAACCGGTTTCGGCACCTTTTTATATTTTTGTTAATCCTCTTTATTAAATGATACGTTGGTACAGTAAAATGAAATCTATAGAAGTTTGCCTTTTAGTATTCATCAAATATGTGGCTTAAAATTTTTTTCATTTTATTTTTCCATCACCATTTATCCCCTCTATCTTCATCCACCCACAATCACCACACTGTTGTCCATGTGTTCTCTTTCTTTTTTGCTCAATCCCCCCACTCCAAAACCCTCCAAATATGTGGCTTTTAATGTGCAAATGTTACTGACTCAGGAATTTGCTGTGCTTTAGGAACTATGTCTCTCATGAAATGAGTTACTTTTCTGTTTGATATAAACTTTTTTTGGGTACTTGATAGTTTGGGACTAAGTAACCAGAGGATTCTCTGATTAATATAATAACCATTTCCAAATCATTTTGCCACCATCTCTTATTTGATAATCTAAATACTATTGGTTCTCTGAAAAGCTCATTTTCTTAGTTTTAAGAAAGTAGAGCAACAGCTATCCTAATACTCTGAGAGTACTCACACAAACATGAAACTACCTTTTAAGGATAGCAGCTGTTCTTAATATTCTAATCAGAATGTGCATAAATATTTGGTCAGTAGTATTTCTTACCCAGGAAAGGGAGATCATTGCCATTCTCTATCTTAAAAAAGATTATTTTTAGGACTAGAGTCATACAAATAAAGATAAGAACAAGAACAGAGTGTTGAACTTGATTTGAATTAATTTCCAACAATGCCAACCTGTAATTTGGAATGGAGGAAAAGTAGTGTCAAACAGCAAGTGTCCGAGTACTTTACATTTTTAGCAGCATTAACTTGGCTTTGTGTGTAGTATAGAGGAAGTGTAAGATAGAAGTTCTCTTGTTTACAGCTATAACCGTTCTAGTTGGAAATATGAATGACATAAAAGCACAGTGAAAGCTTATTTATGTACAGACTTAAAATACTGAATTTAGAGGAGACGTTACATCAGTGGGGGATGGAGCGATGAGGAAAGGCAGGCGTGGGATTTGAGCAAATAGGATTAAAACACATGGAGGAAAGGATTGGGATAGTCTCAGGGAAAGTGTAGAATTAGGAATAAATTTAATGGTTTGGTTTGAAGTACTCAAGTTTGCATGTATGAGATTTGAAGTCCAGTAGTCCTGATGATTTTGGAATTCTTGAATAGGTTCTTCATTATAAAATGGGGACAGTAATAGGCTTTTTTTTTTTTTTCTCCTCAGAGTATTTAGTAGAACCAAGTGTAGAATGCTTAGCACTCTGCCTGGTATATGAAGGCTCAATAATGAAAGCTGTGGAACAAGGGAGTTTAGTTTGTTCCATGACGGAATAATTCAACAACTGAAGACTTTTTCAGGAGATAAGTTGAAGAGAAACAAATTGAATGATTTTTTTTTAATCTAGTCTCTTTTAGGACTTATATTTACAGGCATACCTCAATATATTAGGAGTTTGATTCCAGACTATGGCAATAGAGCGAGTATTGCCATGAAGCCAGCCATAGTCTTTTTGCTGGTGGAGAGTCTTGCCTTCAATTTGTATAAAACACACCTGTGAAAGGCAATAAAATTAAGTGTTATGTAAATGAGTTATGCCTGTATTAGAAGTATTCACCTAAATGCTAATGGTAGCCCTTTAGGATCGGAGGGAGATTTTTTTGTGTGTGGAATTACAGGTAACTTCTTTTCTTTGTACTTTGTTTTAATTTTCTACTGTGAGCTTGCACCAGAAAGAACTGAACTAGGTTCTAATGCTGGCAGTAATTAATATTCAACTTAATATTTTTTCACATTGACATATTAGGTTTCTTTAAGTTTTTAGTTTGAAAAACCCTTCAATTTGTGCTGTTGGACATATTGGTCATTAAATTGTTCTTTTTAAATTGAAGTAGTATTTTTATTTCTCATGGATAGATTATTTTAAAGATGACTGGTTGGATTTTAGTGGACAGTTTGAGAAGGTGAAGCAGAATTTTTATAGCATACTGGTAGGTATATTTTTGTATGAAACTTAGATCAGGGCTTCACTGGAATTATAATAATAGCTAATACTTTATTATTTACTAGAGGCCCGGTGCACAAAATTCGTGCATGGGTGTCCAATATTTGGACCAACACAGTATGACTCCAGAGCCCTATTTCTTTGTTAAATTGAAAGAACTAGGCTTCCAGGGAGGATAGAGAAGGTCAAAACTAGAATGTAAAGTATGGAGAAATGATCTGACTCCATTGCTTTTTGATTACATGGCCCTGGATAAATTTACTTAATAACTTTTTGATCTCAGTTTCATATAAAATGGGAATAAGATAGGGTGCTTATGGGGATTAAGTGAGATACTACATATGAGCAATTTATGCAATCATAATAATTAAAGCAGAAGGAAGTGGACTTTACCACCTTAAGGGGGCAGGGATAGACTCTGGGAAGAGCTTTGTCTTGGGATTTTTTTTTAGGTGGTGTCAGTAAATTTGATCTTATAGTTTAAGAGACAGCAGCTACTGTAAAGGGAGGTGCCAGATATATGAGAATTAAGGGAATGCAGGGTAACAGGGATTAATTAGAAAAAAAACAACAGAGTGATGCATAGGGGTCATGATAGCAAAAGCTTCAACTCCAATATAGCTGACTTTAAGCTTAAGCATAGTATTTTAAAGTAGTTTACCTTTAAGCAGGCTTCAGTTTTGCTTTCTAAATTAAGCAGCAAATAGATCAAACCAGCAGGCAGTGTATGAATTGGTGATTAGGAAGAATGTGTTCAGAAGTGGGAATGAAGATCTGTGTCAGAAATTGAGTCCTCAGAAGCTAGTTCTAGAAAAATTACTTTATATACTAAAGGACAAGAGTTGTTTTCAGGGTTTATAGGCTGTTTTCTTTTTGTAGTTATAAGTTGTTTTAAAAAACAAAGAACATTTAATTGATGAATTTATATGAGGGTACATTATTTTATGTTGGGATTTGAATATTAGACTTGAAGAATTAGAGGATAGTGGAGACTGGCTAGTCCATCTCTCTGTAGTATTTTAGACAGATTGTCATCACATAAAACTGCAACATAATGAGAGGACTCCAATTATTTTAAGAGGCAGCCCATTCTGTGGACAATTTTACTGAACACTATAAAGGTTAAAGTCATAGACTTACTGTGTGCTGTTATTAGTGAAGGCAGAAATCTTGCCTGGTGTGGTTATGGATGTACTGTAATGTTGCATTAATTTTGGATGTAATATACTAAAATGTTTGCTTTATCTTCTAGGGCTTGCATTTCTTTTGGACCTAAGAATCGGTCAATTGGAGCAGCAGCTAAAAGCCAGGTAGGTAGAGTTTTGTTTTTCCTAAAATGACTTATTTTTCTGGTTTATCCTTCCCTCCGTTTAGCAACTATTCGAGTGCTCATTATGTGTTTAGCTCTGGTAGGCAGTGCATACATCTGTGAGACAGACTTACCCCTATTCGCATGTACTTGAGTGAACAGCATGAACAGTATACTAATCTGTTTAATGCAAACTGCTAGGATGTATTTTGCCCAGAACTTGTTTTAAGCAAGGCTTGCTTGTTCCTTGATGTTTAAAATGCTCTTTAAAGTTGTCTCGTTGGGCCTTTCTTGCTAATATTGAGGGTCATTGTTGTTTCTAGAATAGATCTTGTTAATCAAGATTCTCAAGGAAGGAAAGCATACTTGTAGAAGCACATTAACTTACCATTAGTTTATTTTGTAAACTAGGAATCTGACATATTTGCTTTTTTCAGAGCAGCAGAATCCCAAGAGTTCTGTTATCCTGAGTGTCTGAGGTTGCTGTGACATTAAGGAGTTGCATATTTGATCATTTTATGGTTCAATCTGGAGCAAAATATAGAATGAATACTTGTCTCTCTTTCTGAAACCGGAAGGGCCTAAAATTCATAAGCCTAAGAAAATGGTGGTTGGCCAGTTGATTATTAATTAAAACGGGTGTTTTATAATTTTTTAAAAAATATTTATTGGTTTCAGAGAGGAAGGGAGAGGGATAGAGAGATAGAAACATCAATGATGAGAGAATCATTGATCGGCTGCCTCCTGCACGCCCCCTACAGGGGATTGAGCCCACAACCCGGGCATGTGCCCTTGGCTGGAATCGAACCTGTGACCCTTCAGCCTGCAGGCCGAAGCTCTATCCACTGAGCCAAACTGGCTAGGGCTATAATCTTATTTTTAAAAAGTTCAAGATGTTTTACTCAGTAGATAGCAAGTACACAGCTGTATTGAATGTCTTTTCTTCTAAAATTTCAGTGAATCTCTGTTTTTAAAATTTTCTTTCCTTGAGAATAGTTATTATATTAAATTGGCTGCCTAGTTCTAGGTTGACATAGTTAATTGTGGTATTGAGTTTCTACTTGGCAGCTTGCTGAAGCAGGGCCTGATTTGGGAGGCATTGTTTTACAAAAGGTCTTCTGTGTGGGCCCTGGGACATACCTGATGCAGAGGGGCTCTGTAGCTTATCCTTGGGGCTTGGTACACTTAGCTCCAGCATTGGGAAGAGGAGTCTGTAAATCTTAAGCACGAGTTCATCTTGAATTTTTTGAATGTCTTTGCCAGTGTTTTTTCCTCCCGTAAGGTGTAATAGTTTATTGTAGAGAAATAAAAAAATATATAGATAGAATATTATAGGGAATTTGGAAGTTACTGTACTACCACTATCCAAAAATCACTTAGTATCTGAATGCGTAACCTCTTGTACTCTTTCTAAGCGTATAAATAGCTTTTCCCCTACAAAAGTGAAGTTATACTATATAGATACTTGTCTTCCAACCTCCTAAAATAATCTTGCCCACTATATAACTATACCATAATTTATTTACCCATACATATTTAGGCTATTTATAGTCTTCTGGTATGATAAATAACTAGAGGCCTGGTGCACGACATTCATGAACGGGGGTGGGGCGGGGGCGCAGGAGGGTCCTTCAGCCTGGCCTGTGCCCTCTCACAGTCTGGGACCCCTCAGGGGATGTCCGCCTGCCGGGTTAGGCCCGCTCCCCGCAGGTGGACATCCCCTGAGGGGTCCTTAGCGCTGCTGCCACCTCTGCTGCGCTTGCCAGCCGTGAGCCTGGCTTTTGGCTGAGCGGCACTCCCCCTGGGGGAGCGCACTGACCACCAGGGGGCAGCTCCTGCATTGAGTGTCTGCCCCCTGGTGGTCAGTGCACATCATAGCGACTGGTTGTTCTGCCATTTGTTCGATTTGTGTATTAGCCTTTTATTATATAGGACTAGAGGCCTGGTGCATGAAATTCGTGCACGGATAGGGTCCCTAGGCCTGACTAGCTATCAGGGCCGATCGGGGCCTTCTGGCTGCCGGCCAGGGCCTTCCTTTGTTCCGCACCACCCCATGGTAGTGAGCACATGTCATAGCGAGCGATCGAACTCCCGAGGGGACACTTTGCATATTAGCCTTTTATATATGTAGACTAGTGGCCCGGTGCACAAAATTTGTGCACGGGTCGCGGGGGGGGGGGGGGGGATTGTCCCTCAGCCCTGCCTGCACCCTCTCCGATCTGGGACCCCTTGGGGGATGTCTGACTGCCAGTTTAGGCCCAATACTTGTGGGATTGGGCCTAAACCGGCAGTCGAACATCCCTCTCGCAGTCCGGGACTGCTGGCTCTTAACCGCTCACCTGCCTGCCTGCTTGATTGCCCCTAAGCACTCTGCCTGCCAGCCTGCTTGCCCCCATATATCCCCCCCACCAACCTTCTCCCCCGCAACTCCTCCCCCCCCTTGCCGGCCTGATCGCCCCCAAATGCCTCTCCCTCCGCCAGCCTGCTTGCCCCCAACTGCCCCCCCCCCCCCCGCCAGTCTGATCATCCCCAACCACCCTCCCCTCCTGGCCTGATTGCCCCTAACCGTCTCTGCCTCGGCCCCGCCACCATGGCTTTGTCCAGAAGGACATCCGGAAGGTCTCCTGGTCTAATTAGCATATTACCCTTTTATTAGTATAGATACTTTGTCAGTATGGTAAGTTTCTTTCACTACAGTTTCTGAATTGACACATACTTCCAAATTGATTCCTGGAAAGATTGAATTACAAACTAGGAGTAATTTTTAAAAGTGAATAAAAATCATTATGTGTGGATGTTTTGGAATTTTAAGGTGGAAAATACTTTTGTAAGTATAATGATCTCTTTATATGGAGAAGCAGGACAAATGGGGCTGTCTTTGATCTCTGTGTTACTTGTTAAGACCCTCACCCTTCAAGCCTCACTTTACATGCTAGTAGGCATCATTCAGTAAAGTTTAGTGCTGAAGAAAACTGAAACTCAGAAGAAAACTTTGTGGCGTTACAATGTTGCTAATTTAATCTGATGCTATTGAATTTTTTTTTTCTTAATTTAATTGCTATCAGTCTTTCTACTTTTTGACTCAGCTTTCCTTTCTCTTAGGTCATTTCCAATGCAAAGAACACAGTCCAGGGATTTAAAAGATTCCATGGCCGAGCATTCTCGGATCCGTTTGTGGAGGCAGAAAAATCTAACCTTGCATATGATATTGTGCAATTGCCTACTGGATTAACAGGTATAAAGGTAAGGTTCTCAAGATAATTCCTGATGATTAAAATATAGCATTTTATTTTATTAGGTCATTGTGTATCAATACCATTCTAATTTCATAGTATAATGAAAATGCTTAGGAAAAACTTGCTAGTAAAGACCGTTTGGCATTTTTTTCAATGATTTTGATTTTGATTGAGAACCATCAGTGGCACTGTTACGGCTTCGACAGATAGGTAGTGATAAAATTAATGCGGCCATTGCTGCTTGTCTTGTGTTTTTTTTGTGTGTTTTTTTAAAAATATATTTTTATTTATTTCAGAGAGGAAAGGAGAGGAAGAGAGAGATAGAAGCATCAATGATGAGAGAGAATCATTGATTGGCTGCCTCCTGCACATCCCCTATTGGGGATCATGCCCACAACGCAGGCATGTGCTCTTGACTGGAATTGAACCTGGGACCCTTCAGTCTGACATTCTATCCACTGAGCCAAACCAGCTAGGGCTGTCTTGTTTACTGATGCGATTTTAGGGTGTGACTTGAGGAAGAGCAGTCAAAGAAATCAACACTTTTAAGTCATTAGCCAGATATATGGTCATACTTTTGACAGTATGAATTAGATTGGAAGAGATGTTGTTCTTTTGAGGAAAAGGGAGTTTAGTTTTTGATATCTCTGGGATATCTAGAAGATTCTCTTTGTGAAGCATGCAGTGAACTGATCATTCAAAAGAGGTGAGAGGCTGGGGATGGGTAGGGTGCACTCCACTGTCTCTCTAGCACTTAAAGGTGGTAAGAAGAACCCCGGAGGGTGGTTGAACTTTCTAGGCAAGTGAGTTTAGAGAGAGGAGATTTGGTGTTTGAGATACTCCAATTGGAGAAATTAGAATCATGGAAACAGGCTCAAATTCCAAGAGATGATAAGAATTGAGAGAAAAAAGTAGTTGATTGTGACATTGTAGATGAGAATTCAGTTAAATTTAGAAGTGATGAATTCTGATAACTGAAGTATAATCTCTGGGTTTACTTAGGATATCTGTGGCAATAATCTCAGAACAGTTTGGATGACTTAGTAAGGGGTAAATCTGGAGTACAGAGGAGGTGAAGAAATGGGGGGAGGGAGGGGACGGGATACTTACCATTAAGAAAGAAATAGATGAATATTGGCAGATTTAGTCATAAGCATTGCAAGGGCCAAAGGAGAAAGAGACTAGGGAGAAGACCTGGAGGTTAAGTGGATCCAAGTACAAGGGTAGAGGAGTTGACTAAGTTTAGACAAATAGGGAAAACGAGGCAACTTAGAAGGAGGCTCACCGGGAGGGTTATTTTTCCATCTTTATCATGCAATAAAATGAGAAACTGTTAGACTCTAAACCAGAGTACATTATGGTTGGGCTGGGGAGTGGGGAGCAGGTAGCTCTCAAGCTGAGGTAGCGCAGCAGGTTTAAAAGAAGAGAGTGACATTTTCTGGTCTGCGTTGTAGTTGGGGAATTATGGGTATATGTGGGATGGGGCTTATCCTTGCAGTATTTCAACATAAAAAATTTGCAACTCTTGTCAAAGTTGCAGACTTCATCCAGGGTAGGCTATCTGGAAGCTTTGTTACATTCTTTAATTCACCAAGTATTTATTTTGTTATGTCTGTCAGTACTGGGGCTACAGCAGTGAATGAATTAGACTAAAACCATGTCCTCAGGTTAGATTGAATCTTAGGGAGGTGATAACACACAGTATGTCAGATGGTAAAGTAGTTCACCATCAGATCCTTTACAGAGGGGCAATTTAGCTCATGGTGAGCTTCACCAACTTGCTTCTGCACAGGTAAATTGTCTCAGGTTTTATTGATAAAGTTGCCACAACATTGTTTTTACATAGTGATCCTCATCTTTAAGTATTATGTACATGTTATAAAGCTAAAAGTGACCTTTAAATATTGATGCCTCCCTCTTCCCGAACCTTCGTCCCTGAGGTAAATTATTTTTATTTCTAAAACTAGCTTTCTTCAATTCCATCTTGAGATAATGCTTCATTGATGATGGTGAGATATTGTTCATTTCCTTTTGTCATTTTATTGCAGGTGAAATATATGGAGGAAGAACGAAATTTTACCACGGAGCAAGTGACTGCCATGCTTTTGTCCAAACTGAAGGAGACAGCAGAAAGTGTTCTTAAAAAGCCTGTTGTGGACTGTGTTGTTTCAGTGAGTTTGAGCCCTACTCATTATTAAGTCTTGCATGAAGAAGCATTTTCATTTTAACTGCAAATAATATTGGTTTTTGCTGTATGATTGATTATTTTAAGAAATTTATCAAAGTAGTCCTCATTTTCTTGAATTCTCTTTTCTGGTCCCTAGTTATTGCTTCGGCCTCCTCTGTTGTTCTGCCTATTTAAAGGTTTATCTTAAAGCCCACTTCATCCTGGATTTCTTGTAGCACTGAGCATAGTGTCTAGTGGCTACTTATTTGTTAAATTAGTTGAATACTCTCAATGAGAAATGCTTTATTTTTCTCCCTTTGTATCTCTGTATCTTTGCTGTCACTGTATTTAGCTCTAAAGGCAAAGCAGCAATAGATTTTATCTTGTCTTTTCCATAATCCTATCTAGATGGAAGCTTGGCTGTTTGTAGCAATGTGCTTGTAAGATGATGGAGTCCTTAGCAACCATTGAAATTTCGGCAGTTGTATTGGCTTTGTCACTGAATCTCCTCTTTCTGTGGCTGTTATCTAATATGTTATCTCTGTGGCCTCCTTTGTTGGTGCTTTGATTGACAAAGCAAGGACTGTTAGGTAGCTTTTTCACCACAGTCTGTTGTCTGGCAGATTCCTTAGTTCTTGGCTATCTAGTAAAGCAGAACTGACATTTGTCAGGAAAAATTGAATTATGACTGTTGTGTCACATTCTGGTGATGAAAAGAATAATACTACTTTTCTTAAAGATTCAGTACAGACACTGTATTTTCTTAGATGCTTTCTGCCTTTTCTGAACTCTTTATTGGTCTGTCAGATTTATCCTCATTTCCCCATCTAGTTTAGTACCTTTAACATTGATCCTGTATTATGCTCAGTGTTGAAGTAAAATTTATGTAAAATGATAGAATGCCTGAGTGGTGTTTTTAACTTTTTGAACAAGTTTAAAGGTGATGTGTTAAGTCATATGTTGGGGGACCTAAGGACTACACTGAGTTTTTTTGTTTTTGTTTTTTTAAAATATATTTTATTGATTTTTTACAGAGAGGAAGGGAGAGAGATAGAGAGTTAGGAACATCGATGAGAGAGAAACATCGATCAGCTGCCTCCTGCACATCTCCTACTGGGGATGTGCCCGCAACCAAGGTACATGCCCGGAATCGAACCCGGGACGCTTCAGTCCACAGGCCGATGCTCTGTCCACTGAGCCAAACCGGTTAGGGCTACTCTGAGTTTTGATGACTTGCTAAGAGAATTAATAGGACTCAGAGAATATAGCTGTACTTAAGGCTAAGATTTATTACAGCAAAAGGCCACAAAGCAAAATCAACAAAGGGAAAAGGTACATGGGCAATGAATGTCTGGAGGAAACCAGGCACAAGCTTCCAAAAGTCCTATCTATCTATCTATCTATCTATCTATTTATTTCAGAGAGGAAGGAAGAGGGAGGGAGAGAGAGATAGAAACATCAATGATAAGAGAGAATCATTGATCAGCTGCCTCCTACACACTCCCCACTGGGGATCAAGCCCGAAACCCAGGCATGTGCCCTTGATTGGAATTGAATCTGGGACTCTTCAGTCTGCAGACTTGACGATGCTCTATCCACTGAGCCAAACCAGTGAGGGCCAAGAGTCCCTTTTAATTAAGCACTGCTTAATTATTCCAGCAACAGATTGTGACAACATGTGTGAAAATGTCATACACCAGGGAAGTTCTGCCTGTAGCCTAAGGCAGTGGTCGGCAAACTCATTAGTCAACAGAGCCAAATATCAACAGTACAACAATTTAAGTTTCTTTTGAGAGTCAGATTTTTTAAACTTAAACTTCTAACGCCACTTCTTCAAAATAGACTCGCCCAGGCCGTGGAATTTTGTAGAAGAGCCACACTCAAGGGGCCAAAGAGCCGCATGTGGCTCGTGAGCCGCAGTTTGCCGACCACGGGCCTAAGGAGTCCAGGGTTTCTATTGGAGGGGCAAAAGGTCAGTCATGTAGGTATCTTATGCCTAGCATGTACTAAAATTACAGACTTTCAGAAATAAAGTAGGTATTCTGCATAAATTATGTTGTAGAAACAGTTTAGGCACAGTGCCTCACTCTTAACATTTAGGGAAATTTTTGTATCAACTTAGGGAACTGTTTATCATTCACGTTCCTGGATTCTAGGAAAGGGCCCACCTTGTCATTAGACCTTTCTAAGGATAGCTGTCTCTGGCCTCTATGTGAACTCTCTTCTGCACAGTCACTACTCTAGCTCTTTGTCCTAATGCTATGTCTGATTGCTATGTAAATAGAACCTGGGTGTGTCGTGCTTAATATATAAATTGATTCTTGTTAAAACATAAACTTTATTTTTTTAGAAAGTTAATAATAGCCCAGTGTCAAAAATCAAATATGTAGATAGGAGGGTGTATGGAAGCTTCCACACACTTGTTACCTAGTAAGCAGTATTTTCTTTCCAAAGTTACCAATTTTATCACTTTTCACATTCAGATCTTCCAGAGGTTTTTATGTACTGAAGCAAATATAGATAGATCCTTTTTAACTTTCATTTTTCTTTTAACAAATTTTGGACAATTTATCTTGTATTCATTCCATAGCAGTAAAGAAGTGCATCATTCCTTTTAATGTCTGCGAGACTCCAGTTTATGAGGTACTTATTTAGCCAGTCTCTTTTTGTTGCACATCTATTTTTGTTTTGTTTTTGCTGCCTCCTGCACACCCCCTACTGGGGATCGAGCCCGCAACCTGGGTATATACCCTTGCCTGGAATTGAACCTGGGACTCTTCAGTCCGCAGGCCGAAGCTCTAGCCACTGGGCCAAACCAGCTAAGGCAGTTTTTTTTTTTTTTTAATAGTGAAGAATGCTGCAATGAGTACATTTAAATATCATTTTGCTCTTATATGATAAGTTTGTAGAATTTATAGGCTAACTTCTTAGAAGTGCAATTGCTGGGACAAAAGATATGTGTATAATAGTTCCCCCTTATTCATGGTTTCACTTTCCGTGGTTTCAGTAACGTGCAGTGAACCTCAATCCAAATATATTAAATGGAAAATTCCAGAAACAAACCATTCATAAGTTATAAGTTGCATGCCATTCTGGGTCCTGCTCTGCCTGCTCTGTCCTGCTGGCATTATGAATCATCCTTTTGTTCATTGTATCCACGTTGTATGTACAGCACTACAAGGTATTTTGAGGGAGAGACCATATTCACTTAACTTTTATTACAGAATATTGTGTAATTGTTATATTTTATGATTAGGTGGTGTTAATCTCTTACTATGCCTAATTTATAAACTTTACCACAGGTGTGTATGTATAGGAAAAAAACATAGTATATATAGGGTTTGATACTATCCTCAGTTTCAGGCATCCACTGGGGGTCTTGCATACCCCCAAATGGACTACTGTATTTGTAATTTCTTATTTTTAATTTTTATTGATTTCAGGGAGAGGAAGGGCGAGGGAGAAAGAGATAGAAACATCAGTGATGAGAGAGAATCATTGATTGGCTGCCTCCTGCATGCCCCCTACTAGGAGTCTAACTTTGACTTCCTGATTCATGGGTCAATGCTCAACCACTGATCCACACTGGCCGGGCTGTATTGTAATTAAAAAATTTATAAAAATGAATTTCAGAGAGAGGGAGAGAGAGATAGAAACATCAGTGATGAGAGAGAATCACTGATCAGCTGCTTCCTGCACGTTCCCTACTGGGGATCAAGCCAGAAACCTGGGCATGTGCCCTGACCTCTTGGTTCACAGGTTGATGCTCAATCACTGAGACACACCGTCTGGGCTGTATTTGTAATTTTTACAGCTGTTCAGTTACCCTTCAAAGAATTTGCAGTAATTCACACTTCCACCTGTAATGTATGAAAGGGCTTATTTCACTGCAGCCTCATCAGCACAGCTTATTGGTGTTTTAGCTAATTCTAATAGGTAGAATAATGGTATCAAAGTGTATGTAATCTTACTATTTAGGTGAAGATGAACATTTTAAAATTGAAGAGCCATTTTGTATTTTCCATTGTTTGAAATGTTCCTGTTCTCTGCTCATTTTATTCTGAGTTTGTGATTTCCATTTTGACTTGTAGTTCATTACATATTATTAGATTAGCTCTTCGCGTTTTTATGATGTGAGTTGCAAATGTTTTCCCCATTTGGTCATTAGAATTTTTTATGAGTCAGAAATTTTTTTTTTCTTCTGGGTGTTGTGTTATATTTAGAAAATCCTTTCTTACTCTAACGGTAAAATTCCTTTCATTCTAGTACTCTTGATTTTTTTTTTTTTAACATTTCAGTTTTTGATTTGACCTAAATTTTGGTATAAGTTGTACAGTAGGAATGCCAATTTATTATTTTTAATATGACTGACTAGCCATTGTCTCACTACCACTTGTTGAGTTTTCTAAATTTTCCCTACTGGTTTGAAATCCTCTGATCATAAGCAGAATAAATGGCTGTTGTTGACTGAGGGTGGTTCTGGGTTTTACTGCTTTTTGACAGGTGCATCCTAAATGAGTCTCCATAATACAGTAAACTTTCAAAATTTTTTTGTAGGTTCCTTGTTTCTATACTGATGCAGAAAGAAGGTCAGTGATGGATGCAACACAGATTGCTGGTCTCAATTGCCTGCGATTAATGAATGAAACTACTGCAGGTAAGAGAGACTATTAACTAAAATTTTTTACTTAATCTTGAGGGTTGTGAAGATGCTAGGGTTTCTTCTTTATTTTTTTGGTTACTCTGTCACATATGAAGAATTCATCTGACCAGTACTTTTTCTGTATTTTCATATTTAATCACATGGTTGTTTGTAAAGAAATACATTTATTGTGTGATTGGAGCAGTGCTTTGATTTAAAGATTGGCCTTTTCTATGACTTGTGGGCTGGTGGAGTCAGAGGAATGGGTGTAAAGCAACATCTCAGGGACAGGATATGTGGGAATGCTGAGATGGCACAATGGTAGAAGAAATCCTGGAAAATATGTTTGGGAAAGTTAGAGAAGTGGTTTGGGAACAATTGCCAAAGTCATTGGAATTGGAAATTGGATTTGGAAACATTAAGGAACCCTTAGTCAGCATTGAACTCTTTGAAGTTAATATTCTTCATGAATAAATTATGCAAAGCTTTTAAGAATTTAATTCTTTCTAGAACTGAGCATATGATGCAGCTCCATTCATTATATACAAAGTCTGTTTTGTTTCCTACTTAAATTTTAAGTTTACTCTTAGATGATAATATTATGTTGAATTTAATCTTTTTCTTATGTAGTTGCTCTTGCATATGGAATCTATAAGCAAGATCTTCCTGCCTTAGAAGAGAAACCAAGAAATGTAGTTTTCATAGATATGGGGCATTCTTCTTACCAAGTTTCTGTATGTGCATTTAATAGAGCAAAACTTAAAGTAAGTATATTTTTTTCTGGAAGACTATTACAAATGTATGCTAATTAGGAACTTGTGAGAGACAATTTAAATAAATGTTTAAAGGATTTTGTTTCACTAATGGAAACTTGCTATGAGTCATCTGAACTAGAAACTAAGTATATAGGGGTGGGTGGAAGTTGTCAGCTCAAAATAATTTATTAAGAGTTGGCATGGGTCTTGGCCTGGTAGCTCAGTTGTTGAGAGTATCATCCCGATATGCCAAGGTTGCAAGTTCACCCTCTCAGGGCACATACAAAAATCAACAAATGAATGCATGAATAAGTGGAACAACAAATGGATGTCCTCCCACTAAAATAACTTTAAAAAAAGAGTTGACAGGTATGAGGAAAAATCTCTTAAGATTGCGGAGCCATACTTTAATGTGAGGAAATAATGCTTATCTACAGGCTTGTTAGGAGGATTCTTTAACATGTAGTCTATTGATGTTTTTACACTGAGGATTGAGGAGATTATGTTCTTAAGATTATTTTTTAAAAATATGTATGTTTTTATTAATTTCAGAGAGTAAAGGAGTGGGAGAGAAAGATAGAAACATCAATGATAAGAGAGAATCATTGATCAGCTGCCTTCTGCACATTCCCTACTAGGGATCAAGTCCACAACCCGGGCATGTGTCCTGACCGGGAATTGAACCATGACCTCCTGGTTCATAGGTTGATGCTCAACCACTGAGCCACACCAGCTGGGATTGTTCTTAAGGTTTTGAGCCTTCTGCTAAAAGGGTGGAAGGACTAGAACTTGATGTCTCAAAGAAACTAGGCTAGGAGTGATATTCTAGATGTCTGGGAAGCTTAGACCTCTGGAGAAATAAATTGCTATGAGTTAGGCTTTAGCATCTTTCCTGGTGGTAAGATGTATAGAGCAAGGCCTTTTGTATTATTCATAGTTTTGTGATAGCAATAAGACCAGAACTGTGTAAATGACATGTTCGTATATTTGGCATTGGATATATGTATAATTGCTGTTTGGAAGCAGACTAGTGTGGGAGAGGGCATGGGTTTTGCAATTTTTGATATTGGGTTTTAAATTTTAGCTTTATGACCTGCAGATTATCTGATCTGACTAGGTTTGTGACATCATCTGTAAATTGGGGATTACATTGTCTCTTTTCACAATGGTTGTAACAATGATTAAGTGACACATGCACATGCCTTGTTTCAATCTTAATGTCTCCCCCACCCCTTAATACAATTTACCCATTAACTATATATCATGATAAAATTTTAAATTGCTTCATTTTTGAATTAATTACCTTTTTCCAAGGTTCTGGCCACTGCATTTGACACAACACTGGGAGGCAGAAAATTTGATGAGGTGTTAGTAAATCACTTCTGTGAAGAATTTGGAAAGAAATACAAGCTAGACATAAAGTCCAAAATCCGTGCATTATTACGACTGTCTCAAGAGTGTGAGAAACTCAAGAAATTGATGAGTGCAAATGCTTCAGACCTCCCTTTGAGCATCGAATGTTTTATGAATGATGTTGATGTTTCTGGAACTATGAATAGGTAATCATGTTAATATTTTGACCTTAAACTGAACTGTGATTTTTCTTCACTTTTATTAGCCTTAATTAGCTAATTGTTAAAATCATGGTTGTTATATGATAACTTCAGTTCTATAGGTAAAAATTAGAGGCCATTCAGAATTCTGCTTTTTATGTGAAGGTTGGGTTTGACTATTCTAATAATGTAGACTGATGATTTTGTTCTGATTAATTGAATATTGCAGGAAGTTGGTAGTTCTTACATGTACATGAATTATACATGATTACCAGTTTTCATAAAAATCAGGGCAAAGTGCTTTAATGTAGAATTATGTTGAATTTGATTTAGTCATTGATTCAGAAATTGGTGTTTAGGGGTAGTTTAGGATCTCTTGAGGACAACAGCTCTTTCTGTACAGTGCTACAGATGTTTCAGGACTTTCCTCAGAAATGTTACTGTTACTGTTGTTTGAATGTTCCTGTTGTCTGGTTAGATTGCTTGGGTAGTGAGAATGACATGTTCTTCTTTTTTTTGTTTTTGTTAATCCTCACCAGAGGATATTTTTCTAATTGATTTTTTAGAGAGAGTGGAAGGGAGGGGGAGAAACAGAGAAACATCAATGTGAGAGACAGCAATTGGTTGCCTCCCATGTGAGCCCTGACCAGGGCTGGGATCCAGCCTGCTGCCGGGGTATGTGCCCTTGACTGGAACTCGAACCTGAGACCCTTCAGTCCTTGGGCCAATGCTCTGTCTATTGAACCAAACTGGCTAGGGCAGAATGAGATGTTCTTTATGATATGAACTATATTGGTAGAGTTCAGGCAAGACTGATGGCTTGTTTAGGGAAGTGTGGCATTAAAAAAGTTGAGGTGGAATTTAAATTGCTCCTATTCTGCTAGAGTTAAGATTGCTGTGCCTAGTAACCAAATTTGCAGTCACCTTTTCCACCCTGCTTGAAAGTGGTGGTTTTCTTTTTTATTAAGTAGCAGTTTTGTATGTGTTACATGGTGGTGGGGGCTAGGATATAGGGATGTACCCGTTTATGTTTCAGAAATTGTTAGTGGAGTGTTAGGTGATCTTGAGAGCCAAATAGATATTTATTATACTTTTAAAAGCTGAAAACAGTTGATTAGCTTGTGTGCTGCTTTGAAAAAACATACAATTTACTGTATCTGCAATGTCAGGGCACATAGCTATTATATTCTTTATTCTATTTTGTAGCCTTCATTTAGTTTTAATGCTCACTAGCAGTCTTTTTTCCAAACTAATGAAACCAGATCATTTATTTCTGACATCATAGCATTTCTTCTAAATTTTTTAAAAATTTGAGGTAAAATTCTTACATCATTTTATTTTTTGAAATATATTTTTATTGATTTCAGAGAGGAAAGGAGAGGGAGAAAGAGATAGAAACATCAGTGATGAGAGAGAATCATTGATTGGCTGCCTTCTGCACATCCCCCACTGGGGATCGAGCCCTGACCGGTAATCCTCTTGGTTCATATGTTGAAGTTCAACCACTGAGAACACTGTGTGGGCTCTTGTACTATTTTAATGTGAACTCAGTGCCATTTAGTACATTCACAATGTCATGCCATGACTACCTCTACCTACTGAAAAAACATTTTCATCGCCTCAAAAGAAAACCTCATACCCATTAAGTAGTTACTTCCCATTTTTCTTATATCTGTGCCATGGCAACCACCAATTTACTTTTATCTCTAGTTTACCTATTGTAGATCTTTTATATAAATGGAATCATATAACACAAGGGTGGGCAAAAGTAGGTTTATAGTTCAAATTGAAAATTATACAATATTTAATAAATAATATAAGAACAAACTTTCATATACTCACAACTGTAAACCTACTTTTGCCCACCCCTGTATGTGTAAGCTTTTTTTTTGTCTTGGTTTGCAGCTTCTTTCACTTAAATAATATTTTCTAGGTTCATCCACACTGTAGTATGTATTAGTACTTCATTGCTTTTCATGCAAATAATATCCCATTTATCCAGTGATCAGTTGATGGACATTGTTGTTTTCACCTTGTAGCTATCTATACTAATAAAAGGGTAATATGCTAATTAGACTGGATAGACTGGGCATCTTTCGGTCAACTGGTCCTCCTTCCAGATAAAGCCATGGTGGCAGGGGCCAAGGCAGAGGCAGTTAAGGGCGATCAGGCCAGCAGGGGAGGGTAGTTAGGGGAGATCAGGCAGGCAGGCAGAGACCGTTAGGGGCGATCAGGCAGGCAGGCAGGCAGGTGGAGTGATTAGGGGCCATCAGGCAGGCAGGCAGGTGAGCGGTTAGGAGCCAGCTGTCCCAGATTGCAAGAGGGATGTTCGACTGCCAGTTTAGGCCCAGCAGTTGGACATCCCCTTAGGGGTCCCGGATTGTAGAGGGTGCCGGCCAGGCTGAGGGACCCCCCCCCCCCCCACCAGTGCACAAATTTCATGCACTGGGCCTCTAGTTGTTAATAATGCTGCTGTGAACATTCATGAACAAGTATTTGAGTATTTTTGTTTTCAGTTCTTTAGGGTATATACCTAGGAGTGGAATTGTTGGGTCCTTTGGTAATTCTGGGTTTAGCGTTTTGAGGAATTGCTTGCTGTTAGAAATACAACTGTCATTTTTTTAAGTTCTTGACAACATGTAAGACTTTGTGTTGCTACATATCCTCACCAATATTGGTATTAGTGGTCTTGAAATTTTGCCATTCTGATGGGTATTTTCTATATCTCTACAATTTTTCTTTTTATTGAGATGTAATTCATAAAAGTGGCTCTTGTAAAGTATATATTTCAGTGGTTTTAGTATATGCACAGAATTGTGCAGCCATCACCACAACCCAATTTTAGAATGTCATCTCTAAATAAGCTGTCAAGCTGTGAAAAGACAGGGAGGACCCTTAAACACACATTTCTAAGTAAAAGAAGTTAATTAAAAAGGCTATCCAGTGTGATTCAAACTATATCACTTTCTGGGAAAGGCAAAATTGGAGACAGTAAAAAGGTAAAGTCAGTGGTTGGCAAGTGTTCTGGGGAGGAAGGGATGAATTGAATGGGTGGAGCATGGAGGATTTTTAGGGCAGTAAAGCTGCTCTGTATGATACTGTGATGGTAGATACTTAACATTATACAATTTGTCAGAACGTGTAGAATTCTAATATATACCATCGTGTATCAATATTGCTTACCAGTTGTTAGAAGTATATCACACTACTGCAGGATATCAATAGGGGAACTGGGGGAAGGGTGTTGAGGGATGTATGGGAATTCTTTTACTTCTTATTTCTCTGTAAACCTAAAGCGGATCTAAAAGATAAAGTGTATTTAACTATGTTAAAACAAAGAAAAGAGCCGAAACCAGTTTGGCTCAGTGGATAGAGCGTCGGCCTGCGAACTCAAGGGTCCCAGGATCGATTCCGGTCAAGGGCATGTACCTTGGTTGTGGGCACATCCCCAGTAGGGGGTGTGCAGGAGGCAGCTGATCGATGTTTCTCTCTCATCGATGTTCTTTACTCTCTATCCCTCTCTCTTCCTCTCTGTAAAAAATCAATAAAATATATATTAAAAGAAAAAAACAAAGAAAAGAAAAAACTGTACTCATTAGCTGTCTTTCCTCATCTCTTCTTTTCCTCCAGCCCTAAACAGCTAAAAATCTACTCTGTCTCTCTGAATTTACCTATCCTGAACTTTTCACATAAGTGGAGTTACATAATGTGTTTTTTTTTTTTTATTGGCTTTTAAAAAAATCTAGTCTAATGTTTCCAAAGTTCATCTGCATCCTAACATATTATTATTCATATACTAGAGGCCCAGTGCACGAAATTTGTGCACGGTGGTGGTGGTGGTGGGGTGTCCCTCAGCCCAGCCTGCACCCTCTCCAATCTGGGACCCTTGGAGGGATGTCTGACTGCCCGTTTAGGTCCGATCCCAATCCAGGACTGCTGGCTCCCAACTGCTCGCCTTCCTGCCTTCCTGATTGCCCCTAACCGCTTCTGCCTGCAAGCCTGATCACCCCCTAAGCACTCCCCTCCCAGCCTGATTGATGCCTAACTGCTCCCCTGCCAGCCTGTTTGCCCCTAATTGCCCTCCCCTGCAGGCCTGGTCACCCCTAACTGCCCTCCCCTGCAGGCCTGGTCCCCCCCTACTGCTCTCCCCTGCAGGCCTGGGTCCCTCCCAACTGCCCTTCCCTAAAGGCCTGGTCGCCCCCAACTTCCCTCCTCTGCCGGCTTGGTCACCCCTAACTGCCCTCCCCTGCTGGCCTGATCGCCCACAACTGCCCTCCCTTGCAGGTCTGGTCCCTCCCAACTGTCCTCCCCTGCTGGCCATCTTGTGGTGGCCGTCTTGTGTCCACATGGGGGCAGGATCTTTGACCACATGGGGGCAGCCATCTTGTGTGTTGGAGTGATGGTCAATCTGCATATTACTCTTATTAGATAGGATAAAGGCCTGGTGCATGGGTGGGGGTTGGCTGGTTTGCCCTAAAGGGTGTCCCAGATCAGGGTGGGGGTTCCCTTAGGGCGTGGGGCGGCCTGGGCCAGGGGCCTATGGTGGTTTGCAGGCTGGCCACGCCCCCTGGTGACCCAAGTGGAGGCCCTGGTATCTGGGATTTATTTATCTTCTACAATTGAAACTTTGTAGCCTGGAGCAGAGCCAAGCCTCCTGCTTGCTCCGTGGCGGCAGCCATGTCTGTTGGGACTCATGTATCTTCTATAATTGAAACTTTGTAGCCTGGAGCGGAGGCCTAGGCCAACCAGGGTGTGCGGAAAGCTTGGCTTCCTCCATTGCTGGGGGCAACCCTAGCCTCCTTCTCTTTCCAGCTCAGTGGCTGCCGCCATTTCTGTTTGGATTTATGTATGTTCTATCATGGAAACTTTGTAGTCTTGAGTGGAGGCCTAGGCTGGCAAGGGCAGGCGGAAAGCTTGGCTTCCTCCATTGCCTGGGAAACCCAAGCCTCCATCCTGCTCTCTGTGGCCGTAGCCATCTTGGTTGGGTTTATTTGCATATTTGCTCCTGATTGGCTTGTGGGCGTGGCATGTGGGTGTAGCGGAGTGATGGTTAATTTGCATATTACTCTTAGGATTCATTCTTTTTAAAATTTTTTTGTTAATCCTCTCCTAAGGATATTTTTTTCCCATTGATTTTTAGAGAGAGTGAAGGGAGGGGAGAGAAAGAGAAACATTGATGTGAGAGAGACACTTCAATTGGTTGCCTTCCACATGCACCCTGACCAGGGCTGGGGATTGAACCTGTAACTGAGGTAAGTGCTTGACCGGAATCGAACCTGCGACCTGAATTCCATGGGCTGACTGATGCTCTAACCGGCTAGGCCAGTGGTCGGTAAACTGCGGCTCACGAGCCACATGCGGCTCTTTGGCCCCTTGAGTGTGGCTCTTCTACAAAATACCACGGCCTGGGCGAGTCTATTTTGAAGAAGTGGTGTTAGAAGAAGTTTAAGTTTAAAAAATTTGGCTCTCAAAAGAAATTTAAATTGTTGTACTGTTGATATTTGGCTCTGTTGACTAATGAGTTTGCCTACCACTGGGCTAGGCCTATTTTTTATTTTAAAATACATTTTTATTAATTTTAGAGAGGAAGGGAGAGGGATAGATAGAAAGATCAATGATGAGAGAGAATCATTGATCGGCTGCCTCCTGCATGCCCCTTACTGGGGATCAAGCCTGAAACATGGGCATGTGCCCTGACCTGGTATCTAACTGGTTCAGAGGTCGACGCTCAACACTGAGCCCCACTAACTTGGCCCTGTTTGTTTTTATAACCAAAAGTTATGGGGATTCCTCTTTCTGGCACTGGAACTCTGGGCAGGGAGGCCTCAAGTGGGGCTGGGACCCCCTGCTCCTCGGGGTACCTTTGCAGCCACCCATTGGTGTAGGATCAGCATTTCCATGTCTTTGCTCCTTCTATCAGTCTCTGTGGGCGTCTTCTTTAATTTCCTAGTTGTAGGACTTCCATTCAGATAGATTTCAGGTGGTTCTGAATGATGGTTGTTAGCAGTTTAGTTGTAATTTTGATGTGCGTGTGGAAGAATTCAAGTACCACATTTACCTACGCCATCATCTTAACTGAAGTATTGTATTCATTCTTTTCTATTGCTGAGTACATTTGGCGGACTTCAGGGCTTTTCCACTTTTTTGGCTGTTTATGATTGTTATTGTGGACATTCATGGTTTTGTATGGTTGTATGCTTTATTTCTCTTTATTGTATACCGAGTAGAATTACTGGGACATATGGTAACTCTGTTTAACATTTTGAAGAACTGTCAAACTATTTTCCAAAGTGGTTGCACCATTTCATATTCTCACCAGGAATGTGTGAGGGAGCCAATATACTCTATATACTTGCCAGTGCTTGTTGTTGTCTTTTTGTTTATAGCCATCCACTCCACATAAAAGTAGAATGTGATTTAACCTTTTTTTTTTTTTAATAGAGGCAAATTTTTGGAGATGTGTGATGATCTCTTAGCTAGAGTGGAGCCACCACTTCGTAGTGTTTTGGAACAATCCAGTAAGTATTTTTGTGGTTGAATTGTTTGTGTACCTCACACTCTTTGGAAATATTGTTCATTATTTTTTCAGTTATACAAATTTTCATTGGACAAACAACGTCAGTGCTATATTAAGCTTTTTTATATTTTCCCTCTGGAACTCACACTTCCCCCAAGTAATCTATGGGCACACTGTTATGTGTCCAGGGAAATCTAAAAGTTTTCCCGGGAAACCTAATTCAGACTCAAAGATGGATGTAAACTTTTCAGTTACTTTATAGTGGTAAAAATTGTCTTTTGCAGTGCTGCCATAGCAGTCTTGCAGGCTTTTCTGTCAGTGAGTCTTTTGTTTGCTGAATGACAGAGCAAAGGGAGGGTATGATAACCACATGCTGATTTTAATGGAGTGCTTTTTTATCTTGGGTGAAAACATACAAGTTTGATTTAGGAATATATTACTAATTTCCCCAAAATGTTTGACAAATGTTTATTTAGAATCCACTGTTGTGTTGGTTGCTAGCTATTTCAGAGTGTTGAAAAGTACTGTCAGCTTGACAAAGGTTCAGTCTTAAATCACAGTGATTATGGCAAACAGGCACATTCTTTCCACACTGGGACATCCTGTTTCTTTAAATAGTCCTTCTCAACAAATTGTTAGTGTTTGTTACGTAAAATGTGACCAGGAAACTAGGGTGGTATTAAGAGTTATTTTATGAGTGACAGCAGAACCTTGGTGTGTACCTTCTTTCCTTCTGACATGAGCATATTATACACTCTACATGTGCTGTAATGTGGATTTTGTTTATATTTGGGATGAAGTGCTGGAGTGGCTAGATGTGCATCTGAACACCTCTTTTTCTTTCATGTTGTGTCAGGACTGACCTAATAGTTCAAGGCCCTCATATCTTCCTTTTTTTAAAAAATTTTTTTTATTGATTAAGGTATTACATATGTATCCTTATCCCCCCCCAACCCCCCCCCCCCCCCCAACCCCCTCATATCTTCCTTATGGCTAGCTTAACTGTTATAATTTTTGTGTGAGATTCTTTTGGAGATTGTAGGACATTGAGTATTCCTGACTCTCACCTCCTAAATCCCCATATTATTGTGCCACCCTGCTCCCATTATTTTGATAATGAAAACATACCTATTTGTTGCCAGATGCTATGCACCTGAGTGTGTGAGCACACATTGGTGTGCATCCTGTTGTGGACGGAGTATAAGGAAGGAGTGACAGGTTTTGTTACACATCTGCAAGTTATTTTGTTGTGATAAAGTGCTGTATTGCTCTTTCATTTCATTGTAAAATATTAATTTAAAAGATTTTTAAAATCTAAATGTCTAATCACTTTAAAATAGAGTTAAGGAAAGAAGATATTTATGCAGTGGAGATAGTTGGTGGTGCGACGCGAATCCCTGCAGTAAAAGAGAAGATCAGCAAATTTTTTGGTAAAGAGCTCAGTACAACACTAAATGCGGATGAAGCTGTCACTCGAGGCTGTGCACTGCAGGTGAGTTTTTTCTTCCACAGATAGCCACTTACAAATCATTGCAACAAGACGATGGTGGTTTTATGTATTCAATTAATAACCTGAGGTTAGCTTGGAGTGATCTCAAGTTGGTAAGATTCTGAAATTTTTGTTTTAAAATGGATATCAGAAGTGTTGTTCATAACTAGGTACTGGAAACATAGGTAAACCTGAAATACTTTTGGATTTGGCATTTCATCTGTTGTCTATGTATGAAGTAGCAATGTACATCAATTAAAGGTTGGGGTTAATGAAAAAATGTTAAGGAATAGCTAGATTATAGATAATTTGACAAATAGAAGTTTATAAAACTACTTATTTGGATACAATTGTAAATATTTTAAAACTATTAGTGATGGTTTTCTGAATTCTTTTTAAATAGATCTTGTACTATCAGTTTACAATGTTTGTTAAATGGAATTTTAAAAAATTATTCTAGTGTGCAATCTTATCGCCTGCTTTCAAAGTGAGAGAGTTTTCCATCACTGATGTGGTGCCGTATCCCATATCCCTGAGGTGGAACTCGCCTGCTGAAGAAGGATCCAGGTAAGAGCATTTACCAAATTACTTTTGTACTTAAAGTTAGTTCAATGCTAAACAGTCTGAGTGAAGTATTGAGCTCCTTTTTAACTTCTCTAAATCTTTAACATTTTTTTGTTTGATTTTAAAATAAGTTTTTATTGATTTTAGAGGGAGGAAAGGGAGGGAGAGATAGAAATATCAATGATGAGACTTATCGATCAGCTGCCTCCTGCATGCCCTCTACTGGGGATCGAGCGTGCAACCCGGGGTGTGCCCTTGACCGGAAGCTAACTTGGGACCCTTCAGTCCAGAGGCCAATGCTCTACCCAATGAGCCAAACCAGCTAGGGCTAAATTTGTATCTTTATGTAGTTTTTTATACTTGATCATGCAGAAATGGTGCCTTTTTGTACTGATTGAAATACATTCCTTTTTAAAAAAATGGACACATTACATGTACGTGTGTGTGTGTGTGTGTGTGTGTGTGTGTGTGTGTGTGTATTTTGTTCTCGGAAATTTATAATCTGGAAATTAAGCCAGTTGAGAAGAGTAGCTAAAGCTACACAATAATTACAAAACTAGAGTTCATGGGCAAAAGTGTTAGGGATATCCTAAATTTGTGTTCTTGTCTTTTTTCTCCATTCAGTGACTGTGAAGTCTTTCCAAAAAATCATGCTGCTCCTTTCTCTAAAGTACTCTCATTTTATAGAAAGGAACCTTTCACTCTTGAGGCCTATTATAGCTCTCCTCAGGATTTGCCCTATCCAGACCCTGCTATAGGTAAGTAGAGAGTTGGGAATTAAAAACCAAAAAAACATATATGAGAGTGAAAGCAGGGGAGAAACAGAGAGAGAGAAAAACATGGATGTGAGAGAGACACATCAATTGGTTGCCTCCCACATGAACCCCGACCGTGGCCAGGGCTTGAACCTGCACCTGAGGTACATGCCCTTTGACCAGAATGGAATGTAGGACCTTTTAATCCATGTGCCAGAGCTCTATCCACTGAACCAAAGCAGCTAGGGTGGGAGCATATATCTTGGTTAAAGCACATTGTGGGTATATTCTGTGCATAATAATGGTGCTAGATACTGAAAGAGTTAAATTCAGTTTTAACCGAATTAAGATAATTAATGCTTTGCAGAGCTTTGTGAATTAAAAAATAAGACGTTAGTTTAGTAACTGAATTTGGAAGTAGCAAGTTCTAGATAAATCAAAGAAACACTATGGAATCATTGGGGTTTTGTTAATAGAGGAGAATGTGACAAAATTGTTTTAGGAATTTATCTGGCAGTCGCCTAAAAAGGGAGTTGGAATAAGAGACTGGAGGGAAAGAAATGTTTGGAGGGTTAAAAGATGTTGGCGTCCTTAATTGAGGCAAGATAAGAGTTTGTGTGAAAAAGAACGGAGAAATATGATTTGGTAAAATTCTCTGAGTACCCACATTTCTTCTTTGAGGTATCATGTTACTGACCTGTTAACTGAGAAATGCACATAACCTGGCTATGTGGCTATATATTTATGTTTGAATTCCTCCTCTCAGATTATTTGTTCTCTCTTTTCTTTCATATGTCCCTAGCTCAGTTTTCTGTTCAGAAAGTCACTCCTCAGTCTGATGGCTCAAGTTCAAAAGTCAAAGTCAAGGTTCGAGTAAATGTCCATGGCATTTTTAGTGTGTCCAGTGCATCTCTAGTGGAAGTGCACAAGTTTGAGGAAAATGAGGAACCAATGGAAACAGATCAGAATGCAAAGGAGGAAGAGGTAATTTGGACATTTTATACCACTTATGGGGCCCAGAGCTGACTTGTCTAGAAATTATAGCAAATAGACAAGGGAGGTGACAAGGGAGGAACATTATGACAGAGCAACTGAGTGTGGGTTTGCATGCATCCCCTTCCCCAGCATGGGTGAACTGGCAGAAAGTCTACAAAATTTATAAGGAAATGTAACATAACCAGCTCCCTCCTTCAGACCATGCACTTGTTAGAATTCTTGATTATTTTTAATTATTGAAAAATGTTCTGAGCCCTTAGTTGATTATTTTCACAAGTAGAATAGATTTGACATTCATTTGTTGGTCATGCATTGTCTTGTCCTTATTGTGCATCAAAACCTCAAGGCTTTATGAAACTACAAGTGTTTGGGTCTCACCCCCAGAGATTTGTTTGAGTTGATCTGGGCCTACCAGGGCCCAGTTATCAGTAGTTTTAAAAGCCTCTGAGGTCATTCTGGGGTGCTGTAAGCATTGAAAGCCACTGATTCAGGGTCTCTACAAACTTCTCCCTTCTTTTTTATTATTGTCAGGCTTTGGTCTTTTAACAGAATTCTCAACGTGTTCAACTCCCCAAATGCATGCAACAGTTGTATTTTTGAGGATGAAAAGGCTGATTTAAAAACTGCTTGAAAATTTTGTGAAGATTTTTCAGATAAATTTACTCATGAGGAAGCTTGGAGAAACTTATGCTCTCTTCAGATTATATTATGTTAAATATTGCCACACTGTGTACTATGAGTACTTTATGGTTTATAGAGCAATTTCACAGCCATTCTTGTTTATATAAGGATAGGGCAGGGCAGGTGTTACCTCCAGTATACAGATGTAGTTACTGAGATCCAGAGAGGAAAACTTCTGTGTTATAGGTAATATAGGCATCATAGCTGGAATTTGAATCCAGGTCTTCTGAAGGCTGGTAAGTCAGCAGGAATTTGATGCCATGTGATTTTGCCAGTGTGTCATGAAGGTTGCTTAGTCCTTTGACTAGTATGAACTAGTTTCAGGATTTGGTGGGACCTGTTTTTCAGAAGATGCAAGTGGACCAAGAGGAACCACATGTTGAAGAGCAACAACAGCAGATGCCAGCAGAAAATAAGGCTGAGTCTGAAGAAATGGAGGTATAAATTGTATTTTAGAGGAAATATTACAGTCTCTTTACATAGATAGTTGGTTTTGGCTGTGTTTTCACTATGGTTTGGGAGATAGTTATATTAAGAATTCTTAGTGTATTTTTGAATAGTTTTTAAGCAGAATTTTGTAGTATGTTTTGAAAAGTACATTTGGCAAGATGGTCTTTGCACTCTATTCTGGCTGATGTATGAGAAAAAGCTCTCAGAAGCCAT
Source organism: Cnephaeus nilssonii (assembly GCF_951640355.1). NCBI lineage: Eukaryota > Metazoa > Chordata > Mammalia > Chiroptera > Vespertilionidae > Cnephaeus > Cnephaeus nilssonii. Next base: position 74,836,110 of record NC_137076.1, read on the forward strand.
AGTTTTATTATACTAGTGATTGTTTAATGCTATTTTCTGAATGTCCTTGACTAAATAGTCAGCCTACCCATTCCTTACTGATAAGTGAGATAATTCTTTCATATTTTGTCACCTCTCAGAACCTTGTCTTTTTTTGTAAAAAAATTACTGTTTTAAATAATGTACTTAAATATATTTTGTAAAGAATATAAATGCTATAGTATTTACCCAAGCAGTTATTTAAATGAATATGTAACATGCCTGTTCTTTAATTCTAACTTTTTGAGTTTTCATGTTAAATTTGTTATCAGCATTGAAAACACCTTTTTTCACCCCAGCTATTTATAACATTGCAATGTATAATCTCACCCTAAGCATTTCTGATTATGGCATTTTAAAACGTTTGGCAGAGCTTTAAGGTAGCTTAAGTCTATTATCCATATTCATATCAGTTAACAAATTACAATTACTTTGTTTTAGTTGTGTAAATACTTACAAAAAAGAAAATAATGTACAGAGGAAATTATGCTCACATATGCTTTAGTCTAGTACAGGCATTTTCCAAGGTGGAAAACCTTCATGTTGTTGGCTGGGTTTGGGGCAGTGGGAGAGAGAGTACTCATTCTCCTATGTGTTTGTGGAAGGTAGGGGAGGGAGTGCTACCAGTCACCACCACCGCCCCCACCCCCAAATGCCAAGGAACTGTGGGAAGTTTTAGGGAGGTTGTTATTGAAGCTTCTTCCATGAGTTGGCTTGGGAACTGATTAGAAAGGAAATGAAATACAAATGATACATAAATTTCAGCAACTGACTTAAGTTTTTTGGATAGGAGATGTGGAAATTACTCAGTTGTAGATAAATTTGAGTGTTAAAAGTAAAACAAAACAACTTAATATTTTTCTAATCTGTGGGTCAGGAAGGGCTTTCAAAGCAATGAAAGTAATCACAGGAAAAGATGGATAGATTGAACAATAAAAAACTTGAATAGATAAATAATATACAGTTAGAAAAAAGAAGTCAATCACTTGGGGGAAAAAATCACTAAAATCCTAAAAGAATGGTGGATGAAATATTGCTACACAATTTGAAGCAAAGGTTATTTACCCAAAGAAAATAATAGTTATATGATGGTAAACTAATTCCTGTTTATGGCCAGGGTGCAGTAGAATAGGTTCTCCCATTCCTTGTGAGAATGTAGATAGGTACAGACATTTGGAAATCATATTGATAATGTTTCTGGTCCATAAGAATTGTATACCCTCTCCCCATTAATTTCATATGCATGTCTATATGTTTAGGTAAGAGTGGAAGAAAATTAGAGAAGATGTAATAGTGATTTTATGTTGACTGTGAAATTATGGGAGGTTGTTTAATGTGTGTGTGTGTGCGCGTGCGCGCGCGCAGATCAGCAGTGTGAAATATATTCACATTGTGGTGCAGCCAATCTCCAGAAGTTTTTCATCTTGCCAACTGAAACTCTATACCCATTTAACAGCAACTTCCGATTTCCCCATCCCTCCTCTTTCTAGCCCCTGACAGCACCATTACTTTCTGTCTCTCTGGATTTGACTACTTTTATAGTATTTACTAGAGGCCTGGTGCATGAAATTCATGCACTGGGGGTGGGGGGTGTCCCTCAGCCCAGCCTGCACCCTCTATCCCTCTCACAATCCCGGACTTCTGGCTCCTAACCACTTGCCTGCCTGTCTGCCTGATTGCCCCTAATGGCTTCTGCCTGCTGGCCCGATCACCCCCTAACCGCTCCCCTGCTGGCACAATGCCCCCAACTGCCCTCCCCTGCCAGCCTGATCTCACCCCCAATTGCCCTCCCCTGCAAGCCTGGTCCCCCCCAACTGCCCTCCCTTGCCAGCCTGATCACCCCTAACTGCCCTCCCCTGATCTTGCCCCCAACTGCCCTCCTCTGCTGGCCAATTTGGTTCTGATTGATCGGTTTCTATGCCAGTCAGCGTCAAAAGCTCTACCTCCTAGGCAGCCATTGGCTCCTTACAGTTGACCCAGATTTGGTTCTGATTGGTTGGTTTCTATGCCAACCAGTGTCTCTGGGCCTATCAATGGGGGCTGATCAGCAGCCCCGGTGGAGGCCTGGAGAGACATGGAGGCACAGCTGCTGACCAGGCCCAGAGCTAAAGAGAGAGGCAAGTGCTGATCAACAGCTGCCACAAAGGCTACGGATCAGACCCTGCTTCTCTCTTTAGGCCTTTCTCTGGGACTGATTTGCAGCCCCCTCAGCAGTCAGTGCTGGGTCACTGTGACTGCAGAACTGACTTCTGGTTGGTCAAGCCTCCCAGTCGTTGTGGATGTGATGGACCCAGGATTTTTAACTTTTCAGATATTATAAGAAAATGTCGTAGGTTATTTAGATTATCAGAAAACAAAATGAATAAACAGCAAAAATAGCTTTTGAAACGTGACCCATTCAGAATTTTAAGTTAGTCTGTTTATGTGCTTCTTCTTAGACCTCTCAAGCTGGATCAAAAGACAAAAAGATGGATCAACCACCTCAAGCTAAGAAGGCAAAAGTGAAGACCAGTACTGTGGATCTGCCAATTGAGAATCAGCTATTATGGCAGATAGACAGAGAGATGCTCAACTTGTACATTGAAAATGAGGTGGTTATTTCACATCTTAGAATAATAAACTAACAAATTAATGTGACATAGTGTTCAAGCTCTGTGTCTAGTGACTGTTAGGCATTTTTGGTTGTTTGGGAAAAATACTTTTAGATTTTTGGTTTCTGTAAGAGCAAGTTTAATAGAGCCCATGTAATCCTAAATTCTTTTATGGTGAAATTACATCGGTATTGCTAGAAGCTCTATTATGAAATCTAAGGTTTGGGATGTTGGAGCATATTTATTGAATTATCGCCAGTGAGTTTTCTTATGTATTTATTGGATCTTACAATAGTTTTATTTTACAGACTTTTAACATTTATACTGTATAAATAATTTTCTTGGTTTTCCATAGGAACAATAATACAGTAGAGATACCACTTTGGACATTGAGCTAATAATAATTATTTTTAAATGAAATTCTTTTTAAAAAAAATATATTTTTATTTATTTCAGAGAGGAAAGGAGAGAGAGAAACATCAATGATGAGAGAGAATCATTGATTGACTGCCTCCTGCATGTCCCTCACTGGGGATTGAGCCCGCAACCTGGGCATGTGCCCTGACCGGGAATTGAACTGTGATCTCGTTGATGCTCAACCACTGAGCTATACCTGCTGGGCTGAACTAAAAGTTTTTTAAAGTTTTCTTGTCTTAAGTTCTTTTTCTAAGTTTTGCTTTTGAGTTTCTACAACTTGATATTTCTGTTGCGCTTTTTTTCTAAGCATACCCACAAAACTCAATTGGTCTTCATCATTTACTGAGGACCAATACTTCCAGCTCTCCTTTCTTGGATGATTTGCAGAATTAAAAGCATTTGAGGAAAAGGGATTCTCTTTGATAAATATATTATTACTTAATATTTAAGAGGAGATTGCCTTGAATTGTCCAGATGCATGTCTTAATTGATTTATACTGTCCTTAGGGTAAGATGATCATGCAGGATAAGCTGGAGAAGGAGAGGAATGATGCTAAGAATGCAGTAGAAGAATATGTGTATGAAATGAGAGACAAGCTCAGTGGTGAATATGAGAAGTTTGTCAGTGAAGATGTAAGTATGTGTCACAGTGTGGCTACCTATTTGTCTTCTGGGAGCATCCTTAAATGTGTTAGAAGGGAAGTGTGCATCTGTAGGTATACAGTAAAATGATTAAAATGTACTTTTTGGATTTACTTTGTGTTTATTAGTGGAGTGTTTCCTGAAGGTTATATATAGTCTTTGTCACTTTTTGATACATTCACATGCTATTATTTACCCAGTATCTTTAAATCAACTAACTTTTCCCTGGTGTTTATTTTAACTTATTTGTAAATGCAGTTTCTAATTCTAAAGTTTTAAACATACCCAAATAAACTTCTCTATCAAGCAAAACTACATTGTGCCCGTCTTGTTTTCTATATGTCCTATCTCCCCCTCATACATACATACTTATTTATTTATTGCTTGTTAATCCTCATCCGAGGATATTTTTACCATTGTTGTATAGAGGGAGTGAGGGAGGAAGAGAGAGAGAGAGAGAGAAAGAGAGAGAAACATCAGTGTGTGAGAGAGACACTGATTGGTTGCCTCCCTCCCACATGTGCCCGACTGGGGCTGGGGATTGAGCCTGCAACCCAGGTATGTGCCCTTGACCAAGAATTGAACCCAATTGAACCCAAGAATTGAACCCACATCAGGCAGGGCCTCCTCATATTTTTTTAAAAGAAAATTCAGATGTAATTCCAGTCTGTGCCTGTGATTACACTAGTGAATAAAGTGATTTCAAAATGGATGAAATCAAAATTGGTGAATCAAAATTGAGCTAATTACAATATTTTCTTCATCTTTAGGATCGTAACAGTTTTACTTTGAAACTAGAAGATACTGAAAATTGGTTGTATGAGGATGGGGAAGACCAGCCAAAGCAAGTTTACATCGATAAATTGGCTGAGTTAAAAGTAAGTGACTCTTGAAAGTAGAAGTGTCCTGAACCCATGCTGTAGTTTTCAGTGAGAGCAATCAAAATTGGGAGGAATTAGATCAAGTAATGAAGACAGCCTGAAAGTGATGGAAGAACTATATGCTTTATCACTTCTGTTCTATTATCTTTTTTTTTTTTTTTTTTTACTAAATTACTGATTTCAGAGAGGAAGGGAGCGGGAGAGAGAGAGAGAAACATCAGTGATGAGAGAGAATCATTGATCAGCTGCCCCCTGCACACCCCTATTGGGGATCGAGCCCCCAGCTTGGGCATGTGCCCTTGACCAGAATCGAAACTGGGACCCTTCAGTCCACAGGCTGATGCTCTATCCACTGAGCCAAACCAGCTAGGGCTAGGTTCATTATCTTTCTCACTTTTAGAACTTACTTGTAACAATATTTTTTCTGAAAACTGAGTTTAGACTTAAAATGTTCATTGAATTGAACCTGAGTGTATTTTTGGTGTCAAGAGATACTAATACTAGCAAGATGTGTCCCTGTCCTAAAGGTAGGCAGTACAGTTAGGGCAGGGCTGTGTATATTACTTTGGTTCTCAGTCTTAGTAAAACAAAACATCTGGTTCTCATTTGAAAAATCTGATGGTAAAGCTTAGGATTAAAGTACAAAGAGGTATCTAAAATTGAGGTCTTTGTTTAGGAGAGGATGCAAATGCCCAAGGACTTTTTATATTCTCTGGATTACTTAGTTTCTTGTCAAACTGGGCCATTGTGACTAACCTGGAATGGAGTTGCTTAAACATACATGGTGCCTGCAGTTTCCTATCATCCTGGCAAGAATAGCAAGAGCCTCCAGTGAGATCCTTCCTGTTGAGTTTTTTTGTTTTACTTTTTGTTATGGGGGATGTCAAACACATGAATGAAGAGAGAAGAATAGCTTCAACCGATATCAAATTATGGCCAATTTTGTTTCATTTCTGCTCCCTCTGCCTGTTATTTAAAGCAAGTCCTGCATGTTATATTTAATCCAAAAATATTTCAATATATATTTAAAAGAAAATGTAACCTTAAGCTATAACATATATTCAGTCAGTTTTCAAGTTCCACTTATTTCACATCAGTTTTTAGTTTGTTTGACTCAGGATCTCCACACTGTGTTTTGAGCATTAGGGCTCAGATGATAGTGGCTCCACATGGAACAGTATTGAGGAGTATTCTTTTACCAAACCTGAGTAGACAGGGTGGGGCAAAAAGTAGGTTTACAGTTCATCCTATATAATAAAGAGGTAATATGCAAACTGACCATCACTCCAACATAAAAGATGGCCGCCCCCATGTGGTCAAAGATGGCTGCCCCATGTGGACATAAGATGGCCACCACAAGATGGCTGGCAGGGGAGGGCAGTTGTGGGCCATCAGGCCAGCAGGGGAGGGCAGTTGGGAGGGACCAGGCCTGAAAGGGAGGGCAGTTGAGGGTGATCAGGTCTGCTGGGGAGGGCAGTTGCGGGGGACCAGGCCTGTAGGGGAGGGCAATTGGGGGCGACCAGGCTGGCAGGGGAGGGCAGTTGGGGGCGACCAGGCTGGCAGGGGGGGGCAGTTAGGGGCGACCAGGCTGGCAAGGAAGGGCAGTTAGGGGTGACCGGGCCAGCAGGGGAGGGCAGTTGGGGGAGACCAGGCTGGCGAGGGAGGGCAGTTGGGGGCAATCGGGCTGGCAGGGGAGGGCAGTTAGGGGTGACTGGGCCAGCAGGGGAGGGCAGTTGGGGGTGACCAGTCCTGCAGGGGAGGACAGTTAGGGGTGACCAGGTTTGCAGGGGAGGGAAGTTAGGGGTGACCAGGCTGGCAGGGGAGGGCAGTTAGGGGCAATCGGGCCGTCAGGGGAGCAGTTAGGTATCGATCAGGCTGTCAGGGGAGTGGTTAGGGAGTGATCAGGCTGGCAGGCAGAAGTGGTTAGGGGCAAGCGGTTGGGAGCCAGCAGTCCTGGATTGTGAGAGGGATGTCTGACTGTCCAGACCACTGGGATCGAGCCTAAACACGGGCAGTTGGACATCCCTTGAGGAGTGCCAGATTGGGGAGTGTGCAGGCTGGGCTGAGGAAGCCCCCCACCCCCGTGCAATAATTTCGTGCATCAGGCCTCTAGTCTATATATAAAAGCCTAAGCAACCATTATGACCGAACGACTGGTCGACAGGTTGCTATGACACGCACTGACCACCAGGGGGCTTACGCTCAATGCAGGAGCTGCCCCCTGGTGGTCAGTGTGCTCCCACAGCCAACCTCCAGTGGCTGGCCAACTTCCCACGGCCCCTCCCCGCAGCCGGCCAGGCTGAGGGACCTCAACCTGTGCACGAATTTGTGTACCAGGCCTTTAGTATCCTACCTAATAAAATGGTAATATGTAAATTACCATCACTCCACTACGCCCACGATTGGGCCAGTGGGAGGCGCAGGGGGCGGGACTTGGGGTGGCCTGGGGAGCCAATTGGGCCAGCAGGACACTGAGCTCGCGTTGCCAGTGGCAGCGCGAGCTCAGCATCTGCGCCATGGCTGTGATGCGGAACAGAAGGGGCCTCTGGGGCAGCAAGCTCACGTCCCGCCTCCGACCATCAAAAGCAGGGGAGCTGGGTGCCTGGTGCACCAGCGGACAGGCATCCAGCTCCCCCGCGATCGAAAGCGAAAGTGTGTAGGGGACCCTGCACGTGCATGATTCAATCATGCACTGGGCCGCTAGTAATTAATAAAAAATAATAGAAGAATAAACTATAAACCTACTTTTTCCCAACCCTGTCTATTTCAGTGGGCTGGGGGGAAATATTTAATTTATATATGGCACATGGAGATTAAATGTACTTTAATCCATAATAAATTTTATTAGTTGTAGAAACAATGCTACTGATAGTTTAAGCTGCTCTATGAAGAATTTGTATGTTCTCTCTTTCATTAAGAATCTAGGTCAGCCTATTAAGACAAGATTCCAGGAATCTGAAGAAAGACCAAAATTGTTTGAAGAACTAGGGAAACAAATTCAGCAGTATATGAAAGTAATCAGCTCTTTCAAAAACAAGGTATCTTTTGTTTTTTCCTCTTCCCTACTATTGTTTTGGTAGAGTTAAACTTTGAGGCACTCACATAGTGTTTCTCTTGTTCTGTTTAACTGTTACTTAATGGTAATGTTTTCTTTTTAGTTGTTAATGTATAATATTTTATTGAATATTAATAAGGACCCTGGGATTTGCCACTTTAATAAGTGGAATCTGGACTTGAACAATATTGTTTTAATTTCCTTTTTTTGCTGTGAAATGTTTCATAAGTGACTTAACCTGTTCTATCCTGGTCTTTCTGAGAACACATTAGGCATATAATTTGGCTTGCTATGCAGATGTAGGACTATCTCAATAATAAACTGCTTATAAGTTTTTTAGCACTATATGATGTATACTTCATAAATATATTAGCTCATTAAATCCACACCAGTACTCTTATGAAGGTTGTGGTAGTATCAATTATAGATAATTTCTAACTTTGTTTTTTAAAGTCATTATTTTTATTGATTTAAAATAAAAATCAGCAGCGGTTCTCAACCTGTGGGTCGCGACACACAGGTTGAGAACCGCTAGCAGGGTTGCCTAAGACCATTGGAAAACACAGATATTTACATTACGATTCATAACAGTAGCAAAATTATAGTTATGAAGTAGCAACGAAAATAATTTTATGGTTGGGGGTCACCACAACATGAGGAACTATATTAAAGGGTCACGGCATTAGGAAGGTTGAGAACCACTGAGCTAGGGCAATTTCTAACTTCTTTAAGCCTCACTGTCCTTAAGCAACACCCAAGGTTATTTGGGGAGCTGGGACCTGGCCTGAAGTCTGACTCCAGAGTTGGGTTCTTAACCACTGCACTGTACTCCAGGTCTTCAATGTATTGTTCATGTAAGAAGCTTTAAGAGAGATAAATTGAGCTTCTTTTTCTTTTAAAAATTTTTAAAATTTTGTTTCTGAAAAGACTCCTTTAAAATACTGTATTTATTATTTTGGTTCCTAACAAGCATTTATGTCTTTGCTGTCTTATCTAATGACATGTAGTTTTTTTGCATTATAAAATTATCTTAAGATTGTGTGTAGAGCATGTGCTATTTTTACTGTTGAAACCTTTTAATTGCAACCTTATGTATGTTTTTGACCTTCAAATCTATTTCTTGAATGTTTTAAAAATTGGGTTTACTTTTCCTTTCTTGAAAATTTTTTTGTTAATCCTCACCCAAGGATACTTTTTTTGTATTGATTTTTAGAGAGAGTGGAAGGGATGGGGAGAGAGAAACATCTATGTGAGAGAGACACAATTGATTGGTTGCCTCCTGCACCCATCCTGACTGGGGTTGGGGTTGAGCCTGCAACTGAGGTACATGCCCTTGACTGGAATAATCAAACTGCCACCCTTCAGTCCGGGGCCGACACTCCCAACTACTGAGCCAAACTGGCTAGGGCTTCCTCTTTTGAATTTTTAAGGAATTGAATATCTATTAGATTGTGAGTGTTAATGTGCTTTATTTTGGGAAAGATCACAACTTCTTGAAAGACTGATATACTTGTGGGTACTTGGGTGGGGAGTGTCATCCTTTGACACAATCTGGTTGACTGCTGGTACAGGAGGACCAGTATGACCATTTGGATGCTGCTGATGTGATGAAGGTGGAAAAAAGCACAAATGAAGCCATGGAGTGGATGAATAAGAAACTGAATCTGCAGAACAAGCAGAGTCTGACTATGGATCCAGTTGTCAAGGCAAAAGACATTGAAGCTAAAATTAAGGTACTTTATGGCTTTAAATTTTAAATAGTCTTTTCTTGTCAGCCTCATTATTTTTATTTTTGGTTAATCCTCACCTGAGGATATTTTTTTCCATTGCCTTTTCAGGAAGAATGAAAAGGAGGGAGGGAGGGCGAGAGAGACAGAGGAGCAAGAGAAACATCGATGTGAGAGAGAGACATCCATTGGTTGCCTCCTGTACCATGGCCCTCCCCGTGACTGGGAATTGAACCTGAGACCCTTTGGTACATGGGCTGACACTAACCATTGAGTCACGCCAGCCAGGGCCTCGCTATTTATTGATAGTCCTTAGAGAGGGACATTTAGGAAAAAACTTCATTATTGGATCTTAGCTTCTGATTTGGGGATTGAGTGTAGGAGGGTGGACTTGGATTTCATGTGCATGTATAAAATTTGTTATTTTATAAGGAACCACAATTTTCTATCATTCTAGGAGCTGATGAGTATCTGTAGCCCTATAATTTCAAAGCCCAAACCCAAAGTGGAACCTCCAAAAGAGGAGCAAAAAAATGCAGAGCAGAACGGACCAGTAGAGGGACAAGGAGACAGCCCAGGCCCTCAGGCTGCTGAGCAGGGCACAGACACAGCTGTGCCTTCGGATTCAGACAAGAAGCTTCCTGAAATGGACATTGATTGATTCCAACAATTGTTTATATTAAAACAGACTATTATAAAGCTTTAAGTTGTCAGCTTTGTTCTAAATATCAACTAGAGCAATCCAATACTGGACATTTCTTAGTCAGTTTTTAGGGGATTTCAGGGGAAGGGATATTGGTAGTGTATGGAGCATTTTGACTTCTAAATAGTTACATACAGAAATTAAGTGCATTGTTATCTTTTTCATAATGGTACTATTTAGAAACCCCATTTAGGCTTACCGAGCTTATGCCTCACTCCCTTTATGTTTAAATCATGCTTATACAAAGATACGTTTGTTTTGGGAAGTTGAGCTATAGCAAAAACTATAACCGGCTATCAAGCAGACTTTTCATTAAGACATACATGGCAGGAACCCTAATTGCGCTTCAAAAACCTGTGGTGGAGATTGCCACAAGGTCTCCCTATCTGGTGTGGGGATGGGGGTGGGGCTAGAGCATGGCATGGCATGGATTAACATAGAATAACAGGTATGCTCTGAGTTTCCCGATTCTGCTTCACTTCAACTCCCACCCTTTTCATAGTCCCTGCCCCCAATAAAGGAGCTCCCATTACAAATGCCATGTGCTGCTCTTGGGAAAACAGACCCCTTTACCTGGAGCAAGTTAACTGAGGATTTTAGACCTGAAAGCCCTTAGAAATTACGTTCCTGAAGTATTTAACTAATATCCCAAGCATCAAAGGTCTATAAATAATTTTCTCTTTGGGAGTTTAGAATTGGGTAGATGTATTGTTGGATATAAGCATGATAAATTCACCTGAGTAATTGATTCTTATTAATTATGGTGCAAAGATTTGTATCCTGGCCTCCTTATTCAGCTGAGAGATGTTCTGTAAATTTGAGGTATAGCCTGAAGTTCTAGGACCAGAGTTAAACAAATTTTTAAAAATCTTATTCACAATAACTATGTGTTAATATCTGTCATGAATATGCCAATTTGTATGTTTTCAACAGCTGACAGATCATACAAGAAACTAAAACACACTGGGTTGTACTGTGACTCTGAAATTAGTGTTAAAGAAGTGTGGTGCTTGACTCTAGCAACACCTCATTCTTACTGTGCAGCCAATGTCAGGCGCACCAAAGCATTTCCTGTGACTGCCCTTTGGGGCATTGTTGATAGGAGTGAGGCACTTGGGGAACTCCCAAGGAAAGCCTGTATTAGAGGCCGGAGCTGGTACCTGCCCTAAAAACCTGTAAGCTTTGTTGGTTACATTTTGGATCATTGTAATAATTGTTACTCTGTATAACAGAGTGTCTCTCTGTTAAGTTTGGCCTAATGTTGTTAGAAATATAATCTACCTTGTGTATTTAGAATAAGATTCTGTCCATCTGCGCACTAAAAAATTGTAGGGTGTTAACTTCTCAAGTGCTACAGAGAAACTTTGCTTAGAGAGAAGGGGAGGTGGAAGTGTTTTATGCTGGTGTGTAAGCATGCGTAAGAGCCAGGCATTGGCCCCTTCTGAGAACATCCTCGACCCGTCTCTACCTGTCATGCTTCCAGAGTTCCACCTGGCCTGCTGTGAGGGAGGCCAAAAGCTACTTTTGAGTGCTAGCTGCAGGATTAAGCCAACTCTTTGCAACTGACTCAGTCCTTAATGGCCATTTCTAATTAAAAAAAAAAAAAAATTGTGTGTGGGGGAGGGTGTGGGTGTCAGGATAGGAGAAAATTTGAAGTTTAAAGTTGAAACTATAACTAAGATGATGTGGTCTGCTTGCTCTCTGTTTAGACAGGCTTTAAGACCAATTGGATTTACATGGCGGCCAGGCCAGAGAGTGTGATAATTGATGATTTATGTGCAGACAAGCATTTATTCAGGTTGCGTTATCCAAATGGGTATGTTAAAGCTCCAGGTCACGTTCTTACACAAAGAAAAACATTCAGTAAACATGAGACAAGTTTAGGGAAAATTAATAAAAGAAACCTGTCTTACACTTAAAGGAATGGTTTCCTTAATTTCATAATGGAGAGAGGAGAGAGTGTGTGTGTGTGTGTGCGCGCACGTGCGTGTTTGTCGTGAAAATCCCTCTTAGCTAATTTGTCAGAGACCTCTAGTCAGAGCAGTTGAGGCACAGCACACTGGGTGGGGAGAAGCGGCTCTTCTGTGTTGAGTCTTGGCCCAGTTCTCTGATGTAGGAATCCTTCCTTACCTTGTTCCTGTGACTGGGCTTTCTTTTGAGGGTTTTGACAATAGTAGAGGGTGGGTTATGGCCCCATAAAGGTTAGCACCAGCCCTGATGTCTGCCCTTTTAAAGAATAGAGCATGGCCCAGAGAGTGCTAGTAACAGTTACCACCACTGGGTGTATGTGGTGTGTGCACACAGGTGCATGTGAGTTGGTGTATATGTGGGGTGGTGAGTGTTGAAGGGATGGAGCCATGAGGAGAGAAACTAACGACGAGGCATGGGGCCTAGATACGGAAGGGTCCAGCCACTTTACAGTCCTATCCTCTGGTTGTGCTAGGAGGAGCTTACCTGCCAGGGCTGACCAGCAGGGCCTATGCCAGCCACCTTCAGAAATGCATCTGTAGTAAGGTGGGTTTTCTCCTGGGCCTCCTTGGCAGAGGAGTGGGAAGCCTGGGACCAGCCAGCTAGCCATCATCCAGAGCATAGTCCTACACGGGTGTTGGGGTTAAAAGGAAAGTAACAGTCCTGTTTACGCAGAAGAGGTGCCAATGTCCCTGGGGAAGAGGGTGTTATAAGCAAAGCTAGGGCTTCGACGGGGCAGCTTCAGCTCAATGTGAACTTTCAGAGCTCACACAGAAGCATTTGGCTTCTTTTGAAATTGATTTCGGAAAGGAAGGGAGGGGGAGAGAGCGAAACATCAATGACGAGAGAATATCATTGATCGGCTGCCTCCTGCACGCTCCACACAGGATTGAGCCCACAACCTAGGCATGTGTCCTGACCAGGAATCGAGCCGTGACTTCCGCTCAACCACTGAACCATGCTGGCTGGGCCGACCAGTGGCTTTTGAGAGGCCTTTTAAGCAGCTCAAGTGCTTGTCAGGTAGGGCTGAGAGACTGGGCTTCTGGTATGGTGTTCTGGCATGGCACATTGGGTTATTTAGCTCTTTCAGTCTGAGGGTGACAGTGTTTGAGGGAAGTTCATGTGATATGTACAGGATGAGTTGGGCTTGGGGGAAGTTGGAGGTAGTGGGACTTCTAAAATAACTCATGTTTGAGGGGAAGAGCCAAATGAAGAGGGGGAAAGTGGGAAAATTAGAACTCACTTTAAGACAAAGTTATGCTGTTAGAAGTTGGGAAGGGGGTTAACCGTTGTGGGGTAATGACAAGGTGATGCAAGGCAGGCTTCAGGGGCCTGCTGTTTTGCTTATGGCTTTGATAATACCCGAACCATTTTTCTTTAAGTGGCATTAACAGATTCTTTTTTACATGTGAAATGTAGGTTATAAAACAGTATGCACAACTTCCCATGTTTGGAAAGACCAAGAAATATTTGTGTAAAAACCAAAACTGGATAATAGATGTTTCAAAATGAAGTGGTTTTCTCCCAAGGTGGGATTGTGGGTGATTTCTGTTTGTAAATGTTTTGCTTGTTTGTATTTTTTAAGATTCTTCTAATCAGCATTTTGGAATTTTATAATGTTTAAAAATCTAGAATTGTATTTTTAAAAGAGTAGTTCCAGGGTTTCAAACCTGGAACACAAGACGTAACAAACATGTGGAGCTTCAAGTCTGTAGCAGTCACGGAGGTTGGTGGGAGTCTGGGTAAGATGGGGGAAGTCCTCCGAGGTGGATTGTGGAGATCCTGAAGCTATGGGTGAGTGTGAGAGGAAGCTTCAGGGGTCAGGCTATGTGCCTGTGAATGGTGGGTCATTTTCGGATGTGTCAGAAAGAGAAAGTGGAAGCTTTGAAGGAAACAAGCTGCCAGAGGGGAATGCAGGAGGCCTGTGAGGGAGGATGGCAGTCTGGGAAGTGAGGTGGCAGTGGCCTGCAGGGTTATGCCCTGTGGGCGTGCTTTAGAAGGGTGGGAGTAGGGCTTCAGGGATGTGCATGAGGCCCAGGTGGAGAGCACTTACTGAAGATGTTTGGTCTGGTTGAAAAGAGGAATCAGCTTGGGAGGAAGGAGGTTGGGCATATCCTGGGCCCACTGTCCTGTGTGCACAAGGGGGTAGTTTCCATCGGTTACTAGAGACCATGGCAGTCTTGGAGTTGCCAGTGCATTCCTTTCCTGAGTGTTTCTCCTGCACCTCTGGCTGACCCTCAATGCCCTTGTCCACTGTGAGGTGGGGACTGCTACTCGGAGCAGGTGCCATCCGTGTAGAAAGGAAGGAGGTGACTTCTGAAGCAGCAGACTGGGAGGCAAGGTGGAAAAATGGCCATGTTGAGGAAGGAGCAACACTTTCAGGACAAAGTGGGCAGAACGTTTCTCAGGGATCAGAGAAGGAAAAACCTCAGAGGATGTGAAAAAATTTCAAAAGGCTTTCCAGATGTATCCAGTATCCAAGCGAAAGGGCCAGGCTAATCCTGACCTTGTCACTCCAGTTTTGGCACAAGGAGGGAGGGTTTGGTGCAATTTTGTAAGGACAGGGAGAGGAAATATTTACTTCTAAGTCCTCTGTGGGATTCGCCAGATTGAAAGAATATAGAGAGCTGTGTTTGAGGCCTTTTTCATGAGTCACGTCTGGGTTTACATCTTTAAGAGGCCAGGTGGACTGTTAAATTTGGAGTCCTGGGTCAATGAAGGGAAAGAGAACACTTCAAATGCTTTTCTTATCACAGGCGAGCAGGTCCTTCCCCACCACGTATATTGTTTGTTTTCTACACGCACTAAAATTCAAAGTACCCTGGTCTGTGATTCAGTTAAGACTTGGCTAATGCTTGGGGAAAAGAAAGCTGGAATCACTTGGAAAACCACCTTAGTGGCTCAGCTTCTGAGATGTGTGGGCTAGGACTCGGGCCTTTCCTGTCACCAATCCTGGCCTTAATCCGTTCCAAATCTCTCCTGCCTACATCACAGCTGCCCCCTGCCGCCCGTGTGCAGCACAGAATGTAGGGCAGGTGCTCAGTGAAACATTAGTGCAGTGTTTTCAGCGAAGAACAGTAGAACCATACTTGAGATTATATCCAACTCCTTTCTGAATAAGGAAAGGGCCACAGCAGGCAAAATTCACAGAGCAAGCAGATGGCAAAGCCCAGAATCCCGACTCCAGCTGTTCTGAAGAATGTTAACCTGGAAAGTTGTGCGGCTAGAATATGGGGCTTTTGCCCTCCAAACAATCCTCTCTGAATATAGCGAACTCTGGAGTAGCCCGGGCTCCTCGGATCCAACCTGTCTGACCGCCTTGTGCAAGCGGAGCGGCTGTGTCGAAGCTGCCACCGGAGGGCGGTGTCGCTCTTCTTTGCCTCGGGTCCTACTTGGCAAAGACTTCACTCCAAGATGAGTCCCAGAGTTTGGAGAATACAGATGGCCATCTCTCCTTCAGGGTAGCTAAAAGCAAAAGCAGTGTGGTTTAACAGAGGCCTCACACTAGAGAGCAGAGGTTCTGTTACGGGCTTTTGCGAGGAAACCCCTAGGTCCTTATCACTCCAAGTGTGGCATCATCCTACATAATAAAATGGTAATATGTAAATTACCATCACTCCGCTACGCCCACGATTGGGCCAGCAGGAGGCGCAGGGGGCGGGACTCAGGGTGGCCGGGGTAGCTGATTGGGCCAGCAGGATGCTGAGCTCGCGGCGCCAGTGGCGCCGCGAGCTCAGCGTCTGTGTCATGGCTGCGCCGGAGGCTTTCGGAAGGCCTGTTGCACCGGCGGACAGCCGGCCAGCTCCCCCGCGATCAAAAGCCAAAGCGGGGGAGCTGGCCAGCTGTCTGCTCCGGCACAAGGCCTTTCGAAAGCCTCCGCCACGCTGGAGGCTTTCGGAAGGCCTGGTGCACCGGCGGACAGCCAGCCCGCTGGTGCACCAGGTGCATGATTAAATCATGCACTGGGCCTCTAGTTTATTATAAAAGAATATTGGAGTGACCCCAGTTGTGGCTAAGTACCCAGCCCAGTGCTTCTCACTCTCAGCAGGGGATCTTGCTAAAAGGCAGATTCTGATTCAGTAGGTCAGAGTGGGGCTAGAGGGGTTATAGTTCTAACAAGCTCCGAGGTGATGCTGATCATGGG
This sequence comes from Cnephaeus nilssonii, assembly GCF_951640355.1. NCBI lineage: Eukaryota > Metazoa > Chordata > Mammalia > Chiroptera > Vespertilionidae > Cnephaeus > Cnephaeus nilssonii. The sequence goes on from NC_137076.1 coordinate 74,852,256, forward strand.
CCACATTTTGACTTGAAAAAACCTCTAGGAGCCCCAGTTCCTTCATCACACCAGTCCTGTCCATCACATGAGCTGATGGCTGTGGAAGACCGACAAGAAGATAAAGGTACTGGAAGCCCCACCAGCAGTATAAGGAACAGCTGGCCCAGGCATAAGTAGTCCCAGGGCTTGGGGGAGCGGGGACTTCCTTTCTTGTCCTTGTCCTGCCAGGAGCCCAGGCTCCTGAAGAACAATGTTGTCCGGCAGCCTAAGGAGCAGAGCACCTCCTGGGGGGCCTGGGCACCAGCCCCTGGGCAGGGCTGTGGGGTGGAAGTGCTGCTTCCTGCCCCCGGAGTGACACATGAATCCATCTCACTAGTGCCAGAGGTCCCCATTCCTGTGGACTTGGCTCAGTGCGGCCCCATTAGTAGCCCCAGAAGGGGCTGGCCTGGCCTCTGCAGAGGGTAGGAGTCTCCAGCTCTGGGTAGGAGGCCGCTGTGCGTCTGAGTCCTGGGCGTCTGCTGCAGAGGATTAAGACCAGCTTCGGGATGAGCCCCTGGACACCAGTTTAGTCTCCTGGCCTCATGGTAGTGATCCCAGTTCTGGGTGATAGGAAAGACACAAGGTTCCCCGGTGTATGAGGGTCCCCTTCTCCACCCCCATTCCTTCAGAGAAGGCTGCCTGCTGCCATTGCCCACCCCCGGAGTTCTGTCTTGGCCAGCCTGTTTTCCAGATTTCTGTAATGCCAACTCAGGAGAATGGGGACAAGAGACTGAGCTGAAGTGCAGGGAAGCGAGAGGGACCTTGCTGTGGATCAGCTCCTGAGCTGTCCTTTCAGGTAAAGCAGGGTCTCAACTGTGCCTCTGAACCCCTGGGGGGCGGGCTTGTTAACACAGGTTAAAACCTCAGAGGTTTTGATGCAGGTCTGCAGTGGGTTCGAGATTTGCATTCCTAACGAGTTCCCAGGTGGTGCTGATCTGATGCTTTAGTTCTGGGGGTGAGGATGTGGGTAAAGGGGGAATAAATGAGGCTGGAGATTGATATAATAAACAACTGCTGGTGAAGGTGATTGTGGGGGTGGGGGAGGTGGAGCGAGAGTGACTGGAGTACATTTGTGGGGAGCAGGAAGAGAGGAAAATGCAAAGTGTTCCTTAAGCAATGCCAAGTCAAGTTCGGAATTTCTACGTGACTCTTTGAATACTGACTGCATCCAGTTGACACCAGCCTGGGGTGATTCAGGCTCCGTGCACCTGCCCTGACTGCGGTCGCTAGTGTGTGCTCTCTTCTCCGGGGGCCCAGCCTTTCGCTCATCTCCAGGTGCGTCCCACGTCCCAGGCCCTCCCACTGTAGGCCAGTCTGTGACTTCTTTCTCTGAGTGTCCTCCTGGCCGGGCTGAGAGCTTCTCTAGGGGAGAAGCATTGGCTGAGTTGAGTTTCTTTTCCAATGGGGCTCACAGCCTCTGGGTATGCACACCCCTCCTCGAACTGGAGCAGAGCTCTGAGGCTTGGAGGGGTCCCAGCAGATCAAGGGAAGGGCCTCTGCTTCCCAGGTGAGACATCGTGGCACGCAATTTCCGTTTAAGTCAGATTCAGACCGTTAGCCGGCTCCACACAGCTTTTAAGGACACTTTAAAAATAAGCCCTGAATTGGAACAAACTCATCAAGCAGCACTATCTTAATGAAATTGCTTCCCGTTAATTTGAGTGTACAAAATAAATGGCTCCTGACAATCTGGTGCTGCTGTGAGGGTGCCCGCCTCCCAGGAATGGGCTGCCTGGAGTGGAGGCCTTCACCTGGGAGCTGTGGCAGCCAGGGGACCTGGTGGTTGCAGCCAGTGGGGAGCCCGGACTCATTTGTTAGCTTGATGTCTGGTCCACAAACTTTCTCTGAGCAACCAGTGGGCTCTGCCTCGGCTGGGGTGCAGCTGTCCACAGGCTCACAGCTGTCTTCACGTAGCTCTTAGTTGAGTGGGTTCTACAGGTGAACAGACAGTCAACAATCAGCCCTGGAGAGAAGCTGTGGAGCAGCCCGAGGGAGTGAGCAGGAGCCCAGAAGCAAAGGATGGTGGGCGGCGGCGCCATGAGCCGGTACAGAGAGGGTTTGGTGAGGGCGCTCAAGAGGAGAGGACAGCGGGACCAAAGGTGTGGGGGGATCTGGCCAACAGCTTGGGGTGGAAAGCATGGGGCAGAGAGTGGCCAGGGATCAGGGGCCAGGGGTGAGTGGGTAAAATGCCCCCCCAGCCCCTTTCTGCAGCCATTATTTTATATAGGGGCTGGGGGTCTTGTATTGATGATAAACACCCTCCGAGATGGGGGTGGTGGTGAACAAGGTCGATTATGGGAAAGGCCACATAGACCCCTGGGAGGCTCAGAAAAGGAGGAATCTGGCTGGAGGGAGGAGCAACACATCCTCCCGCTGTGCCTGCAGCTCCAGGGCACCTGGGGGGGGGGGGGGTGTGCGCGCCGAGAGAGCTGGCCCCAAGTCTGCTATGCCGGCCCCGGCACCTTTGCGGCGGGTGCTGCCGCCGCCTGAGCGTGGCCTGCTTGAACAGCAGAACAAGAGGTCAGGTAGCTCAGTAGGTGTCGCACAGCTGTGGGGCTGCCTGCGGCTACAAGCCCAGCCTCAGAGCCTGGGCTGAGGCCTGGCACTCCTCGAGGACACACAGGACGTGCAGGTAAGTCATCGATACCAGCAACACCCCGTGTAGCTTTCACACCCGTCAGGGGGCCTTGGCTGCGGGAGTGGGAGGCCATGGCACATTGCTAAGCTGGGACACAGCCCGCGGGCTGATTCCTCTGTTTGTGGGGAGGGGGGGTCTGCTGAGGAGATGGTGATCCTGAGGTTGGGTCACGTGAAAAAGGAGCGTGGCCAGAGAGCCCAGCTGGGTTTCTGTGGTTACGTGGGGCCTACATGTGCTATGAGTAGAATCAGAGGGGTCTGCTCTTTAGGAAAAACAGTTTCACATGTCGAGGAATAGCATGCGTTCAGAGTGGGCATCCCGGCAGCCACGAGCAGACTAACCCATTCAGGAAGTGGCTTCTCTCCGTACCCCCACCTCCTCCAATTCCTGGCCCTCACAGCAGGGGGTTTTGGGGGCACTCCAGTAAGGGTTGGGGTTTGCTGGAGGAGAGGCCCTCCTGAGGAGGGAGGTGGTTAGAGGTGACAGTGGGCCAGGCGGCTGGTCTCTGAGAGCGCCCGCTCAGACGTGCTGCCCACTTCTCGTCCTGGCTCAGCAGGTTCCCCGGTTTCCAACATCCGGCTACAAATGGGCTTGGCTGAGGTTTCTGTGGAGGGGTCATCTTCTCTAAAGCAAGTTGGAAATCGGGATACACCTGTCCTGGTTGCCAAGGAAACAGCCCGGAGAGCTGGCGTCTGGGTCACGGGTTGCCTTCCTAGTAGGAGGACAGGGGCAGTCTCCTGCTTGGCCTGCTCTCCTCCCAGTGCGCCTGCACGTGCTCTCCATGGCAGTGCTGTCTGTGAAAACGTGGGCGGGTGCCCCTCCTCCCTCCCACCTGTGCTTGGGGACAAGCTGGGCAGTGTTTCAGGAGCTGGTGTGGAGGCGCTGGTGGTGCCCGCTGCGTGCTGTTCTGGGGCCTTTTCTTCTTATATCCTAGACTGACTTGGTGGTGATTACACTTTCTTTTCGGCCGCATTTGGATTAAAATGGCCCAGTTTGCAACTTGACCCAAAACGGGGGCCCCTGGGAACACCTCGCCAGGGCCCTCTCTGGGGCCTGGAGGAAGCGTGTGTTAGGGTGAACCCACTTCTGCCCTGGACCTTAGATGGGCCAAGGGCAAACCGTGCCCCTAAAAGTGCCAAATGCCCTGTTCTTGGCTTCGTTGTTACTAACCCGGTGCCCCGTGGCCGCTGTAACAAAGTACCAAGCCCCTGGGGGTAATGCTGCCTTAGAGTCTGGGTCCTGGGGGCTGGAGTGTGAAATCAAGGTCTGGTCAGCAGGGCTGGCTCCTGAGGCCTCTCCCGGCTTCTGGAAGCCGCCTCAGGCACTCCTCCGCTGCAGGCGGCATCCTCCCTGTGTCTCCACACCTGTGTCTCCCTGTGGGGGTCTGTCTCTGTCCAAATTCCCTCTTTTTATAAGAATACCAGTTACATTGGGGTAGGCCCACCCTAATGAGCTCATTTTACCTTGATTAACCCTATAAAGACCCTATTTCCATCCTGAAGTAATGGGACGACAACGTATTTTTCTTGAGGGGACACAACTCAGCCATTGCGTACCTTTCCATGTGTGGTGTCCGGGGACTCCTGGGCACACATGCTCAGAGATGGTGAGTTGGCTGAGGGTTTCTGGGGCTGCCCTGTGAGCAGGCCCAGGCCTGGCCTGTCAGAAAGGGCCTCTGGGTTTGAGCAAAGATGCCCAGATACTTTGTTGAGAATTCTGAGCAGGGGAGCTCCACTTTCCCAGACGCCCTTCTCTGCACCCCCCCTACCGCCACACTCCACTTCCTCTGTGGGCAGTTGTGTGAGAAGGCACATGAGCGGAACTGGTTGCACTGCTGGCTTCCAGGAGCCCCCACTGTGGGAGGCCCGGGGAAATCCCAGAGCACAGGTAAGACCTCCATGCAGATCACACCGAATGTGCGGGAGCCACCTTGCCCTGGCCCGGTATAAGTGTGCCAGGAGTCAGGCCCATCTGGGTTCTGGGAAGGCGGGAAGACCTAGGTTTGAACCACAGGGCGGGGCAGGGGACCCTTTACCTGCACTCCAGGCCTGGGCGGTCTGGGGGGGGGGGGGGGGGCCCGGGCGGCCTGCCCCCTGCTGCCAGGTTCCCTAGTTTTGTGCACGCTGTTTCTGGAGTTGCAGAGTAATCACCAGAACATCAACCCCAAGTGTGGCCTTGGCTTCAGAAACCCGCGACAAAAGGCAACAGCTGAATTTCAGAGGTAGACCTCGCGGCATTTAACATTTATGAGCAGCCATAAAAGGCAAGGCTGGGATTGTATCCGCACTTCCCAACCACAAGCCATAATTTTACCCTCGCAAACGTCTGTTTTAAGATCATAGCAGAGAGTGTTGGGTAATTGGCTCCTTTTTGTCCTGGCCCCATCGGTTAGGCCCGATCAGCTTTATTATAAATACTCAGGGCTTTACTAGTAAACATTTGGGGAGCCCAGAGCGGCAACACTGCAGCCGGCAGCTTGAAGTGTCTGGGCGTGGGCCTACCTATCAGCGCTTCCTTGGAGCTCATCACCTGGGGAGCCCCGGGGCCGGCGGGGGGAGAGGCGCTGGAAGATGCGGTTCAGGGAAAGCAGGCAGCGAGGGGTGGTTCGCACTGCCTGATGCTCCCTAGGGTCTGGCACTGGGGAGACGGGTGCAGAGATGACTGGTGGAGCCTGGAGGCTGAGAGACAGGTGGGAGGCTTGGATAGGCCTGGCCTTGGTCTCGGCTCCTCCACACACGAGCTGAGTGATTGGGCAAGGCATTGAAGTTCGCTGGGCCTCAATGTCCTCATCTGCAAAAGGAGATGACAGCAATAGTCCTGTCTGCTGGGCTGATGGCGAGAATTAACAAGAATGCACGTGAGGCCCAGCACCATTCTGGGCACACAGGCCCCACGTGGGGCAGGAGCGCCAGGGAGGTGAGGGCAGCTGGGGAGCCGATGGCTCTCTGCAGGAGCACCTGAGGGCCCCGGGCTCTGTGGGCAGAAAGGCTGCTTCCCCCATGGTTCCATGTGGCTTCCTTCCTGTGGCAGATGTGGGCCACACAGGAGAGGGAGGAGCTGCCCATCGCACCCTGCCGCCCGGGCTGGGAGCGGGAGCACGGCCCCGCAGTGCCCAGCCCTCGTGGCTCACCTGGGCGCCCATTCTAGTTCTTGGGTTGTCGGTTGTACCCCTAGTCCTTTGGCCAGACCCTTCCTCCACCTACAGGAGCAAAGGTGAGGTGCGGTTGGGTGTGGAGGATCCGCGGGGATGGGGTGGGGTGCTCCTCAAGGTCCTTTGTCCTGGGATGGGGTTCAGAGTTTCCTCTCTGTTCATATGTGGGGCATTCCCAGGATAACGGACAGGTCTGCAGGCATGCGCTCCAGGGTTTACGGTACTTTGTGGGGGAGAAATTGCCTGGCCTGGGGCCTTTCTTTGGGCCCATTGGCCTTGGCACCGCTCTCTGCCTGACCTGCCTGGAGACCGGAAGCAGAGCAGTTCCTCTGGGGCGTGTGTGTCCCGGGAGGGTGGCTCCTCGCCTGGGCCAGTGAGGCTCAGCTTTCCTCCTGCCTGAAAGCTCTGCTCTGTCTCCCTGCGGGGAGTGGCGAGGAATTAGACTCCAGCCTGCCCAGAGCACCCCACGGTCACGGGGTCCCAGCAACAAACACAGGATGGGCGCGGGACTCAGACAGCCCTGAGCCGAGAGGCTGTCCCGGTGCCTGTAATCCGCCTCTGACCTCGGCCTTCTGCTTTGTGCCGTGGGGTAACACTGCCTGCGAGGGTTAAATGGGAAGTGACAGGTGCTTAGCCCCGCACTTGGCACCTAGGAAGTCTTAACTGTTGTACCCACCAGGGGAGAGGAGCACCTTGGATTCGGTGTGGCAGGCCCACCCTGGGTCTTCGCTGTAAAAAGGTCCTCTTGGTGAGGCGGGACTCATACCTATTCCCGAGCCAGACAGGGCCAGTTCCAACCCTGCCTCTCCCACCTGGTGACCTTGGCGACCTTACTTACCCTCTGGGGCTCCATCTCCTCACCCACAAAATGGCATCAGAACCTTGCCTACCTCTTAGGGTTGTTGGAAAGATTACCTGAACTTTACACTCACCTAGTGAGTGTCCAGCTCAAGGAATGTAGACTTTGTAGTTGTTAATATGATTATTTACACGTGGGAAGGAGTGTTTTCTGAACCCTGTCCCTGCACCCTGACCTCTCTGGGCCAGTGCACCTGTAGTGTCTGCGGAGGGGTGAGTGAGGAGGCACCCCTGCCCGTGTGGGGCACAGGCAGTGGGGAGGAGCGGGGGCCAACAGACACCCCACCTCTAAACGGCCGAAGAAAACCTCAGCTCTCATGGCACAGAGCTGAGGGGCCATTAGCTTTCAGGTGCCGTAGGTCTGGGAGGGAAAAGGCAGTTTTTGCACCAAATGGGGAATTAGTGGGAGGAGAGGCCAGCGTGGCAGGGGACTTGAGCCAGCTGGTCTGCCAGCTGGATTCGGAGTGCCCTCCCTGGCAGCTGGGGCTTTGGGCTCACCCAGAAACGAGCCCGCGTGTCCCATCCCAACCCTGGGGCGGGCCCCATGCTGTCCCTGGACCTTTGGCACCTGAGCCCTCTGTTTCCTATCAACAATAAGGCTTCATCTTACCCAACCTCCTTAAAGGCCCAGATGGTGCCTGGGCCCCGCTGGCAGATGAGGAAATGAACACGCGTGTCCTACCCGTGCCCCAACCCCCCACCAGGAGTCCAAGCTTGTCATTCCCCTGCTCACCCCGGCTTTTCGCCTACTTGGAATCAAACCCTCCCGCTTTGCCACGGCGTTCGCCTACAAGAACCGCCCGGTGTGTCATGTCCTTCGCTCTACAAGGTTGACTCACCTGAGCTGACCCAGAGCCGGTTTCTGCCTTCCTTCACCGAAAGTCCACTGGCAGAGGGTTCGAGGCGGGTCTGGTTGGGGTTGAGGGGGAGCGGAACTCAGGCCTTGACCCTTCCCTGTCCCCACCCTCTCTGAACCGGGTGTCCATGAGTCTGAGGTGCTGCTGGCCTGTGTCCATGTCTCATTACTGACAGGGCCGCAGCCTCATTTGTCTGATTTATGTCTCATAGTCTCCTGGTTTGTACTTTTCTCAGCAGTTTAATAATGACCCATAAATCTGTCTCTCTGGACTTAGATTTGGAAGGTCTGAGGCCCTTGGGATGCTTTGATGCTACAGGTTTTGTAAAGGGATTTAAGCTCTTTCCTGTCTGGCACATATTCACACAAGTTTCTTTGTTGACTCTTGGCTCATGAGGACCAGGTCCCAGCCGGGCTCCCCATGGATTTTGTGATTTTTCTTTATGTCCAGTAAAAGGCTGGGTCAGGGACCATGGTGGTGTCTTGGGTTGTGTTTTCTCTCTCTCTCTTTTTTAAAAATACATTTTTATTGACTTTTTACAGAGAGGAAGAGAGAGGGATAGAGCGTTAGAAACATCAATGAGAGAGAAACATCGATCAGCTGCCTCTTGCACACCCCCTACTGGGGATGTGCCCACAACCAAGGTACATGACCTTGACCGGAATCGAACCCGGGACCCTTGAGTCCGCAGGCCGATGCTCTATCCACTGAGCCAAACCGGTTTCGGCGTGTTCTCTTCTTTTGCTGTAGGTCCTGGTAGGTCCCTTGGCTGGGCCCTCCTGGTTCTGAGGGGTCTGACTTCTCTTTCTGGAGCCACTTTCAGAACCGGGGTATTTCAGGTTCCCGCTTGTGGCTCGGAGCTCACGCAGTAGAGGAGGTGCCTCCTCTTTTTCCTGTTTTCTCCAGCCGGGGGCGCTGCGGCCAGGCTGTTGCCGTCCGTCAGAGCGTCGGCGTTAGTAGAACAGGGCTCTTTGGTTTTGGGTCATAGTTCTCTTCTCCAGGTGATGACCCAGGTGGCGGCATCAGGACCAGAGCTGGTCAATCACCAAGCGTGGTCTCTGGGTCAAGTTCGTCAATGCTTGGCCCTTTTTCTCTCAGGTCAAGTCCTCTCCTGGGAGATGCCTCACTGTCTCTGCGCATGGACACGGAGGGGCCCATTCTACCATGTTGTCAAGCTTCCTGCCAGGCTCAGCCTGAAACGTCTCCCCTCGTACATGTTTTTTCTTTCTTTCTTTCTTTCTTTCTTTCTTTCTTTCTTTCTTTCTTTCTTTCTTTCTTTCTTTCTTTCTTTCTTTCTTTCTTTCTTTCTTTTCCCCTGGGGACTGTTTAGGGATGATGTTCCTTTCTGAAGGATGTTTGAGAGGCTAGCAAGATGAGGACTGCATGTGGGGTGGGATGGACAAGGGAAGAGAGAGCTGCCTGTGGGTGGGTAGGTGGTTCTGGTTTAGTGGATCTCAAATTTCTGAGAGAGAAGCCTATTGCTTCTTGTCCTGTGGTGTCACTCAGAAGGGCCTGGGAAAGCACTGGTGTGTATGATACCAAGTGTATGGCCATGGGGGCCTGAGTTAGCCACACTCTCTCACTCAAGGGGGAAATAATGAGAGCCTGGTGACAAGGGTCAGCCTGGGGGACATTTGGGCTGAGGCCTGTGGGGAGTATATACTTCCCTTGAGGAAAGGTGCTGGCCCATGGCAATGGAATCCGGATCTTGTCCTTATTCATTGTTCATTTGTACAGTAATTATTCACTGGATGTGTGGTGGTGAGCGAAATAGACTCAATTGTCCCTGCCCTCGTGGAGTGTAGATTCTAGTGGGGCCAGAAATTTAGTAACCATACATATGACAACATTATTGTTAACTGTGCTGAGTGCCATAAGGAAATGCACACAGCGGGGAAGACCTCCTACCATGGGAAGGCATGGTGAAGCTGCGGCCTGAACGATAACCCTGAGATAATTAAGCAAGAAAGGTGGGGTGGGCATGGAGGGCAAAGGCCCTGTAGTGAGAGGAGTCAAGGTGAGTTCAAGGGACCAATGGGAGGCTGAGTGCAGAGAGCCAGGGGCCGTGGCACGAGATGAAATGGGAGAGGCAGGCAGGAACCAGACCAGGCAGGGCCACGAAGGAAATGTAGTCTTTATCCTAAGAGCAATGGGCTAGTATTAAACACTTTAAGCAGAGTATGACTTACCTTGGCTCCTGATTGAGAATGGATTGCTCAGGAGCCAGAACGGAAGTCGGGAAACCAGTCAGGAGATGCCTGCAAATGTCGAGGTGAGATTCAGTGGTGGCTTGGACCAGGGTGATGGAGGTGGAGGTGCAGGGAAATGCGCTTCTCTGAGGTAGTTAAGGACTTGGTGAGGGATTGGACACGTGGTAAGAGGAAAGGGGAGGTGTTGCAGGTACGCCCAGGTGTCTGGCTTGCCCAGTGGGGTGGCTGGAGGATGAAGCTGCCACTCCCTTAAGTAGGGTGTGGTGGAAAAAATCACTAGCTTGGATATGGATGGTGGAGTTTTAAATGCAATGATGTTGAAATGTCTGAGAGAAAATGTCAAGGCGCCATTTGGTACTGGGAGCAGGGAGCTGGCTGGAGATAGGTGTCTGAGAGTCACGTGGTAATAGACTCCGTAGGCTGAGGGAGATGGCCTAAGGGGAGTGTCTAAGTCAGGAGGGCTCAACCAGCTGAGCAAGGTACCCAGTGTATAGCTTCCCTCCTGTCTGTTTATTCCGGGTTGTGTAGGACTGCTCACCTTAAGGTTCTGCAACCCAGACATAGAGGTACTGGCCTCTGGGGATTTTCTGGGCACAGGAGGTAGGTTCCTTCAACGTGGGGCCTGTGGCCTCCGTGACTGTGGCCAGCCTCTATTTCTGTTTGGATCTGTGTGGCTTGATGCCTAGACACTCCCAGGGTCCATTTCTACCTGGGAGCTGGTGCCCCAGTCAGCCAAGAGCCCTTCAGCATAAAATCCCTGGACTTTGAAAACCAAAGATGTTGACCCCCAGAGTCCAGGGCTCTCTATCTTCACAAAGAACATGAGGACTTGGCTTTCTCTGGGGAGGAAGGAGGATGAAACAGTTTGCCCACTCAGTGTGACCTTGGTCATTCCCACTCAGGATTTCAGGTGGGCTAGGCTACTCTGGAAATGATGTCCAGTGTTTTTGCTTACAGGGAAAATGGTTAGTGTTCAGAAGAACACATTTCTTGGCTGAGCTGAAGACACCCTTTTCCCTTTCTTTATTCCTTGTTATGAATTGCAATCCAAGACAGTTTAATGGTGAAATTGCTATAAAATGGCAGAGAAAATATTTCTTTGGGTATTAGTTTTGTTTTCATAAATTACAAAATAGTGATTTAACTTGTCACCTTCTGAATTATTTGTTTCTCATCGGAGTAATATAACAAGCAAGATCCATGGCCTTCATTTTCTAGAGAACAAAGATAAGTAATCTTCCAATATGCTCCTGAAGAAACGGAATTACCTGGGACTTTTGAATCTCCCTTTCAGAACCAAGGGGATGTCACTTTGCATGTGTGTGGGGCGGGGAAGATGCCACAGAGCTGTGGGAAGACTGCATGGAGTAGGCCAGTTGGATGGATAGATAGATGGGTGAATGGATTTGTGGCAGGATGGTTTTTCCAGGACGTAAGTGTGTGGGGCATTCTTTATGACAAATCGGTCATCTTTCCATAACGACCTCATAGGACTTTCCAAATAATCAAGGAATCAAGAGCATGGTTGAGAAGAAGAGGGAGGAGAAGGTGTTGAAAGGATTCTGAGTAAATGGAATAGGGGAGATGAGATGGGAAGGAATTTCTGTTTGGACCCTATGCCTGACCCCTGTGGGAGTGTGATAACAACCCTCACATATGCAGACATGGGCCTTAGAAGGTGCTTTCTCTGATAGTCCATTCTTTCTCAGCAGCAGCAGTCCCAGGAGGCCACAGGGAAAGCTGGGCTCCTTTGGGAAAACTGAGTCTCGAAGAAAGGACTGCCTGCAGGTCTGAATTTGACTCTTCAGAAGTAGCAGGAATGGGTGTTGGACTGGGAAATTCTTTACCTTTCAAGTGAATGGGCCCTGAGGGTGTGAAGTGGGGCGGGGAAACAGACTCGTCTATCTGTCTATCTTGGTCTAGGCTGGGTCACGGCCCAGGCACTGGGTGGGGGAGAGGGGCTGGAGGACATGTAAGGTCTGGCCTTTTGAGGTCCCAGATTTTCTGCATCAGCAAAGGCTTTAATCATTGTGATCAGCAGTCATCTCATCACCATTAACTGAATTAGATTCCAAGCAGGATTCCTGGAGCGGCTCCCGTGCCCGTGGTGCGGAAGGGCTGCGGGGCCTGCTGCACATTGCAGCGTGCTCTGCACTCTGGGGAGTTGTGGGCATGTGCAGTCACCAGCAGCACTTTCCTCAGAGAATGCACAAACCTTCCTGTGGGTCCTTTTCCTCTTATTTTTAGGATTACAGCCACCAAATCCCATTCTCCTCACTCTAAGTGCTTGGATGGGTTTATCTGTCCCACACTTTGCCCCGTGAAATCAGTCTCAGTACAATTAAGCATCTTAAAAAAACGCACCAGGCATTTCGGGAGGAGGGAAAGAAATAGCTTTGCTGATGGTTTTCTTAAGAGGACCGCCAGGAGTTATGCAGGCAACTTCCTAAATGATCTCTATACCCATTTATGTCCTTGAAGACAGAATCTTCTAGCAAGTGCTCATATCTCTGCTTTCTGTTCAAAATGCCCATCTTCAGATTAACTTTCTTCCCCCACAACTCCTCCTGGTTCTGGCCAAGACCTTTTAAGCAACTCCCAGCTCCAAAATGTTGTTTCTTTCTAGTAAAGACAAGTCCATTCTTTTTTAAAATCTTCACCTGAGGATATGTTTATTGATTTTAGAGAGAGAGGAAGTGTGAGGGGCAGAAATAGAATAGTAGAGAACCCATTTGTTGTCCGGTTTCAAGCGAGAGAGAGAGAGAGAGAGAGAGAGAGAGAGAGAGAGAGAGAGAGAGCAAGCGAGAAAGCGAGCGAGCAAGCAAGCCAGCCAGCCATCGGTTGCCTCCCATACTGGTCCTGACCGAGGGTTGAACCCGCAAGCTTTTTGGTGTACAGGATGATGCTCCAACCAACCTAACCACCCAGCCAGGGCCAGGCAAATCCACTCTTAATGCCTATGGCTTTATGCTCTCCCCTCATTTCCATCCTCCTTGGCCCTCCACGCTGACCAGTGAAGGGAGCTGGAAACACTCATCGCCAAGCTGGTTTGGCCAAGCTTACCTGTGTGATTTTAGCTTGGCTGTGTAGGCTGATATTCAAGAGAGAAGGTGACGGTGGACAGATAAGAAGTCAGGGACGCCGGGGTGAGGAGCCCTCAGATTTCCTGCGGCATCCTGAGGTTTTATTTGTGGCAAGAACGGCACCAGGTGTTAGACCGGTGGAGTCAGGCTGGATCTTGGTTCAGCAACTTTGGTACTTGAGTTCTGGCTAAGAAAGAATTCAGAGCCAAACTGTAAGAGAAAGTTTATTTAGCGTGTCACAGAGGTAGACGTGAGCTGTAGGCAAAAGAAGGGCCCTTGGAGCTGAGGGGAAAGAGGAAGGGGGGAGCGGGGAGGGAAAGGCAGGGGCGTGCTCCACAGAGAAAGCTGCATGGGTTCCTCTGCTTGAAGGTATTTATCTGGAGGTCTCAGGGGAGGATCCTGAGGGAATATTCATCAGCTTCCCAGGGTGTCCTTTCAGGCCCTGGAATCTGCTGAGGTGCCAAGGCAGGGGTGGTTAGTCAGAGCAGCTGGTGCCGACGTCAGGCCTGGCGTCGCTTTAGCTGCTTTCCTGGGCCTGGAGCTGAACCACAGCTGCGGCCCAGGTGTATTTGATGTGGGTCAGAACCTCATTGTCCTGGGGGCTTAATGCTTAAGGCTGTTCTCTGGCCTCCTGGTTTGACTCCCCTCTAAGGGGTTCTAACCCGAATGACTAGGGACATGCCAGGGGAGGAAAGGTCAGGGGAGGGTCCGAATCCCATGGCCAGTGATCTGAAAGGTCAGGGGGTCCTAAACCTCATGACCAGTGATCCGCTAGCTGAAGGACCCTGGGGGCGAGGTCCTTGTTTTCCCAGTTTTGCCTGGTGCTAGGCACCCAGGGCTGTCCTGGCCCATCATCCTTGGCTCTGCTCATGTCTGTCTAGTTACCTACCACAGCGTCACCTTTAGAAATGTGCTACTAAGACCATCCTTGGTTCTGAGTAACAGAAACCCACTCAAACTAGTTAGTGGCAAAAAATGACTACAAGGATGAAAGAATTTCTTTCAGAACCCATGGACAGGAAGGAAGTTGGGACTCAGGAAAGGGCTGGTTAGAACCTAGAAAGTTGCCAGCTCTTTCCCTCTCCCTTTCTCCCCCTCTTTCTGCCACCTGTCCTCCCCCCTGGCCTCTCCTCTGTCCCCTCTTCTCCTCTTTCTCTGCAGGCCAGTTACCCTCCTCCTCTGGACATAGGAGGCGGATGGCCACCCCGGCCCACTGAGTTCTCACTTGGATCTCAGTTCCAGCCACATGAGGAAATTAATATTCTGAGCCCAGATACCTGGAGAAGAGTTTCACTGACCCAGCCTGGGTCAGTCATCTGGCCAGATCCAGTCAGCTGTGGTCAGGGAGGGGGTCATGAGGCTCAAACATGGCTGCTGGGACCCGCACTGTGGTGTGGGAGGCAAATTCTCAGGGAAGATGGGGTGACTCATGGGCTGGGCACCTGTCCCCCATGCCCCCAAGGTGTTTGCCATAGGAGGTACTTGTTGGACAAATAAAAGGTAAAAGGAATCCTTTACCCACGTAGGGGAAATGCTTGGGGGACTCCCCTTGCTATGAATATGGCTATGATCAAACTAACACGGGTTTTCACTATTGCGTTATTGTCTTAGTAATTATTACAAACATTTTATAGATTTCCAGTGGCTTTATTATAAGTTACCTAATAATTTTCTCATTGTGGGACATTTAAATTGTTTAAAAAGATTTCACTATTACAGGTAATGTAACAATAGCCATCTTTTTGTATAAGGCTCTTCTCTAGGTTTCAGATTACTTTCTTTGGGATAGATTGCTAGAGGTGGAATGATAGGTTCTGGTCCTCACTTGCAATGACAGCATCCACAGTCCCTATTTAAACAGAAAAGAATCTTTATGCAAGATATTAGAGACTGGGTGTGAGGTGGTGATCCAGAGAGCTAGGCTTGGATACGACAGCCAGGAACCACGAAGCGAGGACCATGCTCCATCCCATTATGGAACGTTGCAGTGAAACATTGCTGCTGCCACTGCCTGCTGATTTGCTCTAAGACCCTGGCTTCTGGACTCCAGAAGCTCTAGCGCAGATTCCCTGGAAGGATCAGTTGTCTCCAACAGCACCCTACTAGAAAAGTGAGCTCCTTGTACATGGCTGTCTTTTCACCTCTCCTTTCTGAATATGAGTCCCATATGGGTGGATCACATGGCAGAACCTGGGACACAGGTCCTCAGTCTGGCAATAAGGAAGGTTGATAAGTGGATTTTTGTCTTCCTAGTCTAGGAAGGGAAGACTCATTTGAAAGTACCAAAATATCATGGGGTTATTAAAAGGATGTCAGGCATCTGTGAATGACGTGTGCCCACTCCGTGTGCAGATTCATCTTTAGAGGAAAGATTACATAGGGGGGAACAGTGGCTTGGTGTTTTCATCAAGAGCCCAGGTGCTCCCTATTTTTCCGGGTATTGACAATGTGTTCTTTCATGGCCCAAAACAGCTGCCATAGCTCCAAACATCACATCATTATTTGATAGGATCCCAAGGAATAAGGATTTCTCCTTGAGAGCTCTCTCTTTCCAGGGATTAAAGTCTCCAGCAGATGTTCCTTTACATAGTCTATCAAAGGCCTATCAGACCCATCACTCACAAAAGGTAACAGGACTAGCATGGTTGCCTTAGATTGGGGCCGAGGGCATTTCTCCCCCAAGTTTAGGTTCTGTTAGTAGGAAAAAAGCCAGGGTAGCTTTGGGGAAGCAATAGTATCTGCCAGAAGGGTTATTAATGTTTATTTATTTATTTTTATATGAGTATTTTAAGATTTCTGACACGTATTGCCAAATTGTTTCCAAAAGAGTTGTACTAATTTAAATTCTTATGAACAGCATATGAGTATGTCTTTTTCACCATAACCTTGCCAACTAGTGAGTTTTGCATAATTACTAATAACCATGGTATTACTGAACTTTTAAAAAATTAGTTTTGATAGTCTTTTAGATTAAATTGTCTTAAATTATGTAGAAATACAACCTATGAGCAAATGAATGAAAATGACAGTATAGTCTTATATTTAAATGCTGCTTTTTATTGTATTGATCAGGCCTTTCTGAAGACTCTCAGACAATAATGGTGATAATGAGCATCCCTGTCTCATTCCTCATTTTAATGTCAAAACTTGAGTGTAACACTGGGAGGAATGATGTGAGTTGTTCATTTGAGATGTCTTATTTCTTCAAATTTAACGTATTGGTTCTAAGATGCACCAACTTAATGATAGCTTGGTGGGAAGCGGGGGGGGGGGGGGGGGGAAGAATGACTTAGTAGTAACCTTGCACATTGATTGAAAGGAATTATTTCAACAATGTAAAAGAAATGCACCTAAGAATAACCAAGGGGAGTGTACACAGGGGTGGGCCAAAGTAGGTTTACAGTTTGAAGTACTTGAAACAGAGTTTATTCTTGTATCATTATTTATTAATTAATTATTGTATTTATTTGTATTACTTGTCTTATTATCTTATATCCTTACCTACGTTTTATCTTTTAGGTAATGAAGGCTGGTAATTTGACCTTCTTTTGCCCACCGCTGTATATATTTTCTTCCCATTGATAATCCTATATAATAAAAGGATAATATGCAAATCGACTGAAAGGTGGAACGACCGGTTGCCATGATGCGCACTGACCACCAGGGGGCAGACGCTCAAGGCAGGAGCTGCCCAATGGTGGTCTGTGTGCACCCACAGGGGGAGTGCTGCTCAGCATGACAGCTGGCGAGCACAGTGGCGGTGGTGGGAGCCTGCGAAAGGGCACAGGCCAGGCTGAGGCGCCACCGCGCCCCCCCCCCCCCCCGCCCCAGTGCATGAATGTCATGCATCAGGCCTCTAGTGTCTTATAATTAAATACACAACTATTCGATATAGCCAGTATCCTCAGAAGATAAATTGTTTACATATTGTATACTTTATTATGTTCAGCAAGTATCATTCTATTCCCAGGTTTTAGAATTTTCATGTGGAAAAGATGTTGAATATAACAAGAATCTAAGCCAGTGATGGGCAACTTTTTGAGCTTGGTGTGTCAAACTTCGCCAAAAAACTGAGCATAACTCGGGTAGTGTGTCACTTTGAGGAAAAAACATTATTTTGCAAATGTTTCATCCTCAGGAGCAGCAAATGTTTCATCCTCAGCATGCGGCCGCCTCAGCGACCGCGTGTCATCAGAAATGGCTACGCGTGTCAGTGGTGACACGCGTGTCATAGGTTCGCCATCACTGATCTAAGCATAAGACTAAGTATAAATTGATGCCCTGGTCTGAGAGATAATATGACTGATTTCCTAACACTAAATAATTTTTGCCGTTCTGTGCTAGACCCTACTTTATTGTTATGTATTATTCTTTTAGTATTCTGTTGAATTCTATTTTCTGGCATTTTATTTAAAATTATTATACCTATTTTCATAAGTGAGAAAAATCCATAGATTTTTGTTTACTTTCTGTCAGATTTTGGTGTCAGAGTTATGATAGTTTCATAAAATGAATTAGATTACTGATCAGCTTTTTTTCATGTGGTAGAACAGTTGACATGCTAAGAATTAACAGTTTCTTGCAAGTTAAATTGATATGTGGACCAGGAGCTTATTGTGAAAGTAATATTTGGTAACTTTTCAACTTTTTTTCTTGGTTATTGGTCTTAAAACCTTCTTAAAGGGTTGGTTTTGATAATTTATGTTCCTCCCAGAAAATCATCAAAGCCATCGAAATCTTGAAATTCATTAGCAAATAAGAATAGCTAAGTGCCTTACAATTTTTAATTCTTCCCTAAATCTGCTCCCCTTTTCTTTTTATCATCTAAATTTTTATTTTTTTGTTACTTGACTATTAACAAATAGAGAGATTTGACTATTTTAAGTCTGGTTTTCCCCAAAGAACAACCTTGAATGTATTTATGAATGCTCTCATTTGGCCATGTTTGAATTACTTGGTTCCTCTCTGTTTTTCTTGAAATAGTCTGATGTTTCCAAGCAAGCCAGTGTGACCTGTCATTGACACAGCTGATGAAAGTTTGGCTTCCATTTTGATCTGTGGCTGAATGTTTTGTTGCTGTGTTTGGTGCTTCTCGATTGCTCTGTGGATAAGTGCTACAAGGTTCTTTTTTCTCTGATGTCTCCCCAGCATCTAGAGTAGTTCCTGGAACATAGTAGGGGGTAATACATAGTTGTTGGCCAATGAAAGAATGGATCTGGGGAACTGGTGGGAAGCTGCTGGAAGCCTCTGCTAGGGAGACCTCCTCAGGCCGGGGAGGAGGAGACAGGTCACTGCAATAGTGAGCTTTTGCTACTGCTTCTCCCAGCCTCCCGACCAGCACCAGCTCCTCACACGGCACAGAGGAAGTTCTTGGAGTGTGCGGTAGCCAGCATCAGGGGCCAATACCTTGTGAGCTCCCATGCCTGAGATGCTGGCGGGAGCATGAAGGTGGGGAGAGAAGGCTGTCTCCTGGGAGGGGGAGGAGGCGAGTGCTAGGCAGGAGATGAGTCACCTGGATGGAGGAGCTGGACAGAGCGGCAGGGGCCGAGGCAAGATGATGTAGTTATTTTGATGAAAGAGAACTCTAGGTAAGTTTCATTTCTGACCCTACAGAGCTTGAGCCCAGAATACCTGACTTGTGGCTGCTGAGGAGAGGGGTGATCGTACAGCAGACTATGCCTTGGGAATGGGGGAGACCACCTGGCAGATCAGGGAGGTGCCCTGCAGGTGAACACCTGCCTCCATCTCATGTCCATCCAGAGTTGCCAGGTAAAATGCAGGATGCCCATTTACATTAGAATTTTGGATAAACAACAAATACCTTTTTTAGTATACCTTTGCCTCATGGATTTGGGCCCTCTCTGTTTACCCAGATCTGAGGCAGGAGGCTCCCAGAACTCGGGAGGGAGTACTCATTGGTAAGGTAGTAAGGCACACCTCCCCACGACCCCAAACATGCCCTAAGATACTCCAGCCAAAAGTGATGTCTTTAGGTGTGAAAAAGTGAGGCCCCTCATCTCCCACCTCGCCTTGCTCCTCAAATGCAAGTGTGAACTAAGCAAGCTCTCTACACCTCCGCAAGTTCAGTCTCATGGGATCTCCTGAACACTGCGATGAGTGAGATGAGCACATGTCTTTCAGCAGGTCCAGCCAGTCAAAGGGAGTGGGGCCAGGGCCCAGGGAAGCAGAGCTCAGGCAGGCTAGTGGCTACATTGACTGAGTGTTAGGGGCTCGGCCAGGAAGATGGACTGGAGGGGTGAGGTGGGCAGGAGATGACCAGAGGCTGAGGGGCAGCAGCCTGATGGCCACAGCAGGGTAGGTGTGATGTCAGCGAGGTCATGAGGACCCTCCTTCCCGGGCACTTCCTCAGTGCCATTTGCTTCTAGGGCCCCGGAGAGAGCTGAAGGACAAATTCTAAGTTTCTGGGCTACAAAATAAGTTTAGAGAAGTAAGTGTCACAGAGGAGATAACCTCTAGGTATTGTCACAAAGTTTGTGGTACCCTTAGATGAGCCTCATTTATTTCTGGCAGAAGGTTAAAAACTATACAAATAACTTTAATGGGCACGATTATGTTCTCATCACAAAATAATGTGGCACAGTTCCATACTTACTCAAAAATAATCATTGTGTGAACAGCTATTAATTAGTGAATCTCTTTGGAAAAAAATTTCAATAGATTTGGGAAGCACTGTTAATAACCCATTACGCTATGTCTGGGGGTCAAATCACCATGTCGTGTCAGAGCATAGATTTATGGCCCCATTTTTAATCATTTCAAAAATAATTAAGACTGTGCATCTGACTGGGCAGATTTGAGGCACGAAAACCATATATCTGCATTAGGAAGGGGACGGATCATTTCCGGCCAAAGTGGAGATCAAAGCTCTTTTGACATCCATTTGGCAAGAACATGTACATTTTATAGCTTCTCAGAAAGCATTAGTGATTTTAGATAAATAGCATTCAGCTTTTCTTTCCCTTTCCCCACGGCCATCTTTTAAACCAAGAGAGGAAAATCACAAATTGCCAGGAACTTCTGACCTTGATGTGGAATTTCGGGGAGTTCAGCCACCCGTGGTTGCTAGTAGGGTTGGGGGTATTTCTACATGACTCTGCCTTTCTTCAGAGGGGGTCTGGGGCAAGCAGCACTGCCCTTGGGTCTGAGGCACACCTTCCCCCTTTGGGGGGTGAGGCACTGGAATCCCTTTTAAAGGCCCAACAAATGTTCTGCCTTCCTACCATCTGGAACATTAGGGCATTTTGAGCCTTTGGGAGCAGCCCCAACCCCAGACTTCCCTGGAATCGTGTTGGGGAGCGGGAAGAGAATTACTGAGTGTGTGTGTGTGAGTGTGTGTGTGTGTGTGTGTGTGTGTGTGTGTGTGCGCGCGCCAGGCGCTGTGCTGGACACGGCACATACATTACCTCCGCCCTCTCCCACTGCCAGTGGAGTAGGTGTTGTCATCCCTGACTTACCAGGGAGGAAACCAGAGTTCATAGAGGTGAGGAGGTCCTGAAAGATGGTTAATCTTGGGGAGGAAGCCCAAAGCTGGAGAGAATCTAGGTCCAATATGCCATCTGATGCTTTGGTGACTTGCTCAGGAAGACATCATCACGCCCAGGGCTCACCACCTCTCGGGGAGGGGTGCTCACTACCAAATGACTTGTCCATTCAGCACAAGTGGTGGTATGTAGGCTCCCTGTATAAACCAGAAATACATGAACATAAAAGATGACAGCTCCCCCAACCGCCTTCTGATCCTGTGCCTCAGATATGTAATCACTGCTAGCGTTTGAGTGTGTTCATTCCAAATATCTTTCTTTGCATGTATACATATGTGATTTTCTTTTAGTGTAAGTGGGATCATAGTTCTGCTCTGTGATATGCTTCTCACTCAACAGTAAGTTGTGGGTGTGCTTTCAGATGTTATATGTACCTACTTGATTCTAGTGATCTATCTTCTATCAGCTCTCCGGCTATATCAGCTCTCCGGCTATCACCTGTCCAACAGTTATCAGTTATCTGTTAGCTATCTTTATCTGTCTGATTGGTTCTACCTTCAAAATGCAGGCTTTAAAATAGATCTGACGACTTTTCACTGCTTCTTCCTCTCTGTCCATCTCTTATTTGAAGTACTGTCATAGCCTCCTCCCTGGCATTCCTGTCTCTGCCCTCGCCCTGTTCTAAAGCCTATTCTGGACCCAGCAGTCAGAGCTCATCTCTCAAAATGCAAGTTGGGTTTTGTTACTACTCTGCTCAAAACCCTCCCATCAGAGTAAAGGCCACGCCCTCTCCTGGCCTGGGAGGCTCTCCGTGGGCTCCACCTGCCACCTTGCTCATTTCTTTGACTCCCCCTTGTTTGCTCTGCTCCAGCTGTGCTGACCTTGCTGTTCTTAGAACTTGCCAAGCATACTGTTGCCTCAAAGCCCTAGGATTTGCTGTTCCTTCCACTTGGAATGTTCTTTCCAGAAAGCCATGTGGTTCCCTCTCTTCCTTCCTTTAAGATTTGTTTTTAAATATAATAGAGGACGTCCCTGAACACCCATCTATAGACTGATATCATTTCTTATGGTGATTTAAAAAGTTATGTACACATGCATTCCAAGTCAAAGCCAGCATTATACTGCTAATGAAATAATTAAAAGCATCCACATTTACACAAGGAAAAAGACAAATCTGTTCAATGGGTCTCTCTGCTCCACACTGATGGGTTGGGCAGAGAAAGAAGGGATGAAGGATTGGAGGTTCTGAGCCCATCAAAGAATGTCCAGAGAGGCAGTGCCTAACAGGTTGGAAAGAGGAGGGGTGGTCAGAGTGAGAGATGTTTGAATGAATGATGTTGACAGGGGAGTACTATCGGTGTATGACCAGATTCAGGCTGTGACTCTGGGTGGCTGAGATGGAGTGGAGGAGGAGGACACTGGAAAGAGATGGTCTAGGACAGTGGTCGGCAAACTGCGGCTCGCGAGCCACATGCGGTTCTTTGGCCCCTTGAGTGTGGCTCTTCCACAAAATACCACGGCCTGGGCGAGTCTATTTTGAAGAAGTGGCGTTAGAAGAAGTTTAAGTTTAAAAAATTTGGCTCTCAAAAGAAATTTCAATTGTTGTACTGTTGATATTTGGCTCTGTTGACTAATGAGTTTGCAGACCACTGGTCTAGGAAGTGAAGGTCAGGGTGCAGGTGGGTCATCCATGTTCACCTGTGAGGAGGGGAAGGGAGGGGAAGATGGGTGTCAGGTGCTCAAGTTTTTTAAAAAATATATATTTGTATTGATTTCAGAGAGAAAGGGAGAGGGAGAGAGAGATGGAAACATCAATGGTAAGAGAGAATCAATGATGGGCTGCCTCCTGCACACTCCGCACTGGGGATTGAGCCCACAACCCGGGCATTTGCCCTGACCAGGAATCGAACTGTG
This sequence comes from Cnephaeus nilssonii, assembly GCF_951640355.1. Taxonomy (NCBI): domain Eukaryota; kingdom Metazoa; phylum Chordata; class Mammalia; order Chiroptera; family Vespertilionidae; genus Cnephaeus; species Cnephaeus nilssonii. The sequence continues at coordinate 74,874,490 of NC_137076.1, forward strand.
ACCTCCTGGTTCATAGGTTGACACTTAATCACTGAGCCATGCCGCTGAGCAGGTGCTCAAGTCTTAGCTGAGTGGTTGTCAGTCACTGGGTGATGTGATGAGGCTGTTGGAGGTGTGAAGGTACTGATGTGACAGTAGAGAGGCGAGGTCTCCACTCACATCCCCCTGGGCAGCCTCCACAGAAAGCCGGGTTTCAGAGAAGGTGGGAAGGCTTTTGAGTGGAGGCTGAGATGGGAGGGTTATTTGTTAATTTATTTTTCACTCACTGTTATCCCAATACATCTCATTAAAAAAAAATAACATTGGTTAATAACTTGATACCATTTTCAGGTGTGTGCTCTGCTGCATGCTCCCACCTGAAGGGCAGTTGCCTTCCCTTCCCATTTATTTCACCGCCTCGAAGGATCCGTAAGTCTCTAAGGCCCAGTGGAAGGCTGGGGGTTAAGAGAGCTCTGCCCTAGAGAACTACAAATAGTACATTTCCTACCTGAAATTTCAGTCATCCTGGATAATACAGTATATGTCTAGCATTTATACTTCCCTTCACAGTTTATCAATTTAATTATAATTAGCATCTGATTGAGCCCAAAGAAATTGCCTCCTTCTATCTACATATTTAATTATTCCACTGTTGTCTCAGCTTGGGGCGGGGGGTGTCACTCCCCAAATCTGAATGAAAAACACCTCAGCTCTCATTGCATCCCGATTCTCTAAGCTCGTACCTGAGCCCATGAACCCAGCTGGACCGTTTCCGGCTGGGTTCCCCCTGCCCCTCCATCCTCTGAACAGCAGAGCCATGGCACAGACATCGCTGTCTCAGAGGACGCTGGCCGCGAAGGCGCGGGAGGGCCAGCTGCCAGGATTTCTTGCTTGTGAACATCAACGAGGCTCCCAGAAAGGGCTGTCCAAACTCACTTGAGACTCCCCCAGAGACCCCCATTTTTACTCCTAGCTCTGGGGGAAGTCAGCTTACCTGAGGATTACATGAGAGAGTGCCTATAAAAAGTCCAGCAGGTTTGTTGGTGCACAGTAGGTTGCTTTTTGTTTGTCAAAAGGCATTCTGGTGGCCTGGGGCGTCCAGGCTGTTTGCTCAGTCTCTGCTGCGCGCGCTGCTGGCTGCAGGCCCATCCGTCAGGACGGCTGCTGTCACGGAGGAAGTTGCTGACGCAGAGCCATGAATCACAGTGTGGGAGCTGCTCATAATTGCCTTATATGTGTTTTCAGTTCTCAAATTTAAAACCATTTACTGCTGGGAACAGATGTTAAATTCAAGACGCTTGTCAATTGTTGACACTATACACAGAAAAGATGCTTAAAATTAGAAGCCTGATTGAATTTTAAGTACAGTGATCACAGTGGTTGGAACTAAAATAATTGAAACGGTAAACAGCTTATTGGGGGAGATGGGAGTAAGCGATGGGAAGGGAAGCTGAACTTGAATTTGAAAACTCATGATGCGGAGTTATAATGGGGATTCTCTAGCGACCGTTAAGTTAATTAATACTTAATTGTAATAAAAACGCTCTAGGAGCACTAATAGCAAATATATTCATTCATAACTTGGGTGATTACAAGAAAAGCTGTGTGGATTCAATAATAATAGTAAGAATGGGAACCATTATGTAGTAGGCATCTACTGTGTGCCGGGTCCCGGACCAGAACTTCCGTATATTGGATTAATGTCTAGAAAGGACTGGCCAGGAAGGACTGGCAGTTTAGGTGACCCCCTGTTTTGGCCAATTAAAAAAATTGTGGTAAAATTATAACGTAAAACTTCCCATTTTAACCATTTTTACATATACACGTCATGGATATTGAATGTATCCACCACCATTATCCCAAACAGAAACTCTGTACCCATTGAACAGTAGCTCCCCATGCCTCCCTCCCCGGCCCCTGGTAACCTCCTACTTTCTGTCTCCATGAATTTGCCTTGGCCAAATTTGATAAGGCTAATGCCACCTCTCTCTCACCCGACCTCAGAATAACCAGGTCAGCTATTCTCATCGTGTGACCCTTTACGGGATGCACAGACAGACAGGCTGGCCTGAGACCCCACTGGACTCCCTGGAGCATCGCAAGGAGGCTGTGCTGGGAGAAGGCAGGGTCTCGGCAGCTTCCCCTGCAAAGGCCCTGCGCCAGCTCCCTGCTCGCTCCCCTGCCTGCCAGGGCTCAGGATGGAGCGCATGCTGCCCGCCAGCTGCAGCAGCTTCTTTTAGTTCTTCAGAGTTTAGACATAGTGGTTCTTTCAGGATCCCTGTCCCCGCACTGTCTCCTCTGCTTTGCCAGACTAACGTCTCACCCTTCAAGTCTCAGCTTAGGAGTTCCTCCAGGAAGCCCTCCCCGAGCCTGCCATGCCTCACCTCCTCTGCCGGGTCTGGGGACCCCTGTCCTCCCAGAGGATTCTGTGCATCGTGTGTCACAGCTCTGATCACACTGGAGTGTCAGGGTCTGTTCACGGGCCCCTGTGCCCCGCCAGCTTGTGGGGTGTATGAGGGCAGGTCGCACGCAGCGGCAGCCCACCGTTAGCCCCGTGCCTGGCACCTAGGAGATATTTGGTAAGTGTGGGATGGATCCCCTCCACGGCTTCCCAGCCCTAGAAAGAACCACAGTGTGCAGCCCCCGCCCTGCCCTCCCCCCCCACTTTCCTTGGCACCCGCCCTCCTGTGCTCAAAGGGCTGCCCAAGGACACAGAGTTTTGGGAAAAGGTGTATGGAAGGAGTGTTGCGAAGTGACAGAAAGGTGGGATTTTAGAGTAGCAAGAGGCCCAGCCCCCAATGTCACTCCAATAAAAAATAAAAAAAAGAGGCCCAGCTCAGCCTCAGCTGCCTGTCCTTGTCCCTGCTCAGGGGGACACTCCCTGACCCCTTGAGGAGGAGATGTGTTATGTGGAAATGGGTGTTGAAATTCAAGTGAATTCAGGTCAAGACTCAGTTTCCATTTCGTGCTGAGGTTTGCTCCTCAACGGGAATTCCTAGCTGCACTTGAGGCCTATGTATGTCCTAGGCCTGCTTCTTTCCTGTTGCCATCATTGGTGGGCTATGAGCAAAGTGGATTTTAATTTTCCTAAACCCACAAGTGTTGTTTCAGTGTGAAATGAAGCAGAGGTATCCGATTTCTGCCTTATGTGTGTCGTGTGGTGGTCAAGATAATTATTACATGAAAGCTGTGTTTTAGGCTTGGTTCTTGCATGAGGAACTCCATGCAAAGCACCAGGCGGGTGCCAGCTCTCTTGGGAAACTCCTTGGTGATGTTGCAAGGTCATAGGTCAAGTCTTCAGCATATGGGCCTTGACATGGAAGATGCATGGCCAGTGTGTCCAGTGGCATTACAGAGGAATGACATGCTCATTAGGAAAGTCATGGTCTCTCACATCTATTTCTGTTTTTTTTTAAAATATATTTTTATTGATTTCAAAGAGGAAGGGAGAGGGAGAGAGAGAAATATCTATGATGAAAGATAATCATTGATCGGCTGCCTCCTGCACACCCCCTACTGGGGATTGAGCCCACGAACAGGCAGTGCCCTTGACTGGAATTGAACCTGGAACCCTTTAGTAGGCTGACGCTCTATCCACTGAGCCAAACCAGCTAGGGCTCTATTTCTGTTTAGTGAGTTCTCTCACAAAAGTCTATCTTACAGTAGGGATGGGGAACATCCAGACATATAAGGCCTGCAAAATCATTCGGCCTGGCCCTGCCAAGGCATTAGGGGTGAGTTAATTAAATGATTGCCCAAATATAGCAGGATAGTTTTTAAGTTGATAATTTTTGTATGGTTTGTGAATGACGTTATAAATGGCCCTTGGCGGAGAAAAGTTTCCCCACCCCTGTCTTAGAGGTTTGTGTGTATAATTTTTTAATTGCTAGAAGGCACTTAGTGATTAAGGCAGAACTAGATTTGAATCTAGATTCCATCACCTATTAGCTCTGGGTATGTTACTTGACTCTTTGGGCCTCAGTTTTCTCATCTAGAGATTGGGGAGGACAGCCACGGCTTCCTTGGGTGGTGGTGAGAGTGAAATGAGACACAGCCAGTGCTCACCACTAGGCCTGGCACGTCGCCAGTGTCAAGTATCGGTTAGGCATGCTTTTAGGACCGTTGTTATTTAGAAGCCCCAACACATATTGAATTTGGATGTCAGGCTTTCACAGGCTACAAGATAGACTCTGGTCTCTACAGTCTCTTTTCTTCCCAGAGTAGAATCATCAGTGATTCTGAGTCTGAGAGTAACTTACTCTGTGGCCCAATAAAAGGACCGTGGGAGGGCATCCCAGCCCGCTCTCTGCTCCCTGTTGGGGAAGTGTTCAACACTATGACCACGAGAAAAAGAGGAGCATTGGATGTGGCTAAGGGTTGTGTGCGTGGTTGGAGTAGGTGAGAAGGCTGCTTGTGCTGTGCAAACGTGGTGTGTACATGTGTGTGGGTTTGGGGGGGGGGGCGGGGCGAGAAGGCTTCTCTGCTTGGTAGGGGCCTGGGATTGGCCCAGCTGTCTAATGTCGACTCAAGCTGGTGCTGTGACAGATGTTCTTTTGCTTAGAGATTCATTTTAGGGGTGTTTAGTACAAAAACCTGAGATACACAGTTACTGCTCAAAGATTCATACCCTCCATTAAAGCCTCTTTATTAGCAATCGGATTTAATGGGAAGAGAACCTGGAGTCCTGGAGATAGTCATCTGGCAGCAACTGAGCAACCTTCACCAGGTTGTGGTGCGAGGAAGGTTTAAGTGGTGTGGCTCTCTGAGCTCCCAGGATCCATTGGGAGTGGTTTATTAAAGGGTCTGCTGGCACCCTCCCCACCTCCACTCTGTCTCAGTCCTGCTGGTCTGATAGCACGCAAGAAACTCCTGGGTGAGAAGGGGCCGGGCCTACAAGTTAGACTCTGCTATTGGTCACGCTTCTCTTCTGCTGGCCTCATACCCACGCTGCTGCCTCTCACTGTGCATTTATCCAAAGCTGCCTCGCTGCCGCTCCGGGTGTGGAGGAGGATGGGGATTCCACCAGCTCTGAACTGCTTGTGGTGAGAGCACTTGAAGCTCCAGACCAGGGTTGTAGCTCCGGTGAGAGATCCCATTATAGATCCTGTGAGAGAGCTTGTTACGGATGCCATGAGAAACCCTGTTCTGGATCCTGTGAGGAAGCTTGTTGGAGTTCCCGTGAGAGAGCTGCCACAGAGGTTTGGCTCTTCTTGGGTCAGGAAGTTGTCATGGAAATGACACGATGTTTATTACGCTCCCCTCGTGTTTGCGTCGGGGTCCCACTCGCTCACTGGGGCTTTGTCCTCAGCAGGCCCTAGAGAAGTCTGAAGGATGGTTGGCAAATGCAGCTGGAATGTCCGTCATTTCCGCAAACATTTCCCCTCCTTGTGACAATTGAAACTGCCTTGCTGGTTCGTCATGGAATTCTTTTCCTTTTCCATTGTGCATTTGGAATAGTGTTTCCGCTCAAAAGCCTCAGTAGCCAGATTTCTTAAAATAAATGAGAAAGCCCTAGCCGGTTTTGCTCAGTGGATAGAGCGTCTGCCTTCGGACCGAAGGATCCCAGGTTCGATTCCAGTCAAGGGCACATGCCCGGGTTGTGGGCTCCATCCCCAGTAGGGGATCAATAATTCTCTCTCATCATTGATGTTTCAATCTCTCTCTCCCTCTCCCTTCCTCTCTGTAATCAATAAGAATATATTTAAAAAAATAAATGAGAAAAAGGAAGATAATTAAAATGAGCCAAAGTAGAAAAAGTTTTGAGGCGAGAGACCCCCATGTAATTTATCTACCTTTGTAAAATCTTATTTGTCTTGATTAATATTTCCATGTTTCATCTCATCCTTCCTTATGTGTTTATACATGAAGTCAACATGGTGTGACTAAAGGTCAAGAAGTTTTTTGTGGGTAACACCTGACTGGTTAACAGATGGAATTCTGGTTATGGAATCTATGGGGTCCACAGTGGTCTCTGCAATACATGACACACGAGAGCTGGTGAGCATGTGGAGAAGGGGGAACCTCGTGCACTGCTGGTGGGAAGGCAGACTGGTGCAGCCACTGTGGAAAGCAGTATAGAGTTACCTCAAAAAATTAAAAATGCAACTGCCGTTTGACCCAGTGATCCCACTGCTGGGAATATATCCTAAGAATCCGGAAACACTAATTCGAAAGAAAACATACAAACCCCTGTGTTCATAGCAGCGTTATTTACAATAGCCAAGATGCCCCTCAGTAGATGACTGGATTAAAAAGCCGTGTTACATTTACACAATGGAATACTATGCGGCTGTAAAAAAAGAAGGAAACCTTTTGTGACAGCATGGGGGGGACCTGGAGATTATTATGTGACGTGAAAGAAGCCAGTCAGAGAAAGACAAGTGTCATATGATCTCACTCTTATGTGGAATCTAATGGACAAAATAAACTGACAAACAAAATAGGAAAAAACTGCTTCACGGTGTGGTGGGCAGAATGATGACCCCTTCTCCCCCCACATGTCCACTCCTCACCTCTGGAACCTGTGACTATGTCACCTTACGTGGCAAAAGGACTTTGCAGACGTGATGAAGGGGAAGCACCTTGAGATGGGAGATTATTTTGGATTACGAGGTGGGCCTGCTATGATTGGAGTTTTTAACAGAGGAAGAGGCAGAAGGTAGGTCAGAGAGATGCTGCTGCTGGCTTTTGAAGATGGAGGAAGGGGCCATGAGCCAAGGAATGCTGTGACCTCTAGAAACTGGAATGGCGCTCAGTTTACAGCCAGTAAGAAAAGGAACCTCTGTTTTACAACAGCAAGGGTCTGAATTCTGCCAGCAACTCAATGAGCAGAACATGGATTCTCCCTTAGAGCCTGCGGACACCTTGAGTGTAGGTTGACAAGACTCACAGGACTTCTGACTTCCAGAACTGTAAAATAATACGTGTTGTTTTAACTCACTCAGTATGTGGTAGTTTGTTACAGCAGCCATGCAAAAGGAATACAGTTGTGTTCAATGGGGTGACTACACCACATTTACTTAGCTGTCCCCCACTGAGGGATGTTTACACCCCCAGTTTTCCTCTGTTACCCATAGTCCAGTGAGGATGCCTGGCATACGCTTCCATAGCCCACGGGAAGGTGCTGTCATAGGACCGTATTTTCTAACAGTATATTTGATGAACCTCAGTAAGAAATATATATATATTTTTGTAGTGACCCAGGATACACACCTACGTATAAAACTTGCATGAAAATGTCAAGAAATCATGCTTGTTCTTACTACGTGTTGCACTCTGATATTTTTTGGGTGACTATTTCATTCAAAATCAATTTGGAATGGTTGCTAGATACAAACTTTTTCTCATGGCTCACGAATGGATCTCAACCTCCAGTTTAAATAGCACTGCCTGGCTAGGTTCCCAGGTGGTCAGACTGGCTGTGTCGTGTCTGACCACCATCAGCCCAGCAGGAAGGCCAAAAAACACTCTACACTTCTGCAACCAGAAAATCTAGAAATAAGCTATTTTAGCACAGATGCTTTATGTTAAGATTTAGTATTTTAAACATTTTTATTTTTAAAGCTTTTTATTTTGAAATAATTATGGGTTCACAGGAAATTGCTGAGATAGTATCTTCCCCCCAGTGGTTACAGCTTCTGTAATTATAGTACAAAACCAGGAAACCGGCATTGGTACAGTATGTGTATAGTCCTGTCATTTTGTCAGTTGTATAGATTTGTGTAAAAGCCACTGCATCAGAACTATTCCATTGCTGTAAAGATCTCCCTCTTGCTACTCCTGAATAGTCATACCCATCTCCCTTCCCTCAACCATCTTTAACTGTGGGCAACTAATCTATTTTTCATCTCTATAATCTTGTCATTCTGAAAGTGTTATGTAAATGGACTCTCATAGTACGTGACCTTTTGAGAGTGGCTTTTTTTTCATGCATCAAAATGCCCTAGAGACCCATTGTGTGTGTGTGTGTGTGTGTGTGTGTTTTTTTTTTTTTACTCTTTATTGTTTAGATTATTACAGTTGTTCCTCTTTTTTCCCTCCTTAGCTCCCCTCCACCTGGTTCCCACTCCACCCTCTGCCCTTACCCCGCCCCCCACTGTCCTCATACATAGGTGTATGATTTTTGTCCAGTCTCTTCCCACACCGACCCCCGCCATAGCTCCTTCCCCCTGAGAATTTTCAGTCCACTCCCTTTCTATGCCCCTGATTCTATTATATTCACCAGTATATTATGTTCATCAGATTTTTTATTCACTTGTTGATAGATATGTATTTGTTGTCACTTTGTTCATAATTTTTATCTTTACCTTTTTCTTCTTTTTCCTCCTCTTAAAGAATACCCTTCAGCATTTCATATAATACTGGTTTGGCAGTGATGAACTCCTTTAGCTTTTTCTTGTCTGTGAAGCTCTTTATCTGACCTTCAATTCTAAATGATAGCTTTGCTGGGCAGAATAATCTTGGTTGTAGGTTCTTGCTGTTCATCACTTAGAATATTTCTTGCCACTTCCTTCTGGCCTGCATAGTTTCTGATGAGAAATCAGCAGATAATCATATGGGTACGCCCTTGTAGGTAACTAACTGTTTTTCTCTTGCTGCTTTTAATATTCTCTCTGTCTTTTGCTCTTGGCATTTTAATTATGATGTGTCTTGGTGTGGTCCTCTTTGGATTCCTCTTGTTTGGGATTCTCTGCGCTTCCTGGACTTGTAAGTCTATTTCTTTCACCAGGTAGGGGAAGTTTTCTGTCATTATTTCTTCAAATAGGTTTTCAGTATCTTGCTCTCTCTCTTCTTCTGGCACCCCCATAATTCGGATGTTGGTATGCTTGAAGTTGTCCCAGAGGCTCCTTACACTATCTTCATATTTTTGGATTCTTTTTCTTTTTGCTTTTCTGGTTGGGTGTTTTTTGCTTCTTTGTATTTCAAATCTTTGACTTGATTCTTGGGATCCTCTAGCCTGCTATTGGATCTCTGTATATTCTTTATTTTAGTCAAATGTATGCTTAATTTCTAGTTGGTCCTTTTTCATATCCTTGAGGGTCTCACTAAATTTCTAGAAGATTCTTGAGTAACCTTATAACCGTGATTTTGAACTCTATATCCAGTAGTTTGCTTTCCTCCATTTCTTTCATTTGTGACCTGTTTCTTTGTCTCCGCCTTTTGGCTGCTTCCCTGTGTTGATAGAGTGGCTTTGTGTGCTAGGGTGTCCTATAGGGCCCAGTGGCTCAGCTTCCCCAATTACCTGAGGTGGACACTCTTGGTGCACCCCTTTGTGGGCTGTGTGCACAGTCTTGTTGTAGTTAATCCTTGATTGCTGTTGGTATCACTGGGAGGAATTGACCTCCAGGCCAATTGGCTATGAGGATCAGTTGTGTCTATATTGGGAGAACTTCTGTGCTGGAGACACCCTATGGGGCAAGACTTGCTTCAGTGGGGCTTTGGTGCTCACTGAGTCTGCCCCCTGAGTCTGTCTCTTATGGATGTGAAGAGTTGTAATCTGTATAGTCTCACTCTGACTACTGGGTACACTGGCTCTTGGATCTCCAAGGAGGTGCAAAGTCAGCCACTGCCTGAGGCCACCCAGCAGGAGCTACAGAGAGATCTGTAGATTCCTCCTCTTTGTTTGGGGTTTGGAGGTGCCCAGATGAGGTCCAGCTGTGAAGCAATGCAAGCTGCTGTCCAGCTTTGGGCCTTCTTTTGGAGGCTCTGGGGCTCTCTGATCCAGCTGCAGTATGTTAGGTTTTAGACTGCAAAAGGCCAGGCCAGTCATATGCAAAAGCCTCTGTGCACAGCTTGGGTGGGGTTGTAAATTTCTCAACAGTTCAATTTTTCCCGGTCTGGGTCTGGGTCCCCAGAGTCTTGACCAGAACTGGAGTTCAGAGCAGTCGGCAGCTGGTATCTCCCTCCCGATTGAAAAAGACAATAGCATACTCAGTTGCCAGCCCGTTTCCGCGTGCAGCTCCGTACCTCTTCACTTCTGCACCTCCACACCTCCTCCCAGTCTCAGTGTGCTTTTCTCTTTCCTTCTAGTTGTTTAAATTCCACTCAGCCAGCCTTCCCGTGGTTCTGGATGATATCTGTTTTGTCTTTTAGTTGTAGTTTTGAAGTGGTTGTGCGAGGCAGCAAGTTCAGGTGTTTACCTATGGTTCCTCCCCATTGTGTGTTCTTGTGCGTACCAGTAGTTTCTTCCTTATCACTGATGAGTAGTGTTCTATGCTGTGGGTGTATCATGCTCTAACCATTCACCTATTAAGAGAAGCTTTGGTTGTTTCCAATTTTTGGTTATTATAAATAAAGCTGCTATACACAAGTATGTATAAAGGTTGTGTGGATACAAGTTACTGAAATAAAAAGTTACATCCACACAACATTTATACATGCTTGTGTAAGTGATTGCTGGGTCAAATGCCATTGTTGGGTCATATGATAAGTATATTTTTAGTTTTTTAAGAAATTACCAAACTGTTTTCCAGAGTGGCTATCCCATTTCATGTGCCTCCGCCCCCCCCCCCCCCCCCGCCCCCCCGCCAGACATGAATGAGAGGTACGATTTCTTTGCCAGCATTTGGCAACTACTTACTGTTTTAGTAGATGGAACGATAGCTCATTGTGGTCTGATTTGCCTTTCTCTCATGGCTGGTGATGCTGAACATCTTTTCATGTGCCCATTTGCTGTCTGTATAACCTTTTTGGTAAAATGTCTTATTTTATTTTATTTTTTTTTTGGGGGGGAGGCTGTTTAATTCTTTTGGTTTTATTTTTATTTTAAAAATTTTATTTTTGAATTATAGTTTACATTCAATATTATTTTGTATTGGTTCCAGGTGTACAGCATAGTGGTTAGACAATCATATACTTTACAAAGTGTTTCCCCTGATATTTCCAATACCCACCTGGCAACATACATAGTTATTTCAATGTTATTCACTATATTCCCTATGCTGTACTTTACATCCCCATGACTATTTTATAACTACCAATCTGTACTTCCTAATCCAGGGGTCCTCAAACTTTTAAACAGGGGGCCAGTTCACTGTCCCTCAGACTGTTGGAGGGCCAGACTATAGTTAAAAAAAAAAAATGAGCAAATTCCTATGCACACTGCACATATCTTATTTTGAATTAAAAAAACAAAACGGCAAAAAACACCCGCATGTGGCCCTCGGGCTGTAGTTTGAGGACGCCTGTAGTACCTTCACCTTTTCACCCGGTCTCCCAGCCCCCTCCCTTCTGGCAACCACCAGTCAGTTCTCTGTATATATGAGTCTGTTTCATTTAGTCTGGTAGGGAGGTGTAGTGTACCCCCGCACGTCCCGCGTGGTTCAGGGTTCAAGTTCAGGGTTCGGGCTCTGGAGGAGGCAGCACGCAAATGAAAGAAACTAGAAAATATTAATTTGGAAATATTGGGGGCTAGGCGGGAGCCCAGCTCAAGGGATACACCCATAGCCCTTAGGCAGGCAATTCCAATAACAGCTCAATGATAGCCCATCAGCAAGGATTTACATAAGACTAAAAGGTGGAAGCTGCTTCAGCTCGCTTTGTCTCAACTAGAGAGTTGGCTTGGCTCTGACCCTCGCCAGAGCCTTCAAGGTTAACCAGCCTTCCGGGTTCCTTGTCCACCTCTTTCTGCTAGTGAAGGCAGTGGGCGGCTTCCAACAGGGAGGCACATTATTTTTTGGTGCTTTTTGGTCTGAATGGATACTAAGAGCTGAAATTTCTGGTCTTAGAATATTCAGACATGGACAATGTGGCTATGCTAGCTTAGAATTCCACCAGCACTTGTGTGCCCGTTTCTTTATCCCCTTGAAATGTTTAATGTTATTAAACTTCTTTTCTGCCAATTTGATGAGCAAAATAGATTCTACTCTTTTCATCTGTATTTGTCTGAGGCTGAGTGTCTTTTCATGTTTCTGGCATTTGTATTTACTTTTTAAAAAAATCCTCACTCGCCCTAGCCGACTTGGCTCAGTGGATAGAGCGTCAGCCTGCCGACTCAAGGGTTCCAGGTTCGATTTCGGCCAAGGGCACATGCCTGGGTTGCGGGCTCAATCCCCAGTGGGGGTCATGCAGGAGGCAGCCGATCAATGATTATCTTTCATCATTGATGTTTCTATCTCTCTCTCCTTCTCCCTTCCTCTCTGAAATCAATGAAGAAATATATATTTTTTAAAAAAATCCTCACCCGAGGATATGTTTTTATTGATTTTAGAGAAGAAGGGAGAGAGAGAGAGCAACATTGATCAGTTGTCTCTCATATGCCCCTGACTGGGGATCGAATCTGTAACCTAGGTATGTGCCTTGACCAGGAATCAACCCTGAAACCTTTTGGTATATGGGATAAGGCTCCAACCAGCTAAGCCACCCAGTCAGGGATGTGTTTACTGTTTTAAGAATTACCATTGCCACTTTAAAAAATAAATCTTTACAAACATTAATCTGTATCTTATTATCTTCCTCATCCTTTTTTAAAGGGAAAATTACAAGTAAGGTGTAAGTCCCTTTTGAACACCATCCTATTTCTTTTTCTTTTTTTCTTTTTATTTTTATTGATTTTTTTACAGAGAGGAAGGGAGAGAGCCAGAGAGCCAGAAACATCAATGAGAGAGAAACATCGATCAGCTGCCTCCTGCACGCCCCCCACTGGGGATGTGCCCGCAACCAACGTACGTGCCCTTGACCGGAATCGAACCTGGGACCCTTCAGTCCGCAGGCTGATGCTCTATCCACTGAGCCAAACCGGTTTCGGCATCCTATTTCTTTTTAAAAAGATATGTTATTATTGATTTTAGAGAGAGAGAAAGGGAGAGGAAGGGAGAGAGAGAGAGAAACATGGTGGAAAGAGAGGCATCGATTGATCAATCAGTTGCCTCCTGCACGCCCCCTACCCAGGCATGTGCCCTGAAAGGGAATCGAATCAGTGACCTTTTGGTGCATGGGATGACGCCAAACCAACGGAACCAGGGCAAACATCATCTTATTCTTAATGCATCACTCCAAAATGTATTTAGTGCCTTTAAACCACCTCCATCGATCTGTGAATTCTCAGATTGCCTGGGTAGTTCAGTTCATTGGGGCCGCCCTGTGAGCACATGGCAGGATGGCTGTGGTCTGGTTGGTCTGAATGGTCTGGACTAGATGGCCTTCACTCTCCTCCACTTATCCCTCCATCAGGGAATTCCTAGATTCCCTGTTGTTTAGTTGAGGGTCTGAAAGACAACATCCTAAATGTTTATTCAAGCTTTCACTCGTGTCAAGTTTTCTGCTGCCCTGTTGGCCAAAGCAAGTTACACACCTCAGCCTGGAGCAGTATAGGCAGGCATCACGAAAGGGCATAAATTCAGGAAAGTGTGGAAAATGGGGGCATTGATGCAATCCATCCACCACAAAAGGTAATTTTTACAAGTTTGGTGTGACTGTGTGTGTGTGTGTGTGTGTGTGTGTGTGTGTGTGTGTGTGAACATAAACATTATACTGTTGGATATGATTCTGCATCTTGCTATTTCCACCCAGTAATATCTTGTTTTGGTGATCTATTCCCTTTAACTGCTATAAGAATTTCAGGGTATGAATATATAGTGCATTTTATGGAGCCATTTTTGTGATGAATAAACATTTAGGTTGTTTTCAATGTTTCCCTCCTACTGTATTTCATAGTCTGAGATGTACCTTTTCTCTCATTTTAACATCTCTGAAATTCCTGATGTCTTACAATGATTTCACAGTGTTATTCTTTGATTGGTACATAAAATAATGATGCGTCTTGAAATCAGTGTTCTTAGATTGATGGAGTGTGCTATATATAAACATTGCTTAGATTGAACTCCAAATCAGTTGTCACCATCTGTACTCTCACCATTGCTCTTATCTTGGCCATTAAATGGCACATTGTTAGACTTTTCATGGTTTGCTAACCTAATAGAAGTGAATGGTATCTCACTGCAGTTTAAATGCCTTCCCCTGATTACTCGTTAGGTTGAACATCGCCTCATATTTATTGACCATTTATATTTTCTTTCTGTGAATCACCTATTTAAATCTGATGCCTATTTTTTATAGGTTTTTCTTTTTCTTATTGATTTGTAGGAGTTCTTTATAATTATAGATTCTAATCTTTCATTCATGCATTGCCAATAAATATCTTCTTCTAGTGTGAAGCTTTTCTTTTTACTTTATATACAGAGTTCTTTATTATACATAGACTATTTAAATGTTAATGGAGTAGAATTTTTAAAAGCAATCTTTTATTTTTTTTATTTTTTGGGCTTTTTGTATCTTGCTTAAAAAATCCTTAAGTACTACACTATTACTAATAGTATGGCTGGTACTATTTCTTGAGCAGTTACTAGGTGCCCAGCACTGTTCTAAGTGCTTTACATGTATTAACTCATTCAATGATCACAACAACCCTATTGGATAGTTATTATAACCCCATTCTACACCAAGGAAATGGGGGTCAACTAGCCTCTGGTAGGTTGAATAATGCTCCTTCCCTCCCACAAAGATAATCACATCCTAATCTTTGGAAACTGTCAATGTTACCCAATATGACAAAAGGATGACTATTATTTTCTACATCAAACAATGTGATTAAACTAAGGATCTTGAGGTGGGGAGGGTATCCGGTACCTGGGAGTGCCCTAAAAGCAACCACAAGTATCCTTATGAGAGGGAGGTCTTTTCACACAGAAGAAGAGAAGGCAATGGGACTAGAGAGGCAGAGATTGGAGTGATGCAGCCACAAGCCAAGGAATGCCAGTAGCCACCAAAAGCTGGAAGAGGCAAGGGACAGAAAACATATGTTATTGTCTATGTGGTTTTTCTCTTTAATGAATTTCCTGGCAATCCAATTGTCCCATTGGGTTATCTTTTTCCTAGGACAGTGATGGGCAACCTTTTGAGCTTGATGTGTCAAACTTCGCCAAAAAACTGAGCATAACTCGGGTAGTGTGTCACTTTGAGGAAAAAAACATTATTTCGCAAATGTTTCATCCTCAGGAGCAGCAAATGTTTCATCCTCGGCATGCGGCCACCTCAGCGGCCGCGTGTCATCAGAAATGGATATGAGTGTCAGTGCTGACACGCGTGTCATAGGTTCGCCATCACTGTCCTAGGAGATCTTTATGTAGGCTGGATACTTTGTTAGGTGTGTGATAAATGTACTCTCCAGAATGTGGCATGACTTTTCATGTTGCTTGTTTTTGCTTTCATACTTTAAAAGTTTTATTTAGTCAAATTTATCATTTAAAAAAATATATATTTTATTGATTTTTTTACAGAGAGGAAGGGAGAGGGATAGAGAGTTAGAAACATCGATGAGAGAGAAACATCCATCAGCTGCCTCCTGAACACCCCCTACTGGGGATGTGCCCACAACCAAGGTACATGCCCTTGACCAGGATCAAAACTGGGACCCTTCAGTCCACAGGCCGACGCTCTATCCATTGAGCCAAACTGAGTAGGGCCAAATTTATCATTTTTTAATTTATGTATATATCTGGTTGTGATTTGTTTAAGAAGACTTTGTCTAACTTCACATTTTCTTCCAAAGGTTTGACATTTTGTTGAATGTTTAGATCTCTCTTCTCTCTGGAACTTATTTTTGAGAATAGTGTGTAGGAACATAATTTTATTTTCCCCCAAATGGAGAATCAATGGACTCATACCATTGTTAAAAGATCCAATTTTCTCCCAATGATTTGAAATGCTTCTATATACACATGGATCCATTTCTGAGTCTCAATTACATTCTTCTGGTCGATCCTTACTCTAGTATAAACAGTATTAATTCCTTAGTTGTACAAGTTTAGATATTTGGTAGGACAAGCTCCTCCTCTTTTCTTTTTACTATTATTTTTTAAATCCTCACCTGAGGACCTGCTTAAAGAGAGAGAGGGAGGGGGAGTATGGATTGGAGAGAGAGAGAGAGAGAGAGAGAGAGAGAGAGAGAGAAGAGAAGAGAAGAGAGGAGAGGAGAGGAGAGGAGAGGAGAGAAGAGAAGAGAAGAGAAGAGAAGAGAAGAGAAGAGAAGAGAAGAGAAGAGAAGAGAAGAGAAGAGAAGAGAAGAGAAGAGAAGAGAGAAGAGAAGAGAAGAGAGAAGAGAAACATCAATTAACAGCTCTTTGTACATGCCCTAACTGGGGATTGAACCCGAGATACAGGTGTGTGCCCTGACTGATTATTGAACTGGCAACCCTTCAGTGCACAGGATGATGCTCAACCAACTGAGCTACTTTGTCCAAGTTCCTCTTTTCTTTTTTAAACTTGTTTTTAGGACTTTTGAATATTTACACTTAAAAATTTTTTATTAAATATTTTGTATTACTTTCAGAGAGAAGAAGGGAGAGGGAGAGATAGAAACAATGATAAGAGAGAATCATTGATTGGCTGCCTCCTGCACACCCCCTAATGGGGATCGAGCCCACAATCTGGGCATGTACTCTGACAGGGAATTGAACCGTGACATGACCTCCTGGTTCATGGGTTGATGCTCAACCACTGAGCCACACTGGCTGAGCTACACTTAAAGTTTTAAAAAATATTTATTTATTTAGACAATAATTTTAGAGCAATTTTAGGTTCAAAGCAAAATCGAGAGGAAGATAGAGATTTCCTATGTATCTCTTCCCCCCCTCTCCATCCCTGCACAGCCTCCCCCATTATCAGGATCCCTCACCAAAGTGGTACATTTGTTACTATTGATGAACCTATATTAACACATTATTATCATCCAAAGTCTATTCCTATATAATAAAAGCCTAGGTAGCGTCAAGCCCTCACGTGACACCCTTGTGTGACGTCACGCCCTCGCGCGACGCCCTTGTGTGACGTCATCACAAGATGGCTGCCACAGTATGGCTGCCACAAGATGGCCTGCAGGGGAAGGCAGTTGGGGGCGATCAGGCCGGCAGGGGAGCAGTTAGGCGTCAATCAGGTCGGCAGGGGAGTGGTTAGGGGGTGATCAGGCTGGCAGGCAGAAGTGGTTAGGAGCCAACAGTCCTGGATGTGAGAGGGATGTCCGACTGCTGGTTTAGGCCCTAAACCGGCAATTGGACATCCCCCAAGGGGTCCAGATTGGAGAGAGTGAAGGCCTGAGCTGAGGGACACCCGCCCCCCCCCCCCCCCCCCCCCGTGTACAAATTTCATGCACCGGGCCTCTAGTAGTTTATATTAGGATTCACTCTTGGTGTTATATGGCTGCCATTATGCATTATTTGGACAAATGCATAATGACATGTACCTATCATTGTAGTATCATCCAGAGTAGTTTTACTGCCCTAAAAATTCCTCTGTGCTCTGCCTAATCATCCCTCCCTCCCCCGTAACCCCTCGCAACCACTGATCTTTTTACTATCTCCATAGTTTTGCCTTTTCTAGAATGTCTTATAGTTGGAATCATATAGTATGTAGCCTTTTCTTTCACTTAGTAATTTGCATTTAAATTTCCTTCAAGTCTTTTCATGGCTTGATAGCTCATTTCTTTTTTGCACTGAATAATATTCCATTGTATGAATGTATCAGCTTATTCATTCACCTACAGAAGGACATCTTGGTTGCTTCCAAGTTTTGGCAGTTATGAATAAAGCTGCTATAAACATCTATGTGCAGGTTTTTTATGTGGACATAAGTTTTCAACTCTCTGGGTAAATACCAAGGAAGGAGCACAATTGCTGGATTGTTTGGTAAGAGTGTGTTCAGTTTTATAAGAAATTATCAATTTTTCCCCAAAATGGCTGTACCATTTTTATATTTACATTTTTCATATGCATTTTAGAATCACCTTATGAAATTCCTTGAAAAATCTTGTTATTAGAATTGTGATTGCATTGAGTTTATAGACTATTTGAGAGAGAGTTGACAATATTATTATAGACTATTTGAGAGAGAATTGTTAATATTATTATTATTCTTAGAAATGGTTTCTCTCTCTAGTTAGGTTATTATTTATCCTTTAGGTAAGTCTTACAGTTGTACTATTTCTTGCACATTTCTTATTAGGTTTCTAAGATCATTATGGTACTATCTTTTCCTACAACATATTATCTTTGGTTATTTAATGCCAGGAGCTATTGATTTTTTTAAAAAAAATTGATTTCAGGGACAGAAAGGGAGAGGGGGAGATAGAAATATCAATGATCAGACCATTGATTGGCTGCCTCCTGCACGGCCCCTATTGGGTATGGAGCCCGAAACCCAGACTGGGAATCTAACTGACCTCCTGGTCTAGTGACATTCAACCACTGAACCATATTGGCTGGACAAGAGCATTGATTTTAAAAAAAAATTTTTTTATTGAATTTTTACAGAGAGGAAGGGAGAGGGATAGAGTTAGAAACATCGATGAGAGAGAAATTTCAATCAGCTGCCTTCTGCACACCCTCCACTGGGGATGTGCCCGCAACCAAGGTACATGCCCCAGGAATCGAATCTGGGACCCTTCAGTCCGCAGGCTGAGGCGCTATCCACTGAGCCAAACCGGTTAGGGCAGGAGCATTGATTTTTTTTGTCATATAGAAGTTTGACTTAACTTGTACCCACATTTATGTTGTTTTTTTTTTTTTCTTTAATTGCTTCTGGATATTCAACATGTTTTGTTTTTAATACTTATGTGGTTCCACTTTTTACTTTTAGACCTCTGATCTGTTTGGAATTATCCTGGGCTTTTATTAAGACTTTTCAGTATCAACAGTTCAATCCTTACTAATCCAGTTTTATTTTTGTCTCTAGGACTACCTAGTGTACAAAATCATTTTTTCCTTAAAGCCTATCTTTCCTCCATTGATTTGAGATACCACTTTAATGCAAACTAAATTTTCATATTCTGGATTTTCTCCCCTGTTCCATTGGTCTCTCTGTCTAGATATGCAATGCATAGTACCACAATGTTTTAATCACAGAAGCTTTATAATGTGTTTTCATATCTGGTAGGGCCTGTGTGTGTGTGTGTGTGTGTGTGTGTGTGTACGTGTGTGTGTGTGTGTGTGTGTGTGTGTGTGAGAGAGAGAGAGATATTTAACACTATAGGTCTGGTGCATGAAATTCGTGCACGGGTGCGGTCCCTAGGCCTGGCCAGCAATCAAAGCGTGAGCATCTGGCATGGAAGGGCAGGTCCCAGCTGATCTCTAGGCCCTGGACAGCACCTGGGTCCCTGGGTCCCCATGCGCCCCCCCCTGCCTGAGTCACAGTGCCCAAGTCCCCATGCAGAGATGCGGTGAGCGCAGCCGGACGCCGCGGGCTGGGGCGCAGCGTGGGCCTCTGGGCTGCCCAGCGGTGCGGCATGGAAGCCGGATGGGCAGCGCACTCTCTCCTGGCCGGCCTCGCAGACTGTCTCCTGTGTGAACCCATGGGGAGCCCAACTGGCCCCTGCAGTCCCAGAGGCCGCAGCCCAGCTCACCCGGAAGCCCATTGGGGCCAGCAGCACCTCCACTGCCACCTACTGCCAGCGCCTTGTTGCCAATGTCCGCCATGTTCTGCACTGCCCCCTGGTGGTCAGCGCACGTCATAGCGAGTGCTTGAACTCCCGGTAGAGGGGGCAATTTGCATATTAGACTTTTATTATATAGGATAGGATTCAATGGGTCCTTTCATTCTGCAGACATATTTTATCTCCAGCTGTGGGAGATATTTAATGTTCATTTTTCTTCTCTTCACTATTTTCTCATTAATTTTTGTATGTAGTTTCTCTTATGATTCCTTGGTGCCCTCATTAGATGTGTCCATTCTGCAACTTAGCCCTTTTATTGAGTCTTTTCTGTATCAGCAATTCAATCCTTATTAATATTGGTGGGATGGGAATATAATGTACAGCATGGTAGTTAATAATACTGTATCATGTATTTGAAAATGGCAAAGAGAGTAGATCTCAAAACTTCTTATTGCAAGAAAAAATTAGTAACTATGTATGGGGATGAATGCTAACTAGACTTATTGAGGTTATCATTTTGCCATATATACAAATATCAAATCATTACATTGTACATCTGAAACTAATGTTAGTGTCAATTATACCTAAATAAAAAGGTGCTTTTTCATAACCTACTCTTTTTATTGAATGAATGTGCTATCTTCATATTTTTTTGAGTATATAAAATATTCTTTTGATAAAAACATCCTGTCCTAATTGCTCTACTAACTTTATTTTTTTTTTGAATTAGCTCTCCTGTTTGCTAAATTTGTCCCTTACAGTGTTGATGCTTGTGATCCATCCTTGTGCACTTACTTTAGCTGAGGGTCCCTGGGTGTCTGTCTGCTGTTTGTACAATGCGTGCATAGAAATGAGTGGGAATCACTGTTTCTACTGAGAAGGGTACCTGGGGGGCTGATCTGGACCTGGGTGAACCTTGTCCCCTTTCCACTAGCTGTTTATTTGGGACAGCACCCCGTCTCTCTGACCTCAGCATCCACATTCACGGCTCCCTGGAGGCTGACCTCTTCATGCTGATGCTTGGCCCACTGGGGCTGCTGGCGGAATGTGCAGGGTTGCGTCTGTGTTCCTGTGACAGTGCCCTGTGAGTCACCGCCGACCCAGGCCTTCTCTGGCCCTGGGTTTCCGCCATGAGCATGAAATATCTGTTGTGCCGCTGCTTGTCTTTCTTTTTGGTGGTGTACGTGAGTTGTTTTTTATTCTGGTCAGAAGCATTCTTCCGCAGTTTTTCAGTTCTTTCTTTCTGTCTCTTTTATCTTTCAGAGATTCCTCATATTTTGTGGTCAAAGAGAGTTTCCTTCCCAATAAACACATGTATGTTTATTACTGAAGACTTTTGGAGATATTTTTACGGATTTGTTGTAGAAGGAGAAGACAGTGGCCTTGATTTAGTTTATCAACTTGAAGCTGAAACTTCACTTTTTTTCTCTTTCTCTTTCCTTTTTTGGAACTTTGAAATGAATTTTTGCTTAGAGAAAAAAAGAAAGAAAATTATACCCATCATCCAGAACCACATTCTAGTAAAGAGCAGATTATTACAGTTTATGGTATATACTTGTTTATTTGCACTTTAGATAATATAAAGCATAGCAGTGAATTAATTTTTTAAAGTAGGAAATACGATAAAGCATGAAGATTGGAATTCTCTCAGGATTCATGAATTATTTTGTCTGGGTCTAACTTAAAAAAATGTGTTCACTATAAGAAAAGTATAGAGTAGTATATTGCAAAAACTGGTGTACCCATCTCCTACTGTTTTATGCTCTGCTCCATCACATGCCCATATCTTGCCATGTTTTCTTTAGGTTAAAAAATAATAGCTATGATATTAAAGAGACAGTTGAAGTCTACATGCCCTCCCCCTTCCCCTATTCTCTTCACTCCCACTCCTGAGCTAACCACTGATATAGATTTTGGATTGTCTTATCATGTGTGTAGCAACAGGCAATGGATAGTATATTTTTTTTGTGTTTTAAAAACTTTAGGTAAATGACATCCTATTGTGCATATCTTTATGTAATTTGCTTTTATAACCTTATGTTTTTGAGATTTATTCATGGTAATAAATGAATAAATGTAGCTCTCATTCATTCCTTTAACATTCCATTCTGGACTAGACCACAATTTATCTGTTCTTTTGCTGATGATCATTTAGGTTGTTTCCAATTCTTCTTTATTACAAACAGTGGTACTGTGAACATACTCTGTGTGTTTTTTTTTTTTTTTTTTTTACAAATGTGCTGGAGTCTCTCTGAGGTATATACTTAGAAATGTAACTGCTGATTACACATCTTTAACTTTAGATTTTGCAAAATTGCTTTCCAAAATGGTGGTGCCAATTTGTACTTCCACTAAACATGCGTAAGAGACCCTATTTTCCCAGGAGCTCATCAGCACTGGGTGTTATTGGACTTGTTAATTATTGCCACTCTTATAAGGGTGGAATGTAAACTTAAATAACGTTTTCCTGATTATTAATGAAATTAAGTAACTGTTTTTTATTGGCCATCAGGTTTCACTCCTGTGATTTCCATGTTCATATCTTTGCCCCATTTTTATCAGATTGTTTTTTTCTTTTAGGAATTTCTTTATGTAGTCTGGATACTAATGCTTTGTTATATGACTTCAAACATCTTCCCTCAGATTGTGGCTTGTCTTCTCACTTTGCTTATGATGTCTTTGATGGATAGACATTTAAAAATTATTTTAAAAATAGGTAATGTCACATGGTAGGTATAAATTAAATGATTTTCTTTCACTCTTGTCCCCCATCTGCCCAGCTCTGTTATTCATTTCTTATGTACAGTCCCTGAATATCTTTGTGCACATGCAAGCAAGGATATGCATATGTCAAATTTATTTATCTTTTCCTGTATGGTCTGTGTTTTTATTTATTTATTAAAAATATTTTATTGATTTTTTTTACAGAGAGGAAGGGAGAGGGGTAGAGAGTTAGAAACATCGATCAGCTGCCTTCTACACACTCCCCACTGGGGATGTGCCCACAACCAAGGTACATGCCCTTGACTGGAATGGATCCTGGGACCCTTCAGTCTGCAGGCCGAAACTCTATCCACTGAGCCACACCGGTTAGGGCTGGTCTGTGTTTTTAGTTACTTGTTTAATAAGTCTTTCTTATTCTGAGTTTAGTAATAGTTTATGTTTTCCTCTAAAGGTTTTATATAGTTTTGCTCTAATTTTATCTTAGTTTAATATGGATAGTTAATTGTTTTAGAACCACGGATTGAATTGCACATATTTTCTCCCTAATTTTTTAAAATCCTACCTCTATGGCACATGTCTGGCTCCCATATGTATATGTGGGCCTGTTTCTGGGATTTCTACTCAGTCCCATTGGTATTTTTACTCATCCCTTCAGCAATATGACCATGATTTAGTTACTATAGCTTTATAAAAAACCTTATCTATAAGATCAACCCTACTTTTCCCCACGACCCAGATTGTCTTGTCTATTCTGGCCTCATTGGAATTAGATTAAATTTAATTGGAATTACATGGAATTTATATATTAACTTGTGGAAAAGTCTATCTTTAGGATATTGAGCCTTTCTAGCCATGAACATAACATATTTCATCATTTATATGTCTTTCAAATAACTTTTATAAGCATACAATTTTCTCTATAAAAACACATACCTTTTGGTTAGATTTATTGTTTTGTACATTGTAGTTTTAAAAAATCCTCACCAGAGGATATTTTCCATTGAGTTTTAGAGAGGATGGAAGAGAGAGGGAAAGACAGAGAGAAACTTCAATGTGAGAGAAACATCGATTGGTTGCCTCAGGCATGCTCCTGACCAGGGCCTGGAGGGGGAGGAGCCTGCAACCGAGGTATGTGTCCTTGACTGGAATCAAACCCGGGACCGTTCAGTCCACAGGCTGATGCTCTATCCACTGAGCGAAACTGGCTAGGGCTGTATATTGTATTTTTGTATGCTATTAACATTATGCATTATTTAAAAATTACATTTTCAAACTGTTTGTTGCTATTATATAAGATCACAAATGACTTTTCTACATTTATTGGCAAAGTTGCCAAACTCTCTTATTTGTTCTAAAAGTGTGTTTTTAAAAACTTTTGGATTTTCTATCTATCTACATACAGTGTAACTAATAACATTTTTGTTTTTCCTTTTTAATCTTCTGCCACCCACCCATCCACCCACCATCCATCCATCCATCCATCCATTCATCTGTGTCCACCCACCCATCCACCCAGCCATATCAGTCAACCAGTCGTCAATCAATCACATTACTGTACTTGCCAGGGCCTCCAGCACCATCCTAAAAGGAGAAGAGACAGGGGACATTCTTGATTTGTTGCTGACTAAAGGGAACGAGTTCAACATTTCGCGTTACATGTAGTGTAGGTTTCAGTTATCTGTCAGTTAATATAACACTAGTTGTTATAACAGCCCTCGGCAGCAAAAGTAAAGTGATATTTTGGTTCACTTAAATTTCAAATCACGTATTTGTGATGGGTGGCCACTTCTCTAACTGATCACACGAGAGACCCACGCTCTTTCCAACACGTGGCTTCCCAGGGCACCAGGGAAGTAGAAGGGGCCACAGGTAGGGGGATTTACCAGTCAGGCCTGCTTCCCAATGGGACTCAGCCCTGTGGCCACACCCAGCTGCAAAGGAGGCTGGATTCTGTAGTCTACCTGAGCGCCTTGAAGGAAGAAGAAATGAAGTTGTGAACAGCTGTGCAGTTTTTGCTACAGTCTGTTCTTTTATTCACCAAATGTTTTTTTCAGTCTCCATCATATACATGTAACATTGTACCCTCTCTCCAAGGGACACATGCCAGGCCACATAGAGCCATTACCTCCAGACCCAGTATCAGGAGACCTCCCGGTGGTGTGCAGGCTCTCCTCCAGGTCCTGACGAGTTTCATGTCCACTGGTGATCTCTGAACTCAAAAGACAAGCCCCGGCCTCCCCTTCCCAGCACACTACCATTGTCAGGTAGTGCAGGATGGAGCCAAGTAGGGATTTCCATTCAGAAGGAAAGAAGAGGACATTCAGAGCAGCAAGGACTACATGCTGCCAGGCAGGCACGGTGAGGCCCCTCTGCCCACCCAGTCTCTCTCTCTCTCTCTCTCTCTCTCTCTCTCTCTCTTTCTCTCTCTCTCTCTCTCTCTCTCTCTCTCTCTCTCTCTCTCTCTCTCTCTCTCTCTCTCTCTCTCTCTCTCTCTCTCTCTCTCTCTCTCTCGTCAGTATTTGCATCCAAAGGGTATTGCTACAAAATTCTCAAAACTGACTTATTTCCTAAGGGAGTTCCTCTCTATTCCTAATTAGTATTTAAAATAAATTCACGAATAGTTTCTGAATTTTATGAAGTGCTTTTTCTGTATCTACTGAGGGGATCATAGATTTTTGTTCTTTAATGTGTGAATATGGTGAAATGTGCGAATGGATTAGAATCTATCTGTGCTGTGTTACTGGGATATGCTCTTCTTGGTCACGAGGTATTACCTTCTAGGATCTGATTTGCTCGAGTTTTATTCAGTATTTTTCTTTTGTTCATAAGTGAGATTGACCCACAGTTTTCACTTCCTTCACTGTTCCCATCTGGCATTTGTTTTAAGAATTTACTAGTGTCATAAAATGAATTGAGGAGCGTTCGCTTTTCTTCTATTTTCCGAATCATTTTGTATAAGACAGAACTGCCTCTTAAACTGTCTGGGTCTGGTGTTCTGGGTTTTGTTTTTGTGAGGAGATTAACTATTGATTTGCTTTCTTTTATAGGCTTATTCAGGTTTTCCATTTCTTCATGAGTTCATTTTGGCAAACCATTTTTCTAGGAAATGGTTCTTTCAAGTTTTTGTATGGATTACCTGAAGTTGTTCATAGTGATTTGTTATGTTTAAAAAAATCTCTGCTAAATCTGTGATAACTGTGTCTTCTCTTTCATTCCTAACATTGTTTATTCTCTCTATCCTGATCAGTGTTGCTGTGGTTTTGCTATATTATTAGTTTCTGCGAAGAACCAGTTTTAAATTTTATTAATCCTTTTTATCATTTGTTTTA
Source organism: Cnephaeus nilssonii (assembly GCF_951640355.1). Lineage (NCBI taxonomy): Eukaryota > Metazoa > Chordata > Mammalia > Chiroptera > Vespertilionidae > Cnephaeus > Cnephaeus nilssonii. The sequence continues at coordinate 74,899,942 of NC_137076.1, forward strand.
TATTTTAAAATTTCTGCTCTTACCCTTCTTTTGCTTTCTATTTTCTTTGGTTTGACTCTGTTCTTTTTGCAATTTGAGTTGAATGTTCAGATCTATGATGTTATCCTTTTATTCTTTTTTAAGATAGGCATTTCGTCTAATGTACAGATTTCCCTCTCTCTCTTGCTGCATGTGTACCATACAAGTTCCGATCTATATATCTATATCTATATATCTATATGTCTATATGTCTATATCTATATATCTATATATCTATATATCTATATCTATATCTATATATCTATATATCTATATCTATATCTATATCTATATCTATATCTATATCTATATCTATATCTATATCTATATTATAGATATATTTCTAATAACTTAATTTGAAATATCTTCTAATTTACATTATGATTTCTTTTTTGACTTATGAATTATTTACAATTACACATTTAAACCTCCAAATGTATAGAGAGTCTTTGGTTATATTTTTGTTATTGATTTTTGTATTATTGCATTGTGGTCAGAGAACATGTTTTATGATTTTGATTCTGTGGTGTTGAAAATTTTTTTGTGGCATTGTACCTAGTACATAGTTAGTTTTTATTATAGTTTCATGTGAAGAGAAATATGTGTTTTCTCTGTTGCGGGGTTCCACACATTTATGGACTAAAGCTTATTTATTGTGTGGCTCAATCTTCTATATCCTTACAATTTTTATTTGCTCAAGACAGTTATTAAAAGAGCTATTTTAAAATCTCTTGACATGATGGCAGGTTTTTCAGTTTCTGCTTGTAACACTATCACATTTATTTTACACATTTTGTGGCTATGTTTTTGGAATTTGTTTTATCTGTCTGGTGAATGGCCACTGTTATCACATAGTAACTCTCTTTATCCCTTGTGTTTGCCTTAAAGTCTATTGTTAGATATTGATATGACCAGAAGAGTTTAAAAAGATACTTTTGTATTTGGGTTGTATTTCCAATCCATTGTTTAATGCTTTTCTATTTATGTATTTTTTTAAAATACATTTTTATTGATTTTTACAGAGAGGAAGAAAGGGGGATAGAGAGTTAGAAACATCGATGAGAGAGAAACATCGATCAGCTGCCTCCTGCACACCCCCTACTGGGGATATGCCCGCAACCAAGGTACATGCCCTTGACTGGAATCGAACCTGGGACCCTTCAGTCCGCAGGTCGACGCTCTATCCACTGAGCCAAACCGGTTAGGGCTATTTTATGTATTTTTTATGGAGATATAATTCACATACCATAAAATCCATCCTGTTACAGTGTATAGTTAAGGGATCTATAGTATATTCACACAGGTGTACAACCATCACCACTCTATATTTCCAGACCATTGTTATCTACCCCAAAAGAAACACTGTACCCATTAGCCATCACTCTCCATTTCCTCTCCCCTAGCACCTGGCAACTCTACTTTCTGCCTCCATGGATTTGCTTATTCTGGACATTTCATATATGTGAAATCATACCCTGTATGATTGTATGATCTGGCTTCTTTCACTCAGCACAATGTCTTCAAGGTTCAGCCAGGTAGTAGCACATGTTGGTACTTCATTCCTTTTTACGGCTGACTAACATTCCATTCTCTGGTCTATCATAAATGTCTACCCACTCATCAATGGATGGACATTGGATTTCCCAATCCATTATTTTCATCTGTATGTATGCTTGTGTCTTCCGAGTTTCTCTTACAAACAATAGAGCAACATTACATTTCTAAAATTTACTCTAGCAATCTGTCTTTTAACTGGTAAGTTTCTTCCATTGTGATTACTGTCATTGGGATTTATTTCTAGTATCTTATTTTGTTATTTCTATTTATTGTGCTATTTGTTTGCTACCTGATTTTCTTTTTTGCCTTCTATTGAGCTGATATAGTGGTGTATTATATTTTGAGTGTTTTAATTCCCTTTCTCTCCATCTATTGGTTTGGAAAGCTTACATCCAATTTCAAAGACAAAAAAAATCTTTTCTTCCTCCTGAACAACAAAAGGGCTTTAGCATATTTATTTAATATTTGGATGACTCCTCTCTCATCTTATGTGTAACCCATTTTTAAATTCCACTTCAATTTTGTCTCTACACTTAATAATTCTTACTGTTTCACTGATTTAGATGTTTATACTTAAAAAAATCAATTTCTTAAATTCCCTTCCTTTCTTCTCAGCTTAATTTCAGTCTTCTGGAAGTACATACTTTAGTAGCTTTCTGGTAATACGTCTGGGTTACTGTTACTTTCTCTAAGCAGTGTGCAGGCATTCTATCTAATAAAAGAGCAATATGCAAATTGACCACACCTCAGCTTCACCCACAAGCTATGCCCACCAGCCAATCAGGAGCGAGTATGCAAATTAACCCAACCAAGATGGCTGCAGCCATGGAGCGAGCAGGAAGCTTGGGTTTCCCCGGCAATGGAGGAAGCCAAGCTTCCCACACACCCTGGCCGGCCGTGGACTCCACTCAAGGCTACAAAGTTTCAATTATAGAAGATAAATAAATCCCAACAAAAATGGCTACAGCCACTGAGCGAGCAGGAGGCTTGGGTTTCCCTGGTGATGGAGGAAGCCAAGCTTTCTGCCTGCCCTGGCCTGCCCTAGCCTCTGCTCAAGGCTACAAAGTTTCAATTATAGAAGATAAATAAATCCCAGATACCAGAGCCTCCACTTGGGTCGCCGGGGGGTGGGGGGCATGGCCGGCCTGCAAGCCACCCCATGCCCCGAGGGAACCCCCACCCTGATCCGGGACACCTTTCAGGGCAAACCAGCTGGCCCCCACCCATGCACCAGGCCTCTATCCTATCTAATAAAAGTAATATGCAAATTGACTGTCACTCTAACACACAAGATGGCTGCTCCCATGTGGACATAAGATGGTCGCCACAAGATGGCCAACAGGGGAGGGACCAGGTCTGCAAGGGAGGGCAGTTGGGGGCGATCAGGCCAGCAGGGGAGGGCAGTTGGGAGGGACCAGGCCTGCAAGGGAGGGCAGTTGGGGGCGATCAAGCCTACAGGGGAGGGCAGTTAGGGGTGACCAGGCCAGCAGAGGAGGGAAGTTGGGGGCGACCAGGCCTGCAGGGAAGGGCAGTTGGGGGGGACCAGGCCTGCAGGGGAGGGCAGTTAGGGGCAATCAGGCTGGCAGGGGAGTGGTTAGGGAGTGATCAGGCTGGTAGGCAGAAGCGGTTAGGGGCAATCAAGAAGGCAGGCAGGCGAGCAGTTGGGAGCCAGCAGTCCTGGATTGTGAGAGGGATGTCCAACTGCCCGTTTAGGCCTGATCCTACTGGGCATGTGTACCATACGAGTTCTGATCTCTATATATGTATATGTATATGTATATGTACATGTATATGTATATGTATATGTATATGTATAGGTATAGATATAGATATAGATATAGATATAGATATATGCAATCCCAGATTGGAGAGGGTGCAGGCTGGGCTGAGGAACACCCCCTCCTGCTGTGCACGAATTTCGTGCACTGGGCCTCTAGTTATTCCATATTTTCTGTGTTTTCCTATTGCTGTTGAGGAGTCTGTCAGTTTGCTGCTTCTGTGTAGGGAGAGTGTATTTTCTCTTTGGCAATCTGCTTTCACTGCCAGTGCGAGTTTATTTTAATTTTTCCTGCTCAGCACCCATTCCCCATCTTTTGATTCATGTATTTCATCACCTCGCAGCCATTATTGCTGAATATTGCCTTTGTCCAAACTCATGGTTCTTTCCTTGGACCTCCTAATAGATGTGTGTTGTTTTCACTTGTCGACTATATTTTTTAACTCTCTGCTTTACATTTGCCATCTCTTTATCTCTTTGCGTTACATGCAGAACAGTGGAGATATAAAATGGAGATAATAGCACCCCCTGATTTTTGGGGTGCTTATCACAGGGCCTGGTACATAGTAGGTTACTTCCCTAGGAGAAAGGGGGAACAACATTTTGTTTATGTCATTGTGATAATTTTATGTGTCAACTTGGCTAGGCTAGATACTTGGTCAAACACTATTCAAGATGTACCTATGAAAGTATTTTTTGTTAATGAGATTAACATTTAAATCAATAGACTCTGAGTGAAGTAGATTATCCTCTACAGTGTGGGTGGGCCTCATCTGATCAGTGGAAGGCCTTAAGAGAGAAAGACAGCTCCTCCAAGAAGGGGAAATTCAGCCAGCAAACTGCCTTTAGGCTTGAACTGTACTCTTTCTGGTTCTCCAGCTGCCAACCTAGCCTATTCTACATTTACATGAGCCAGTTCCTTAAAATTAATTTCTCCTCTCTCTTCCCATCTCTCTCCCCACTCTACACACACACACACACACACACACACACACCCCTCTATACCCATTGGTTCTGTTTCTCTTGAGAACCTATACTAATAGTCATGGTGCAGTGGACTTGAAGCTCACCAAGGGCAAGGTCTGTCTTCTTTGTCCAACCCTCTATCCCTGGCACCTAGCACAGTTCTGGCACATACTAGGTGTTCCACTTTAGTAGCTTGGTGGTTACCAAACACTTTATGCCTTCTTCATGGTAGCTGGAATGTTGGCTCTAGTGAGAACCGAGAGTGACTAGAGTCAAGAACAGATTAGAGTCTGGGGTCTGTGGTGAATTTAAAGGGGCTGCCAAGGCAGGTGATGAGAAGTTTTGAACCAGATGTTGGTTGAAGCTAAAACTTCAACATGGAGAAAAAAGACTTCCGGGTTCAGGTGCCTGCCTTTGTCCAGAAGCTCTTTGGACCAGGCCAGAGTAGGGGCCATCTCACTTTGACCATCATGCACCTGTAACGGCGATGGAGAAGGACCCCAAGGTCCTTCCGAATCAGTTCTCATTTTAACAACCTCCAACAGACTGGCCCCAGAAAGAGTTGACCTTTCTCAAGTTTTATTGTAAAATCCTCGAAAAAGAGCATTTACAATGACAGTCCTTTATGATAATTTGTGAGTCATCTTTATATCAAGTGGTACTGCAAATACACGGTGTGTTCAATACTGTGTGATACGTCAAAGTAAACGCAACTTATTTCAAATGCCACATACAGTTACAGTGTTGGTACAAATTTCTACTAAAGTTGATGTATTAAAAATAATTTATATATATTTTATAAATAAGGAAAAATTCACATGTATAGTAATTACAGGAGGCCTTTTGAGAAATACGGTGGTTACAGAAAATATATTTTGGAGTCTACACAACTGCTCAAAATAATGTAATCTGCCTTGACATGAGAGATCTGAAAGTTTTCTGAGGCGGGGCTGGATGAGACGCTACAGGACAAGCGGGGTGTGTGTGACTTCATATTTTGAGGGGCATTCAGCTACACTACAGCAGGAAGCAGTGTGTGTGACCATTCCAGCAAAACTCCATGCCCAGTTCTGCTTCCGGGTCATCGCACAGGTCTTCAGAAAGCGTGGGCAGTGGGGGGAGGCAGGGCAGGGTGCGCAGGGGCCAGGCCAGGAAGGGGCAGGGGCTGGGCAGGGGGTGTGGGCCATGGGGGCTCCACGAAAGGGTGTGCTGTGGCTCTGGCGTGGGTGACTTGCAGACCTGTTGTTCCTCACCTCTCTGAAGCAGCTGTAGTAGCCAGGGACCAGCAACTCTTAAACCTCAGGCAGATGTCATGCTGGGCAGTGGATGAAGGTTTAGATTTAGGGAATTTTCTCACTCGAGAGTTCTTGGGCCCCGTAACCAGCCAATCCTGGTGGCCCTTCCTTAGAAATGAAGCTCTGATCTTGAAGAGTCCCCCAAAAGGCAGCGTTCTCCGATCCTGCCATGATGACATGTGGACATGAGGACAGCACGTGTCACCTGGCTTGGGGCAGGGGCGAGCCAACGGTTATTGCTTTGTGGAGTGCAGGCTAAGCCCTCTAGGTCATGGCCCACATTCTCTGGGGCCCCACGGGGAAGGGATGGTTTTACATTAGTTAAGATGAGCTTGAAAAGAGGGGTGTGTGAATTGTGGCTTAGTCAAAAACCCCCACAAAAACATGCTCAATATTCTGGCGCTGGTTAAAGAAGCCTTGTCAATTTTGGAGACCGATTCCCATTCTCCTTGTATTTTCCATAATTTCACACACTATGTAGAGTTAAATTCCCACTTGCCGCTCACAGCTCCAAAGGATGTGTGAGACCATGCTTGCTGGGCTCCTGCTGACTGCCGACGGCTGGTGCCCGAAGCCTGCAGGCCCAGGGGAGATGCTCAGGTCCTCCAGTGACTTGGCTGGTCATCTGGTGGAGACCACAGCAGGAAGTGGGTTCTATTCCGACAGGTATTTGGGGTCTTGCAGTCACAGCTTGAGGAGGCATTTTCCCATTAAAAATTTTAAAGCATCTCTGTCCTATGATCTCTAAGATTCTGCAGAGAAACCAAGGCAGCTCGTGACTTTCTAGAAAAACTGCTTTGCCTACACGCCAGCCTGGGAGGAAAGTAACAATAGCATCCGGCCCTGTGAGCGACTGCTTACTTCTACCCCAAAGCAAGGGGCTGGGGTGGCAGTGAGGTCAGCTGCCTTTTGGACTGAAGGAGCAGGAGGCTCAAGGCAGAGGGAGGAAGCAGGCAAAGCAGAGAATAGCGTTGGAATGGAGGGAGGTGTCGCTTAGGCCCTCTCAGGGATGAGGCTGGAGCAGATGTCACGGTCTCTGTCCCCGTCGACAGTTTCTGTCTGATAGTAGCTGACTTTCCTGACGTTCTGAGTTCTCTCTAGTCTTGCTCACCTGACTCCAAAGGGCTGCAAGCGTTTGGGGGGTGGGATTCTGGGCAGCAAGGGGCTGTGCCCCATGGGTTCTGACTGCACTTGGAGTGGGATCTGCATCCTGGGTCGGGGAGGATGGCAAAGGACTCCACGTTAGCATTGTCGTCATCCCCGTCACCTGTCTGGCGTCCTGGCATGGGGGCAGCACCTGGCAGTGCTGGGTGCAGGGAGGAAAGCGTGAGGTAGATTGGCGGATGTGTAGGAGGGAGGTGGCGCCATCAGCTCTCCTGCGGGCCTGCTTCTGAAGAGGAGGGTCAGAGAGAGCGAGCTATGGGGTTTGGTGATGAGGATGGTTCAGCGTCCACGGTATTTGAATAAAACACACTCTGAGAAATCAACCAATTACTTTTTAAGCCCCTTGTAGAAAAATATATCCAGAATGAATCTGTCTCACATCTCAGTTCTGAAATTGCCTTTAGTTCACAGGTTATTGGTCAACAGAAAACAAGAAGTTGTGGCTGCACAAAGCTGACTCCAGGCTGCTTTCCTACATGAAGTCTCCGTGGTTACCATTCTCTAGTGCAGCAGGTGGGTCTCTGCTTTATTTGGGGTGAGAACTGTCCTCCAGGGCACCTACCTGGAGCTGGGAGGTGGGGAGAGGGCCGGGCTGGGTGGGAATGGCAGGGACGGAGCTTCTGTGTCCGGCGATGCTATCTTTAGATCAAAGTACTTGGAGTTGCTAGTAGTGGTTGGCCCCAGCCAAGTTTTTAAAGGGCTCTCTGGCTACTTCCGGGGACTTGGGCTAATAGGACCCGTGAATGACTTGGAGACTTAAAAGCCTGGGCCAGCCCCAGGCCGGACTCGCTGGGTCAGGGTCCACGCCCAGGCCTACTTGTGCAGAAAGTCCACACAATCGTCTAGAGACAGACTCCCTCTTCTACCACCAGCAACTGGGTGGCCTTTTGGACCTGGGACCTCCACGTGGGCTCACTGCGAGGATGAGGGCCTCCAATTCAAGCCTTAATGTCACCACAGGTGTTATTTGTGTTTGTTATTCCAAAAAAAAAAAAAAAAAAACAAACCCAATCTATGTTGAATTTTGGTGAAATTTTATTTCAGAATTTAGGAATGTTGGGATAGTGAGTTCACTCTATAAGCGGCCTTTTTGGTGATTCTTTTGGTAAAATGAATCCTCCTTTAATGTGAAAAACGAGTAGTTGATCTTTTGTGTTCATCACAAGGATTGCTGGCTGGGTTTGCCTCAAGGCCCACTGTTGTGATGACTTCTGACCCCAGCTGGTTTCAAATTGTGTTCCATGAGCCAGCCTGCCCCCTGCCTCCCACCCAAGCAGCTCTGCGGGAAAGCATCTCCCCGCGAGCCTTGGTGAATTTGCACATTGCGCAGTTTTCAGGCCTGTGATTCCTTTCTCCAGTCCAGCTGTGTCTGGCACGTGGGCAGCCAGACGGGAGCTGCACCGTGAGGACAAGGAGAGGCAGATGTGCTTTTCTGGCACCCTCGGCAATGGGAGGGACGGGGGGAGGAGCAGATGCTGCGGGGTGGCTCCCAGTTTAAGAGGCCAGTTGGGATCAGTTCAGTCTTCTTCTTAGGAACCTGCAACCCAGAGGGGCCCGCGTTTGAGCACGGCTGTCAGTGGGCTCCCTCCGGTGGGCGCGGGGGCTTTTTTCTGCCAGGCGCTGCCACAATTTAGGTTTTTCTGGAGGGTGAAGTTCATGAAAGTTGGAGAATTTCTGTGATTAGAGTGGGAGTTTGGAAGTAAATGTGTCAAGAGATTGAGGCAAGAATAAAAAGAAGCCCTAACCGGTCTGGCTCAGTGGATAGAGCGTTGGCCTGTGGACTGAAGGGTCCCAGGTTCGATTCCGGTCAAGGGCATGTACCTTGGTTGTGGGCACATCCCCAATAGGGGATGTGCAGGAGGCAGCTGATCGATGTTTCTCTCTCATCGATGTTTCTAACTCTCTATCCCTCTCCCTTCCTCTCTGTAAAAATCAATAAAATATATTTAAAAAAATTAAAAAAAAGAATATAAAGGGTGAGAACCATTCATCCCAGTTACTGTGTAACTGAATATGAGGCTTTTGAAGACAGTTTCCTCAACCTATATCTACATATTGTACCTTTAGAAAAAAATCTAAAATGTGAATGTACATGTTTGGACACACTCCTGAGAATTGTAGGAAACAGGTGTCTGGTGGACCAAGATACAAGAGACGCACAAGAAGATGGCTGATCTCAGGAAACGCGGGGGGGCGGGGGGGGGCGCATACAGGTGGGGGTAGGCAGTCAGGAGGGAGGGAAAGGGGGCTGTGTATTGAGTGAGGCAAGGTCTTGCCTTCCTTTCCCCGAAAAGGGCCGTTCCTCAGCAGCACAGGAAATCATGGCCATGCTGGCGGGTGAAGGGGCTACACTAGCTAAGGTGTCTGTGATGGGACCGCCTCTCCCAACTCAGGTGGTTAGAAAGGCGATCGTGCAGGCCGGCGAGTGGGCCGGTATGTTCTGGCCGCTGATGTGAGAAGGAAAGCAGTGTTCTGAGAACCCAGGGGAGCCTCTTTCTTGCTGAGATTCTTCAGCACAGGCTGTCTTCCCCAAGCTGCTGGGTTGTACTGAGAGCCCCCGTCGCCAAGACACGTGGGAATAGTTCAGTAGAATAACAACCAGCCTGCATCCTTCTGATCCTGAGGTTCGGAGTGTGTGCCACTGGGGAGATGGGGCGGGGGAGGGTGAGGGCGGGGGAGGGGGCTGTGTGTAAGAAGAAATACTGGATCCCTCCCTGTACTAACTGCGCTGCGATGATGCAGGGACGGGGGGCACCAGAGCTGAGCGCAAGGGCCACAGGCAGAGAGGAAATTGGTTTTTAAAAGGGAACCTGCCTGGACACCACTGTGTCCTTGGGGTTTCAGCAGTGCGTCTGGAGGTTGCTATCCTGCAGGCTGCCCACACCTTGCCAGGCAAGCCCCATCTGCCTGGAATCTGAGACTGGCTAATAAAATGTCCTCCTTCCAGCCCTAGCCGATTTGGCTCAGTGGATAGAGCGGTGGTCCGCAGACTGAAGGGTCCCAGGTTCGATTCCGGTGAAGGGCATGTACCTCGGTTGCAGGCTTGATCCTTGGCCCTGGTTGGGGTGCGTGCAGGAGGCAACCAGTTGATGTTTCTCTCTTTCTCTCCCCTTCCCTTCCATGCTCTCTAAAAATCAATAGAAAAATATCCTCGAGTGAGGATTAACTAACACTGTCCCCCTTCCATGGTGAAAAGCAGGCACACCGGGTTTATCCTAGTTTCTTGGGGTCCCAGCCCAGAACGCAGTCTTTGCCATCGTGGTGGCTGATCTGTACTTGGGGGTGTCAGTGCTGCAGGGGACCATTCCTCCTTGATAACCACTGTTCTTTCTGGCTGGGGGACCTGGGGTGGTGACTCTCAGAGACTTGGCCCAAGGCAGGGACGAACAGAGCGGGACCTCGGAGAGCATCTTTCTGCTTACTAGCATTTGAGATTATAAAAAATTATTTTTTAATCAAAATTTCCAAAATAAAGTGAGTGATTTCCCCACCCCCCCAAGCTGCAATAAGTCTTACTGGCTCTCTCTCAGGCGAACGACAAGTCAAATGGAAAGAAAAGCAGGAAGCAGCTGCGAAGGAGGAAAGGGAGCAGAGCGAGGGCAGGCGCGGCTCTCCGGCCCCGAGCGAGGCCCCTGCTCCTGGCGGGCCGTGTCCAGGCCTGGTCTCAGGCCCCTCCGCAGGGCGCGGTCTGGCTGGGTCTGGCGGTGAAGGAGAATGACTATGTGAAGGCAACCGACGGAAACGCCCGCCTGGAAAGCAGGAGCGCTGGGTTCCACGGCGTCCCCAGCCACATGGCGTGGAGCTGGGCACGGAGATGCCTCCTTGGCACGGCAGCGTGTGTTCTCCCCGAGGCCCAGGGCTTACCTCCTCCTTCCTAACGAGAACTCCGCAACCCGGTGAGCAGCGCATACCTTAGACGAGGAAACTTGCAAGGAGACCAGTGTCGAACCACGAAGCGAATACAGGTGTTTGCTTTTGTCTGTAAAAATGTACAGGGCGCCAGCTCGGGGCCGCGGCGTCGGGACGAGGTGGGGCCCGGTGGCCCGGGCTCTGCGCTGGCCTCCTTCATACCTCGCCCACCCACACCACCGTGGTCCCCCGCTTTACGCCCGACACCTCACACCGCAGCGTGTTTTGTCGCCCGTTGATGAGAAACAGTGACTCCCGGGCCGGCGTGAGGAGGTACTGGCCGAACAGCCCGCTGTCCCTCACGATCCTGCGGGGCCCTCCCCAGGGCCCGGCTGGCCCCGAGGGCGGCTCCTGGAAGGTCTTCAGCATGCCCGCCTTGCCCGTGGCCAGCTCCAGGAACAGCAGGTCCGGCTCGGCCTCCAGCGTGGCGTAGACGCAGTACTGATTGCTGTGGGTGAAGGAGCGCTGGAACGCCACGTCGGAGATGCCCTGGCCGATCTTCAGGTCGTAGAGGGTCCGGATCTCCCCCCGCAGCGTGACCTCCTGCACGTGCAGCTGGGGGCTGGCGGCGGCGGCGCTGACCACGAAGCGCCCGTCGGGGGACGTGTGCGGGGTGCCGGTCACGTCGCCGTTGGGGCCGACCACGGCGTCCGTGACGCTGTCGATGAGCAGCTGTGGAGCGGCCGTGGCGCGGTCCCGGCGGCACTGCACGAAGAAGTAGCCGCCCAGGTGGGTGTGGGCCATGGCCTGCGGCAGGCAGCCGTGCCGCTGCAGCCCGATGGTCTTGAGGAGCATCAGCGTCTCCAGGTCCACCTTGTGAACTGCAGGGTCAGACTTGTTGAAGATGAAGCCGAACCTGGGAGGGGAGAACTGAGGTCAGAGGTCGGAGGCCTTTCGGGGTCGGGGATCTGTCATTCCTCTCACAGGACTGCAGCCTGTCCCTTTGTCATACTCCTTCAGGGATCGGACAGCCCCCGGAGAAGAGCTGCCATTCTGCGGGGGACGGCTTCCTACGTGGTTCATCTGCGACCTCAGACAGGAGGGGCGTTAGTTACACAGGTTCCTGGCCAGGCGCTGTCGTGCACGCGCTCATCTTTAGAAATGGTGCCGGAGGGTAAACGGGTCTGCCACGGCGTCTCCCCGAGGCCGCGTGCCAGCTGGGAAGGGGGGCCTGTGCCTGCAGGGAAAGGACAGCGGGTGCCCCGACTCGGCCTGCGACGAGGACGCGGGAGGGGAGCCTCCGTCCCCGCTGGGTTCTGGACTAACGGGTGAGTGGGGATTGGAGGACGCAGATTCCGTGAAGCCCAGGTTTCCTAAGCGTGTTCCCTCTCCCTGGGAACAGGAAGGGCAGCCCCTCTCCGGCCACATATGTGATGCTGGGGGGCAGGGGGCTGAGAAGGCCGGATGCTGCTGAGGGCCCTGCCAGCGCGGGGCCTGGGGCCCTTGCTTTCCCCTCTGAGCCTCCGGGAATCTAAAGAGGGCCGTTCCTCGGAGGGCTTTGGGGAGGATCCAATCTAAGAGGAAGCTTTGGAGGCAGAGCTCAGGGGGTGGTAGCAGCTCACGTTTGGACTTCCCGAAATTCCTCATTGGAGGCCGCTTGCTCCATAGTCAAAGGCAGGCCTCCCTTTCGCGCTCAGAGCCTCTCCTAGGTCCCTTGCCTTAGAGGCGTTCGGACACTGCCTCACCCCGCAGGAAAGAGGAAAATCGCTTCCACGACTTCCTCTCGAATAGCGGCGCCTCAGAGTGGGGAAAAGGCCCACGTTAGAGCATCTATGAAGCATCCTTAAAGAGCCAGCGCAGGGAAAGAGCGGGAAAGAAAACCCACTCTTCTAAGGAACTTGAACGTGAAAGCCACACACAGGGGCTGCTGAGTCTCTGCGTTTGCAGGACTCCCAGCTGAACTCAGCTGCCCATTTAGAACCACATTAGAGGCTCTTCCCCAGGCAGTCTCTGCAGTGCAGTGGGGATGGAAGGGTTTTGGGGGAGGGGGTAGAGATGAGGGGGGGGGGGCAGAGGGCAGAAAGTGGTGATTTTCCTCCTTGGGCAAGGATACATGGGTGAGTCCTATTTTTCCAAGTTCAGCATCAGCTTGCAACCATGAGTCATTTCTTCCTGGAGAAAGGTGCTTGATGTCAGATTAAGGGAAGGCATAAATAGTGCCACCTGACAACTGGGTCTTGATGACTTTATCAAGGGCAGGCTCAGTCTTGGGGCAGTGGTGACTTTACAGGAAGAGTCAGGGGTGCTCTGAAATGAATGGGGGGAGTGGCCCGGCGGGGAGGAGGTTTGCCTCGGAGGCCAGGGCTGTTATTTGAGGCTCTTCTTTTGAATGGTGGCAACCAGGCACTGAGGGGGCCTTGCTTCCTTGGAGGCCCCCTGCACGGCCGCTCTGGGGGCTCCGAGAGGACCCATGGGCGGTGGTTAGCGGAGGATGAGGCAGGATGCGGCACGCAAAGGAGACCTGGCTTTGCATTTAGTCTGACTGCCAATTCCTGGCTGTGTGACCTTGGCCAGTGTCTTAACTTCTCTGAACCTCAGTTTTCTCATCTGTAAAATAGGGCCGAGACCACTTCTACTAGTTTTTTTTTTTTGTGTCTAGCAAGGAGAGGGCGCTAAATTAACCACTGCTGTTTCTCCTTTCCCCTGTTGTCCTCACCTTGAGGATGCAACTCCTTGACCTCACTGGGCCCCCGAGGACATTAGGAGCTGGGTACCTTCCTGAACTTTAACAATTAGAGAGTAGGGGTGGGTCCGTTTCTCTGTCCCTCCTTGAGGCGGTTCCAAGCCAGCCCAAGAGGAGTGGGGAAGACAGAGACAGGAGCAGGTCCCACCCTGGGCGAAGGGGTCCCCCGCGGGGCACAGCTGGAGCGCGCAGTGCCTCGGGGCCTCGCCGGCGGGCCTCACCTGATGTGGTTGATGATGAGGTTCGTTGGGGGAATGAAGAAGTCGTCCACTCCTGCAAAGGGTGTGCGGATGAGGTGCTGGCCCTGGCCGGTGCTGGCTTCCGTGATCACCTGTGACAGAGAGCAGGGGTCCTTGTGAGGGCCCGTCCTAGTGGGGGGCTGGAAACCTGGCGCCCTCTGCACGCTCCCCAGCAGACAGGCTGCTAGAGAGAGATGATGGACAGGCCACAGTCTTGGGAAGGGGCGGGAGCAGGGTGGAATGGCACAGGCAGGACAGGAAGTCGTGAGACAGGAGGGAGTTGTTCCCTCCCACTCTGCCTGGCATGACCGGCTGCACGCTGTCAGCTGTGGTGACTGCAGAGCGGGGACTGAGCTGGACTTGTGTTGGGGCTTTGGAGGGAGGTCCCAAAACTGAAACATCACTCTGCTCAGATACAACTTCCCCACCAGCAGGGATGCCCCCCTTCTCAACACCCAGGCCTCCCTGGGAAAAGGAGAGAGCTTTCAATAAGGAGAATGTGAAGCTGGGAACTGATGGCGGGTTATTGGTTTTCCGTTGATGCCAGGTGCCTGGGCTGGTTTGTTGGGAATCTGTCGCTCACCGAGGCGTGCCCCAAGGCTGTGACTCCGAGAAAGCGGGGATCTGGCAGAGGTGCCGTTCGGGGTGCTGGTTGTGCCACGAGAGGCCTTGTGATCGGAACGACGGGGAGAGGTTCAGTGTCACAAAGGGACTCGCTGTGAGAAGTGAGGAATCAGGCCTTGTGTTTGGTACAAATTGGTGAAGTCAGAGCATGGCTGCCTGTCTCCCTGGAGGTTACACTTCTCCCCGTGGAGGTGACCTGAGCCATTCCTGGCGTGTGTCCCTGCTGTCTGCACAGGGCCGGGCACGTTGGCAGTGCGGAACAGTCAAGGGATGTCCGAGGCTAGAGAGGAGGAGAGTGGTGTTCAGGTCCTGCCAGAGCGCTCCCTGTGGGCAGGCCGGGCATCTACCTGCCCATTAGCTACGGAGGCCTTGGGCCTGGGCAGGCCAGAGACAGCGAGCCGGGCGGCCTGTGTCCTCTGCCTTTTCACGTGCTCATCAGCCTCCAAGTCCAGGGCCACTGCCCTGAAAGGCGGCTGACCTGCCGCCAGGGGAGGAGCGTGGCCGGCCTGTGGGCAACGTTGGCTTGAGGGCCCCACAAGGACAGGCCCAGAGCGTCTGAGCAGCACAGGAGGCAGAGGCTGGACCCTGAACAGGGAGGTGAGACACTCCCGACCTTCACCTGGTGGCCGTGCACGGAAGGAAGGATCCAGATTTCCGCAGCCTCAGGCCGACGAGCCCGGGCGGGGCTTGGTGACGCCCATGGCTTTCAACCCTGGATGCCGTTTGCTTTTTCGAATGAAATTGTCTTCTGGCTCTTACTTTAATGGTGAGACAAACAGCACCTGGTGTCTCCTCAGGCAGGTGTGAGGGTTGAATCTTTTCCGAACCACGCTTCCCAGGGGTCGGCAGGCAGAATGCCGATTAGAACGAAAAGAGCTGTCACTTTCAACCTTGGGGCAGCTCTGAAGCTCTACGGTTGCTTTAGGTCATTTTCCTGGGATTAAAAGAAGGCCGAATGATACTTCCATGGCAAGTCCGTGAGGAAAAGCTCTGGGCATGAAGGAAGTCTCAGCCTTAGGAGACGGGATCTTGGAGAGTCGAGGGGAAAATGCCAGAGAAGTCCAAGAAGCTGTGCAATCCTTGCTTGATAGCAGGCCTGTCATTTTAGCTTATCATAGAGATGGAAAATTACAGGCCGTCAGCCGTCAGTGTCATTCACGTTGCACCACTCTGCCACCCTATTCTCAGAGGTTACCTCATCACAACACAGTACAGCGGGCCGTGAACTGCTGTGGGCGTGCCAGCTTCATTGCTCCAACCAGCCTTGAGTTCCTTGGCGTGTGTACCAGCACGTGGCTGGGTGCATCAGGGACTCCAACGTAATTGTCGAACCCCTCAAATCTGCTGGCTCTGAGAGCTTGGTACAGGAGGCATGTGTATGTAGCTGGACAGCAGATGTCATTCGCTGGTCAGGGTGGGGTAAGGAAGACCGAGCATCTCCCTCAGAGGGTGGACAAGCCAGCTGAAAAGTGGCATTTGGGGAAGGGCAGGGCACAAGGTGTCCCGTGGAACAGGCTGAGAGGCAGCTAAAAGCTGGGCCTGGGAGTGAGAGGGTAAGAGAGTGCTGGGCAGGAGTCAGGAAGATGCCAAGGGTTCCAACACTGGCTGCTGGGGGAGGCCTCCTTTGTGGAAGCATCTACCTGTAGTCATGGCGAAGATTGTGCAGCCAATGCCTTAGTGTTGGGTATTTAGAAACATTAGAATATTATTATTTTTAAATTTATCTTTATTGGTGAAAGCATTACAGATGTCTGCTTTGTTACCCCCCGCCCCCCCCCCCTCCCCTGCAAGAATCCCCTCCTCCTTGAACCCACCCCTCCCAAGCCTCTGCCACACTATTGGCTGTGTCCATGGGCTATGCATCTATGCATCTAAGTTCCCCGGTTAATCGCTCCTCCCTCACCCCCCCCCCCTTTGAAATTCATCAGTCTATAATACAGTCAATGCAGTAACACATAGCTAAATCTTTGTCCATATCCGTGATCATGGCCTACGGATAAGTTCTGAGAAGTCAAGTTGCTGGATCAAAAAGCACCGTTTTGAAGCTTTTGGTTCACATTTCCAAATTGCTCATCACAAAGGCTATGTCAGTTGATCTTTCTGGAAGTGCTCATTTCCCTAACCCCGGCCGACAGCAATAAAGGTAGGCTTATTCAATCTATTTCATTTTCTTGTCATAGTGCACATTTCCTGGATTTGCCAATTATGGTGATGGAGGACATCATGGTTTAATTATGGAAATTAATTAAAATGCTTTTAGTGCTTTGTCATTTAGGCAAAATTTGCTCTTGGTTTCTGGGAAATAGTCTTCATTATATTTAAGAAGTTTCCTTCTAGTCCTATTTTTAGGTATTTTATTAAGACTGCTGCATTTAATTAAATGCCTTTCAGCATTTATTGGAAATATCATAGTTTTTTTTTGTTTTAATTTGTTTGTGTTATATATAATGTTGACTGATTTCCTGGGAGCGAACCGTCATTTCATCTGGGAATTTAATTTGTTCCCTGCTTCAGCAATTACATGCATTGCTGATCTATATGTCTAACACCATGATTAGAATTTTGCTTTTGTATTCGTGAGATTAAAAATAGTATAAAAATATAAACTAATCAGTTTTTATAATTATTCTGGTTAAGACAAAGGAGCTGTACATTGCCCCCCCCATGATCTGAGAGAGTTAAAATAATCTTGAAGGTTTGAGAAAACTCAGATATACATTTTTCTGTATAGACCTTTAATCTTTTAGAAACCTCTCCAAAGATAATTGTTCTAGTTTGTTTTCATTTTCTTAGGTCAGTTTATTTTTGTAAATAATCATTAATTTCTTCTAGGTTTTAAAATTTGCCGCCCCAGAATTGCAATGTAGTATTATTTTACAATTATTTTCATTTTCCTGTATCTATAGTCATAGCCTTCTTTCATTCTTCATTTTGCCTCTTTTTCCTTTACCAGGATTTTTCCCCGTTTTTATTTGTTTGTGTTAGATATCTGTTTCTCTATTTGTTCTCTAATTATTTTGTTTCTATTAATTTATATCCTTACCAGTTATTTTGTTCTTTTCCTAATATCTTAACACAAATACTTGCTTTGCAGGCTTTGAAGACACAAATATTCCTCGTGTACACTTTCTCTGTCTCCCATAGGTTTTAATGTGAAACGGTCTCTTTTTCATTGCTTTTGAGATAGTTTATAACTTCCCTTTTAATTTCCTCTTTGATCCAATAATGATCTAGGAGTGTTTCCTTATTAGGTCACATTTTATTTAGGTCACATATTAATTACTTCTAATTATCAGATAATGTAGTCTATAACATCTATAAAATTTGTAAATGTTTTCTTCGTGATTACTGGTACACTTATTTATATGTGAACGTGTGAAAAAACTATTTGCAGATGAAAGGTTTCCTATGTATTAATTAAACCAAGTTCCTTAGTCATATTATTCAATTTTCCCATGTCATCATTTTGTCTCCTTGGTATAACAATATAAGTGTATTTTAAATAAAATTCTCCTTGTATTTTCACACGCTCTTAGTTGTCATGTCGTTGGAGATCTACTGGCTGTTTGTTGTCATGTCCCTCCTTATGCTGGTGAGTACCTTTAACCTTAAGTCCCACCTTGTCTGGTACTAATATTACCACCTGTACGTATCTCTTAGCTCTCCTATCATCACTATTCCCAGGCCTTAAATTTAATCTCATTATCATTTTGTTTTATGTGTTTCTCATAAACACATTAGAGCTAGTTTTCTTTCTTTCCTTCTTTTTTTAAAGCCCAACCTGATCACCTCTGCTTTTAACAGAATTCAGTTCTCAGCTATTAATTTCAAACATTCTCTATATCCTCTCTTATCCAAATAAGATGACACTTTTGAGTATTCTTACTCCCTTCTCTTCGCTCCACTCTGTACTTTTTTTTTACTAAAATAATTTATCTTTAGTTATAGCCTGGTATCAGGATTTCTCTTTCAGCGTGTCTCTGCTAATTCTAACATCATTACTTAGCACTGATTATACATTTCCAGATAGTTTCTCCTCATCCATCTTATTTAGTTTTAATCCTCACCTAATGATATCTTTTGATTGATTTTGAGAGAGAGAAACATTGATCTGTTGCCTCCTGCATGTGCCTCGACCGGGGATCAAACCCGCAACCTAGGCATGTGCCCTGACCGAACCTGTAACCTTTTGGTGTATGGGATCATGCTCCAACCAGCTATGGCATCCATCTTACTTTTAGTTTTACACCATCCTCTCCAGGTTCCTTACTTATGACTGTCTTTTCTTTATCCTTCTCGATGTCTCTGATCTGGTTCCTCAAATGTGTTCCTCAGATGTGCACATGAGTGATACGCTCTCCGGATTCTGCATATTCTTATATCTTTCCTTTGTCCTGACAGGTAAATGCTATCTTGGTGGGGTACAGGATTCTTGGACATCAGCCCTTTTATCTAACTAATGTGACTCCACGGTCTTCCAGCTCCTGTTGCAGGTGAGAAGTTTAAGGCCCATCGGACTATTGTTTCTTCTACAGGTAACTGTTCCTTCTGTCTTGTAAGATTTCCCCTCTACTCTTTTACTAACAAGGGCAGAGATGTGTCATTTCTTCTAAGTCTAGCCAGGAAGTTGTAGATCCTCTTGGAAATTTTATTCCAAATGTATTTATGTTGGACTCCATTCCAACAGTTTCCTTTTCTCTTTCTAAACTTCCATGTTCTGAGATGTTGAGTCTCAGTCTCTTCACATACTTGGGTCTTGGTAGAAACCATGCATTTCCCAATTTATCTACTGCAGTTAAAAATTAGAAAAGCATTTTGTTCATTTTTAGTTCCAGAAGAATCTTTTTTGGTGGTTCCTCCCATAGAGTTTCCTCAAGTGCTTTCTTAGAGCTGCCAGAGGGACCAATAAGATCATTTCTTTGGGCTTATCCTCTGTTCTGACTGACCTTTATCTTGGGTCCTAGGAGTTCCAATGGGTTGTTATTTGTTGTCAGCTCACGGGGGCTCAGGATGGTTGATGAGTTCAATCACCCACATAGTCTCCGTCTGCAGCTGGTGAAGTTGTGCCCTCCCCCTGGTGCAGCAAAGGAAGGCAGGAGGCCAGTCCCCGGAGGAAGATTCTCTAGAATAGGGTGTTCCTGGCCTCTCACCAATCTCGGGAACAGGGTGAACTTGGCTCCATCTGTAGCCCTTCTCAGCTGGGGTTCGGAGAAATAATTGAACCCTAAGGCTTAAGGCATCCATTATATGTAACGAATTACCTTTTCTGTGTATCTAGAATGGTTCTATGCATCATTTTGGGGAGAATTGAGAAAACAGGCATTCAAATCACTTTATGTAGATCTTAATCCTCTCATGCATCCCTGATGAGAAAGGTTGAGACACACACACGCAACATAGGGGTGGCATGGGTCTTCCCTGGCTGGCAGAGGGAGGAATCCCACAGATCTCTGGGGCCCAAGCTCTTCCCGGGAGGGGGTACAACAGCTGGAGGTGGGTGCTGCAGAGCCTGCTGCGGGGGTTGGACCATGGGCAGATGACCTAACTTTTCTGTGCCCTCCCACACTGGAGGCACCCCATAAACACACTTCAGTTTATGGACATAATTGCTGCTGCTTCCTTTCCTTTCCCTTCCTTATTGGCCAGCATCTAGTGCTTGCTTTGACACTAAATCTCTAGCCCACCCAGCCCAAGGTGAAGAAAGCCTGTCTCCTTTCTTCTTGCCTGGACTCCAGTCTTCATGCTGTTTGACCCCAGGAGATCCTGGCTCAGGAGGGACGGGTGTTGTGGGGCCTGGGAGCCACATTCTGATTGTCATACCATGAGAATCCTACCTATTCTGAGTATTACTGTCTTTAACTGCAGGCCTTGCTGAAGACACCCTGTCAATTGCCTGTGAGGAGTGTTGGCCTGAGGCTGCTTCCTACCCTCTCCTTAAGCCCTTATGGACATATTTTGGATAAATGGGATTAGTCACTAGGGAAGTGGGAGACAAACAGGGAGAGATGGGGTAGGGGTTAGACTCCACGTGTTCAACATACCTGGAGGCTTGGCTGGGACTTGTGCACATCCCCCCAGCTCAGGACCCACACTTGGTCATGTGACTTGTCATAGGACAGCTTAGCCGGCAGAGGGTCCACACCTATGGACTTGAACAACAACAACAAAAAGATAAGTTGGTCATGGTTGTCGTAGGGGCTGACACAGTGGTCGTTTCTGGGTGTCGTGCACGTGGCTATTGCTCCTGGGTAAGAGGCAGGCAGCCCCGTGCAGAAGCCTGCCTTCTGGGTTTGTTGTCTTCAGAGGCATAAAACTGGTGGTCAGCAATTTCTCCCTTTTAAAAACTCCTTGTGTGTTTTACTTAAAGGAGAGATCAAGAGCATCTTAACAAAAGCCTCAACACAGAAGCTTTAAGTTATCCATTTAAGAGTCGGCTGAGGACCCTTCCATCACATCTCCTGGAAGCCTTTTGGGCCTCCTAGACCCTCAGCGTCCTTCCCCAGGCTGCTCCACGGCCCGGATACTGGTGAGTGGGCCCCTTCTCCTGGGTCATCGGAGGTCATCCTTTATCACCTTATCTTTCCACAGCCTCTGTCTTGCACATCCTTCAGTGGGAGCTGCTGGGACTCAAACCGTAGCACCAGGCAGGTTATTTTTACTGCTGTAACTGATACTCTGCTCTCCCCCGAGGACAGTGGTGGCCCTGGCACATGGAGACTTTTCTCTCTTCTGCTTGTAATGTAGTTTTATAAGTTCTAAACCCTCTTCTACGATGATTCATTCTCAATTCCTTCTTGGTTTCAATGATCTTTCCTTCCTCCACATCTCAGCCACCATACCTTATACCTTGTCAATATAATTTCTGAAATTTCAATTTCAACTAACCAGATTCTAGCTTTTCAGATTTTAGGAGAGAAAACCCCATTGGTCAAAACTGCTAAAGAACTGTCTGTGGAGCCCCTGAATCCACTTTTCCTTTCCTCATTCCCACCAAGTGTCTGTCTTCATCACTTCACTGACAGTTTCTAGTCCTTCGTGTCAGATTCAGAGGGTCATCATTTAAAAAAAAATTCTCACCCGCAGAGATGTTTATTGATTTTAGAGAGAGAAATTGATGTGAGAAACATCAATTGGTTGCCACCTGTATGTACCCCAACTGGGGATTGAACCCGTAACCTTTTTGGTGTACACAGGATGACACCCCAACCAACTGAGCCACCCGGCCAGGGCTCAGAAGGTCACCTTTGTGATCCTCCTCTTACTTGACATTTCAGCAAGATTCCACATGGTTAATTATTTCCTTTTGGAAACATTTTCTTCACGCAGCCTCCCACCTCCCTAGCTTTTATCTTCCTCATCCTGTCTTCTGAACGTGGGCATGTCCCAGGCCTTCAGCTTCGACCTTCTCTTGTGTGCAACCTGGCCCTGGATGAGCTCACCCAGTCCATGGCTGCAACTAACCTACTGCACTCCGAGGACGTTAGAGTTCACTCCTCTGTCGATGAGCTCAACTTAACATTTACAAAACCAAACTCTTGATTTGTTTTACCTGCTGAAATATGTTTTTTTTTTTTCTCTCCATTCATCACCATCTTTGAAGTCTTGTTTTACTTTCTTGATCTAATTAAAACCTCCTGTTCTCTGAAGCCCCAAGGCTGTTACTGCTTTTCTACTACACTTCACATACCTCAGGTCCTTTGTTCATGTCTGTAGCTGCTCCTCCTGTTACTCCCAGCTTCCTGGCTACTCTTTTCACTTACCAAAAGCTTTGAGATCTGCCACTGTCTTCGTCTACCCAGAGCTTCTTAACACACCAACAATGATACCACCTTGACACCATCTCTAGATTATTGTACACTCTCTCTCTTTTAAAAACACCTCCTGACTACACATACCTCTTCCAGATATTGTCCGCCCTCTTCACAGCAAAACCTCCCTAAGGTTTGGACTGCAGCCATTATCTCTTCTTTCTGCTTAACCTTTCTCATCATATTTCATATTCTCATTTGAGCTGTTGTGGAACAACAGTCTAAGATTTTTGGCTTATCTCTTCAAATTCAGAACAGACTTGCTCACGGTCTCAAGATGCCTCGGAACAAAGGGAAAAGGTCCTGAAGAACACATTAGGCCTAGGAGTGAAGCTTTACAAAAACTTCAACTCAGCTTTGATTCAACTTAGTACTTGGTAAGATTAAAAGATTCATTCTCTATTATTTCTGCCTAAAAAGGAAATGGTAAACTTTCTTTGGTGGATGAGAGCCATCTAAAGTCTCTAAAATATTTTATATGGAATGTTGTTGTGCTCACAAGAAAATTACTAGGCTTTCCAAGATACAGACTATATGACTGAAAACAACATTAAAAAAACCCCCACAAACAACAGACCTCCAGGTGATCTATAAAAAGGTAATTTGGAATTAAATAGACATTCTAAAGTAAAAAATGTAATGCCTGAAATTAAGAGCTCAATAAATAGGTTTTAAAAAATCCATATTAGACACAGAAGATAGAATTAGTGAACTGAAAGGTTGATAGAACATATCCAAATTGAAGCACAAAGAGCCAAAAAAGGATGGAAAAAGATAAGTGAGATACAATGGAAAGGTCTAATTTTTTTTAAAAAACAGTTCCAAAAGAAGAGGCAAGAGAGAATGAGACAGCATACTATTTGAAGAAATATATCAATCCATATATTCAAGAAACCCTAAAAACCCCAAATCAAAATAAATACAAAGAACACATTAGCTGGCACATCTTAGTAAAACTGCTAAAGACCAAAGAGAAAATCTGAAAATTAGTTTAAAAAGTGATATATTACCTTCAAAAGATTGACAGTTGACCTATTAACAATAAGAATGGGAAGATAATGGAGAAGCATCTTAAGATGCTGAAAATACATAATTGCTAATAATGTAGAATTCTATATCCAGTGAAAATATACTTTAACATTATTTGTTCTTTATGTATTTTTATTTTCAAACAACCCAAAACTCTGAGACTCTGTTGCCAGCAGTCCTGCACCAAAAGAACCATTAAAGAACATTTTCAGGTAGAATGAAAATGATCCCACACCTAACTATATACTTCAGAGGAATCAAGAGCAATGGAAAAGGGAAATATGTGGGTGAATATAAATGACTATCAACTGTACAAAATAATAATAGGCATTTCTTCAGGGGTTAAATTATATGTAGAGTTAAAATTCATTCATACCATAATGCAAAAGGTTGGAGGGAGGGTTAAATTAAAAGAGTTAGTTGTTCTAAGGTTCTATCGTTTATGGGGAAGTGAAGTAATTTGTATGAAACTGTATTGAGGTAAGGATGCATGTTGTAATCTCAATGGTGGTAAGAATAATAATATAAAAGAATGAATTGTCAACAAGCGAATAGAGGGAAAACAGAATAATAAAAGTGTTTGACTAATTCAAAAAGTAAAAAGGAGAGAAAAGTAACATAAACAGGTCAAATTAAAAAACAGTATGATACTAGATAATACTATATAAATTAATTATATTAAACATAAATGGATCAAATATTCCAAATTAAAGACCAAGATTATTAAACTAGATAAAAGCCGAAAGACTTTATAAAAGAGCATCTTTAATACCTGGACATAGAAAGGTTGAAAGTAAAAGGATAGGAAATTACACCATGACAACACTAATCACAATAAATCTGATTTAGCTATACTCAGACTAAATAGACTTTCAGGCAAGAAGCATCATCATAAATAAAGAGGAATATTTTATAAGAATAAAGGAGTCTCTCCCCCCCGCCCCAGGAGGTATTATAATTTTAAAGCAGACATGGATAGAACTACAATCAAGGTGGGAAATTTCAACATACCTCTCAGCAGCTGTTAGGCTAAGTGGACAAAAAAACCAAGCTCCAGGTATTTCAAATTATTCAAAATATGTTCTCTGGCCAGGGAAATCAATAGCCTCCTATTGTATTTGCCAGAAAAAGCCACTAACTTGGTTATATCCAACTTTCTCCATACAATAAGTCTGTACCAGGGCAGCTAAACATTGCTGGGAAAAAAGATACAGCCTTGCTCATTGACCTCACTTTAAATTTACATCCACAATCCTTATGTGGGCCTTCACGATTACCCAGAAGCCCTATCACATTTCCTGGGTAAATTCAATCTCACATGCAACTTTCACCTCTCCTCCAACCTCGGTGATAATTTTTCTTATTCCCTGAGAAAATTAAAGCAACCAGAAGAGAAGTTCATCCAATTACCAGCCCCCGTATCAGGTATTTGCACCAGTACCTGTGTACTTTCTTTCCTCCTCTTACAATGAAAGGATGTGCTTTTATCTGAGGCTAGCATCTCCACTTGCATGCCCTGGATTTCACTGATCCCTGCTTACTTCCACGAGGCAGAAGAATTCTGGGAGCAACTCTCCCATCAGCATATCAATGCTATAATGTCACCTATGCTAAAAATAAAGTTTTTTCCATATCCTCTTCCTGCTACTGCCTCATTTGTCTGCTTGTACTCACCTTTACAGCAAACCTCCACAAAATGGTTGCCTATAGTCACCATTTCCACTTCCTTACCATGCTAACTTGGATCTGCTCCCTCAGGCTTGCATTCCACCATCCTCTCTGTTCCTGCCTGCCAAGGGGATCCACATGGTACCAAATTCAGTGGTCAGTTTTCATAACATGCAAATGCTCTCTGCAACATTTGTTACCACTGACCACTAGCTCTCCCTTAAAACATTTTTCTGGGTTTCTGGAATACCCCATCTATAATTTTCTTTGTTCCTTTCAGCTACTTTGGGTCTTCTTGTTGGCTTTTTCTCTCCTTTGTGATCTTTAAGTGTTGGAGTGCTCCAACCTGTACCTCTGCTCTGTCTATACTCCCCTTAGTGACTTCTCATCCAGTTCTCTGGATTTAATATGGTTCATATGGTGATGATACCCTCATTGACATCTCCAGTGTAGACCTCTCCTTTGACTCCAGACCTGTTTATCTGTTTACGTGATATATACATCACCTGAAACTGAACAGAGCCAAACCGATTTCCTAATTTTCTCCCCTAGCCTTGCTCAAAGTGTCTCTCATAGTACATCAGTAACATATTGCTATAGTAACATATTATCACATACTTATTGGCTTAAAGCAACACAATCTATTCTCTTACAGTTTCTACAGGCCAAAAGTCTGAAATTAATTTCATTGGGGTGAACCAACATGGCTCTGTAAGGCAGTGCTCCCTCTAGAGGTTCTAGGGGAGAATGCATTTCCTTACTTTCACAGCCTCTAGAACAGTGATGGCGAACCTATGACACGTGTGTCAGCACTGACACGCGTAGCCATTTCTGATGACACGCGGCCGCATGCCGAGGATGAAACATTTGCTGCTCCTGAGGATGAAACATTTGCGAAACAATGTTTTTCCCTCAAAGTGACACACTACCCGAGTTATGCTCAGTTTTTTGGCGAAGTTTGACACACCAAGCTCAAAAGGTTGCCCATCACTGTTCTAGAACTACATTCTTTGGCTCATGGCCCATTCTCCAATCTTTAAAGTCAGCTATATGCCATTCTGCCCCAGTGCTCACACTGCCTCCTCCTCCTCTGCAGAACTTCTTCACATTTATCCCCGCCTCTCTCTTATAAGGATACGTTTGCTTGCATTTAGGGATCACCCAGATAACTCCCCATTTTAAAATCCTTAATTCATTAACATCTGCTGAATTTCTTTTGCCATATGTGGTGACATTCACACATTCTGGGGATTAGGATGGGGGCATCCTGGGGACCATCATTCAGCCCACCACACATAGTAAATGGCATCTCCATTCTACAGGTGCTGAAGTTAAAGCAAGCAAACAAAGGCTTCTGTTCTCTCAAACCTTACATTCAACCCAGCAGAGAATCTTCGGGGCTCCCTGTTTAAACTACATCCCGCATCGGATCACTTCTCACCACCTCCACTGTTGTCAACTCTTGCCTGTTTCCTTTCAGTGACCACACCCCTGCTCTCTCTTGCAGTCCTTTCTTAATACAGTAGCCAGACTGAGTCACCCCCCTGACTAAAATCCTTCAGTGGCTTTCCATCTCACTGCTTCTACCTCATTAGCCTTTGTTCACCCAGGACTTCCAGGCACCCATTCTCCCCCTTATCACTGGCCTTCCCTCTGTTCCCAGGATCGGAATCCCACTTGGCATTTAGATCTCAGATTCTGTTCCTCTCCAGAGCCAACTTAAAATCATCTTCCAGTTCCTCTATCACATTTCACCTCTAGTAACATAGCACTCACTATTTAAAACTCCCTATCATTCTGATTTATGGTCTGTTTCCCCAACTACGATATAAGATCTAGAACTTCCTTGCTCACTTTTGGCTGTTTTCCAAGCACCTAGAACAGTGCATGGCACCTGCTAGGCAGTCAAGACTTGCTGAAACACCACTCATGAGCCTCCTTTGCTTTCCCCCTCCGGCCTGACCAGCCCTCACAGTAGCCGGAGAGGGTGCAGAAAGCAGAGAAGACTTGGGCAGGCTGGCCCCACTCCCTTAGACAGGCGTACCTGTAGGACTTTCTGGGCTTGAACGTCGACCACGAGGACTCTGTTCAGTGCTGGTTGGGCCACGTAGATGTACCGGTGCCTGACGTTCACTGCCGACGCCCACTGGCACGGCTGGGTGGCGTCTCCTTCCCCGTGAGGACAGATTTCTTCCTGTGAAGGAGATAGGCTACCATGTATATTTCTTATCTCTCCCCCCACCCCGCCCCAGACCTCTCGGGATTCCCTCTCCCCTGTCTCTCCTCAGTCCCTTTCTTGTCACACTTAGAATCCTTTGGATTCACAGAACATGGCACACAACCTTCCCACCTCATCAATTTCCCCTCCCCCCACTTCTTCTGCAGCCTCTTAATCAGCAGCTTCCAGGGCTATAGTCTTCCACTCTTTTGTGCTACTTTCTCTTTGTCCTCATAGCCATTATTTAAAAAATGTCTCTTAATGGCCAGACTTCTGAAAGAATTCCCTACACTTTTCTGCTTCCTCACTTCTCATATGCTCCTTAACCCTCTGCTGTAGAACTCACCACAAAGCTGGGAGTGTTCTCACCAAGGTCAATGTTGACTCCTCAGTTGTAAATTAATCCCTGGCCATAATTTTATTTGAACTTGGGGCACCATCTAACTACTCCTTGGTTCTTCTTCCTCCATTCCACTCCAGTGGCTGGGCCTTTTCTGTTGCTGGATCCTGCAGAGTTCACCCTGAACAACTTTTCTTCTCTAAAGTTAATCTCACCCAAACCTATGGCCTTAGCTACAGTCTATATGCCTACAACTCCCAAATTTACGTCTTTAGCTCAGGCCTCTTCCCTGAACCCCAGACTTATATAGCCAACTATTTAGCTTGACTTGATTGTTTAATGAACATCTCAGACATGGAAGTCCAAGATCAACTCTCAATTTTACCATCAGCCCTGCTCATTCCATTAAAAAAACATCAATGACATCTCCATTGCTTTACTTACTTGGACCAAAAACTTTGAGGCCGCCCTAGCTGGTTTAGCTCAGTAGTTAGAGCGTTGGCCCAAGGACTGAAGGGTCAGGGGTTTGATTCCGGTCAAGGGCACGTCCCTCGGTTGCAGCCTGTGCCCTTACCAATTAAACATGCTGCTTCCCGCTGAACAAAGTGGATGGACATCTAACCCAGCAGAGAGGCCGAGAGAAGATGCACCAACTTCCTCCTCACCCAGTAGAAAGAGGGTCGTTCCACTGTAACCCTCCCATGGGGTGTTTGGCACTCTCCTCCTGCTAGCAAGACTCAGGCTTCCCCTCAGGTCCCCTGTGGTTTTACCTGGGACTAGCTCTAAGTCCATGCAGTTCTCCCCTTTCCCACTGCCACTGGCTTCACCAGGACACCACCTTCCCACCTGGACAATTACAATGACCTCTTCACTCCCTCTGTGCTCCTAGGCCAGCCCTTTTGACCACTGCCCTCACTGAGGGCTTGCAAAACTGAGCCCAGGGATCACGTGTCCCAGGGGTCTTCTCACCTCAATTTCTAACGCACCTTCCACATCCTCTAACAGCACCTACTGGGCAGCTGTGAACTTGGGGAGGCCAGGAACCCATTCATAGGCCTGGGCCTCCCCTCGGGCTTAGTGCATGGACGTGGCTGCCTGATGAAGGAACGGGCATTTACATGCTCAGCCTCGTGTTCCTTGAGCCTTGGGACAA
Organism: Cnephaeus nilssonii; assembly: GCF_951640355.1. Classification (NCBI taxonomy): domain Eukaryota; kingdom Metazoa; phylum Chordata; class Mammalia; order Chiroptera; family Vespertilionidae; genus Cnephaeus; species Cnephaeus nilssonii. Next base: position 74,928,390 of record NC_137076.1, read on the forward strand.
ATTTGGAACCACACCACGTATAGTAGGTGGAATTTAAGAATCAAATGGCACCTGTGGTGAAAGACTGACTTTTAGGATTTTGTCCGTGTGTGATGTGGAAGGGCTCTGGGCGTGGGAACCTACATAGCTCATGAAGATCTTCTCAGAGGGTTTGAGGTGCCTCTGGATCTCACAGTCCACGGGGTGCAGGATGATAATGCCGTCATCGGAGAAGACATAGAACATGTTTCCCACACTGAGGCCTGGGAGGAGCAAACACAGCCATGGTTATGTTCCTCTAGCAGCTACCGTGCTCCCCCCCATCCCCCAATGGTGAGGTCACATGCCACATCGGGCACACACAAAACCGCAGCTCGGGTGCATCGGGTGCAGGCACACAGTGCAAGTCCTGGTGAAGGTGGGCGAAGTGAGATGAGCAGGTGGTATGGGGAGCATGGGAGAAGGTGCCCGAGGGCTGTCAATCAGAACAGCACACAGAGGGCTCTGCAGTCCCCAGGTGTCCTCCCAGACATGCACATCAGTCAACTAGAGCTGGCCACCAACACAGGTTTTCAAATAAACGACAGCCGTGGCGTTGACATACATTTGACCGTTCTTGTTCTGAAGGGCAAAGCCTTCCTGGGTTGTACGTTGTCCACTAAATTCAGGATGGATGAGATGATTCCCCCAAAGCAAAGGCTCTTATTTTGAACACATTTAGGAGCAGCACCACTTCCTGGAATGTGGGGCCCTCAGGATGCTGTGGCAGGTGCTCCTCGGTCCAAACGGAGTCCCAGCCTGTCTGTGCTGGCAAACGCCTCCCTCAAGACTGTGGGCTCCACCTCTGCCCCAGCCGTGTCTCTGTGGCAGCTCGCGCCAGGTGATAGAGCCCACAGCTGGTTGTGCCTGCCTGCCTGCCCCCACCCCGGCCCAGGGCCCGGCCGTCTGGGAAGAAAAGGCCTTGGGGACCACCAGCTAGTGTAGCCTCCTTATTTGAAAGACAAAGAAACTGAGGTCCAAGGAGGCCACCTGCCTTTGTGCCACAGTTGGGGTTAGACCCTGAGCCCCTGCTCAGAGTGTCCCCTCCCTCTGCCTCTCCATAAAAGGCCAACCTGGCACAGAGATGGGTAAGGCTGGAGTTCTTCCTCCCACTTTCTCCCCACTCTTTCATACATTTTGAAGGTAGAACAATAAAAAGATTTCTATAAGTTCTAAAAAAATGAAATATATTAAATTAAATAAATGTGCAGAGAACTCTTTCCTCGCATGCAGAGAGCACCAGTGCATTGATGTGCAGCGCACAGAGGGCTCTGCAGGGAGCCAGGTTAGAGAGCCCGAGTCTCTGCTTAGGGTGCTGTGCATGGGTGGACCCCGCCCGAACTCTGAACGCCTCTTATGTGGGCCTCTGTAACTGCATGTCACACCCCCAGGGCCCCCTGCATTCTCTGGGTCCCGTTGCAGTAACCTCACCTTAGAAAAACACCACCTCTTAAGAACTTGTCTGGCTAAGTTTTTAGTGAGTTAGAAAACAACAAGTCAGGCAAATACTAGGAATCACCACCCCATTTGCTTCCAATGACTCTGCAGGCAGTTTTCGGGGCGTGAGGCCCATGGTGACGGCACCAGTGCCTGCGGCTCCCAGTGAGGACCGAGGTCCCCGAGTCCATGAAGCAGCCTCGACTACCTCTGGTTCTGTGCTGAGAAGGGCTCTAGGCAAGAGGGTTCCTGCCATGGCGAACAGCCTGACCCCGCCTCTCAAAGCTGGCATGGACCAGGAGTATCTGCCTAGCTGCCGAGGGGAGCCTGGGTGCTGGGCAGCCTGCCCCGAGAGTCAGACAAGCCATGAGTGCCGGGTCTCAGCCCTCAGCAGGACCTTTGCTTCTGTACCCTCTCCCCTGGCAAACTTCTCACTCACACTTAGGGGTCCGAGGGGGTCAAAGCCCTTGCTCAACAGCAGACCCCAGGAACAGCCTCCTGGGGCCTCTCAGAAAACTGATGGTCGGAAGGACCACCGTAAGATTGAAGGTTTTAATAGAATCTCCATGGGGTCTGCAGCTGTAGCTACATTTCAGGCTGAGCACAGTGCCTTGCTCACATTTGGCAATGGAACATGAGACTAAACAAATACTCCACAAACAATCGACTTCACAGGAGACCCAGCCTCATGATCAAGGCACCTCTCCCCCACCCCCGCAAGCTTCTGTCTGGGCTTAGCTTCTACTAAGGGGGCACCAAGGCGCTTTCCTTGCTTTTGTGTGCTCTCATCATGTCATTTCTCCTGGGGAGACTTGAGAGTGCCCTGTGGTCGGGCAGCTTGCCTCTCTGTTTTGGCCTCTGCATTTCCCTATCTCCGGCCTTGAGTCTTAGCGGTGACGGGTACCAGCGGCCAGCTGCCCAGGCACAATGGGAAGTGCTTGCTGCTGGGTTGTCCGATATTAGTGCAGCGCCTGCCAGCCCTTGGGCCGCGTGGATCTTAAGTGGGCCTCCCTAGCTGGACTTCACACCCCCAGGGCCTCCTGCATCCTCTGGGTCCCTTTGCAGTGACCTCCTTAGAAAAACACCACCTCGCCCTAACTGGTTTTGCTCAGTGGATAGAGCGTCGACTTGCGGACTCAAGGGTCCCAGGTTCGATTCCGGTCAAGGGCATGTACCTTGGTTGTGGGCACATCCCCAGTGGGGGGTGTGCAGGAGGCAGCTGATCGATGTTTCTCTCTCATCGATGTTTCCAACTCTCTCTCCGTCTCCCTTCCTCTCTGTAAAAAATCAATAAAATATATTAAAAAAAGAAAAGAAAAGAAAAACACCACCTCTGAAAGACGCAGAGCAAAAGCTCTTTGCGTGCCTCATGGCTAGGAGCTAGGGTCAGGCAGCATCCAGAGTCAACTGTCTGCTATTTTTTGAACCATATCAATTTGTCCATAGTAGGCCAGCTTTGATGTATAAAAATGCAATTTTGTATGGCCCACTCTAATGTTTAAAGATTGTTTGCTAGTGCAAAATTTAAAAGTCTATTCATTTAAAAATATACATGTCAACAAATCACCATAGCTTTCTCCTTCAGCATTTCCTTGGAGTATATACTAAACCCCAACACCAATACCAGCCGCTGGAGAAAAGTTCAAGGCCTGGATCTGATCAGGAGCCCCTGCTGAGTGGGCCGCTCCAGTGGAGGTTTCAATGAGCTTGAAATGGAAACTTTCCATTTCTAAATTCTAATGCTTTGGTGACCATTAAAGACACTAGGAGGTTTGAAAGCTGCTTCTCAGGGTGCACCACTTGAGTTGGACTTGGACCTCCCCTCTCCGGTCTGATTTGACACGTGAACCCCGCTTGTGGGACTGTTTGGTGCTCATGGAAAGATGGCCTGTTTTGGAACTACAAACACACGTGGCCACAGACACAACACAGAACGAGTGAGCTGGTACCTTCCTCGCGCCAGAGAATGTTTGCAACTGCAGCCGCGGAGAATTGGGAGCGCGGGAGCCGGCGGACGGGAGGAAAAGAAGAAGAAAGCAGAGTGAGAACCTTCCCCACAGTGTCAGTTCGAGAACATCTGCCATCGAGTGCACAGAACAACACCACTGCCTGCCCACGGGGGGACTGTGCACATGGACAAACGTCTCCGGATCTCAGGACCCTTTCAATTCTGAATGAATCCTTGACATCAGGTCCCAGAATCCCAGAAGCTAATGGGGTTTTCTACTTGCCAAGATGACAAAGAGGGAGCTACATCTCTCTCAGACGTGCAGGATTACTTCCAGGAGAGCTCCGACTTCCAACTAGGATCCTCCTTATCTGAAACACTTCTGATGACCTCCCGTGCTGGGAAAGACTCAGCTTGGAGCCCGTGACTGAGGGAATGAGACCATGGCCAGCACCCACGCCCTTGAAGTCACAGCAGCAGACCCACTTGGGGAGCAGTGGCCACCAGGGAGAGCACCCTTAGCACCCAGGTGGGCAGCATCCCCGGATAAAGGTCGGTGTGCACAGCCAGTCCCTGGGCCACATGGGATAGCGGCCCCTCCCTGCTGGGTGGATAGTAGGGGGCATTTTGTAGATGAGGGCAGAGGTTTCAGGGCAGGTAGGAAGCAGAACTGGGGCCAGGATATGTGAGCTTCCTTATGGTCCTGGCTCTGTCTGCTGTCCAGAGAGTTCCTCTATGTTTCTAGAGTCATCCAGGTTGCCAGGGAAGGTGTGCTCCCCTCTGGGCACCCTCTGTCCGCAGGTTTGAGCACAGAAGGATATGGGTGTTACCCTGTCTTCAGGGGCTCATGGTAGACAGCTTTGGCCCTGGTCAGTTACTTCCCTCCCTGACATCCCGCACATCCCACCAGCTCAGTGAAGAGCTCAAAGGCAAGCGTGGACTCACGGGTCTTTCTAGCTGAGTCTTCAATGAAGAGTGAGGAGATATCTTCGTCCACTCCCACTTCATTTTTGGCAATGCAGGTGTACGCCCCCGTGTCTTCATAGCGGACGCTGCCGATGTGGAGTTCGCTCCCATTGGCTGCAGAGAGGACAGTGCTCAGCGTGGCCCGCTCAGCCGGAACTCCACTTCCACCCTCCCCATTCTGCTCACAGAACTATGGACAGTGTTGGCATTAACAACACGGAGCCCCTCAGCAGGGCTGGGGGTAGCCAACATCCCGGACATTCACCCACAAAGGGCCAGAACACCTGAAGGAACTGAGGGTGACCTGGGACCTGACTGACAGCCTCTCGTCACTGCCCTCAGAAAGCCCACAAGACTGTGGGGGCCCAGAGAGTAGAGCAGTCTGGGGCGACATCTGTTCACTCCAACATATCAGACTTAGAAACAACTCAAGCCTCTCATTTCCATCCTGGGAGAGTGTCCGCTTGAACTTGGTGGGAATAGCACAGACACTGAGGGTGGTTCTTACCCAAAAGGGAGAGCTGTTTAGACATCTGGGCTGAGACATCCATGCCATTTTTCAGCCAAGTGATTCTGGGCATAGGAATGCCCTCTGCGTGGCATCTCAGACTGGCCGCCACCCCCGGCTCCTGTGCCTGGGTCTCCGGGTACACGCGGATGACTGGTGGCACTGTGGGTGAGAATCGGTGCCGGTAAGAGAAGGCCCTCACCTGGCCTCGGGCTTGGGGTCCAGCCCCGAAATCCTGCTCCAGGGAGGTGAGCTGAGAGGCAACTCCGCACTTCCCTTTGTAAGCAGCTTACAATCATCCTATTCAGCAACTCACGCCCTAAGAGAAAGCTATAAAATGGATTGCAGGCAACAAACACGTCAGGCTTCCTACCCTGTAATTCATGGCTTTCATCATTATTCTAAATATGACCAGAAAGACACCCAAATATTTAATGTGGTTCAGCTGCTACATGTGAAGAGCAATAGCCACTGACATTTATTTCTGAATGAATAAAATTCAGATATATTATTTCTGTTATCAGAAAGCCATTGAACAGAGGCTCATTTCTTGCAGGAAGTGCTTCACAAAGCACTTATGAGCGCTGACTGGCAGGGCTACTCATTATATCCCTGCTTGGGGGCAATCCATTGATTTTCCAGTGGGTCATTTTTACTGCTCCCCTTCTCAATCCCCGGAACACGGGCGAAAGGCAAGTGTGCCCTCCTTAACTCTGACTCGGCCGCGGGCCCTGGCAGTCCAGCTTGGGGCTGGCCTATGGCCCGGCCCACTCACCACATGAGCACGGGTGGGCAAGGCGTCACCCTCCATGGAACGCAGGCTTCTCTTACCTGGGCTGTCTGTGGGGAGGTGCCCGGAAGAAGTGGAGACTGTCTGGAGGACCTTCCATCCTACCCCCAGCTTTGGGCCCAGGAGATAAAATAATTACCATTTTCAGTGGAACTGAGGGCTCTTCCCTACGCACACATTTTACGTTACATACTTTCAACACAGGTTTGTGAGAGCTTATGTAAAGGCACCTGGATATTATACTGAATGAAACAAAAGCCTCACCCTTCTCTTGGAATGATGGGGGATGGATTCTTCCTGAAGTGGGCAACTACTTATCTGGAAGCTCCTATTGTCCAATAAGAGACAGCATCCCAGGGCAAGATGAAGGCAGAGGAGGTGGAAGGTACCCTCGCCTCCTCCCAGGACCAAACTGGAAATTACAACTAAAATATAGAGCAATCATCCTGAATAACCACCTGAAGGCTAGCTGAAGAGATTTCTTATGACTGGGGGAAAACGGGGACATCAGTAAAAAAGAAAAATCTTATAACCAAGAATTTATAGAAGAAGCCACATTGAGACTATAGGAAGGGCAGAGACATGAGATGGGCTGGCCCTGCTCCCAAGGGCAGTGGCTGGGACTCTGGAGGGGTCTCTCAGCTGCAAAGGTTCCTCCTGAGGAATGTGGGGTCTCAACTCCATGCTGGGGCCCCCAGCACAGAGCAGCAGAGCTAGGGAGAGAAGCCCACATAACATCCAGCTGTGCAAGTCAGCGGGAAGTCTGTCTGCCAGGGAGAGACAGGAGTCTGCCAGAAACCCAGGCACCCTCTCACAGGGTGAGTGCACAAGCTCTCACTCATGGCCACTCACCCTGGGCTGTGGTGGAGGGGAGCGGCTAGGAGCAGACTGGAGTGGTATGAATGTTAGGTCTGGTCAAATAATTGAATTGATACCCTCTCCCCTGGGAACTGACCTTTAGGCCACTTCGCAATGGACATTCCACTTGCTAAGACCGTTAGCTCTCCCCTCCGGACTTTCCCAGACTCCAGACCTGCACAGAGAATTCACCGCCCAGAAAAAGCCCGTCTAGAGCCCTTTAAAAACTCTGACTCCCCGTCTTTGGGTGCTGGTGCCATTTTGGGGCTCAGCCAGTCTGGTATCCAGATGACCTAATAAATTTATAATCCCTCACCACTTTGGCCTCGTGCATTCCTCCTTTGGCGACCCTAACACTGAGGAGAGACTGGGTTGTGTGGCTCTGGGAGACAGCTGAAGGGAACGCTAACAGGTCCCCGTGCTGAGCCCCTCTCCCACACTGCCCACAGACGCCGGCTTTCTGGTCAAGCACTCCCCTCCATACGGCATCAGTGAGGCCTTCACTTGCCACCCTATCTAAAAGCCCCACCTTTTATCTGGCTCTCCTTATCCCTGTTTTAAAAAAATTCCTCCTTAGTACCTTTCGCCCTTTGACACATACATGAAGGCAGAGAGTTTGGCCTGTTCGTGGCTATGCTTCTATGCTCAGCTGGTGAGTGGTATGTAAAAGAAACTCCGTACATCTTTGCTGAATGAACGGAGTGATGACGACGCTGAGATCTGAGAGATAAGGGGGAGTTGGCAGCAAAGTGTGTGTGTGGGGGGGAGTGCATTCTCAGGGAGGGAACAGTGTGCGGCGGGGAGTCAGGAGGCCAGGCGTGTTGGGGAAGCGAGAAGTGTTCACGGGGCTGGAGCATGGGGGGAGGTGGGCAGGGCCAGCTCACTGTGCAGGAGTACCTGTATGTGTCTGTATGCGTGGAGGGTGGACTCACGGGGACAGGTGGCTGCTGTTGCCCCTCTCTGGGTGGCTAGGTCTCCCTTATTTTTCCGGAAGGATTGATGTAGAGGAAACGGAAGCACAGGCAGGGCGGCAGTGAAAAGGGGCCCTGCAGACAGTCCGAGGCCCCCTGGCAACCTAGGAGATCCACTGAGAAGCGCATCTTGCCTTGACCTGACTACCTGCTAAGGGGAAAACCAGCACCAGGATGTTAAAGAAAGTGACCCTGTCATTTGGGTGGGAGCTCACCACTGCCTCCAGGACCAAACTGTCCCCTTCACGTGGGATGAGGCACCACGGAGCCTGCCGTCGGCGCAACGGGCCCCAGGCTCTGAGCCAGCGCCTGTTCACCGCGGGCAGAAGCTGGGCCTCCTACCAGAGCCAGAGCGCTGGGTCCAGCCTCCGGCCAGGACTGGCAGAGCCTGAGGAGAGCCCCGGGCAGGAGGCATCAAAGACCTGGTGCCCTTGAGCCCCACTTGGGCAGGGCCCTGTCAGAAAAAGTCCTGCTACGGAGAAAGCGTCCTGCCTGCCCCGAGGAGGGGGGGGATCAGCTTTCTGCCAGCAGCAAGGCAAGGACCCGACTGTTTTTTGTGTTTTTTTTTGCCCTGATCTCCCCTCTTCTTTTGTGTAATTTGTGCACTAAAAATCATTTGAGATTAATATGTCCTGTGTAAACAACTTCATTAAAAAAAAATTTGCCAAGCCTTCCAGTGAAAACGTTGGAATACATGACACGAAGGCCCGCGTTCTTTGGAAGCACCGGTCACTCCCGACGTGGAAGGAGCACAAACGTGTCCCGAGTAAGAGGCACATTCGCGAAAGCACCACGTGGGAGATGTCAGCAGATGCGGGAGATGATGATTGCGTTTTTTGGGGATGAATCTCTACTTGTCTGAACGGTGGGGAGGTCAAGGGTGTTTTTAATTTAATGGATTAATCATTTATGTCTGGAGTTCTTGCTCCTTCTGATGAAAGCAGTGCGGGAGGTTTGCATGAAGTTATAAATCATGTCAGTGTTTGGGCCTCATCTCTGGGAGGCCGGGTCTATGGGGAAGTAATACCAATAATCTGAGAGAGGCAGTAGTTTCCTGGAAGGAATTCCTTTAGCCACCCAGGTCAAGGCCAAGTCACGGAGGGAGAGCTTCAGAAGATGGTGGCCCAGCTCATATGGGGGGGTCCTGCTCTTGCCACCAGGGAGTGAGGCAGCTCCAGGGAGAAGAAGTCTATATTTTACTCCCCGTTTGGGGCCTTAATTTTCCCATCTGTATAATGGGTTGGAGGCTCTTTGAGGAGCCACTAGCTCAGACCTGTGTCAACCAACTACAGTAAAATATGGCTCGAGACAACCCCAAACTTCCCTCTTATCTTCTCCTACCATGGACTTTGAACTATATCTGTATCAGGCTTTTCCATATATCATATCTCATCAGGCCTCTGAGGCAGGAGGTGCTGTTATTATTCCCATTTTACAGGTAAGTTTACTACCTAAGACTGCATGTCAAGGAAGTACCAGCACTAGGACGAAATCCAGGTCTGTCTGGCTCAGAGTTCATGTCTTGACCCTTTGACAGAGGTGCTAGCAGCTTGGGTCTGCCCTGTGCCTAGGATGGAGCAGCCCCCAGCCCAGCTCCTGTTCCCAGGAGTGGCATCTCTGTCTCATGGGCCCACAGGCCACACACAAACTCCCCAGCACATCAGCTGCTCCGGTGGAATCTTCTGAACCCCGCCTCCATCTCCTCCTTTCATCCTCCTCCCCTTCCTGTCTCCCTTCTGAGGCGATCCCAGCTGGAGGACCAGACCCAGAACATTGCTCTCTCCTCAGAGTAAGCCACAGGCCACCTGCCACCTGCAGGGGACCCAAAGGGACCCCCAGCAGCCCTGCTGGGCAATGGCACCGAATTCTACCCAAGCTGCTCAGGGCCATCTTTCAAGCTTCGGATGGTGGAAAGGAACAAATCCCACAGGTGAGTGTTGCCGCCTTCCACCCCTTCCTCAGGGGGCTCCTTAGAAACGCAGTGCTCCATGTGTCCTGAGCACCAGCAGTGCCTTCTCAGCCTCCCAGGTCCTCCTGCCCGAACGTTACTCGCTGGCACCAGGCCACAACCTGCAAAGCTCCCCAGGCCCCCACCTCTGCGAGCCTCCTGGGAGCCCGAACAGCATCGGGAGTGTGCACAGTGACCTGCTCAGCCCCACCCGGAGCTGGGGACACCAGCCATGCAGTTCCCCAGCTCCTGTCATGCTGGGGGCAGGGACTGGGCCTTATAGTCACTGTCAGCGGGTCCTTCCTCAGATTCTCGCCAGGCCAGCTGTTTCTGATCAGGTCTAAGCTCAACACTGGGACAGAGATGAACGAGGCAGGGGTCCTGTCCCCTGTCCCCCCCAGTGTGCAGCCCATGTAGCCATACAGGAGCGTCATTTCTTTAAGATGGCTTTTCCCTTAATTCAAGCCAGCTCTGTCCAGTCTCATTGCAGCAGGATTAACTTGCCTCCTTCAACCAGATCCCTCCACTTTTGCACACACTGCACCGCCACTCCCTCATCATTAAGCCCTCAGGACAATTAGGTTCTGGTCAGCGTCAAACTGCCTTAAAGAACAAAGCCTTATGGACATTGGTCATAGAGAACATTTTATGAACTTGACCCCAAAGGCAAGGGAAGGAAAGGCACAAATAAATGAATAGGACTATATCAAACTAAAAAGCTTCTGCACAGCAAAAGAAACAGACAACAAAACAAAGAGGCAGCCAACCAGATGGGAGATGATATTTGCAAACCGACAAAGGTTTAATTTCCAAAATATATAAGGAACCCATAAAACTCGGCACCAAACAAGCAACCCAATCACAAAGTAGGGAGAGGACCTGAACAGACACCTCTCCCAAGAAGACAGATGAACAGCCAATAGATACATACAAAATGTTCAACCTCACTGGCAAATAGGGAAATGCAAATCAAAACTACAATGGATACCACCTCACACCTGTTAGAGTGGCCATTACCAACAAGACAAGTAATAACAAGTGTTGGAGAGGCTGTGGGGAAAAGGGAATCCTCATCCACTGCTGGTGGGAATGTAGTCCGGTACAACCACTACGGAAAGTATTCTGGCAGTTCCCCCAAAAATTAAAGAACAGAGCTACCATGTGACCCAGCAATCCCTCTCCTGGGAACACACCTGAAAAACTCGAAATCATATATTTGCAAAGATACATGCATCCTTATGTTCACTCTAGCATTACTCACGGTGGCCAAGACATGGAAACAAAGTGTCCTGCAATAGAGGACTGGATAAAGAAGATGCGGTACATATACACAATGGAGTACTACTCAGCCATAAGAAAGGATGAAATAGCGCCATTTGCAGCAACATGGATGGACCTTGAGAACAGTATGCTAAGTGAAATAAGTTAGTCAGAAAAAGCTAAGAATTATATGACTTACTCCTATGTGGGATATAAAACTGAAACGCATGAACACAAACAGCAGTGTGGTGACTGCCAGAGGGAAGGGGGTGAGGGGAGAAGGGAGCCCTAATATATGGTGACAGGAGAAGACTTGACTTTGGGTGGTGGGCACATGGTGCAATATACAGAAACCCACACCGGAAACCTATATGTTCATGTTGACCAATGTCACCCCAACCAATTTAATAAATATTCAGAGAAAAGAACAAAGCCTCAGTTCTGTTGATCAAGAGAAGAGAGTTTCCATCAAACTAAAGATAACACCTTGCCCTCAGTTATGCTTCAGCCCCAGACCCAGGAAGGTGGGCTGGCCCTACTGACCACATTCTTGCGTAACCAGACAGAACACTCCCTGGCTGACATTAGGACCAAATGCAAGACTAACCACCCCCACCTTGGCCCTGACCTGTCAGTGGGGCCCCCGACCCTAACTCCTTTAGTTGCGATGATTAACGATTTTCTCTCTCTCTAATCCATCCCCTAGAAGCCATCAGGGAACCAGGTTTTTAGAACACTAGCTCACCTGTGTCTTCAAGCTGGGTGCTACTTCCTTAAATAAACCTTTCCTTTCTTTGCTACTAACTCCTGTGCATGTCTTATTGGGCTTTGATGCACGCAGGAAAACGAACCCCTTCAGGTCTGTCACACCCACAGCAGCTCTGAGCTGCTGTGCCCCTGCCCCTGCACCCCACATCTGGATTCTCCAATAGCAACAACACCATACCCCGACAGGGAGGGGAGGGCAGGGGTCAAGAGCCTGGGCTTTGGAGTCAAGATCTGTTCTGCACTTACTCACTGGAGGGCTGGGGGTTCTGGGCAAATCACTTGCTGTCTCTGAGCCCCAGGTTCCTCATTTGAAACAGGGATGGTGCATGGGAGATATTCAGCAAGGGTTACTTACTACTGTATCTTCTATACCACTCTCCTTTCAACACCCCCCCCCCCCACCCCCCGCCTCACACAGTACGCGCTTCCCTCTCCGTCCAGCACACCAAGCTTAACTTCTGGAATACTTTGATCACCTCTCATCTTATTCCCAGGTCAGCAGGCAGTGGACTTGTGTCCTTGTGAGGTCACAGTTGGCCTATGTTAGCATGTTGCTCCCATGAGGGAGTTGGTTCATGGCCCCAAATGCCACCCCAAGTGCCTGGGGGTCAGCGCAGCCCAGGGACCTCAGGGCTCGGGGAGCTAGGGCCACCTGACTGGCCTAGCCCAGATGTCATGCAGCCAAGCCCATTTCTACATGTAATGAGGTAGAAAACTGATCACAGATAAAGAGGTCCCAGCATGCTTCCTCCAATTCTATTGATAGTATTTGGCTGGAAGAGAAGTCTGGAATCTCTAAGCAATTCCCTGACGCACAAACTCGTGCTCAGACCTCCTGAGTGATAGGAATGATGCCCAGCTGGGTCTGGCTGGGCGAGTCTGACTTCCCCAGGGTGCTCATCCGCCACAGCACTGTGGGGAGACAGTGGCTTGTCTGTTCTGCTAGCTGGCGTGGCCAGGTTGGGGTCAGAGCATGGATCTCAAACGGCCTCTCTTTGGAGCTCTGTGGGGAGGTTTTGCTGTTTAGACTCCCCCAGCGCCAGGAGCAGCCCCCTCAGGGGAGATGAGCAGTGGCTGGGCTGGTGGGGCTGTGGGGAGAGGGAGAGGGGAGCAGAGGCCCGGGAGGTAGAGTACTCCCCAGTGCCAGTTGGACAGTCCACTCCCACCTGGTGGGAGGAGTCTCTTCTCTCCTTGGAGCCCAGCGCCACCACAGGTGTGTGTGGGCCTGGGATTTGCTGTGGATTTGGCACAGGGAGGGAAGGACTGGCTCCTCCACATCCTGAGCTCAGCCTCAGAATTCTGGGGGGACTCGGGGCAGAAGGCCCTCCTAGCACCATGGCATGGCCACTTAATGCAGGAAGGCATTTAAGACCGCAGTCCCCTCTAGAAACCCAGGCTCACCTGTGAGTAACGGCAGGTGGCTCCCCTCCCTCCTCACAGACTGGCTTTGAGGGGAATAAGGAGGACATGGCTCAAGCCCCCTCTTTGTGCCCTTGGTTCTTGTGACGTGTGGGCAGGAATGAAGGGCTGAGCTGAGGATCTGGGGATGTTGATTGATTTCCCTTTTCCAGGCTTGTCTGAGGACCCCAGGGACCCGGGCGTTTAAACCACGTGGCGTTCTTCTGCAGCCAAACCTTCCCCAGCACGGTGCTGTGCATTTACCTGCGCCTGTTGTAGACCGGAAAGCCCTCTTCACACTGTGGAGCATGTGTCCTGCCCCTGCCGGGAAGAGGCCCAGACACTGCTGCCCCCTGCACATCAGCTGGGCTGGCTCCCTTGGCGGGTGTTGTAACTAATAACCCTGGGTCAGTGGTCGGCAAACTCATTAGTCAGCAGAGCCAAATATCAACAGTGCAACGATTGAAATTTCTTTTGAGAGCCGAAAACGGACTTCTGCGCATGGGCCACGAAGTTTCAATCGCACTGTACGTGCGCGCCCGCACGTGGTATTTTGTGGAAGAGCCACACTCAAGGGGCCAAAGAGCCGCATGTGGCTCGCGAGCCACGGTTTGCCGACCACTGCCCTGGGTTATTCTGGTGAAAGCCGGAGATTTCATCGTAGGCCTGGATTCAAGCCAACCGCACAGCCACAAACCCCAAAAGGATTAAGTGTATCCCAGCTCAAGGGAGAAATTAATAAAATATGGCTTAGCACATATGAGTATAAAAGTCCCTAACACATCCTATAGGGTAAATGCACAGGCAAACTGAGCTCACCCAGTTGTCCTTAAGTGGCTTGTCACCATGGATCCCAGAGGTAAGCAAAATTGAACCTCATTCTTGACATCTTGCTCACTTTATCTCAGAGCAGACGCCCTGAACACCAGCTGGCTCAAAGGATGTGGGGCTGACTTGAGCTTCTATACTATGCCACTATTCCCTGACGCACAAACTCCCTCTCAGACCTGCCGGGTGATAGGAATGATGCCCAGCTGGGTCTGGCTGGGCGAGTCTGACTTCCCCAGGGTGCTCATCCGCCACAGCACTGTGGGGAGACAGTGGCTTGTCTGTTCTGCTGGCTGGCGTGGCCAGGTTGGGGTCAGAGCACTCGCCCTGGGTCTAGAACATGACCTGCCCATGGTGTGGCCCCAGGCAAGTGACCTCGCCTAGAGACTCATCCATACGTGGGTTAAAGTATACCAACTGGGAGCGTCCATGTGACGTGTAAGCACAGGCCTGGCCAGAGCAAGTGCTCAGAAAACATGGCTGCTGCAACTGGCTGCTGTCCCTGGGAGGGGTTATTTCTTCCCGGTCCCAGGAGTCCTGGCAAGCATGGCGGGGGTGGAGGGGGGAGGGGAGAGGGGGGAGGGGAAGGGGGGGCGGGAGCTGGGGGAGCACAGAGCCTCCCAGGCCTGCCCAGGTGTGGGCTGGGCTTGGCCCCAGCTGAGGCTGCTTGAGCCTCTGAGGGAGGGAGATGGGAACCAGCTGCTGAGGAAACAGTGCCTCCCAGTTGGGTAAGTGACATGGGTCCACACTGCCTGAAGCGGCGGTGAGTTTCAGACAGTGTCTGCTTCTCTCTGGAGCCAGGACCATACACAGTAGCCGGCCATTGCCCTGTCACCTGGAAGCCTCAGCTGCGGAGGGTGACGGAGGGTGACGCGCCTCAGGACTCACCCCTCGCACCAGGATTCGTTTCCTCAGAGGGGGCTTTGGGTGAAGCCAGACACCAAAATCAGTTGGCGAGCGTTGCCCTTTTCCCATTGCCCCCTTTGCTTATGAGAGAGATGGGGTGTTCGGGGTCAGATGTTTCTTTAAGAAGACAGACTACAGGAGCGGGAGGGTTGTTCTGAGCAGCATCTGGGGAACGCTTTGAGGGGACGACATGCACGGAGCCATTTACTAACCATTCACCTGCAGGACGTGGGTCTGGAACAGCTCCTCGTGGCCGGAGGCGTGGCAGGTGTAGTTGCCCATGTGGACGGTGGTCACCTTGGTGATGTAGAGGGAGTTGTCCTCTCCGAAGTCCTGCGCGGGGCGAGGAAGGCAGCATGGTTGGCCTCTCTACTGAGTAGCTTGGGAAGGATGGGCAGGGCTCCCAGTTTTCCAGGGAAACAGAAATGCTGCAGCTTTGAGCCCTCCTTCCCGCCCGTCTCCTTGCTCAGCAGAGCTGCCTGCGGGGCTGTGCAGGCTGGGGCAGCGGGACCTGCATCGCTGTCCCGCTGTCCCGTGTCGCTTGCCCGGAGCCGTATGTCCACGTAAGGCCTTGCTCACCTTCTGGGGAAGGCCGCGCTTGAACCCTTCCCCAGCAAGCTCCCTCTCAGTTTCCACGGGGCTCACCTGCCCTGCTGTTTATTGGCTGGGTCCTGGCTCCTGCCCACCTGTTCGAGGAGGGCGCCTTGTTTAGTGTAGGCAAACTTTTTCTTAAAGGGCCAGATTGCAATAGTTTTGGCTTTGTGGGCCACAGAGTTTCTGTCAACTACTCAGCCCTGCCTTGTGGCATGAAAACAGTCATAATGACACATAAATTAAGCAGTGCCACTATATTCCAATGACATTTTATGTAAACAAATAGGCAGTGGGCAGATTTGGCCTGTGGGCTGGGCTTTGCTCACCACGGGTTTAGATCCCACCTTGATACCAAAATAATTTCAGGCAGCTTGCAGAGGTCTGGAAAACCCAGAGGAAAGAACTAAGACTCTCAGGAAAATGGGGCAAACAGCAACAAAGGGCAGGGCATAAAGAGAGCCAGGAGGGCCGATGCGGGTGTGATTGAGTGAGTGAAGGTGTGTGTGTGTGTGTGTGTGTGTGTGTGTGTGTGTGTGGTCCATGGGATACCACTCAGTAAGCCTTGTCCCTGTGGTTCTGCAGCTCACAATGTGGGCTCCCATTGGGCTAGTGTGTAGGGGAGGGGTGGGTGGGAGGGGCTGTTGGCTGGTCAGAGGCCCCTGTGAGCGCTTGGGCACAAAGCACTTGCCCAGGGCCTTTTCGGTCAGCCGTGCTCTCTCTAGCAGAACCATGCGCAATGCTGGCCCGGTCCAGCCCAACTGCAGACAGGCTGGGAGACAGAATTACCCGGTGTTTCAGGGGGACCCCTCATCAGGTTTGGCTTTAGCTACCAGACATCTCTGAGGTGTGGTTCTCAGAGCTGAGGGGACTGAGGAGGGCTTGGCTCCCTGGTTAGAAACAGGGCTGTGCCGTGCCGGTTGTGAAGTGATGGGCCCAGCGCTGGGACAGAGACTCAGGTTTTAGCTTGAACTCTGTCATGGACCGCACGCTCCCTGATCCCTCTGGCACGGGTGCCTGCACTTGCAAGTTGTGCCCTGCCTGCCTCATGAGGTGTGGGAGACGGGGCAGGAAAGTGTCTGTGAATACGTTTTCCATTGTGGGGAGTGTGACATACGTGGGGATGTTACTCTTCTTGTCATTATTAACAGAAGATGCAAAACTCCTCTTGACTCCCTGGAGCCAACACCACCCATCCTCCTGCCATTCCCCCGGCTTCCACAGAAGCAATCTGTGGCAGGAGGGAGGAGAGGCCACAGGCCGTGGGCACAAGGGTTGCCCAAGGGCAGCCACACGGCAGCTCCGGGTCCTGGTTCCTATCGTGCTCCCGCTCCTCGAAACGCTGACCCTCTGTCTTGCTCCCACTCCAGAGGGCCCGCCCACAACCCTCACGAGTCCTTTAAAGATGCTTTCTGGCCAATGAACTAGCCCAATGAGGGGGTTCGGGCTCAGAAAGAGGCCCCGTTAGGGCAGAGGGGAGGTGGGTGGTGGACCGTGCAGTCAGCTTTCAGGGAATAATGCCCCAGCGCCCCCAGGGAGTAGCACACTGGAGAGCGCTGCTGGAGCCCTGAGTTTCTCTGAAACGTTTGCTCTGCTTCAGAAAGCCGCACTCCTATCCCTCTGCGGAAGCTTCAATAATAAAAATAAAGCACCAGATAGCTGATTTGTCCTGTGTCATAACAGAGTCGTAAAGGGTTCATACCTGAGTTGCTTATGAAAAGTTAATGGTGAGTCAGTTCTGGGGCTGACATATTTCTGGTCTAAGCTATTGCCTGTGTCAAAGCCTAAATCTGGAGGAAAATATAATTTGCTGGCGTCCCGTGGTGGGGTGGCATCTTGAAAGCGGGCTGGGAAGCTGGGTGCGGCGCCACCGGGGAAGCCCCTCAGCACCTCATTGGGCGGTTCCAGGGCAGCTCCCTCCCAAAGGGTGGCCCCGGTGCCGGGCCCCTGGCATTCATTCCCCTCCACACTGTCCTCCTGAGCCTTCGCGCCCACAGCCCTTCCTCACGGGAGGGCCCCTGATGCCCCCTGGGCTCGTTGTCACCTCCATGGGGTTGTGTGGTCACGGGAGCACAGCATTCCTCCAGCTGAGAAGTGCCCCAGGCCGAGGTTCGCACAGATCAGTGTAGAGTGATGCCACAGTCTTTAAAAGCTAATTCTGTGCCAGGAAGTGTGACATATATCACCTTGTTTAATCCTCAGAAACCCTCCCCCCCCCCCAAACGAAAGCCCAGTCCTGCCTCCTTCACAGCACAATGTGACCTCCTCTCACCACCTCCACTGCCACCCTTGGGGCTGAGGCACCATCTCCCTCTGGGGGGAGGCAGGGACCTCCACGCAGCAGCCACACGCCCTCCTAGCCCGGAGCCTCAGGCTAAGGGTCTGCAGGGAGGATCTCCTGTCCCTCTCCAGCCCAACTCCTTCCCCTCTCCTCCTCACTCCACTCCAGCAGGGGCCCCTCGCTGATGCTCTAACATGCCAGGCCTCCTGCCCCCTCAGGAGCTTCCTACTTGCTGCGCCCTCTTCCCCAAAAGCAACCCATCGGCCTGGCCTGCTCCCGCCTTCAAGTCTGCTCAGATGTTACCTGCCACCCTTTCTGTACCCCCACCCAGCCCCCCGCCTTCCTTCCTGCTGTATTTCTCTGTTGGCACTCACTACCATTTACACTGTTCCTTGTATTTGCCTGGTTTGCAGTCTGTGCCCCCCTGCCCCCTCCGCCCCGGAATGTGAGCTCCACAGGGCGGGCAGGGGCTCTGCACGCAGTGTCTCCAGCACCTCGCGCGGGACCGGCATCTCTGAGCAGACTGTGCAGCGTGGGCTAGGATTCCTGCAGGGACTGCCTTCTGGCTCCTTGGGTTTGACCACTGAGGAGCCCACCTCCTGCCTTCCCATCCACCCAAATGTCTCCAGTCACATGGGTCAAAACGAGGTGGTCCGGTCGGGAAGGCAGAGAACTGGGCTCCATCTCGCCCCCGCCTCCTGCCCTGTCTCCTTCTCCACGCTGCATCCCTCTGGCCAGGACCCACTGATACTGACTGGAGAGAAGGCTCGACTAGGAGCAGGAGGCATTGATGGGAGAGCCCATCCCAGACTCCACGAGACGGGTGACTTCTGGCGAGCCCCTAACAAAGCCCTTTAACCTCTGTCCGCTTCTCCTCACTGCTCCCAGGTGGAGCGGAGGCACACTTGGGCGCTCAGTCGGTGCCGGTGCGGAGGGGTGTGCGTCAGCTCTTCAAGGGCACGCGGGGCTGCGGGATGCATCGGGCTCCGCTTCGAGCACCTCACTCATTACCAGCCCGTGATTTGGGCTCTGGGAAGAACCTGGCTCTGTAATAAAATAATGTCTCTAGGCTAAAATAATAGGCATTGTGTAATTATAGAACAAAGTGCATATTGTTTTCTGGAACATGAATACTGACTACAGAAATCAAATTTACCTCATTGGATGTGAGGAAATTACTTTAAAAATTGATTTATAAGAAGCCACATAAAACTGAACCTGCAATCCCTACTCTCCTGCATGCTCTCTGAGATATGTCTGCACACTGCCATCAGTGCTTGATTGCATCTCTGTAATTGTCTTTTTATGGATGGCTTTTTTTTTGTTCTGGTGCATAGAAATGTATTAGCAAAATCAAGGTTCTTTCTAGCAATAAACAGATGCCAGATTAGACCATTCTTTGTATTGATGCACATCCATCTTTGGGAAAGAGACAATTTTACTTAAAGACTTGGTTTTTGCCTTTTAAAAAGCTATTTTCTAAGTATCTGCCCTTAATAAAGAAAGTAATTAAATGAGACTTACGTATTAAACTATATTTAAGCAGAGGCGAGATGAGGGATGTTGTCATAGTGATGCATGGGAGTCAGGTCTAAGTAACATGAAAATGAGCCATCCGTGCTGAATACCGAGTGACTAGGTGTTAAGCACAAGGACTCCAGAGTGGTTTCAGAGTTTGGGTTAAGGATACTGTCAAGGCTACAAGTTAAAACTCAGCTTAGAAACATTTTTTTAGAGCTTTTCCAACCCCGTGCCCTTCTCTGGAACACCCCTGGCTCTCTTTGGGGAAGATGGAGTGAAGGAGGTGGTCTTTGCCTCCATGCTGGTTCAGTTCTGGCCCCCAGAATTATACGAACCTGAGCTTCCCACCTGCACAAACATTTGAGCATCACGGACCCAATCATCGAGCGATAGCAGCTCCTTGACGATGGCCAGTCCTCAGAGATGTCTGCATTCACACAAGCAAGGACCAGACGCACCCTTGGTGGGCACACGCAAACTTCCATGTGGACACACGCAGTAAACCTGAGCACACGCATGCTCGTTCCAACCCACTGGCCCTCTACAGCTGACCACTCTGATCCAGACAGACTTGCCACTCTGCAGAACCAGTCCTCTTGCCCAGAGTCCTCTTTAGAAAGTCCCTGCAACTGGAAATGATCCCTGAGTAGCTGCTGAGTCCCCATGGGAGGGCGGCCATGGACAGTCACTTTCAGTGGGTCTGTCCTCCTGCCCATCCTCCAGGCCCAGAGGAGGGAGCCAGAGGCATGAGAGCAGGCCCCTGGGGAGGGCTCCCGGCTTCCCCGGGAATGCAGGGAGCATGCGGTTGCTGGCTGACGGGTTTCTGTGGCCAGTCTCCCCATGACTGAGTGTCACGGGGAGGCACTTCATCTTCCTGTGCAGCACTCTCTGGTCCCCACTGTGTGGCATGGTGCCTGGTGCATACGAGGTGCTCAATTATATTTGCTGAATGAATGGAGGTGTGTCAGCCACATGTGCTGTCTCTTGGGGAGCCCTGAAGGGAAGGGTGGGGAAGTAACAGCCCCTGAGGAGAGGTCTGGTCTGTGTCCTCAGCTCCTGGGACGTGCTCTGGAGGCCTTTGTTGGCCGGGGAGCTTTCTCCACCGGACAGTCTAACAAAGTGGTGGGGGCTCTGGGCCAAGTGGCATTAGTGTTGCCTCCCCAGGGTCTGGATACCAGCGGTCAGCCATGTGGGCATATGTGAGTGACCTCAGGATACCAGGCTTGTGTGAGTTCCCCTGGCTGGCAGGACTCTGTCACATTGTCACACGCCGATGCTGGGAAAGTACCATGTCCACGACTCCAGGGGAGGGGACAACGGGAGCTCACAGGTGGACTCTGCCCAGGGGTTTCTCCCCTCAGCAGATCTTAATCTGTAGTCTTTCCCTGTAATGAACTGTCACCGCGAGTGTAACGGCCCTCAGAGAGTTCTGGGAGTCCTTCTAGCAAATGACGGACTCTGAAGGTAGCTTTGGGAAATCTCCAGACTTGCCAGAGTGAGGGTGGTCTTGCATGGAATGCTGTCTCTAACTTTGTAGTTGGCACCAAAATTCAAACAGGGCATTTGTGACCCAGCTGTGTGGATGCTGAGCATCTGTCCTGGGAACAAACTTGAGTGCCGGAGGACGCACAGGTGTCTGGGCACCTGCAGCTGAAGGCTCACGTCCAAGACAGTTCTGAGCCCCCAGCTTGTCCTCAGAGGCCAGAGGGCAGACACCTCTTGACTGGCCAGGACTCCAGAGCATCGTGTGGGGAGTGGCAGCTCATGGGGCCCGAGTTGCAGGCTTGAGTCCCTGAACAGAGCTTTGGATGGTTAGCCCATCAGCTCCGCATGGCCAGCTGGGGCGGGGGAGGGACTCAGGCACTAGACTGAGCTCCAGACTGCTAGAGCCTGCTGCCTGCATCTGGGCAAAGTGCAACACGCCTTCAGAGATGGATCGTGAACTCCAGGCTGAGAGGGCCTTACTGAGGGCACCGGCTTCTCTAAGCTGGAGCATACTCACAACAACAGTGGCTGCCATTCATGCTGTCCTTGAAACACTCCAGGGAGGATTTAATTAAATTTTCTTCCACAGCTCATTTCAGGGACCGAGAAGGCTTGCAATCAGGAAATTTCTCCTGATACGGTGTTTAAAACTCTTACACACTGTTGGAGGGAGTGTAACGTAGTGTACAGGCTTTTGGAGGAAGATTTGACAACATCCATCAAAACCCCGTCAGGGCACATGCCCAGGTTAGGGGCTTGATTCCCAGTGGGAGGCGTGCAGGAGGCAACCGATCAACGATTCTCTTTTATCATTGGTGTTTCTTTCTCTCTCCCCCTCTCTATTCCTCTCTGAAATAAGTTAAAAAATATATTAAAAACAAACAAACAAAAACCCAAAACATGCTCACCCTATATGTAGTCTTTCTACTTTGAAGAACAGACCTACTTATGCAAACGTGCAAAGAGGTGTGTATAAGGATGCTTACTGCAGTACTGTTTGCAGCAGGTAAAGCCCCCAAACAGGCTGAATGTGGGCTGTCCTGCTGGGGCTGGGGAGGACAGCCAGCTTGGCAGGTGCTCAGTATGGCCTGGGGCTCTGCATTCAGGGTCTAGGAGCTGGATCACAACTTCCCTGAGGGACCCTGTCCCTTTGAGATGGGGCCAGAAGTGGTCACTGAGCACAGGGGAAGCCTTGAAGCCAGTGACAGAGGGGAGAGCGGTGGCCCTGAGGGAGCCCCTGAGAAAGCAAAGGCCAGTGGAGGTACCTGGAGGGGCAGAGCCCTCCCCAGGAGTTGCACAGGCTGGCGGACCACGGGCCTGGCCCCTGTCTCTTTAGCGCTCTGGCCAGCACTCCCAGTGGCTTGAACTCCTCCAAGGTTCTAAGGGACCAGGAGGTCACCTGCAGCCGGACACGAGCCGGAGAGAGCTGGCCAGAGCCTTCGAATGTTTCAATACAGTGTTTCCCAAGATTTTAAAACAAAATGAACCGAAGTGTTTAATGAGATTATTTTAATGCAGAACCTACAACCACTGTCTATCGTGTTGCAAACAGCTCTCCATGCTGATCAAACGCCTCTCATCTCTTTACAATGGACTCATGACTGGTTCATATAAAGACAATAAAAATTAAATGAGTCATGAGCTCCTAAATCATTCTCTTTGGTCTTTTTACTAATTCACTTCCAAAGAGGAGCTGGCTGTGAGCACATGCTTCATTAGAGCTATTTGTTCCTGGTTTTACACCATTTAGGCCTGGGAAAAAAGCAAGCCTTTAACACATCCTTCAAACACTGCCACGAATACTTTCCTCTAAAGGGTTTTGTTTTTCTGCTTTTATTACTGAGCTCCGCCTGCCGACATCTGAAAGCCCCAAAAAGCAAGATTTGGTGAAAGATGAAAAAAAAAACAATAACCCAATAAAAAAAGAGTGGCTCTTTCAAGTCATTTGAAATATACTGGATTTGCTGTAGGCTTTTTTTTTTTTTTAAAGAATACAATAGAAAAATGTTGCCTCTCCCTGAGAATTTCCCAGCCAAACGATCCCAGGTGCAGGTCTCAGCCTTCTGCTCCCCTCCTGGCTGGGGAGAGGTCAGAGGCTACTGAGACACATGGGCCTGTATCTGCGGGGACACATCCCCAGGGGCCCGGGCACTGCAGCAGTCACTGCTGGAGCAGGAGGCGGCCCAGCTGGCCCCCGAGCGAGGCCTGGGCAAGGCTGGGTGCTGCGGGTCATGTCCCAAGAGTGAGGCACACAGAGAGCTCCGGCTGGGTGTGCAGGTTGGCCGCAGGCCTGACAAGCTCCTGGCCCCTGTCAGTTACGTAACCCCCTTGCCTCCTGGAGTTTCGGTGAGCGGCACATGAGGTGCTTCTCGTGCACAAAGCAGCATGGCCCCCGGCCCCCTGGGCGTGGAGCTGCCCACACTGAGGGTGGAGACAGCAGCAGGGGTTCAGCTGGCCAGCTGTTTTTGTGACGTTGGGATGTCCTCTCCCTGCTTCTGTTCTCCTCATGGGCCGCTCTCCTGTCCCAGAGGATCATGAGGGACAGTGAGAAAGGCAGTTATGAGGGAGGGCGGTGACATTGCTGAGGCAGGGTGTGCAGCTGGGTTTGGGGACAGTCTTTTCACTCCACCCTGAGTGGCTGCTGTACCTTTGGTCTGGATGGAGGACTGAGGCCTAGCATGGACTGCATGTTCAGTTTCTGCAGAAAGTGAGGCAGCCTCTCCCCAGGACCCCCAGAACCCCTAGGTTGGAGGCCAGGGTAGGGGAGGGGCCTATGGATCTGCCTCTGAGATGGGCCCCCACCCTGGTCCCCAAAGCCCGGTTCTGAGCCCTCAGGAGACAGGGGCTGCAGGGGCAGCTCTGGGGGAAAGTCAGGGCTCTGTGGTCCAGGTGAAAAAGTGGGTGCCTGGGTGGGATCGGGGTGTTCCTGGCTTATGTGCAGGGCTCCTGTGAGCACCCAAGCACGCCCCTTCTCTCAGGCTGTCTGACTGACTTCAGGGCTGGGAGAGTCCTCCATGGCTACCCAGCTGGTCCCCTTTCCACTTGGGTGCCTGCAGTGACAGGTGTCTCAGTAGCTCCTAAGCAGAATTCTTCCTGATGATAGGCTAAGCCCATGGGGATGTGGCTGAGGCCCTGGACGGAGTGCCCTCTGTACCTGACATCGTGCTGTCTGAACAGAGCAGGGCCGGGCCCACTGCCCGCGGGCCACAGTGGGGTGAGGGTCTGTCCTCCGTCCGACGCCAGCTCAGGCCCACTCCTGGACAGCAGCCTCGAGCTTGGGCTCCAGCTCTGGGAGGTGCCATGGGAGGTGCCATGGCCTTGCCCCCAAGTAGCTTCGGAGGTGGGGGCAGTGGGTCATGTCCTGAAAGCTAAAGTGGGAGGCCGCAGGGCCGGTCTGAAGCGCCCAGACCCATGACTGCCTCAGTAAAGAAACCAGTGGCAGCTGGCCAGGAAGCAAACACAGCACAGGCAGCCTTGGTTAGCTTGCGTAGGTGTGGGGGTGGAAACTATTGATTTCTGATGGAACAAACAGAAGGAGGCGGCACACTCCAGAGACCCCCTGCCAGCGGCCACGGGGTGCTCCCGGCTGTACCTTCTGCTGGGAGCGCCTGTCTCTGGGCCTTGAACTCTTGGTCCCTGATGCTGCTCTGCTGGGGCGGTGTTTTTCCTGGTGTGGCGGAGGGGGATCCCTCATGCAAGCTGGGGCCTCCTGCAAAGGGGTGGGTGGCTCATGCAGCCCCAGGAGGCACACCAGGTCCTGCCTGAACTACCGGGCAGCCTGGGGCACTGCCCCACGCTGAATGCACTACTGGGGAGGAATCCCCCTAACCCCGCTCCTCTCACACTCCCAGAGCATGAGCAGGGTTCCTCCCATTTTTGGGTCCCACTTATTTGGGGTCCCCCTTGGGTGCATGTTTAATCTTAGGCTGGAAGGGGCTCATGGTCAAACAGACAGTTGACCATGTCACTCCCCAATTTAAAATCTACGAATCCCACTGCCTGTGGGGACAGCCAAGATCCTTTATGCTATTATTCAAGCCTGTCATGTTCTGGCCCCAGCCCCCCACCCAGACTCCTCTCTTGCTTATCCCTGTCCCCTGAACCTGGGCCAGAACTTCCCCTTCCTCCGGCCCCCAGAACTGGCTCCCTCCTTGTAACATGGAACCTGTAACTCTGCCTTTTGATGTCTCAGCCCCCTCGAGCCCGAGGGTGTCTTTGCTCTACGCTCTGGCACAGGCCTTGGATTCACCAGCTCATAGTATGTGCGTCCAGAGGATGACTCTCCGTCTGCACCATCTGGACGGACACACACACACACACACACACACACACACACACACACACCCGGGACTCATGAATGCTTGTGACAGCGACACTGATCGCTGGGGAATCCGAGAGGCTCCTTCCCACTCGGCTCCGGGCTAAAGGGTACATTTACTTTCTAATCAAATATTATTCTGATGCTCGAGGCATCCTTGGTGTTTGCAAGTCAGAAAAGTTTAATTACATGTGTCATTAGGATGGCATTCTGTAATGGCCCTGTGAGTGAATTCATTAACAGAATTCTTAACAGATAAGACAAGACAAATTAATATTTTGTTGCCCATGAAAGCGTCTCATTAAGAGAGTAGTGAAAAAGTGATTAATATTTTGTTGCCAATCAAGATGTCTCATCCGAATGACAAAACAAGGAGGCCCGCACCTCCCCATGCTCGCTCGGCTCCCGCCTTGGGTTTTGTAGGCTGATCAGCTTCCTGGTCTGTGCAGTGTTCTGTGCCAGGCGCTAATTACCACGTGGGGGACAGTATCCATCTCTGACTGCAGCGGGCGGGGGCGGGCGGGGGCGGGCGGGGCGGGCACTGGCATGCTGTATGCTGAGAGTCTCTAGAAGCTGTTCAATCCCTGATCTTTGCCCCGTCAGGGCTGCCTTTCTAGGCTGTTCTCCCCTGACCACATCAAAAATACCCCTTGAACCCAGAGGACTTGGTTGTACCCCCACAGCTGACTTCTTCCCAGGGCTGCTGTCCTCACTGTCCCCAGACGGGGACTGCTCCTTATGAACACCTGCTGTGTGGGCACCTGGCTAGTCGTGTCACCATCTTCAGCCTCAAAATGCCCCCGCAGGGAGGACATCCTCATCCCCATGTCCCCAGAGGCTCAGAGAAGTCACACAGTTCACCCACCAGCTCTGGACCTGCAGGAGGTGGCTGGTCATTGTCCGTCTCCCTGCCTGAATTGAGACTGACATGGATGGTGTTGTCCCGTCCTGAGGACAGGCAGCAGGGGCAGCCCAGCGTCATAGCTGCCTGACTGGGGAGCCTCAAGGCTTCTGCTGGCTGCTTGCTGGGCACTCAGGATGCAAGGTGTTTGGTGGCAGCAGCAGCAGCAGCAGCAATAGTAATAATGATGATGATGATGAGGAGGAGAGTGATAATAGCATGGATCACTTATGCCAAGAATGTCACATGTATCTTCTCATTTAATCTGCAACTGTAACCCTATGAGGCAGTGACTATTCATACCCATTTCACGGAGGAAGAAACTGAGGCTTAAGGAGTCAAGTGGCCTTTCCAAGGTCACTCAACTACTAAGTGGCAGAGCTGAGACTTAAACCCAGGTACCTTTGACCCCCCAGAGATTGTGCCCTTCACTGGCAGGCTGTGCTGCCTCCCTCCTCTTCCTAAGGCAGGGGAGCCACATACACCTGCATGCACATATGTATATGTGTGAATAGGTGTGTGTATGTGTTGTGTGTGTGTACTTGTGTTGTGTGTGTTTGTGTGTGTAGAATGTGGTTGCATGCATCAGGCCCGAGGACCCCTGTGGGGCTGGTGCTGCCCTGTACCCTCACATGGGGGTTTCTGAGAAGTTCAGAGCCCTGCCTGTGTGTGGGCTGCTGACTTGACCACGAGCAGCAAGTGCTTCCTGGGAGGTAACGAGAAGCCATTAATCTCCAGTTGCACCCACAATTACCCAAATTGCTAACCTCACTGTGCAAAGTAAAAATGCAATTGAGTTGGTGCTGGAGGCATGTTTAAGGGAGGGAAACACACTCAAAGTAATTTAATTAACTGATGGCAAGTGCATTAAGAGGAGTTCTGCCTCAGCCTTTATTTCTGGTGTCTTTAAATAGAGCATCAAGCAAGGCCCGTGGATGTTCAGACAAACACAGGCAGACCTGTTCTGGTTCTGAACCAATCACTACTGGCCACACACGGCTAAAAGCTGATGCCCACCTTGACAGCTTTTGTACATACAAACGTGCACCCCGACACACACACACACATGCACCCAGGACACTACCCTCCCTTGCTAAGACCCCAGACACGCTCTGGGGTGTCTTAGGCTCAGAAGACTTCCCATCAGCATCTGCCCGTCAAGCAGCCACCGGGTTTGTGCTGGCACTGACATTCAGATATGGGTAGAATCCAGCCTATGAGGAAATCACAAGGAAACGGACCTGCCCAGTGTGACTGGGGGGAGGGCACTCCTGCCAGCTCTGCCCAGAATGGAACTCCAGGATGGCCCCTCTTTCTGTCTGCTTCCTGCACAATTTCCAGGGTGCAGCAAGAATCCCAACTCTGGAGGATTCCTGCAGAATTCCATACGGGGCCCTCCCCATAAAGCAGACTGCAAGGTCGTGGGTTTAGCTGCCCTCTTGTGGCCAGCGGCATTGCTAATCACACTCCTGCTTGCACGGGCATGTCTCTAGGGCTGGGGAGCTCACTGCCTGCTGTGAGGGCTCACTCCATCCACAGGCAGGGCTGTGGCTGGAATGGGGTTCAGCTAAGGAGCTAAAATTGGTTTCTTTTTGGGGTTCGCCCTGGCCCTTTGTCCTAGTCCAACTCTGGGGTCACACAGACCAGCACCTCCCCCAGCACCTTAGCACTGTTAGCGGGAACTGGCCACACATCCCACAGGTCTTCCTTCTCTGGCCCAGGCATCCCATTCTGAGCCAGTTGACCTGTCCTGTGCCAAGACCAGGGCTGCCCCCCGTTTCTGCTGACCTGGCAGCACCCTGCTTGGTGACGTCATTCTGTCTTCTCACACGAACTTCTGGGAAACCATTTCACCCACTGAGCCAAACCAGGGCCAATGAATATGCTTGAATGAATCCCTGTATTTCTCAAGTCCAGCAGAAGGGAGGTACCACTAATGTCGCTTTTCTGATAAATTAATTCATTGAGGATCAGCTGTTTAAGAAATTGCTTCAGTGCTGCAGGCAGTGTGGGTGACGCTGGGACCCCAGCCCAGGCTGCCGGGGCCCTCAGAGTGCAGAAGTTCTCCTGTTGGTCACACCAGGCTGTGTGAGCTCAGGGCTCTCCCACGCAACGCATCACCCCCCATTTCCCACTCCATAAGCAAGGCCCCAGCGGGCCCCAGGCTGGACCTAATTTTCTTTCCCCTCATCACCTGGCCTCTGCCCTCCAGCCAACCCAGCCCAGGAGCTCGCCTCTGCCCTCCACAGGGAACCCCTCTTCCCCATGTCCAGCTGCCTATATTCTGCCCAGCTTTAGGCCCGGAGTTTCTCCTCCACCCCCCAGGGGACCTCACCCAGATGTTCTTTCTCCCTGCCCGGAGCCCTCCCATCTGGCCATGTTCTCTGTTGCACTGTGGTCCCTCCCTCTGAGCGGTGGGCTCGTTACACAGCCCCATCCTCTCACATCCCATCCTCACGCCCACCTCCTGGCCTTAACTGCTTTGGCCTGTAACAAGGACCTCCTCCCCTGCCCCCTTGCTTCCCCGTTCCCCTTCTTCTGGGCCTGGCCGGCAGGCGTACAGCCACCAGGCATCCTGCCTCTGCCTGTGGTGGGACTTGGGTTTTCTGGTACCTCCAGGTGTCAGGCAGCAGGTTGGGAGGTACCAAATGTGGGTGGCAGAAGAGAGCCCTCAGGCCCTGCCTCTGCCACAGCCTTGCACAGGCTACTTCCCCTGGACGCACGTTTGAGCTCCAAGTCAGAGCCAGGCCACTTACGTTGATGTCTTCCAAATCCAGGAAGTTCAGGGCGAGCCCGTTGCGCTTCCAGACGATGGGCGGGCGCAGGTCTCCGCGGACAGCACACGTCAGCACGGTGCTCAGCCCCACGGTCACGGTGGCCACGCTGACCCTCTCCTCGGGGGCGAGGCTGAGCTGAACCACCTCTGCAGGGAGAAGAAGGCCGTCAGGTGCCGGGGATTTCCTGCGGGGCAGGGGCCGAGGGTGCTTGAAGGCAACGGGAATTTGTCCACCACGTGCTGACAGAATGGACAGATGGACATACCTGCTGGGAGAGGGGCCACAACTTATGCCAAATGGCCAAAGGGCTCTGTGGGTTAAAGGGCTCTGTGGGTCAAAATGGGCCAGGAACCACAGCGAGTGCACAGGAGCCACCTGGGCTGTGGCTGGAATGTGGGCTGCCAGCCCTGGGGCCATCACACAGAGACCCGGACAGACGGGCAGCGCCCGCCATGTGCTCCCGGCCTCGGGCCTCACGAGGGCTGGGCCCGGCTGGGTGCAGTCAAGCTCTCCTTCTGGGGGCAGCGTAAAGGTTGCGCTGTCTGCAGTCTGGGGAATGGACTGGCTGACCTTTGAAGGCTTGTTTCTGTCTGAGGATTCTCTGAACTTGGATTTGGATTTCTGCTCAGCCACCATGCACGGTAGCCTTTAATTTTTTGAAGTGTACTTTAGGCTGCACAAATTATTAATCGTTGCCATTTCACACTTGATAACTGGCACGAAGACTGGTCATTCTTCAGGCAAATGGGAAGGGTCTAAAATATTTCCCTTTAACCACAGGCTTTCTGAAATTCTTGGGATTTATGAAAACATTAACCAGACTCAGATGTTCCAAAACCAAAATGGGATCAGGCTTGGAGGGAGAGTCACCAGCCCACAGGCTGGACTGCCTCCCCCAAGTCTGCAAGTCAGGGGGCTTGGGTCAGAGACGGCATGAGCTGAGGGAGGCAGCTGGCTCGGGGGTAAGGAGGGCTGTGCTTATTCTGGGATAACAGCAAAAATGCTCGGAGCCCTGTTTACTCTGACTGAGACTCTGTCAGGGCCTAGGGGTGTCTGACAGGTGTGGAGCAAGGCAGAGAGCTGGGGATGGAGCTGTGTGACTCAGTGGGGCACTTTTGAGCTGAGATCAGGCAGAACATCTGTGCTCACACCCTCCTGCCAGCGTGTGTGGGAGAGGGGAGGGGAAGGGGAGCCAAAACAGCCGCAGGCACGAAGCCACAGGCGCGATGCACTGCAAAGCAGACGCAGTCAGGTGGGAACCTGAGGAGCAAAGCCCTGTCCACCCACAGTCATTCAGTGCCCTGGGCCCACGAAGAGGAACAAGGTATATACTAGTACTCGGTGCTCAATCAGCGCTTGTTGGACGGATGGATGCAAAATGGAGAAAATGGAAATAAAGGAGGAAAGGAGCCAACGGGCCAGTGGAGAGGGGACAACCACACACAGGACAAATGTGGCTCCCGGTGACGGAGCCGCAGGAGGAAAGATAAGCAGCCCGTGATTGATGCAGATGCAACCCGCGCAGTATTTCACAAACGAAGGCGCATTTCACATTCCCTCTTCAATCACGTTCTGTGTGCCGCCCTCCCACCTCGGAGTCATGAGGCTTATTTCTCAGGGCAGAGAAGGCGCTAGCCCACTGCATCTCCACCCGGCTTTGGAGATAGAGGGCAGAGAGAGGAGAGATAAGGAGAATTTGCTAAAATTGTCTAGCTTCCCCTGTGCTGTGCTGGCCCTTAGGGCTCAGAACCCAGATTCTCCCCAAGTATAGACAAGGTACCTCTTCCTCATGGGATTCCTTGCCTGGTGTGGCCCAGTGGTTGAGTGCCCACAAGGTCAGGGCACATGCCCAGGTTGCAGGCTCAGCCCCCAGTAGGGAGCGTGTAGGAGGCAGCTGATCTGGGCCCAAAGGCAATGACCTCCTGACCTTGAGGGCTGAATAGTGCCAGTGGGGGCTGCGGGAGGCTGAACCAAGGGAACCTCAGACTCCAGAATCCACCAGGCTGAGAGAGCCTAGACCAGGAGCTCAGCCAGGGCTGACCTCTGACAGGGCAACTGGGGAGTATTGGGGTGGGGTGGGGGGTGGGGGGGTGCGGTCCCGGCAGCAGAAACTGGAGGTGGTGGAGAATGGCAGGGTGCTTAAATCCACACTCAGAAACCAGATAGAGGAGCAGCTGGGGACGTGGGGTGGGGTGGGGAATTGGAAACAGGAAACATTTTTCTTAGGGAGAGCATTACTTATGTGGACTGCAAAAATGATCATCAGCCTGGACTCAGCTGTATAATGGATTGAATATTTAGGTGCATTTTTCTCCCAATGGCTGGTGAGTAGGGCTTGTGAAGAAGTCAGGTATGTTATCACTTACATGGCCAATTAATCTATGACAAAGGAGACAAGAATATACAATGAGGCAAAGACAGTCTCCTCAAGAAATGATGTTGAGAAAATGATGTAAAAAACAAACAAAAAAACTAGACTGCTTTCTCACACTATATACAAGAAAATAACTCAAAGTGGATTAAAGATGTATATAAGACCCAAACCATAAAAATCTTAGAAGAAAACATAGGCAGTAACTCTGACATTTCTCTTAGTAATATATTTTTTGGATATATCTCCGTGGGCAAGGGAAACAACAAAATAAACAAATGGGATTATATTAAATTAAACAGCATTTGCAAAGTTAAGGAACCATCAACAAAACAAAAGGACAACCTATTGAATGGCAGACGACAGTCACCAATGATGCATCCATTAAGGGGTTAATATCCAAAATATATGAGGCATTCATAAAACTTAACACCAAAAACAACAACAACACACACACACAAACAAACAAACAATCAACCCCATTAAAAAATGGGCAGAGGACCTGAATAGACACTTCTCCATAGAGGACATACAGATGGCCTAAGACATGTGAAAGGATGCTCAGCATCACGAATCATCAGGGAGATGCAAATTAAAACCACAATGAGATATCACCTCACTCCTGTCAGAATGGCTATCAATAAATCAACAAGCAGCAAGTGCTGGCGAGGATGTGGAGAAAAGGGAACCCTGTTTACTGTTGGTGGAAACGCAGATTGGTGCAGCCATTATGGAGAACGTATGTAGGTTCCTCAAAAAAATTAAAAATAGAGCTATTATATGACCAGCAATTCCATTCTGGATATTTATAAAAAAAATCCCCACAAAACCAAAATACTAATTCAAAAAGATATATGCACCCCTTCACTCATGCACTGATGCACCCCAGGGCTCCCATGGTACCCTGAGGCCTGAGAACCCTTGTCTTAGAAGATGGGGATGTCTGCATAGATGGAAAGGGAGTGCAGGTGGATTTGGGGAGGTGAGGTAGACTGGCTGGCTGGGGGTCAGGGGGCCCTAATTACCAGGCTAGGAGCACCACCCTCATTTGGAATGTAACACTTACGTGCAACGCAGGAGGCCTCCCTCCACGTGGCCCCAAAGCAATATATTTCAAAAAGTTTTAAAAAAATGTCTGCAGGAGCCTATAGCACAGGGCTAAAAACAACCAACCAACCAAAGCACCCCAGGAAGGAAGTGTGTGCATCTAGGTCTCTGCCCTGGGACTGCCGGCTCCCGCGACCTTGCTGAGCACACCCGCCCATCATCTGTATGTCTGAGGACATGCACTTAGCACAGGAAAGACTCGCAAAATCAGAATGGTGCATACTGACAGACCATCATAATTCTGCTGTCAACTACACAAACATTAACCAAAGTGCAAATATTTGGATCATTTAAAGTTTAATTAAATGTTGTTTTATTGAATTTAACTCATGTCAATATTCTCCAGCTCCGTGTAAAATTCTGAAGAGATTTATGGCAACCGAACCTCTCCTCACTCCCAGTTATTTGCTGTGCGGCACGCCTTCCTCTGGCAGCCCCGCTTCCCTGCTAAGTGACCCCCCTGCAGAATGCGGCTATAGGAAGAGGCTGGTGCCCTTGGAAAGAGAAGGTCAGAGCAGTCAATGGGGAGCTTGTCCAGGCCTGTTGGGCAGAGACGCCCCCAGATGACAATGGCCCTGTGATAAGAACTGGAAGGCTGCCTGGCGAGCAGGGAATTT
Source organism: Cnephaeus nilssonii (assembly GCF_951640355.1). Taxonomy (NCBI): domain Eukaryota; kingdom Metazoa; phylum Chordata; class Mammalia; order Chiroptera; family Vespertilionidae; genus Cnephaeus; species Cnephaeus nilssonii. Next base: position 74,960,963 of record NC_137076.1, read on the forward strand.
GGGGCGGGCAAGGGAGTTAGGGGGCCTCACAACTTGGGACTCCTACCTCCCTATGCACCTGGCCTTCTGACGTCAGTGGGCTTCCCCTTGTTTCCCCTGGGATTAAGAGGGACAGGCTGCACGGCCACGGTTGTCGAAGTCAGCGGGAGACAGACCTTCGTGGCGCACTAACTAGGCTGCGTGTCCGGCAGTGGGGTCCCAGGCAGGGCTGTTTGGGGCTCCGGTGCCTAGCATGGTGCCTGGCACACAGTCGGTAGCTTCAGGCCAAGTTGGGCTGACAGCTGTCTCCGGGGAGACACCTAGCTCACTGTCTAGGTCCTTCAAACCAGAGCGGCAACACCCTTGGTTTTCCAGACACAAGGTGTTGCAAACACCAGCTCTCAGCCTGCTCCCTGCACACCTGCTCTCCCTGCTCCTTGGAGCTTGGAGAGAAGGGGCGGTGCTGCGGTGAATGGACCCAGGGTGAGCAGGTAACAAACACGCTTCCTGAAAACAGGAGGCCATGAGACTTCAGTCGCTGGAGAGCCGGTGTTAGTTCCTATTACAGCTTTCCCGTGACCTCGGGTGCTGTTCCTCACACTGCACTGAACTCGATGAGACACTCATAAGCCCATCAGCACCTTCTCAAGCAGGATTCTGGTGCTTCACAGCAATAAAAATTAAATTTCTCAAATTCTCGTCAAGTTGGCGTTAGTATTTATATGTTAGAAATGCACTAATGGAACACATTCCTATTCTCAGATTCTCGTCAAGTTGGCGTTAGTGTTCGCATGTTGGAGATGCACTAATGGAACACATTCCCATCTGGACAGTTGGCATTTTTTTTTTTCCAAATGATGGTCTTGGTGAAAAGAGCCCGTCAAAAGCTCAATCAACCTGCCTGCACAGCGATATTTTATTTATTTTTAAAAATACGTTTTTATTGATTTCAGAGAGAGGAAGGGAGAGGGAGAGAGATAAGAACATCAGTGATGAAAGAGAATCATCTATCGGCTGCCTCCTCACACCCCCAACTGGGGATGGAGCCCACAACCTAGGCATATGCCCTTCCTGGGAACCGCACTGCAACCTCCTGGTTCATAGGTCAACACTCAACCACTAGCCACACTGATCGGGCTGCACAGTGATTTTTAGACTGAACCTTGCAGGGCAAAGCCAGTCTCAGGGGCCTGCTTGAGAATTAGGGCCATCTGGGGAGAGAGCCAGGTGGGCGCTTAGACACAACTCTGCGGCTGCAGCCTCTTCTCACAGTGTTCTCCTTGTAAATTCATGTTCTTTCCTCAGAATGAACCCCTCAGGTGACCTGGGAGTCGCCAAAGGAAGTGTGGCACCTGTGGGACAAGCTCTATTGATCTGGTCTTGTTCCTGTGACCAGGGCCACACTATGAAGTTGGTAAGTAGGACAGAAACCATGTCTTCTGACCAAGTAGGGGACAGGCAACGTCTCAATGTCTCCTGGACATGATGACTTCACCTGGCATTTGCAGATACAACAGGTGGGATGCGTTGTGTCCCCCCCTTTCCCCTCCACTCACTCCTTTCCAACAGCTGCTGGCACTTGGCAGGTGGGAGGCTTGGAACGAGTTGTTGTAGGGCCTTTCATCTTGACACTCCCATTTTGAGCACTGAGCTGTGTCTGGCCTCCTCAGGGGGCTCTGGACCAGCCAGACGTGCACTTGTCCAAAATTTCCTGTTTCTTTATGCAAAATCTGATTCAATTTTTGTGCCATCTTCAGATTCCCTCCTCCTTGTTTTATTTTTGGAGTTCAGACACCATCTCTTCCTGGGTTTGAGCCTGCTGGCTTTCAGACTGGAATTTATGCCATCGGCTCTCCTGGGTCCCCAACTTCCTGACTGCAAATCTCAGCTGCCAAAATCATGTGAGCCAATCCTCTCTCTCCATCCTTCCACCCACCCACCCATCCATCCATCCATCCATTCATCCACCCATCTGCCCATCCACACACCTACCCACTCATCCACCCACCCACCCACCCACCCACCCATCGATGCATCCTATTTGGTTCGTTTCTCTGGAGAACCCTGCCTAATGCAGTCATCATCCACGCTACCTTCTCTCCTCTGTGGAGACTGTGTGGTCATGTATTTTGTGAAAGCGAAGAACACAGCCTCCTAGTTGCTGCTTGAGAGCTGCCTGACCTGCTCAGACCTGATAAGGGTGAGAAGCAGCCTCTGCTCTGTACTACTGAGACTTGGGGGTTTCTACAGCAGCTGGTGTTAATTACCTAGTACACTCCCTCAGAAGAGAAAGAAAGAAACTGTAGTGAGCTGAGGAAGGGACCTGTGAGAGGCCAAGTTATTCAGGCCAGGAACCCTCTGAGAATCCTCTGTTGAGAGGAGATCCAACTTCTGCTCTGATATCCCCTGAACACCCTTGTCCAGGCAGCTCACTCTCATCCCACAGCCCTTTCTACTGCTTTCATGATCAGATAGTGTCCAGACTCTGGGCAAGGGAGGGGGCCTCAGAGTGGGCCGGGAGAGAACGTGTATAATAAGCACTACAGATAGAAAGAACAAGATGCTGAGAGAACAGCAGGGAAGCCTATTAGGATGTGAGTGGGAGTGGCGGTGGGAGCCTCTTTCATTAGGAGACATTTAACCAGTTAACCGCCACACGTCCAAAACGGAAACCATCCCCACATGCCGCAATATTTTGAATTTAATTTAAAAAATCAATTTGCAATGACTATTATAAAAATAAATATATTACTCACAATTTGGGTGTTCTTGAATATTTTCAGTGGAAAGTTCTCATGAAAAATGATTTTAAAGTGTGTCCAGAAAACATTTTTTTTTTTTTTTTTACAGACCTGCATGGCGTGTGGGGAAGGTCCGCCGCTTGCGTCTACAGACGCTTCTGGCGTACAATGGGTTAAGTGGAGATCTCTAAGATGAGAAGAAAAGCACCTAGGCCAGTGGTCGGCAAACCGCGGCTCCCGAACCACATGCGGTCCTTTGGCCCCTGGAGTGTGGCTCTTCCACAAAATACCACGTGCGGGCGCGCATGTACAGTGCGATCGAAACTTCGTGGCCCAGGCGCAGAAGTCGGTTTTTGGCCTGGGCGAGTCTATTTTGAAGAAGTGGTTCTAACGCCGAGCCACACTCAAGGGGCCAAAGAGCCGCATGTGGCTCGCGAGCCGCGGTTTGCCGACCACTGACCTAGGCCAAGACTGGGGAAAGGGCATTCTGCTAAGGGAAAACAGCTTGTTCAAAGGCCCGACGAGCTGAGAATGCTCTGGGAACGGAGGAATGGCAGTGTGGCCAACGCCAAGGGAGCAAAGCACAGGTGCAGAGAAGTGGGAAGTGCCAGGTGGCCAGGCAGAGGCGTGGTGAGGGCTTAGAAGTTTAATTTCAGGCCGTGGAAAGGGATCGGGAGGATTTTAAGTCAAGGAGGGATGTGATCTGAATTGCAGGGATCATTCTGGCTGTTGTGTGAATAATAGGCTGTTGGGGAGAGGAGAGGAGGTGGGGTGACCCTTTAGCAGGTGAGACAGTACTAGTTCAGGTGAGAGACAGGGGTGACTGTGAGACGGAGAGAAGAGGCTTGGAAATAGTGTGGACGAGGGGCAAGGAAAAGGGGTGCCAGGGATGACTCCTGAGCTCCTGGCTTGATCCTCTTGCCATTTCCCGAGTGAGGCAAGCTGGGAGGTGCAGGGACCCACACGCAGTCTTAATGCACCATCTCAGTATCGACTAATAATCCTCTAAACTTCCCTAAGGCATTTGATCTGCAACTCGATTGCAAACATGTTCTGGGTCTCTCCAGTGAGTAGGCTTTGAAATGATTTCTAAACTGCAGTGTTCTTGTGACTAAGAACCTTTGGCCGAGGAAGAGGGAGCAGACACAGTTTCTGCTGCGCAGGTGTCTCTCCTGGAGTCCCCGGGCCTGGGGTGTGTCCAGCAGGCAGCCCGAGCAGCGGAAGCCAGACAGGGAGCTGGTCCCGCTGGGTCCCCTCACCCCACCTGAGCCCTCTGACTGGGACCATTCTCCCCGCATCAAAGGGGAGAAGCCATCTGGGTCTTGCAAAAACAGCAATAAATGGAGCTTTTTCTATTTAATTATTCAGTCTCCTGAGAACGCTAAGTCACGGTTGGGTTTTGTAAACAGGCAGCAGCAGACCATTTTGGAGAGCAGCTCACATCAGTGTGTTTGTTTTTGTTTCCATTCCAATTTCCCGAGCGTGCCACAGCACCGATGAACCCCTGAGGAGTGGTCCCAAGCCCGGCCTTGGGCTCCGCTGTTCCCAGCACCCACGGAGCTCCTGCCAACTTCCATCTTTAAAGGCAACGTTGCTCACGGCCTCCATCTCTTTCCAGCACGCCTCCCAAGATTCATGGGTGAGCTGGGTTCAGACTTTGTCCTCCCTCTGGGCACCCCCTGTGCTCTTTAGAACACATCCGGGAAGCTCCCGTGGCCTTGGTCACTGAGTGTTTTACCATGCCCAGGAGGGTGGGTGGGATTGGGGGCAATTCAGGTTTGGAACTTGGAGGAGCCTTGTCCCTCTCTGGCTGGTGATGCTACAGGCACCAACAGGAAAAGGGCAGCCCGGGGTTAGAGAGGAGGTCTCGGGGGCAGGGGTCAGAGGTGTGGATGAAGATGAGGTCAGGAGCCAGGCTGGCGGGGCCCATGAGGATGGTGAGGAGTTGGGGTTTTATTGCATGAGAATCCATTCTCCGGAGGACTTTGAGCAGGAAACTAAAATGGTCTAATTTATGCTATTAAAGAACATCTGTGCGTGGGGCAAGATGTCTTCATTTTCTTTACAGAAAACCTTGACTGGAAATGGGCTGACTAATAAGGAAAAGTTCTCATCCACTTAATGAGAAGAGGGAGTTTCCTGGGTAGGTTGTTCTGTGGTTCTGGAATGTCGCCGAGACGCAGGCTCTGCAGCCCTCAGTGTGTGGCTATACCCTACAGATCTAGCCTTGCAGGCGGGCACTTCATCCCAGAGTGGGGGATGGGGACTCTGCTGTGCGTGAGCTGTAAGAACAGGAAGCTTTTCCCAGAAGCCCCAATGCTGAGGTCCCCTCACGTTCCGTTAGCCAGATCTGTGTCTCGTGCTCACTCCTAAAGCAACTACGGCAAGAACCACCAGGACTGGCTGGGAGAGGTGTGTGGCTGTGGGAGGGGGTGGGCCAACCTCAGGAAGGGGTGGAGGCTGTTGGGGGGGCACCTGGAGTTGTGTGGAGGGTGGACAGAATGGGCAACAGAGGAAGACAGGAGACCTGTGAGGGGCCCATGCTGCAGGTGCCAGTGGCTTAGGCCAGAGCAGAGGGTGACAGAGCTAATGGATTGGTGATTTATTAGATGGGGTATGGGGTTTGAGGGAAAGGGCAGAATCAAGAATAGAAGCTAGAATTTTGGCCTTAAAAACTAAGTAGGTGTTGGTTCCATTTACTAAAAGGCTGAGAGAGAGAGAGCAGACATTTGAGGTAAAATCCAGACTCTGTTTTTACTGTAGTAGGTGGACGGAGGGGTGGGCAGTTGGCTAGATGAGTCTGGGGCTCCGAAGAGTAGTCCAGGCCAGGAGACACCTTCGGAAGCCATCCATGTCTACATGATATTGAAAGCCAGGGACCAGAGATCATTAGGGAGTATGGTCTCAGGGAAGAGGTCTAGAACCGAGTCCTGGTGCCCCCAAGGTTTAGAGGTGAGAGGATGAGGAGGAGTCACAGGAGGCGGAGCCTGGGAGGGAGGGTGGGGGTCACCTGTGCCCAGCGCCGCCAAGAGCTCCCCTCAGCCCAGGACTGAGATTTGATCGCGGGCAACGTGAAGGTCCTCTGGGACCTTGACATTTGGAACCTGTCATGCTTCCTGAGAGCGTTGGGGAGTGAAGTGGACTCTGGGATGGACTGAAGGAGAACGGGATGTAAGGAGGTGGGAGAAGGGGCACTTTAGGAGAGTTTTGTCATGAAGGGGAGCAGAGAGATGGGATGGTTGGTGAAAGGCCAAGGAAAGACTGGTTTGTGTTTTGAGGTGTTGTGTTTGCGAGCCAGTGGAGATGATCCGATGGAGAGGGCGAACTTTATGATGCAAAAGAGAGAAGGGGCAATATTAGGAGGGAAGTCCCTGGGTGAGTGAGAGCGGGAATTCCCCAGAGAATAAGTGGCCTCTCTCGGGGCAGGGACTTTGTGCCTGGCTGCAGATGGAGACGGGGGGGAGGGGGGGTGCACCTGATGATGAAAGACGAAGGCAGAGAACCCTATCATGTGTGCTTGGTCCAAGGACAGATCTTGGTAAGAAAAACGCTTCCCGTTTCCTCTCCAGAGACTCCCCCGCCATCTGTCAGTTTGGAAACCTGCGCATCCTGACCCACGGCAAATTGCTTGTCGCTGCACTTGACGACGTCGTGCCCGCCTTGCGAGGCACATGCGGAGGCTGCAGGCTGGCTGAGTGAGCGCTCCATTTTAGGGATGAATGAACCCAAATCTCATTCACTTCTCCCCCTTTTACAATTACAGTCGAACCACCTTCGCACCCCTCGTAACCCACCCGTCTCTCCTCGTCTCCTCCGAGGCTGCTCCTGGTCAGGACCCCACTAGTGGCCGGGGCACCAGCCTCTTCCCGGGAGATGTCCCAGCAGGCGGTTTCCCTACAGACCTCTTCCCCGCCCACTGGCTCCTCGGCCTGGCATTTAAGGCCCACGAGCCCCCGTTTCCAGTCTCATCTCCCACAGCTCCCACTTAGCTGGCCCCAAGCCAAACTCCCTGCTGTTGTCCATTTGTGTCCTGGGCTTTCCCACATGCGCTGGCCACGTTGGCACCAGCTGGCGGAGGAGCTCAGTGCTATGCAGACATGCCCACGACATCTCAGCTCAAACCAGTGAAGCTGGTAAGGATGAGTGTGAAGAATTCCAGGCTCTAGCTCTGCCCTGCCACGCCCCACCCTGAAACCAGTGTGGCCACAGCCCTGCACCCAGAGAGGGTGCCTCTGGGGCAGGGGTGGCGCAGGGCGTGAACCTTCAAAAATAGAGGAATTCCAACTGTCCCCAGGGTAGCCGAGAAACTAGAGGTTTGGGAAATTGTTTCCCATAACAATTGATGAAGGTATCATTTGGTGGGTTGATTTCTGGAGAACCAGCTGCAGAATAGGGGCTCAAGGCTGGCAGGAGGTGCCCCCCTCCCCCCAGGCAGGCTGTCCAGCACCCCTGCAGGGATGGCAATCCGGGACCTCATCCCAGTGGCAGGCTTGTCCCATGTAGAGGATGGGGAAACCGAGGCAGGACCAACACCCTGCAGTTCAGCACAGGCCTTTTTTTTCTTCTTAGCACCCCATTTCTGTGCACTGGGGTTGAAGGGAGAGGGGGGCAATTATAAATTCCAGAAAAAACAAATCTGGATCTCTTCCTCAAGAAGTCAGAGAGGGGTCATTGAAGAGTTAAACATGGTGCCATGCACCCACCGCCAAGGCTCCTCCACCAGGCTGGGGGGGGGGGAGGGGGGGGCAGAGGAAGTCCCTGGCACTGGGCACTGGCAATACTGTCCTTGGCAATGGGGTGGGCAATTTATCTTAATCTCATGTGTGTTTTGTTTGTGGTTGTGCTGCTGAATGACTTTTTGGTTACAACTGCACAGCCTTATGGGGACTGGGGCCACTGTGGGAGTCCCACCGCCTCCAGCAGAGGGGGCGTGTGCGCCCCTGAGCAGAAGTCAGCGTGCTGACAAATGGCTGCTGCGTCAGGAGGCCTTGCAGGCCCTGTGTGGGGACATGCTCGGGCCTCACCTGGGACATGGCCCGTGTCGGGAACCTTCAGCCAAAGCTGTGCCGGGCCCGGCCAGGTTTCTCTTTTGCACGTTGTAACAACAGGCTCAGGTTCAGGGTTAAAGGGGTCCGAAGTCTTTGGGATAAAGCACCTTCTAGTTCTAGTGCTCCCTGATACACACCACACACAGAAGCAACCCATACCGATACCCAGGGCCCTGTCCACACTCCTCCATCCCTGGAGACCCTGGTTTCATCTCCCCCTTCCCCAGCACCCTAGTGTATACTGACATCTGGCTGTCTGGAGCGCCCCCGTGAGGCGGTCCTTCCTGCCATTGTAACCCCACCTGGACCAAGATGTCCCTCCTCAGCCTCACCTCCCGTCTCCACTCTGGCCAATCAGGAAGGAAAGGATTCTGAGAAGCCGACAAGATGCCATTTTAAGAAGAAAAGGAAAGAAAACCCTTAGGAGCATTGCTGTTTTGGGGTCTCATGGTGATGAGACAGGGGCCCTTGGGTTTGAGGGCTGAGATCTTAGGAATTCATGCTCATGTGGGATGGCGGGTGGGGGGTCTGGGGACCGTTTCAATCAGCCAGTGCTCTGGTCTAAGCCCTCACCAGAGGGGAGGCGGCTGCCCTGCTCCCCGTCAATGCCCTTTGCCTTGAGCGGACACGGGGTCTGCAGAGTCCCACCAGGCACCATCGCGTGTCCTCTCTCCTCTGCCGGGCTGCTGAATGCAGGGCTGACTGCACTTGGAGTTTCATGAATACTGGTTTGGTGAACACTGTGCTTATAAAGCTGACGGAGAGAGGAGGCGAGTTGGATGCCATCAGTCGCTCACTACCGACTTCCGAGTGGAAGGCTGTGCCCACACACCTGGTCATCTTCCCTCTCCAAGGGCCTGGCCTGGCTCCTCCTGCAGGCTCCACTCCATTATCGCCCAACGTGGGGCCAGGGAAGAGGAACACGGCACTCTCTGAGTGACTTACCAGGATGCTCTAATGATATATTGAAAATGAACATTGACCCCAGGTAAGAGGTGCTAAACCACTACTTTGAAAGCACATCATCCATTTCACTCTGATGGACTCCCCTCCTTAAATCACCGTGTTGTCATTTTTACGATGCAGATCTAGCTATTGAGGCCACGGGACTGTGAAATGTCATATAAAAAAGCCAATAAGAACAAAATAAAATTAAGTTGTGGGGAGCATGCATTAGCATTTCAAAAATGTTCTGTTGCATTATGCCACTCTCCTCTCTCAGGCCAGGGGCACCGGGCTCCGTCCTCCCCATAAGAGACTGTGCCACTGAATGTCTTCGTGCTCCAGTCCTGAGCCGGCGGCCGGGGTGGCAGCTGGAGGCCACCGTTGCGATAATGGCGAAATACATTCCCGACTGAATCTGATCGGGCACTGGGGCCATCCGCCTCCTCGGATGACAAAGTCTTGATTACTTCTCTCCTTGTTGGCTCAGGCCTGTGGCTTTCAGAGTTTCCACAAATTATTGTTTCCGGCATTTCTGCCCTGGAGAAAAGTAAGGAATGAGGTCTGCAGAGGTGAAGGTCTGACTCTTCCACTTCAGGTGACGATGTGGGGCCTGAAATTCCCCGAGACAGGCCACCCCACTCTCCCCTGTCTGGCAGCCTGTAAAACACCCCCAAATTACTCGCAGCCCGGACCACTTGAATTCCTGGATCTGGGGTTGATTAGCAAGGCAGCTGTACCATCTGGAAAGGACAGTCCACAATTCTAAATGGGCCTAAGTCTTCAGGACTCGTGGGCTCTGGAGAGCTGTCTCCCATCTTTAGAGTTCAAGGCCTCGGCTCTGGGAGGGGCGTCTCACATTCTACTTGAGTCCAGTGAGCACCGCCTCGTGGGCTTCCAGGCCTGAGCTGGGCCAGGGGGAGCGGCAGTGGCTGCAGACTGCGGAAGCCCAGCCCACACGCGCCTGGGAGAGCCTGCTCCCGTCCCGGTAATTTGGGAGTGCTATCCTTTTCTATGGCTCTGAATTTGCCAAATTGGGGAAGATGAATCCTGTGTCCCTGGTAGTCGATTACATGAAGCCATTGAGACAATTGCAGCGCTTCATCTGGAGCTTTTCAGAAAGCTGACTTGTTCCCTAGGAGCCATCGGCTTAATGGAATTCCACTGCATTATTTTCCCACGTGATGTGCTGCAAAAGGGGTTTGTTCAGCACTTTAGTCGGGGGAATATATTTTCATTTGGGAAGCTGCCTCTGCTGGGCTTCTCGCTGCCTTGGTGTAGGAGGCACGAGCCTCTCAGCCCTGCGAGGGGCGGGGGCCTGGGGGAGGCAGTGCAGGTGGGTGAGCACAGACGTGCCGAGTGGCTGGGCCTTTCCCCTCCTTTTAAATAATATATTCAGCATCAGTTCCAGCAAGTGAGATTCTGCTCGGAATTGGATTTTACCCTTAATGAGATGCCATGTCCCTTCTGTTCTCTGTGTAACAGAGACCTTGAGAGTTTTTATTAGAGAGCGAAACAAAACTCCTCACTGTTTTCATGTTTCCTAATATCAGATCGAGGCGTAACCTGCATTTTTATGCAACTAATTATGAGTGAGACTTGGGCATGAAAGATTTATATGATCAGAAAAGAAATGGCCTGTGTTATCTCCGAGCAGGTAGGGGATGAGCTGAGGAAAGAAGGTAATCAGTTTTCTAGGTCATACAAAAGGCACCTGCCCAGTGCTGGCTGGCAGACCAGTTGCAGAGCGATGGAGGGACGTGGGAACCACCCTCCTGGGACATCCTCTGGACCTGCTGGCTCCTCCTCCACCCCGAGCAGCCAGCTTTGGCCAAGGGGCCTTTGGAATCAGGATCTTCTTCCAACATGACATTTCCACCCTCTGCTTTATAAGCCCATCGTGCCCAACTAACAGCCTGAGACAAGTAAAGCACACAGAGGTAACTGGGTTAACAGGAGACAAGGGGCATCTCGCATAGGGGGGAGGGTCAGGAAGGTCAATTCCCATGATCAGAATGGAAGCCAGAATTCCATTAATTTGTGCCCCATAAAGTGCCATTTTAGTGAAAAACAGAGACTGAAAATTAACTACGCAGCCATTCCTTGAAGCCCCACAACCAAAGGAACGAGTGTTTGCCAAGAAGCAATAGCTCTTGCACCTGTCACATTCACGAAATTACCAGCATATTGTTTATCTGTGGAAAAAGCAGCTTGCCCAGCGTGGCAGTAAAGAGCGCATGATGGAAAGGCCGTGTGGAGGCGGGGGAGGGCATGCGTTTGTAGGTCGTAATGTGCATTTAGTTACACAGCCATTTGCCGGGGCCCACAACTGATTAATACATGCAAGCTTGTTCATTTACTCAGCATTATGTTTAATCATTTAATTTCGCAAGAGTTTTCAGATCTTTTAATCATCCTAATATTCTTATTGCAACACATTACTAAGCTGTTAGTTCAATTCAATTAAGAAGTGTCATCCCCAAAGTAATTTATTCCATGTGCGTCGTTCAGTGGATACCCCAGATATGTCCGCATTTTAAAGGAATAATAACTCTTCCGATTTATTAGTCTGCAAACGGCCGTGCTGCGTTAGCCCTAACGGCGACACGGTGAGTGGTGAACGTCGGCGGGCACTGACGTGGCGGCAGGCCTGTGACAGTTTCTCCAGATTTCGAACGGAGACTCAGAAGGGAATGTGACACCATGGACCATCTGTCGGCACTCAGGTGGCCCTGAAGGCCCAGCCCGACTTCCTCATCCTGAGGGCACAGCCTCTGAGTGCCCCTTCCGGAGCCTCCTGGCAGGAGTGCCCATCCTGCCTCACTTTAGGAGTGGGTGCGGGAGGGAGCCTTCGAGGGCCAGTGTTCGGGGGAAGTGCCTGCTGGGGCTGCTAGGGGAGAGTTCAGGCCTCTCTCCCCTTGTCAGAATCCTGACCTTCCTGGTTGACCTTTGAGACATTCCCTCTGCTCTCTCTGGGGCAGTGCTGTCCAGTTGAAACGCATCGCAAGCCACGTATGTGCTCTACATTGTCTAGCAGCCCAATAAGAAAGTCAAAAGAAACTGGTGGCTCTAATTCTAATAATACACGTTAACTATGGGAAGTAGCATTTCAACCCGGAATCGATACAAAAGTTAGCTAATGGGATATTTTGCCTTCCTTTTCCGTAGACGTCTTCAAAATCTACTCCGCACAGCCCGCTCTGGAGCAGCCTCCCTCTGGGGCGTGGCTGCTGTCCTGGCTGCAGGGCCTGAGCCAGGCGCACAGGGGACGCTGCCTGCGGGGGGGCCTTCTGTTCCTCGGGGGCCGGCCTGAGGGCCGATCACCAAGCTCAGGGAGTGAGTTTGTCCTCACCCTCTGTGTCCCCCGAGGAAGCATTCACTGTTCTTGGGGAGCAAAGTCTTCCGTGGTGAGTACACTTGGATGCTGATGCCTGCGCCTTGAGGTGTAAGAATCCCTTTTTCTTTGGCAGACCCCTCCCCATGGCCAGGGCAGTGGCCAGCGCTGATGGCCCGTTGTTCGCAGAGATGTGCTCCAGGCAGGCAGGGCTGCTGCTTGAGTGCCTCCTAGAACCTGGAGCAGTTCACCGCCCGGGGCCGCCCCCCACCTGGGACAGCTGAGGAGCCTTGAGAAGTCTGGGACAAATAGCGAGACCTTGCCAGATCTCGATGCCCTTGCCTGCTCTTGCAGAATGCCGTGATTATTAATACCTCACTCTTGGAAAAGGGCTATCGGTGCAGCTTTGTAGGAGAGCAGCCATAGAAAGGGAACATTAAATGAGCAACTCCGTGGGTGCTTCTAATCCATTATAGTGTCTGTACCTCCATAACCTGTTAACTTAAACTCTGGCCACCTACTGAAGTGGTCTCCAGGAAATAGCAGTATTCTGCCGGACCTCATTTTGCAGGTTATGATAAAAGTGATTGAATGTCAGGGAGGCCAGGGTCTGGTTCTAGGCGAGGGTTGGTGTTCTTAGCCCTCCCACATGACGGGAGATGCTCACCCCTCCATCAACACACCCATGATCCCCTGCCTCCCCTTCCCCCCGCCCCAGAGCTCACCCCCAAGTCCAAGAATTAGTAAAATACAACCCCACACACATGAGGTGGCCTCTCCAACCCCTATTAATACTGGGAAGATAAAACTGTCTTCAGAAGAAAACATCACAAAGAAACTGCACCTAGTCACGCAGACAGGGTCCCAGCGACGACGGCAGCTATCCATGACTGAGAGCCAACTGTGTGCCTGGCTCTGAGCCCTGCAGAGGAACTGCAACACAATTCGCGGGGCACAGTACACAATAAAAACGCCTGTGAGACCAGCCCTGGCCGCACACTACATGTGCACCAACTGGCTTAATGCTGACAACAGATACCCTCTCCAGCTTACTGATGAGCAAAGAGAGGCTCAAGGAGGGCTGCGACTGCAGGTGCGAAGGGTTCGCAGTGGTCCCCGTGGAGAAGAGGCGGGGGGGGGGGGGGGGGAGGGCTGAGCCTTCGCCCAGCACAGGGCGAAGTCGCAGAAAACACCAGAGGATGCAGGCGGACCACCCAGAGTCACGCTGTGAGCGCTGATTTAGTTTCAGGAAAACACTATTGTTTGTCCCATTAAATTAATGTTGTTAATTTGAGGTTCATTGGTTTTGCAGTTTGTTTTTATTTCATGTATAAATTTGTTTTAGCTTTATGGTTGTAGAAGAACTCTATGCATAACGAACGTGTACCTAGTTTTATGTTTGTACATATTTAACTAACATTATACTAAATGTAAATTAAGGCAACAGAGAGAAACCACAATATTTTCCCTTTAAGTGGGGCCTGCACATTATTCAAGGAGGGAAATGCACCTGTTGTCCCCCGAGGTGAAAGCCACAGGGGATGATCAGGGCACTTCCCCAGTGGAGAGGGAGGGGAGGAAGTGAGCGGGAGGGAGGGAGTTAGAGAGAGGGAAGGCAGGTGGCTCCTCCTACCCCCTGGCTGTCTGACTGCTGGCAACTGAAGGGCCCCCGAAGGCCTGTCTGGCCCAGGCTCCCCTCCTGGCTGCTGCTTCACACTCCTTTGCTTGGCCTAGGGAGCCCTCAGCCTTGTGATACAGATCCTCAGCGAGTGGCCCTGGCCCTGAGGCAGGGAAGGGGCCTTTACCCCGGGGCTTGGAGCCACCGTGTAGGGATCAGTTATGACCCCCCGAGGCTGTGTTGCTAGCTGACTGTGACAGGTGCCTTGGGGCTAAAGGCCACCACCTCCGCCTCCCCACCATCACCTCAATCTCAGTCCCATTCTCACGACAGGGTTTGAAACAGCAGTCAATATCTTGCCACTCTGTGAGTCCTCTCCGTGGGCAGCGTCACACCAAGATACATTTCCAACTGAGATGCAGGTCAAAGACTTTCTCGAGAAGGTTCACGGGAGCATTATTGACTCCAAACTGGAAACAACCCAGGCACATCAACTGCGGCACCTTCTTACAGTGGAATATTATACACCACCGAGAGGACCAAACTTCTGTAGATGAAGTTACAATAGATGAATCTCACCGACATAATCTGAGGAAGCAGCCACATGCAATAAAGTCCCACTATAGGACTCCACTGATATAAAGTTCAAAACATGCGAAAGGACTCTATAATGTTAGAAAGGCAGGATAACAGCTACACTTGGGAGGAGATGCAGGAAGGAGACCTTGAAAAATCTCCAGCCCAGGCTCAGCCCCACCCACTCTGCCCAGCCCAAGTGGCTCAGAGCTCTCTCCGGGGGAACCCAGGCATGAATATTCATGAGCCAAGTTACTGAAAGCCTTTCAAACGCCCAGGCAAGGTCCATGCCATTCCGGAGGTAGACTGGGCCAGGTGGGTGCAAATGAGGCATGAAAGTCATCCCCCACCTGCTCTGGAAACTGTTCTTGAAATGAGGCTGCGCCAAGCTCCCAGCCCTGCCGGACTCAGGACACTCCCACCAGCAGGAGGCTCCCCAACGGGCCCAGCACAGAGCCTGGGACCCCACACCCCAAACCAGGGATCTTAATAAGCAGCTGGCCACTGCACAGAGCACACTTCACCCTCTGTCCTTCGCAGAGCCGCCCCACTGGCAGCTCCCCTTCACCACCACCTTCCGGCCACCTGGCCGCCTTCGGTTCCTGGAACACAGCCTCGCTCGCTTGTGCTGTGTCCTTTGCCTGGACTCCCGCTGGCTCCTTCTCATCTTTGTGTTCCCCTCAGAGGGGCGCCCCACTCCGTAACTGCCCCGCCTGGAGTGGCCATCCACTGCTTTCTGACTCTTCCCACAGACAGTACGCTCGCTCTCTGAGAGCAGGAGCCACGTCTAGTTTTGTTCACCTTCGGATACCAGCAGCCTGCCCAGTGCCGGCCATGGGGAACACAGGGGTAAGTGCTGGCGGGTGAGCAGTGCAGCTGGCGCACTGGTGCCCTGGGTCTGCGACACCCCCAGGATGCTCTGAATGGGGGTGCCTGTTAGCCACGTCCTGCCTCTTCCACCAGCCCCACCTCCAGAGCCCTGAGCCAGCCAGCTCTCCCCCTTGCCTGGTGTTTGTGATCTGATGGTTCAGAGTCCAGACTCCCCTGCAAGACCCCTGCTGACTACTGCCTGGAACCTTCTTTCTAGAAAATGGTCCCAAGTAGGTTGGATTTAGGAGGCCAAGACTGATAGTAATAAAAGCTAATCTTCCCTGAGCATCCTGTCCTGCACTTGCTAAGCCCTTCACACACACTATTCCATCAGCCCCCAGAATGACCCTTTGAAGCAGGTGCTCTTATGACTCCCATTGTACAGACGAGGAAACTGAGGCTCAGGGAGGTGAAGCAACCCAGCTCTGCAGGACTTCCCAGCTGAGCTCTTGCTGCAGCCCTGGTCCAGGATTCTCCTGAGATTTGAGCTGACTAACTAGAACACAGAATAAAAGTGGGAGGGTGTGATGGGACCGGAGACTGAGGGAACGTGGCAGAGAAGAGATGCACTTCTTGTCTCGTTAGCTACCATTGGGGGTCTGCACTGGTGCAGGGCCCCTTAGCCTGGTATTTCACTTTTCCAGGGCACAGTTGGGTCTCCAGGGAGAGGCCAGAGGCAGCGTGGCCAGGGGATTTGACCAGGACTCTTGGACCGAGCAGCCATGGTTAGGGCTTCACTTACATGTGTGGTGGGCAGACCTGGGTCTGGCTGTTAGACTCTGGGTCAGGCCAGAGCCTGGTCCATAAGGTGAGGGAGTGGTCAGGAACGTTGGTGCATGTTTTTCGCTGCAGAATGAATTTACGGAGCACCCACAATGTGCCAGGCCTTTGGGGAAATGGGAGGTGAGTAAGTCCAGGGGAGGAAGTGAGGAGAGACTTAGGCAGGGAGGAAATGCTTGGTGGGGCATCTGCTGTGTCCTCAGAGGCCCCCTGCACAGGGGACACTTGAGCTGATTCTTAAAAGAGTTTGACTAGACAATGGGGTCTGGGGAGGGGGTTCCAAGCAGAGGAAACAGTAGGTGTCCTGCTGTGGGGTCAGATGGGCGGTGCAGGAGCACCTAGCCCCTTGTTGAGGATGTAGTGGAAATTCCTTAACGTGTGGGGCCCGAGAGGCATTGCCCAGTGAACCCTGTGTGTCCTGGGTGGGGGAGCTGTGGCCACTGGGGGAGGAGCTGTCCCTTCTGGTTTCCTGCTAGCTCAAGTTGCATTGTTGGACTTCCAATGAACATTCATGGCATAATTAAAATTAAAATTGGAAAACACAAAATGCATTTTTATCCCATTAATTAACAGGAGGACTGGTTTCTTCCTGTATGACTCTTCTTGTGAGATGAGACTAGAGCAAGCATGTCAAACTCTCGGCCCACGGGCTGCATGCCTTGTTTATTTGGCCCGTGTTAGCCTTTGAGTTTGACATGCTTGGACTAGAGGCTCAGTAGTGGCTTCTGAAGTTAGAAGTTGTCCCATCTTCATGCTCTAAGACTAGGGCAGACCCTGGGGTACCCTCAGCAGACACCCAAATCACTTTGCCCGTGGGCGCAGCCTGCTGATTCTGCCTGGTCAGTGGGACCTGCCCTCAACCCTGGCCTGGGCTCCGTCCCATTGACTAGGGGTTTGTCCCATTTGCTCTCATGCTCTGAGCCTCTGGGTCCCACTCCTGAGCGGCCTGCACTGGCCTTGTTACCACAGGAACAAACAGCCCCTTCACAGGAAGACAATTTTCTCTAAACAAACACCACCATCCTGCAAGGTTCATCTGACATTTGCTTCTTCTTAAAGAGACAGCAACTGAGTTCTGAGAAATAATCTGGGAGCAGAGGGGCACGGAACGCCTGTCAGCACAAGGCTGGGGCCCTGGGTGGGAGGAGGCGCACCCCATCAAAGCCTTTGCTTGGTCACAAGGTCACAGAGAAACCTTCCGCCTGCCTCTGAGGACCGCTCAGCAATGACAGATCCGAGTGGAGGGTCTGACCACCTGCCCTCTAAGTGTGCTGCAGGAGCCCTCCCTGGGGCTTGGGGACCTGAGCCAGCTTGTGGGGCTGTGTGTGTAGGTGGGATCTCTTCAAGGCTCTAATAGGGCCATGCTGTGCCTTGAGGATCCAGCTTCCAACTGCCCCCCTCCCCGCCCCCAGGCTTTCCAAATGGTGGACAGTGATGGGGGCCCTGTCTTGGAAAGCTGTGTCCATTGGGGAATGACAAATAAAACAAAAGGAGACAAGTCACGGAGGCCCCACTTGTGAGAATTCTCCTTCAAGATCTAGATTCAGAAGGACAGCCTGCCCTCAACGTTTCTCTCACTCTCTTGCTCACACCAAATCATGCCAGACACCGGGTGGCTTTCCTCCCCATATGGATCCTGCGTGGCAGATCCTAGGCAAGCAAATCCTAGGTGTGTGTGGCATGATCACAACACAAGGCCGACTGCTCAGTGTTCCTGGGTCTACGGCAAGGCGGCGCTTAGGAGTCGGGGTTCTAACCCCGCGCTACCATTTCCTGACTGTGCAGCCTTGGGCAGATCCCCTTACACTCTGGGCCTTGGCGTCCTCTTCTGTAAACGGGGAGTCGTAATAGTATCTGCCTCACAGACACCGAGGATTTAACACGGGACAAGCACTGAGCATCGTGCCAGGCTCCCGGGAAACACCCGCTGGCTTGCATTGCTATCCGGGAGGGACAACAGACCCCGCAACGTTGCGAGACCATCCCAGGTCTCCAGATTCACAGATGCAAAAACACCTGGGTCAAGGCCCAGTCTTTTGTAGATGTCTCATTTTTATGGAGCACATTTAAATGCATATCCACCCACTGCAAGTTAATCACCTTTTCAGTCTGACAAAAATGTTCTTTCTCACCCACAGGCTGTGGTTCAAAAGGGCTTTTTAATTTATTTTTTTAATTTAAAAAATCCAGTCAGAGATGCTGCTGTGTGAGGAGGGAGAGGCACAGCCAGGTGAGTTATGGGTGTGGGGGTGGAGGGGGGACGCTGACTACTCATGAGCCGTGTGGCTGCTCTGGAGCCTAGAGATCGTGCCGCGGCTCAAGGCCACTTCAGGGCACGGGACCTTCCAGACTCCTCGGAGCAAGGGAGGGCCCGAGGGCAGAGCATGGGGCGGGCTTCTCCGAGGACGTGGCATGTGCACTGGCCCCAGCGATGGGAGGGTCCTGGCACGCGGGCCTCCTGGCTGCTTTGTGGAAACAATTCGGCTCTCTGTTTTCAGTCAGTGTCCGTGAGCGCCTGGAAGTCACAGACACACTGATCACCCTGCCGCTCCACAGACCACGTTCCTCCTGTGGGCCGGCGTGGAGCAGTTTTTATCCCGTAACAGGAAAACCTAATTGGAGAAGTATTGATTTTAAATTTCTTTCCATCTCTTTCGCTTAGAAACAACCCTTGACTCTGGCGGCCCCGACTCCGCTGAGTGGAGCGGACCGGAGATCGCATCTTGACAAACACGAGGCCAGCGCCAGCGCCGTCCTCGGGAAGTCCTCAGCTTTAAGGGCGTCAGAGCTTCACAGAGGAACTCCTCTCTGCAGGAGGGAGCACGGGTGCTGGGAGTTGATGAGTTACAGCCGCGCGCACGCGCGCCTGTGTGAAACTGGCATTGGTTTGGGGACACGACCCAGGTTCTCGCCTCCAATGGGCAGCGCTTGGATCCTTTCCTTTCTGAGATGCAGGCAGGGGAGCTCCACCCAGCTCAGCCCTGGCCCTACTTCTCCTCGGCCCCGAGCTTTGGATGGCTGCCCCTAGCCTGGCATTGGGGGCCTGAGTGCTCTGGCAGGCCTCCCCTCTCTGGCTCCCACTGCCCCCGAATGCCCGTGCCCTGTGCTCCGGGATACAGCTGCACCCCATTTCCTGAATGTGTCCGGTGCCCTCCAGTCTCCAGGTCTTTCCTCACATTGTTCTGCTTGCCATTTACTTTAATCACACAAACCCTTCTGGACACGATTCATATGCCAAATGCCACCTCCTCCAAGGAGCCTTCCATGACTGCCATACCACAAGCACTCTGAGTCTCTCCCTCACCCGCCCTCTCCCTGGGAGGCAGAACTGTGTGGCAGAAAAGCCATGTGCCTTAGAGTGGGACTGTCTGGGTTTAATCCCACCTCTGCTACTTTCTGACCCTACTCACCTCATCTCTAAAATGAGGTTAATACTACTACCCGTCTAAGGATTGAACAACACAAAATATATAAACTGTTTACCACAGGTGCCTGGCACAGAGTAATGGCTCAGTAAGGAAGAGTTACTACCCTTTAAAAAGTATCACTGACTTATTTCTAGTATTCCAGCTCCACCTCTTACTGGCTGGGTAGCCCTGAGCAGAGTGACACGACCTCTCGGAGGATGGGGCGTGGTGGAGTCTGTGGACGTGGACGAGAGTCTTGGGGATGAGCACAGCCAGAGAGAGGCGCTGCATCCGGGTGGGCCTGGGCCCCACTCCTGGCCTCTCACTGCATGGAGCTGTCCAAGGTGATGTGGCTGCTCATGCGGAAACAGTATCACATTCAGTCTTCACAAGACCAGAAACAGAACCCCCCCAGCCACGAGTGCCTTAAAACATGTCACAGTCACAGCCCTGCAGTGGGAAACTCACCAAAACAGAGCACGCTTTTAACGAGTCCCCCACCCACCTCCTTGGCCCTGGATGCTGGGACAGGACCTTCTTGGGGGCCCATTGTTCCCGAAGAGCTGAGGTGCACCCAAGGCCTGGGGGTACCTGAGAGAAGGGCTGTGACCCAGCTCTATTGGCCTCCCTGGGTGGCAGCCTGTCAGGACAGCTGGACAGCACTGAAGAGGACACTGGGGATGGAGGGGACTCCACCTCTCTAGGTCTCATGCCACCTTGCTCATTGTTCCTGGGTCAAATGAGCAGCTTCCTGCCCTCCGTCCAGAGACAAGGGTGAGGGTGTGTCTGAGGCTGCTCTCCATACCCCAGAGGGGGTGTGTGTAGGCCGGGCCCAGGGAAGCAGAGTGAGGCTGGTCAGGGGCCGTTGGTCAGGGAGCTCCGGGCTCTGCCCTCCGTGAGGGTCATTCATCAGGAGCAAGGGCAGCTCCTGCCATTGGCCTCCCAGCCGTTGTGTCAACATTGCGATGGCGCCAGAAATCCCAGTGGAACCCGGACATGGGACATCCAGGTTCCTTCCTGCCCACGGGGTAAGTGCGAGCCCACCACCCGGGGGCGGGGATAGCAGTGGGACCGTGGAGGCTGCCAGGTCTGCAGCCCCAGGGCAAACCAGGACAGAGCCGGTGGCTGCAGGTCTCAACGGGCCTGGAGGCCCAGTTCTGACCGTCCCCCCATTGGTTTGTCCCACTTCAGTCCTGAATGGTGCAGACCAGGGGCGCCGCGGGTGCCTAGTCAACACTGAATAAGTGCCGTGTCTTGAACCCCGTCTCCTAATCCCTCCTCTGAACCTTTCTATCACCTCAGGGCAGAGCCCTTTCCTTCTGTCGCCATCATGTCTGCCATCCTTAAAGCCCAGCTGGAGCCGTCTCCTTCCTGGAAGCCTGCAACCTTCATGATATGCCATGGCACCTGTCATTCAGACCGGGTGGCTTAGTCCTCCATACCCATGCCCAGCCTTCTGCCCGTGCCCCTCATTTCCCTGCATGGGTCGGTGCTCCGGTGTGTGGGCCCTGGGCCACCGCTTCCTCCTCATCCCGAATGAATGACTGGGCCCGACTCCCTTCCCTGGAATCTCTGCTGAAGAAAACTCCTCTGAGGCCGTGTTTCAGACCCCAGGGACGAGTGCGAGGCCACAGGGTGGCAGGGCAGGTGTCCTGCAGGTGGGGGCACTTGGACCGACCAGCAACCTGTCCTGGCACAGATATGGCCTTAAGCCTGTTGTTCCGCCTCCCAAGCTGCCCCAGCCCTTGGCTGGTAATGCAACCTGTGGCTCCACGACATAGTAAGGCGGGGGTGTGGGGCGGGGGGGAAGCGTAGCTCGCTTGGCACAGCCCAGCAGTTAGTTATTTCCACTTTCCTTGGCCATCAGTTCACTTGATGAGAAACAAAAATGGAGCAATGGCTGCTGAAACAAAAAGAATTTTGTCTCAATTGCATTTGTATTCAAATGGGTGACATAAATTCCAGAGCCTTCCCCGAGCGAGCGTGCCAGGAGTGGGGCCCGCGTGCTGGGGGTGCTGCCGCCTTCCTTCCCCAAGAGAGCGGCCAGGATGAAAAACGAGGCCTCGGAGTAAATCCTCACAGTCGGTCTGTTAGCAACAGCATCAGCGATGCGCCGGGAGGGACCCGTCCTCGGGCCGAGTGTGCCCCTCGCAAAGGCGCTCGGGAATTAATTATGGGATACCGCAGCTCAGGACCAGAGGAGGGGCGTGAATGCTAAGACAGGGTTTTATCTCTGCCTGCGCCAGGCGGGAAGCAGGGGAGGCTCTGCGAGCTCTAAATGAACAGACTGTTTAGAGCCGCATCGATCAGGGGCACATTCAGCACAGCGCCCCTCCCGCGCCAGCACCAGGCCCCTGGGACAGCCGGGCTGGAGACAGAGCGGCTTTCAGCCTGGCCGCTCTCTTGGGGATGGAAGGCCATCAGGAGGCCCGCAGCCTCCTTTGTGGAAACAGGAGCCTCAGGCCCGAGTCTTCCTCTCAGCCCAGGATTCTGCTTCCTAGCCAATCAGCAGCCCTTGGGGAGGTGGTCCCACAAGGACGATGGGGGGCCCCAGGACATGAATGTCTGAAATCCCTGAATTTTAGCTGCAGACACTTCGGCTGGGCCTTGGCCATGGGCTCACTGGGGTGAGGCAGAGCAGGAGCCACAGGAAGGGAGGCCTGTGGCCCCAAACCGCCCTCCCTGGAGCATCCATAGATGGTTCTGAGAACCAGCCTGTCCTCCTTACAGTGGTCATGGCAACACCTGATACCTGCCCTTCGCCTGTGTGGTCTCTTGCTTGAGAGTCCACAGACTCCTTTTTCTTCAAGACGACCCTGTAAGACCCCATGGAAACGCCAAGGCCCTGGCCGGGTGGCTGGCTAGCCTGTCAGCAGGTAGCAGTCCAGGTCCAGCAAGGTGGGCTTCTCACTCTGGTGCCATGTGTCCTGGCTACAGCTTCTCCATGGGCCTCCGTCACCGCCCCCTCCCGCTCCCCTGCAGACAGGCAACTTCTCAAAGACCCTCCCACCCACTCGGAGGCCCTAGGCAATCTGATTAAAGTAAAATACATTTAAGGGGAAAGTACACTGGAGAGACAGGACATGCAGGAGAGATGGGCTGTGGGGTGGATGGGGAGTGTGGTCACACTAAGTGTGTGGTGCCTACAAGTAATGACCAAGGGGACACACGGGGATGCTGACACCTGTGGCTGGAAGCCTGGTGTCTGGAGGTGTGGGTGGGTCAAGACCCTCCTGAGGGGAATGTACATCAAGGAGAGAAGCTCACGAAGTGTCTCAGGACGGCCCTCTGCCTGCTTTGCAAAATTTATTATTTGTCTACGGCTGTTTTTGTGCCGCAAGGTTAGGGTTAAGTCGTTGTGACCGAAGCTGTATGCTTGCACACCTAAAGTATTTGCTATCCAGCCCTCTATAGACAAAGTGTAAGAGGCTGGTGGAGGAGAGGGCTCACTCGCAAAGGAATCGGACAAGTGGTGGCCGAAGAGGTGGATGGTGAATGAGTGTCTGAAGGAGAGAGGACCGTGGGCTCAGAGTTCAAGTCTGATAGAGACTGAGGTGGGTCCATTGGACATGCCAACTGCAGGTCAGGAATGGCTCTCAATGCCCTCATCTGTACAAGTGTGTGATGGAGGTGGTGAGGGGAGTGACAGGAGTCAGCGGCGAGGCCAGGGAGTTGAGAGGAGACCACCCCTTTAAGGTGCTTGGCTATTTCAGGAGGAGAGGGGCAGGGTGTCTGGGGCACCTGGCAAACTCTCCTATTTCAGAGCCAAGCCTGGAAAACTTTTCTGAAATGTCCGAGTCCACTTTCCTACCTTGGTTACAAGTGTTCAGCCAACTTCACAGACTAGGTGTTGCCCGAGGACATGGGAGCTGGGGTGTAGTGAGAGGAGAGAAGCAGCCCAGGGCTGAACCTTGCTGGTTGTACTGCCCCGGTCCTGGCCCTGGCCTGGGGCGACCCACCGAGTCTTTCCCCATCTTGTACTCCTTTCCCACACCAGAGCCCAGAACACAGGTCCGCCCGGTTAAGGCTCTGCCCTGCAGGGCTTCTGACCCGTGGCTTCCAGCCCTTCCTCCTGGGTTGCGCTGGCCTCTGGGTTCTCTGTGCGGCCCCAGAGCTCCGCCCGCCAGGCCTGGCCCCAGCCCCCTGCCTCTAGGCACTTCCTTCCTGCACCCTGTAGGTGGGCTCTGGGGCCCCCACCCCACCCGGCACAGCCTGAGCCCAGTGGCCCCACTGCAGGGGGGTCGTGTAGCCGCCAGCCTCCTAGAGCGTGCCCCCGCGATTCATCACAGTGGTGCCCCAGCCAGGCCCGGGCCAGCCCGCGAATACAAAAAAATAAAAAATAATGAGTGTGAAGTTAAGTAGCAAACTCATCATTTGAAACTCTCACGTTTCCCGAGATGAGATGATTCCCATTAACCAAACACCTTCATTTTCAGAAAATCCATGTTCACAGCTTGCTCTGTAGAGCCTGTCCCCACAAGTGATGATTTATACTTTATTACAAGGCGAAAGAGACAAAAAAAAAAAAAAAAAATCCTCACTAAGAACAAAAAAGCCCACTGACTCTTCCCAACTCCCCGGGCCTTTGATTTAAAGGGACATTGTCATCTCTAATGTTTTCGTCCGGAGGAATTAGAGAGTGCCACCACCATAATTCACGAGCTCCTGATTTAAGGGGCAGCCTCCGTGGTCTGGCTTCTCTGTATTTCCCTTTTTATGGTTCCAGAGAGTATTTTTCTGAGAGATAATAATGTTGGGAGATATTTCTCCCTTGTCATGTGGAGGCCCAAGAAGAAAATTAAAATAGGCCCTTTTGTCCCCCCTCCCGGAGGCCAGGCTGCGGATCGAGGAGGACTGTCGTGGGACACACGCTGCCATTTCATCTTCCATGGCCTGATGTGTCCCTACTGCGGAGACAGGGAAGTAGACCGGCGCGCCCCCCTCCCCCTCCCAAAGCCTCAAATTATCTTTCACTGCTCAGCTCCTTCACTCCCCGACTCCCAACCCAGCCCACAACCACAAGAGCCTCTCAGTATCATCCCTTTTTGTGGCCTGTTTCTGTTCCTCCTGTTGCCTCCATGTTGGGGTCCCCATCACTCTCTCCTGTGGGTGTCTCTAGGTCAAGCAGGCTCTGATCATGTCCCTCCCTGGTTCCCTGGCCTCCCTGACTTCACTGACAAACACAAACCCTGTGGTCTGTATCTGGGGGCCTATGGCAGAGACCGTTTTGTATCCACCTAATCAGTTTCCTTTCCCTCCTGTGGACATAGCTATAGACTACATTTCCCAGCTGCCCCAGCTATTGGGTGTGGCCATGTGACTGAGTTCTGGCCAATGGAATGTGTCAGAAGGGATACTAGAAATCCTTGCTGGGTTCCCCCAAAATCTATAAGGTCTTCCACTCTATCTATATACTGTCCAAGTACAGGGCATCCAGTAAATAAATCTGACCCTAGGAGATGGTAGAATCACCAAAATGAAGATGCCTGGGTTCCTGTGTCACTGTGTGGCCACAAATGGAGCCCCAGCATTGAACTTCTACACGAGGAGGAATAAGTCTGTACTGTGTTAAACCCCTGAGATTTGGCATTGGCATGACTGCAATTAGGCTCCATAACACAAGCGCTTGCCGCTCTGGGTCTAACCTTTCCCTCCAGCATCATCTTCTGTTTCTCCCTTACTTGTCCATGACACGAAGGACAACTGGCCATGCTAGATGGCCTGGGGCCTTCCTAACTTTACACTTTTGCTTAGTCTGTTATCTGTGATGGGGGATGCCTTTCCCTATTACCATATCTGCTTATGAACCCCCACCCATCCTTCTCTGAAGACTTCTGAGATCTCTTTGCTTGGAGGTCTTATACCTCCTCAGGTTCCAAGGCAGTCTTTTGTCAACTAGCTCACAGCCTTTTGAAAATCCTCACCTGAGGACATGCTTACTGATTTGAGAGAGAGAGGAGAAAAGAGAGAGAGAAACATCTCTGTACTGCCTCCTGTACTCACCCTAGGTATATGTCCTGACTTGGAGTCAAATCTGCAACCTTTTGGTGTATGGGACGATGTTCCAACCAACTGAGCCACACTGGTCAGGGCTCACAGCCTTTTTGCATAGACTTTGAACATATATTCATTTCCTGTAGGAAACCAACTCCTTGGGGGCAAGGACCAACTATCACTCATTCTCAACTCACAAATGTTGAGGGTATGCAGCATGCTGGCAGGGTGCCCACACTGGAGGCAGACTCCTTGATTTGAGTTTCCATTCTACCACCACTACTGACCCTTTAGTGCCTCAGTTCCTATTCTATAAAATGGGGATAAAAAGAGGACTCCATCTCAAAGAACATGCTCCCAGGGAGAGAGGGAAACACCCGGGCATGCTCCTTCTTTGGTGCAGTCATCTACTGATTATGGGTCACTCCCACCCCATCTCTGATGACTGCAGCTTCTGGCTGTCAGCAGTCTCTTGGATGCTCCTCCTGTGTTAACACCGGATGATGTAAACATCAAGTGCTTTACCCTGCCAACTCCCCACCTATGGGCCCTCACTCCCATGATTATATCCTGGAGTCTAGACATTGTCATCACAAATAACGGAATCCTGAAAAATTTTATCTTCAGGCATCCTCCTCTCTGACCACTTCCTATCTCTTCTGATTTATCCTCTCAGATATCCAGACACCAACAATTCTTCAACTCCTCTGGGAC
Organism: Cnephaeus nilssonii; assembly: GCF_951640355.1. Classification (NCBI taxonomy): domain Eukaryota; kingdom Metazoa; phylum Chordata; class Mammalia; order Chiroptera; family Vespertilionidae; genus Cnephaeus; species Cnephaeus nilssonii. Next base: position 74,986,966 of record NC_137076.1, read on the forward strand.
CCACAATCTACCGACCAACCATTTAATTGTGTCACTTCCACCATGATGTCACTTCCTTCTCACCCAGCATTAATCCACGGGGTTTATGTCATTGCAATCATACATTGCACATACCCTCAATTTCCTGCCCCTCTTGGCATGACCCCAGCCCTGGTTAGATCTGTCTGTGTGCTCCGTGCCTGCGTCTGTGTAGCTGAATGTGGCTGGGGTAGTGCACTGCCCTGCTGACCGGTGTCCCTTTGAATTCATAATTATGGGCCTCAAAGGGGCCCTTACTGCTGCCCAGGGACCACACTGCCTTCTCTCCATATGTCGCCCTCCCACTCTTCCGGACAATTGTTCCAGACTTTCTCTCTCTTCACACCTCCACGTCTCTTCTTCCATTCTCACTCTCAGCCATGACCTTGCTTCCTGATGCACTAAGAAACCACACATCCACCCCGGCTCCCACCACATCTCCCCACCTACCTGTACCTGTGGTCACACTCCCAGGCTTCTCTCCTACTAATATGGATCTACCAGCCACTCTGTACAGCAAACCCTCCACCTGGGCACCAGATTCCACCTGCCCTACCGACTCTATTTCCAGGCATATAACCTCTTTCTTCCACAGCATCGGTGTTCCCCTTTCTACTTGATGATTCTCATCAACACACAAACGTGTTGTTACTACCTCTACTGCTACCCCTCCAGCTGCTGCCCGACTCTTCTGTTCACATCCCTCAGCAGAGTGCTCTGTGCCCAGTGTCTCCAATTCTCCTCTACCCACTTTCTTACTCTTAAACCCATTCTAATGAGGCTTTTGCACCCCCCCCATGTCATTCCACAGACACTGCCCTTCAAGATACCTTCAAATTATGAATCCAAGGCTCTCTTCTTTGTCCTCATCTTCACTGACCTCTTAGCTGCATTTGGCACAACTCATTTTGGTCTTGGCTCCCAGGACATCACACTGGCCTCGTTTCCCTCCCACCTCGCAATCTTCTCATTCTCTGTTTGCTAGCTCCTCCTCGTTTCTCCGACCCCTTCACATTGGGGCCTCTTTGGGCTCAGTCTTGGATAGGCTTCTCCATCTATACTCACCAATGGAGGATCCCATTCAGCCTCACAGCTTTAAACACTGGCAATATGCGAAGGACTTCCAGATTTCCCCTTCCAGCCGGCCCTCTCCCCTGAACTCCATCTTGTATATCCACCTACCTACCTATTCATCACTGCCACTCGGATTTCTGACAGTCCCCTCACACTCATTGTGCCCCCAAATTAACTCCTGGTCTTCCCCACCAAACCTACTCCACCCCTGGTCTTCTCCTTTGCAGTTAACGGCAACGCCACCCTTCCAGTCCTCATGGCCAAAACCCCAGTCAGTCATCCTGGACTCATCTCTTTCCTCACAACCACGTCCAACCCATCAGCAACTCTCTTTGGTACCACCCTTCCACACAGACCCGTAATCTGACTCCTTCTCACCACGGTTGTGCCTGTCACCTTCATCGTAGCCACTGCGATCTCTCACCCGGATTATGGCCACAGCCTCCTAATTGACGGCACGCTTCTGCCCTTGCCCCGTGACAGCAACAGACTTTTCTTAAAACAGCAGCCAGAGCGACTCTTTTAAAACACAAAGTCAGGTCATGTCACTGCTCAACGCGAAATCCTCCAAAAGGTTTTCTCTTTCATGAAAACCAGTCCTTACGCTGGCTTCCAGGGCCCTCGAGGCCCTCTGACCCCCCTCCTTCCCATGGCACCCCAGCCACCAGGCCTACTCTCACTCGAGGGCCTGGGATGTGTCTTCCCCAGCTGACCTCATGGCTAGTGCCCTCACCCACCTCACCACCTGACTCAGGTACCCCATCTCCGTGAGGCCTTCCGGGACTGCCGGGTTAAACTCTGCTGCCCATGTGTCCCCTGCCTGCCCTGCCCTGCCCCCTCACAGGAAGGCAAGCCCCATGAGAGTGAGGATTTTTGTTTGAAACCTGCTGAGTCTCTGGCCTGGAATGGAGCCTGTAGGAAGTATCTGTGGTGTGGATGACTGTGTCCTGCCTCCAGGGCTCAGCACTTTCACCTGCTGACCAACCTGGGGGTGCTGGGGTGGTGGGTGAGGCTCAGATGTGGGTTCTGCTCAGGGGCGCCTCCGAGGCCACACGGGCAGGACGCACTGGCCTGTTTCAACTGCATTGGGAGGCGCTCCCGACAGTTGTGCCTGAAGCACCTGTGAGAAGACAAACACCGGTGCCATCTGGAGAAGATGGCTCTCCAGGGCTCACTCGCCGGCTGCCCGGGGCGGCTCGCACACCAGGCTGCCTCCCACCTGCCGTGGGCAGATCACAGGCGCTGTGAGTGGGGCACAGATGGGACAGTGCCGGAGGGTTGAATTCTGGCTGAAGCCTGAAATGAAAAACCAGGGCCAAGTAGCCCCTTGTCTTAAAAAAACAATAGTAGGTCACTTAGTGGTGGTGGCCAAATGAGTCAGCGGTTCTCAGCTTATCCACCCCTCCACCCTCTTCCTGCAAGCCCACAGGCGGAGAAGCCTCCAGTTCACTGGAGAGTCTGCGCAGAGAGCGAAACTGATTTCCTGATTTCAAGAAACTAGTTACCTGTGTTTGTCCCAGTGCCAGCCTGGATCCCTCAGGCCCAAGGATGACAGCAGCCTTCACAAGTCAGGGCAAAAGTCAGGGGCCCCCAGAACCCTACCAAATCCCGTGCAAGCTAAATGGAGGCTCAGAGCATATGGCCATTAGTACCTTACTGCCTCCTCCCCAGATTCAGAACCTGTGCTCCTCCTTCGGTGGGGAGCACCGCCCACGTTCCCACCCGGCTGCAAAGGGCATTTGAATCCCCGTCCACCTCTTGGCCTTGGGCCTCCTCACAGCGTCCAGCCTGGGAGCTTCTGGGAGGCACTTGGTATGGACTTGTCAGACGCCACAGTTTAAAGGGACCTACGGGTGGCTTCCCACTATCCGGTGGAAGGCCAGCTTTTGGGGAAAAGCGAGTTCTACCAGGACCAAAAGCGTGAAAAGAAGCATGGGTGGGAGTGGTCCAGGCTGGAGACACCTCTCTGCCAACCAGTAGCCCAGTTAGCCCAACACCCCCGTGGAACCATGGTGGGCCGCTAACCTGGGCTGGTGCTACGTGTGGGCAACAGGATGGTCCCCCCACTACCAGAGAGGGGCCCCTGACTCTCTGTTCTTAATCTTCTCTGGGAACCACTACAGCCACGCTAAACCTTTTCTCTTTACTGCAATTAAAAAAAATCCATCACGGTCTTCAATCCTTTTGTGGCTGCAGTTAGCTAATTATTGATGGGAAAGGGAGCAGGGAAGTCAGACATTGTTGAGCATATTCAGCTGGGAAGCAAAGCCTGTTTGCTTCAGTTACAGCTTCACACCTCAACGAATCACAGCCTTGTCCCTGCAAGGGGTTAACACCCCTCCCTTCCCCCCGCTGGTACTGGATTGTACTGGGCTGTCCGGGGAGCAGAGAGAGCTAAGGACATGCTTAGTAGAAGTAAAAGAGGCAGAGGGGAGGTGCCTAAGCATAGAGGCCTGTCTCCAGGGGTTGGGCCCCAATGCAAGCCCACGAAAGTGTGGGAAGCTGATTGGTTATTTTAAAAAAGCTTCTGGTTCCTCCCAAGCCTGAGAATACATAAGTACAGGTGACCTGCACCCCCTGGTGCGTTCCCGCTTTCTCTCTCCATAGCCAAAGGCCATGTGGACCCCACACACAGGCTCCAGGTGGGAGCCCGGGTACCGCAGCACAGCAACGGACTGCACCCAGGGACACAAGCCAAGCTAGCCAGATGCTGGGCTGAACTAAGCTTTAATATGGCACGGGATCTCCGGACATTGACTCTGTTTCTGGCCCTGATTTTCCATGGCTGCACAGACGGAGATGGGACATCGGAGGGGCATCCTTTTGATTTTGCATGACAAATAAATATTACCACCAGGCCTCAGCCTCGCTTCTGGGTCCCAGAAATGCTTTTCCTCGTGACACTGCAAGAACCCCACATCCATCAGCAACACTTTCAGCAAATATTTACCAAGCACCCACTACACATGAGGCTACAATTACACCTATGGACAGCCCTAGGCTTCTCCCTCTCTTCCCCCCTGTCTTCCTGCTGCAACAGAATGCCTTGGGCAGTACCAGCCTTGCCTGCTCACAGAGGCAGCCCTCCTTCCTTTGCCCTTTTGTGCCTCTTGGGTTTGTTACTGCCTTGTCCCTTCTGCTGCTGTCTTCGTCCAGGCACTCTTGGTCCCATGACCTCTGTGTATTTCAACCACCTACAATCTTCCCTGCCCTCAGTGCCCTGTCTGCCAAGAGGGAGAAACCAGGGAGGGGCAGGGCTGTGTGCCCGGAAGACACCCTCAGCCTTTGGGGCTGGAGATTTGCTGAGCCACTGTCCTGATAAGGGAAGGACCAGCCAGCCAGAAGGTGTTGTTGCTGCACAGGACACCTCAGGAGGGTCGCTGGCCTGTGGTCTGGGGCCTCCAGCATTCCCCTTCAGTCCGCAGCAGCCTGGGTGTGCCCCGCCCTTTCTTCTTTCCCAGGAGAAGACACTTCCCTCTGCCTATCCAGGTCCTGTCCGTCCCCAGAGCCTAGCTTCCAACTACCTCCTGCCAGGGGCCAACCTGGTGCTGGGACTTCTGAGTGCCCCAGCCTCGGGTGTGGCTCATGTGCTGTCCATCCAGTAAGTCGCCATGCTTATGTGAATGGAGCCCTCCCACACTCTCCACCCCTAGCACCTTGTTCCTGTGTAGCCCATAAGCTGGACCTGCAAAGTGGTGGGGCTTCGGGGGACATGGTCACAGAGGCTGGAAAAGGTGGCTGGAGAGGAAGGAGAGACCACAAGGCAGAGGTCAGTGACCTGTGCTGCAAGTACTCCTGGGTCAGACAGCCTTGGGGAGGCTCAGAACACTCCCAGGAGGCAGCCTTGGCTTCTGAGGAGCCCCTGGGAGATCTGGGCTCTGAAAGGCCACGGCCATTCACATCCCAAGCCTTCTCAATGCTCCTTTCCCAGGGAGCCAGCTTGGAATGGGTCATGTGACCTTCAGTCCTTAATTGCTTGTTGAAGTCCTCACAAAAGCTTCGCAAAAACACTGAGACTTACGAGGACATCACGGTGCTATCCTCGTAAAAGCTGACATTTCAATTGTTCTCATTTTATATTTTTGCAATGAAATTCTTTGTTTCCTCTGCAGCCATTTCTGAGTATTTACTAACAACCAGAAATCTCTCTGTTCCATTCTGTTTCTCCATGGTGCATGGTGTCAGACTGGGCGCTGTGGCACGTGAGCCTCAGACCCAGACCCTGGTCTGTGGCCTTGCGGGGAGTGCTCACCAAGGATAGTGAGGAACGAGGTGCCCAGCCACCCTGCTCCTGTCTCTCCCTCAAAGAGGAGGTTTAAAAAAAAAATCAGCAAAGCATCATATTTTAATGAGTTTTCTTTGCAATTTGTATATAATAGATTTTCAATAACAACCTATAATTAGTTCATTTTCTCCTATTCAATTGCTCTGCACTGAGGCCATTGACAGCTTCCAGCTGGGATCTTTAAAAATGGAAAGTGCTTGAAGGCTCAGCTCCAGATAATGGCTAGAAAGTGCTGGGCCCAACAATACAGCTGTTAGGAGCAAAGCATGCGTGATGGGAAAGAGGCGTCTGGGTTTGAAACTTCCAAGAAGAAGAAGAAGAAAGTGGTGGAGGGCCAGACGGCTGGCAAGCAGCAGTTCTGGCTCAGAACTGACCCCCCCTCTCCCCCATGGTATAATGAGACTGCCCCACCCCGGAGCCCTGTACATGCACGGTGTGTGGGGTGGGGCATTCCACCAGCCCTGCTCCCATGGGGGTGAGGGACTCATCAACACCTCCCTGCCCCCACCAGGGGCTTCCAATGGTTTTCTAGCACAGCCAAGGCAGTGTGTGTGTGTGTGTGTGTGTGTGTGTGTGTGTGTGTTGGGGGTGGGGGTGGTGAGGGCAGCCCGCCCTCAGCAGGAGGCCTACCACACAGAGTCCAGGCACTGGAGACCTTAGACAACAGCTCTGCTCACTTTTCTGTCCTGACAGGCATCACTGAAAGGCTTCCAAGGCCAAGTCCAGCTCTCCAGCTGATGCCCAGTATCCCCTCCAGCCACGTGCCTGCGCTGGGTGCACCTGCAGCGATGGGGCCTCCCCACTCCCCAGCAACTCCCGCAGGCTGGGCAGCTGACTCGGGGAGGCCTCCGCAGGTCTACGCTACGCCTGCCTTCTGGCCTCTTGGGCCAGTCCTGCCCTCTGGGACCCCACACATCAGCCATTCCCACCTGTGACAGCCTCCCCACTCACCCAAGCCCTTTGCCCCACCTGTCTGAGCCACCTTTCTCCTTGCCCTTGGCTGGTTATCTGCAACCTGGTGTGTGGGCCTCATCTCAAATGTCCCTTTCTAATCTCCCCGGGGAAAGCAGGCCTTCCCGGCCAACACTACACCGGTGTTCTCTGTCCCACCTCCTACTTGGATGACCTGGCTGCTTTCCCTTTTCCCAATCACCTCCCTGACAGAGTGCAAGCTCTGTGTGGGCGGGGCCTGTTGTCTTGCTCACAGCTGCAGTCCACAGAGTGGCCTCTGTGAGTGTTTGCTCATTTGAGGCTCCCCTCCTCCTAAGCTCCCAGCCTCAGCTGCTAAATCTTCCCTCATTCATGGTCTCCCTGCCCTGGCCAAGCTCCTCTAAAATGTTCTGGTTGGCTGGCCTGCCCCTTAAATGGACAGTCCAGTAGCTGAGTGAGAGAAAGGGCCTGCACCCCTGCCGGGATGCTCTCCCCCTTTTCAGAGAGCCTGGCCCACACCAGCATCAGGGCAGACACGCCCAGTCTTCCCACAGTGGTCCAATATGGTGCTGCTTCCTTGACTATTTCTGGCACTGACCTGAGTCAGGGAGCTTGGGTCTGTGCTCAGTGGGTTTGCTCCAGAGGTCGACCTTCCCACCCTGCCCGGCCAGGGCCCAGCTCGGGGGGCTTGAGCTGGCAGGGTCTGCAGTTGGCAGCAAGGCCAGCTGCGGTGGAGGCTCCAAGACCCCGCGCTGTGCCTTCCTCTGTGGGTGTCGAGCTCACTTTGTGATGTAGCCTCAGGTGGGAGGGAGGTAGCCATGGGGGCCAAGCGGAGGCTGTGCAGGTGTGTTTTGGGTTCTCAGGCGCTGAGCTCAGAAGATATACAAACCCAATTCTATGCTAATAAGTTATTTTCTGTACAAACCCACATTCTATGCTAATAAATTATTTTCCAAGGTGTACAGATTAGCACAGGGACGGCCAAGCCGACCGCTGGCCAAGCCTGGCCTCTTGAAGCCAGAGTCTGCGGCTGTGGCTGGGATGTGGCCCTGGGACCCAGACACCACAGGGCTGAGGAGCGGCCTGAGCAGGAGCCCTTATCTCCACACACAGTTGTTGGAGGCAATCAAGCAGCAGGCAGGTGGCTTAACCGCCTAAAAGAACACATCCTGAGGAGGGCTAAGTGGGCAATTAGTGGCCCTGGGAGCAGAATGGGAGCTTTGTGGGACAAGCAGCTTTTGTCTTCATTCGGGAAGCATTAGGGCCTCAGGGACGCACCTCACACCCCAATGCTCATTCAGTGGATCAGGGATGTCTGGGCTGGGGAGCAGCCATGGGGGTGCCCTTATCGGCCTGGTACAGCCTTGCTGGTCTCCCCAACCAGGGCCCTGCCTGTGGGACCCCAACAAGGTGCTTCCTGTGCTCCCTCTTCCCTGGCCCCTCTGGGACCCCTGTGACAGGCACATTGTGTCTGGACCCCTTTTTGCCAAGTGTGTTTCTCCAGATAGTTCATCCCCTTACCGAGTGAGCATTTACCAAGGGCTTTCTGGGTGCCAGACCCATGCCAGGCAAGAGCACATGGTGAGCAAAACAGCTTCTGCCTCATGGAGCCTCTGGACTAATGTGGACAAGAGGGCAATGGCATGCACAGAGTGACCGGGGCTGGGAGGGAGGGGCTTTCTCACCAGTGTCACCACCCCCAACACTGACCTACCTGGTCAATAATTACTTAGCACGACTACACGCAAGGTATTCTCGTCACTTTACCCGTATTATCTCATTTAGTCCTGAGTAACCCTATGTGGGGTGTAACCGCAGACCAGCTCCGACTGGCCATGTCCTGTCAGAGACGACAGAATGAGCTGCAAGCCGTGCAGCCACAGCACGGGCAGAGGAGAGCCGGGACCAAACGTCTTCCCCCCACAGAACCAAAGGACAGGGACACAGCGGATCCCGAATTCCGGAACCCCCGCAGAAGCAAAGGTCCCTTGTCTAGGAAGATCTGGTGCTGCAGCCCCTTAAGTTTCACCCCAAACCCTCGATTGGGAGGCAGATTTAAGCCTCATGTCCTGCCTCCCTTTGGGTTGACTTAGCAAAAGCTTTTCTTTTCTCAAAAGCCGGTGCCATAGTATTGGCTTCTATGCATGGCGGGCAGCGTGCCCTTGCTCAGTCACAGAGGTGATTCTGCCCACCGTACAGAAGAGGAACTTGAAACCCAGCATAACCTCTGGTCAAGACCTGTCCAGGGTCCCACAGCTAATAAGTGGCAGAACAAGGATTCGAACAAGGTCTGACTTAGTCCACATCCCTAACCATCAGGCCACAGCCTTGTTACCGTATAGAGAAAAACTCACGGCTGTGGGCACACAGAGAAAGGTGTGTGGAGCTGTGGAGGGGGAAGAGGGATTAAGGAAGACCTCATGGAGGAGGAGACCGCTGAGTCGGGACTTGCCATTTAGGGAACCAACTGTGGGGACAGTGCGAGTCTCATTACTGGGGAATTCTAGTGAGTTGCAAAGTGTGCTTAAATGTATGAGAAGTTTCCAGAATCAGGCATTTGCATTCAATCCCACTTCTTCTACCTGTTGACTGTGTGACTTTGGGTCAGTTACTTAATTTCCCTCAGTTTCAGTTCTTCATTTGTAAAATAGGAACGTAATACACAGTGCTGACACATGATAAGTGTTAGGCGAGCCCATTACTAACTGAAGTGATATTGACGAGCAAAACCACTCAGATGGCACGCTGACTGCCTTCGGGCGCTCCTGGGGAGCCTCCTTGAAGCCCCTCTTTCTATGCTTGAGGTGAGGAGGAGAAAGTACCCCCATGTCTGCCCTTAGAAGGGGGTGGTGAGACTCACAGCACCTTCTGTCTTCCAATTTTCAACCCCCCCCCCCCCGCCCAACTCCCGGCCACTCCGACTTAACTGTTGTATGCCCTTGAGAAAATGAGGCAACAAAGGCAGTGAATTCTCAACTTGATCTGCAAGTCCTGTGCGAGCACCGCCGGTTTGTCCCTTTGGGATTAGGGGAGTGATCACACCAATGGTCCCGCCTCAGCCCACACTGACACTGGGGTGCAGGCATTACTTGTTCTCCAAACTCAAGAGCCAAATGGATTCAGATATAATTTTCGATAAATCCCATGCTGTCTGAAGTCTAGCTACTCACTATCCCACACTCAGGAACCAGTGGGAGGCTGAGGCGGTCCTCTGACATCCAAACTCCCTGTCTGAACTACCTGCATGAGTAAGGAGCCAGGGGGGGAGGGCGCGGGGGAGGGAGGTTGGCGCTCGCCATTGTATTTTGTCACCCTGCTGATCCCCCCGGCGGCTGTGAGGACTGACTGAGGTGGTGTGTCTGGCATGGTGTCTGACCTGTGCCGGGCATGATTTATTCTAGGGGATAATGACGTGGCTCCTTCCTTTCATTTTGCAGCAACAGTGCAGAAAAACAGCTGGTAATTCACTGGGTGACCATTTCATCTGTTTCACAGAGTTGCCCTGGATACTGAGGTATTGCAATAATCCGATGAAATCCCTGTCTTCCTGCCTGCCTGCCTGCCTGGAGCTGAGGGACAGGGTGCGGCCCACACAGCCAACTCCCCATGGTCCCCCAGACTCGGGTGCTCCTCTGGACACGGTGCATCTGTGATCCCAGAATGGTCACACTTGAGGCCTCCTTCCCGCACTGCTAGTTGCTCAAACCCTTCCTTGGCATCCAACACATTGCTCTCACAGGATTCATTAAAAGAACAAGTATCTTTCTAAAAAGCAGGAGAAACTTGTAATGCATTTGAAGCGAGAAAAAAAAATCCTCATCTAAGCAACATGGTTTTCCCAAGATCCCAGCCCAAACATTCAGGAAAGCGCAAAAACATGCATTATTGAGAAGCTTTTTAAACGAGCAACTTTCAGATTAATTTATTGTGATGCACAGACAGGGCTGGTGCACATCCTGCTCACAGTGAGTCTGGGGCCTGGGTCTCTCCCTTGCAGCCGGGACGAGCGGCTGGTTCTGCTGCATGCTGGGTGGGGCCAGGAGGAAGGGCGGGGGGCACTGTGCCGTTAGTTCCCAGGTCAGCCGGTCATCCGGAAAACCAAAAACAACTTGAACAGATTGTTTGGGTGATAAAGGAGGATGAGAGGGAGGCCACCATCATATTTCACTGTACAGAGATGGGTGACTGGGAGCCTTAGCTCCATCCGACAGTTAGAAAGAGGCTGAACTGACTCCAAGGTTGAGGGACCTGTCCTCTGCTCTTCTGCCTGGGGAGGGGCCACCTGTTCTGCAGAGAATGGTACAGCCCACCAGGAACCAGCTCGGCTGAGCATGGGCAACCAGCAGCCCTGAGATTCCTGACATCACCCTCGGCAGCTGCGGACAATGACAAGCACGTCTTCTGATGAGCGGCTGTGCCAGCTGCACAAGCAGATGTGATGTAGGAGGCTCCGCCTCCACACTTGTAAATACAACCCACTTCTCCAGGGAAAATGCCGGGACGCACCCTGCCTGGTACCCAAAGGACCCTGGCAAAACAGAGACTAGGAAATAAAAATTTAAAGTCAACCTTTAAAAACAAAATCCAAAATGTAGCTGCTGACATATTTGAGCTACTATTTTCTGAGTTGTAGTGAGATTTCTTTAATGCCCATTGATTTCTGGGTAATAAGTTGTACCTACATGTCTCACTTCAATGACCTATTTAACACTCACTGAACCATAAATCCATCCCAGCGCTCTGGGACTTTAGAGTTCCTATGACTTTGAAGAACCGTTGATCCCGCGTGCGCCGAGTAGCCGCATGTCAGGCCTTTATGGGGGGTTAACTCATTCTGTGGCTTCCTTAATGCCTGTGAGTTTACATTTTATTGCATATCTATTATTTGGGTTGGGCTGTGATGAATGGTTTGGCTGCCTCAAAACAAGTCCAAGATGACAGCAGAATCTAATTTGTTTTAAAAATGATGATCACTGTGCTTTTCAAATAATCGCCCAGGAATAAAGGAAACAGACACCATATTGCTCTTTGTGAGACACAGGGCTGGAGGTGGAGCGATGACGGCCCTCCTTTTCCACGGCAGCCCGTGGCTGTCAGGACCATTGTCAGGGAGGCCAGGCGCCTTCTCTTCCATCGGGGCAGCAGGGATGCTTCTGTCTCCTTGCGAATAACACCAACAGCTTCCTGTTTGGCCGCAGACTGATTCCCAGGAACAGAGCTCCTGAGCAGAGGCTCCTGTGGTTCCAGAGAGTGCGTGAGCGGTGCATTCCCTGCGGAATGTGCCGCTGTGGGATACTTGAAGTCCAGCCTTGACCCCTGGCTCTTAAAATGCGCCAACCTCTTCCTTCACAGCTCCTTTGTCTCAGAAGTGTCCTAAACACGGGATGCTGCTTTCCTGTTGTGGGGGGCTCACCTCCCTGCCATCTGCCTTGACCACCCCACTCTTTCCTTGTCCGGATTCAACAGAGATTGAAATCATCAGGAGGCCTCGGTTTGGGGAAGGTGGATGGAGAGGATATTGCAGGAGCTGGACTCTGGGACAGGAGTGATGTGCAGGGCAATGCTTAACAGCTGGCTCTCCAGACGAAAGAGACCCCCCCACTTTTCTTTTTGTGTCATTTCTGTGTTGTAAATACTCCCACCAAAGATGATTCACGGCTACCAGTTGTTTGTTTGTCTTGAAAATTCCTGAAAATCTAACAGTGGGCTCTCAGGAACTAGGTCTAGGGAGCTGCTGATACTTCCATACATTCTTCATTTCAGGGAATAAGCTCCTTGATCCACAAAGCCAACAGCCTCCACAGCAGGCTAAGCCTGCCAGTCATTCACACCGTATTCTGAACTATCCTATAGCAGACATCACTGTTAAAGCAGATATGGGCAGGGAGGAGGAAGATGGGAAACCATGCCTAGTCACCGCATTATAAGCGGAGCCCGGTGCTTGGGGCGTGGGCTTTGGTCCTTGGCAACAGGGATGCTGTGAACGGAAAAGGCACCCCTGCATCAAGTTCATGAACATTTCCTGCGGGAAGAAGCACACTTGTTGCTCTTCTCTTATGTCACACAAGTACCTCTTCCATCTGCCACCAGAGCCCTTTTTGCCAAGGACTCCTCCCCAGGCCTTGTGAGTATTTGGAGTAACAGCTGCCAATAGGAGATGTCAACAGGGAACATGGACACCTTTCTGAAAGTGGAGCTCCAGGGAGGGGTGGGGGATGGGCAGAGGGGCAGGGTCTGTGGCTCAGAGGCTCAGTGCACCCTGGCAGTGTCTCACACCTATTTCTCAAATTCCAGGGCCTGAAGGTCAAGTTCAAGGACACATCACACAGGGCGCACATACCACCTGCTTTAAGCAGAGCCTGAATACTGTCTGACACAAAGGGGCTTCATCTCTTTGGGGCCAAAAATCAACCCCAGCACCACCTTTACTTCCCTCTCCCGCCTGGCCCAGCCTCCAGAACCCTCCTGCAGAACCTTCCTCCTGGGGGGCCACAGCCTAGGGAGAGCCCTAACGTCTGCTCCCTCCACGTACAGGCACAGTCTCCCCCCGAGGTATCCAGCGGTGCACTCCCAGACACACGTAAATCACAGTCCCGTGCTCCTCAGATGATGGCAAGAAGGACCTTTATCCAAAAGGAAGAGACCAAGCACCCCTCTCCCAACCCACTCCTTTACCCTCTGCAAGCTCAGGCTTGCTGCAGAGCAAATCCAACCACTTTCATCCGTGAGAGAAACCAACCCTGGAGACCAAGGACAGACTCCAGGCTCTGACACTTTGGGGCGGGAATGCCTGCGGACACAGCCCGTTTGCCCGCCCGGCCACCTGGGGCCTGACTTACGGAAGGCCGTGTAGAACTCTCGGAGGGTCAGCCAGCCGTCACTGTTGTAGTCATCAAATCGAAGGAGGTCGCTTGGCGAGCATCCCAGGAAGCTCTCTTCCAGGTCCTGTTCCTTCAGCACGTGCTGTGGGTGAGGGAGGGAACAAGGCCAGAGCCGGGAGTGAGCTCAGAGCTGTGGGCTTTGCTGGGACATGGCTCAGGCCAATTGGGGCGAGGAATCAGCAACAGCTCAGTGGGCCATGGGGAGCATCCGAAGCTCTTTGGTTTTGTCTTGTCTGACCTTCCCATTTTATAGATAAGAAAACTGAGGCTCAGAATGGGGAGGGACTTTCCTAAGGTCACACAGTGGTTGGGTAGAATCGGGATTAGTGTTCAGGTGCGTCTTCTCCCCATCTGGGCAGACAGACCCCAGAGGGTCGGAGGTCAGAAGGATCCTTGAGGCCTCCTGATCTATCCTTCTCGCTATCGATGGGGAACCAGAGAAGAGAAGGGGCCTGATCAAACAAATTCAGCAAATAAATCGTGGCTGTGCACAGCTGGAAGGTCATTAGCACCTCCTCCCCCCACTCCCACCAGCCCTTGCAATCTCAGGGCTGCGCCCCCTAACCACAGCACAGCCCCCAAAAAGGGAGGGCTGCCATTCTACTGAGGAGCCTGAGCCCCGCCTCTGCCTGCCCGGCCCTGCCAGGGACAGAATGTCTGTCCTTGGGATCCTGGCAGGAAGCCATGGGTGGGCCTTCACGAACTCCTCTCTGGATGTGGCCCAGGCCGCAGGGCACGGAGCTCTCCCCAGCATGACCAGCCACATGCCAAAGGTGACTAAAGGTAGAGATTTCTGGCACCCTTGCTCAGCTGGGGCCAGACGCTGGTGTGTCTTACAGAAAAAATGCTCAGAAGGAAACCTTAGAAGAAGGAAAAAAATTCATTTTATTCGAGGGGGCGGGGAAGAGGGGGACAGAGGCATTTTCTCTTTATTTAACAGTCTCAGCTTGGTCTGCTATATTAAAGGCAATTTAATGTGGTAATGTTAAAAAAAAATGACCCTTCACCCAGCAAGTAAGAGTGGTCGATAAAAGGGAGATCAACCATAACGCCCGAAATCAATCTTCCAGGATGGAAATTTCCCTTTGTCTATTTCTGCATTGGAAATTGATTAACGGTTCATAGGACCTACACGGTTTTCCGCAACACCTCTGAGTCAGTGTCAAGGCAAGGCTCCCTTTAGCTGGGCTCTGCCTGGCAGATTTATGAAATGGACGATAAATACATTAACCCAATTACCATGCTTGTTCATGGCTCCAGGTGCCTCGGGGAACGCCTCTGCCTGGTTAGAGCAACATGACCAGGAAGGTCCTGTTTACTTAGCCACCTGGGAGCCATGTGGGCTGGGGGGCAAGAGCCACAGCAGCCTCTGTCCAGGCCAAGCCAAGCATCTGCCCTAGGTGCTGCCTGCACAGCCTGTGGCCGGGGAATCACCAGGCGGTTCCTCCTGCAGGGAACCGTCACCAACAGGACCCGGGCTTTCCCAGCGCAGCTTGGGTCATCTGTGGGTTGCTGGCCCTGCCCCCCGGGGTCCTAGCCATAGCTGGGCCTATTGGTGAGGAAGCTGGTGTTGTGCTGGCTGGCAGGGCTGAGGAAGGTGGTGCTGTCCAGGTGTGGGTGACAGAGTGGGGTCTGCAGGTGCTCCCAGGAAGCGAGCTCTGGACTGGTTGGAGCAGGGGGCCCAAGAGGGGGACTTGGCATGGCAGGGCTTCTGGGTGACTGTTCCATATTCAGGTTTTGGGGACACTTGCTGGCCCCATAGACCTTGAGAGGACCAGGTGGAACTTCCTGGTGGGAGCCATGCTCCCCCTGGGAGACCCCTGTGCTGCGAGGGGAGCAGGTGTACGCCCACCAGCCCACCTGGGGTTCATCTTGGTGCCATCATGTCTGAGCAGTGAACAAACCCAGGCGAGCTGCTTGATTCTGTGAAGTGGAGGTAACAGCAGTGCCTGCCCCACAACAGAGGACACTGAAAGGGTTAGGAGGCAGTAATAGTCATCAAGATGATGACGAGGACATCGATACTATCACCTCCTGAGAACGTGCTGCGTGCCCAGCACGTCACGCCTTAGTTGTTTAACCCTCCCCATGGCCCTGTGATGGTCACAGACAAGAAATGGAAGCACAGAGAGGTGTGGTGTCTCCCAAGACCCACCAGCTAGAAAATGCTGGAGGCGGGACTTGAACGCAGGCAGTGTGAGCGTGAAGCCTGTGTTCTCAGCTACTACACTACATAGCAAGGGCCTCTTCTGCTTGTTACATCACAGGGCAAGGCCTGGCTCACTGCCAAGCACACACGGTGCTCGAAGGGTTAGGGCACGCCCCAGCCCAGTCCTTCCCAATGACCTGGCCATTTTGCTAAGGTCACCACATCATGTGAAGGTCTCTTTATAGCGACATCAAAGGCGGGGACTTATTATCTGTCCTCTGGTGGGTACTCGGTCTCTGTGGACGAGCTTCTCTTGCCCACCTCCCTGCTTGGGGAGGCCGACCTTGCCTTCCTAGCAAACCTTTGCACCTGCCAGATGCGGCTCAAGCGCCCTAGGTCCTTAGAGGCAAACCAGCGGAGCAGGAGCAGGAGCAGGAGCAGGAATGTAGGCGCTTTGGCCCACCCAGCCTGCCTTCCTGCCACCGGCCAGGAAGATCCTCCCTACAGCTGGCGATGACTGGCCCCGGTTGCTCCCTCCCCGCGTCTCTCTGCCACAGGAGCTAATTGCCCTTGCACTTCCTTGTAGCTGGACAGACGGACACATGCGCTGGGTTTGGGGAGGGAGGCAAACTGCAGGGCCTGATGCAAGTGTTTTCTCAAAGGAAGAGCAGTGCTTAGGGGTGGACACAGGGCTTTGTGCCAGCAAGCAGGCTGGGGCTTGGGCTGTTGATACCTGGGTACTAAAGAACAGCGAGACCCTAGGGGAGAGGACCGGGGGACGCCCAGGTTGCAGCCCCAGGGGTGTGTGGTGAAACCAAGCCTGCTTCCTTTAGCCTTCCCGCTGGGGAAAGTAAAAGACTCAGGGAGAGAAGGTTTACTTCCTAAGGACAACATCAGAGACCAGCCCCCCCGAAGCATGTGTTTTGCCAGCTAGCTGCGAGTGCTTCAAAGCTTGTTTGTAAATATTGGCTGAAGGTGGCTGGTGGGAAGGAGACACTGGCGCCGTTTGTTTGTAAGAGATTCTGAGAGGCCTGGATCACACGCTCTCCGGCTCCCTGGAGAAGGGTCTCTTGCAGGAGGCCTACCAGGCGTCCCAGCACAGAGGCAGTTACAAACGACTCTCCTCACGTGATCTCCAGGTTCTCTTCATGGACATGCGCCATGGAAAACCCGATTCCTCCTTAATTTTATTTTCACTGGACGCCGTACTCACCTGAGCCAGTTCAGAGCTGCTGAGGTGGCCGTCACCATCTGCATCCAAGTCCTTAAACAGAGATTCCACCAGGAGGCGCTTCTGGGAGGCAGGGTCTCCGCGGCCGCTGGCCCCCTCTGGGAGTGGCTGCAGGCGGGTCTGCAGTGCCAGCAGGACATTCTTCAGGCGGGCGTAGTTGGCCATGGTGCACGGGTCGCCTGGAGGGGGAGAAGGGGTTATTGCAGTGAGACTCCTCCCCAGGGCGTTGCGAGAACCTTCATCCGTTCTGGGCATTTCCCGCGTGCAGTGCGGGGGGGGCGGGGGGCCACTGGGGCTGATGGGATCTGTTTGCCTGCCTGCCCACCAGCCTACCCCATAGCTATCCACTGAGCACTGAATACATGCCACACATGATGCAAATGCGGGACGGAGCCTGCCTGCCCATCCCACAGAGATTTACTGAGCACCTACTGTGTGCCAGACATAGAACAATTGCCAGATGGACCGGGGAGTTTGTCCAGGGGAATTCACAGCGGCAGCCCCACGGTGGCTTCGGGGAAGCTGGCCCCGATTTCACTTTGTAATAGCTCGTCTTTGCCTTAATCCTACGTGAAAGGCTGCTTCTGAATACGTGGCTTCCTAGATTTGGGAGTTTTCGTTAACAGGACTAAGAAGCCCTGCTTAAGTTAACGAGGTGCCCTCCCAGAGCTGGATTACTGCAAAACAAACATGTGCACGCAAGTCTACAACCAAGAAACAAAGGAAGCTTTACGAAATGAACACCGGAGCACACAGCCCCTCGCTCTGGGCCTGTCACCCAGGCCTGGCTGCTGCACAGCGTCAGGACCACGTGGCATTTTGGCAGGTGAGGCCTGGGATGCACTGCGACCGGACACTGGCTGTCTTCCTGGTGGCGGGCCACTGGGAGAAACACCCCAGGAGGCACAGCCTGTCACCGGAGGCTGCAGGGTGCGAGCAGAGCAGGGGAGCCCCTCCAGCCCCGCTCTCTCGCCTCCCTGGGGTGGAGGGCTTCCTGAGCCCTGGTGGGACCCTCGCCGTCCACTCCAGGTGGGAGGCCAAGGTGCTGCTGGGAATGCACTGTCTGGGGCCTCGAGTCTTTCCCTTAATCCCCAGGCCAGTTTGGAGAATCAGGGGTTGGGACGGTCACTGTAACGCAGGGCTGGAGAGCGCCGACTCAGGTCCCCTGGGCTTCAGCCCCAGCCCTGCCGCTGCCGGGACCTGCACCTTGGACCAGGCGCCTCCGTGATTTCACCTGGGAAGTGGGAGGACACACTTCCCACACAGCTGCCTCCCACACAGGCCGTTGTGACGATTAAATAAGATATGCACAGAGGGATTAGCACGGCTTGGCACAGAGTGAGGGCTCACCAAACGACAGCTCTTCTCTCCTTATCATCAGTAGGACCACATTTGCGAAGAGCAGCAAACAGGGAAGCTGTTGATGGGGGAAGGGCTGGGGGAGTCTGTCTGTTGCTCTCCCTCCTGTTCTCCCTAGACAAGCCTGGGCGCCCAACCACTTCCTCTTGTGCTTGTTTGTGTTTCTAGATTTTCTTCCAATTTGAGGTCAATTGATTCTTGTCAGAAACAGATGCCTGTTACCATTTCCTCCTGCATGTTTATTTAGAAAAAAATCAATTGCTGTGTTCAATGTAATCAAATCTATTTGTTCTCTGGGCGCTCCAGGCTCTGACAGGCCAGGCTCTCCCATTCCCCTACCGTGCTGGCGCCCTCTCTGGCCTGTTGGGTGCCCATGCCGGGGAGCGCTTGGCTTGGTGCCACCAGTTGGCAAACCTGATCCTTAAGTCTGTATGGCTGCACAGTGTTGAAAATAGTGGCCTTGTCCTGCTATAAAAACATTCCCGTCCAGGGGAAGATGTGGCAGCCTGCTGGGTTTTCCTTCTTGCCAGGCCTGGATAAAGGTCAGTTTTGGTGAAGGAGAGAGATAAATTTTGCCCCCTTGCCATCAACAGGGTTAAGTCCAGTTCTGGTAAATGACCCAGAAGTCGGGAGGCAGTACGGGAGCTGAGACCGAAGCTTTGGTGTAGGAGGTGAGGGCGTCTCTGTGTGGGGGTCTGTGGGGACCTGTCCTGAGGGTCAGGCTCTCCTGGGAGCGGCATTCACGCCCGGTGCTGTGAGGTCGCTGCGCACAGCAGATGGACATGGGGCCTATGGGGTCAATGGAAATGCTAGTGCACAGTCAGACTCCTGAGAACACACCACAGCAGGGCCACCTGAAGGATGGGCCAGGACAGGCCAGCTGGGCAGAGATGTCTCATTCTCGCTGGTCCCCCACAACCTGTAACCTTCCTCACAGACCTTGGTGGAGCGTAGAGCTCCTGTGAGCTGCCTGTGGCCCGGGGCCAGGGGTCTCCAGCTAGGCAGCATCTCCACATGGCAGGTGGGTCCTGTGGAGAGGGCTGCAGCAACCCCCAGGCCCCGCCCCTTCTATCACATTCCTGCACTTCACTGTGAAGTACAGGCTTTTGCTCCTACACCCTGGCCATGGCCCAGCACAGGCCTCCTGGCCAGGAGGGTAGGCACACGTCTAGACAACAGCCTGGGGGACAGGGTGGCGTCCCAGTGTCCAGAGTCAGCTCCCCGAGTCCTTGGTCTTGCCCCATGCGAGAGCCCAGCCCGCCCTGCTCCTCCCATCCAGCACTAACTTACAAACTCTGTGCCAGAGGCTGGGCGGCACCCTGGGGCAGGTGGTGGGACTCTGGTCTGAGCACCCAGGGTGCCTGGAGGGGAAGCTGATGAGGGAGGGCATTCAGGATGAGACCTGCAGGATGAGAGAGTGTGGGGAGAAGGTGGCACAGGGAACAGCATGCCAGGCAGCAGGGCTTGCAGGTGCCCTTGCCCTTGCTGCCTCCATTTTCCACCTTAAAATGGGGGCAAAAATAGCCCCATCACCACCTTACAGGGTCATGACATTCAAGTAGCAATGCTCAACCTTTGTCATCTCATGGCACACATAAACGAATCCCTAAAATTCGGTGGCGCATCAAAAAGATATCTTTTGCTAGTCTGACAAAAAGATAGGTATAATTTTGATTCATTCACACTGGATGGCTATTGTTGTGTTGGTTCTTGTCATTTTTTAAAACTTATTTGACAATCTAAGGAAAAAGAGGTCAGTGGCCCTGACTGACTAGTCAGGCATTGCATGTGTTAGAAGTTCTCGCAGCGTCTAGGGTGCCCTTGGAGGCACCTGGCTGAAAGTCGCTGCATCAGAGGAAATGTAGGAGGACTTTGCCAAGTCCAATGGTCAGCCAGGCCTGAGGCTTCTCTGGATGACTCACCTGTCCGTCCCCATCACCAGTGCCCAGCACCTGGAACAGCTGGCCATTATATTGGTGTTTGTGGAAAAACAGAACATTTCCTCGCTCCCTTCCCCCTGCTCATGGACATTCTCCCCAGGGGCCTCTCACAGAGGGAGGTGCATGTCCTGGTCAGCCTGACACTGATGGGCATCCCCCGCCTGCCGGCCTGGGTGCCCTCCACACGGCAGGGCCGGCCTGGCCAGCCCCTGGCACTGGCCTTGAGCTTCCTGCCAGCAGGAGTGTGCGGGGCTCCTCCTGCTGCCAGGCCAGGCCTGCTTTGGCAGATAAAATATTGATCAGCCTGCTGAGGAGCCCAGAGTGGGATCCTATTTTCATGTCAGAACTTGGTAATGAACTACATTTATCAAGCCCGTTCTCCATGAGAAAGGTCAGCCGCAGATCTGGCTAAGTTGTGATGACACCTCATTAATCTAGTTCCCTCAATAATTGTCCCTCTTTGAAGATCCTAATGTTCTCCCATTCCAGCCACACTCCCTCGGGCCGAGGGAGATTATTATAGCAGCAGCACAGGCACATCCGCATTTAATTTTTTGAGTAAAGAGAGACAGGAAGCAGGTAGCAGCCTCTGGAATTAAATGTCCATCAAAGGAACACTTTCTCTTGCAAAACAAAGGGAAGCAAGAGAGACATTGTGAACGTCCATCAGCCGCGCGCCCCCGGCCAGCTTGGGCCTCGCAGGGACCATCTTCACTCTGTGGCAGGCGACGCTCCCAGCCCCAGGTGTGGGTGCGGCTGGAGGCTCCAAAGGGTCCAGGGAAGGGGGGTTTGCAGAATGTGGGCAAGGTAGGAGATGCCACCCAGATACAGGGAAGCTCAGATGCTGAGAGTGAGACAGGCCATGTGGTGAAGGTCTGTTGGAGGCCCAGGTCCTGGACACAGGAAGCAGCCAGAGCAGGTGAGGGGAGGTGGGAGACACCTTGCATGAGGGAGGGGCAGTATCTGCCTGCCTTTCCTCCTCCCCCCCGCCCCAGCCATTCCTGCACCACATCCTCTGGTCTCCTCCAACTTGCTCCCGCGCCCCCTACACCAACCCCAGGCCCCCCACCCCCCGCCGCCTATAGAGCCCCCTTGTTCACCGGCCGAGTTTTCTCCATGGGGGGTGGGATGGGCTGGTGCATCATGCCCCGAGATTCAAACATGTGGGTGTAGGCTGCTCGCTTCCCAAACCACACACAGGCACACAGGCCGTCCCTTCGGAAACCACCCAGTAGCCAGCCATGCCTGAGAACCACACCCACTAGACTCTAGCCCTTCTTGACCTGGCAGAGAGCCAGCCCCTCGGCTCAGATCCTGCGACCCTCACACGGGAGAGCCCCCAGTGGAGCCCAAGGGAGAGACCAGATGTGCCCACGGCTTATAGGGTCACTTGTGGGCAGGCTCCTCCTGATCCCCACGCAAACATTAGCATCCCAGTCCCCACATTGTACCCAGCTGGGAAGCAATGACACTTGCCGCTTGACAAAGCTGTGATCTTTCCCACCAAAGTGAAAACCTGGCTCAATCGCCTGGCACTGATGTCACAGCTGAATGTGGCTGTGACACAGGCCTCGGGTGCCATGTGTCATGCTGAGGCCTACTTTGGAACTGCTAAGCTGTGCGGAGAGCAGAAAGCATCTTACTCCCAGATCTAATTTATGAGCTGCCATAACTTTACTGGAGTTTAGCTTAAGAGGAACAGATGTTTAACTTGATGTAAATTCAGGAACATTAACCATCTTTCTGCTGCCATTTCTGGGAAAATTCAATTAACAATAAATGCCAAAACCAATGGGTTTATCTTAAGATACATTTCCACTAACATGATATAGTTTTACTGATGGCGTTGACCAAGCCACAAAGTTCTGAAAATTCCAGGAGATCGTTAAGCACACACAATACGGTCTCGTCACAATCCCCAAACAAACACAAACAGATGCATCAAAGGTGTGCCGTGTGGTGACCCCTTGCTGGCTGTTTCCTGGGGCCTGTGACTTCTGGGCAGATGGGTCACTGCTGCCGACACTCAGGAACCATGGGAGGTGTGCACACCATGGCCTACGCTGTAGCCCCTGGCTATTCCCATTACCTGGCAGAAAGCCGGCCTGCAGACTCTGCTCCCAGGTGCTCCTTTCCTGAAAAGCCCTTCTTCAAATCTCACTTTTCTGCAACAGCCCAGCTCCAAGGAGCTGCTTCTGTCCACTGTAAGCCACACAATCTGGACCACTGATCCCTTAGGCTTGGAGGAGCTTGCCTTTATCTCCATCCTCTCTTCTCCAAACACTGTGCCCAGTGCCTCTGCATCTCCGGCATGAGAGTCTTCACTCTCTTAAAGAACCCAGCCATTGAGACCCTGGGTGGACACGGCCAAGGGCCACAGGGGCACTGGTGATAGTTTTGGAGATGCTCAGCCTGTCTCCTGCCCTTCCATCTACTCGGGGCTCCACCTGAGTCTCCTCCTCACTCACTAGTCCCAACCCCAGAGCCAGCAATGGGCCCCTGCACTCACGAGTGTGCCCTTATTCTCCCAGGCCCCCCAGGAGCCTAGCACCCGGCTGACCAACTGTCCTTGGTCAGTGTCCTCTGCTCCTTTCCCTGGAGGGTCCTATTCGTCATCCCATCTGCATGCTCTCGGTTCTTGAAGGTACGGAGCCCACTTTGAGCCCAAACACAGAATCTGCACATCTAAGGCTCCACGTGACCTACAGCCTGCCTGGGCCCAATGCACATGCCACTCTGGCCATGCACTCGGTCCCCAGCTGCTGTGCCAGAGCCCACCAAGCCTGCATGAAAATATCTACCTCCACGTGCACCTGAATTCGAAGATAAACCCTCATCTCCATTTTTGCTCCAGCATCAGGTAATTTAAATGAACAAAACCACCCAGACCTTTGTTAGATAAATGGCACATTTGCTCATGAATGCCTGGTTCAATGGTGTTGCTGTACAGTCTGCTGTTTGACATTTACGATCCTCTCTTCTATTCCTATTAGAGAAAGCAAAACCGGATGCATTCCTGGACGAGGATCCACTTACACTTTTAATGGTCGACTGGCACACCTATCACATGGCCCCAAAGTGAAAGAGTGCTGTTTGGAAACTGGAGTAAATGCGAAAGCCCTCCATGCACGCCTCACTGAGGAGGAAAGAGGCCGCCCGCAGGCACCCCTGGGGCAGGACCCGTCTCCTTCCCCCTTTCTCCGAAACAGGGCTCTTCCCTGTCTCTGTTCTCTCTGGACACCCTGGACAGGGCACCGGCACCTTGGGGCAGCAGGTGAGGAGACTGAGGCAGGGGGGACGTGGAGTCCATGCCTCATCTGCCTGGTGCAGCCCATGGTGCTGCTCAGGGTGTTGGCTCAGACGAGGTGATCTTCAGCTTCTGAGCCACGCCCAAGAGCAACTAGTTTTGATTTTTATTTTTTGACAGATCCCGCCTCAAGTTTATTTGTACAAATAGCACAGGGGGACACTAGGCCCAGGCAGACAGCAGCCCAGGGGTCTCACCACTCCTTCTGTCCTCACATTGGCAGACAGAGGCCTCTACCCTGGAGCCTTCTTGGGTGCCTGGGCACCTTTGGGAGCCTGAGCTGGAACCTGAGCTGTAGCTGCAGCCGCAGCCTGGGCCTTGGTTTGAGCCTTGGCCTTGGCCTTTGATCTGCAGAGCCTGAGACCCTTGGTGATGTGGGCAAGATTGAACTGTGGCTGCTGCCCTTTGGGACCGTGGCTTCGCCTCCTTGGGCTTTACAAGGGCCTTGATGGCCACGGCACTGTGTACCCATGGCCTTGGTGTTGTCACCCCCTCCAGCGTGAGGGGGTGTGGACTGCCAATCAGTGCGATTGAACGGGGGTCTTTAGGAGGGGACTGCCCCCACGTTAACGTGTTCCACATTTGTATCTGTAGAAGCTTTGCTGGGCTTGTGGGGACATGCACTTTAGAAGGGGAGGCATTACAGAAAAACTGGCCTCTTTTTTCCCCTCGACCTGAATAAAACTTACTTTATTCTCTCTCTGATTCGTCTTTGAAATCTTTCCTGGGCAAGTCAAGGACCTGGAGGCCGCTTAACACATGATCGTGCAGGGGCAGGGCCAGCGCCCAGGGAGGAAGCAGGCTGGGAAGTCCTGACTCGGGGTCCAGAACCCAGAGCCTGGCCCTGAGAGGAGCTGGGCCGATGGGAAGGGTGGGCCATGGGGACTGAAGAGGAAACCTGGGTGTGGCTCCTCTTCCAGCAAATTGAGTTATTCCAGACACAGCGCAGCCAGCCGTCTCACCGTCTCACCGTCTGCTCTGTGCACTCCCAATGGCACTTTGCAGACATGCTGACTCTTATTAGATTCACACACTGGGAAATGCTCGGCCCTCTCAGATCCCAAGAATGGCCTCCTCGTTGCCTTATCTGGCAAGAAAACGAATTCAGATGCTTTAAGAGGGTTCAGGACCCACAGGAGGTGGGAGTTACAGGGACCCTCCAGGATGCTCCTAAGGAGAATGTATACAGCCCAGAGCACACCTGGAGGCAGACAGGTGGGGCCAGCGGCCCACAGCTTGAAGCTCTTCAGACCTGAGACCTGGGCAGGTGTGCTGCGTGTGTCCCTGTGAGTACGGTGCAGCCTGCATGTGTCACACGGTTTGCGTGCTTTGCCTCGGGAATGTTTACTTGTCTTCTTTTGAGTTGGGCTTTGAAAAGGTGGTTAAAAATTTCATAAAGAACTTTCCATGCCAAAGGCCAAATCAGCTGGTGAGGCTCAAAAAACGTCACATGATGCTAATGGCCCCTAATAAGAACAGGAGCCATCAGTTAAAGAAGGCGATCGCACTCTCACCTTGATTTGTGTTTTCCCCACGAAAGGTGCTCTGTTTGGTGGGTAACTGTGTCCTCATCAAAGATTTTCAAGGGTGTGGGGTGAGGAACTCTTTCTTGGCTTTTGAGGCTGCGTGCAGAGGACACAGGATAAAACGTCCTTACACATGTAGACGGACAGACCGACATAAGCACACACGAGTGAGGATTGGGGTATGCAGCCCAGTGACACTGGTCCTGTGCCAGCAGCTCGGCCCCAGCCTCGTCCTCCCACCCCATTTGCCTCTTGGAGATGCCTACGCAGCCCACCCAGCACAAAGCTTAGGTCACAGCCCCCAAGAGCAGGAGTAAAGGCTTTGGCACGATATAGCTCAGACCCTCATTTCATTGATGTGGAAACCGAGGCCTCTAGGAACAATAAGAGGCCTGCCTTGGGGCCCAGGGCTTTGGCGATGGAGCTGGGCTATTGCCCACCTGGCATTTTGTGCCCACACTCTTGGGGGCCTTGCCTGCCTCAGTGCCACCACCCCTTCTCTTCTAATCCCAGTCTTTCAGCTCTTGCAAGAAACCCCATGAGACGCAAATACAGCTATGGGGAAGGACCAAGGGGGCTGTGATGGGGGAGGACAGGATTTTCTGCAGCACAAGGAGGGTGTCACCCTACCGACAGGAGGGCCACTCCCTGGGCAAATCTTATTATCACACTGGCAGGTCCTGACTTTCCCTGCCAACAGCCTTGGCTCAGCGATCTGGGGTCTGGGCTGACCTTCACCCAGTGCCTGGAAATACAGGGGACACACAAAGATGGGGGTTTAAGTCTCTAATTGAGCGGAATGACCTGTAGCCAACCCCAGGGCCAGTGTCCCTTGAGGGGGAGCAGAACCACATTCAGTGAAGGTATTTCTGAGACTGGGCATCCCTTGGGCCAGGCTCCGAATTGCTCATCTTCCCTGGGGGAGTTTGTTCGATAGCTCAGCCTGAGTCTCTGGGGAGGAGGCTGAGGGTTAGACGGGGTTTGCTGAGCAGGCTCAGGAGGAGGAATGGAGACTGGGTCAGGGGATGCCATTACCCTGGAGCATCCTGGCTTCACTCCCACACTAAGCGCCCACACAGTCCAGGCGCTAAGATGACACCCTCACAGGCCCTGTAAGCAAGGCTCCCAACACCCTCCCTCTGAACAGGCCTGGCTGGTATCAGGCGGCTCTGCTGAGATAATGGCATGGAGGTCGGTCTGTGCTCACCATGGGCCCTGGCACCAGAGGTGGCCTCCTTGGGTAAGGCCAGAGGAACCGCTCACAGACCATGCCCTGGTTTGCTCTGCTCATCTCCTGGGCTCCCAAGATTTCCAGGACTGAAATGAGGGCTCAGCCTAAGACTCAACTGCCATGGCCCTGGAAAAGGGCATCAAGGGTCACCTTCTCAGAAGGGATCAAGATGGACCCTTCTGGAACCACCTCATGGTCCAACCGTGCCTGACTCACCAGCCATGATGGATGGCATGGTGGGCCCTGCAGGCCCAGCCTCACCAGGGCTTCCGGAGCCAGGTTCCTCTGTGTGAAATGCCCTCCCTGTTAGAGTCCGGGCCCACCCTTCTGGGTACAGCTCTCTTAGAAAGCCATCCCTGGCCAGCTCCCCTCCCCCATCCTGTGGCAATCAGGGCCCAGACCCTGCACTTGATTCGGAGCATTAACTGCCCTCTGATGCTAACTCCCTCCCCAGTGGGTGGCACACACCTGCCAGCAGGGGCCTCGGGGACAGGAGGGCATGCACCCCGTCTGCAGTTACTGTACCCGCCACGCCCATGAGGGCTGCTTGGCAGCGGGGGATGAACTGATTGACCCCAAGCAGCATGACTTACAATGAAGGAGCAGAGGGAGATCATTTATCCTCATTCTGAACGTCTGGCTTGGCAGAGATGGCAACCGTGTAGCTCCTCCCTGCTCTGTGCATTCATGAGGACGTGAGTCACTACCAGGCTTCCCGTAACTCTAGATCTCAGGCGGAACACAGGCAAAGAGGCACGGGGCACAGGGCTCTGCACCCTGGCCACCGGGCGGCAGCCCCTCATCTGCAGGCCCCAGAACACACACACTCACCTCCTCCGCCTCCTTCTCCCCTCAGCAAAGCTGGGCCATTCAGCTGGGGGAGAAGGTGGGGGCTGGGGAGGCGGGCAAAGGAGCAGAGCCTGCCCTGAAACCCTCTGCAACTGATTTGTGTGCACACCACCTAGTTTTTAAACGGAGATGAGGTAAAACTGGCGGTGGCTGGCTCTGTGTGATTAATTGGGGGCCACAGCATCTTCAAGGAGTGGATCTGGGCCCACTTATCTGGGTCAAATCCACCTGAGCAAATGGCCATGATTATGGCTTTTAAAAATGACTTAGTAGAGATAATGGGTCACAGAAAATAGAGTGGGACTAAAAGTAAATATAAAATGAGGGAGTCTGCTGGCTGAAAGTGGGGCTGCTGCAATAATTATGTTTAAAATGGCACCCATGTCTTGGGAGATTCTTCTTCCGGTGCACGTGTCCGAATTTCTCACTGATGGGGGAGGGAACCCTGCTCAGTGCATAGAAGTATGGGGCCTGGAATCAGTTCTCTTTTTACCTTTTTAAAAAGATAGTTTTTTATTGATTTTAGAGAGAGGAATGGAGAGAGAAATATCAATGCCAGAAATATCCATCAGAAACACTGATGGACTGCTTCCTGCTCGCCCCCCATTGGGAATGGACCCTGCAACCCGGGCATGTGCCCTGACCAGGAATCGAACCAGCGACCTTTTGGTGCACAGGATGATGCCCAGCGAACAGAGCCACACCAGCCAGGGCTCTTTTCACTTTTTAAAAATAATTTTAAATTGAATTTATTGGGGTGACATTGGTTAATAAAATTATATAGGTGTAAAGAGTACAATTCTATAAATCACCATCGGTAGTATACTGTATTGTGTGTTCATCACCCCAAGTCAAGTCTTTTCCCCCCTTTACCCTCTTCTACCTGCCTCCACCCTCTTTCCCTCGGATAATCACCATACTGTTATCTGTGTCTGAGTTTTTTTTCTTCTTGCTTAATCCCTTCACCTGTCAAACCACACCCTTTGCCCCTGACAGCTATCAGTCTGTTCTATCTTTGAGTCCATCTCTATTTTGCTTGGTAGTTCAGTTTGTTCATTAGATTCCACATATGAGTGAGATCATATGATACTTGTCTTTCTCTGACTGACTTATTTCACTTAGCATAATGCTCTCCTGGTCCATCCATGCTGTTGCAAAAGGTAAGATTGCCTTCTTTTATACAGCTGAGTATTCCATTGTGTAAATGTACCACAGCTTTTCTATCCACTCATCTACTGATGGGCACTCGGGCTGCTTCCAAATCTTGGCTAGCATACATACTCTCTGCACCCACTAGTAAACACCTCAGCCCCGCGCCACATTTCCCAGTCTCTCTAAGACAACAGGAGAAGGCAGGAAAGCCCTAAAAGAAACATAAAAATATGGTTGCAGATGAGCCTGAAACTCATCTCTTTGAAGCTTAATTGATGGGAAAAGCTTCTGGCCCCAGAAGATACAATATCGCTTTTGTACTTTTAATTTTCCCTCATGTGTGCTCCCAGGACAGGCCAGAGGCTGGGTGTGTCCACCTCTCCCATGCACTCGTGTTCTGGAAGTGTGTGAGCAGAGCTGTGCTGAGTGCTAGAAACCCTGGTCTTCTCTCCCTGAGCCTCATTTTCCCATCTGTACACGGGGACCCATAGCCTCTGTCCCCAGGGCTGTTGTCAGAGTCGATGGCCCAGGATGGCACCTCACCTGGCACGGAGGAGGAGCACTCTGGATGGCAGGGAAATCCTCTTTGCATTTTATTTTTTTAGATATATTTTTAAATTGATTTCAGAGAGGAAGGGAGAGGAAGAGAGAGATAGAAACATCAATGATGAGAGAGAATCATTGATCGGCTGCCTCCTGCATGTCCCCCACTGGGGATCGAGCCCGCAACCTGGGCATGTGCCCCTGATTGGAATCGAACCTGGGACCCTTCAGTCTGCAAGCCAACGCTCTATCCACTGAGCAAAACCAGCTAGGACCTCTTTGTATTTTAATGTGTCAGAATCCCAAGATCTCTGGAGTGGTGGGTGAGTGTGAGGTCCATGGAAGGTTCTGGGAATTCAATCTTCCCGGGCCTTGATCCCAGGGCCCAGGATACACAGCCCTCTCCCTGGCGGCACTGGGGTTGGGGGGCACCCAGGAGTGACTGTAATGGAAATATAAATCGTCCTACTTCCAAGCAGCACGTTAATATTCAGTAATGACCTCAACCTATTCTCTGCACCCACTAGTAAACACCTCAGCCCCACATCACATTTCCCAGTCTCTAAGACAACAGGAGAAGGCAGGAAAGCCCTAAAAGAAACATAAAAATATGGTTGCAGATGAGCCTGAAACTCATCTCTTGAAGCTTAATTGATGGGAAAACCTTCTGGCCCCAGAGAACTTGCAGGCCCATCATGCAGATATTCGATGAAGCGTCTCTGTACCAGCAACCACACTAAACTGGAAATCATTACGTGGTAATTGCAAAAACATTAATAAAATGACCATGTGGGTTTTCTCATGACATAAAAGAGGAATAAAGTAATTCACTCGGATAACTTAGCAAAAATGCATAGTCTGCCCTGAGATAGAGGGAAGCAAGGAGGGTTGCTTGGGTCTCAGTCTTCCCAGCCCCTTGAGATGGGGCCCAGGCCTCTATTCTGAAAGCCCGTGGAAGGGTAGCCAGGCTTCAGGACCACTGCTGGGGTCCAGGCATGTACACCTGAAGGTCCTCTGAAGTTACTGTCCAGGGAACTACCAGCCCATTCATGCTCCTGTCGCAGAGCCAGGGAGAGAGACCCAGGGCTCTGATGACAGTGCTCCCTGGACAGCTTCCTCAGCCATGCCTCTCTCCTCAACTACTAGAGAAGACAGGAAGAATGTGTGCAGAACTCAATGACATTTGCTTTAACTGCCGCAGGCCTAAGACAAGGCCCAGGTGACTACCCTCAGCCAGGGGCAGGCTTCCTACCGATGTTAGCCAGCTCAGCTCCTGGTCTCACACCCCAGCGCACACAGAATGCTCACCTCCTCTTCCAGCACTTCACTCGCATGTGGTCACAGGACTCCCTGCCAAGCCGACGTGTGTGTGTGTGTGTGTGTGTGTGTGTGTGTGTGTATGTGAGTGTAGAAGTGTGAGAGTGTGAGAGTATTGTGTGTGTGTGAGTGTGTGTGTGAGTGTATATGTGAGTGTAGAAGTGTGTGAGGGAGTGAGAGTGTGTGTGAGAGTATTGTGTGTGTGTGTGAGTGTGTATGTGAGTGTAGAAGTGTGTGAGTGTGAGAGTGTGAGAGTATTGTGTGTGTGAGTGTGTGTGAGTGTGTATGTGAGTGTAGAAGTGTGTGAGTGTGAGTGTGAGAGTATTGTGTGTGTGTGAGTGTGTGTGTGAGTATGTATGTGAGTGTAGAAGTGTGTGAGAGTGTGAGTGTGTGTGAGTATTGTGTGTGAGAGTGTGTGTGAGAGTATTGTGTGTGTGTGAGAGTGTGTGTGTGTGTGTGTGTGTGTGAGTGTGTGTGAGTGTGTGTGTGTGCGAGTGTGTGTGTGTGTGTGAGTGTGTGTGTGTGTGTGTGTGTGTGTGTGTGTGTGTGTGTGTGGAGGAGCAGAAGCTGAGACAGGCAGCATGGAGACCTTTCAGAGAGGAAACCTCCTGCCTGTCTCCCGTTCTTACCTGCCAGTGGAGCGCCCCCCACTACCAATACACACACTCCTATCACCTCTGTGTACCACCACCCCATGCCCTGCTCTCTGCGTGTCCACATCCCCTCTGTTCTTCCAGGCCTACCATGAAGCATTCTTTCTCTAGGAAACCCTAGGTATGAACCCTGGATACAGCACTTACAAGCTGTGCAGCCTCCGGTAAGCCACTTAACCTCTCTGAACCCCATCCTCGGAGCAAGAACAATAAGAATACCTACTTATCTCATTGACCCATCAGCGGTCTCCAGTGCAATGCATCTACCCATTGCACCAGGTCTGTGAGAATGCCGAGCACCTACTCCAGCATCCTCTCAGGTACCCATGGCTCCCTGTGTGGCTTCTCGGGACCTCGGCCACCTCATCGCTGGCTCGGGCAGTTTGCATAGCACTCTGACAGAGGGGTGACCTCAGGAGTCCCAGGAATTGGCAGGGAGATGGGACCAGGTGACAAGTGGGCAGGAAGGAGGGCGGCAAGGACTGCCCACAGGGGAAGGCAGATCGGACGCGTCTCTGGCAGCACCGCCTGAAGCTCAGGGAATGGCAGGCTTGGAACCGGAGGGACAAGGTGCCGCACCCTATGTGGCCAGAGGTAGCAGGCGGGATTCGAGGAGAGGCCTGTGAGGGTCAAAGGGTGCCGAGAGGGGCAGAAGCAGGAATTCACAATCAGAGAAAAGAGAAAACAAGAAGGCACCTTTGCTATAAAGCAAAGCACACTGGCACGCAAAGTGTGGCAATCTCATGTGATTCACCCCGAATGAACAGCATGGTTCGTCTTCCACTTACGATACCTCGGTGAGGAAGCAAGCTGTCGACTTGCTACATTTTTACCCCAAACACCCAAGAAAGAAAAAACATTTGGAGTCGGCTTCTGCCTGCTGGCTCTGGCAGCGGCTGTGTGTCTCTGGGTTCAGGCGCAGGAACACCCCAACCAAGAGCTGCCCACGAATCTCTGTTCTGCTGTGGACGCCCGGCCCGACCACCACGGGGCCTCTATGCTGACGCAGCTCACAGGATGCCAAGGCAGTGATACAGGGGTAACACGTGCCCCGGGGCAGGTGGGGCGGGGGTGGGCTGTTCTCCTGCAGCCCTGATCCGAGAGCAGGTAGAGCGATGAGACAGGTAGGGCTGCTCAGGGGCCGGGCCGCGCAGCTGATGAGGCCCCAGGCTCCCAGACCTGTTACCTGATGGACGCCAGCCTGGTCAGGTTGGGAGACCTGCGTGCGTCTGACTGAAGCCCCTACGGTTACTGGGGACTCATTCTCTTGGACAAAGGAGGGAAAGTGGTCTTTCTGCGGAGCTGGATTTGTTGGTAGTTCGGTGTTCTCCCCTCACCCACTCGAGAGAGAAGGGTCCAAACCCAGGCCATGTGGCGGTCCTGTGGCTCATTTAGTTATAAAATGATAATGAAAACTTCCATTAAGTTCATTTACATTGTCCTCCCCTTATCCATGGCCCCCAGTGGATGCCTGAAACCAAAGATGGTACCAAACCCTGTATATACTATGTTTTTTCCTATACATACATACCCATGACAGAGTTTAATTTATAAATTAGGCACGGTAAGAGATTAAGAACAACAGTAATAAAATAGAACAATTATAATATACTCTAATGAAAGTTATGTGAATATGGAATTACTAAGTACAGTAAGGGTGGCTTGAACACAGGCACTGTGATATCGCAGCAGCTGATCTGATAACTGAGAGGCAACTAAGTGACTAACAGGTGGGGCGCACCTACGCGTGAATAAGCTGGACACAGGGATGATGCACACTGAGTGGGACAGCAGGACCTGGCACAGGGATGATGCACACTGAGTGGGACAGCAGGACCTGGCACAGGGATGATGTACACTGAGTGGGACAGCAGGACCTGGCACAGGGATGATGCACACTGAGTGGGACAGCAGGACCTGGCACGGGGATGATGTACACTGAGTGGGACAGCAGGACCTGGCACAGGGATGATGTACACTGAGTGGGACAGAGCAGGATGAAGGTATATGACTTCATCATGCTACTCCGAGAGGCGCACAATTTAAAACTTCAGACATTTTTAATTGCTGGAATTTTCCATTTTGTATTTTCAGACTGTCGTTGACCTCAGGTAACTGAAGTAGTGGAAAGTCAAACTGCTGATAAACGGGTTCTACTGTAACTCAATTGTAGCCCCCAGAGTCCCCCTTTCAAGAAGATTATGAGAAAATTCGGCAAAAGAAAAAATAATCGCCAGTAATTTTTGAACCTCTAGCAACAAGGCCCCCTGTATTTCTGCGTATCCCCTCTTGTCGCTTTCCTTGGTGCTGCGTGTTTTTGCATATGGCAATCACAGCACACGTGGCACCCAGAGTTTGGCCTTTTAACAGTCTCCCGGAAGTTGCTGCTTCCAATTGCTCATGGTCCTCACGGTGCAAGGTGAGCTGCTTCCCACCAGCCCGGGGACACCCCAGTGCCTGTCATTATCCTCCTGACTGGGGGTTGGGGGTATTAGGGCCTTTCCTTTCTTCTGAGGAGGAACAGGTCAGGGAGCACCCGTGACAGCCATCAAGATGAAAGCTGCTTGTGCCATATGGGTCATCATTATGCATTATAATGAGGACTCAGGCCACCCGTCCTAGAAAAATCCATTTTATTTCAATCAGCAAGGAGTAAAGCAGGGCACAGATTTCCTTAGCAACTCTGGAAAAAAAGAGAAAGTGTTTGGACTTCTCCTCTGAACCCTCTGTGAGGAGGACAGAAGGGGCTGAGGCTGGCTCTGTTGTGGACTGTCTCCTTCGGGCCACGAGCTGAGCCAACAGAGGGCTGGACGCTCAGCACAGATGTGGAGACCGCCCAAGGCTGGTCAGCACCTGGGCTCCCTGGGAGGCCGGCCCAGGGCTACCTCTCTGTCCCTGGAGCCTCACAGGATGTGGCATACAGGGGACTTTTCAAAACACTGTGCCATTCTTTTCAAACGCTGGCTTTTGACCATCTCAGATCTCCTAATACCCTATGTGTCAAAAATATACCTTTTGGTCAAACTGCTTACACATTTGATTGAAGGATGACTCTGACCCTGCAGTTGAAACATGAAGTGTTCATTACTGGAGGCTGCAGTATAGTGATGTTTGTTTTGTTGTGTTCAAGGCAGTAAGAGACATTTTTATTAAGGGCACACTTCCCATTTACTGGGTTTCTATTTACTCTACAAGACCTAATTCTGCATTGTCATTCTGAAAGCAATGCCACTTGAATTCCATCCCTGGATTGTGAATTTCCGCCAGCAACTTCTATTTAGTCAAGGCCAGAATCTCAGTGGGTGGT
This sequence comes from Cnephaeus nilssonii, assembly GCF_951640355.1. Lineage (NCBI taxonomy): Eukaryota > Metazoa > Chordata > Mammalia > Chiroptera > Vespertilionidae > Cnephaeus > Cnephaeus nilssonii. The sequence goes on from NC_137076.1 coordinate 75,020,718, forward strand.
AATACATATCAAAGTACAAGATGGTTGAGAGCAGCAGAGTAAAAAGCCCACATCAAATACGATTATTGATCAACACTGAACTGCCTTCATCATCCCTATGCTAATCCCAGATATGCACATACATATTGGCACTTTCATTACATAAATACATTGACATCTGTAGCTGGGAAAATGTATCGAGCAATTCAAAATTGCGATCTTTGGAGAACAGTAAATAAATAAAAATACAGCAAAAGGCACCAAACAGAAAAGGCTGTGGATTCTTATAAGCATGATAGCCTGTGAAAAATAGTTGGGTAGAAACTCTTCAGATGTTTGATGTGGCCTATTTTTTTTTTAAGTTTTGAAAGTAAAATATGCATACCAGAAAAACAAAACAGTACAACTTTAAATAATGCATCAATTAGACAGGGCTTCCTGTCAAGGTGGCAGTGTAGGTAAATGCAGCTCTCAAATCCTCCCACAACCACATCAAATTACAAGTAAACTACAGAACAACTATCATTCAGAACCACCTGAAATCTAGCTGAATAAAAGTTTTACAACTAGGGATTTAAAGAAGAAGCCACATTGAGACTGGCAGGAGGGGCAGAGATGGGGAACAGGCTGGTGCCATACTCACATCTGGCCGATAAAAATTGGGAGGGCCCTGGCCAGGTAGCTCAGTTGGTTAGAGCATTGTCTGAATACGCCAAGGTTGTAGGTTTGATCCCAGGTCACGGCACAAATAAGAATCAACCAATGAATGCATAATAAGTGGAACAACAAATCAATGTTTTCCCCCAGCTCCCTGTCCTCCCACTCTTCCTTTCTCTCAAATCAATCAATAAAAATTTGACTTCAGAAGTCCCCCTGGAGAGCAAGGGATCCCAGCCACAAACTCAGAGTTCCAGAGCCAGGAAGAGTAGTCCACATAACTTCTGGCTGTAAAAAACAGGGAGGATTGAGGCTGAGTGAGGCGAAGGGCTGCCAGAGTCCCAGGCATTCCTCTTAAAGGGTCTGTGCAAGGACTTACTTGGATTCACTCCCTCTGAGCTCCAGCGTTGGGGCAGTAGCTTGAAAGGAACCAGGGACATATGGAGAGGAACTGAATTGTCTGGCATTAGGGTGAGAGCTAGGCAACAGCTTTCAGCCATTGTTCCTTTTCTGAGCCTTCCCCTCACAGAGCCAGCAGTCAGGCACCATATTTGAGACTCCATCAACCTGGCTCACACTGTTACCTCATCCTGGTGACTCCCTGAGACCCCACCCCACCCAACTTACGGGCCATTCCCAGTGGCTTTTCCATATACAACTAGCTTCTCTTGCCTCATGCTTCAGACTTTGCTAAAGTCTCTCAAACAAGCAGCATGGGGCCTCTGCATACCCTGTACCTCTGGCTAAGTGGCTACAGGCCTGGCACTAGTGACAGATGGCCTTGGTTCACAGCTTGGCCACTTCTGGACAACTCCAAGCCCAGCATAAGAAGCAGCCATGTACAGATGGCTCTGTAGCTCAAGATGGATCCAGGCAGGGCTCAGGTGGTGGCTGACCTTGCATTTCCTGGGAGGCCCCAGAGCCAGGGAACCTGGTGGACAGCTTCAGACCATGCTGGATTATAACCACCTCCATGAGTGACACACTGAAGGGTAAGACTTGGTAAGCACCAAAGCCCCACTGAAGCAAGTCCTGCTTCATAGGGTTGACTCCTGCCAGCAGCTCCTCCACTAGATTGCAGCCAATCTTCACAGCAAGTCAGCCTGGGGATCAATCCCTCCCAGTGACGTGCCAACAGCAACCAAGGCTCAACGACAACAGGACAGTGCACAGGCCACACAGGAGCGCACCTAGAGTGCCCAGTTCAGGCGACTGTGCCCTACAGACACCTACTGCAGAAGGCCACTCTATAAGGTCTGGGAGATGTAGCAGCTCTACCTAATATATAGAAACAAACACAGGGAAGCAGCCAGAATATGGAAACAAAGAAAGAGGTCCAAAATGAAGGAACAGGAGAAATCTCCAGAAAAAGAACTAAATGAAATAGAGGCAAGAAACTGCCAGATGCAGAGTTCAAAACAATGGTTATAAGGATGCTCAAGGAACTTTGTGAGAACTTCAACGGCATAAAAAAGGACAGCCTATCTAATAAAAGAGTAACATGCAAATTAACCATCACTCCGCTACACCCACAAGCCACTCCCACCAGCCAATCAGGAGTGAGTATGCAAATTAACCCAACCAAGATGGCTACGGCCACGGAGCGAGCAGGAGGCTTGGGTTTCCTCGGCGATGGAGGAAGCCAAGCTTTCCGCACACCCTGGCTGGCATAGGCCTCCACTCAAGGCTACAAAGTTTCAATTATAGAAGATAAATAAATCCCAACAAAAACGGCAGCAGCCACGGAGCTGGAGAGAGCAGAAGGCTTGAGTTGCCCCGGCAATGGAGGAAGCCAAGCTTCTGCAGCCCTGGCCTGCCTTGGCCTCCGTTCAAGGCTACAAAGTTTCAATTATAGAAGATAAATAAATCCCAGATACCAGGGCCTCCACTTGGGTTACCGGGGTGTGTGGCCAGCCTGAAAACCACCACAGGCCCCTCACCCAGGCCACCCCATGCCCCAAGGAAACCCCTGATCTGGGACACCCTTCAGGGCAAACCAGCTGGCCCCCACACATGCACCAGGCCTCTATCCTATCTAATAAAGGAGTAATATGCAAATTGACCATCACTCCAACACACAAGATGGCCACCACAAGATGGCCAGCAGGGGAGGGCAGTTGGGAGGGATCGAGCCTGCAGGGAAGGGCAGTTGGGGGGGGACCCAGGCCTACAGGGAAGGGCAGTTAGGGGTGACCAGGCCTGCAGGAGAGGGCAGTTAGGGGTGACCAGGCCTGCAGGGGAGGGCAGTTAGGGGCAAACAGGCTGGCAGGGGAGCAGTTAGGCATCAATCAGGCTGGCAGGGGAGTGGTTAGGGGGTGATCAGGCTGGCAGGCAGAAGCAGTTAGGGGCAATCAGGAAGGCAGGCAGGCGAGCAGTTGGGAGTCTGGATTGTGAGAGGGATGTCCGACTGCCCGTTTAGGCCCGATAGGATCGGGGATCAGGCCTAAATGGGCAGTCAGACATCCCTTGAGGGGTCCCAGATTGGAGAGGGTGCATGCTGGGCTGAGGGACACACCCTCCCATGCACGAATTTCATGCACCGGGCCTCTAGTAGAAACCATAAAAAAGAACCAGAAATTAAGGATATACTAACTAAAATGTATAATTTTCAGGGAATCAACAGTAAAGTAGATGAAGCCAAGAATCAAATCAGCAATTTGGAATATAAGAAAGCAAAAAACACCCACTCAGAACAGAAAAAAACAACAAAACACTTGAAAAAAAAAGTGAAGATAGTGTAAGGAGCCTCTGGGAAAACTTCAAACATATCAACATTTGCATCATGGTGGTGCCATACGAAGAAGAAAGAGAGCAAGAAACCAAAAACCTAGTTGAAAAATAGTGACTGGAAATTTCCCTAACCCAGGTAAGGAAATAGACATACAAGTCCAGGAGGCTGAGAGTCCCAAACAAGATGAACCCAAAGAGGCCCAGACCAAGACACATCATAATTAAAATGCAAAAGGTTAAAGACAAAGAAAGAATCTTAAAATCACCAAGAGCAAAGCAGTTAGTTATCTATAAGGGAGCTCCCAGAAGAGTGTCAACTGATTTCTCAACAGAAACTTTGTAGACCAGAAGGGAGTGGTAAGAAATATTCAAAGTGATGAAAAGCAAGGACCTACAACCAAGATTACTCTACCCAGCAAAGCTATCATTTAGAATCTGAGGACAAATAACGAGCTTCCCAGACAAAGAAAAGCTAAAGGAGTTCACCACCATCAAACTAGTATTATATAAAATGTTAAGGGTCTTCTTTAAGAAAAAGGAAAAAAAGATTAAAAATATTAACAATAGCCCTAACCGGCTTGGCTCAGTGGATAGAGTGTCGGCCTGTGGACGCAAGGGTCCCAGGTTCGATTCTGGTCAAGGGCATGTACCTTGGTTGCAGGCACATCCCCAGTAGGGGGTGTGCAGGAGGCATCTGATTGATGTTTCTCTCTCATCAATGTTTCTAACTCTCTCTCTCTCTCCCTTTCTCTCTGTAAAAATTCAATCCTCTCTAATAAAAGGATAATATGCAAATTAACCATCACTCCTCTACATAAGCCACACCCACCAGCCAAGCCACACCCACCATCCAATCAGGGCGAGTATGCAAATTAACCCCAGCTAAGATGGCTACCATTGGGTTTCCCCGGCAACGGAAGAAGCTAAGCTTTCCACACACTCTGGCGGGCCTGGGCCTCCACTCAAGGATACAAAGTTTCAATTATAGAAGGTAAACAAATCCAAGCGGCAGCCATGGATCTAGCAGGAGGCTTGGCTCCGCTCTAGGCTACAAAGTTTCAATTGTAGAAGGTAAATAAATTCCAGATACCAGGGCCTCTGCTTGGGTCACCAGCAGCTTGGCTGGCCTGCAAACCACCACAGGCCCCTTGCTCAAGCCTCTCCACGCCCCAAGGGAACCCCACCCTGATCCAGGACACCCTTCAGGGCAAACCAGCTGGCCCCCACCTGCGCACCAGGCCTCTATCTTCCTATCTAATAAAAGAATAATATGCAGATTGACCATCAATCCAACACACAATATGGCTGCCCCTATGTGGTCAAAGATCCTGTCCCTATGTGGACACAAGATGGCCACCACCAGATGGCCAGCAGGGGAGGGCAGTTGGGAGGCACCAGGCCTGCAAGGGAGGGCAGTTGGAGGCAATCAACCCTGCAGGGGATGGCAGTTAGGGGTGACCAGGCTGGCAGAGGAGGGAAGTTGGGGGCAAACAGGCTGGCAGGGGAGCAGTTAGACATCAATCAGGCTGACATGGGAGTGGTTTTGGGTGATCAGGCTAGCAGGCAGTAGCGATTTAGGGGCAATCAGGAAGGCAGGCAGGAGAGCAGTTGGGAGCCAGCAGTCCTGGATTGTGAGAGGGCAGTCGGACATCTCTCGAGGGGTCCCAGATTGGAGAGGATGTAGGCTGTGCTGAAGGACACCCCCCCTCCGTGCACGAATTTTGTGCACCGGGCCTCTAGTAAAATATATTTAAAAAAAAAATATTAACAATAAAATGGCAATAAATACATATCAACAATTGAATAAAAAAAAAACAAAATAAATGAACAAGCAGTACAGAACAGACTCATGGATACAGGGAACATTTTGATGGTTGCTGGATGGGAGGGGGTTGGGGATATGGGTGAAAAAAGTGAAGGGATTAAGTACAAATTGGCTGTTACAGAAAAGTAACAGGAAAGTAAAATATAGCATAGGGAATATAGTAAATTATTCTAATAACTATGTATGGTGTCAGATGGGTATGAGATTTATCAGGATTGTCACTTAGTAAGTTACATAGTGTCTAATCACTGAGATGTACACCAGAAACTAATATAATATTGGACGTTAACTGTAATTGTAAAGTAATAAATGATTTAAAAAATTAATACAATTTAAAAAAAAAGAAAAGAAAGATCAATTAGGCAGTCTTTCTTGCCCTTTGAGGTAGAAAAAATCCAATCCCTGATCTTTCCCTGTTACTTCTGACTTAAATGATCTATAATGTTAATTTTACCTTGCTACATTCTGTTACTATAGGTAATAAGTGTAAGTTTCTATTCATTGACTCTCAAAGTGAAAATGAATGAAAAGCATTACCAACATTCTGATGACAATAACCATGGAACCTCACCGCAGGGACTCCCCTATGCTGTCTGAAGGGGATTGTTTCAGGTCTCACAAATAGTTCTCTTTCTTCACCTTCCTTCAATTTCTCAACATCATGACATATTTTAGTTTGCTTAACATTTTACTATGTCTTTCTTATTTAGCAATTGGTATTTTTCCATAATTTTAACTGCCATTTAAAAATGTATTCAAATATTTCTTTCTTCCTTTATCATATGATTAAAGTTTTAGAGTTTCTTAATTTGATTAAAAAACATTTTTTAAATTTATTATATATTTTTATTGATTTCAGAGAGGGAGGGAGATGGGGAGAGAGATAGAAACATCAACAATGAGAGAGAATCATTGATGGACTGCCTCCTGCACGTCTCACACTGGGGACCGAGCCCACAACCTGGGCATGTGCCCTGACTGGGAATCAAACCATGACCTTGTGGTTCATAGGTCGACACTCAACCACTGAGCCATGCCGGCTGGGCTTAATTTGATTATTGTAAGAAATGAAATCCTCCAGTTTCTCTTCTGACTTCATTTTCTAACTTGAATGTATTACCTTCTACTTTTAAAAAAAATAAATATTGTTCAGATTATTACAGTTGTTCCTCTCCCCCCCCCCCCCCCCATAGCTCCCCTCCACCCGGTTCCCACCCCACCCCATGCCCTTACCCCTCCCCCCACACTGTCCTCACCCATAGGTGTATAATTTTTGTCCAGTCTCTTCCTGCCCCCACCCCCACACCCATTTCCCCAAAAGGATTGTCAGTCCACTCCCTTTCTATGCCTCTGATTCTATTATATTCACCAGTTTATTCTGTTCATCAGATTTTTTTATTCACTTGATTTTTAGATTGACTTGTCGATAGGTATGTATTTGTTGTTCACAATTTTTATCTTTACCACCTCTCCCCCTCCCCTCCCCCTCCCCCCTCCTCCTCCTCCTCCTCCTCCTCCCCCTCCCCTTCTTCTTCTCTTCTTCTTCTTCTTCTTTTTCTTCTTCTTCTTCTTCTTCTTCTTCTTCTTCTTCTTCTTCTTCTTCTTCTAGAATACCTTTCAGCATTTCATATAATACTGGTTTGGCGGTGATGAACTCCTTTAGCTTTTTCTTATCTGTGAAGCTCTTTATCTGACCTTCTATTCTGAATGATAGCTTTGCTGGGTAGAATAATCTTGGTTGTAGGTTCTTGCTATTCATCACTTTGAATATTTCTTGCCACTCCCGTCTGGCCTGCATAGTTTCTGTGAGAAATCAGCTGACAATCATATGGGTGCTCCCTTGTAGGTAACTAACTGTTTTTCTCTTGCTGCTTTTAATATTCTCTCTTTGTCTTTTGCTCTTGGCATTTTAATTATGATGTGTCTTGGTGTGGTCCTCTTTGGATTCCTTTTGTTTGGGATTCTCTGCGCTTCCTGGACTTGTAAGTCTATTTCTTTCATCAGGTGGGGGAAGTTTTCTGTCATTATTTCTTCAAATAGGTTTTCAATATCTTGTTCTCTCTCCTTCTGGCACCCCCATAATTCTGATGTTGGTACGCTTGAAGTTGTCCCAGAGGCTCCTTACACTATCTTCATATTTTTGGATTATTTTCTCTTTTTGCTTTTCCAGTTGGATGTTTTTTGCTTCTTTGTATTTTAAATCTTTGACTTGATTCTTGGGATCCTCTAGTCTGCTGTTGGATCTCTGTATATTATTCTTTATTTCAGTCAGTGTATGCTTAATTTCTAGTTGGTCCTTTTTCATATCCTCGAGGGTCTCATTAAATTTATTGGTAGTTTCTAGAAAATTCTTGAAAAACCTTATAACTGTGGTTTTTAACTCTATATCCTGTCATTTGCTTTCCTCCATTTCTTTCATTTGTGACCTGTTTCTTTGTCTCCACATTTTGGCTGTTTCCCTGAGTTGATAGAGTGGCTTTGTGTGCTAGGTGTCCTATAGGACCCAGTGGCTCAGCCTCCCCCGTTACCTGAGGTGGACACTCTTGGTGCACTCCTTTGTGGGCTGTGTGCACAGTCTTATTGTAGTTAAGCCTTGATTGTTGTTGGTATCACTGGGAGGAACTGACCTCCAGGCCAATTGGCTGTGAGGATCAGCTGTGTCTATAATGGGAAAACTTCTGTGCTGGAGACACCCTTATGAGGCAAGACTTGCTTCAGTGGGGCTTTGGTGCTCACTGAGTCTGCCCCCTGAGTGTTCCCTTATGGATCTGAGGAGTTGTAATCTGGATGGTCCCACTCTAACCACTGGGTACACTGGCTCTTGGATCTCCAAGGAGGTGCTAATTTAGCCTCTGCCTGAGGCCACCCAGCAGGAGCTACAGAGAGATCTGCAGATTCCTCTTCTTTGTTTGGGTTTTGGAGGTGCCCAGATGAGGCCCAGCTGTGAAGCAATGCAGGCTTTTGTAGGGCCTTGGGCCTTCTTTTGTATGTTCTGGGTCTCTCTGACTCAGCTGCAGTTTGTTAGGTAATTTTAGATTTCAAAGGACCAGGCCATTCATATGCAAAAGCCTCTGTGCACAGCTTGGGTAGGGCAGGGTCTCAGGGCAGAGCAAACTGCAATGGCTTCCCGTCAGCCCTGCTCTAATAGGCCCCCAGGTCTCAGTGTCCTGTGGCAATCGCTGCAAGCACCTCTGAGAGAAAGCCGCCCTCGAGTTCCGCCCGCTGCCAGACAGTCCAATTTCTCCCTGTATGAGTCTGAGTCCCCAGAGTCTTGCCCGGAACTGGAGTTCAGAGCAGTCAGGAGCTTGTGTCTCCCTCCCAATCGAGAAACCCAGCTGTGTACTCAGTTGACAGCCCTTTCTGACCGCGCGCCTCCGTACCTGTGCACTTTACTTCTGCAGCTCCTCTGAGTCTCCATGTGCTTTTCTTTTTCCTTCTAGTTGTAGAATTTCCACTCAGGCAGCCTTCCTGTGGTTCTGGATGATGTCCGTTTTGTCTTTTAGTTGTAGTTGTGAAATGGTTGTGCGAAGCAGCAAGTTTAGGTGTTTACCTATGCCGCCATCTTGGTTTCTCACCTTCTACTTTTTTTTTTTTTTACACAGCTCTTCTTTTTAGAATCCTTTCCTGTTTAATTGGATTATACCAGCTCCTCCCCCCCACCTCTGTACCCTCCCCCTTACCTTTTTTTTTTGGGCCAGAAAGAAGGTAATTTTCTGTGCCCTTGCAAGTCTGAAAATGCCTTTATTTGGAATATAAAATTGTTTTCCTTCAGATATTTGAAGGCAATTACTTCACTGCCTGCCAGTGTTGATACCACCTATCTGATAAAAATGACTCCTGATTCTTTGTTGACAGCCATCTTTTCTCTCTAAAAGCTTCTAGCATCTTCTCTTTACCTTTGATGTTCTAAAATTTCAAGAGGACATGCAGCTGTAGACCTTCTTTCATCCCCCTGCGCAGTTCTCAGTGGGTCTTTCCATCTGAGGACCTATAACTCACTTCAGTTCTGGTCAGTTTTCTTCTGTCATTCCTTAATAATTTCCTCTTCCCAAATGTCTTTGTTCCCTTTTTCTGAGTGGACTAGTCTGAGTAGATTAATTGACACCTTTAGATTGATTGTCTATGCCTGCCACCTTCTCCATCTCTTTTTAAATCTATGTTATGAGATACTGCTACTTTTTCTTTGACTCATATTGAATTTTAAATTTTAGCCATTGTATTTTTAATTTCCAAGGAATATTTCTTGCTCTGTTCTTCTTTTCATAGCAGCCCTTTCTTCTGTTATGGAAATGCTATCTTCTCAACTCTTTCTTAGGGTTTTTATTAGAATTAATTTTTTTTCTTTTGTTCCATATCCTCCAGAGTCATTCTTTTTGTTCATCTTGGTTCTTCTCTTTTATGCTCTTGGTTTTCTCAAATGTCTCATGATCCCCGTGTCCAGTTCAACTGTCTATGAGTAGGTTCATGAGCACAGTTAGCCGCCACCAGTTTCCTCTGTGGTTGTGTAGGGCTCTCTCCCTGGAGGAGCGGTCCTGCAGGTGGGGAGGTGTGGCACCCAGCAGCGCACTTGAGGGTACACAGGTAGAGCAGGGGCAGGCAGACAGGCTCTCCCGTCCAGTCCTCCTGGACTTTCAATTCCCTGAGGTCAGATCAGCACCATCTAGCTTCCTCAACTTGGTTCTCAAGAGGACCCTGAACAAGACAACTATTAACTAATAAAAACAAAACAAAGAGGTCATTTCAAAGAGAGCTTATGGAACCCAAACCAAGAGATCTTAATGCAGTGCCCTAAGATTGAAGTTCTCCATGGGATGTAATAGGCACTCATAGTGCTGTGCCTTCCTGAGGAGATACAAGCTATAAGATTTAGAAAAATAGAAAAAAAAGCACACAAGCAATCAACCCTTACTGTCAATTAAGGGCCTACTCTGAGCCCGGTATTTGATAGCTGATTTATTTCCATTTGTCTTACTTAATTCCCCAAATAGCCCTACTTTTTGTTCTAGAGACAAGGAAACAGATTCAAAGAATCTAAGACACCTGCTCCAGTTCACATGAGCAGGAAGAATCCTGTTCTTGGAGCCCACAAAGACCAACTATCGTAACTTCCAGGAATCCACAGTCATTACAAACCGCCCCTCACCTCCGTGCTGTGCGCTTCACAAATTCACAGCTCAGAGGATGATGTGCTGTACGATCTCAGTCTGATTTGAGCAGAAACAGCCTCCTCTCTGGACGTGCAGCCCAGTGGCAAAGCCTCCGCTGTAACACCGCAGGGAGGTAGGCGTCCTGGTTAACCCGGTGTTCTGGTTCAGCAAGAGCTCTCAAGGAACACCTGACTAGAAAGAACTGAGTCCCTCCCATGAGCCCTCACAAACAGCACTTGTGGCTTCAGAGCCAGGCCTATCGACCCCCATGGACTTGTGAGGGCAAATACCCATTACACGGCACACACAGCTGGTCTTGCCCAATGACCCAGGTCAGAGCCTTCATTAGCAACATCGGCAGTGGCAATGCCACCTGCTGACCTCCTGGCTCAGAGAGGCCTGATTCTGCTCTTTGGTCAAAGGCGCTGGAGCTTCTGAAGAACATGAGCCATTAAGAAGCCAAAACACATCCAGAGCAGCCGGCCCTCACTCCAACCAGGGCCAAACGCTGCAGACCCCAGCTCTGCTGTGACACTTGCAGGCTGTGGTTCCAGGGATTTCCTGGTCAGCAACAAACACAGAGCACCTTGTGGACCAAGAAGTTAATGCAGCAAACCAAAAAGAGGGCCTGGTGGGCTTAACACAGACTTAGAGCTGCTACAAATAACCCCTGTGGTCAGCAGGGAGCACCCTTTCTCCCTCAGCAGCTGTGAATACCCTTAAACCAGTTCATGCATTGACTCAGAATCACAGCTGCCTTTCCCCAAGTAGAGTGTGGGGCGTTACCCCCACCTTTCAGATAACCAAACAGGTCTGGGAGAGAGTATATTAGCTAAATGTGTGCAAGGGCATAAAAGAGTAGCTTAGGAAATTAATTTTCTTCACTAATTCAGTTTTTAAATTTAAATTACACTTTGATCTAGATAAACCTGCCTTAGGTGCCATCAGAAGTACAATGGTTATTTGATAGATAAAACCTTGTTCTGAGGAGATCGCAGATGGCTTCGACTCCTTCAAAATGTGCCGGGGCCTGCATTGACCCACTCGTTGTTCCAGGCTAGCCTCCAGGCTTCTTCCCAGCACTTCCTGCTCACAGGACTTGGATTGCCTGACCAGGCCTAGAGACCGAGTGCATACATTCTTCAAATGGGGTAGCCCTCTCCCCCGGGTGTGCAGAAACCCCTTCGAGGACCTCCCCAGGAGAAAGCAGGCAAGAGCAGACCTGGTGCTAGGCAGTGGGAGGCTAACGGGAAGCTCCCTGTAACCACATTCCCACCAGCAGTGAGGCACCTGTGGCTCTTCTGCCCAGTGGCACTCTCTCCATGCCCTTCCCCAGCCTGCCCCACCCCTTCACCCAGCCCTTCCCACCCCCACCCCACAGTCCACTCTATTTCATGAATGCATGGAATGTGGAATCACTTATTCTGAGAAGATGGAATGTGTTAGCTGCAGCCAGTGACAGCAATGAATTTTACAAATAGCTTTCTAGAAGCCCTCATTCAAGTTCACAAATCAGGCCCATAAGAGCCCCGATTCTCCATCCCCGCAGATGAAGATGGCTGGCGTCAGGCAGGACCATTTGTCTTGGGCTAATCTTGTGCATGCAGTGTGGAAGGCTCAGACCGAGCCTGGGTTGCCCAAACTGCCTCAAACTGCAGGGGAGAGAGACCCTTCCTCACACATGTCCATTCTGAAAGGGCCCCAGCATTCCTGCTGGAATGTCAGAATCTTGGGTCGTCACAGCCCATGTGGTCTGAGGGACCAGTAAGTTCAACTCTTCACGCAAAAGACAAAGAAACCAAGGCCCAGTCTTATCCAAGCCATAGCCAGGTGAGCAGGACAGTACAGACAGCCCCTGACTTACGATGGTTCGACTTAAGTTTGATTGACTCTATGACGGTGCAAAAGCAATACGCATTCAATAGAAACGACTTCAAATTTTGATCTTCTTCTGGGCTAGTGATATGCGGTACGATGCTCTCTCGTGACTGAGAAGTGGCAGTGAGCGCAACTCCCAATTAGCTGTGTGATCATGAAGGTAAACAACCCATACATACCCTACAGTGTACAGTGTCGCCCGCGTGTTTTGGATATTGTGTTTTACATCTCATCATGTCTACAAAATGCCCGTCTGTGTCTCCTGCTTCTGGCGAGAAGAAGAGGTAATTCCTCTTGAGATGAAACTCAACTGCAGGCTAATGTAAGCGTTCTGAGCACATTTAAGGTAGGTGAGGCTAAGCTATGGGGTTTGGTAGGTCAGGTTAAGTATTAAATGCATTTTTGATTTATGATATTTTCAACTTACGATGGGCTTATTGGCACGTAACCCCCATCGTAAGTCGAGGAGTACCTGTATTTCAAAATGATGGCTGGTGGTTTTTCATTTTCAGAGAATTATTTTTTCTCCTAAGTTCTTTTGCCACTAAAACCAGACATGAGGCTCAGGGGAGAATATGGTGCACAGAGCGCAAAGGTATCAACTTCTTGGCTCTTGAAACTCATAGCAGAGACAATTTTCTGGAAACGAAGGCTTTCAATTTGTAGGTGACAGGCTTTTAGAAAAATAATTTATTTCTCAAGCTCTATAATCTTGACTTTTAATAGCAAGAAATAAAGAGATGGAGTCCATAAAGTTCAGAGCACTTGCAGCTAAGCTGGGGAGGATGCATGGGAATTTATAAACTTGTCTTCCCTCCCGTAGGAGATCAGGTCACATGGCTGGGAGAGGTGGGGAGAGGAATTGGGAGATGAGAACTGCAGAGGCAAGCCTTGGGGTCCCTCTTCCAGAAGGAGCCTTCTGGCCTTTTCCTTGGAGGAGACGATCTAAACCCCATAAAAGTTGGTGGGGGTCCCAGAAGAGAGGAGACCTGTGCCATAGGAGAAGGGCTGTAAGCTTTCTAGATGAGAGAGGCCCTGAGTCTAGCCAGGTGTGGGAGCTGGAGGGCGGAAAGAGCTGCGGGAGTCCCTGATGGTGAGTCTGTGCACAGGAGCGGGACCTCAGCTGTGCGTCCTCCACCTTGCTTCCCATGACTGAGTCCAACAGATCTGAACTCACCCATGGTCTGCCTCCTCCACTTCCTTGTGCAGGGACTGTGGGCTAGTTACTTATCTGTGCCTCAGTGTCTCCATCTGAAAAATGGGAATACTAATAGAACTTGCCTCACTGGGTAGTTACGAGGATTAAGTGGAAGATGTATGGAAAGTCCTTAGCGTGGAGCCTGCCACAGAGAAACTGTCTGAACAATGTGGCTCTTATTACCATTGCTAACAACGACACACTGGCTTTGAAATCAACTCAACTAAGCAGAACCAGGGTACTCCCGCATGCAGGCTAATTAAAACATCTAAGTCATCTTTTCAATAACTGCTAGTTAGAGCAGGATGCAAGGGCTTGTGGGGTTTGTTATCACATTGAGTGAGATCTCAGAATAGTTTTCTCAAGTTCACAGGCTTAAAAAGGAAACACATCTTGTGACAGCAGAGGGAGGGCTGGGTGTGACTCCTGCCTCCGAGGGAGAGAGTCACAAACTCAGAGAGGAGCCGTGGGTGGTCCCGAGGAAAAAACCACAACACTCTTCTAATTGCTAGAAAAGTTAGCGCAAGGCTGCTCCCCCTCTTGGGAGCCTGTGTACACGTGTGTGTGTGTGTGTGTGTGTGTGTGTGTGTGTGTGTGTGTGTGCCCTCCTCCTCCCTGCAGCCCCAGCTCTCTGAGGAGCCCAAAACAGTGCAGAAGCCACTGACCTACAGGACACAACCCCACTGCACAAGAGAAGCTAACAGCACAGCCAGCGCAGCCTTGCACTTTGAAATGGAATGCTGCGATGATGACCCTGAGCTGTCACACCACACAGCTCCCATGGGGTGGACTGATCTTTCCTCTCTCTCAGGGAGAGTGTCACGTACCTGCCCAGGGCAACAGTTATTAGAGGCATTGAGGTGGGACCCTCGGGAGCCCATGCTGCTGTGCTGGGGCTGGAGCCTGCCGGCCTTTGCCTCCTGCCCTAGGACTCGCGACTCGCAGCTGCAGGAAGGGTCCAGGATCTGTGATCAAGGGCAGCTTGTCCCTCCAGCCCCAGGTTCTCAGGCCCGGCCACGCCTCTTTCTCTCTTCCTTCTGAAGGTTTCTCCCACGGTTTGGCTTCCTGTTTACATTCCTGCAGTCAAAAGCTCTTCAGCATCATTTAAATTAAATTTTCTGTGACAGGCACCTCAAAAGGGTGACGTAAACAAGTTTTAAGGTGTTGCTATCTTTTTCACGTGAAAGAATCTGGAAGCAGGAAGTTCAGAGCTGGCCTGAACTGGCGTCTCCACTCACTTGCCATAAATTCAGGGTCCTCCCAGTTCACCATTCTGCCATCCCCTGGGTGTGGCCTGCGGTGGCCTCATGGTCCAGGATAGAGCTAGAGCTCCAGCCAAAACAGCCTCCTGCCAGGCAACAACACGGAGGAAGGGAAGGAGACGGGCATGCCCCTCTTCTGTAAGGCGACTTTCTGGAACTCTCACATACACTTCTGCTTTATCTCGCTGGCCAGACTTAGTGTACGGCCAACTTAGGAAGGCTGGGGAAAGTAGAATTTTGTCTGAATGGCTAAGTTCTTAGATAACTTATAGATTTTGTCATTAAAGAGGGTGGTGGGGAGATGGATATTGGAAAGCAGCAAGCAGTACCTGCCTGATGTAAACTTTTTGTTTTGGCAACACAACCTCCATCGAGGGCTACCACCATGATTCCATTTGTCCTATCATCTGTTTTTGTCTCTTCTGACAGTCTAAGTATTGTCCCTTTGTAGATAATATGTCTTTTTTTTTTTTTAAGTCTCTGGTAGTTTTTAAACTTTTCTCATTGCCTTTGATATTTTACAGTTTTACCATTATTTGTCTAATCTTGAATCTGCTTTTATCATCTTGCCTGGAACTTACTGTATTTTCTCAATCTGAAAGTACTTCTTCAATCCTGGAAAATTCCCAGCCATTGTCTTCAAACTTTGCCTCTCTTTCATTCTTGTTATTTTCACCATCTATGACTCCTATTAGACGTATGTTGGATCTTCTCATTTTGTCATCCATATTTTAGCTGCTTGTTTCCTATTTTCTTTCTCTTTATTTCTCAATGCTACATTCTGGGTTGTTTCTTTAGCTGTCTTTCAATTAATTAATTCTCTCCTCAGCTATCTAATCTACATTTTGAATTCTTAGTTACAATGGCAATTACATTTTTCCCTATAAATTTCATTTGGCTCTTTTTTAGAGTGTTTAGTTCTTTCAAGATGATTTCTATTCTTTCTTATATCTTTAAATATTTAACATAATTTTAAAAGTTATATTTTAAACAAAGTTACATAAGCCCATAATTTAAAGAATTTAAAGCCCATAATTTAATTTAAAGTCTAATTGGGGCTTTTAGTGAAAAACAGCAAGCCTTTGTCCTTCTTCCCATTTCTCTTCTCTAGCAACAATCCCTTTCAGCCCCGTTACTTGGTTACATTGGAATTAACCACAAAAATTCTATTTCTTGAAGTGTTAGTCACTATTTATTAACATCCCAGTAAGAAAGATGAGAATTTTGCTCTTTTTTGCACAATTCTGCCTCCCCTTCCACACTATAAACAAGCACACTCCTGTCTACCCTCCCGCCACCCCCGGTGAAAGGCTATATTGTATTCTGATGAGTTCAGTGTTCCGTGTTTATGGTCTTAGGCTTTATAATTGCTATTCATAGCCAAACCATGAAGTGTCCCCCTGAGTAAACCCTGGTCTGTGGGAGGAGCCATCAGGAACTTTTCTGTCACCCTGGAGATACTTTTTGGTGACAAACCCTCTGCAGAGGAGGAGGCAAAGGTCTGCAGCTGGGCTGAAGCCAGACTGCCTCTCAGGCTGAGGGGTGCATGACAGGTCCCTTCCCCACCAAAAGGAGGCCAGGCTCTCCCCCTGCTCCCTGAGATTGGTGGGAGTGTTGGGGGGCGTCATTTCTCAAATTCAATGATTTAGAGTGAGAACGAGAGTGTTGCACAGATATCCTGAGGGACCAATGCTCAATGGAGTGGGGTGGGGTGGGGCAAGTGGAGCCATAAAATGATAGACCAACACTTTCTGGAAAAATTTTTTTTTAATTGCTACCTGACAGTGGAGACTGTGAGGAGCTGCACACGCGTGCACATGTCTTACATAACAACTGCAAAAGCAGGAGGGAGCATGCTGCCTGCTGGGACATTGTTCCCCACAGGGCCTCGGGTTTTACATGGTACTCCTTGAAGTTCAGTTCTTTTAAGCAGCAGCAGGAACCAGAAACACGTTGGGTGATGTAGGCGGCACTCTCCTGCTTGCGCCTCCCCCCTCTCCCCACCCCCCCGCCCCACACACCTGCTGAGGACAGGCCAGAGCTAATGGCCAACCGAAGACCAGGAGTGGACCTGTGAAAACAGGAGGCTGTTCTGCCCGTGGGGAGGCTGGGGCTGGGCTGGGCTCTGCTCCTGTGTGTGGCCTTAGGCTGGTCCCTCCTCCTCTCCGAACTAAGCTTAGTCTGGCCATCCCTAAAATGACGCCTAGAGGCAGGACTATCCTAAGGATGGAGATAAACGATAGGAGAGGAGTAAAACATGTGGGAAGATTGCAGGGCCACCCTCTGGGAACATTTACCTGTTTCAGAGCAGGATGGGGACTGCTGGGGAGACCTGGGCGTATCCCAGCTCAGCCCTCACGGCTGAGTGTGCGCTGACATTTGAGATGGAGAGGAAGTCATGGAGTGCCGGGGGGCCCGGCCCAGGTCTCCGCCTTCTGCCTTCTGCCTTCTGTCACCCAGTGCTTGCCCCTGCCGACCACCATGGGGAATGAAATCTTTACCTCCCAGTGAGGCCACGTATACTCCTGTGCACAAGACTGGGCTCAGGCCTCTTGTAGCCTGAGAAGGACCCCGGCCAGTGGGCCAGCAAGGGGTGGGCACTGGGCAGGTGGTCAACGAGACCACTCATAGACACTGCTGACTAAGTGGGCGTGGCACTAGCTGATGGCTTTGTGACAACCTTTCCCTGCACAGGCTGTGCCCAGTCAGACCCTTGTTCCCTACATCAAATCTGCAGCCCCAGGAGCACTGATTCTCCACCAAAGGGTGAACAGGCTGATGGCAGCCAAGCGATGGCAGCACTGTGTGTGTGGCGGTGGGGGTGGGAAATGCCACTGCCACGCTGGCGGCGTGGGCCTCAGGGCTGCTCTGTGCCCACTGGCTCCTGTCACTCTCTGTCTACTGCTGACAGAATTGGGAAGCCCCACCTCAGCAGCCGTCTCTGGCTGGTGTAGGCTTCACTGGTCCCGAGCAGCTGTGAGTAAGTAGTTTGCATGTGAAAAGGGTGGAAATAAATACACAATACACAGTCACAGGGGTGGCAGCCTGTGGAGACTTGCTACCAGAGGGAGCCAGTGGGTGTTCTAGATGCCTGAGCAGTCCAGTGAGCAGATACGCCCAGATGGCTCACCAGTTTTGAAGAGAGAAAATAAGCAACACTTAGCATAGAACTAAATGAAATATGACGGAATCATCCTGTGGGATCAGGAGGCATGCCAGGTGCTAGGGGAAACTTAGGATCAGCACTAGCAAAGCGGATTTCCTACAGGCTGCCCAGGGAACTGGTCCCAACGGCGCACGGTGGCTGGGGCTCCCCCCCTCCACCAGGCCCAGGGCCTCAGGGCAACACACACGCCCCCTCCTCTTTATCCCCAATCATTCACCTACATCGCACACTCCACGTATAATATTCTCTTAACTTTTACCCCCAAATATGAAGGAAAACTTAGGGTGATTTCTCCCCGACCAGCACCTCGCTGTTTCCTGACCTTTTAAAACCTGTTTTATGGGAAGAAAGAACCCATTGTTCATGCAAAGCTGGCTCCAAGCTCTGACCTTAAAGCATGGAAATGTGTTTTGGTCCAACGATCCTTTTGTAGCATCTAAATCTGAAAATATTCTCGTTTCCAATCTAAGATTAAAAAACATAAACATGACTATTACTGCCTCTTAGAGTTTATTTTTTCAGGCAATACAAACTTTTTGCAATAAACTGGCTTTCCTTCTTTGTGAACACCCTTTAACCTCGCCAAGTCTGATAGGCCGGCGAAGGGAACCAGACAACCCAACAAAATCCCAGAGGGGAAGTCCCTGCCCATGTGATCACAGCTGGAGGGAAATAAGAGACGACACATCTAAAAAGTAAACGTCTCTTTCCATCACCCAATTATGCTCGGTAAAAATAAAAGAAGCACCGAGGAGAGAAGATGTTTTCAAATTCCACTTTAATTTCAGGCAGTTAAGAGCTGCAATGCATTTACCCTCAAAAATAATCTAGAGAGCTCCAGAATAACGGGAAAGAGCTCGTGTCTTCTGAGATGGCGTGGCCCGTTCTCTGTCACATTTCCCAGTTATCGCCATGAGTAATCCTCCCGAACACAGGCAGTTTAATTGCCATCTTACCTTGTGTAGTATTTTTTTTTTTTCCTAAAGCAAAATTTGGGGAATTAAATCTCGGAGAATAAAACTGTTCAATCACAATAACACAATTGTGTATTAACTTTTTTCTCTCCTTGGAGTTTATAAAGCTCAAAATTCTTGCTCCGAGCAAGAAACCAATTTTAGAAATGAGTTAAGTGACTCGGGGTAAGGAGAACATCAGGTTAACTTTTTCTGTGCCCTTGCAACTGAGAATGAGTCTGAAACCTGACTCCTGACCTCTTCTTGCTCTAATAAATTTTCCAAGGCGGGGCCCACACTCCAGTCGTGCAGCGCTGGCTTCTTTCCAGAGCTTCCTAAAAGCCTGATGGAAGCATTGGTCTACATGAAAACCATGCTGGGAACGGGAGTCCCTCACCTCTGGCTTCTGTCACCATGAGTTTGAACCGTTTATTACAATTATCCTATTTATTTACTACTCTAACTGAGAAGCATCCTCTCTTCTGTCATCTGCTGTCCCTTCCACAACAGCAGGGGGCGCTCCCAGGGTCCTTTGCTCCTGCGTGAGCTCACTTCTCTTTCCTCTTTTCCACTTGCTGTCTTCAGGCTCCAAGAGACTCATTTCACTGTTCTCTGCCCAAGGACCTACAGAGCACCAGACCCATCCATCTGGGCCAAAACGCATGGGTCTCTCTCATGGGGTTTCCTGCTCTTGCTCCTAAACGTCTTCTTTCACCACAAAAATGTTCCCTGCAACTTCGGAGGCTTGGGATATGCACCCAGACGGCCAGGAGGTGATCCATGGGGGCTGTCAAACGCCAAGTTTCTCCCGCTGACACTGGTTCTAAGTGGGGCAGAACTGCCTTCGAGTGGTTTTTCTGGAAATTACTGGAGCCGTTTCTGTTGTCACTGGGGGTGTGGTGTGTGGACGAAGGTGGCTGTTTGCATTGAATGGGAAGGACCAGGGATGCCAGGCATTCTGCATTGTACATGGTTCTTCACAACAATGAATTGTCAGCGGTCCCCATTTCTTTGAATGTCTCATTGGACAGCCATGTAGGTTGAAAACATCTTTATAATTACTTGAGCCTAGAACCTCACTCCGGTTATATATAAATTCAACATACCTTGTGCATGGTTTTTATATATTGGGGATTTGGGATACCAGCAATTACTATGAAAACCAAGGGAAGAGTATACATTGTTTTATTCAGAACTTTATCAAAAGCCATTCCCCATGAGTTCACTGCCAATGGCAATGCGTTATTTGTGGTATACTCTGCCAATTCAGTGCACCTGACACCTGAATCAGTTGCCTTGGTCACGGTTGCTTTCATGTCACCATCTGGCTTCCTCACGTGAGCTCTGTCAGGTCTTGCATGAGCACCCACATATTGAGATACATACTAGTAGTGTTTTACTACAAATTACTTTCCTTGTGTTTCTCATTTATATTTCAATTTAGGGCATCCTACTTTGAAATTATGTTGTAAGTAGATTATATTATCTATCATTTTCACTTTAGGTTTACAAAGGGGGTATTACAAGTAATTTGTTACAAAAAAAATTGGGCCTTGGATGAAAGATTGAGGAGCAGAGCTTGAAGGCTTGGCTGTGGGATGACTTTGTTTGTTCACGTGAGTATTTGTTAGTTCTCACTTACCCAACACTCACTGCCTGGGTGCCTTCTAGGTGGGCACGAGGGGATCGCCATCTATGCCTTCCGAGTCTCTCGGATGGGCCCAGGTGCTGGGGCTTCTGGGTCCGCTGTATGCTCATGCGTGAAAGCGGGACAGCCCTTTCCTCCAAGGTTGGAAAATGCGGGCCCTCAGGTTTGGGAGAAAAGGACAGGGTGGGCCTAGGAAGCTGGCACAGGCGGTGGTGTGACATCTGTGATGTGAGCGCCTTCACGTGCTCTCCCAGGACGCCTCAGCCTCTCCCTCTTCAGCCTCTCCCTCTTCTCTCTTTTTCTCAGCAGCTATTTCTTTTTTAGAAATACTGATTGGTTGATTGATTTGAGAGAGAGAGTGAGAGAGGGAGAGAGAGAGGCGAGCGAGAATTTATGGACTCATTGGTTGACTCTTGTATGTGCCCTGACAGGGATCGAACCCACAACCTTGGCCTATTAGGATGATGCTCTAACCAACTGAGCCACCCTGCCAGGACCTCTCAGTAGCTGTTTAACTCTATCTCACACTTTTAAGCTATCTTCTTTTTAAATACTTAATTGTGAAATTCATTTTGTTTTTTATTTTATTCCTTTCCTCACTATTTTATCTCATGTTTCATACCTGGATTTAAATTCTAATCTTCTGATTCCTTTTCTCCTTCTTCTGTAGCTGTCAGCTTTTTACACCTCTTCTGTTTCATTGATTCTCCTCTCTTCTAACTTACTCCCATTTTACTTCCATGTTGGGGTTTTATGTCTGCTCTATCATTCTTCAGGAAAAATTACCCCTTTTTGTTCTTTTCTCCTTCCAGATAAACTGGATGACCTACAGAGGGGGGCAAAACAGGTGGGACAATAACCTCATGGTTCAGCACTGCGGTTGGGGACGGCTGTGACGGGTGCTCCCCAGGAGGCAGTCTCTGTGCGGTGGGGTGTGATACAGGATGGGGTGTACTGCCCCTGACTTCCAGCTCTAGCCCTCCTTCTCCTTTGGGGCACAGAAGGCAGTGGGGATCAGCCTCTCTAATCCCTTGCTTTCCCCAGAAATCCTGGGGATTCACACCCTAGATGACATCCCTTCTGCCCCCTCCCCATCACCACGCCTTCCCCTGAGCCCGGGCCCCAGGGAAGTTGTCTGTGACCACAGAAGCCAGCAGGCACCTGGCAGCCCTCAATGCTGACGGCCAATGTACCAAAGTCTTTAACTATATTAACTACGTTTCCATTTCACCTCCTTTGCTCTTTCTTTTAAAACGACAGCCTTTAGCATCCACGTAGGAGGCCAAGCAAGGTTGTTTCTGGACCTCCAGCCAGTTTACGGGGCGCTGTAGCCAGGATGACCCTTGGGCTGTGGGCCGAGGGGCCTTTCAGACCTGGGGGAGGCCGCAGCCCACAGGAATGAGCTCCCGTCCCTAGCCTGGTCCAGCTGCAATTTCACACACCAAGGGTTGCGTAAAACGAGGGCTGCCCACACCCGCTCCACTCCCCACCTTTCCATCAGCGTCCACAGCGTTGTGCAGGCCCTCACCACCGAGACCGCCTCGCACCGAGCTAACGATTGTTTTCTACGGCTGGGTTAATTCATAGACAGAAGGCATTAAACGAACACTTGCCACTTTGCAATAACTCACCGGCATCCCTGCTGATTCCAGGCCAACCTCTGGGCCTTCAATGTGCTGTTAGGAACTGATCTTTAAATCACCCCTTCCGACTGAACTGCTTGGCTAAGGCGCGCACACGAACCACACTCCAGCCCCAGCAGACAGATTGACAGCTCAGAAATAAGGAAGCGAGTGTGCATCGTGAGCTAGGCTCTGTCTCTGAGAGGACCAGTCCCGGACCGCACTTAACCTCTAAGCCAGGTTCTGTTGGCAGCGGGGGTCACAGTGAAGCCTCCTGTCCCAAGGCCTGTGACCCCTGAGGGAACACCAGCAAGCTTCCTGTGGACAAGAAACCTCCCGTCCTGGTGGCAGAAGGGCCTCAGAAGGAAGCCGTGGCAGAGCTGCCCTGTGCCTGGGCCTCCAGATCCTGCAGAGTCTTGATGGCAGGTCCTGGAACCAAGCCTGCGGGGCCCCCAGCAGGCACCACCCCTCCGACGCACATTAGCGGACAGCGCTGGGGAAATGGTGCAGTTATGAGGCAGGCGCCTAAATGAGTCCTGAAGGAGATGGGACATTTTTTTTAGCCACTTAATTGAATCTGTGGCAGTAAATCTTTTAGTCTTTTCTAAGCATTTAGAATTTCAATTTACACCATGGATTTTTGTGCTCAACCCCCAGTGAAAGCGAGCATTTGCGCTGAAAAAGCTTTTAATCAACTGTTCTCCAAATGTCAAGCCCCCTTATCTCTGAAGCCCACTGAAATCTTTGTGCTTACGATTGAAAAAATATATTCTGCGTATCCTGTTTCTCCCTTTCAGTTCTCTCGTTCCGTATCATGGTTTTATCAGTCATTTCTGATGTTCATCCCTCTCTTAATCTTCTTAGATTTCTTTTTAAGGTAAGCTTTCCATTTCAATCGGGCTTGGCTGATCTATTAAGATTCGCTGCGGCCGCTGCCTCATAGATGAAGACAGGCTTCCGTGCGAAGCCTCGAGAAGGCCTCTGATGGAGCACACAGAAGGTTAATTGCCCGGTCTTTAATTAAATCAGTAATTTTTCTTGAACATTGTTTGTGGAACCCTGTAATAAATGAAGCCATAAATGTGTCCTCATTTTATGAGGAGTCTGGGTTTTCCACCTTCTTGCTCACTCTTTTTCCAAAGACTGGTCATGGCAAAAGCTAATTTCTAAAAAATCCTTAGTGGGAAAAATAGGACTTCAGGGATTTTAATGGCAAGTGTTTTATTCAGCCATGATTCAGGAAAAGGTGCTTATTAACATTTCTGGGGAAAACCAGAAAAGGCCTCTGGCTAAACTACTGACCAAGACTTGGTCTCCCTCCCCCAGGCCAGGACAAGTACCAGCATCCCTTGGGACTTCAAGCTCAACTCTGACACTGCTGTCTTTTCAGTGGCCACTAGGGGACAGCAAACCCACCACCTGCTGCTTTGCTAATCAGCACCCCTGCTGCCCTGACCCCTTGAATGGGGCAGCAGCGTTCTTCCATCGATTTCTCCCTGGCGCTCTGATTTCTGATGAGCCTAATCGGCTGTGCAGCCTTCAGGCCTTGCTTCTTGATTTGTCAGGAGAATGAGTTATTTGAGCAGACGTTCTCTGTGATTTGTAGGTTGGAGGACTCGGCTGTAGTGCTGTGACCTTTTCAATATTCTGTTATTAGATGGGCTGGCCATTTCAACTTCCCCCTGAACAAAGTGTCTTCCACATGTGCTGAGGAGGGAGACGGGCCAGTTAATCAGAACACCCAATGCTGAAAAGGTCGAACCAGGGCTGTGGGTATTAACATTCACTGTCTGCATTAGCATGTGTAGCCTGCAAAGCTCATGACCCGCAGGCTCGGGTGGGACCAGATGAATGGATGAGGCTGAGCCCTCAGATCCTCTCCTACCCCTAGCAGACAGGGACCTCTCTTCTCACTCTTACTCCACCTTCATGGGCAACCCAGACCATGGTCTACTGGCCCAGTCTGCCTAGGCTCCTGGCTACTTCTCTGACCTCATCTCCCACCACCCTTCACTTCACTTCCAATGCTCCAGCCATGGTGACCTTATTGTCCTTGAGGATGCCAAGCTCCTTCCAGTCTCAGGGCCTTTGCACATGCTGAGCTCCGGCTTGGAGCTTTCTCCAGATTTTTTTGCATGGCTGCCTCCTTCTCAACATTCAGTTCTCAATTCGAATACCATCTCCTCACAGAGGCCTTCCCACGATATCCCAACCATGAAGCCCCCTACTGAAACATCATCCTATTCACATTCCTTTAGAGTCTTTATCACTTATCATACTTGTCTGTGCATGTGTTTATTCTCCATCTCAATCTAATATAGCATACTACTCAAATATAAACAACCCAATGGCACGGATGCTGTCTGTCATGGTCACTGCTGTACCCCCAGTGCTTGGCACAGTCACAAGCACACAGCAGGCCTTCAATAAATGCTTATTGACTGTTATGGACTAAGTGTTTGTATTCCCCATGCCTATGTTCAAATCCTAAGCCCAAAGTGATAGTATTTGAAGGTGGGGCATTTGGGAGATAATTAGGTCATGAGGCATTAGTGACCTCATAAGAAACATGAGAACTTGAAAAGCCAAAACAAACAAACAATCAAGAACACATCAAAAACAAAAACCATAATAATAATTTAAAAATCCCACAAATTCTCTTGGCTTAAATTTTGGGTGGAGGGCACTCTAATGCTGGTAACCGGTACGTTTAAACTTGGATTTGTACTGAAGTGTTGAAGCTAAACACTGTCAGGAGGAAAGGGCCCCACTCTTGCGACTGAACGTCCTCCCCTTGAAGGCCTGTCCTGAGGGCCTCCTTTCCCGGAAGAGCTCAGCTCTGGTCGAAACCGGTTTGGCTCAGTGGATAGAGCATCGGCCTGCGGACTCAAGGGTCCCAGGTTCGATTCCGGTCAAGGGCATGTACCTTGGTTGCGGGCACATCCCCAGTAGGGGATGTGCAAGAGGCAGCTGATCGAGGTTTCTCTCTCATCGATGTTTCTAACTCTCTATCCCTCTCTCTTCCTCTCTGTAAAAAATCAATAAAATATATTAAAAAAAAAAGACTGTTTATTTGAGAAAAAAAAAAAAAAAAAAAGAGCTCAGCTCTGGGCTGCGAGGGGGAGCGGACCCGACTGCACACCTGCTTAAGGCAGCAAGGGAGGAGGATGCCGACCCCAGAACCAGGTGCCCTACGGCGAGTGAGGACGCAATTCAGCCATCAATGGCAACGCCAGAACCTGAGATAGTGTCTGCACCCCACCGCGCGGTGAGACGGCTTTTAGCGCTCACTGCCTAAAAGCACGTGGGCTTGCAAGGGCTGTCCCTGAAACAAGGTGGAAAATTTCGGCCCGGAATGCCTCCCTTCCGTCCTCAGGTAAACAAAGCAACAGCCGCTGGCTCCTTTTACTCTCGGAAGTGTTTTAGGAATCCAAGCAAAGCCACACTGACAGGTCTGGGTCGCTTTAACTCCATTCCAATCAGACCCTGGGTGCTAGGCTGGCGCGGGGAAGAGGCCCACCGCCACCGTGCGTGGCATTTTTCTGTGACCGTGTCCACAAGCCAAGGCGTGTGAACAGCTACGGCTGAGCCCGGCCCTGTCTCCCGGCGCTCCCTCACCGTGACAGTGAAAGACTTTAGGAAGAGCAGGGAAGAGGTCGCCTCCGCCCTGGGTCTCTGCAGCAGCCAAGCCAGGAATTTGGAATCAAAGAGCAGGGGAGCAGAAAAGGAAATTAAAGCGAATGGTGTTAATGGGCCGGCCAGCCGTGACCCGTGGGAGAAAACCAAGCAAACACAATTGCACAGGTGACATGGATGTACCCGAATGGAAAACTAATTTTGCTGGTTGGCTGAGAGTTTGTTCTCTGACCTACCCTGTTGTTTACAAACCCAGGCCCAACAGGCAGGATCAAGACTCTACACTCCAAGCCTGGGACCTTGAAGGAGCCAGGAGACTGCAGTAAAGAGCTAACATTGTCCAAGGAAAGACTGGTCTTCCCCCTGCTCCCGCCCCCCCGGCCCCCCACTCCCTGGCTCCTGGGAGGAGGAGATCTCTGTGCTCTTGGAATGTCCTGCCTGACAAGTATTTTTGTTGATCTGTGAACGTTAGTCTATAACAGTGGTCGGAAGACTGTGGCTTGCGAGCCACATGCGGCTCCCGAACCGCGGTTTGCCGCTCTGTTGACTAATGAGTTTGCCGACCACTGGGATAGGGGCTTAATCACAAGGAACAACAACAGCCTGTAATTATTGGAATCAAGAGTCTAGGTCAGTGGCCGGCAAACTCATTAGTCAACAGAGCGGTAAACCGCGGCTTGCGAGCCGCAGTTTGCCGACCACTGGTCTATAACAATGCAATATATGGTGGGAGCCATGAGTCACCCAGTGTCAGCTCAGCCTCTGAAAGGGCTGGAGGCTAAGGTCAGCCACAGGGGCAAGTCAACCTTGTGTATGTGATGGAGTCACAATAAAGTCTTTGGACACCGGGGCTCAGGTGAGCTTCTCTGGTCGGCAACCCGCCATGTGTACCGTCACTCAGCATCGCTGGGAGAAGCAAGTGCCACGCACAGAACTCCCCTGGGAGAGGACAGTCGGAAGCTTTGCACCTGGAACCCTCCTGGGCCCTGCCCCATGTGCCTCTTCCCTCTGCTGATTTTAACCTGTATCCGTTTGCTGTAATAAACCATAACCGTGATTATACTGGCTGTTCTGCGTTCTGTGAGCCCCTGTAGCAAATGATCAACCATAAGGGTGGCCTTGAGGACTCCTAAACTTGCAGGCAGTATCAGAAGTTCGGGAGATCTTGGGGATTAGCTAACTGCAGAAACTGAGGTCCAGAGAGCAGGAGGCAGAGCAAGGAGGGAACTCGGGCCACCTGATGCCCAGTGCAGTTCCCAAGCACCAGGAGGCGTATCACATGCAGAGGCCTCGGCCAGAAACAAACGCCAGAATAGAACCACAGAGCGGGAGCCCCTGCCCGTGGGCACCTGTGTCCTTGGCTTGCTGTCTGCTCACCTGGGCCCTCCAAGCCAAAATCTACTAGGTCCTTTCCACCTGCCCAACTGTGGACACGTTGGTGGCTTGTCATCGGGCCCATTCTAATAATTTTATTTCACCGAGTGAAGATCGGTTGGCAGGCCAGGATTTTTTCCTGGTGCCAACTGGCTTTTTCTGTAAAAGAGGATTTTCCAGCAGACGGCGCTTCAGGGATTGAGTTTTTCTTACAGTGGGACAAGCCAATGTTGAGCCAAAGAGAGGTGACTACCCCAATAAATGGAGAAGCTGCAGACACTGGTTCCAGGCTGACTTGCGCCCCACAGGGGCTTCTGGCAGGCACACCTGCACGTGGCCTGCTGAATGCCACCAGCATCCAAGTTTGCCCTTTTCTTGTTAATGTTAATCTCTTTATATCTTCCAAAGCTCACTGCCCATCTGGCATTTGAGAATTGGCTGGAGAGAATCATGCCTTTTAATAAAACAAGAAGCCTATTATGCAAGTTGTTGCATTTGGCGACTGGCATCTTGCTAATGTGCAGCAAGCACCGTCCCTCCGCCAGTCCCCTCCCTGGGGGTCCTCCCCTCTGGGGCTCCTCATCAGGACCTGGGCTGAGACCAGCACTGAGACACGTAATACCACTCACAGAAGAGCCATAGCATGTCATGGTGGGAAGGGGACAGAGAGAACAGCAGGCCAACGGCTCATTGTACAGAAGGAGAAAGTGAGGCCACCTGCCAAGGGACGGGGGAGGGGGGAGACCAGGATGGTTCAAGGCCATGACCCTATGAGGCTGGAACTCCAGGCCCTGGCACCCAGCCCAGCCCTGCCCACCACCCGGATGCCTGCTTGCTCATTCTCTTCAACAGCTCAGCTCAGGGCCTGGTTCTGACAGGGGGGTGCCTTCTACACAGAGAGATATCAGAGACACCAACTGGCACGCTGGGCCTGAAATGGCACCGCTAAGTGGCATTTGTGTTATTTGATTTCCTGGGTGAACTCCTAGTCACCTGGTCACCTGGCGGCAGCAGCTGCAGCAGGGCTTAGTGAACCCATTAGATCTACCCCTCCACTTCCCCCCACCCCAGTCTGTCCACAAGTCTTCAGAGCTGAGAGCAAAGCCCTGGTGATGAGGACACAGAACAGCTACGTTTTGATACAGATGGAAGAGCACCACTTCCCTCCCCAGGTGACAGCGAGGCCCTGCTGGTCAGTCCGCTGTGTTGAGACTGGTCCTGCCTCTCTGACCCAAGCCCATCCTGCTGGGTTCCAATCCCACCTCCTCTGGGAAGCCTCCCCGGTGCCCCCAGTGCTCGCCACTCCATCTCCTTTGAAATCCCGCCGTGTGTGGTGTGAGCCCCACAGCCTCCCCTGGCGAGCACTACCCTGCATCGCGCCCTCATTATTTTCTGTCGCCCACGCAGAGGAGGGAGCTGGTTGCTGCCAGGATTCTCAGCTTGTGGCCGAGGGGATGACAAGGTAACTTGGACAATGCAGCATGGCTGGCAGGCAGGGCAGCGAGACAGGCCCTGCGACTGACTGTCCCAGGCCTGTCACTTGGCCAGAGACGGGTCCATCACTTGGCATCTGCCCTCAGGCCAGTCCCACTAGAGTGAATAATCTGGGTCATTTTTAAAACAATTAGCCAGGGGCGGGCAGGACGCCTGGTGGAGGGTACCCAAAGGAAGAGAGGGCTGGTCCCAGCCCTGAAGAGAGACAGGACAAGGCAAGCCAGGGGGGTCCTAGGAAAGCTGGTGTATGGTAGCAACAGGGTTTGGACTCTACAGTTTCACCCTGCAAAATGGGGGAATGAGGGAAAGGCGTGTTGTGGGGCATAGGAGAGACGGGACCACAGAAGGTGTGGCGATGGCTTTGGGACAGGGGAGAAGGAACGGATGCAGAGTTCCAAGGAAGACCCATCGGAGTCTGAGGCGACCGGCTCCACAGAGGGACAGGGAGCAACAGGTCAGGGCGGGGTGCAGATCAATCCAAGGGTAAGAGCCTGACCTGTCTTAGTTCCAATAAC
Organism: Cnephaeus nilssonii; assembly: GCF_951640355.1. Taxonomy (NCBI): domain Eukaryota; kingdom Metazoa; phylum Chordata; class Mammalia; order Chiroptera; family Vespertilionidae; genus Cnephaeus; species Cnephaeus nilssonii. The sequence goes on from NC_137076.1 coordinate 75,049,802, forward strand.
TGGGTACAAACTGGGTCCCAGTGCAAATGTGAGCTTGGACTTCTGGCCTGTGATGAGAGAGGCGGGGCCCGCTCCCCTGGCCTGGCACCAGGCCTGGCTCCTGGGGCTCTGGGGAGCCTCAGTGTTGGCAAGCTGGGCCCCTGGAGGGACGAGGCCAGTGTGGCAGCTCCGAGGCACTCGGAGAAGTGGGCTTAGTGATGAGGTCCGCTCACCTGGACCTTGGCGCCAGGTAAGTCCTGCCCACATTTCAGGGCTGCTGGTGGCTGTCCTTCCTCCCTGCCTCACAGCAGGTGGCCCTGCTGGCATTGAGAGCATCTGCTTCTGAGGACATTCGCCTGCAGGATTCCCATGAAATGTAAAGCGGGGGGAGGGGGTGCGGCTAGTAAGTGTCCCTAAAGACTCAGGAAGCAGGATGACTGAAGAAATCTGGGACCCCTGGTGGCAAGTTGAGACCTGACTGGGGGCGAGATGCTGCCTGGGTGTCCCTCAGGCAGGGCAAGGACTCTGGGGCGAGGGGGGCCTCCTGTCCGATTGAAGAACCACAGAATAATACCGACAGAGGCAGCTGATTCATGTGCATAAACATCAGCTGGAAGACAAGGAAATGCCATTTTCCCTTTGTTCTCAGACCCTTTGAAGTGTCATGGAAAAAGGTAGTCACACCATCACCCATCACCAGGCATTGTTAGTTATAGGAGCATCATTTAAATAAGCTGATTTGCGCTTGAAAAATACTGAGATCCAGCAGCACCTATTGGAGCAGACACCCAGGCTCCAGGCTGGAGGCCCCTCCAGGTGCATCAGCCTCCCTCCCGGGCCAGAAAGTCCTGCCCTCCTCCCTGACACACGCAGCCTCCAGGCTCTGCTGGTCACTCCCAGGGACTGGAGGCCTGCTCCCTGTCACATGGACAGTGCCAGCTGTCACAGGCCCACCATTGTATGATGGGAACTACTTCCTGAGGAGAAGCGAGACATCTTTCAGAAACACATAGCAAGGGTGATAATGTGATGAGTAACAAGGTTGTGCAACCAGCTGTCTGTAGAATAAGAAGCCCACTGTGTGCCCACATGAGAGGGAGATAGTGTGAATAAGTAGCAGCACCCACATGAGCATGTGTGGGAGCTGGGAAATTCTGCTTATGGGAACAAACAGCCCAGCGCACGGGCTCCCCGCCGCCCCTCCTGTCTCCATGAAGAGGCTGAAGCAGGGAGTGGTCTGCAGCTCATGAGGGATAAACACCCCCTGGCCTTCATGACCTTGCTGGGGTTGGAACGGTCCTTAGGCAGGTTGGGCATGAGTCCGGGATGCTGGCCCCACATTGAGCCACCACCTGGGGCAGAGCCCACAACTCCTACCCTGTCTTCTTGGGATGCCCTGGTCACAACCTAGGCCAGGCAGTCTGGATGGGGCCACAATGCCTCTTGGTCCCCCAGGGGCACTAAGGTGGGTGTCCTGCACAAGCACCCGAGCAGCAGGTGGCCCCCCCAAATCTCAGCATGAAACACTGTCTGGCTCTACCTATGGCACACTGCTCTTCTCTGATGGCTTAAACGGAGCAGGTGCAGAGCCTCACAGTTACCCCACCCTTCCAGAGGCTGGGAAGCCTCACCCCTAGGGCTCTGCCTCCCTCCTGAAGTGAGCACCCCCAGCAGCACAGATAGGGGCGCCTTGTTGCCTCTGCTGGACCTGAAATGGAGGCTCCTGGGCAAGGGAACCCCTGAGCCCACTCCTGGGCGGCCGCTTAGAAAGGGTGATTTCAAGCCTCTGCTCCCACCCTACCCCAGCTGCCCCACATAGGCTGGGCTGGTGACAAGGGAGTTTATTTTATAAGTCATGCAGTTGCGTAACTGTCTTCTCTGCAGTCATGGAGAGCACTTTATTCCCACTAAGATCCTTTCAGAGGAGGGCTCATTTCAGAGGTGGAGCTGAAGAGAGGAATGTAGGGTCCCCACGACTGGGTCCAGGGCACAGACATCCACAGAGATAGTTCTGAGTTCATCATCTCTTCTCTGTGAAGTTGTGCAGATGGAACGGCCTGTCATAGGTCCCCTACTCAGTAGAAATAGTGACAGTGCTACCGTCCTGGTTAAACGTGGACCCTTCTGGTCATGGTCTTGGTGGGAAGTTAAATAAAACATCCTCAGATCAACAATTCAGGCCGGTGACCGTGCGGGTGGCAAGGGGCCACAGAGTGAGGGGAAGGTCTCGGAATCCCAACATTTTAGAGTTGGAAGGAACCTCAAAGCCAACCATCTCAAAGTGAGTGGGCTGAATTCCATGGTGGACTGGCACGCAACCCAACCGAACGCACGATTTAGAAATGTGTGTAGGCAGCAGAAATGCAGGGGCTGTTCCATTCCAGCACCCCTGCCGCTCCTGAAGGAATCCTCTGCCGACCTCACCTGCCGTGAACGCCTCAGCACCACCGCCTGCCCTGCCGGGGCTGCCAGCCCTTTTCCCAAGAAAGTGATGGTTTCACTTATTGTTGAGTGAATAGACCAGGTTATAAAGTACGATTCCGGGGGGGGGGGGGGGGGGGGCAAATGTGTGCATAGTTGTGTGTGTGTATAAACCACTCTAAAGCCATATACCAAAATATTATCCATTGTTCTCTCTGATGGTAAATGAGTGTTATTTTTCTCTTTTGTGCTTTTCTGTATTTTCTAAGCTTCCTGCAAATAGCACATAATACCTTTGTAATCAGAAAAACAACAGCAATAAAAAGAAAGCAACAGTGTCTACTCTTCAAAGCCCCCAATCAAGGTCTTCCTGCTTTGATTGAAATAGCACAGCCTCATGCTAGCTCTCCATTATCAGAAAATAGCTGGGAGGTTGGGGAAAGCATAAAAGGAAGCACACCAGTTAGTAAAAGGTGGCGGAGGAGCTTCAAAGCAAATGCTCCTTTGTGACAAAAACATACCTTCCTCTATTCTTGCTCCCGCTGGGCATGGCGAATCCCACAGAGGCAGCTACCTACAATGTCTACCTGTCTGGGAGTCTGGCTCTCGGTCACCAATAGACTCTCAGGTAATTTGTTTTTCTCACGTTGACACATTTGAAGGGAGATCAACTCTTGTGAGAAAGGAGTGGAGACAGCAGAAAATGCCATACGTTTCTGAAAGATCCGTGGCCTAGAGACAGACATTCTACTCACATAAATTGATATTCACATGTAAACAGATGGAGATATACTGTTTGTGGATTAAAGGACACAGCTATGGAAAACGTCCATTCTTCTGAAAATATAAGCATTTGCTACAAAACAGAGGTGTTATTATAGATCCCTGAGGGAACAGATAGATCTTTTAATAAATGATGCCTAGCACAAGTTGGGATCCATGTTAAAAAAAATAAAAATAAAGCTAGGTCTGCACTTTATACCATTCACAAAAAATTTACTTCCAGGTAGGCTACAAAAATAAACATGACCCATAGGTTTAATACAATAAAAATGAAATTTCTACCAGGGTATGTGTACATGCATGCACATATGTGTACACACACTTGACAAGCAGATTCTACAATTTACAGATAGGTGCAAAGGGCTGAGGACAGCCTCGGTGCTCTCAAGGAGGTAAAACAAGGACTTGCCCTATGAGGTATCAAAACTTATTATAAAGCTCTGGTAATTAAGAAAGTGTGGTATTGGTATAGGAACAGATCAATTGAAGAGAAGAGAGGGCTCCACAACAGGCCACTGAAAATATGAGTGAGCATTTGCTGCTAGACTAAGGTGTTATTGTAGATGCCCGGGGGAATAGAAGGACTTTTAGTAAACGATGCTAACACAAATTGGCATCCAGGTAAAAAAAAACAACAACAACCAAGACACCAAAAAACTTGGTCTTTACTTTACAACAGTCACAAAAACTACTTCCGGGTAGACTTAAAGGTGAACATGGGATTCCACTTCTGTAATGACAACATGTCCTGCTTCCCAAAGTGACCAAAACTGATAAAATGATGAAAGAAACCAAACACGAACCAATTAAAGTGCCTGGAAATTGTCCTAAGGGTATGCAACACATAAAGAATCATTTTTCCTTGTTCATCAGTCTATGCCATTCATTATATTCCACAAATGAGTGAGATCATGTGATATTTAGTGGGGGTCGGTGGGAGTAAGGGGGAGAGATCAACCAAGGGACTTGTGTGCTTGCATATGAGCCTAATCAATGGACACAGACAACAGGGGGGTGGGCCATAAGTGGGGGGTGGGGGGTAATGGGGGTGGGTGGAATAAGGACACATATGTAAAATATATATATATATGTGTGTGTATATATATGTGTGTGTGTGTGTGTGTGTGTGTGTGTGTATATATATATATATATATATATATATATATATATATTAAAAAAAAATCATTTTTTCCAGGAAAATCCACTAAATCTTAGTAAGAACAGTGACTCTTACTTGAGCCATGGCCTCCTGACTCCCTGTCCCCTGCCAGCTAAGTGTGAGGGAAGGCCCCTGTAAATGGGAGTGGCCCAGGAGACAGAGCTCCCACTCAGGTCTATAATATCTCCTTGGGAGGGGAGGACACCGGCATTTCTCATCCCTCCAGCTCCCTGTTGCATAGGCTACATTCCAAGCAAGTGCAGCTGAGGGATCTGAGGCTCCCTTATTACATACAGCCCTGACTCACAGGATGGAAGCTCTACTGCTGGCAAGGCAGGCCAAGGCCACTGGGACCCCAAATGCCTTCAACCCAGCCCACTCATAAGATAGAGATTCCATGCCGGGAGAGGCAAGATGAGAAGACTGGAGGCTACCATCCCCATCCAGCACTCCACTCATAAACTAGGGTGTCACTCTGTAAAAGTTGGGCCACTATCCCTGCTCCAAGCTCTGGAGTAGTGGCTTAGAGACTTTGCCCAGGGAGGGAGGCACAGGATCTAAAGGATTCACTAGTGAAGTCTACCAAACATTTTAAAATAATTAATACCAATTCTTCATAAACTCATCCATAAAATAAAGAGAAAGGAACACTTCCCAACTCATTCTATGAGACCAGTATACCCTGACCAAAATGAGACATTACAAGAAAATAAAACCTCTGACCAATATATCTTATGATTATAGATACCAAAAAACCCCTTGACAAAATACTAACAAACCAAATCCAGCAACATATTAAAAATATTATACACTATGACCAAACGGAATTTATCCAAGGAATGCAAGGTTGGTTTAATATATGAAAATCAATTAATGTAATATATAATATCAATAGAAAAAAAGAACAAAACCACATATTCGTCTCAATAGTTGAAGAAAAAGCATTTGATAAAATTTATCACTCTTTTTTTATTAAAAAATACACCATTCAACAAAGTAGAAGAAGGGAACTCTTCAATTTGATATAGGACACCTATAGAAAAGCCATTGCTAACATCATACTCAATGGTGAAAAACTGAGTGCTAAGATCAGGAACATGACAAGGATGTCTGCTTTCACTGGAGGTTTTGGCCAGGCAATTAGTCAAGAAGATGAAATATAAGGCAACTAGATCAGAAAGGAAGAGGTAAAACTATCTATCTTTATTTCATTCATTATTTTTAAGGAGATAATCCTAAATCAGCCAATAAAAAAACTATTAGAACTAATAAATGAGTTTGGCAAGTTTTCAGGGGACAAGATCAATATACAAAAATCAGTTGTATTTCTATACATTAACAGTAAGCATTCTGAGAATACGAAAACAATTTCACTTACAACAGATTCAAACAGAAAAAATACTGCAGGATAAAATTTAACTAAGGAGGTACACAACTTACCAGTATACTCCACATACAACAAAAAATATGTTAAAAGAATTAAAGAAAATCAAAATAAATGGAAAGACATCCCATGGTTACGTATCAGAAGACTTAATACTATTAAGATGGCAATACTGTGCTTCCCAAACTGACCTACTCATTCAATGCAATACCCCTCAAAATCCCAGCTGATTGCTTTGCAGAAATTAACAAGCTGATCCAAAATTTCATATGGACTCAGAATAGCCAAAATAATCTTGCAAAAGAACAATGGTGCTGGGATACATGTAAAATTATGATATTGGTCCCTTATGTCACAATAAACATTAACTCAAAATGGACTTAAGTTAATGTAAGATCTAAATGTTAACACTAAAACTATAAGAGTGTTAGAAAAAAAAAAGAAGTAAATCTTTGTGAACTTGGGCTAGGCAATGCCTTCTTAAATATGACACCAAAGGCATAACTGACAAAAGAAAAAAATAAATTAGATTTCATCATAATTAAAAAACTTTTGTGCTTCAAAGGATAACAAAAAAAGTGAAGAGTACCCAAGAAATGGAAGAAAATATTTGCAAAGCATGTATTTAATAAGAGACTTGGGTCCAGAATATATAAAGAACCCTTGCAACTCAATAATAAACAAATTTCCCAATTAAAAATAAGTAAAGGATATAAACAGTTCTTCAAAGAAGATATGTGAATAACCAATAATCACATGAAAATATATTCAATATCATTATTCACCAAGAAAACGCCAATTAAAATCACATGAGATACCACTTCACACCTTTTTGGCTGATTGAAATTAAAAAGACAGATAATAACAAGTGTTGGCAAAGATATGGAGAAACTGGAACCCTCATACATTGCTGGTGGGAAAGTAAAATGGTGCAGTCACTTTGTAAACAGTTTGGCAGTTCCACAAAAGGTTGAAAATAGAGTTAACATACGCAATTCTATTCCTAATTATTACCCAAGAGAAATGATATGTTCACTCAAAAACTTGTACATAAGTGTTTGTAGCAACATCTTTATAATAGCCCCAAAGTGGAAATGACTCAAGTGTCTGTCAGCTGATGAGTGGATAAACTTTGGTATATCCAAGCAATGAAATTGTATTTGCAAATAGAAAGGAATAAGGTATGATACAGGCTACAACATGGATGAATCTTGAAGACATTATGCTAAGTGAGAGAAACCAGTCACAAAGACCACATATTGTCCTAAGTGTCTAGGATAGGCAAACCTATAGAGACAGGAGATTAGGGTTTGCCTAGGGCTAGGGCAGTGGTGCCTGGGGCTGGGGGCGGGGGTAAGGGAGGAAGTGGAGAGTGACGGTTAATGGGGGCAGGGTTTCTTTGTGGAGGTGCTGAAGATGTTTTAATATTGTTTATAGAGATGATTGCACAACGCTGTGGATATGTTAAAAACTTGAACTGTACAGTTTAAATGGGTTAATTGAATGATAACATGAATTATGTCTCAAGAAAGCTCTTATATTAAGAAAAACTAAACGTAAAAAGCGACATTATAAAGTACAAGCTGTAGGGCTTTGGGGGATGGAAAGATTTATTTTAAAAAACGCAAAATCTACTAACCATGAGGGATAAGATACTTTTAAAAAATTGAGATATAATTGGCACATAGCATTGTGTAAGTTTAAGGTGTACAACGTGTTGCGTTGATACACTTATATGTTGCAATGTGAGGAAAACATTTGATAAAGTCAACTACATTAAAATTAAGAAGTTGTATCCTTAAAATGAAACCGAAAGTAAAAAGTCAAGCTATCATTAGAAGAATATGTTTATAATAAATGTAATCAACAAAGACTAAGTATCCAAAATACATAAAGAACGCCTACCAATCAACACAGAAAAGACAGACAACTGAATAGAAACACTGGGCAGGTACTGCGGAGAAGAGGAAATCGAAATGGTCAATAAACAAGTGAAATGATGCTTAGTCTTCTTAGTAATCAGGAAACTATCAATTAAACCACAATGAGATACCATTGCATACCCACCGGGCCAGCAAAAATGAGAAATGTTTAGCTGTCATTAGGGTTAGTAAGTGAAGTGTGGGGACTCTCACACGCTGCTGTTCTGAGGTAAACTGGCCAATGAGTTTGGAAAACAAAAGTGAGGCTAGGAGCGCAGTGCCTCGGGATGCACACTGGAGGGACTCGAGGAGGAACTTGTGGGCATCGGCACTGGAGCCGGCACAGGGACCCCCAGGGATGAGAGGGATGCTAGCGGCATCGCTTGGAACAGCCCCACCCGGAACTGATGTGGCTGTCCGCAGAACGGGTCCATTTCGGAATATTCACGTAAGGGGATTTTCAGTAACAAAACGGGGAAGATCCAGCTATACTCCTCCTGGGTGAGTCTTACAAATACGGCGTCATGGAGTGAAAGTGGCAAATCAAAAGAGAACACCCACAGCACAGCTCCATTTATATGAAGTTCAAAAACAGGAGGAAGCAAACCATGTTTCCACACATATTTCGGTGAGACGACTACTAAAAAAACACACGCCACAACATGATGACCACAGGAGTCAGAAAGGACAGAGGCCGCCCCAGGGCAGGGAGGAGGATGAGAGTGGGGGCGAGGTACAGAAGGGCAAGGGTGTTCCTAAAGCACAGCCTAATTCCTAACACAGGGCTCTTCTCTCAATGATTATTCTTTCAGTCATACATACACATTTTGTATCCCTTCTGTCTGTCATGTTTCATAATAAAAAAATGAAGAAGAAGATTCTGTGTCCAATAGGTGGCCTCCTTTCCAATCGTACGGATGTGCCGTGGGCCAGAGCGGCAGGTGGGTGCACCCAGGTCAGGGCCTGACCAGGGAGGAAGAGGGAGGCTGTGGGAGCGAAATGCGACAAGTGACCTGGCAGCTGAGCAGCAGAGCGGGGGCCTGTTGAGGTTTTCTCAGTCCCTCCTCAGCCTGCAATCAACTGCTGCTCCGCGGACCACGGTGAAAACAGGCTTGCTCCCTTCCCTTCCTCACCAGCCCTCCCTCTCCCGAGCACGTGCTTACCACAGGCTTCCTCCACGCCCGCCCTGTGCCAGGCCCACTGCGTGAGCAAGGCAGACCTGGAACCTGCAGTTCAGTGGAGGGAGGTGTTGTCTTTTATCTTTCAATTACTTGATTACGACTGTCCTACGGGACATAGAAGAAAATGAAGGTTTCTGTGCACACATGCTTGTTAACCCAGGCCCATACCTGGGCCCAGTGCAGAAACCTTGGGGGGAAATGTAAATTCTTTTAGTCTTGTGTATAAAATACTAATTTTGTGAATATTCCTAAACACTTGGAGGCTCCAGGGATGAACATTTGATCATTAAGAAGCAATTTGCGTTAAGATTGATGTAATTGCTTTTGTTATGCTAAAAACTTCAAATTGCTCTGATAGGAAATTTCAAAGAACAGCTTCTTTTTGAGGCTCCATCATTCCTGTTGGCATATTCAGGGTGTCTGGTGGGCACAATGTTAAATGCAGATCTAACAACAGGAGGAGATTGTTTTCTTCTGAAGCACAGGCGCGAGTCTTAGCCTTAAACCCATTCGCTCTTACGTTCTGCTTTCCGGATTTACAGCCTCCCTGAGGGTTTTCCTCAGCACTAGAGAGGGGCCTAGACATGATGGGAATGTGGATTCCTGCTTCTCCAGCGCACTCCCCCCCCCCTCCCCCCCCCGGGAACTGTCCGATGGAAGTGTCTGTACCATCATATACGTGGTCTCACACGTGACTTTGACTGAAGTGTGAGTGGGAACCCCAGAGAAGAGTGAGCCAGAGCTCTCCCCACTCTCCACCTCCTGTTCCCCATCAGCGATGACTATCGACGCTGGTGTGGAAGTGACTTTGCTGGGCCCGGCCTCCGCTGACTCATGCTGGAGGCGTGGTGTGAGTCAGCACTTCGGTGGGGTCCTGGGATGTGTTTTGGAGCAAATCCAATGCACCTCTGGACCTCGGGCGCCTTTTCACAGTGGGAGAAAAACGATCACCTACCCCAGGACTGTTTGCTTCCATCACCCCTCCTGCTCCTCCCACTTAAACCTGGAGCAAGGACACTGAGAAATAGCTCACTTAGTTATAATCCAGATGGTGATTGAAAAATCGGAGAGAGGGATTCCTCCAAGCAAAGACCAACTTGCAGGCTCATAAGGAGTTGACCACCCGAGGCGCCAGATGGCAGTGGTCCCATCCCCGGGTTCCCCGGGTGATGATGTTGAGAGGGGCCTGGACAACTCACCATTTCAACTGTGTCGAAACGCTGGTAAAACTGCTTACGTTGCTAAAAAGTCTAAACTAGTAGCTCGTGCCATGTGGTGAATACCCAGTTTACTGAGAAACATGCTATTTTCAGTCACTTGTTTTAAATATATGTGGGCACACAGCCAGTCTTCTTGGGGAGAAGGGTGGAGTGGGACAGTGGAATTGGGGACATGAGAAGACGAGGGGGAGGGGGTGGTAGGGAAAAGAGGAAGAGACCACTGCCTGGCAGATATTCAATCAGCTTCCCCAACTCTGGACCTGGCTCCGACTTCAGCTGGACCGGCCCCCCGTGCCCACGCAGCCTTTACTGACCCATCATGCTGGGCCATTTGGAAATGAACCTCTCCCTTGGTAGGCCACCTCTTCCCCCTCAGGGCAAGCCCAGCTGACCCTGACTTTGCCCTACTTGGAGCTTCAGATGTCCCCCCCCCTGCTCTCCCCCCCCCCCCATCACAGCCTCTCCTGTGGCCCAATCCTGCACACCTTCCTAGCAGGGTGATGGGCTCCTAGCAAGGGATCCCCAGACACACCCCCCTCACTGACCAGGGACCAGGTTGGGTCGGCGCAGCTCCCTCCTGCTGAACTTCTCCTGGTTCTCAGATTCCCAGCCTTGGCCTCCAGCTCTGGGTTCCCCTGGTGAGAAATTCCCAAACAAAGAGTGCCCGAGGAGAGGGGATATCTGAAGGATGTGTCCTTTTATGGGTCAGGCAAAGATCCTTGTCAAAAACAAACCTCGGTCCCATCAAATGACAAGCCAGGGCTCACCTCCCTGGAAGGAGATTCTCTCCAATTAACACGCCCTGTACCTGCCTGCCTGACTGACGGGCCCCAGGGACTCTGGGAGAGGACCAGACATCCCATCACTCAGCGGGGACACCTCAAACATTTGCTCTGCTAATTGGCTGCTGCCTTATTAAGAGGCGAGCCTCCCGCTGCACCTTCATTCCCCATTTCCAGGAGGGACCGCCCAGTCCCGCTCCCCCCACGCTCCCGCCAACCAGGCGGCTGATAAACACTTTGATTCCTGCTTCTCTGAACCTGGCAGCTGGCAGGCGAGGTGTGGGGTTCCCAGACAAAGGCATCCTCGGAACGGAGTCGCATTGGGATCTAACCAGCAGCCTCTGTGGCCTGCGTGCTTCCCGCCATTGGTGCACCGTTCCCGTGTTCTGAGAAACCTCAGAACCTCCCGCCTTCATTCCCCTTTGATTTTGCTCCCCTCAAGTTTGCATCTTATATCATTTGAGCGTTCAAGTATAATTTCAAACCGTTACTGTTTAAACTATTAAGCTGGTGGAAGAAAATAACTTCACTGGGAAAATAGCCATTGGCAGAAGACGCCCCTAAGGGTGGTGGGTGATGGAAGGTGACGGCTGATGGGGTCCAGAGCAACGCCCTTCCTGTGTAATTTCTGGGTGCTGGGCAGGGGGTGGGGTGGGTTGCAACGGGGAGGCAGGGGCAATGACCCCAAGGGCTTGACACTCCATCCTCAGCCCCAGGGCAGGGGAAGCACAGCCCCGACGGCCACAGTATTTCCTTTCCGAGCCAGCACCTTGCTCTCTGGTGGGGTGGCAATGGGGTGTGCCCCTGACCACAGGCCAGCATGTCCGCTGTGCAGGGCCTGGCCCAGATGGGACGCTTGGCTCCTGTCGATCGAAGGACTTCATGCAGGCCTCCCTCCCAATGGCCTGTACCTCTGGTTGGACAAGGGAGGCACTTGGAAGCCTGCAGTGAGTAGATATGGGGTTAACTTTATGCATCAACTTGGCTGGGCCACAGGAACCGACATGTGATCACACACTACGCTGGGTGTTCCTGTGATGGTGTTGTTGTATGCCATTAACCTTTAAATCGATGGACTTTGAATAAAGCAGTTGCCTTCCACAATGTGGGTGGGCCTCATCCAATCAGTTGAAAGCCTAGATTTGTTATATTTAAATGGAACATGTCATCAGAGAGGGAGGGAGGGAGGAAAGGAGGGAGAGGGAGGGAGTTAGATAGAAAGAGGGGGAGAGAGAGAGAGACAGAGACAGAGAGAGAGAGAGAGAGAGAGAGAGAGAGAGAGAGAGAGAGAGAGAGAGAAGGGGAGGTGGGGAGGAAGAGAATTCAGCCGGGCCGAGTGGGGCAGGTTGGGCTCAGAGAGGCACTTGCTGAACCACTGGACGCCAGGCCTGCGGGTCACATGCCAGCCAATCAGAGTGGGTGGGGGTGGACTAAAAGACAAGCAGTGGATGAGGCAACAGAAGTTCCCCAAGGGAGACAAGTAAACAGACAAGCCTGAGAGGTCGCTTGCTCGATGAGCCCTTCCTTCCAGCTACAAGGACAAAAGCACCACTCAGCCCTCCTGCTTATAATGAGTGGTCGGAGTTCACTGCCTCTGGGGGTTTTAATTACCTGCAAGCAAAGTGATTTTACTGCTTGCATTTGGAGCAGCTTTTTGAAAGTAGTTTCACTCCGATTACCTTCATTAATGAGCGATCGAGGTGCATCAAAGCAGAAGTGCACACAGCAAGGAGGCAGGCAGAGGGCAGGGCTCACAGGACGCGGAGCCCACGCTGGTGGCAGGGCAGCTCTGCCTCCCCGCACTGGCTTCGAGAACACTCCGTGTCCTGGACCCGGTTCTCTGTGGCACCTGGCACAGGACTTGGCACAAGTTCACCCACAATAAGGAGCTACAGGGGGTTCCCCACACCCCTGGATGCAGGAGAGGGCTGGGCTCTCCTGGCTGAGTTCTCAATACCACAGGCCCAGTGTGGGCTGTTGGGTGTGGTCTTGTTACCTGTGTGTTTGGCGAGCCTGCTCTGCGGGGATGTTCCCCACGCAGACACTCTGCTGGTGGAGGTTAGCCGTCACCTACCTCTCCCTGGAACACTGGTGGGTCTGTATCCCCAACTCCCCTGATTTGTTTCAGTTAATTTGTCTCAGTGGTAAGTGTTCCTCCCTTTATTTTTTTTTGGGAAAAAATATGGTTCAAACACACTGCTCACTGTCCAAAAATGCAGGGAGAGAGGCTGGGCAGCCATACCTTCTGCAGGTCCTGGGGGTGAGGGGGCGGGGGCGGTTCAAGAGCCAAGAACAGGCTGACCTCCAGGCCTCTGCTCACCTCCTGCACCCACTGCCCTTCCTACTGCTGGCCCCTTCGACTCCTCAAATCTCTACCAGGCAACGGGAGAACCTCAAAGGGATTCCACGTGTACAAAAGGATATGGGAGTCCTTTCCTTGGCCTGTTATTAACACAGAACAACTTTCAGGCAGGCACCCAGAGTCAACATGCTTGAGTTGTGGCTGGTGTGACAGCTGGGGAGTTTGTCACGCAGGTAATTAGATAAACCGCTTGAGCACGGAGATTCAATGTGCAGTGTCATTTAGCGGCTGCTACACGGGGACCTTGATCTTAATTGAAGGTGCAAGAAGGGAAAAACCTTAAAGAAGTCCCAAATCAACTTCTCCTCGCTCCAGTAATTAAACATTTCACTCCTGACCATCACTCAAAGCCTCCCAAGTGTTGGCCATGGGCTCCACTAAGTGGTTCTCAGCAGTCTGAGCCCAGGGCACCCCTTGCCCCCATGCAGCATCTTCTTCAAGCAGCCTCCTGGGGAGAATCCTGGGGGGCAGGAGGCTCCAAGTAGCCCCCTCCCTTGCCCCCTTCTGTCCCTTTCCTTCCTCATTTTCCCTCAACACACTCGATGGCCCCCCACCACAGAGAATCCACCATGTCCTCCGAGCAGGGTCCTTGTTATGAATCTACCATCAGTTTGGCTGGGACCCCCTGCCTCATACTGCATGGAGGGTCTCTGACTAGGGCTTCCCATGCTCTCCCTCAGGACCTCTGAGGGACTGCATCTGTCCGGTTTAGTAAATAACCATCGATTTGTGCATTCCTCTGAAGGTGAGTGGAACATCTCTGGTGAGCTAGGGATGAAAGAGAAATCACAATTCCCACTGGCAAGCTGACAGGAGGTTGTAACAGAAGGGGACCCTCCTCTTGGTAGTAGTTCTGATAGCACCTTGGTTGGCTTGGGGCTCACAGAGGAAATCCCCTGGGCCCGGCGGGTTTATCTCAGATAAAGAATGAACATAGATGTTGGCCCTGAGCTCCTGGACAGGTCTTCTCTTCCAGCCATGGCGGATCCTCACAGCTCCTCGGCTGGTCCCCTCAGGGCAATCCCTTGGTGGGCATTGCGGAATAATTAAGTGACAATAGAGCACAGTGGCTAAGAGTCTGGGCTTCCACTTACCAACACGGCCCTATGTGGAGGACCTATCCCAACACCCCTCTAACTTCCCCTGGACCTCTCCTCTTCCTGGCTCTGCTCTAGGAACCCTGGCCTTCTTGTTGATCCCCAAACATGCCAGGCAAGCTCTCACCTCAGGGGCTTTGCACCTGCTATTCCTTCTGCTGGGATGTTTTTCTCCCAGAGATGCAAATGCCTCACTCAGTACTCTCCCAGCATCCTTCAGGTCTTTGCTCAAATGTCACTTCTCATATTAGAAGCTCTTACTGGCCCATCAATAGACGAGTAGATAAAAAAGTTGTGGTACATATACAAAATGGACTACTACTAGGCTGCAAAAAAGAATGAAATCTTATCTTTTTTGACAACATGGATAGACCTAGAGGGTATTATGCTAAGTGAAATAAGCCAGTCAGAGAAAGACAAATACTATATGATTTCACTTATATGTGAAATCTAACGAACAAAATAAATAAACAAAATAAAAATGGACTCATAGATACAGAAATAGACTGACAGTTGACAGAGGGGAAGGGGTGGGGGACTGGGTAAAAAAGGTAAAAGGATTAAGAAGTACAGATTGGTAGTTACAGAACAGTCACAGAGATATAGATTACAGCATAGGGAGTATAATCAATAATGTCATAATACCTATGTATGGGGCCAAGTGAGTACCTGAAATATTGGGGAGGGGGGGAGAATCATTCTGTAAAGTACATGATTGTCTAACCACTATGCTGTACATCTTAAACTAATACAGAATAATACTGAATGTAAACTGTAATTAAATTAAATTAAAGCAAAACAACAACTACAAGAAGCTCTCACTAACCCCTTTCCTGGCTTTATTCCTCCCCATGGCATCTGTTACCACGTAGCGCACTTTCCTCTTGCTTAGTTTCTCCCATAAGACGACGCATGATGTGAGGGCAGGAAGTTTGTTCTGTACATTGCTGTACCTCCGGCGCCCGGGATAGACCTGGCTCACAGGAGGTATATGTTTGCTGAGTGACAGACAGAGGGTTCAAGCAGGAGAGTGCCATGGTCAAAGTTATGTCTTGGAAAGCTCACTCCTAAAGCCACATGCAAGGATGGTTTGAAGAACTATCTGACCAGGAGCTGAGAGGATAGCTTGGGGGACATAGAGGTCATCCAGGTGAGAGATGGTGGTGGGATGTATGTATGTGGCAGCAGAAGAGGTAGAGGAGAGAGGGGTGGGATGAAGAAATGATAAGGAAGTAAACTTGGCAGGGTTTTGGAGTAGGGGCTCAGATGCAAGGAGGAAGCAACAAGATGTCAGTTTCTTGGGGTGTCAGAGAGTTGCTGCCATCACTGAGGCAGACGCTGTGTGAGGAAGAAGAGCTATGTCAGGGCAGAGGGAACAGGGAGATGGTTCCTATGTGGATGTTCATTTGGGACACGCTGAATTTGAGGTGCCGGTGGGCCTTTGAGGGTGGGTCCAGGCAGGCAGCTGGGAATATGGAGGGGAGGCTAGGGATGAAGGTACAGTTGGGTCTTATTGGCATGTGAGGCATGGCTGGAACCATGGGTGGGGGTGGAATGGAAAGAGAAGAGAGCCAAGGAGGACCCCCAGGAGAATCCACATGTAGAAAGCTACTGGTGAGTAATAGAAGTCAGACAGAGAAAGACAAATACTGTATGATTTCACTTGTATGAGGAGTCTAAAAATACAAAACATAAACAGACTCATAGAAGCAGGGAACAAACTGATGATCACCAGAAGGCGTGGAGGGATGGGTGAAAAAGGCACAGGGCGTAAAAAGTACAAACCTCCATACAGAAAATGAATAAGCCATGGAGACGCGGTGCACAGCACAGGGAATCCAGTCAACAATGCTGTTGGAACTTTGCACAGTGACAGGTGGGTACTAGACTTAGAGTGGTGATCACTCCGTAAGGCATATGAATGTCAAATCACTATGTTGTACACCTGAAACCAATATAGTACTGTATGCCAACCGCACTGTAATAAAACAATCCTGTATAACAAAAGCTAATATGCAAATCAACCGAACGACTGGTTGCTCTGACGCGCACTGACCACCAGGGGGCAGACGCTCAACACAGGAGCTGCCCCCTGGTGGTCAGTACGCTCCCACAGGGGGAAGCGCTGCTCAGCCAGAAGCCCGGCTCATGGATGGCGAGCACGGTATCAGTGGGGGGAGCCTCTCCCGCCTCCGCAGCAGTGCTGAGGGTGTCCGACTGATGGCTTAGGCCCGCTCCCGAGGGCTCCCGGACTGCGAGAGGGCACAGGCCGGGCTGAAGGACCCTGAGTGCATGAATTTCGTGCACTGGGCCTCTAGTAAAAACATAAAGCTCCTGGGGAAGGAAGAGCCTGTGAAGAGTCAGAGGAGGGGCTAAACCATGGAAGCCATGGAGGGGCTGCCAGAAGATTGACAGGTGCCACTGCAGGAGGGATGCAGTAAGACCAGGGCTGGAAAGTTGCACCTGGATTTGACATTGGGAAGGAGACCGTGATCTTAATGGGGACAGCAGCCAGCCGCAGACCCTAGTGGACAGTGTGCAGAGGGAGCTGGGGAAGTGGAGGCAGCCAGGGCAGGTGACACTTAGGGTGCCTGGGAAAGAAGGGAAGGGAAGGGAAGAGATGGAATGGCACCTAGCCAGATGCTGGGACAAGGCTTAGGATGAGAGAGCCTGAGCCTGCCAGTGGCCGAGGAGTTGGAGATGATGATGAGGAGGTGTCAGGGAAGAAGAGGAGACGCTGTATGTGTGTGGGGGGTGACTTGGAGGCTGCGGCTTGTTTGCATAAGTGAAATCAATGCAGTGCGAGACTTCCTCAGCTCAATAACTTATTAGCACTTTTTAATTACTGGGATGTAATTAATTCATCCCAAGTATAGCGGTTCTGTGAAGCACATCACACGTGCTGAGCTGATAACATTCTCCCACATTTGCAGGGTGCTCACACCAAGACATTTTGTTGCATGAAACCTGGAGGGAAATATCCCAAGAATACACATGTTTGTTTTAAGTTGTGTTTCTTGATCCTGGAAGCAGATACTATAAATGGGAGGACTGAGTTCTGAGGCTGCTGTGCTGGGGGCGGGGCGGGGATGGGGGGCTATTGGTAAACTTTCAGTTCCGTGGCTTGCAGCTGTCTGCATGGGTGCCAGCTGAACCTACAGGGGAGGCGGCAAGACAGGAGACAGTCCATGAGGATTCCCAGTGGCCCTTGAGGTCTCGGCAGTGTCTCTGGCTAGAGCAGCTCCCACATGATGGCCCAGAGAGAGGGGGTGCTGGGACTGGCCAATTCCACCAGGTCAGCCCAGCATCCCGATCATACTGTATCCCCAGGCCCTGCACAGCCTCAGTCCCCAGCAGACAGTCAATAATGGCTGTGAAGCTGGTGGCTTGGTGAAGTGGCCAGACCCTTTTCTGCGGAGCTGAAAGTGAAGGTCAGGAAGGACACTGGGTGCAGACAGATTCCTCTGCAGTGGCTGTGGCTGCAGGGCAGCAGTGGCCTCAGGACAGAATGTGGGTGGGGCCAGGGGGGGAAGGACAATTGGAAGAAAATGGAAACAGGAGAAAGGGTTGGAGGGTGGCGGCCAGTGCCAAGAAGCCAGGCCAGGTGTGAGGGGTCACTGCTGCTTTGTCCTGGGCTCCTCCGGCAGCTCTTTCCCCAGAGGACAGCGGGGCCTGGTGCTCTGATGTCTGGAGGCCTGTGCGTTTGGGATGACAGCCCCCTTTCCAGGAGAAGCCCGGGCTGGGCTTCTTGCTGGGACCCCAGCCCAGCGCCTCGGAGCCTCCCACCCACCATGGCTCGGAGCTCTCCCTCCTCACCAGGAAGCCTCCTGGGGAACGGGACGAGGCCATCGCATCTGCTGTGAACATGCCTGCCGGACAAACAGCCCCACAGCTGCGGGTGTCTGAGAAGGGCGGGCTGCAGTGGCGGGGCCTGCGGGACATGGGCAGGGACTGCTTAGTGCTCTCCGGGCCCGAGGTGCCTGTCTGGGGAATGGGGAAGCTGGAGCAGCTTACCTGACACCTGGTCGGCTTGGCACACAGGCCTCCTCAGCTCTCCCTTACCCGCCTGTCCGCGTGTACCCCCAGCTGCACTCCCCGCTGGGACCTGCCTTCTGACCACCGGCTCTCCCCTGGGTCCGCAGCACTTCCTGCCGGCATCTAGGACGCCCGCGCTCACCCTTCGAGATACGCCTCGAATGTCTCTTCTCCAGCTCTTTCCCTAGACGTTCCCCTTCTCAGTCAGGCAGACAACCCCTCCCTCAGGCTCAGCTGACAGTTCCTGAGAGCCTTTCATTCATTCCAGAAACCTGCTCTAAACCTGGAATCAGAATTCTTGATTCTCCCCTTCTTTCTCTCATAACTTGCTAGGTGAGCTTGGACCACTCATTACATCTCTTTCAAAAAGCAAGGCAGTTGGAGAAGGTGGTTTAAGTTTGATCATTTGCAGGTCAAATCCCAGTCATCCGTTAAATAAATGACGACCAACATTCTTCTCTCACCTGGCTGGCTCGCTGGAGTACCCACCACCCCGATCGCTTAGCCCGTATACGGCGTTGCATGTGCGGGCAGGGTTCGTTCGGCCTCTTGTATCCGTCCCTCAAATGTGCTTTGATATTTGCAACAACATCACCATCAACCTGACTGCTGTCGATTACGCTTAGAGAAGAGTGCTCACTCTGGGTGGGGCACTGCTCCTTGAGGTAGGTAGAATTATCATTCCCATTTTACAGATGAGGCAAGTGAGGTGCAGAGAGCTCACATGCCTCATCCAAAGAGGTGTGGTATGGCTCCATGATGGATCTAAAGCTGGTGCCCTTGAGTTTGTGCCTGTTGCCCCCTCCGCCCCCATGCTGCTCCCGCAGGCCCCAGCACCTCCCTGCGATAGGGACCCGCTCCAACAGAGTGAAACCCAACCCCCTAACACCCCTGCCCAGACAGGGCGCTGTGCCAGGATCGCACACACCTTGGGGAGCTGGGTCTGCAGCTGGAGAGGTAACTGGTGGGAAGTGCGGAAATGCCCTGCAGGCCTGGGGCTTAATTTACGTTCCTAAAGCACCAAGACTCAGAGTACCAACAAGAAGAGAAAAAAGAGGTCTCTTTGGCAGTAAGATCTAGCTGTTCTGCTAATGCAACAAAAGGTTGGGTTTTTATTCCTGTGTTTAGTAACAGCAAAAGATCTGTGGGTGAGCCTATAGTAATTTGTTTTGTCAAAAATGAAAATCATTTCCTCTGTTTTCATGAGCCTGGAAACCCCCCTCTGAAGCACCTACAACAGCACGTGGGATGAGAAGCTTGAGGTCCGTTTACGACTGAACCCCTAAGAGGCTCCTTTCTTCCATAATTTCATGGTTTGTTTGGAAAACTGCCCGGCTATGACATTGTATCATCTGGGATAATACAGCCCTGGCGTGGTGAGTGACTGCTGAAAGGCAATGTCTTCTCGAACAGAACAGCGTAGGGAGATAAAGCGTGAATTCAAAACCAAGTCAGGAAAATAATTTAAAAAGCGCCAACTAGTACACAAATAGGAACCCGTGTCACAAGACAACTTTTAAAACACTATAAGCAGTGAAAGTTACAGAGAATCCCACCCACTATCTTGGTATTCGCGGGCGGTCTTTGGGGCTGAGAACAACTATGACTCTAATTTTGCCACCAGAAGAAAGAGATACCACATCCTATATCCTCTGAACCCCCGATTTTCGGCAAGAGACCCTGCTTGGGACTTCCGGAGAGCTGGTGCCCAGGCTGCAAAGCCCAGCTGAGGCAACGATTCGGAGTTCAGTTTTGATTTCTCACATGCTAATGATCCCTAAATGATGTGATATTTGAGTTCACAAGGCACCCCATTGACATGGCCACTGGTACCAGAAGTTCTCTTGTAAATGGGGCTGAGATGGTTGCAGAGTGGCAAGGCCCTGTGTCCCCACGGGGTGTGAACGCCGCCCCCTCCCCGTAAGGACTTCTGGAGACAGATAAAACCCTAGAGAAGGAAGTCATAGCTTCTCTTTGTAAAGTCTGGCAGGACTAGAGAATGGAACAGATGATTTTAGAATTTTTATTTGCAGGGGAGGGGGGGGGAAGATGTTTCTAAGTTTCCTGTATTAATAACGCCCTGGTGATTTGGGACAAAAGATATATGATCATCAAGGAGCTCCAGATGGTATTAAATACTGCCCTGCCATCGTGGGGGCAGCACTGTGGGAAGTTGTCCTTTACACCCCCCTTTCTTCCGAGACACCCCCACCCCCACCTGCCAGGCCTGGAGCTGACCCCGAGCCTGAGGCTGGGAAGGCTTCTCCGTGGGGCCCGACCCACGGGCCAGGCCTGCAGGAAGGGCGTCTCCGGGACAGCGTCAGGCCGACTCAGTGCCTTCCACACCCGCTTTCCAACTACCACAGGCCACCTGGGCCCAGACACGTTGCCAAGCCCTGCTGGGCAGAGCCTTGCTGCTGCCTCTGAGGACCCTGCACAGTTTATGCATCGCCCTGCTCTAGGCCTGAGGCCGCACTGGATTAGATGCAGGATGACAACAGGTGTCATTGATACCAACACCTGTAACTGCCCACACATGTTCAGTGGTTTCTGGGAGCATCTCATGTACTTTTCTCCACAGCGTAGGCGGGTACTGCTGGGAGCCTTGAATTTACATCTGAGAAAAGGCCCAGAGAGGTGGCGTGATGCACCCAAGACCACACAGCTGGGGCGTGGCAGAGCTGAGCTGCAACCTCTGGGGGCCTCGCAAGTCCTGCTCCCCACTGACAGGGACCTTCCGGCCAGTGGCCCTCCATACTGCCTGGGTGGGGACTCACGAAATCTGTGCAAAACTCAACACATCAGGAGGATTTTGTGGGTAAAGTCAATCAGCATGAAACAGAACCCGAATCTGCTCGCCCCGCACCCCATCCCTCCTGGGTTTTGTGGTGGCTGTGTTTCCCTCGCGTGACATGAGAAATGCTGTTTGAATAACCGATGGGGAGGGAGGCTGTGCATACTCTGAGGCAGAAATGAAAACCTTCAGGAAGATGCCATATTGGAAACTGGAGAACGGAACATCAGTCTATAAAATTCAACACGGCCAATACAGCCAGAGCAGCCGGTCAAGTGTTTCAGAGCTCACCGCTGCTGGGGACTCCGCAGGCTCGCGGCCGGGCAGTGCTCCCGGACCAGGGACATTTTTCTTGGGCTCATTTTGGCCTCATTTCCATAACGTGCCTCATGATTTCTGGAGCACCTCAGCATTAGCGTCATAAGCACAGCCATGAAAGTGCCCAAGACCGTTCCCATCAGGGATAAACTTGGCTTTCCAGAGCCCAAGTGCTCCCGGGCTCCCTGCTGCCACAGCCCACGGCCGTGAGTGCAAGTGGCATGGGCAAAAGCTGCAGGAACCACAGACCTGTGCTCCACTGCTGAAACACGCCTGTCACACTGTGTACCATGTACCATGTACCATTCATTGGGGCCACATCAACACAAGAATTTGCATTCTAACTCTCACACCTTCCGGCATCTGTGAGCCACTGAGTGCCTCCTTGGTGCGAGGCACTGTGCCAGGTGCTGAGAATGGATCAGGTGTGAAGAGCCCTAGGCCCTGCCCGAGGCTCTATCCCTCCAGCGGTAACTGCCACTGCCCTTCTCTTCTGACTCAACCCCAGCACGGAGCACGGACCCCTTGGCCTCGACTCCACAGACATGTTCTGATGTCCACTCAGGGCCTCCCTGTCTTGCTCAGGGTGTTCTGGCCAGGCCAGGCCAGGCATGAAGTGCTGTTCCACTAGCGACTACTCCAGGCCACAGTTCGAGAGCCTGACATGCTGAGACTCACTGTGCTGGTGTCCACCTGGACACATGCTATGCACAGATGGTCCTGATTCATGAGACTCTGTCCAGGGGGTACGTGCAGGCCCTATCAGCACCCCGATGTGAGTGAGAGGCCTGGGCACCACCTCGTGGCCTGGTTCCTCTGTGTCCCATGGCAGCCAGGGCACCACTGGGCCTCCCTGGATCCTGCTCTTCGAGGGCAGGTGGCCACAACAGAACCTGTATCTCCAAAATGCCACCGCTGCCACGCTGCGAAGGCCCCAGCCTTCCTCTTTCTCTATTGCCTTTACACTTGAACCTATAAACTCAGCGCACCGGGTCAGTGGTCAGAAGGGCATTAGAAGAACCACCCCCAAAGCCCAAACCATAGGGGCACGAAGCCACCTTCCTACCTTTCAGGAAACAGTCCTTGCTGTGGGCGATGACGATCTTCTTCTCCAGCAGGCAGGCGGCGCGGTAGAGCTCACAGTGGTTTTCATAAAACCTCCCGTCGGAGCCGCACACGGGAACGTAGCTGGGTTTGCAGGCCTCCAGGCACCGGCATTGGGGCTCCCCCGTCTCCCGGCTGAGCGTGCACCTGCTCCCGCGGCCGCACAGCTTCTTTCCGCAGGAGGACCGCAGCCCGTCGTAGTTGGAGAGCCCTGCCAGGCATACAAACACAGAGGTCAGCTGCAGGCACTCGGGTGGGGTCCTTGGCGGCTCTTTCAAGTCCTGGCAAGCAGAGGCTCCGTTTGCCTGTGAGGCCGGGGCCTGGGGGCTCGGGTGCCCGAGGGAGTCCCTTCCCTCCAACAGGAGGTGGCTGTGGGTGCCAAGAGCAGTGTCCTGGAGTGGAGAGCCCGGTTTTTATGGCTCACACCCAACATCTCAGACATGAGCCCTGCCCATCTGGAAGGGAGAGGTAGACGGGGCTACATGGAGGTGCAAAGTGCCCATGGGCCCTGCTGACCGACAGCAGGAGGCTTCCTGAGAGGTGCAGAGGCTTGAGTCAAGCTCCCGTAACACACTGCAGGGAGGAGACCTGAGGTGAGGAGGAGCTTTGTGCAGGGGCCGCGGAGTGGGTCTGTAAAGGGGAGCAGGTGTGGTTCCAGGGGACTGAGAGAGCCAGGCAGAGGAATTTCGGTCCCATATGCTAGACCCTGGGGAACCGCTGTGGAATCTAGGGAGGAAGTGGAGAGTGAGGAGGAAGTGGAGTCAGGATGGGGCGGGAGGGCAGTCAGGGCAGGGAGGCCAGAGCTCCCCGGACGCGCGTCATCCGCCCTGGCGGCAGCAGCCTTTCTCCACGGCCTAGTCCCCCCCAGCACAGTGCTGTAGCCCGGCAAGAAGGCTGAGAACCTGCACCCAACACATGCCCATGCTGATCTCAGGCAGTGGTGCCCAGAGCTCAGAGGGCCAAGCGGGCAGGAGGAGGGGAGACTGGCTCGTGCTGAACCGGGTCCACTTAGTGAAAGGCCAGCAAGCGTCTCCCACAGCGTCACCCACGGCCACAGGAGCCCAGGAAACCGGCTGACTGCACGTGGCATTGATGGCCACAGATAGGAAGTGAGAATTATAAAGGAATATCAAATTAAAACATGAATGCAGGTTTCATGGCCACAGAAGTTTTGCTTTTAAGTTTTAATGAAACCTTCAAAATACTCCGCAAAACAGAATGGCCCTGGCACTCAAGCCCGCACTTCCAGCCTCAGCTCCCATCCCATGGGCTAAAATTGTCTACGGGGGAAAAAAAGAACCTTCCTTTTCTTGTTTTTGGTTAAGCCTGCTTTTCATCATTATAGATTTGAAAGGAAAAGAATCAGTTATCAGTAGATTAAGTGCTTGATTCAATAACTCATTTAAATTCCTCCGGCCTTGGCAAGCTAAGAAATATTGACTTTTTCTTGAATCATAATAAACTAGAAGGTCAAAATATCTCCGAGCAGTGTAAAAGTGCGGATCCTACGCGGGCGCGGGAATGTCCTTTGCCCACTCTGCTAATTGCTCGCGTGTCACCGTGGCCTTCAGCCGCCGCAGTGCACAGCTTCCTGTCAAGGCTGACGGGCAGAGGGAGGGTGGCTCTGGGCTGGAGGCCCCCACCCCCGTGCTTGTGGCTGCTTTGCCACAAAGTGTGTTTGATGAGCCTGATTCCTGGAAAATGGGTTACCCCGGAAAGCGCTGGCGGCTACTAGAAGAAACTAACAGCTGTGCAAAGGTCAGCATTTCTTTCTTCCTCCACACAGCGCCAGGACTCAGCGCATTGCCATTGCATCGCCGTCTTAATAAGCTGCCGTGTGTGATGGGAAGGGCACCCACTAATTGCTCCATTTGGAAAAAAACCAGAGTCAAGGTTTCCAAGTCCGTGGTCTCTTTTGCTTCCGCTGTGCTGCCCACCCCTAATCAGCTCTAACTCACACCCGGGGTCCCTTTCCTGCCATCTCATGTCCAAGTGCCCTCTCTGAATCCTCCTGCCCCATCGTGTCTGCCGCACTCTCTGGCCTCAGGAGACCCCGCAGGGCTGGGCCTTTGTCCTCACATGGCCCCGGTACACTCAGGTTTTAAGAAACACAACAGTTTTAAAAGCTGATCTCCTTCACGCAGATGTTGCTATTGCTCAAACCCCAGGCCAGAGGCTGAGATGGCGAGAGGGTGGGGAGGGTCACCCAGGCAGTGACCTTTTGAGGGGTGCATCTCCCCTGGCCTCCTCCAAGGGGGCAGGAGGGAAGCTGGAAGGATGGCGGCACAAAGGGGACAGGTGTCCTTGAAGGTGGGCCTTCTGGGGCAAGCACAGGGAGGGACTTCAGAGACCACCAAAGCCAGCTCGCTCTGGACAGGGAGAACCCCTCTCCTGACCCTTTCTCCTTAGAATCACCCGCAGGCGTAACCGCAGTGAACGCCGCGGAAGAGCAGCGTTGCGTGTGGTGCTGCCAATGCCCACGTGTGATTCGCCCACGTTTGAGGCCCTCGTGTTCAGAAAACGTGCCCGCCGGGGCTCGTGGAAGTGGTCAAAACACTCAGGTTCTCTCTGACGTGGGATCAGCTGTCAGCAAACAATTGATTCCTAATATTTGCAATTAAGGTAAAAGTAGCTTTAAAGCCTTGCCCCTTCACTTCACTTCCCGGCCGGCAGACAACAGGCCTGCGCCAAGCTAGGAACACCCGCCTGGGATCCCATCTGCCACAGAGACGCCAACAAGCCGCGGCTTCCTCATTAAACAAGCCCCCGTCACCACTGCCTCCTTGTTACTAAAACAGGATGAATGCCCACTCTACCAGGATGACGATAAAACAGTAGTGGGAAAGGTAACGGAGTGAGACCTCCCGCAACTATCCCAGTGTTGGCGAGCACAACCATGATGCATGCAAAAGACATAACCTGTTTAATTTGTAGTCACCAAGGAAGTCGTTTACCCAGGTCAGAAACGGATCATCGTACCAAAAAGCTGCTTTTCAACACTGATTAAATTTAATGAACATGATCAGAAATGGGAATTGTTACACAAAAGTTATGACAGGAGGAGAAACAAGCCCATTTGTACCAGTCAGCGCTAAAGACTTCCTCTGTGGTTCAGGTAAGGATTCTCCATTTGAGCATCACAGACCTGGGACTGCCAACTCCGAGCGCAGGCAGAGGCGGTGGAGGTTAGCCACGTCCAGGTCACGTCTGTGCGATCCCAGTGGCGGGACCACACACAGGTAGGGGGTCCTATCCCTTCACCCAAGCAGGAAGCCTCTCTCACCACTGAGTGCACCCGAGCACAGACAATTTGTAACCGGTTCCTTGGCACAGAGTAAACCTATGCAAGATCCCCTCTCAGGGACTGTGTGCTGAATTGCACATGCGAGGAGGCCCATCACTTTCCACTTTGGGATGCTAAATCGCCTGCAAGCATGTTGGCCAGTGCATCATCTCTGTCTGAGAACTTGTCCTCGCCTTGACTTCTGAGGAGAGCCCTCCCCTTATATGGCCTTGGGAGGTCCCCACTCCAGGTCTCCTCAGCAGTACTGCCTGGGCCTCCTCCTGCAGGCCCTCAGACCCCAGCAGAGGACTGCCTCACACCCCCCCCGTACCCCCCCCCCCCCCATGCCATAAAGCCACAGTGAGGTGACTTCTTGGCTCTAAGGTGGCCGCATACTCAGCAAGGCCCAATGCAGGTGAGAACGGTGGGACGTGGATGCAGAGGCATGCGCAGCGCCCAGAGCCAGCCACCGTCCGCGCTGCCCGTCCTGAACCCCAGCCTGGCACAGCACCAGGCTCCACCTTCTGCAGACAGAAGGCACTTGCACAAGAACCACGTGCCCACCATCAGCAGACACAGCTGGATTACAGGCTTTCCTTTCTGTGCATCATATACACTCAGCAGGGGCTGTAGCCCATAGCCTGGGTCAGCGTCAGGTTTTTTAAAGACCCAAAGCTGAGGACCTGCCTTTCGAAGAGCAGTGTGTCTACAGAGGTGTGTAGACATGTGGGGTGTGCCATCCGGGAGCTGCAGGTAATGGTCTCAGCACCCCCCTTCCCTGCCCTCCCAAGATGACTTATGCTCTCAGACATGCTCAGGGTGGTCCTCAGACAGAATATGTGGTCAACTTCAACTCCCTCATTGCAGAGACCACCCAAGTGCCTGGGACGTGGCGGCAGAATTTGGGTTTGTGTGAGAGCCAGGCGGAGACCCACAAGCCAGTCAGTGTAGCTTCTATGCCCATGTGGATGGGTGGTGACAATGAGGCACTTCAGGAGGGCCTGCCTGACAGCTCTCCATCCACGACTCATCCGACATATATTTTGGAGCCCCGCCTATGTGCCAGACCCGACTCTAGGTGCTGGGACCCAAAGCAGACGGGGGCATTGTCCTCAGGACACTTCCATGGCAGCGTAGGATCACAGAGTGTGAAGAGGAAAACAAGTAAATAAAGACATGTGGGTTGTGATAAATGCCAGGAAGGAGATAAACAGGCGGCTGAGTGGACCAGCGCTCATCTGAAGGTCAGGGAAGCCTCGTGGAAGAGGTGAGATTTGGCCTGAGACCTGAAAGTGAGGGGTAGAGCCTGGGAACGGGAGAGTGGAGCAGCCTGGGGCCCTGGAGCCCATGGGCAGAGCCAGGGGTTGGCCCAGGAAGAGGCCTGGCCCACACAGTCCTGTTCAGAGCAGACCCTGCCCGGCTGACCCAGTCTGCAGGGAGCCGTGACTGCAGAGGCAAAGTTACCACCTTGCCTCACTGTACCCTTGGGAAAGTGGGGTGACTCTGGTTCCCTGGACGCCTTTCTTGGCCCCTGGGAACTGAGTGTTGCGGGGAGGTCCTGTCTCTAGTCCTGGCTGGGAAGGCCAGTCCTCAGACACTCCCGTAAGTCACAAGGCTCTTGGCACCTCCCAGGCTGCAGGGGGGAGGAGAGCAGCCCTCCTGGGCTCTCACCCCTGGTCACCTTGGTGGGAACCTTCACACCCTCTGGGTGCCCTGGGTGCTGGGGCTGCTTCAGGCCCAATCTGCCCTGTAAAGTCTCACTCACACTCAAGTATTAGGAAGAAAATATGTAGTTCCTCCCAGGGGAAGTGCATTCCTAGCACCCAGCCAGAGATGGCAAAGCTTACAGTAACTGCTGTGCACGGAGGCATGTCAGGCCAAGCATCATGCCAACACTTAGATGCATTTGTGGGCTCATCTGATCTTCATTTATAGCTCTGGGAAGTAAACACACCTCACTCTGAGGCATGCATACATGCCCATTTTACAGATTAAGAACTATGAGTTAAGAAGTGACTTGCTTATGGTCAGACAGCAAGTAGGCTGTAGATGTGTAGAGTCTAGATTTGAATCAGTCTCACTCCAAATTGCTCAGACTTGGGATCATCTGCTCAGCCGGGGACAGGGTCCCTGCCTGAAGGAACTCATGCCAGGAGGGTCCAGATGCCCATAGTTTGAGAGTCTCCAATTGTGTGCTTCATGAAAGCAGAATTTTGACGAGCTCTGAAAGTCCTGACCAAATTCTCCAACATCAGCACGCCTGGCTATCGGATCTCTGCTCTCACACACCTCGAGAATGTGCAGCTGGGAGGCCAATTAAGCTACTTCTCAGGGCTGGAGGTGTACAGTGTGACAGGAGGAAGCTGTGCTTGGATCTTTGAACATCCCAGACCCAAACCCACTCCTTGTCATGCACAGACACCTGGCCACCTGCCCTCCATTATCATGTCTCTCAGCTTCAGTGTCTCCCTGCCCCTCCCCTACCTTTTCCCCTGAAATTGTTCGGTGACTGCTGGGCAGATGTGGTATCTTCCCGGTGACCACAGAGCAGAGCCCAGACCAAGGCAATCGTGTGCTTCACCAAAGCAGAATTTTGGCCAGCTCTGAAAGTCCTGACCAAGTTCTCCAGTGCCCAAAGCTTAACAGAAACACACGGTTACCCATCGCCGGCGGGAACGTAACCTGTCTTGTGCATTGCTCACAGGTCCTAAACTGCAGGCTGACACACTGGCTTCCAAATTAACCACCAAGCCAGAGTTAGAGGTGCCTGGAATGTCGGGAGGGAAGGAAGCCCTTTCACCTGAGGGTGGGCTCTCAGTTCTGCCTCAGGAGTCTGTACCCAACCAACTCTGGATCAATGGGAGCACAGACGAGGCTCCTGCAGGCGGCGGACTCCCTGGGCAGGGCTTTTGGAGGCGGTGATTTCTGACTGCAGGCGAATACAAGTGCCAAATCCTATCTAATAAAGAGGGGATATGCAAATCGACTGTTACACCATCACAAAGGTGGTGGTGCCCGTAGCCACAAGATGGTGGTGCCCAGGCCCCTCAGCCCCGCCAGAGTCCCCCAGTCCTTTCAGCCCAGCTGGGGGTGGGTGGTGGGCAGGTGCACAGTGTGGCCGGACCTGCCCTCAGCTCCCCAACCACCCAGGGTCACCCAAGGCTCAGGTAACCAGTGTCGGCCAAGGCTTGCGCTGCTGGCAGTGGCAGCAGCAGAGGTGTGATGGGGGCATCACCTTCCCCTGATTGCCGGGTCACCTCCTGCCCCTGAGGGCTCCCGGACTGTGAGAGGGGGCAGGCTGGGCTGAGGGACCCCCCGCTCCAGTGCATGAATTTTTCATGCACCGGGCCTCTAGAATACACATAAATACTTAAAATCACGACTCTCAGGGAAATATAAAGTGAGCCTGAGTTAAAGATTTAGACTCGTTAATGAGGGGACGGGCAGGAGAAGTGAAGGAGATCTATGGGGGTGGAGGAGGTGGTTAGATGAGACACATAATTGGTTAATGACCTACAGGGCAAGAAATCCATAACCTTTGGGGTCATTTTTCTATCAGAAAGAAAGAGTTTGCGCCTTTACTGGAAACAAATCTACAAGTTAATGTGTAACTGCATAGTCTGGGCCTTTAATCAGCAGTAAGCTGATTGAACAAAGCCCCTAGCCCAGACAGTACATGATCCTTGGTGGGTCTGTGCAGCGATGCTCCAGTATGACACTGGGAGCACTCGCCACACCAACCCTTTGCCTTATTCCCAAGTTTCAGATAATTTCCCCAGTACACAAAGTGCCTACCGTGACACGTGGCACCTGAGTGGGCTGCCAAGGACTGTCATCCTTTCCCTTACCCGGGGCGCCCCCTTCCTTTGGAGCCCCCAGCTGAGTACAAAAAGACCCCAGAAGGGAGGCAATGAGGCCCCAAACACCAAGCTCAGCTTTGCTGAGACGGATAAGAACTCTCATGTGTCAGAGGCACATGGTGGAGTTGGCCTGTGCGTGAGCGGATGACGCAGGACTGCATCACCATCATGCGAGCTGCGTCAGAACTCCTCCAGGGCTCGGGCCCGCGCAACTGGGTTTCAAGTAACAGTCAGTTAAACCTCAGAACGGACCCTGGCCCTCATTAGCTTTATGACCCAGGCAAGTCCCCTACCCTCTTTCCTCTCGAATTGAAAATGAGAAGATCAATGGTTTGCTGCTTACAAGATTGTTTTGAGGATGAAACAAGAGAATTCATGTCAGGAGCTGGTACACAGTAAGTGCTCAGTGGGTGCTGGGTTGACTACCTAGGACTGAAAGCTAAGAAGCCATTTGGTTTTACTGATGCGCGTATACACCGTGGGTGGGTCCGTGTTCAAGCCTGACTTAATGAGAAGGTGAGCATGTGTACACTGGAAGCATGGGCTGGTTTTAAAAGGCAGACTTGAAATAGCACGCTTCAGAACATCTCAAGGAAATGCTTCCCTTGCAAGTTTCCCACTTCAGGCACTGCTTGACCGGGTAGACTCTGCCCAGCTTCTGAGTTGAGGGCGTCTGAAAGGGACCAGAACTGACCCGTAGCCCAAACTCCGCAGGTTCCACTGGACACCTCGGGTGGTGCCAGGCAGTGAGCGGGGCCCTGAGCTGCCCGGTGAGCCAGGGCTCGGTTTCACAGGCCGCCCACACACGGCCTCCCCGTCCCACAGATGCCTCGGGCCCACTTACACAGTCAGGTCTGGTGTTTCTCTTCCTTCTGGTGCCCTTGGCTCTGCTGTGCCATTTTCCCCTCCACGCTGTGTGATGACAGTACTGCCACCTGACACAGGACTTCTAGAGCTTTCTCCCCAAGGCCTCCCAGAGGCATTCTCCACTTAATCCGAGCTCCCAGGCTGATCGCCTGGAGGTTTCCCTGCCTGCTGGCCAGCACTCGGCACTTGTCACCACAAAGCTCCGTTGGCTCCTCAGACAGAACAGCAGGCCCTGGGGCAGGGCCCGCAGCAGCCCGACCTCACAGGCACTCCGGGCTCGGAGCCGCGGACAGGTGGTCTCTGCGGTTTTAGGACAAGGACCAGGTTCTACTTCCTACGTTCAGAGCTCAGCACAGGGCCTGGCACAGAGCAGGCTGCGGAAGATGCCGGGTGAAAGTGAATCTGGGGAAGACACTGCAGAGACCCCAGATTGAAGGCTGGGGGTCTGAGTAATCAGAAATGAATGGTTTTAAAGAAACAGGCAGGGTGACGTGCTGAGCAGTAAGGGTGGAGGTTGTGGAAAGCATTGGGTGAGAGACCACAGACCAGGGTTCTACCTGGTCTCACTCACATGTGAGCCTCCATTTCCTCATCAGACATGAGGGGGTTGCATAGAGATTCCTTGAGTTGGAAAAATAACCTCACACCTGTGAGTTTAGGATGTATATAAAAGCCTGTGCTCTAATTGGCATGCCTTCTGGTTAGAATATAATGACAATAATCTCTTCTGTTCCTTTTTACCTGTATTTGCTCTATTAGGTTATCTCACTGGCTTCTTTTATTTATTATTGTTTTTGGTAATCCTCACCTAAGGATATTTTTCCATTGAGTTTTAGAGAGAGTGGAAAGAAGGGGGCGGGACAGAGAGGGAGAGACATGGATGTGAGAGAGATACATCGATTGGTTGCCTCCCACGTGCCCCCAACTGGGGCCGGGGATCGAGCCTGCAACTGAGACACGTGCTCTTGATCAGAATCAAACCCGGGACCCTTCAGTCCGAGGCCGATGCTCTATCCACTGCGCCCAACCCGCTAGGGCCTCACTGACTTCTGACAGGTTATTTCTGAGACTTCCTTGGGAAGAAAAGCTGCATAAAAATGGGAAGCACAATAGGATTGTTGCCTCCGGGAGAGTGTCTCTTACAAAATGGTTTTGTTTTAGAGCACTTCCTCCAAACACATTCCTATCCCCGAGCTCCTGTTCTTTGCCTAAAGCCTCTTCAGTCTGCATCTGTCTTCTCCTCTGTCACCAGAGCCCTCATTTTTCCTCCCGGCACCAAGCTCCCTTGTCACTTTCGCTCCGCAGGGCTCCCTGCCTCTCCTGCTTCGAGCTGAGGGCCAGATGTTGCTCTCTCAATGGGTCTTCACTCTCCCGCTGATGCCTCATTACGTGGGTTCTTTCCTGCTTCTCCACCAACTAATGATTCCAGGCCACGACACCTCGGGCTGCCTCCAATTATTTCCAGGCTTATTGTGGAGACACTCAGGGTAAGCACGGTGACGCTCCCCGCACTTTCTACTCTAGACTTGCAAGCACTGAGGGGATGCGCCCCCCTTCCAGGCTGCTTTACCTGCTGCACAAGGGCTGCCCCGAGGTCAACACCGCAGGCCCCTTGTCTCAGATTGTCTCACAACCAGAGACAATAACACGCTCTTTTTGATTATTCTTTTAACGAAGAAAAGACAGAGCTCAATTATAATATCTAATGGTAGCAGAGAAAAATTTAGCATTTTTTAACCAGAAGGGTGTCAATTTCTCCTCTCCATGATCTCCCCTTATCTCTCAGTGAGATTAGCAGCCATAAAAATATGCACTGGAGAATATCAAAACAAAGCTTAGTCACAGTATCAAGCGGATAATTTCATTTTTTCTCTTCTCTTCTCGGCTCCCGCCCTCTGGCTCGCCTGAGCCAAATCGCTCTGAGGCCTCTGGCAGGCGGGCCCCAGGCTCAGGGAGGCTGGCTTTCCTGGGTGGGCTGTGCCTGCTCGACCTCTGAGACCAGGAGAGCGCGTGCTGACCAGGCAGTAGGAGGCTTTTTCCAAGTGTCTCCGTAGGGGCCTGGCAACCTGTCTACTCCCAGACAGAGGCCCCCCTCTCAGGCACCACCTGTGGGACCTCTACTTCCTCCTGTTACTTCAGTGTCTGAACGTGAGCCCCAGCGAGCAGGCAGTAGAAAATAACCATCTACTCAAGGGGGCCCAGCCTCGGGAGAGGGAAGAATGACCAGAATTGGAGCTGCTGCAGGAGGAGGATGACAACATCAACAGAGACAACTAAGTATCAAAACTCTAGAAGTGAGTGTAGCGAAAAGAGGGTTTCTGCCTGCTGGCGTGGCTCAAGAGGTCACGGTTGGATTTCTGGTGAGGGCACATGCCCAGGTTGCAGGCTCAATCCCCAGCAGAGGGCGCGTGGGAGGCAGCTGATCAATGATTCTCTCATCATTGATGTTTCTCTCTCTTCCTCTCTTTTCCTCTCTGAAATCAATTAAAAAAAAAATATATATTTTTAAAAAGTGTTCCCAAGAAAACCATGCATTTGAACCAAAAATAAAACAAAGGAACTTAAGGAGACAATGGTCCCTTTTGAGGGTCACATTAGTGGCCTCCAAGATTAAGCAGAGGACATATATCAAAACCCAGAGCCAAAACAGAAAAACAAAGCACTAAAGTACAGTAGTCATTCCAAATGAAAGCATTAAGGAAAAAGGAAAGATGGAAAACTCCTTAAATATGTCATTGTAAATGGCCAACCACTGTTTTAATGAAAGTAGGAGCCAGACAGGGATATCTGTCCTCACCATTTTTTATTTGAAAAGGAAGGATAATAACACACGAAAATGAAATAATCAGTAAAAATTCAGAGAAGGCAAGTAGCAACTACCTCTTTTTACTAGTTGTGTATCTGTATACTTAGAACACCAAGAGACTAGTGAAAAATGTTAAAATTGGAAGAGAATTATGATGAAGTGATGGACAGATGATAAATATGCCAAAATTAATCATTCTTCTCTTCATTAGCAATAAACATTTCGAAATGGAAAAGGTAAAATATTCCACTCATAATAATGGCAAAAACCATAAAATATTTATGAATAAATTTAACAAGGAAGCCACAGGACTGATATGAAAAAGACTATAAAACCTTATTGAAGGTCATAAAATAAGACTTGAACAAATGCAAAGACACTTCTTACCTTGGGTGGGAAGATGCTACCATAAATTTATAAATCAAAGGAAATCCTTTTGGAATTGGATAAAATGACCTTAAGAATATCATTTAGAAGAGTAAGTGCCCCAGTTAACCAAGACAAATAAGAGGGAGAATAGTGAAGGGAGATGTGTCATACCAGACATCTGAACATCAGACCAGGAAGCTGCTGTGTTCACGTCAATGCGGTATTGACCTAGAAATAGACAAGTCAATGTAAACCTGACAGGACAAAAGAGAGGACTCAGAAACAAATCCCACTACATATGAAAATTTGATGTATGACAAGAGTGACCACTGCATTGGGAAAATGAGTCATTTGATAAATGACTAGCTATCCACCTGGCATTAAATGACATTGAAACCCCATTTCACACCACATAAACATAAAATTCAAATAACTATCAATTATTCTTGTTAAATAATGAGTAGCTATAAAACAATATTATACACTTTGTGGACAGCATCAGCATTGTGGTACAAGGAACAACTATGGACTCACGCAGTTCCCATTTAAAGAAAAAGAACCATTTTATTAGTTTTGAAATGTTCCTGTTTCCAATTCCATTCCCTCATTTCCACTCAGAGGTAACCACTATCCCGAATTTTGTGTTTATTATTCATTTGCTTTTCTTTGCAGTTTTAGCTCATCTTTGTATTTCTTCACAATATATAGCTTGGTTTACATGTTTTTGAACATGAGATAAATATGAAGGAATCATACTGTTTGTATGGAGACTTACTTCATTTGCTCTTACACTGTTGTGTTTCATCCGCATCATTGTGTGTACCTGTGATTCATTCATTTTCACCTACAGTGCCCATTGTGTGCACATATTATTAGTATTTATTTGGTTTACATTAAATTGTTTATTGCCTTTTCCTATGGTTCTCTTTCTTTCGTTTCCTTATTCTGAATACTTCATCTTTTTTTCTATTCATGACCCTGCCATTGTAGATATAACCCTTTGGGGTCCCAGGTCTCTATGGGGAGTGGGGAAAGTTTTCCAAATACTTCCACCTTCAGGGGGCTTTGGCACTTGGCCTTGGGATCCTGGATCACGCAGGGCATGCAACCCAAAGCGGAAGCTCACCCAGCTGGACAAAAGGCCTCAAGGTCAAGACAGCTTCACCGTCACTTTACTCCTCTGGGTTCCCGATTTCACTTGCTTTTTAAGCCTCTGAAGTATTTAGTATTTTTCTTACTAGCACATCAATGCTTAAAAGGATTTAAAACATATTTATCTGCCATGTTGCCAGAGGCAGGAGTCAGATGATGACTTTAAAAAAATCAGTCCAACAATTAAAAAGCACTTTGAGATAAATACAGGGATATTATCTTCAACACACCACCACTCGGCCCTTGGTGAGTGGCTGAGAATAGTTCCTGCGACAGGGGAGACTCTGGAAGGGCGGGGTCAGGGCAAGGTCACCTATCTTAATTTCCCTGCGTGTGTAAAGCAAATTTAAACTCCTCTATCACCAGGAAGTTAAACCATAAAGAGAAGCCTATGAACGGGGTGCCATGGAGAAAAGAAAGAAAAGGACAGGTGCCACTAATTACCTGTGCTCCTGCCTGCCACCCCCAAACCCAGAGTGGGGGCCTCTCAGGAACAGTGCTTTCCTGAAGGCGGCTAGGGACAAACGCCAGGTCAGCGGCCGGCCCCTTTTGTTCCACTTCCAATAAGAGAAATAAAAAAGACCGAGTAGAGTTTGAAGCACCTTCTAGCCAGCAATGCCTTGCTTCAGGCAGGCCCCACACAGTGTGGGTCCAACCAATAATGTCATCTGATCTCTAGCTGATTTGGGTCAGAACAAGCTGTTGGTGACCGGTCCTGCACTCCTGAGGCAGCAGCATCAGAAAGTGGGGCTTTCCTCTCATGGACATATTTCTTCCTAAACCCCAGGCAGAAGTCATTCTGTAGTCAGTATTGGCTCAATCGGACTTAGAGTGGCAATATGAGACAACATTAAAAAGAAAAGAAATCCTTCTAAGCAGGTCATATGAACCAAAACAAATTTATCTTTGATTCGTGACAATAAGCAGACTTATTACCACAACCCTAAACAGGTCAGAATGACATCTACTCTTTTATTCCAAGCAGAGAATAACAATATTTTTTTTTTAATCTTCAAAAAAGTCACAGTTAAGAGGAAGGCCACAGAGCACGGTGGCGGCAAAATGGGGGTCAGGCCTCACAAGGAAGGGGACCAAAGGGATGGTGGCCCAGTTGGTTCTGGTAGGCAGCCGAGTTGGGTGATGGCACCGTGGGATTAGGACCCACACAGGAAGGTGGCTGAGTGCGGCAGCAGCCCCGTGGGGTGAGGAGATGATTTATGTATGGGGGAATCTAGCAACAAATAAATATATTGAGGAAAGTAGGAGCCAGTTTTCTCACTGAAGAAGAGAGTTACAGACATGCAAACAGGGGAAGCAAGAGCAAATTCCATGGTTGCTTGGACTGGCACTGGAGGTATTGATGTGAGCGCGTGCTTCTCAAGAGCCATGTGTGTGCATGTGCATGTGCATATATATGTGTCTTACATCTCTTCTCTGAGAGGATCTGAGAGCAGCAAAACCCCAGTAACAAGGAGCACATTTAATTCTCATGTCTTGGTTTCTAAATGCAATTGACCACTATAAGGGAACCAACGCTTTTTGAAGAAATGGCTTATTCCAGGGATGAGGCAGGGAAAGCATAAGAATCGTCCTGAACATCTTGCTGGGCCAGGAAGCAAGGAAGCACCTCAAGTCACGGGACATGCCGAAAGGACACAGAAGCCAGTTGGAAGAAGTGCCCATTGGCCAAACCTGGGAGATTGGAGCGTAAAAATAAGCAATGATAGTACTTGATAATATCCTATCACATAAACACAAATCCACACGGATTTTTAAAGAGTGAGCAAATAAATAGGAAAAGTAAAAAACTCTTTCTTATAGAATGTCAACTAATAAATGTAGAAGAAATGATGGAACTAGAAAAATTTCATTTGGCCATCATGATGTACCAATTAACTCAGGAATAAAAATATCAACAAATAGTAAAATTAGTGGGTGAAAGTCAGAAGAATAACAGGATATTTACATGATTTCAAAGTATCTCAGCATAAAACTTGTTAATATTAAAGAAAAATAACAACTTTACGGAGAAGAAAGCAAGCAGATATCACTGTGCTCGTGATCAAAGCTAACACTACCAGTGATGGGACAAGTTGACATCAATTCCTAACTTGATGGGATGCAGGGAGGAAAGCTCGGCATAACTTCAGTTACATTCTTGCCCCAAACTCATAACCTCAGTGTAGTCATGAGGAAACATCAGACCAACCCAAATGGAGAGACATTATTAAACAACTGGCCTATCATCTTTAAGACGTTAAGAATATGGGGGCAGGGAAGGACTGAAGAACTGCTGTGAATTGACGCTGGCTGAGGAGAGATGGCAAATAAGTGCAATGGGCGACCTGGCTTACATTCTCTTTCTATAGAGACATTCTGAGGACAGTTTGCAAAACTGGAATGGAGTCCTTGGGTGAAGGC
Source organism: Cnephaeus nilssonii (assembly GCF_951640355.1). Classification (NCBI taxonomy): domain Eukaryota; kingdom Metazoa; phylum Chordata; class Mammalia; order Chiroptera; family Vespertilionidae; genus Cnephaeus; species Cnephaeus nilssonii. Next base: position 75,087,101 of record NC_137076.1, read on the forward strand.
TATATCATAATTCATTTACTATTCTTGCAATTTTCCAGTAATATGGAAAATATTGGAAAAACAAAACAAAACATGACACCTAAAATTTCATAGGCAGATTTCTACTTCTAGCTAGGATACCGAGGTTTGCAACAGACTGTTGCTCCCAAGATAACATCAAGAAAACACCAGAAAAACTAAAATTCATATCTTTAACCGTTATGGGATAGTAATAAAGAAATACATATACAAGTGAACCAAATTCAGAGGACGAGCCTTTAATAGGGCTGAAATATAAAATATCTGAAATACAGGGTTTCTTAAATGGTCTTTAGTAAGAATGAGAGCTGACGGGACATAGCAGGAAACAGGATCAAAGAGTTCAAAGACACGTCAATAATAAAAAAGGCCCAGATTGAAGCACAGAGGAGAAAATAATAATAATAATAATAATAATAATAATAATAATAAAGAAGAGAACATTAAAGAGCTGTGGGATGATCTGAATATGACTAACATGCTTGTAATTGGAGTCTGAGAAGGAAAGGAGTAAAAGAACAGGGCAGAAGAAATACACAAAAAGATGCTGGCTAAAAATTTACAAAGCTGATGAAAGACATCAACTCAATATCGCAGAAGGTCAGTGACTTCAAGTAAATACACAGAAAATCACAAAGGCAAACCGCCATCAAACTACTGAAAACCAAAGAAAACAAGAAAATGTAAAAAGCAGCCAGAGGGAAAAAAAAAGGTACATCTGCTTTAAGGAAACCAACAATCAGAATAATGTTTCACTTCTCATAAGAAAAAAATGGAAGTAAAGAGACAATGAACTAAACTTCCACTTCAATAAGAAAGAAAAAGAAGAGAAAATACCAAAGAGAAGTAGCAGGAAGAAAAAGTTAATAGAAGAAATAACCAAAGCAGAAAACACTCCCATATGAGTGTTCTGGTTCCCCCAGATCCTTGCCAACACTTGCTATGGTCAGCCTTTTAAATTTTAGCCATTCTAACAGGTGTGTCGTGGCATATCACTGTGGTTTTAATCTGTATTTCCTAAGGATGTGGAGCATCTTGTTATTTGCCATCCATAAGTATTCATCCGAGGAAAATGAAAGCCTATGCCCACAAAAGGACATGTACAAAACTATTCATAGGAGCTTCGTTCATAATAGTCCCCAAGTGGAAACAAACTTAATGTGCATCAACGGGAATAACTGGCAAACTGCGACACAGTCATACGGTGAAGCACCCCTCAGCAGAGAGGAGCAGACGGTTCACCAGCCACGCAGAAGTGCTGCGTGGAGTGGAAGAAGCCAGACACAAGAGCCTTTCCTGTGTCGTGTATAGTTGCACTCACCAGAAGTTCAAGAATAGCTAAAACTAACCTATGGTGACGGGCACAGAGACTGCCTGTGTGTGGGAGGGAGGACCGGAAAGGCACTTGAGGTCATTTTCTAGGCTGATGGAATGCTTTAGGTCTTGATTTCAGTGATGGTTATGCATTTGTCAAAAATCATTGACAAAGATTACTATTTGGTTATGCATTTGTCAAAAATCATTGACAAAGATTACTATTACTATGTCATTGCATGCAGATTATATGTCAATTAAAAATATTCACATGCCAGTTTTACTTTTTTTCCCCCAAGACAACACTTGAGATTAAATGATCAATGAAAACTTAAGAAATCTTCTCTATTCCTCAGGGATTTTACCTAGTAATCCAGGGCTTGCCACCGTACGCTAGGTACTGTGTGTGCCAGGGAGCGGGGAGGGTTTGGTGCGGCCCTCGACAGGGCTCCTGTGCCGACTCCCGGGTGGAATTGGATGATGTCATGTGATGGTGCCACCACAGCAGCGACAGCAGAGAAAATGAGGGCCTGGCAGTGACTCAGGGCTGCTCATGCCTCAGAGGCGCTTCCGAAGCCAAAGAGGGTCGCAGCAACCCTGGCTGTCCCTCAGCTCTGCAACTACAACCAGCGCTGGCCTCACGGGCACGTGACTGGTATAATCTCTCCCCCCTACACCCCGCCCCCCGTCCCGTTCCCCCATACCCCCATACACACACACTCAGAGGGACCCTGTGCTTAGGAATGAAAGCTCTGAGGTTGTTGTCTTGAAAGTCTTAATAATTACTTTTGAGTTTGTGTTTTGTAAGGGGAATCTGATGGGAGAGTGGAGGGTGTGCCTGGGGCTTGGTGCCTTGGCTGTGTCCTGACTCACGCAGCCTCATCCCCTCCCAGGATGGCTCTCTGCTGCCTGCTTCCCACTCACTGGGCCCTGGCTGGCCTCCCCTACTCACCCTGCTGCTGCCCTCCACTGGGAGAGGCAGCTCAGCTGCATTCTGTTGTTGCCTTCCACCCCTGCCAGGGGCCTGGGTGGGGGTGTGGGCAGAGTAATATTTGTACCCCCGCACCACCAGGCATCTGAGGGTAGGGCATGATGGCGGCTGTTCCTGCCCCAGGCTGACGGCACCATGGTGCAAATACTGAGGGGGTCCTCGCTCATCCAGTCTGAACGCCTCCTGGTGCAGGGGTTTTTCAAGCTCCCAGGGAGCCCCGCCTACAGTGGGGTGGGGCAGTGGGCCCATGGAGGGTGAGACTAACTTCCATGCCACTGTGAGGGGTCCTACGTTTTCGTTTTGCCATGGGCCCTACACATTCTGTAGCCGGCCCTGAACTCCCTGCCTGCTGCGTGACTCCAGGCCAGACGGCTGTGTGCGCAGGATGCCCAGTTTCCCAGTTTGCCCAGCTCTCCATCGGCCCTGTTGGCAGCCTCCCATGGCCCTGATGTGGGCGATGATGGGATGGCAGGGGGGGCCTGGAAGCAGAGACATTTCCGACACCTTATCCATTCTCTTCAGAAACGACCCCTAAGTGCTGCTCTGGGGGATCACAGTGAGCCTTTCTGGCCACCTTTCAGGACACAAATCTGGGGAGAAGCGGACAGCACATTGGGTGGGCATTAGTTTCATTCATTCATTCACTCAAATGCCAATGGAGCACTATTGTGCGCCAGACCCTACTCCATGTACTGGAGATACAGCAGTGGACAAAATACACAAGAATCCCTGCCCTCATGGAGCTTAAATCCGAGTGGAAGAGATGGACAGGAAGTGATCAAAGACTCGAAGAAAAGAAGCTGGGAAAGTGGATGAGGAATGAAGGGGTGAAGGTGACTTAGAAAAGGTGGTCAGGGAAGGCCTCTTGGAGGAGGTGACCTTTCAGCAAGGACATCCATGAAGTGAAGGATCAAGCCAGAGAGGATCTGAGGACCAACCAAATGCCAAGTCCCTGCAGTGGGAACCAATCCGGTGTTTTCAGGAAGAACAGGAAGCGTGACTGGCATGAAGGAGAGAGATCGGGAGGCGAGGTGGGCAGCCTGTGGGCCCTGTGGGAGCTCTGACTGCACCCTAAGTGTGAAGACAAGCAGCGGGATGCCCCTGAGCAGGACAGTTATATGACACTAGAAGCCCGGTGCACGAAATTCGTGCCCGGCGGGGGGTTGTCCCTCAGCCCAGCCTGTACCCTCTCCAATCTGGGATTCCTGGAGGGATGTCCGACTGACCGTTTAAACGGGCAGTCGGACATCCCTCTCACAATCCAGGACTGCTGGCTCCCAACTGCTTGCCTGCCTGCCTTCCTGATTGCCCCTAACCGCTTCTGCCTGCCAGCCTGATCACCCCCTAACCACTCCGCTGCCAGCCTGGTTGATGCTTAACTGCTCCCCTGCCAGCCTGTTTGCCCCCAACTTCCCTCCTCTGCCAGCCTGGTCATCCCTAACTGCCCTCTCCTGCAGGGTTGATCACCTCCAACTGCCCTCCCTTGCAAGCCTGGTCCCTCCCAACTGCCCTCCCTTGCAGGCCGGGTGCCTCCCAACTGCCCTCTCCTGCTGGCCATCTTGCAGTGGCCATCTTGTGTCCACATGGGGCAGGATCTTTGACCACATGGGGGCAGCTATATTGTGTGTTGCAGTGATGATCAATCTGTATATTACTCTTTTATTAGATAGGATAGAGGCCTGGTGCACGGGTGGGGGCCAGCTGGTTTGCCCTGAAGGGTGTCACAGATAAGGGTGGGGGTTCCCTTGGGGTGTGGGGCGGCCTGAGCGAGGGGCCTGTGGTGGTTTGCAGGCCGGCCACGCCTCCTGGCAACCCAAGGGGAGGCCCTGGTATCTGGAATTTATTTTCCTTCTACAATTGAAACTTTGTAGCCTGGGGCGGCAGCCATTTCTGTGGCAGTTAATTCACCTTCTACAATTGAAACTTTGTAGCCTTAAGCGGGTGAGCCCAGCCAGGGTATGCGGAAAGCTTTGCTTCCCCTGTTGCCGCCGGCAACCCTGGCCTGCTCTCTCAAGCTCCATTCTGCCGCCATTTGTTTGAATTTGTTTACCTTCTATAATTGAAACTTTGTAGCTTGAGTGGAGGCTTAGGCCTGCAACGGCTATGGAAAGCTTGGCTTCCTCTGTTACCTAGGAAACCTTGCTCTCTGTGGCTGCAGCCATTTTGGATTGGGGTTAATTTGCATACTCACCCTGATTGGCTGGTGGGCATGGCTTGGCTGGTGGGCGTGGCTTATGCAGCGGAGTGATGGTTAATTTGCATATTGCCATTTTATTAGAGAGGATGATTTATGTTTTTAAAATGGATTCTGGCTTCTGGGTGGCGAAAGAAGCAGGGAGACCAGTGTAGGAAGCTATTGGAATCACCGAAGCCTGCCATGCTGGTGGTCTGACCGGTAGGACTGGGTGGTGGGTGTGGAGGAGTGGAGGGATTAATGTGCTATGTTAGGCAGGGCTTGCTGATATAGCCCACGATGAGGTGAGGGAAAGATGGGTCAGGAATGAGCTTATTATTCACCTAGATGGGGAGAATCGGGGATGATCAGGTCTGGGCGAATAAATCAGATTTGTTCCTACCACAGTAAGACTGAGATGCCTATTGAGTGTCCACGTGGAGAAAACCGAGGGCAGCTGTCGGTATGAGCCTGGAGTTCAGGAGAGAGGTGCGGGCTGGAGGCAGAGATTTGCAAGATTGTAAAGTCACGGGATTAGCGACATCTCCCAGGGAGTGAGTATAGATGGAGAAGAGAGTGTTATCCTAAAAAGCCATTCTTAGACAATTCTCAAATGTGGCAATTTGTGAAATTTAACAATTCTACCGCTGCATGAGGAAATCTGTGTTTGATTTGGAAGTGACATGTGTAATGAGGTCACTCAGCCTACTTTTGAAGAAACTCTTGACAAATTTCTTTTCTTTTTGTTCTCCGAGCTTCAAGCCCCCGGGACCGAGGGGATGGTCCCAGTGCCCAGGCTCCTGGCCTGGCGCTCTGAGAGCAGGAGCTCAAGTGAACAGGGGTGGAGCCGAGCTGCGTGGGCGCCCCCCCGCCCCCACCTGGCTCCAGCTGTGGTCTCCTTTTACAGCTGCTGTGTGGGGACAATGAAGGAGAAAGAAAAGGTCCCCTGGCATTTCTGCCACCACAGGCTGGAGCTGGCACACTGGCTTTGTTCTCGAACTTCACAAATTAATGTGACTTGTTTGCTGGCTGCGTCTGGATTCCTGTTTGACGACTCAGCACTGCTCACCTCCTGGGAGGCAGAGGCAGCAGGGACCTGCATTCCTTTACCTCAGCAGAAGCGTCAGTCCTAAGCCCACCCAGGTGACACCTCCTGCTGTCTTGCTTGCATTTTAGGAGCTGGGACATGCACACCTTCCTCCCCGCTGGGATGCCCCCTCCTGCTACCCCAGGTGACCCCACATCCCTGCTAAGGTACTCCACACAGTGGTCCCTGCAGGGGAGATGTCCTGGGACCTCAGAGCAGGGGAGCTCCCGATTCTGCTGCAACACAAGCAGCTAAGTCCCTGCCGCATGCAAACAGGAGCTTACAAAGATCTGTGATGGGAGGGAGGGAGGTGGTGGTGATGGGGAAAGAGGGAGGTGAAGGGAGAGACCGAGTGGGGAGTGGAATGGGAAGGTGGGGTGGGATGGGGGATGGGGAATAGAAGAGATGATGTGTTGTGACAGTGGTGAAGGTGGCGGGGTGATGGTGGCGATGCAAAGGGGGTGAGCATGGCGGTGAGGGAGGGTGTGGTGGCGGGGATAAAGGTGGTTAGAGACACAGCCAATTTCCTTCTCCTCCAAGAAAAAGTCCATCCCAGTGACTCAGACAGAGCCATGGGACCCTGCAGAGGGCAGGAAGAAGACAGATATGACTGAGTAGAAACTTTTCACAACACAATACTCAGCAGGTACACAAAGGCTGGGCGTCCAAGGCCCTGAGGCCAACAGAGGCACTGAGGGATAGCGCTGTGGTTCCACCAGCAGATGTCACTGCCCGCTCAAGGGCAAGGGCACCCACAGACAAACAGGGCCACGGAACCAGGACGGCTCCCCGTGGAGAAAGGGCATTCTGTCTGACACCATCAGGATATGCACCTGTCCCCTGATTTCAGGACCTGCGTCAGACAGCAGGCACCCCTGAACCTCCTAGCAGTTCAAAAAGTCAGAGCACAGGCATTCCACCCACGTGGTTACTTACGGGTGGAGACCCGGGGCAGTGCAGGCGGCCATCAGGAACCTCGTGGGATAGTCACTTCAGGGTGAGGAAAACATGCTCCTGGCACCAGCTGGGAATTCAGCAAGGTCACAGAGAACCCAAGAAACATGCAACCTGACAGGACAGTCTGGGAGATGGGGAATAGAAGAGATGATGTGTTGTTTTTTTAAATCGTCACCCAAGGATATATTTTCATTGATTTTCAGAGAGAGAGGAAGGGAGAGGGAGAGCGAAACATCAATGTGAGAGAGAAACTTCCATTGGTTGCCTCCTGTATGCTCCCAACTGGCGATGGAACCGGCACCCTTTTGGTGTATGGGACAACACTCCAGTCAACTGAGCCACCTGGCCAGGGGAGAAGAGATGATGCTTTCATTCGACACAAGAGAGACAAGAAAATGGCATATTTTGACGAGCTCTGCATTTTCCGTGGCTCCGTTACAGTATTTAGAATGTCCAGGGGTCACCTGGTTCCCTACAGCTCCCCTCGGTTTGCTGGCCCACCTGCCTCCCTGTTGGTGATGCTGAGATACTAACAGGTGAGGTGACAGTGTCCTCGGGAGGGCATCCCTGGTCAGGCCAAGGGAAGGCTGGCCTGGACAGGGAAGCTGGCAGTGACCACGTGGTCACCATGGGCCGTTTCAGCTCAGAATTCACTGTAAAACTAACTTTCCCATACCTGGGCTCACTGCTAACCCCCACAGAAGGGAGAGTATGCCGCTTTGGGGTCCCCCAGTCTTGAGCTCATCTGGAAAAATGGCAGAATAAACCTTCCCTTGAGACCAGCAGAGAAGAATTCGCAGTAATGAGCACAGGCACCTCACACAACCTCTGGCCCATGCGGGTGCCAGAAAAATGCTAGCGCTGACCGCCCTTCCCAACAAAAAGATAACTCCATGGAAATCTTAAAAAAAAAAAATCCTTTATAAAGCAAAATTTCTCTTCTGTACCAAATTATGTTCAAATTTTAGACTATAGATTAATCTATTTCAAGTGAATATTGATGTACAAGATCTATGGACTCACATATATTGAGCATTAACTATGTTCCAGGCACTGAAAATGGGTGATTTGTTACCAACTTTAAAAGATACCTTACTACATAGCTTTTAGTTTGTGTATCTTTTTAATATTAAAATTTCATTAAAGTTACTGAAAAAAATAATTGAGTGTCAGCTAAAGCCTAAGGTTTGTTACAGAAGCTGTTCTCAAGCTATTCGGATGGCTCGTCCCAACTGGCCTCGCCTTCAGCAGGAGGCGTAGGGAGGACATCAGCTCGGGCACTCACAGGACAGGGCCCTTCCGGGGGAGGAGGCGCCTAGCAGACCACACTGCCAGCCCCTCCAGGCCTGGGCTTTCACAACTCTCCACAGTAGGAGTTGTGCTGAGGTATTAAGAGAGAGACGTAGGGGAAGGTATTTTGAAGTTGAGTTCAGATCATAATCAGCAGACTCCTGTGAGGAAAGATTTAAGGTCAAACTGACCTCCCAAGACTCTCCTGACATCTGAATTTCCACTGTTGGAGATTCATTTCCTTGAATAGCCCTTCTGGGCTCCTCTCTGAGAGTATAAACTTGAACTTTAAATGAAAGCATTAATTAATTAATTAGTTAATTCACTCACTGAGTAATTTTGTGTTCTCACCATGGGCAAGGCACTAGGTCTGGGGATGCAGCAGAGACCAAGACAGACGGGGCCCCAGCCCTCACAGCTTACGGTCCAGTTCATGGCTACCACGCACAGCTGTGCAGTTGTGCACGGCACAGTGTGGCCAGTGAGGGATAAAATCCAGCATGACTCTGCTTGCCCAGCTACGGACCCTGGTCTGGGGCTGAATTTGCCCAGATGAAGGAACACTATTTTCTTTGCACAAAAAACCATCCACTTGTCAAGAACCCACAAGGCCCCATTGCCCACTGAGGGTGCTTTTTTCTGACTCACAGAGGCTCTGGAGCTGGCGCTGGGCCTGGGAGACGGGCCTGGACAGAGTCACCGGGCCAGGTCTGTCTCCTGATGTTGCCACAGCCTGTTGGTGTGGCGAGGTCTCCTCCCGGCCCACAGCCGGGCCTGGGGGAGTGCAGACCTCCAAGGGAGGACAGAGACAGATGGAGCAGAGAGTCTGTTTGAAGTTGGGGGGAGGGGAAGGGAAGCAGGAATGACTCAGGTGGGCTCCTGTCCCCGTGTTGAGGACCCTAGTGCAGGGGGAGGCGGAACTGGCTATTCTGACCTCCCCGCAGCTCTCATCTTCCCTGCTTGGCCACTGTCCCTGAGAGTGGGCCTCTGATGGCAAAAGAAGCCACCTTTCCAAGCTAGAAATTATTTTCTTAAAAAAAAAATTAAATGTATTGGGGTAACATTGGTAAATAACATATACATTTCAAGTGTACAACTTCATAATATGACATCTGTATGCTCTGTTGTAAATTCTTACAACACAGACTGTGCAATGGGAATAGTGAGGGTCCCTTAGGCCTGAGCAAGGGGGACTTCCCCACGAAGGGAGGGAGGGCAGAGCAGCTGGGAGCCTGAGGGTGCGAGAGGACCGGTCTCCCGCCCTCCTGGGCTGGGCTGTCCCGCAGGACCAGCGGACCTGGGTCTCCTGCATAAGGAGCTCTTGGCACTGCTCAGGGGCTCCGGGCAGAGGAGCAGTGCTGCCCTGCTGGCTCCTCAGCTCCTAATTGCAGAAGGTCCCGGAGGTGGTCCTGCCGGAGATCGTTAGGGAAGAACTAACCATTCTGCTTACTCACAGCACAGCTCCACGGCCCATGAGCAGCACAGCACACTGAGCGGCACCGCTGGTCGGGATGATCGATTCCGGCTTTGTTCCTCTTGGAGGGGCGGGGCGGTGGGTGGCCAGGCAGTGGGGATGAAGTGGCAGCGGTGACAGGTGGGGCTGGGGAGGAGGTGTGATTCTCAGTCTTGTTGCTCCCCAACCCCCAGGCGGAAAACATGCCGATCGATGCCTGCTTTCACAACACATCCAGACAACCTCCGGGTCCCTCCTTTAGCTTAGCAAACACCACTGCCCCCACCAGGCAAGAGCCAGAGCCAGGCTAAAACAGCGTCTCCTCCCAAAGTCAGCATCAGTTTGGGAAGCAGCAAGTCGAGATTTCAAGTTCTAAAATGACCCCTTCCTCTCAGGCACCCTGCCACATTCTCTGTGTCCCGTCTCTCAGGTGCCTGAAGGCCCAGGGGAAGGACACTGGGTTTCCTCACATCTGAAAATACCCCAGTGTTCACTTTTACGGACTAGCTCACACCGTCTCTTCCACATCATCCCAGCAGGGTCACCAGCAGGGAGTCAGCCAGCCCTGGGCGACAATCATGCTTCTGCTTTTACCAGCTGTGTGGCCTTGGACCAGTCACACAACCTCTCTGGGCCTCATTCTACAGCACAGAGCACAGAGAACTACCAGTAGAGTCGCTGGCACCAAGGGGCTGCCCCCGACCTCAACTCAGACGATGGCAAGGATGGCGACAGTAAGGCTGAGGACAGTGAGGATGACGGTGCTGAGTGCACTGATGTGGGCTGGCTCCTTACTGTGTTAGAGGTGGGAAGACAGGCAGAGGGAGGACTCTGCCCTAGGACTCCCTGGAACCAGATCTTGTGCTCATGACCACCACCCAGGGGACAATGGGAAGAAACAGTGTTCGCTGTGACAACAGTCAAGCTGAGGGATGTCAAAGATAGGGGCTGAGGCCAAACGCCTTGTTCTTCCAGAACCTTTCTTGTTTAAAATTAGGCCTGTCCGAAGAGAAGCAGTCAAGAGATGGAAGACGCTGACGTCGCCTTGCCATACTAGCAGTCAGCAGCTGTGCGTCACTACAGGTTGCCCAGGACCAAACCAGAGAGGGTCAGACCAACATTACCACCATTTGTCCACCATCCAGAACTGAAATGTCATGGCTGACATGTACACATAAGGAACTGTGTGACATTGAAATTGGGTCTCAAAAGAACTGTTGGCCCAGGAAGAAACTCACTACAGACTGATTCATTTGCCTGTCAGCATAACCATTATTGCTTGTCTCATTTTCGGTTCTTATAAGTGTATTTCTAATAGCACATGATCTCACTCATCTAGGGGAAATAATGAACAACATAGACTGATGAACAAGAACAGACCCAGAAACAAGGAGGCATGGATCAGACTGTCGGGCCTCAGAGGGAGGGTAGGGAAGGGTGGGGGTAAAGGGGAGAGATCAACCAAAGGACTTGTGTGCAAGCATATGAGCCTAACCAGCGGTTAAGGACAACAGGGGGGTGGGGCATGTGTGGGGAGGGGTGTGGGCTGGGAATGGGGGGATGAGGACAAATATGTGACCTTAATCAATAAAGAAATTAAGAAAAAAACAAAACACAAAGATCACAGGAAAAAAAATAAAAAAATAAAATAAAATTAGGCCTGTCTTTTGAGTGTGGATTTCCAAGCTCCTAACCTTAAAGCCATTTCTAGGCCCTCGGGGTTCATTGTATTATGGGATTCTGGACCCCCTGGATGCCTGCAGGAAGGGGCTCAGAGCATGCTAAGCTTAGGAAGCCAGTCTGTGAGGCATCTACTCTCAGCATGAAGTCACGGTCGCTCAGCCGCCTCCCGGAATGCCTGGGCACACTCCACACCACAATGCAACTCAATTAGAGGATAAAGGCCCTTCGCTCCTATTCTATTTTAATTAGGTCTGGACCGTAGTTCACACATTCTTGTTTTTGGATCTTTGACTATTGATTAATGGCAAGTCATTGGTTACAGACAAGCACGGCACACCACCAGCCTTGGAGACGTGCGCCGTAAATAAATGCTCATAATTAGTACTTGAGAAAGATCCGAGAGCTACAGATACACAAAGCACTTGGGAAAAACAAGCACAATTTTTCCTCATCTGGGCAATTTCCAAACTCTAGATAGAAAGCTGCCTGGGTGTGGGATGTGGGTTGGAAGTGAGAGTTTTCACACGAGGGGTAAACTTTACAAGAGAAGAAACAATCGGAGAAAAACCAATTTGGTTATCTTTGCTTCACCTGCTGTTTGTGCGGACGTGCAGCCAGACTTCCTTCGGAAGCCCAGTCTTGCTGCAGCCGCAGTGGCCCTGTGGGCTGGGCATGTGCTTCCGCATCCGCTCCGACGTCTCCCAGGGCTGAGACTTAATGGAAAAGTGGCATTTGCAGAGGTTTCAGGGAGTGGCCCTAGGCTAGTGATGTCTGTTGCCATGGAAACGAATGTAAAATTTCCAGTTCATCAGTGCCATCTCAGCAGGACTTGGGAGAGGAATGGACAAGTCAGAGTCCTTACAAGTTTGGTTACAGAGACCTTCATGAACTAGCAACAGAAGTGGAGGAATCACTGTTCAGGCATGCCTTAGCTCACTGCGTGTGGCACTTCAGCCAAACTCATTATATCAAAGTCTTATTCTACAGAACAAAAGAGTAAAGTATGGCTTTCCAAAATAATAAGCAGGTTGGCTTGTTCCCTCATTCCTCCCTTCCTCCCGCAAATTCCTGATGTGCATTTTAATGTGAGTCCACTTGGTAGCATATGAGGTAAACAAGCCTTTGTGTTTTTCACTGATTATTCATTGACGGTCACATCCATAAATGGATGTAGGTATGCCTGGGTGGCCTTGCTTAATTCTGCCTTGGCAAAGCTGTAGAGGGTGGTCAGCAAAGTCTTCCATGGACAAGGCTTAGAGGAAAAGGGCATATGATAAAGACGGGAGTCACCAGCACAGATCTAAGGCCCCACATTTCCTGCAAAGTGGTGTGAACAATACAATTTCCTATGAAACTCCAGTAGACAATAGTTAAATGCAATTAGAGTGAACTGTTGATGGAGAGAGGTCGACTCGCTTGACCAATAGAATGTGCCAGACATAACTGGGACTTCTGCGGCTAAGAAGCCTTGAATCTTTCACAAGGGCATCGTGGAACACTCACTCTTAGAGCCTTGGGCCACCAGGTAAGAGGTATGATTATCCTGTAGGACAGGCTGGTGGAAATCTTCTAACACTACCTGGGAGCCTTCCAGCTGACCCTGCCAAGGTGACAAATATGTGAGTGACATTGGCTGGGACCTTCAATTATAGCCCAGCTGGCAGCTGAACACTCCACCTGAAGCAGAAGAATCACCCAGCTGAGCCCTGACCAAATTCCTTACACCAGGGGTCGGCAAACCGCGGCTCGCGAGCCACATGCGGCTCTTTGGCCCACTGAGTGTGGCTCTTCCACAAAATACCACGGCCTGGGCGAGTCTATTTTGAAGAAGTGGTGTTAGAAGTAGTTTAAGTTTAAAAAATTTGGCTCTCAAAAGAAATTTCAATCATTGTACTGTTGATATTTGGCTCTGTTGACTAATGAGTTTGCCGACCACTGCCTTACACAGTGTGAGCTATAATACAGAGGTTGAATTAAGCTGCTAAATTTGGAGTAATTTGTTACACCACTGTAGATAACTTGAATACCACCCAAGGTGAATTTCATTGACCACCTGGTTCTACATAAAAATTGTGTTCAGGGCTCAGCAGGAGTCTTTTCCAGTAATATAATAGTAATACAAGTATTTACTGAGGGCTTACTATGTGCAAGTCACGTGGCAACATTTTATATGGAATAACTCATATGCAAAATCTCCCAAGTACTCAGGGATAGATACCAAAGCCCAATGGAATGGGTCAAACACTGATGGGCCTACCTCAACAATTTAACATAGGATTTGACAGTTATCCAATCACGTCTTTTCTCTCATTTGCACCTCACTATACCCCCTATGAGCTGGGCAAGGGTGGTTTCATTATCTTGTGTGTGTGTGTGTGTGTGTGTGTGTGTGTGTGTGTGTGTGTGTGTTTTAGCAGATGAGGAAACTGAGGCTCAGAGAGGTTGTGATTTGTCCAAGTTCATACTGGTTAGTGAAGGAGATGGAATTTGAAGCCAGATACGGTAACTCCCTGCCACACTGGTTTTCTGTATATCACACTGCCTCTCTAAATACATTAGCCATTTGAGAGGGGTTCTCCTCACCATGACGTTCCTGCCTCTCACACAATATCTACTCAACACCAAGGACCAGACAACATCCTTATGAAGTCTAACTTTCAAATAGACATGAGCTGCATGAAATGTGTAGCACCTAACTTTTCCGGTTCTCCTCTGTAAAACCCACCTCGTGGGGGTGGTGTGAGGACTAAGAGTTCAAGTTGCTGGGGTTACTGAGCCAGGGTAGGCACACACTGGGTGCTCAGCAAGGGGGGCAAATGTTATCACTCACTTATTAACTCATGAGACAGTAACTATTAAGCATCTGCCATGTGCATGTACTGATTTCGGCACCAGGGTTTCAGCAGTGAACAAAATAGGTAAATATCTGCCTCTTATAGATCTTATATTCCCAGTGTCCAGTGGAAGGTTCTTTGAGATGGGATGCTGGGTGGCTGACGAGGCCCACTTACTGGCTAAGTGATCTATTTTCACACAGCAGCCTGGCATCGCACTCAATTCAAATCTATTCCACAGCAGTGTGACAAATCAGTGTCCGTTGGGGACCTTTAAGTACATTCAAGACCACAGACACTAAGACTGGCAACTTGGTGATGTGCTATTGTGCCTTGTGGTGTGAGGTTACGGCCCGTTTCCTGTAAGCAGTCCCACAAGTGGCTCATAAAGAGAGCAGAAGGCTTCTTGGGTCCCATTCCATTCAAGGTCATCGGGCTTCACTAAGAGCTCTACCTCTGGCTTCTCAAGCTGTCATGTTGGGAAAGAGGAATTCCTGGAGTGGTGAGTACATCTAAGCTGTACTTTTTCAGTGAGTGAAAAAGCCTGAGAGGAAATCGTGCTTGTTTAAAACCGGAGCTCATTGGAATTCACCGAAACCTGGATCAGTTCCCCAGAGACCTGCAAAAGCCTAATAGTGCGATTTGTTTCTGAAGCAGGGGACACCGAAAATCCATTCCACCTGCCCCTCCACATTAATGTCATTTTCTGGTCTGGGAGGTTCGAGAGGGGAGAGATTACCCACCCTGTGCCAGGGCGGGACACCCCTGCAAGCCTGCAGACTCTCCAGAGGACTTCAGTTTTTGGAGATTGGTGGTCATGATTTAACGTTTCCAGTTTTGATGAAACATTTTCAGTTTCATCTTCTAGTTCGTGCATTCAGCTAGCATTTATTGCCCACTAAGGCAGGGTTCTTAGTGGACAGAGCAGGCTGTTCTGGAGTGTATATTCTAGTGGGGGGAAGTTTAAATAATCCACAAAGAGGTAGACACAAGAAAGAATCAGATGGCAATGAGTGCTCTGCAGAGAATGAAAACACAATGATTTGATCAGATGTGCTCCCAGAGGAGGTGACATTGAAGCTGAGACCCAGAAGGAAGGAGCTGGCTAGGTAAAGGGCAGGGAGAGAGCTAGTGGCAGGCCAAGGTGGGACAGGGGAGGGGCAGAGAAGGGACCAGGGAGGCTGAGAGGTGCAGCACAGCGGCAGGAGAGAGGGGCTCAAGATGAGTCAGATAGGCAGCTGGGATTATGAGGGACCTCAGGGTCCTGGCAAAGGAAAGGACTTTGGATGTTATGCAAGGTGTGCTGGGAAAGCCTAGAAGGCTTTAAGCAGGAGGTCATGTGATCTGATTTACATTCAATACGGATCACTCTGCCTTTGCATGGAGACTGGCCTATAACAGGGCAAAAGCGGAGGGAGGGAGACCAATGAGAGGCTTCCGTTTGTCAAGGTGAAAGATGAAGGTGGCTGTGACTAGTGCGCAGGGGTGGGGATGGAGGGAAGTCCGAAAGACTCAGGGTACACTTTGAAATAGAGTTGGTAAGACTTTATGGATTAGATGTAGAGGAGTGGGGGATGGTTAGAAAAATGCATAGAATGTTTTCCAGAGAGAATAACTTAACACCCTGGTATATTTCACCAGAGTGTTTTCCAGTTACATAAACATAAATATGTATTTTTATATAATTGGAATCTGGATAGTTTTACATCATGTTTTTTATCTTAACCCCCTTATTGTGAATATTTCTACAAGTCATAATTTTTAAAGGCTGCGTAATAGCTCAACATATAGAGCATACCATAATTTCTTTAACCAATCACTGCTTGACATTTGGGCTGCTTCCAATATTTCTGCTATTATAAACAAGGTTACAGTAAATATCCATGTCCATAAATCTTTAGGCAGTCCCGTTCCCCCCCCCCCCCTTGCTATAAATTGCCTGAAGTGGAATTACTGAATCAAAGGCATTTTTAAAAAAGAGACTTGATAAATAGGTACTGCCAAAGTACTGGCGGGAGAGGTGGTACCATGTTATATTCCCATTGGCTGTAATTGATAGTTCTTATTCCCCTTTATCTTGCTCAAACTAAAAGTTATCATTAAACATGGCCAATTTAATAGCCCCAAACCATATTATTCTACAGTTTTAATTTGCCTTCTTTTGATTATTAGTGAGGTTAACAATCTTGCTAATGTTTGATCATCATGCATATTTGGTGGATGGAAGTGTGTGTGTGTGAGTGTGTGTGTGTGTGTGTGTGTGTGTGTGTGTGTACTGGTATGCATTCTCCATTTATGCTCTTCACCAACTTTTCTATTTGAATAGTAATCTTTTCATTGATTACGAAAAGCTCTTTACATAGCAAAGTCATTCCTAACTCCAACCACTTTTTCCCTCGTTTTTCATTTGCTTTATGATATTCAGAAACCTAAAGATTTTATGTCATCAAATTCAACCATTTCCCAAACTGTGTCTTCCTTTTTTGTTTGGCTGAGAAGAGTCTCACTCATCTGGATAAAAGCATATAAATATCTGTGTATGTTTATTTGAGGTCTTTTATGATTTTATTTACTTTGGAAGCCACATTTCCCCAAGCGATTTCTGCCGAACATAAAGCATCAGTCTCGTGAAATAGTCTGTGGTCAAGTAATTCTGGGAACAATATGTACTGTAGTTCTGCCTTGAAATGAAGTAGTGCATGGTAGCAACAAAGATTTTGAAAATTTTGCAATAAAGAAATCTGCTTACCTTGGCTTAACATAGTGCTTCCCAGACTTATGCGATTACAGGACCGTTTTCCCATTATGATTATTAATGTCTAGCACTTTAGAAGAGCCATTTTATCCAACTAGAATCATGGAACAACCCCACTTTTTTTTAAAAAACAACAACAAACAAACACTTAATCATTTGCCCAAGCACCATTTGAAAATGATTGATCTCTTTCTCACATTCTGAAACACCGTCTTTGTGTGAGTATTCTGTGTCCTGAAGTTGGTTTCTGTCCTTCCTGTTCAGTTGTGTTGGTCTGAAAAAGCCTCACACTGCAACTTGTGCTCTTATTTTGCCTTCTAACCCCGACAGTACCGGCTGATGTTATTTGGTACATAAAACTTCTCGACCATCACATCTTCTTTATGGATTTTATCACCATAAAATTACCTCATTTGATGTTTTTACCTTGAATTATACTTTGCCTCTAAAATTGCTACCTTTGCCTTTTTGTTGTGTGTGCTTTTGACTAATAGATCTTGGCTCCCTTTTTTCCCTTTAATGTCCTTGTGCCATTTGATTCTAAGTGTATGTCTTTTCATCTCTCATTCATCACGGGTGTATTGAGTATATCCTACGTGCTGAGTGCTAGACACTGGGGAATACAATGGTGATCAGAAAACAAATATGGTGCTTATCCTCGTAGAAATTAAAGTGCAGCATGAAAGACAGTCATTAATCAATAATTTCCTAAAAATATGTAAAATTACAAAGGTGGTATATGTTTTATGGTATGTGGCATGATTAGCTACTAAGTGCTACAAAGGTTTATAATGGAATGGCTTCATTTAGTTTGGGGAAGTGCTTAGGAAAAGGCTTTCCTGAGAAAGAGACATTTAAGCTCAGCTGTTAAGGAGGTGTTTGTTAACCAGGTTGGTGGTGGGGGGCAGTTGGAGCATTGCAGACAGAGGATAAGCTTGCGGCAGAAAGGAGCTTGCTAGGTGCAGAGAACCAGGAGAGTAAGGTGTGAGTTGAGGTTTATTAAAAGTCAGTGGAGTCAGACCATGCAGGTCTTGCTGAGGATTTGAGCCTTTACTCCAGAAGCAATGAAAAATCATTAAAGGGTTTTGAGTGGAGGGCTTACAAGCAGGGATGTGCTGGAGACTTCTGCACACAAGAACAGAGCTGTGCACATGTCTTCCCAATTCTGTGTCCAGTGACATCACTGAACTGGTCACTTGAAATCACCCATGGAGGGATTTACACCATGGAAATTGGCGAATGCTACTGATCAGGCATTTTTCCCTGCCTTGAAGAGCCAGTTGTTAAACATTTACCTGCACATCACTGATTGACATAATCACAGATTGCATTTTGAAGAGAAATCACTCTGCTATCTGGGTGGGAAACCGATACAGGGAAATTGGTTAGGATGTGACTATGACAGCCTGGTTGAGAAATAACTTTACCTTCAATTAGAGTGACTGTAGTGCAGATGGAGAGAAGTGGCTGATTTTGAGACACGTGTAGGATGTGAAGCCAAAACGATTTACGTGGGGATGGACTGAATAGGGTGGCTACAGGAGAAAGGTGATAAGGATGGGTCCCTGATTTTGGCTGGACAGTGATTATCACAGTTATAAATGCGGGTTGAGGAGCACTTTGTTTTTGTTTGGGCGGGAGGGTTGATAATGGGAAAGGACCATGAGTTTAGATTTGGACATTATGAGTTTGAGTGGCCTATGAGACACTCAAGTACATGTGCCAAGTAGAAAGATGGACGTATGGGCTTGACTATCAGAGCAGAAGCCTCACTAGGGCTTCACATGTGAGAGTCACAGCCCTTGGGGGGCACTTGAAATTCTGGGCATGGATGAGGTAACCTGAGCATAGAGAATCAGAATCAGAAGAGTAGTTCATCAAAGATGAAATCTCTAAGATTAGAGCCTGGGGAAGAACATTGGCCAGCCAACATTAATGCAAATAGGCAGGGGGGGGGGGGGTGTTTTGCTTTGAGTCTATAGGGGAGGGTTTGCCTCTTATTAAGAAGTTGATTTTTTTTAAACTTTCTTTAAATATTTTCTCCATTATTTCTGTTATTAATGTTTCCTTGCTTTGTCCTTTTCTTTTATTGGTATTATATTTTCACCTTCAGCTTCATGGGCCAAGTTTTCCTCTTCTTCTCTTCTTTCATCTTTTCTTTTCCCTCCCTCCTTCCTTCCTTTCCTCCCTCCCTCCCTCCCTCCCTTCCTTTTTTCTCTTCCTCCCTCTCCCTTATTATTAATGAACTAGAGGCCCAATGCACAAAATTCATGCAAGAGTAGGCCTTCCTTCCCTTAGCTGCCGGGACCAGCTTCCCTCTGGCACCCAGGACCCGGGCTTCCCTCGCAGCCCCAGCTTCATCCAGAGGTCATCCAGAAGGACATCTGATCTAATTAGCATATTATGCTTTTATTATTGTATATTTTAATATGTTACTTAAATTATATATACTTAACTTTACAATTAATGCATTTGGAATCTCATGGCCCATTCTTTTATGACACAAATTCTCTTTCTGAGCCATTTATTCTGATTTATTTATCAGTGTGGGGGCGGTGTATGACAAAGTACTTTTTTTTTTTTTTAAATAAGAAAAAGCAGGAAGACGTCATATATATTTGAACACTTGCATATCTGAGAATGACTTTCTCTTGCCTTCACACATGAATGATACCAAAGCAGGGTACAGAATTCTTGGATCATAATCTTTTGTTCTCAATACTCTCTAACTACTGCTCCAGTATCTTCTTGCACACAATATTTATAGACAAGAAGTCATACATTGATTTGCTTTTTTCCCCTCAGGATGCTAGAACTTGTGTGCGTGAATTTCGAAAACTTTTTCAAGATATGTCTATGGATTGGGCAGAATTGATTAGAAGGAGAACATATCTTATTGGTGGAAAGAAATATTTTGGGGGTTGTAAACAGAAAAGATTCTGTGATGGCCCTGAAGTCAGGGTCACTGTACAGGTCAGTGAGATGTGGAGAAATGGATATGGGGTGGGAGAGAGAGGTCTCTGAATTCCCATGCTCACAAACACAGGACGCGCGAGGAAGACAGAGTTTAACTAAGGAAAGATTTCCGGGAAGGCAGAACAGCAAATGCACCACCCTGACTGTCTGACTATGGGGCTCACACCTCAGGAGAAGGACATTTAAATGAGGAAAAACCCACATGCAAATTAAATCCATTAGGTGAACAGAAGAGGAACAGAAGTGGTCTAGTAGCTGCACCTTTGGCAAAGATCTGAGAGTTAGGGAAGCATCTGGGCTGCAGGCAAAGAATGTAATTTTGTGAGAATCGAGCCACATTATACAGGGGTGGGCGAACGTAGGTTAACAATAATAAATAAATAATAATACAGTGTAAACTCTGCTTCGCGTGCTCACAACTGTAAGCCTACTTTTGCCCACCCCGTACATAAAAGGGTCAGGATGCGCTTGGGGCCCAGGGCAGCTGGAGTCCACATGCCTATTTTCCTTCTCCTGCTCACTCTGTGGAAGTCAGTGGAGTCAGTAAATCATGTCTCTGGGAGGTGACACTGTCTCTCTCACTCCACCGACTGGTAACACTGCCTGGAAGGAAACTGGAACGGGAAACAGCATGGTGTGTTCCCCGGGGCGCCTGGGAGCCCAGCGATGCTTTGACCGATGCATTGACAGAATCTTCTCCCAGCCTCGGCTAATGTCCGGAGGTTTGGGCCTCCTGGAGTGGGGATAGGAGGATGATCAGAGTAGAAAAGGCGTGGCTAGGAGAGTTTCCCCCTAGAACTCTGTAAGCCCTTTTGATCACCTTTGTCATTTATGTAAAACACTTTTTAAAGACGTCTTTTGACATGACCAGGCCCAATTCTGCCAGTATTTAGTGACCTGAGTTTCTATCTTAAATCCGTACAAAAGCTATTTTGGGTCTCTAGGTGAGACTGAGGATTGATACCACATGTTAGAATGTTCATCCTGTGATTGTCAGACTGTCCTTTCCATCACTAAAAGGAAATAGCTCAGGGTTGCCAGGTAGTAGGAAACGTGAGAGTACGCTGAACACCATGCCTTCTCTCCGGCCTCGGGAAACCTCAAGGGCCAACTCATGGGACACCTTGGGAAAGCCCTTCCTCTTGGGACTGTCTCTCCTTGTCTCTGAAACCAGAACTGAGAATGAGAGGCGCTCCCAGCTGATGGAGGGGACAGGCCCGGGTGTCATGAGCTCAGCCCATCTCCGCCCATCCCCGGGCCAGCACCTCAGTGGTAGGGTTCTTCATTAGGAACTCACTCCCTTGGCTGCAAGCCTGTTCTCATTAGGGCTCAGACACCTGGAGGAGCTGGGGGTTGATTTCTCCATTCTGAGCGCAGACAGATGACTTGTTCACTCCCTCTGAGGACAGTTCTTGGAGAGCAGAGCTCCCTGGATAGGGGATAGGGTGGGGGTGGAGGATGGAGGTGCGGGTGGAGGAAGGAAGAGCAAACTTGTAGCACAGGCCCTGGCCACAGCAGAATGGAGGGTCCAGCTGGGCAGGTGGCCCAGGAGACAGCTCTGGACATCTGGGACACATCCACTCACTGAATCACCCCTGGGTGCTGGCGAGAAAGAAGGGATCCGAGGGTGAGGCGGGGACACAAAAACAGCTCTGTCCATTTTGGTGGCTGTGGGCAGCTCAAGGGTGCCTGTAAGATGTCTCACCAGGCCCGTTTTAGGGAGGGGTTTGGACAGCAAGGCACTTGCTTAGGGAGAGGATCAAAGTCTGCCGGTGGCAGGCCCAGGTCCGGGTCTAATCAACCACCCCACAGTGGCCGGGGTGCACTGAACACTTCCATCGGCCTGGCTGGCAAAGCTGCTCGTGGTCATGTCCAGGGTTTGACCCGAAACATCAATTGCATCAGGGAAGGTTGCTGCCTGCAGAGCACGGGCAGCTCCAGACGAATATGCCAAAAAGTGTCCCGGTTCTCCAAGCAGCTGGGTCACCTCCTTGGAGGTGCAGCATCGGGGCACTGGCCTGACTCATCCCACTGGCAGACACAACCTCTGAGAGGCCAGGGAGGGGAAGACCGTGGAGATCGCAGAGGGCCCAGCCAAGGCCCGGAACAGAAAAGGGGTTTCCGGCACAGCAGCAAACCAAAGCCCCGCCACCCGCATGGTCTCACCACACCTCTGCTGGGCCCCTCACGGCACCGCAGAGAGAGGCCTACACGCACACACAGCTGACACTCCCTCCTGGACTGGGCCTCCTGTCTCTGTGACCGGGTGGGCCCTGTTCCTGAGGATGGCAAGGAAAGACTCTGTCAGGGCCTGCACGGCACAGGGGTCGGTGTAACGGGGACCTGCCTGAGTGCAGTTCCCAGAAGCAGATCCCGAGTCAAGGACTTGAGTGCAAGTAGTTTATTGGGAGGTGATCCCAGCATGCACTGATAAGAGACGATTAAGTGAAACAAGGAAGAGACAGAAGCTGACACAGGGGACATTAATGAGCAGGTTATTGCCACGGGCAACTAGGACTCAAACCTGCTGAGCAGGCACCTCTGGGCGATGGAGGTAGAGCCCGCCTCCCCGTCCACCTGAGGGTGCAGAGCTGTGGCTTATCCATCAGCTCTCATTCATTGTTGGTTGATGGCTGCTCTGAGGACATTAATTTCCCAGATTCCTGGCCTGCTGGGTGCACTGACCAAGTCTGTCCCAGCACCCAGGGAAGGGCCCAAGGCGAGGCAGACAGCGGTGGTAGATGCCCTCAGGGGTGGCATCTGCCAGGGGCAAGAACTATTGAGTCAAGATTTCAGAGAAGGAGGGTCACATGTGGCCAATCCTTCCCCACAGAGGGCAGGGCAAGGGGTGGAGACTTGAACAAAGGCCTAAGGCCAGCATCAGTGACACACAGGGCTACTCTACCCTGGAAAGGGCCCAGGGAAATTGGTTACTTGTATTAGGCCACAGAGATGGCTGACGGCAAGGTTAGGACAGGGAACCCAGGGCTGTGACTCCCACACTCAATGTAGCCTCTCACCTCCCACAGGCATGCTCCAATGTGGCCAATGGCTGACACTGGTCACACACCGACAGCATCATTGGTAAAGGTCACTGTCTACCTGGTGAGCCAAGCTTCTCTTGTGCAGGGATTCAGGCCAGGTTGAGGGCCTGGGATAGATGGACGCGCAGGGTGGAGTGCCATGTATCTGAGTGGGTGTGGGCAGCCATGTCTGTCAATCAGTGAGCTGCCGGCATTTCCCCTGATGGCCAGAAGCATGACTAGTTGGGGCAGAAACCTGCTTCCCCTCTCTCACACGGAGCCCACAGGGGTCTCATTCCCTGGGTCTGAGCTTCTAACAAGTGCACCGTATGTGCACATCAGAGGTGGGCCAGGCATCCTCCTCCTGGGGGAATGAGGAGGCGTCTCCAGGCACAGTCTGATTTGATGATCTGAGGCAGCAATAACCTCCTGATGGCTGATTGGCTTAGGACAGCTATATGTCCATGCCAAGGGGTAACATGAGCCCAGCTATCTTTTTCCCTCTGTTTGGCTACAAGAAGATGCGGCCAGACGGCAAATGGATGGCACAGGCGTCCCTTTCAGCTCTCAACCATTTCTCTTTGTTGCTAAGTGGACAGTTGTGATATTTCACCATTAAGTCATTAGAAGGAGATGAAGATGCTAATAAGTCTATGCTATCATGGAGTCAGATCCATTTTTATTGAACATCCTCTTCTGCAGCTTTTCTTGAGAGATGTGATGTTGATGTTTTTATCTTTTTTTCAAGATAAAGGAAAAAATAATCCACATCTCTTTTTTGGGCAGAGTCAATAAGAACATGTTCAGCAAAACCAATCCAATACAGCAGGGGTGTCAGTCTTTGATGTACTCCTTAAAGAGCTTCCACACAGTGGTGTGTCATCTTGAACTCTGATGGAAACCAGAAGAAAAAACAGAGCAGCATCTGTGTGATGACCCACAAAGAGTCACAGGACCCCCAAATCCATGCCTTCCCTTCTCCTGAATCAGACAGGCTCAACCAGACTTTCACAGTCACCAAGACAAAACCAGTCACTGATTAAGTCTCATTTTACCATTGACCAAACACTATCAGAATCTCCAGATGTTATGCACCACTTCATTTTTTGTCATGTGAAACTGCATTTTGTACCTTCTTTTATAAAAATGTTTTCATTGATTTTAGATAGAGAGAGAAGGGAGAGGCAAAAAGACAGAGAGAAACATCGCTGTGAGAGAGAAACATCAATCGGTTGCCTCCCATATACACCCCGATTGGGGACCAAACCCCCAATCTGGGCATGTGCCTTGACCTCAAGTTG
Source organism: Cnephaeus nilssonii (assembly GCF_951640355.1). NCBI lineage: Eukaryota > Metazoa > Chordata > Mammalia > Chiroptera > Vespertilionidae > Cnephaeus > Cnephaeus nilssonii. The sequence goes on from NC_137076.1 coordinate 75,110,956, forward strand.
AACCAGTGACCTGTCAGTGTACAGGATGATGCTCAACCAACTGAGCCACACCTGCCAGGGCTGTACCTTCTTTAAAGAAACAACAGGTACCCTGTATATCTTACTAAATATGAACAAGTCACATTAAGTCAATCTGGTGGGTGTTTTTTCTTATTCTCACCCTAGGATATGTTTATTGATTTTAGAGTGAGGCAGGGAAAGAGAGGGAGAGAGAGAGAAACATTGATGTGAGAAAGAAAGAAGCATTGATTGGCTGCCTCTTGTATACACTACAACCAGGACAGAATCTGCAACCTAGGTATGTGCCCTAACCAGGAATTGAACCCGCCATCTTTCAGTGTATGGGAGGATGCTCCAACCAATAGAGCCACCCTGGCCAGGGCAGTCTGGTGGTTAAAAAAATTTTTTTTAAGATTCAGTTTATCAGAAAATTGCTACCTCAAATATAGCTGCAGAAATATCATTCTTTTCCATACGGCCCACCTTTATTTCCACCCATCTCCAACCTCGTTCGCAGAAGGTCTTCTGCGCAACACCCTGTGTTCATAAGGCAAGTGTGATATTCTAATTAGAAATCAAACATGGGTGGTGGAGTCTAAATGTGCAGTTTAAATTCACCCAAAGTCCAAAAACATCCAATCGTTCCTAGCTGAGATTCTTCCAGGTGTAAGAAAGTGATAAGGAAGCTCACTTCTTCTAAGGTGCCTTAAGGAAGAAATAGAAACATTTAGGGATTCCCATCTGGGAATGGAAAAATCCCAAATGTTCTAAACATCCAAATTTGAACAGAATTCCCATACATTTTGGTGTTGGGGCAACTCATTCGTGGTTTTGGAAGGTCCCCAACCCCTTTTGCTATTGTATCTTCTTAAAACCAGGTGGGAAGCTAACCCTCCAGACCCATCCCGTGGTTTGAATGTGTCCTCCCAGAATTTATATGTTGAAACCTAACTCCCAGGGTGATGATATTAGGACTTGGGCCTTAGGGAGGTGATTAAGTCATGAGAGTAGAGGCCCATGAATGGGTTAGCACCTTATAAGAGAGACCCCAGAGAGCCCCCTAGCTCCTTCCACCAGGTGAGGACACAGCGGGAAGTCGCAACCTGGAAAAGGGCCCTCCTGAGAACCGGCCTCGCCAACAGCCTGCTCTCATACTCCAGCCTCCAGAGCTCGGAGAAACAGGTATTTGTTATTTAAAAGCCACCCCGTCTGTGGTATTTTGTTCTAGCAGCCAAAACTGATGGAGACAGCTCCCACAGGAGGGTGGCCAGGGCCGTTAGAAGTGCTGAGCAAAGCTGGGCCAAGGCCCACACCAACAAAGGCCCAGGAGCTGCGGCCTGGGCTCCCTCTCTGGGGCCCGCTGGTGTCCTGCTCCCACTCTTGCCCAAACACCTTTGTGCTCAGACAGCTCCCTCTCTGCCCACACTGGGCAACCAAGTAGGTCCACACTATGCCTTGTATTTCCTCTCCCTTGCTAGCTCAGCAGTCGCCAACCGGTGGTCCACGGAGCACTGGTGGTCCGTGAGGTCCGAAAGGTTGGCGACCGCTGTGCTAGATCATTGTTTGCTCCCACTGCTTGCTACCACACCCTGGCCGGGCATGAACAGCAGGCTGCAGCTCCCGGGGCCTGGCTCCGCCCTAGATAGCCTGTGTGCTCTAGGGGCAGGGCAGGAGTGAAGGTGAAGCAGCGGCCTCTGCAGGGCCCTTGGGGCAGGGGCTGCACAGGTGCCAGGTCTCCTGCAGCCCCTTCACCTGCTCCACTGAGCCCGCAGCATCCTCCTCCCAGCCTCCTATTTTGGGCCCCAGGGAAGAGGGTAGATACTTGATTGTCTGCAGTCCCCATTCAACCTCCACTGCCTTTCACTACTGCCACTGACTGCCCAGCCCAGTGTCCTCCATGAAGGTGCTGATTCTGGAGCAGGCCCCGTGGGATGTCTCTGCTCCTCATGGCCCCTCCCTCTGGGTGGGTCCATGTTCCAGGCCTGGCCCTGGTCCTCTCTAGCTCCCATCCTGCCCCCTCCCTGGACCTCAGTCCCTGGGTGCTCTGACCACCAGTGATTCAGTCCCGGAGCAGAGGGGGGCCAGGAGGCACACAGGTGAGAGCACAGGTCTAGAGCGTTCGGGTCAGGAAAACGAAGCTGCTCGTGTCGGCTGGAGGGGAAAGAGGGCTCCTATTACTAAAGTCCCACGTCCTTTTAACTTTTCAAGACCCAACAACACTGTTCTTTCTGGGTTCCCTACCTGTGCCACGGAGGTACCGTGTGGCGTGTGCCACGGCAGCAGGGGACAGGCAGAGGTCATGGGAAGAGCAGTGATGGTCAACGTCTAAGGAGGACTTGTGTGCTGGGCACATGACAAACCTCAGTGACGAGGCCAGCATTATTACCAGCCCACGTTGCATTTAGGAAGACTGAGGCATGGAGCATGGGAAGGACCAGCCCAGGCCGTACGGGCCACCCGACCCCCAAGTTTCTCTCTAAACCACGGCGCCATTCTGCCTTTCAAAGCATATGAAATGCACCTCCGGAAATTTCCAAAGCCAGCGCTTGAGAGCAGCACCTGGCTGACACGGGAAAGGACAACACGCTGGGCGAGATCCAGGGTCAGGTTCCTGCAGCTCCGACTCGATCAAGCTCACGGAGACACTGCCGGCGGCAGAGCCGGGGACTGCTATCTCAGTGTGAGCTCCACAACCCAGCCAGTCTGGTGGAAACTTCCTAATTTTTCAACAGAACTTTCCTTGTTTTCTTTCTTGGACCAGGAGGTGAGACGTTTGCCATCCGAGAGAAATGTGTTATTTCCCCCTTTGTTTGCTGTGAGAGGCGTCGCACATTAGCAGGGAAGCGGCTGTGTTTAGTCTCTGCTCACACTTGAGATGCCGAGAAGACATTTAAATTCAGCACCGTCAGTAAACAGTGACCTGAAGTAGCGGGAGATACATTCCACTAATTTGGCCCCAGATGAGGCCCTATGCGGCCCCCTCCCCGAGCCGCCCTTCTGAAGGGTTTCTGTCAACTCTGCAATAGGGTCAGGGCCTCCAGCTTTCTCCACACCCTCTGTCCTCCCAGGCCCTGTGACCTTCCTCAGGGACCTGGGAGGGCGCAGGGCCAGCACCCGCCCTGTCTGATCCGGAGAAGCGTCCAGGGCCACACTGCCAGGCGCTTGGCTGCCAGCTCCATCAATGGGGGCACAAGTGTGCTGATGGCCACGGGAGTCCTGTCCCCCCCCAGGTGTCACTCCTGTCACAGGCCAGCATCCCCTCATCGCAAACACGATGTCAGGTGCTCCCTGGCTCCCAGGGCTTCCCGGGGACACACACAGGATCAGGGCCTGCCCTCCATGAGAGCCCACCGGGCTCTTGTCAGCCTCCTCTCAACGACACGGCGGGAGCACATGAACACCCCACGTTAGAGTCAGGCTGAGGCCCCGAGAGCTTGCTGGCAACTACCAAGGTCACACTCTCTTCAGTGTTTCTCAAAGGGGTGGCCTTGGTCTCCTGCAGCACTTGTTACAAAACAGCCTCCTGATCAGGATCCTGGGGAGGGGGCTCTGAGTGTCCTGTCTTCCCCGCAGTGGAGATGACAGGGATTTAAATCCATGTCCCCAGAGCCAGTGTCTTAAACCACAGCTGCCACCAATGTTTCAGGTAATCGAGTGACTAATTCATACCCAGGTGTTTGAGGCGGATTGACTAACTTATTCTGGGGAGGGAATTCTGACAATGGTTTAATGGGTTTCCCTTCCAGATAACATTTACATTTTGGTGGTGGCCTTTAGGCACACAGACAACCACTGAAAAGGGAAGGGGCATTCCCAAACCCCACCTCTCCTCTGAGCCCCCTGCAGGCACACACCTGGTGCGCCCTCGCGGAAGCTCCCGGCAGCCCTGGGGAGCAGGGAGGCTGTGTCCGCTCTCTCTGCACCTCCGTGCTTCGCCCTAGCCTGGACTCAGATGACCCTGCAGAATGCCGGCACCCCACCCCCAGATTGTAGAGGCCCATTGAATTAGGTACCACATAGAGGCCTTCAGAGAGAGGCAGGCGTGACACCACGGGGCTGGAGAAACACAGCAAAGCCAAGGGAAACCACCGCCAAGAGCCGAGGACACGTGGGCCTCTCGCAAACCTCCTGGAAGAGGCAGGTTCTGGGGCTCGGTCCAGGGCGGTGGGGTCAGGAAACCAGTCTGGAGTCTGTGAGCCAGTGACGTGCCCAGGAGTGAGCTCTGCATGAGGAAAACCTGGGACACACCTCATCTGAGAGGGCGGGGTTCAGGGGGAGCTTCCCAGCATCACTCCAGGTGGAGTCCGGGTGAGGGGTGACCCCCAGTCACGGCCTTCTCTTCGGTATTTCAAGGGCTACATAAATGGGTCCCAGGTTTCTTTCTGAGACGGCTGACTTTCTCCTTCCACCCGCCTCCCCCCAGTGTCGCTGTGCCATTCATTTTCCTGGAGGTCTTTGAAGTATTGGCAAATGTGGGAAATTCAAAGGCAAGGAAACCGAGGCCAACTGGCTCTCCTCCTGAGTGGAGGTCTACGGCCGTGGGCCCGGCCCTCTGCTCCCGGGTTTCACAGGCCCTTACTGGGGCCCAGTGGTCAGTTGTCCGGCCGAAGTTACAACCCAGGCTCCCCTTCCAGGGTCAGGCCAACTTCGACTCACAAGTGGGAAAGATCTTCTGTGTTTGGCAGCCACTGCACAAGTGGCTTTGGTGCAGCCACTTACTAACTGACGTGGACAGAAAGGCTCTTTCCGCTGAGAGCTGTATCCAGTTTCTTCTCCAAACACGGAAACCAGCCTTTGCTCCATGTCTGTGCCCTGGGGAAAGCCCAGGATGCAAACGTACACCCCCGAGCCTGCTTCTGTCGGGGGAGAGCATGGAGAGCCGGCCGGCTGTACCACCCACGGTGCCTATGACACACAGCCTGGAGCTCCCCACGAGGAGGCGGCCAGGAGGTCACCTGAGGGTGAACCTGCGGAGCCACAGTGATGGACCCCTCAGGGCTGGGGGTTCCTCCAGGACTGCGCCTTAATGGCCCGCCTCCGAGCCATCTGCACACCGCGAGCTAGGGCTCCTCACGCACTCCAAGCCCACAGGGCCCAGGGGAGACCTGAGAACCATCGCCAGTCTTGTCCATCTTTCATAATTCAGGAGAATCAGGGTTAAAAAAAGTGCATGAGCAATCGCCGTAATTTATATCCTGCAAGTGGACGTGCTGGCATCCTCTCCCATCATAAAGTTAAATCACGGCGCTTTAACACCAGATGTAAGTGCAGCTGTCCTGAGCGGAGCACCATTAGCTCCATTACGGCAGGAGATTGTGCTTTTCCCAGATCAGCATCCCCAGGAAAACATCGCACCTGTCATCTCAGCACCACAGCAGCTGACTTGATGCGGGAGTCTACCCGGCGCCCTTTCAGATCGGATCTATCACGGGGCTGGGGAGACCAGGGCTGCAGACCCATTGGGAGAGAGGCCGACCAAACCTGCTAGCACTCAGATCACGTGGGGGCGTGACCTTACTCCAGGTATTCCCAGGCCCTAGCTTGTCACACTAGAGGAGGCATGGAGTGTGCGGAGGGAAAGAATGGGAGAAAAGGAGAGAGAGGGATGGAGGGAGAGGCGGTAGGAAGGAAGGAGAGAGGTGAAGGACAGAGGTAGGAAGAGAGGGATAAGCGGGGGGTGGGGATAAGGAGAGGGAGGATTTGTAGGGAGCAGCAGCAAAGGGAGGGTGGGGAACATGAAAGGTGGAGGGAACCCTGGATCCGAGAACCTGGAGAAGGAAGCCCTCCCCCCATCTTGGTGAAGCCCCCCAAGGACAGGTTGAATTGATCTGGGTGGGCAGGGAGCGTACATATTGATTAGTTCCACCTGCATTGGCTAATGGGCAAGAAAGGTTTCCATTCCAATCGAGAAATCTTTGGGGGCCCCATTATATACAGAAGGAAAGCTTGAGAATGTCAACAGCAGTGAAAGGCAACAGGGCTGGAGCTCCACCCGACACCCCGTGGACAGAGCCGCCTGCCAGGGTCAGTGGAGTGCCGTGCTGGGGGCAGAGCAGTCTCACCTTACAGGCGAGAAACCGAGGCCCTGAACAGGAGGGGATTTCTGCAAGGCCCCGGGCATCTCAGGAGGAAGCAGAATTGTCCGAGTCAGGCAGGAGAATTGGGCTTTTCTGTTTCTCTGGCAGTGAAATTGCCGTAACTCTTTACGAGGAAAGAGGGCACTGAGGTCACCAGGAGCCATGCGCAGAAAGGCGGCCACAGCTGAGAGAGAAGGGTCATTGTCCCGCGTCTGCCTGCCTTGTACCGAAGGAAGGAAGGAGAGAGGTGGAGGACAGAGGTAGGAAGAGAGGGATAAGCGGGGGGCAGGGGGATAAGGAGAGGGAGGATTTGTAGGGAGCAGCAGCAGAGGGAGGGTGGGGAACATGAAAGGTGGAGGGAACCCTGGATCCGAGAACCTGGAGAAGGAAGCCCTCCCCCCATCTTGGCAAAGTCCCCCAAGTGTCAGGAGGCACTGCAGTGCAGACAGAAAAGACACGGTCCCTTTCTGCGGGAGCCCACACCCAGCTGGGGAGACGGGCCTGCAGAGCCCTGGGCTTCCCTGGGCTCCATGCACAGGCCGCAGGAGCAGAGGGCGGGCCCCTGACCTGGCAGGGAGGAGTGAGTGGTGATCGTAAAGGCCAAAGGAGGCCCCTGACAATACACCCTGGGGTCCAGGGGCCAGGCCAGTCTCCTATTGGCCCACTTGGGAGCCGCCTGGGTGAGTACTGCCCGGGTGCAGCCTGTGAGTGTGCAAAACCACGGGGGCAGGAGCGGTGGCCGGGAGCCTGACTGCGGACGCGCAGGCTGTGGCCCCCGCACACCCAGGCCGTCAGGAGAAGACGTCAGCAGTCCAGGGGACGCTGCTTGGCCCCTGGTGCCTTGGGAGCATGGACACTCCGGCTGCCCTGCTGGGCGTCACTCTTGCCTGTCTGAACACCTGGGAAGAAGCTGGTCGGAGAGACGCAGACTGTTCTTGCTGCATCATCCTTTGCTCCTATCTCTCAAGTACCAAACCAAATAACGGGATTTTTAAGAGATGACAAAGGTATTTGTGCTGCACCGAGCAAAGAGAGGAAAACAACACAGGAATACTTAGCGGGTACCGCAGCTAGGAAATTTTCCTGAGTTAAGAGATTTCCGTGTAGGCAATTTCTATAGACATTTCTCATTTAAATGGAAATTCCTCCTGAAACACTAACAACAGCAGCTAACACATCCAGGGCTTTACCAAATGCTGCGCCCTGTTCCGAGGGCTTTGTGCGTATTAACTCATTTAACCCTCACAACTGCCTTCCATCTGTGACTTACAGGTGAGGGGAAGGAGGCTCAGAGAGATGAAGCAATGAGCCCAAGATCACTCCGCTTGTGAGTAGCAGAGCCTGGACTTGAACTCGGGCAGTCGGGGTCCAGAATCCATCATCTTAACCACGAATGTGTCATGGAGGGCACATGGTCTATCATGAAAGCATTCAATTAACTTTCATAAGAACTGCTCACAGTTCCAATGGCCTCGACAGCTGCTCTGCAGGGATTTAGTTAGTTTTAACAGACCTCAAGATCATTGGTTTTGGGAGTCCATCTCAGAAAGGATTCACTTCTCCAAAGGGGAAGAGTGGAGACGCTTTGCCGTTCTGAATCCTCGGAGCCCTTCTGCCACACAAGCAAGGGGTGAGTCGTCTTTCTCTGGGGAAGCAGGGTGTCGGGCAGCTGATGGGGTGCGCCGGTGCCATCCCTGCCCGGAGTGCCTGCACGCAGTGCAGCTCTGCTGTCCTCAGACCACAGCGAAATACCACAGACACGGCGGTGACCAAAATCTTCTCTATTACAGGCTCACTCTGTGTCTCGTCCTTTCCTCACTCAGTCCTCCCAACAACCCTGGGGCAACCGAGGCACAGAGGTGAAGGGGCTTGTTGGAGGCAATACAAACAGTGCCTCGTGACTTTGATTCCTATCGTGCCCAGGACAGTGCCTGAAGCCCATACCGAACGAATGAATGAGCAAATGAATGAATGAATGAACGAACTAATCCTGATCCCAGACCAGACCTCACCTCAGTGTGCTATCCTGCATTTCCTAGGCTATTCTTCTACATCCAATGACAACACAGGCAGTGAGAAGGCAGAAGAGGATATATGATTCTTTCTCTCTCCTGCAGGGCCGCATGCCTGGGAGGGAGGGGCTGGAGGTGATGTGAGACCCGCAGTGGATACTCATTAGAAACTTAAATGGTGCCACCTCTCCTACAGTCTCTAGTCCATCATTATCATCAGCATCCCCATGGCCTCCGTACAACCATCTCCTGGCTGTTCAGAGGCTGGACTACAGCTTTCCAAGTTCTTGCATTGAGACTCGGTGGGCTCTGGAGTGCCTGCTCCCACCCGGGCCACGGCACCCTCCCCTGGGAGCAGCACCGGCCGCACCTGGCTCCTCTCAGCTGCTCACGACCAGGCCCTCCTGGGCCCAGGGCTGGCGGCTGGCGGCGAGCCCTGACCCAGCTCAGACCCTGGGGCTGGCCCTGGCTCCTGCTCAGCCAGGCTGCCACCTCGGGGAAGGAGATAAAAGAACAAGCCACCTTCTCAGAGGTCCCCTGAGCTGATCCAAGGCTGGGAGTCACAGCCCGCACCCAGGCAAGGGTGGGGTCCCCAGCAGGGACCACCGTGTGGCGCTCTCCCTGTGGCAGGGACCCTGAGGTTCATCTCATGATTCGTTAGGCAGAGGGGCCAGGTGCAGGGGCCGGAGAGGCGGGGGGGCGGGGGGTTTGTGGGGGGCACCGGCCTCAGAGCAGTGTTCCCGCAGCTCGGAGAGCCGCTGCATTCTAACCTTTCACAGAAGCGGGAATGACTCAGTTGGGCAGGGATGAGGCACACCAGCCACACAGCAGCTGTCAGAAGAGAAGCATAAACCGTTCTTGGCAACAGAAATATCGCATTTCTTCCTCAATCAGCGGGTTTTAATTTATTTATCTAGCCGAGCCATGATGGATACAGTCTGCCCAAATATATTACATGGGGATAATGCAATCTCTTATCCAGAAAACCACCATATTATAGATATGATCAAGCTACTTTTTCAAAAGTGTTTGGTACCCTAGCAACCAAAAAAGGGAAAAAAAATAAAACAACAACTAAGACATAAAAATTACATTGCATCTGCAATACTTTGTTGAAATTGGTTTTGCAATAAAGCATGTATTGTAAAAACAAAGGTTTAATGATATATCAGTGTGGTGAAAATCTGATTACAAAGCGAAAACACATACATCTAAGCGAAGTTGCAGAGCTTTTAAAAATGAGACTTGGCAAGGAGGGCCTGGGCAAGCTCTCTCTGAAAGGGTGCTGGATTGTTCCTCCTCCTTGAATCAATGAAACCCTTTCCCCCACACCCAGCTCTGCGACACAGACTCAACCCTGACCCTGAACTTGCAGCAGGAACTCCTGGAGTTCATAACCTCACACAGACGGTAGGTGGCTGCCCGGACACCGGAACCATTTGACAAGAAAGTGGGATATGTCTGCCCCCAAACGCGGTGTTTCTCGCTGTGGAATTACAGGTATCGGGGGGGCAGGACGGCTGCGCACCCTGTTCAGGCTGCCCTCCGAATTCTGTTGACCTGCACTTGGGTTGTCATGATACCACCCAGGGCCTGCCAGTCACCAGCTGGGGTGCGAGGGGTCCCTCAGCAACCACACTGAGCCTGCACGGGTTGAGAACCCGAAGATGTGGGGGGTCCCAAAGCAGTCTGTCCTATCACGAGGCTCTCCTTGTGGCATTTTGTTCTATAATTTTCTCTGTGGCCCACCTCCTCACAGGCCGGAGCACCCCAGGGGTGCGGGGCAGGACTGGGTCTAGTTTGATTGGGAGGCCCACCCCCTGCACAGTGCTTGGCACCTGGTAGCCCTCACTCAATGAGCTGATTAAATACGTAAGTGACAGGCTCCAGACCAAGGGAGGAGGGCAGAGAGATGAGCAAGAGAGGGCCCTGCCTCGAGAAGCTAACAGCGTGTTGCTGGGGAGGGAGAGAGAAAGGGGGAAGGAGAGAGAAAGGGAGAGGGAGAGAGAAAGGGGGAGGGAGAGAGAAAGGGGGGGAGAGAGAAAGGAGGAGGGAGAGAGAAAGGGAGAGGGAGAGAGAAAGGGGGAGGGAGAGAGAAAGGGGGAAGGAGAGAGAAAGGGAGAGGGAGAGAGAAAGGGGGAGGGAGAGAGAAAGGGGGAAGGAGAGAGAAAGGGGGAGGGAGAGAGAAAGGGGCAGGGAGAGAGAAAGGGGGAGAGAGAGAAAGGGGCAGGGAGAGAGAAAGGGGGAGGGAGAGAGAAAGGGGGAGGGAGAGAGAAAGGGGGGGAGAGAGAAAGGGCAGGTGGAATACTCAGTGGTCTCCCCGTGTGGGCCTTCCTTCCTCTAACTGCCTCACCTTCCCAGGCTCCTCACCTCTGCACTTCCCAGTTTCCCTGCTCCAGATCAACTCATCCCGTGAAAGTGCCAGGCATATTGTCTCGAGAGGTATTTTTCTTTCACAAGAAAATAGCAGGCAGGAAATGCTTAACCCAAAGGAATGAACGGGGAGGACGCCGGAGCCGCGACCTCTGGTTGAAGGTGACAGGTACCCTGCGGCTGCTACTGCTCCCGCAGCAAAAGATGAGACGTTTGCTTTTCAAACATGCATGCACGTGCTCCTCACTGACTATATTTCTTGACCTGTGTTGATTGCCTTTTCAAATGGACTGGGCCTTTTAGAAGGGGTGGGGCCTGCAGACTTCACTGGGGGAGGCCAAGGGCGCAGGGTCTTGGAAGGAGGCCTGCAAGAGGGAAACGTTGAGAGGGAGAGAGCAGAGGGAGACCCTGGGGAGGCCTTATGTCGGTGGAGACCACACTCAGGGAGCCTTCCACAGCAGACGACGACACTCGAGGTCTTGGGAGAGAAGCGGAGAGGCAAAGGCAGAGAGCTGCACGGCGCTTTGGCATGGCCTGCACTGGCCTAAGGCAGCGTCGGACGCCCTGCTGATGCCGGGCAGTGGCACACCTCTGGGCCCGGGCCCTTCTGGGCTTGGTGGGCACAAGGCTGGGCTTCCTCCACAGCCGGACAGAGCCAGCGCCCGGTCGGGGTGAGACACCAGGCACCTGGGGACAGACCTTTGGTTTTACTTTAACAAGCCTTACCTCGTCCCCTCACGCCTGGGTCTCCAAAATGCGTTCCTGGTGGCTCCGTGGAAGAGCTGTTTCCACCAGCGACGAGACCACCCTTCCCAAGCTTGGGAGCTCTCTCTACCTCTCGTTTTCCCTGGAAAGACTTTTCAGGGGTCGGAGCACAGTATCAATAAAGCCATAAGCTACGTGGGCCCGAGATCTGCTTCCGGCAGCTTTGGCGCTGCATAGGGAACCAGGCCCCATGGCGCCCGGCCTGCGACTCGAGCCTCCCTTGTACGTTGCGATGCCCCAGAGCACACAGCCTGGCTGCTCACAGAGCGGGGAACCCTCTGCCCCGGCTGCCCTGCACTCTGCCCACCCGTGGCTCCAAGTCTGCCCTGGCGACTTCCTGTGTTTGCTCTTCAGATCCCTGCGTGGTGCGTGAACTCGAGGACAGGCCTCCTGACACATGACTGGGGCAACTGCATTCGCAGGCAGCTTAGCAAGGACAGAGTAAACGCACTGGGTCGGAATTTACAACTTATAATTTTCTGTAACATCGTTCCCAGGGTGGGGAGCTAGAGAAGGAACAAGAAGAAAGGCAGGAAGAAAGAAAGCTAAGAGAAGGAAATATAATTTCAAATGTATTCCTGATGTATCTGTTCCCCCCTGTGGCTGCAGGGAATTTTTATCCCGCTGCAGGATGGCCTGGTGCAGGCGCCGCAAACAGCTCGGCAGCCTTAACCTTCCCTTTGCTGGTGGCTGCTGGCCCTCCCGCTGCCGCTCCCTGGCCTGGCAGCTGGTTGCTCTCAGCGACTGGGCCGGACATCACGGGCCTCCTGGAGGCGGGTGCCCCCAGCCCACAGAGACCCTGGCCCTCTCCCCCCTCCCCTCCCGTCCCCCGCACAAACAAAACTCTCTGGAGCCAAAATGAAACAAAACATTGGCAATCTGTGTCCTTCCCGCTTGCTTCTGCTGCTTTCTCCTTTATCGGATGCCTTCCCTTTGAAATGCTGCAAAGCTCTGAAGGGAGGCGAGGCTGTGGCTGTGCGAAGGAGCCTTTTGGAAACGTTAGTTTCCATGTCAGCGAGCCAGGGCAGCCGGCCAATCAAATGCCGAGTGGCCGCCTGTGCCGTTCGCCGATGGGCGCCGTCCACAAAGGAGTCATCAGCATCTCCAGTCTGCGTGGCCCTGCACAGTGTGTAAGAGCCCTTCCCCACACATCTGCCCACTCAATCCGCTCCTGCCATTTAATCAAGGGTCCTTTAACTTCCAGGAGAAAAAGGGGCGCCGCGACCTTGGAAGGAGTGGAGGAGGCCATTAATCAAGGGTTCCCCGCGTAAGAGCGAGGAGAAGCCAACTCGTACGGCCGAGCATCGGATTCCAATTAGTGCACGAGACTGCGTCCTGGGATGAAGGGGTTAATGCCAATGTCACCGAGCCACAGAAACACAGGAAAATTCATTCCCACAGCCTGGCCTTCGACAAGCAGCCATTTATCTATACGTTCAGCTCAGCTCTCCCTCCCCATTCCGCACAGCGAACAGTCATTGTTTAAAAATGTCACGATACTAATCAGCTTTTGCGGCAAAGATATGAAAAATGTATTGCAAGATCAAAAGGATGATATTGTCTCCCCGCAGATTACATATTCCGCCCACAGAAAGGGCTAATCTGATGTCCTCAGAGAGGAAATAGGTAAACATTTTCAACATTATTTCAATCTGTGTTTCATTTCTTTGAGCCTGCTCAAGAAAACAGTTATTTATGTATAAATAGAAAAGAATGATTTTCGTCCTTAAGAACTGAGTAATGGAAGCCTTGAAGCATCCGCCTTGGGCTTTACGGTCCCAGCCAGGACACTCCAGAGGAAACACAGATGTCATTAGCCAGCCTGCCCGGGTAGAGTCAGCCCCGCCATGCCTCCCGTTCCCGCCTGTCTCCACCCCAGCTTGAAGTGAGGCTTGACGTTGGCCAAGGCGGTGTCCTACCCCATATACCTCACACGGGAGCCGGGGCTTTCCTTCATGGGACTCCGGAGAGGTGCCCTGGGGTTGGAATCCTGGCCTTTCCACATCTGGCAAGACATTTGTCCTCCGAGTCTGTGCCCTGCTGTGAAGTGGGCATGACCAGGCCTGCGGGGTGTGCCCAAGGTGATGGGCGATGGCTGGCCAGTCGTGGGGGCTGTCGTGCGGACTGCTGTTATCAGCTGGGGTGTTATCATCAAACACACAGTGGGAGTGGGGGAGGGAAGAGTCCAATGCTTTGAAACCTGCAACTCTTTAGATGTGTCAGCGAGTGTTTTTTGAACAACCGGCTGTGTGCTTAGGCCTTGGCCAGCCTCCTGGGAAGGACACGAAAGGACATGAGGTGTGGAGGTCGGTTTCACATATGCTGGACGGGGCGGGCAGGAGAATCAGAGGGGAACGTCGATATCCAGCTTCTGAGGCCTTCAAGTCAAAAGCGGAGCTGGTGCTGATGGACAGCTCAGATCTCTGCCTCTCTAAGGGGAATGGCATTGTCACCTCCCTGTCCCCAACAGACCCCCACCACTTCCAATGAGGGGGTGCAGGAGGCTGAACCCTTCCGGGGTTCTTTCAGCCGCAGGCTTCCAGACACTGAGGCTTTTCCACTATTTTTTCCCCCGTTTCCTTCGGTTATCAGTAACCACCTTGCCAAGACCTGCACGTGGAACTGATACCACAGCAAGAGCCACTCAATACGCGGTACAACCAAATGTGATTATGAATAGATCATAAATTCTAGATCTTAAAGAAACATGTGCTTCCTTTATCCAAAGAAAACAAAGACACTAATTCAAAAAGATATATGCACCCCTGTGTTCATTGCAGCATTATTTACAATAGCCAAGCTATGGAAGCACCTAGATGTCCATCAACAGACAAATGGATAAAGAAGTGGTACTTATTTATGATGAAATATAACTCAGCCATAAAAAGAACGAAATCTTGTGACAACATGAATGGACCTAGAGGGTATTATGTTAACTCAAATAAGTCAGAGAGGGAGACATATACCATATGACCTCATTTATATGTGGAATCTAAATTATGAATAAATAAACAAACAAAACAAAATAGAAACAAACACACAGATATGGAGAACAAGCTGATGGTTACCAAAGGAAAGCAGAGATGGAAATACAAAAATAAACACTGTCTAAAATTTCAAGTCTAAATATTAAATTTTGTTATTCTAAAATATTGTTTTGTTCTGAGAAATCTACCTTACACTTGAGGAAATTCAATCAATAGATATCATCAAACATCTGACGAGTGGACCAAAGAGAGTTAACAAGAAAACAAGACAGTCCTTGTCCTCAAGCAGTGGCTATTCTGAGGCGATGGGTCATACAGAAGAGGAGAGACTCATGTGGGTTTCCGGCGTCCGAGGTTGTCTCTGGGACAGAGACCACTGCGAGGTCATGAGTGGGCCAGGTTCAGGCTGAATGTCAGCGTTGAGTTTAGTGACATGAAATACTCCGGCTTTTATTTCTTGTTTTGGCCTCGATGTGCTCTGGGTTATACTCCCTTGACTAGTGAACTATGTTTTTAGATGACCATCGCCCCTTTCCTTTGAGGACTCACGTGACCCTCTCTCCCGTCCCATCATGGACACATGGTCCTATGCCAGTGCTCTTTCCAACAAGGGCTGCAACAAGGCTGAGTGGAGGTGACAGCGCCCCCTGGTGGGAGGTCTGCCTGCCCTCTGTGGCTCTCCGAGGCCAAGCCCTGCTCTGCCCTGCGGCAACCAACCTTCTCCCAGCTGGGTCACTTACACCTGGTTGTTGTTTCCCACATGAACACACATTTCATTTTGTCTGTGGGCTCTATTTCTCGAGAGCCTAATAGTAGTCCTAGGCCCCATCTCCATTGTAGAAAGAAGGAACCGGACATGTTTTATAGTGAACCTGGGAATAAGAGACGTCCAATGGGGCTCGGCACAACCTGGAGGACCCTAACTGTATCTGACAGTCTCTTGGGAAACTTGCCACAGGCATTATCCCCTGGGTCGGGGCAGGCCTGGGTTCCAGTCACACTGGCTGGCTGTGTGACCTCCGGCCAGATTCTGTGCCTCTCTGAAACTCAGTTTCCTCATTTGGCAAATAGGGGCTTGGACTCAACTATCACTCAAACCCCTCCTAGTCTTGCATGCTATGAGGTTAGCCTCTCAACACTCTGAAAGGTACACCAATCAAAAAACCCACAAAAACATGATTTCCTCTTCAATGTTACTGTTTTACTCGTAACACTGGGTTCTCTGATATTAACCACTCGTGTGAAGTATTTTTTTTTTAAATCCTCATGCAAGGAGTGAGGATATGTTTTTTCCATTGGTTGCCTCCCACATGGGCCGGAAATCAAACCTGCAACCCAGGTATGTGCCCTTGAGCAGGCCTGGAACCCGTGACCCTCCGGTGAGCAGGCCAACGCTCTAACCACTGAGCAACACTGGCTAGGGCTGTGTGGAGTATTTTTAAACTACATTAAGGCTTACATAAAGTTTTGGAGGCTCGTCTATCAATCAACCCCCATTCTGGGGAATATGTCTGTGGAAAACTGCATTTTAGTTTCCCATGATCCACAAAACGGCCTCTCCACAGACGACAGCCTGCTGGGAACAAAACCCTCTCGAGAATTGTGGACGGCTTGCACAAATCACTTATTCACAAGCATCCATTTATCTATACGTTCACCTGTCAACACTGCTCTGCTATTAAAATTCCTAATCCAGAGGGAAATGCCATACTAGTGTGGGTTTTAATACCGTGTCTCAATATCGGACCCTGCCACCCATCCTCCCTGTCATCACAGACTGATGACTTCAGCGCTGGTTCTTCAAGAACAACGGGGCGATTCTCACATCCTCAGCAGTTTGGGTGCTTGCAGGGGACTTAATTCAATTCTTTAAGTAGATTACTGGGGCATTGACCAATTTCCTGCTCCACATATCAACTCCACAGTGTAATCTCCCAGTTTTAGTTCACCAACGTTTGTTGCTACAAATATGTCCTTGAAACATCTTGAGATGAATGCAGATTTGGTTTCCCTCAAACCAAAAATCAATCCATCAATCAATCCAAATTTCCAAAGAAATGCTGTGGTTACAAACCCTGCCGATGATGGACCAGACAAACCTGGGGGTTTGTGTATTTCACACCAGTGCTCTGGGAGACGGGCCGGTGCTCAATCCTATTCACTATTACGCTATGCATATCTAGCATGTCATACCATTTAGGTGATTTGTTATGCCTTTTGATCAGTGTGGGTAATAAATCTCATACGTTTTCTTCATTTGAGAACCCCTCCCCAACTCATTTAAAAAGAAAAGATCCAATGACCTAGGATGTTAAAATTAGAAAATAATTACACATTCTCATGAGCACATATCCCAGCCAGGATGAGGCCAGCTCTGAGCCTCTTCGGGGTTACGGGAAGGGTCCCGCCGAGCACATAACCCCCTTATGAAGAGCAAACGATGGTCTCCAAGTTCACAAACCAGCTGGCCTGGTTCCCCGTCATGCACAGACGCCACCATCCAAGTCAGGGGCTGTGGCATGAGAAAGGCAGACACAGTCCTCACAGGGACCAGGCAGCCAGTGATATCTGCTTAGGTACTGAGCACCTGAAGGCAGGGAAGGGTAGAAAGACCAGAAAAGGCAGGCGGAGGTTGGCGAGGCAAGCACTGACCTCCCGACCTGCATAACCCATTAGCTGCAGGGCAGTCCCAAGCCTTCATGGCCCAAAGGATCCTACCAGGTCTGCATTGATCCCTTGTTCTGATTCAGGTCCAATCATTCCCACCGGGACAGCCACTGAACGTGCAGTGTGTGTTCACGGACTCATGGCAACCGTCTCACAGCCCCGGGGCTCGCGAATGCTCTCCCTGGCTTCTCTGCTCCCCACACTCGCATGGGGATATGGAAGCGCCCCCTCTCCTGCATCCACACAAAAGCCCTGAGGTGAATCTACCAGGCCAGGCACAGGGTCGGGGTCTCGGGAACAGCCCACATCACCGATTAAGGCAGCTACGGTCTCCAATGACAGAACCATTCTTCTCCGCTGACTCCACAGGCAGGTTTTTCTGGCCCCAGTCTTGTGGGGCCAGCTCAGGTGACTGCTGTGGTGGAAGCACCAGGGCCCTTGCCTGGCCTTCGCTGGCCCACAGCCCCTCCAGCTCCCCCTCCACCTCCCCTCCTCTCCCATCCCCGCCCCCTCCTCTCCATCTCCCCTTCCCCCTCCCCTCCAGCTCCCCTCCCCCTCCTTTTCCCCTCCCTCCCCCTCATTTACCCCTCCCCTCCAGTTCCCCACTCCCTTCCCCTCCCCCTCCCCTCCAGCTTCCTTTCTCCTCCCCTCCCCTTCCTTTCCCCCTCTCTCCCCCCCTCATTTCCCCCTCCCCTCCAGCTCCCTTTCTCCTCCCCTCCCCTTCCTTTCCCCCTCTCTCCCCCTCATTTCCCCCCTCCCTTCCCCTCCCCTCCACCTGCCCTCCACCAACAGGAGCTGCTGTGTAGAATGGGGGGGGGGGGGGGGGAGACTGGGACTTCAGGGCCAGGAGCCGGGAAAAGGTCAACCCACCTGCCAAGTTTGAGGGAGAAATCCTCAAAGGTTATGTGAAAGAAGAGCTCATTTTCTTATGTTTTATGTTTTCCTACAAAGCGTAGCTGATGGATCAAGAAATTTAAATCAAGCCTTTTGATGACCTGCCTTAATTTGGACGGTCTGTGCAGTAAACCACACCCCTGGGCATTTCTCCTCCACCGGGGGAAATGATCATTTGCCCACAGGGCAGTCTGGCCTCTCACTGTCAGTCCCTGAAAGGTGCCCCCACATTGGCGTCCCCTGGCCTGTGCCCAGGCCATGCCCGCTCCCTCCTCTGCCATCATTACTGCCAGCCGAGCACCCACTCCACTTTCCACCTCGCCTGTCAATGCCCTTCCTACCTGGCTCTGCCCACATTCATCTCCTCTGAGCTCCTTGAGGCCACAATTCTGTTCCACTTAAATGTGGGAGAATGAATAATGCTCCTCGTGCCGTCCTGTTTTACTCATTGTCACTCCCTGTGTGCTGCGTTTTCCCCAAACAGAGAGCGCAGGCCCCAAGGGCAGGTCCTGCATCACACATCCCGAAGCCCCCAGCAGGGACTGAGCCCCAGTGGGGGCTGAAGCATACGGGGCAGTGGGGGACTTAGGCGGGGAGGCAGACTAGCACAGCAGAGAGCCTATATTTCCAGGCACAAGTGACCCAGAACAGTGTCCCTTACCCCCCACCCCCGCCGCTCAGGGAAGAGGCTCGCGAGATCACCCCCCCTGGCCAGCCTCGCACAGGGAAGCCATGGGCTGGCCCAGCTGTGTGGAGGAAAGTGCCCCCTGCCACTTGAGGGGCATGTCATCTCCAGCCGGGCCCGGCATGGGACCTTGGCCACAGGCTGGCCCGCGTGACAGCAGCTGCGTGAACCCGAATGGACGGACAATGCAGCCCGCTGAAGGTGGGAAGGAAAAACCTTAACAACGCGTCTGACAAACGGGCATGCAGACAAGCGTGACTAAAATAAATTCCAACCAGGACGCAGCGTTTCCAAGTAATTATATCGATGGTTGAAGACGCAGGTAGTTTGGAGGATGTGGGGAGCAGGATGCGTTTCTGCTGAGGCAGGAGAAGTAGATGAAAGAGCAGGGGCGAAGGCTGCTGACCCTGGGTGGGTTTCCAAGGGCCAGGCTGGGGCATCCCAGATGGAGGGGGATGCCTGCATTCAGGTTTCTGTCATTTTGAATTCTTCCCACCTGTGGAATCTCCCAGGCAAGGAGTCTTGCCCTTCCCTTGCATAAGAAAGTCCAGGGGTGCTAGCTTAAAATACCCATCTGGACCCCACCCAGCAATTCTGATTCCACCAGACCGGGTGGGGCCCAAGGCTGATGTAAGAAGCCTTCCCAGTGGCTCTGGGGCTGGTCTGTGTCCTGGGTCTGAGAGCCACTCGGGTCCTAGAAACAGAGCAGACCTTCCGGCTACACCCTCCTCTGTTTTTTTCAACACATCATCAAGGGCAACTTTAAAAAGATGGGTGTTTCTGTGTTGTAGGGTCCTCTTATGGGGACACAACAGGGTGGGTGGCTCGTCCAAGAGACCTGGCCCCCACCCTATGCCAACCAGGTTCCAGCACGTCAGGGAGAGGCTGAATTGGATTTGCACACTTAAGGGCGACGGAACAGGGAGAAAGGCTAACTTGTGAGCCTCACGTGGGAGGAAGGAGGACTTGGCCTCTGTCGTCAAACTGCTCACACACTCTTTGAACAAGGTTCTCACCACATCTGCCTCCCACACAGGGAAGGGTGGTGCCGGGTGACCCCCAGAGTCCTAGTGACCCACCCCATCCCTCTCTTCCCTGGGGTAGTCCCTGATTTTGAGAAGGTTGAAGTGAAAGAATTCCTTGGGACAAGAGCATTTACCCATCTTCAGAGCTGCTCATTCATCCACTGTCCATCCATCCGCCCACCTAGACCCATTTCCTCAGCCAGCGGGTACTGGACTCTCTCTGAGTACAGACCCTTTGCCACACGCTAGGACCACAGCGAACAAGGCGAGGCCCCTCCTCTCTCAATTGCTCACAGCCTGGTGAGGTCCCAGAGAGACAAATGGTGCAACACAGCACGTGAGATCAGTCCTAGGCCGAGGGGCACAAAGAAGAAAGTGCCTAACTCCTCCCACCACGGCAGGGAAGGTACACAGGCCAGGGTGCCTGGCCTGCAGCTGAGGGAGCAGTGTAGGGTGACAGGTAGGTGTGTGGGTGTGTGGATGGGTGGGTGGGTGTGGGTGTGGATGGTGCACCCCACCCCACTGGGACAAAGGCTCAGCAGCAGGAAGCACAGAGCAAAAGCATGGGGAAACGAGAAGGTTTTGCGAGGCCTGCGTGCAGGCAGGCTGGGCCTCTGGCTCCCCGTGCGAAGGGGTGCCCGGTAGCCTATAGGAAGCCTGTCCAGAAGTGAAGTAGGTCCCCATTTGTGCTACTTGTGTCTCAGGCAGCCCCTGTGGTGGCCGTGAGGAGGGCGCAGGGAGGACAGGGAGCCCAGCTGGTGGCTGCTCTACTGATCCTCGCCACAGAGGACGAGCCCGAGCCCAGTCAGTGATGGGCGGGGTGGGCAGGGGGACACGGAATCCGCAGACCTGCAGGCAGGACGGCCAGGAGCAGAGACTTCCCCCAAACCCACCCCCACAGGCCTGCGGCTCACCTCCCAAGCTGCTGGCCTCCTGGGCCCGCCCCTTGGCCTGCTTTCTGCCTGTTGCTCGGGCACTGCTGGCCGTGAACTAAACGCTCCTGAAACGTTTCTTACACCGCACTGCAGACGCTTTTCTGCCCTGAAACACTCGGGTGGTTTAATTTGTTTTCTGAAATAACAAAAGCAATTAGACTAATTGCCTTCAGAATGGGGCGCTCACAGGGAACAGCCTCAGCACCGCGCAGGAGGGCCTGGCAGGCGCCTTCCAGGTTCACCACGTCTGGAGCATTCTGCCGGTCCTGTCACAGGCAGGTGTCTCGGCAAGAGACGGGGGTGCGGGTGCCAGGCGCTCACGGCGCAGCCCCTGCGCGGCTCCTCCTGCGGAGAGGATGAAATGAGAGACGATGCTTCCCACCAGCTCAGCACCCAGCACACAAGCTCTGCACCGACAAGGGCACAGCAGGCCTTGCCCGCGTGCCGTGGGAGTCATGCCCCCGGGTGTCTCTCACGGATTGCAGAAGACTCCGTCCTTCGAGCAGGACCAGTCCCCGGGGACCACCAGGCCAGCACGTCTGTCTGGGAAAGACGACTGCATCTTGGCTCACCCCTGAGGCAGTGAATAAGCAGGACGAGGGAGAGCTCTGAGGGAAGGACGCTGGAGAGTTTTTCGCTGAGGCTCACGGAAGCTTCTCAGAGAGCCTTACTCACGTCGCCTGCTACGGCGGAGGGCACAGCGCTGTGGACGCCCCGCCTGTTACAGGGGAACCACATTAGCGTTGTAACACTGCACACCAGCTTCACCATTCAGTAGGCCACACCCCAGGCCTAATGTCCAGGTGCCAGCCCTGAGATGCTTGGGCGCCAGCACTGGGCAAGCTCCCCGCATCTGCTCCTGTCGTGCAATGTCCACCAAGGGGCTCCCGGCGGGCAGGCCAGCCATGACCAACATCATCTCTCAGACCTTACAGTCAGTGCGGGTAGCACACCTTCCCAACCAACACGTAGGTGCCGGGCAGGATGACCCATGAGTTATAACGAGCTGCACAAGGGAAGAGCTGAGAGAGTCCGTACAAGTGCGGGGGTTCGGGAGACCTCCCGAGGAGGTGGCATTCCATCCAGGCCCTAACGCACGGGCAGGATGTGCAAGGCAGGCATGGAAGAGAGGGCATCGTAAGCTGACCAAGTGCACGGATGTGTGAAGGCAGAAGACATGCCTGAGGGTGGCTGGTAGGGGCAGAGGGCAGAGGGCCAGCGGCAGAGCAGAGGGAGATATGGTGGGAAAGACAGCTGGGACCAGTCTGTGAAGAGGCAGAATGACACACCAGTGCCTGTTCTCCTTTGTGTTCTGGGAGAGCCAGCATCTCCAGTTCCAAGGAGGGTGAGCTGCAGTGGTCGGAGATGCAATGGAGTCAGGAATCTGCCAGAGATCCGTCCAGGAGAAGACATCACCCAGCCCATGACCAGAGGCTGGCTGAGACCACCCACGCTGGGCCTCTGCTGGGCACACCCGCCCAGGCACCAGGCAGGGCTGAGAACCCGCTGAAGGAGAGAGCCAGGGTCCAGTGCACAACCCAACGATAAACCAGCAAACACATCATGCTCTGAGCTGTTTGCATGCGCGCGTACAAATGGGATAAGAGCTGTGGAGGAAATGAACAAGCACGGGCAAGAAATGGCTGGGCGAAACCCACGTAGAGTGAGTGGACGTTTACTCAGTGCCCGAGAATGAGAAAGAGGGTGCTGTGCAGAGTTGGGGGAAGGGGAGATGGTCATTGGAGGAGGCCAGAGTGGCTGGAGCCCAGAGGCAAAGGAGCGAGTGGGGACACGCTGAGATGTGGGAGGTAGGAAGGGGCTAGCTCACGCAGAAGGGCCTGGTGGGGACTTGTAAGGGCGATGGAGAGGGGAGCTGGAATTACCCTTTAGGTGGCTCACTCTGCCATGGGGAGAATGGCTTGTGGGGGTAAGGCTGGCAGGAGGGAAACCAGGGCGAGGGGAGGAGGGTCATTCAGGTGAGAGGGGGCTGGCTTGTCTAAGTTGGTGGAGTGGGGGGTAGAGATGTGGACAGATTTCAGATGCAAATACAGACGGTGGAGCCAAGTGGCCTTGATGCTGGAGGGGGAAAAGGGAGGGATGGCAGATGACTCCGTTTTCCAACTTGACAAGTGGGTGGATTTAGTGCTGCTCCCCGAGCCGGGCATGGCCGGGAGGAGAAGTAGCTATGTCTGGGGGATGGCAGAGAGGACAGAACAGTTTTACTCTGGGCATTTGACGCCTGAGATGCCAAGTGCTAACACCAGAGGGCTAGATCTTCCAAGCAGGTTGAACAGAAGAGGAGGGTTCAAACTGACAGGGTAGGCACATGCATTTCTTCCTCCTCCTGAGTCTCAATGAAAATGACGTTAGAAGAATAAATCACATAAAAATGGAGAATGGGAGAGCTACCCTCACTGAGCCAGGGATTTACAGACATTTCTGGGAGAACATTCATTGGTGAACAGCCAAGAAAGGAAAAGTCAGGATATTCTGAAACAGTGGTACAACCTAAAAGAATGTTCTAGAGTGGGTTGAGAAACAGAGGCTCCAAGAGAGAGGACTTCAGGCTAAAGAGACAGCTGATGACTGAAGAGGTAACCTGAATGAATGCGAGGATATGTGAAAGGCAATTAATGGGGAGTAAAAAGGAGAATCTATCCGAAATTGATGCCAGGAAAAAGCCTTCATCGCATGAAACAAGGGGTCAGTGTGCTGGATGCACAGAGAATGAAGTTAAATATTAGGACATAATTTGACTTGCCAGAGGACACTTTTATAGTCACAATAATATAAATGTAATTTATTTGTCCTCAACTTTTAGAGTCAGCTTATAGATCAATGATGGGAGGCCATCCAAATGCTGGCATAGCAGGGGCAGAGCTTGGTCACTGAGTCCAACCCCAGCCTTTAAAGATGGATAAACCAGAACCGGAACAGGAATGTGATTTTCCCAAGGTCCCTCAGACTGCGGAGAGTGCCCGTGGCTCCTGCACGCCTGCCCCCCTGGGCCCTGTCTCTCCCACTGCCCACCCGGCTCACTACTACCAGGCTGGGGCGGGGAGCTCCCGCTGTGGTCCTGCCTTCTCAGCAAAGGCTGCTCTGACTTCTGTGGAGTTTGTCATCCAGTTCCAGTTCTGACAAGCCTTCCCCCATCTGCTTCCTTAGACACCTTTCCTCCCAGGAGGGGCAGCTATTTCCTCTCTAGAGAAGACAGCCTGGCCCGTCCAATGTGATCTGATCCAGTGCTCTGTTCCTATAGCTTTTGGACGCTACGCGAGAGGCATGAATTTGAAAAGAGAAAAGTATCAGCGGTGTGCTTTGTGCAGTGATACGTCAAGGCGCATTAGCCACTCAGCGGTGTGCCAGGCAAGCAGCCCCACGCCTCCGGGTCCGCAGGGTGCTCTGACGGGCTGGACAGAGCGCTCCTGGCTGTGTGCAATGTGTCCCTCCCATGGCCTCTCTGGGTCTGAGATCAGAACTGACCAGGCACGCCTGGGTAAGGACACCTTTGGCAGCCTGAGCTGACGGCTGTCCAACTGGTCATGGGGTCAAGAGGTCAGCCGGGCCAGTCCTCTGCATCCAGACCAATGCCGCTGCCTAGACAGGCTTCATGGGAGACGTCTTCTAGAGAAACTCGCTGCAGGGGTGGCGTGATGGACTCCACAGGAAAAAAGGGCAGACTTCAGGTCTTACCTCACTTCTTCCTGCTGAACTTTCTTCCCATACTAGGCCCAGCGAGGCTCAGGGGAGCTAGCCCCGTCTTCAGAGCTACCCACGTCACACCTGGAAACTGAGACCTGGGTGTGTAGCATCTAGGGCGGCATCGCACGCACAGGTAACAATAAGTGACGGCTCATGACTACAGAATGGGACACACAAACATACGCACAGCCTCTCTATGGCCCCTGCATCCCCTCCCTCCCAGTGCCCAGCAGCTCCAATCACGTCGCCTGAGGAGAAAGGATGGGGGCAGAGGGGACCAAGTTTTGGCGGAGAAGCAGCGGGTGTGCAGGGCCCAGCTGGAGAACAAGGCACCTCTGGAAGGCAGGCTCCGATTCTGTGGGGGCCAGGCCCTTCCACTCTAGCCCCTGCAGGAGCGCGCCCAGCCCCGCCCATGCAGCAGGGAGGGCACAGGCCAGCGGCAAATGTCAGGCAGAGCAAGTAATTCCATTCAGCAGCTCATCAAGGGCGTTCCGTGCCCAGGGATGGGCAAACCTCCCTGGCTTCCGTGACTTATAGGCAGGCATTGCAACATTAAGCAGCTATTTGCGAAGAAGGGCCTTCATTTTCTGCTTCCCTACCCTGGCATTAATAAGGAAAGCACACCTAATTGCCAAGAATGGTTGAGGCAAGGAGAGAAAATTCTGAACGCCAGGGTCAGTGGAAAGGGCTGGTGCACCCATGATTTCTCCTAAATGGTCTCTCCTCCGTCTTAGCAGCTTCTCCAAGGGCAGTAAACAAACAGCAACTTCTTTGTAGTTTGGGAATTGTCTCGTTGAGGTAGTCCTGTAATTTTAATTGATGATGTTCACTCCCACCACCCGTGGGAGGAAGACAGCACACAGGGTCCCCAGGCAGCCTCAGTCATCCACGGTCCCAAATCGTCCCAGTGTTCAGCTCCCACCGGGCCAGGGACCGAAAGGGAATGTTTGCGTGCCTCAAGGGGGCTGTGCGCCGCCGGTCCAGGCCAGGCCGGTCCCAGGCCTTGGCCTTCGCAGACGTACATCGGGGCGGGTTGGGAGCGTCTTAGTTGAGAACTAAGCTCCAGGCTTCACGTCCTGAGATGCCTGCTCCCTTTAGACAACAACTGTATTGATTTTCCCCGTTAACTACCAACAGGTGGGAGAGAAGGGCACACAACAAAATGTCATTTATAATTTAAAATTCTTTATTGAAAAGGGCTCCGTGGTAATAGGCCACCTTCAATCATTTCGAAGATGCCTTCACAAAGGAGGCGCCTGCGCCTGAGAGGGAGGTTGAGGGTTTCCCAGTGTTTCCCCTCCCTCCACCCCCTCCCTCCCTCCCTCAGCCCTCCTGTCAGAAAGCTATTTTATCTCCGGGGAAGTTTTATGCCGGGGATATATGACCAGAATACATGAAGGTCTTTTAAATTTATTTTCAATAGCCCTGCTTACTCTCTTCCCTCTGAAATATTTAGCATCTAACTCGTTCTTTCTGCTGCTAGCAAAGTCCAGGTGCAGGCAGGTGGCTCGGTAGAGCTGGCAGAATGTCACACCAAGGTAATTGTTTCTCTTTATTTCCTCTAGATAGAGAATAAGTAATGGGCGAGTCTGAATTAACGGGCGGTGCTTCCATCACCGGCTCCAGCGATAAACATAAAGCAGGAGATTGAATTTGGAGTGGTCTGCATAATCAGCTCCCCGCCCCCCTCACTTCAGAAGCCTGCCTGTGAATGACTCTACATTCCCCGCCAGTTCTGCTCTGGCCAGTGATGGTTCCCACCCTTCGGAAACTCTGAGCGGAGGAACTGCCTCTGTATCGGGCCTCAAGAAGAGTGTGGGCCGGTGGGATCCCCCTCATGGAGCTCTGGACAGTGCAGCGGGGCGGGCGGGGGGTGGGGGTAGGCAGGGGCAGAGTTCAGGGAAGAAGGAGGGGGCAGAGAAAAGGCAAAGAGTAGAGGCAAGAACCAAGGTGCTTGAGGTCAGCTGGGAGGTGGGAGAAGGTAAGCGCATGGGGCAAAAGCACAGGCCACAGCACCCAGACAGGAGTCCTGATGGGCATCTGAACCAAATGGAATCAATCCCCAAACCTTCCGAAGCCTCGCCACTGAGCTTCCAGTAAGTTGTGTGAAGCTCGATTACAAAACCATGAAGGAAGCGCGTAGCTGCGCTGGCCCGCTCGGCACCCTGTGGAGGGCCCCTCAATTTCCTTATCTCCTGTGGACCTTATTACATTCGGCGTTAATATGCAGCCCATGTGGGCTCTAAATGAATATTGGTCTAAGCACTTGGTTTAGCTAAAGTACACTGTTACTATCTTATACCAATGCTCTTATACCTCGCAGAATAATTTGAGATTGAGAACAAAGTTTGTTTTTCCCCCCTCCAAGCATTTTAAGCAGACAAGGCATAAATATTCATGAGTGATAGGAAAGCTAGCTAGAGAGAAGTTGTGGTAGAGAAAATGATTCTGTGAAATTTTTATAGCCCAGCCATTACTCTTAACAGAAAACAGTACATCAGATGTCAAATCTGCCATCCTCAACAATGGATGCCCATTTTCTTTTTTAAAAAAATATATTTGTATTGATTGCAGAGAGGAAGGGAGAGGGAGAGAGAGATAGAAACATCACTGATGAGAGAGAATTGTTGATCGGCTGCCTCCTGCACGCCCCCTACTGGGGATCCAGCCTGCAACCTAGGCATGTGCCCTGATGGGAATCAAACCCGCGACCCTTCAGTCTACAGGCCGACGCTCTATCCACTGAGCCAAGCCAGCTAGGGCCAGATGCCCATTTTCTGGGGAGAGAGAGGTCTCTGTCCCGCCAACGTTTCCGCTGTGTTTTCCAGAGTCCCCTTCCCTCGCCCGTCGCAGTTTCTTTATTCAGGAGCCAGAGGTTGTCCTTTCTGTGGAGAATGGACCTCACTGACCCCATGTCTGTGGAACCCACTGAGTGATCGTTCGATGCATATATACATATATTATAACTAGAATTGGAAGACTGATTTGTAAGTTCCTTCTCATGTCACAGTGTGAACCCCAGGAAATGGCTGGATGAGGTTAGGAACCAAGCGAAGTCTGGGTCAGATACACTCAGTGCCTGGGGCTGGGGTCATGGGATCCTTCAGGTGGATCAGCATAAACCCAATTGACCCACCTGAAGGTTATAACCATGACCTTGGCCTCTTTGGCAAAGTGTCTTAACACCTGGGGCTGAGCCTGGCACAGTGAGTGCTTAGTAAACCATTTGCGTTAGTGAAGGTTTTTGCATGTTCTGCCATCACCACTCTGCTCAAGGAGCCAACAGACTAATGCCATTGATATGCAAATGTTTACCCACTATGTTTCAGTCTGTTTAAAATAACTGTTCAAATGACTCACTAATTGTCCATGAGAATAAACCATGTAACAATTCCACAATTTTTTTTTAAATCTTAACATCAGGGAGGGAGGCTGGGAGGAAGGGAGGAAAGAAGGAAAGGGGAGGGGGAAGTTAAATACATTCCTTAAATCTGCTATAGCTTAACTGGCTTATAAGAATTTTGCTCTGATTTCTCAGGAGAGGGAGTCAAATTTCTCACAAATGACCAATAAGCAGTTCCACCATTTTCTCTCTGATTCTCCCTGCTATTCTAACAAATTCCACTCCTTCCCTGCCTATCCGCCAGATTGCCACTCTGTGGAGCATCTACTTTATGCTGACTACTCTGCTCAATGTTTTCATACTTCTCATTGAATCCTCCTAGCAAACCTGTGGAGACGGGGCTTATAAGTCCCCACCTTGCAGACGAGGAAACCGAGACTGGAGAACATATGTGGCTTCAGAGCTGGGAATCAAACTGCTCTGTGGGGTTCCTGCTTTTTCCCAGTTTCCAGTATTTCTCTCTTCAGGAAGGTACAGGGTGGCAGACTTGACCCCTTAATGTTTTGTCTGCTTCTCTTCTCTGAGAGAACAACCGGCTGCATTTTAATTGGCTCGGGTGACAACTTTACTGAAAGCATCTTCTTTAAACTTTATCTTCAAAACGCTGCAAGATCCTTTTTCTTTCTTTGCTGAAAAGTGCCACTTTCCCAGAGAATTCAGAGAGAAATTTGCCCAGATAACTGATAACGCCTTGGCGGGTACTAAAGCACACCTCTCATTGCAGACATTTCATTTTTATTTGTGCTTCAATTATTGAAAAGTTTCCATTGTCCGGCTTATGTGACTTCATCAGTGATGGCATCTGAGGCAGATGCCAATCCATTAACACCAGTGGGACAATTTTCTCTTTCCCAGTTTTACGCTGGTAAATACGACTGTAGGAGTGGATTTCATCAGGGAGCAAATTATGTTCTTCCATTGGAGGCCCCATTGAACCACAAGCCACTTTCCATGTTCCTCCAAGATTTTACTGATGAAAAATAGGTGGGAATTAAGTAGGTAACCAATTTCTTGATTTTTTTTTCCTCTCTCAAAATGTATGCTGTGGCCTCAGATGGACTTAGATGCACACAGCTACCTTTATCCTCACGATTTATGATGTGACTGTACACACAACCAGTCTAAAAATACCATGACTGCTCATCTGAAATTCTAAGTTTCCTGGTGAGATACAAGTCGCCTGGTCTGCTTCTATCAGCGACTCGGGTTTGAACCACAGGCGTGAGCATCTGTAACTGCGGTAACAGGCAGGGGGTAAATAATGCATTTTCAGGAGAGAACCTTATTTTGTTGCAATTTTAGAATGCATTCCCAATATTAGAGGCCTGCAAATGTAATCTTAATTTCTTCCGTGATTTTCTCTTTAAGATTCTCCATGGATCCCCCGAGTCAAGAAAATGAGTAGTTTATCATCTGCCTGATCAACAATGGCTGAGTTCACCCACGTTGCCTCATCCGTTTCCTTCCATCAGATCAGGACTAGATTTTAATTTTTCATGAAGAGTGAAACTGTGGCTTTTTACATGGCCAGATAACTGGGGTAATCGGCTCACACACAGTAATGCAGTTTCGGCTGGAGGCTCCCGAGGCCACTGAGCTGCCCTCAATTGTGGAATGGAAAGGACGCTGCCTTCTCAGGTGGAGGGGGGGCAGGAACTTGGGGGGATAGGGGAGGGATGTACACGTAGCATGGAGACCAGCCACATCCCACCCACAGGGCAGCCCATGGGTGAGTCTTGAAAGTATACAGCTAAAAGTCATTCCTTCTGTCTCAAATCTTTGAATATTTTCCACGTGAAGTGAAATTATTTGGATAATTCTTTAAGTAAAACAAAAATGTCCAATGCTGGGGAAAGCATCTAGAGAAGTTTAAATAAAATAGAAATGTTGAAAAAAATTCTGAACTCCTTGTTACATGTTCTTGTATTGTCTCATGTTATTTCCTTCATAGCACACTTACCAGTACCTAACACTTGTAAGTTTGTTCACTTGCTAATTGTCTCCCTCCACTGCAATGGTGGTCCCATGGAGACAGGGGCCTTCTGTGTCTTGCTCACTGCAGGCTCCCAGGGTTCAGACCAGTGCCAGGCACACAGAAGGAGCAAAATACGTGTTTGCTTGGGTCAATGAATGAACTGGGAGTCACCAGCCTGAGTCTAGCCTGACTCCACTGATGACTTAACTGTAACAGGGTATCTGAGACCCACTTCATTTCCATCCAAAGAGAATGATACTATAGCCAATAAATGGAAACCACCCAGATCTTCCTCAACTAGTGGATGGTTGAACAAAATGTGGTACATAGGATGCTGTAGGATTCAGCAATGAAAAGAAATGAGGTTCTGATACACAGAAGAACTTCAAGAACATTTGCTCAGTGAAAGAAGCCAGACCCACTAGGCCACAAATTTATTTTTAGTCCACCTATATGAAATGTCTAGAAGAGGCAGATCTATAGGCAGAAAGTGGATTAGTGTCTACAAATGGGCATGAGGTTTCTTTTGGGGGTGATGATGGAAACCTTCTAAAATTAGATTGCAGTAATAGTTGCACAGTTCTGTAAATATAATAAAACCATTGAATTGTACAGTAAACACGGATGAGTTTTATGGTATGTAAATTTATCTCAATAAAGATGTTTAAAAAAATGAAATACTCCTGCATCAAATAATCAGAGGAAAAAAGCCTCAAGTCTATTGACCACACAGACAGAGTTTTGGTCAAACTAGAGATAACATCTAGGCCTCAGTTGTGTTTCAGCTCCAGACCCAGTTAGCAGCAAGGCCAGGTAGGACAATGCCATGGCTGACACCAGGACCAGCTACGATGACGAATGAGCCCCTGCCCTGACGCCAACCAATCAGCAGAGACCACAACCCTGAGGAGACACACCTGGAAAGCTGATGAATATTCTATTGAGACCCTCCCCTGAGACCTCCAGAGTAAAGGCCTCAAGAGCTGGTCACAAGCTCCAGTCACGGGTCTCATGATCATGGCTCTATGTGGGAGCTGGGTAAGGAGACACTGCTGGAGCTGGGTAACCTCTGGCTGCCAGGGCTTGCACCCTGCACCCACAGGCTTCTAGTGGACTGGTTTCACCAGTGGGAAAAACACCAGCCATTGAGTTAAACAGAAGCAGGATTCTATCAGCATCATGGCACTGTCTTTGAAAGGAACCCGTGCAACATTTCCAATTTCAAGATGGTCGCCTGAGCTATGTAAATGAGACTTCCTCCACCTTTCTCCTTTTCTCACTGGGTTTTTTTATTTACTTTTTTAACCTGGACATGACACACTAAAGGACCTGACAGAAATAGAACCGAAGGCGTTCTAAAATGACAAACCGCAGGGTCCAGGATGCTCACAGCATCCATGGCACCTGCCCTTGATATCTGGTGGATGGGATCATTCGGGCGCGAATCTAGGAGCCCAAGTACTGGAAAGAGGAGTGCTTGGGACTTACGGCTGAACTTGTAATCAATGAAGCCATGGAGTTCAGGTTTGTGGGAGTCATCTACGGTGGCAACATAAAGCCAGCTCCCTTTCTGTGTTTGACCTTGAGGATGCTTCAGATTCCACTGGAGAAGGATCTCATTGTTGGGTTTATAAAAAATGAAGACTTCAAGTATATCCACATGTTGGGAGCACTTTACATGAGGCCAACAGGCACTGCAATTGATTGGAGCCACTACAAGTACTTGGAGCCTCTGTACAATGACTGTAGAAGAATTAAGAGCCAGAACCAAAGTGGGAAGTTCGAACTGGTGCACGTAGATGAGTTCATTGATGAACTGCTCACAGTGAGAGAGTCTGATATCATTCTGGCCCGGCCATAGGAACACCGTGTGCCTGAGCAAGCCGCGCGAGTGGAGCCTCGGGTTAGCGCTCTAGACAAGGACGTGGATGAGGTGGAATCCAGTGAAGAGGAGGAGGAGAAATTGGACAGGGTACCATTACCTGATCACCACCAGAGAAGCTACTGAGACTTGGACCAGCCCCGTTGTTCTCCCACACTGTGCTGTAGGAGAAGGAGGAGCCCCCTCCCCCCCTCCCCCGCCAAACACACACTGAGAGAAGCATCAGAGCCGGAGTCCAAGAGGGCATGGCAGCATCCTGTTCCAAGTCCCCGGGTCATCACCACAGTCGCAGGCATGGAGCCACTCAAAATCTCCTGGAAGGCCTAAGAAAAGCCACTGAAGAGCCGGAGAGAGAATGAGGAATAGGCTCAGTTTGGCTTGAGTCCATGGCCTCCTGCAGATATGAAGGCATCTCTCCAGGTGGAAGGATTAAGGTCCACTCCTGAGGCAGCTATGAGAATATGTGTGTGTGTTTTTTTTAACCTAAAAGTTTCTCCACTTTATTTTTTAAATGAAAGAGGAGCTGAGTTTTGTGTCTCTCTTTGAATCCTAATCCATGTTTGAGGGATAATGGTCCCTAGGGGCTGCTTTTGAATCCTTTATAAAACCAACATTGAGGATTTGAGGGGTGGAGGGTATGAATGACCAGGAGAGGATATGACCACCTAGTGACCTTTTTGTTATTAAAGTTAATACACCATTTTCAAAAAAATAAACACACTCAGATGCCTGACAAAAATGAAAGACTACCTGTGTGCCATGAGTTCTTTCTGTGGTCTTTGGGAAATGCATACAGGTGTAGCTACTATGCCTTTCATCTCCTTAAACAAAATAAACTACGTACAAGACTCAAAAATTGTTTTTGAACAAAGAAGGTGACACTCTTCCCTCCTTCTCCATGAGGATCAAATGGGACAATGTTTATCAAAGCGTTTGACACATAAAGCGAGAAAAAACTGGTGTGCATCTGATGGAATCCCGCACTGCTGACCACAGCTGCGCACCCCCCCCCCCCCCCCCCCCCCCGCCACACACACAGAGCAAACAGTGCGGGGACACCGATGCTGGAGCTCGATGCCTGGGTTTGAAGCTAAGCTCTGCCATCTACTGGCCCCAGGATCTTGGGCAAATGACTTCACCTCTGTAAGCCTTAGTTTCCTCATCTGTAAAATGGGAATTTTAATATCGATCTCATTGTCTCCCATCTGAACCTGGTGCAGAGTAAGCCCTGTATAAGTACAGGTGGGGCAAAAGTAGGTTTACAGTTGTGAGTATGGGAAACAGAGTTTATTCTTGTATTATTATTTATCAATTATTGTATTATTTTCTATACAAACAACTGTAAACCTACCTTGGCCCCACCCTGCATTTGCCATTACTACTATTTGAGTTTCTCAGTGAGACTGAAAAGCCAAATGCCACCAAAGTGCTCGCACAGCCATCTTACTGCACCAACGGCCAGAACATCGCTCCAAGTGATGGCTGGAAAAGTAAAGCGCTTTCAAATTCACCAAGGTTTGCTTTGGGAGGCATTCTCTCATTTGTCCTTCGCCACCCCCTTGCCCTGATAATGCCTGGCTTGGGTCAAGTTAACCTTGGGCCAACTTAAATGCATGTCTACCAGTAGCCGCAGCTGCTGGATAGCAGGTGAGAGGGCCTGTGTGTGTGAGTGCTGGGGGCCAGCGTCTCCTCTGTACCAGTCTTTCTGCTGTGTTTTCTCCAGTGATGCCTCTCTTAGAATCTCACATCTAATCCTTAAGCCTCTGCTCTCAGATGACCTTCCACATGACCCTGAAGAAATGCTTCGTTAGATGATGAGCCTCTGTTTTCCCGGGAAGAAAAACTTGATGTTTACTTCCTTTGTTCACTTCGGCAACACATACACTAAATGAGATTTCTCTCCCGAAGGTTTTACCCCTGACCTAGCAGCAGGCCGTGCACATCACAGTTGAGACCTGGGGGGAGGGGGGGAGACGAGCCAGACCATGACACAGACGCAGTCCCGGCAATCCCAGATGCCCCCGAAGTCCAGGCTGCAGGGACAGTGGCCACTGCCTAATAAGCTTAATGAGCAGCCCGGCGGCAGCGGCGGGGGCCACAATGTTTGCTGAGCACATTCTGAGAGCAGGCCTACGTCTGGTGCCTGCACAAGCAACGAGCATGGGGCCCAGGTATTTGGGCCTTTAATCCCTGCTTGGGGTTTGGGTTGTCCGTTTCCTTCCTCCCTCCCTCCCTCCCTCCCTCCCTCCCTCCCTCCCTCCCTCCCTTCCTTCCTTCCTTCCTCCCTCACCCGCAGATACATTTTTTATTGATTTTTAGAGAGAGAGGAAGAGAGAGAGAGAGAGAAGTATCAATCACTTGCCTCCCATAGGCACCCTGACTGGAGATTGGACCTGCAACCTAGGTATGTGCCCTGGCCAATAATCAAACCCACAACCTTTTGGCGTACAGGACGATGCTCCAACCAACTGAGCCCCCCAGCAGGGCCTAGGTTTTGGTTCTGATCCTAACCACTCCTGAGCTTCCAAGCACTGCTGTGGAAGGACTCTCATCACAGGTGCTAAGCCACTCAGCTCGAAAGAACATTTTCTTTGTTCATTCATTCAGCAAATGTTTGTGAATGCCCCCTGTGGGCCAGGCTCTGTGTCACTGCCTGGATTTGCAAGGGTGAAAGGCCAGACACAGTCCCTACAAGCAGGGAGTGATCCAGAATTGACCCACCACGAGGAGGGAACGTTCCGCTCCTAGGACAGCAGCCTAACGCAAGGAGGATGGCGGGGCGCGGGGGGGGGGGGGGGCGCGGGAGGAGGGCTGCAAACTTCTGACTCCTGTCCTCGGCACCTAGGAGGGCACCCCTACAGCAACAAACCCCGAGCACAGGCAGAGAGAACTGGATCCCAGCTCCTGGGGATAATGGGTCTGGAGAGCAAGGGAGAGAGGGAGGGAGGAGGGAGGGAGGGGGGGCAGCTGACTCCGGGTGGAAAGGGGAGACATCCGAGAAAGACGAGCAGGACCACAGCCAGGCAGTCCGCCTGCACACGCAGCCCCAGTTTCACTAAAAACGAATGCTAATCGACGAAGGGGGGAAAAATGCCACGCGAGTTGTTTGTTTGAAAAAGAACAAGGGAGCCCAGACTGCAATGCCAAGAGACGCAAACTCAGATCCAGGCTTCTGGCTGGCACTGCTCCGGCTCGGGCTGCGGAGCGACACTGACGGCACGCCGCCGCTGAGGACAGCGCGGGAGGGAGACCGTTAACAATGGCCAGGCTCCCGGGAAACATCGCCGGCGAGGGTGGGGGCTGCGCAGGGGTCAGTCTGGCTCAGCCCTGATTGTCACAGGCCCTGAGAAGCCACAGGAGTGGCCGGCTTCCAGAGAACGCTGCAGGGGCTAACACAGGCTGACCCCCTGCCTTGTCCATTGGTGCCCATCACTTCCTGCCAGGCAACCAGCTGGCTGCCCAGAGCAGGGCCCTGCAGCTCACCCTTAGTCCGAGTGGGAACACAGATTTATAGGCCCAGCTGTCAAGAGAGTGAGCGGGAGCAAGCAGGCTCCCCCACTACAGCACACAGCCAGGAGGGTCGGAGGGGAGGAGAAGATGGTTTGTGTGAGGGTAGGGGGTCCCAAGGCCTCCCTTGAAGGGCAGAGGTTTGGGGATCCCTCAGCCAGTGTAAGGGTCAGCTTCAATTTGTCAAAAGGAGGGAGGCTCAGAGTAGGCCCACCTGGGGCTGTGTGCCCTGGGAAGGCAGCCCCTCTGGCCCCATGCAGGTAACCCACGGGGGCTGCACAGAGACCTGAGGGTCTCGTGGACACTCCATCTTCAGAGAAAGCCAAGCAGCCGGCAAAGGCTGTGTACACACGCCTCCACACATGTGCACCCCACAGTGAGCCCTCGCTCAGCGCCCACCCCAACAAAAAGGCTGGTATATGCTGGATGGGGCCTTGACTGCACTCTCTCCTAAAGCCAGACCTTCTAAGACCATCCGAGTCACCTATGGATGGGCTAGCCGTCCTCATCATGGACCAGACCCCCCTGACCCTGGCCCCGGACGGGCCTCATTACTTAGCTTACAGGCGAAGGCCAGTTCACCAGCCAGCCTTTCCCCTCCTCACAGAGCTTCTCACCACCAGGTTTCGTGGTTCAGCAAGGTGCCTGCGGGGCACGGTAGTGGAGGCCAGGAGGCTCCAGGGCAGGTGGGAGCCTCTGGGCAGAGGCAGACGGGGGGTCAGCAGAAGATGAAACCCTTTCCTGCTGTCAATCCTGCCACACAGCCCACAGGACGCCTCCTTAGCCCCCTCCCAAACCATCTGAACTAGAGGTACTGGCTGCAGTTTCCACCCCCTCCAGCTTCTCCCTGCAGCCTGCTAGGCCTCCCAGCAAGAATGTCCACTCCCATTATTTCCCTTTGGCCCCTCGCCCCCCTCATCCCCACTCCAAATTCCCAGCATCCATCACTCTCCAGCCAAGTGGCTGCTTCAGTGTCCACTAACCGGGCTCTGCTGTCCCTTGCCCCCTGTCCACCCTCTCCCAGATGAACCTCTGCCCAGGTCGTAGGTCCATGCAGGTCCTCTGTCCCCTGGGTGTGGCACCTTTTCTGCTGCATAGCAACCTGGGCAATTTCTCTATCTCCCAGGCATGGACCCTTGAAGTGAATGAAAGTCAGCAGCGGAAGTGATGTATCACACACTCCGAGCCCCCTCTCTGCAGAGACTAGAAATGTAGGAAGAAGACTGCTTTCTGAGGAGGATGTTTCTCTCACAGGCCTCCTTGCATAGAACTTTGAAGACAACACTGGAAGAAAGGCCACTTCCACTGCACAAATTGGGCTTTAAAAAAACCCACAAAACTAGAAATAATTGAAATTCCTGTTTCTTCACTAACCAAGAAAGGAAGAGTAGAAGACACCCGCTAGCTTACATGTGAGGGGAACTCTGTTCTACGTTGATGAGAACCATCACGTGTCAAAGAAAAGCAAGCCTCGTGTGAGGCTTAGAACAGCTCACCTGAGAGTCCCCACCCTCTGCCGGCCCAGAAAGAGAACCGCCTCCACTACCCAGACCTCCCCGGCTTTCTCTGCACCCCGAGGTGGCTCTTCCCAGACACTGCTCAGTGACACTGTCTACCGTCCCTTACGTGAGAACGCAGTGACAAGAGCCTGGTGCCGGCATTCGGGACACTGCAAATCTAGTCCCGGCTGACGTCAGCATGAGGCCCTGTGTCCCCCTCTGTAAAGTGGGGATGTCCCTGTCTTACTTCGCATGGTTGTCATCGGGATAAGTTGAGGTCCTGAGCGTGATGGCTAGAGCTCCCTGCATGCAAACAGCTTGTATTTATTAAGTAACAATTCTTATTGCTGCAGGAAGATGCTTTGAATTCAGGCTAACTCTCATTTAGGGATGATTTGCAGGCTACCTTCACCCAGAGAACTTTCCTGGCTCCTCTCTTGTTTTTATCTCTTTGTCAAGGATTTCAATACATTTATATTACCCTGGATAGTAGCTGTGAATTTTGGTATAAAAATGAAATGTGACTGCCTCAGATAGTGCCACTTCTCTACCCAGAAAAAAACAACAACCTATCTGTAAGACATTGCAGAGCATCAAGGGTTTGTCTCCGGCCACAGAGGGGACCCTGCAGCAGCTCCGCAGGGGGAACACGGTCCTCTTACTGAGCATGTGCTTTGGAATAAGTACGGAGCCAGCGCGCACATTCACAGCCGGCTCTTGGGAGCAGGTGCTAAAGAACTGTCTGCCTGGAGACTCATAGAGGAGGCAGGAAGGAGCCCTTCATGGGCAGCTAATGGCGCTGATTCCCATGCAACCGAACCTCACCACTTCTGGTTCGTCGGGAGGGTGGCCAGCTGTGTGTGCAACGGCTGACTTTGGGAACACTGAAAGTGAGGTCTAATTTAATTTCCGTTTTGCAGCCACTCAAACTAGAAATGGCCAGGACTTGCTGCTCTGCAGAGGTCCTTTAAGAGGCAAATGACTCATCATCAGCACATTCCTAGCAAATATGCGAGTGAAAGCAGCCAGGGCAGCAGCAAATAAGTTGTCTTAGCGGGTTGCGGGGCAGACACAGGCTCTGCCGCAGGCTTGCTGACAATACTCAGAGTCTCAGCAAACACTGGGTGCCTGGAAAACTCAGCCAGGCATCAAGAGACTGTGGGTGAGAGAGGCTGAATGGCTCAGCTCTGCCGTCCATGGGCACACGTTGGTCCTGAACCCATTACCTAAGTGCAGGAGGCAAACTCTCCCACAGGTGGCAAACACTCTTTTCTCCAATTCTGGACGATGTGGCTGTCTTCCTGTGGGTAAATGGACATATTCCCAAGGTGAGCAGGATGTACCTGTCACTAGAAGTACTTGCAATCACAGCAGGATTAGCTCACACTCATGAACATGTAATCTTCATGTAGCCATCAGTAACTCACGGGCTCGAGGAAGAGAAAGAGGGAGCAAGCGGGTGTGTGTGTGTGTGTGTGTGTGTGTGAGAGAGAGAGAGAGAGAGAGAGCGAGAGAGAGAGAGAGAGAGAGAGAGAGAGAGAGAGAGAGGCTGACCAAGATAGCAAAGAAGAGAGACTATGAGAGTATAAGAGAGACCTAAAGAGAAGAGAGAAAGAGGAGGGGGTACAGGGAGAGAAGAAGAGACCAAAATGGAGCAAGTAAGACAGACCTTGAGAGAGATATACAGACAGAGAGAGACTGAGAGACTGACGGAGAGACCAAGGAGGGGAGGGAGGGTGGGACAAAGAGAGAGGTTGGTTTCTCTAAGGTACAGGAGAAAGGGACATCATCCTAGCAAGCATGCCCTTCCCTGTCTGTCCTTCAGTTTTAAAACCCGCTCAATCACCAACCACGTTTCAAACTGCTTTTGAGTAGGTAAGCTGAGAAAAATGTGTTTCCCTAAAACCCAGCACCCCACACCAGGCACTCCCGGTGACCACCACCGCTGATGGGCATGCTGCTGGGAGAGCCCCCCCCCCCCCCAGCTCCTGGTCCCCAGTGAGGGGGCTGAGGCCACAGCCAGGAGAGGGAGAGGGTCAGCCTTAGGAGGGCCGGGGAGTCTCAGAGCTGGAGCTGGCCGGGGCGGGCGGAGCGGGGAAGGAGGTTTGGACCACGCTGTCTTCAGCACTACATCCGTATCGAAGCGCCACCAACTCAGGCGAAGTAATATTATCTGCACTTGACTGGTGAGGAAATGGAGGCTCAGGCAGGATAACTTGCTCCAAGTTGTGTAGCCAGTAGGAGGAGGATTGGGGACTTCAGGACACCTGCACGAGGCCCCTGACGCCTGCCTCCCAAGGACAGAACTGAGCTTTGTCAGGATTTCAACCCACTTACATTGCCCTGATGGTAGCTGGGTCTGGGGAAGTGGGTAAAACCCTGGAACCCAATACAGCAGCGAACCACGTAGAAGAGCTGGCAGAGGCTGCGCAGAGCAGGCGGACGCCAACCACGTCCTTGGCACCCTGTGAGCTCTGGGCTTTTCACCACGGGAGCACAGGGAGGCCGGGCACGGAACTCTTGGTCTCACTGCCCACGTCGTGCCTTCGCTCCTGTCTACACCCTGCCCTCCCCTGGTGGCCCAGCTCAGGACGATCGCACACGGGAAAGGGCAGACACCCACAATTTATGCTGCCGCCTGTTTGGTATTCTCATCCTCCCGAAGTCTGAGCTGTCACCATCTTTCCTTGCAGATGATAGAGCATGAGCTACTCTGAGGTTAAGCATCACTCACGGGGGCCCCGGGATACAGGATGACAGGGTGCCCGCTTTACTGAACTGTTCTGCTGGCGGTCTATCTCTGTGACCTCAGATAAGCCTCTGCTGCTGAGCCTCAGGTCTCCGCTATTAAATGTAAAATTCCAACCTTATCAGGTCGTGGTGAGCATGCCCTGAGCGGGTGATGTAAACAGTTTAGCACCGGCCCTAGTAGATGGCACGTCCTCACTCAGAAAGGAGAGTTAGCCCTGGGAGGAGGCTGCATCCCCCTCTGTGGGTGCTACCACATGCACAGGACCCCACCTCGCCATTCCTTG
This sequence comes from Cnephaeus nilssonii, assembly GCF_951640355.1. Taxonomy (NCBI): domain Eukaryota; kingdom Metazoa; phylum Chordata; class Mammalia; order Chiroptera; family Vespertilionidae; genus Cnephaeus; species Cnephaeus nilssonii. The sequence goes on from NC_137076.1 coordinate 75,150,379, forward strand.
CCATCTCCGTGGCCTCCACAGAGCCTCAGCAAAGGGCTGGCACCTCGGACCTCTCTGATCTCTGAAACATCCCGGGAGACCTGGTCTGCCTCTAGCCCTGCGGCTGTGGGCCTTGGACTCACCATCGCTAGGGCCTAGTGTAGAGCGTGAGGTCCAAAAGCAATGGTCCAGTCAAGCACCATCATTTTACAGATGGGAACGCTGATGCTCCAAGATGGAAGGGCTGGCGCCTCACACAAAGATAGTTAAGGAACTAGAAGTCAGACCTCTTCCCACACAGCTGTGTGTATAAGGACTGGAAGCTAAACTAGAAAATCTACATATATATATATATATATAAGATGTATAGATTTTTTATTGGTGTTTTATAATTTTAATTTTGTTGATATAATTAACTTGTGTTATTTAGGATTTTTAGGAAGACTAGGACAGATGAGAGACACCATCTTTTTGGTAAGAAACCAACACAGATTAATGATGGAGCACTTCCTTCCATGTGTAGAGTGGAGATCATGTGCGTATCTCTGGTTAAGAGATGTTATTAAAAATGTAGATTTGGAAGAAAGATTCCCAAACCATTGCCAGTTTTCATTACCGAGGAAAATGAAAACACTGAAGCAAGGACGTCCTTAGGGGAGTGGGGGGTCAGTGCTAGGCTGGGAATGCATACGGGTGCTTCAGAGGACCCACCTTTACCCTAATCTCAGAGGCCCCAGGACGCTCCCCATCTCCAAGTGAGGTACCTCACCCCTAACCCTGCCCCTCTGGCATCTGGTCCTCCTTCTGGAGGCGGCTTGTCAGACATTCACGGAGTGTGGGAACCTGGAGCTCCTGCTTAGGGCCTGCCCAGAAAGCCATCTCGCCAAGCCCCGCTGGGCAGAAGGCCGGGGCTGGGAGTGGGTGTGTACCGGTGTTGATTAAGCACAACTGGCCCCCTGGAAACTTGGCTTCTTCCTGTTTTGGAATCGTGTCCTGACACGGGGTGCTCCCAATCAGGCCCAGCAGCATCCAGGATTCTTAAGAGTAACGTCAAACTCTGGACCTCTGAAACGAAGGGGAACCCACTTTCAGCTCAGCTCTGGGGCAGGCCCCTCAAGGGAACCCACTTTTAGCTCAGCCTGGTCCACTGTGGAAACCTGGTTCCTGTTCAGAAACGCTCATTGTGCCGAGTGCTGGGCAGGGCCAGGTGTGAGGGAGGGAGGGCCTAACCAGCATGGCACAGTAATAACTGTGTGCACATGGCTGCTTATGCAAGGGCCTTTCACTGTGACCATCTCAGGCAGCATGGAGGGAGGCCTCCATTACCAAGTGAGGATTCCTCAGGTGTCTTGAGGCCCCACCCGGAAGGCTCCATCACCTCGGACGTTGTCCATGCCCTCAGGAGAACCTCAGGCTGAGACTCCCGAAATGTTCTCAGATGAGATCACCAGCTCAGGGACTAATGTTGGTTCTGGGAGAAAACTTCCCTTTTAGAATAAGCACATACAGCACACTGTGTCTGGACAATGAATATATACTATACCGACCCCGAAATAACCCCTATCTATCTTCTCAGCTCCATGTTGCCCAAGGGGGTCCCCTGACTCTGTTAGCATGGCCCTGAGCCCTCCCGGAGGGTTGACAAAGGACAAGCAGCCACTCATCACTGACGACCGAACAGATGCTCATGCACGCAGGGCAGGTCAAAGGCCTACCCCTGCCCGAAAGCAAGTCTCTAGCCTGACCGCTGCGACCAATGACATCATTGCCCACAGCTCACCCCTCTGCCAGGAAATGCCTGTTTTCATGCTAAATTTGACCCCCAGGGACCATCATCTCATTCTAGGTCTTAGTGCAAGAAGACATCCTCTTCTTTGTCAAATTTGTTTCTCTTTTTAACTTTTATTTACCTGTCCTGGTTTAGGTGTATTCACCTCCCATCCTTTATGCAAGTCACCTCTCATTCTTTTTTTTTTTTCCTCATTCATGTTTTTGTTTTGCTTTAAAAAAAATGACATGGTACCATAAAAAAGTGAAGGAAGGAAGGACTGCATGGACGTGTTTTGCTCAGGTCTCACAGAGTGCCACCAGTGAGCTATATGATTATGCTTTTACTTGGCTTCATTTTTTTCTACTTTTCCTGCCTTCTATTGAATTGGTTTAGTGTTATTTATCCAACCCCCCTTTTCCACTCTTCTAGATTAGAAATTATATTCTATTTCTCTTCTTTTATAGGTTACCCTTAAAATTTTAATATCCATTTTGACTTAAAATCTAAAATTTATTAAGGCCTGTTATCTTCTCAAATAACACAAAATCATAAAATGTTTTAGTACTGGTCATCATTATCACCTCCCATCTCATATTTAAACTCCCCTAAAGTAATCATCTTATTATTGCTGTTTTTCTACAGGCATTGCTTACTATAGTCACCCATATATTTTCCTACTAGCCTTTCTACCAATAATTTTTGTGTTCCATATTATTTTCTGGGCTCAATTGCCTTCTTCAGTAGTTTGTTCAGACAGGGTTTGTGAATGATAACCTCTCAAATCTTTGTCAGGAAGTATCTTTGCTCTCACTCTTGAATAGAGTTCTGAGTTGACTATCTCCTCTCATAATTTGGAAGATTTTATTTGATTGCTTTCTGGCCTCCACTGCTGCTGATACAAAGTTTACAATCAGTAATTGTTCCTTTGTAGTTAATCTATTTTTTCTTTCGGGTTTCTTTTTATCCTTGGTATTCTGCAGTTCACTGTGATATGTAATTTGTATTTATTCTGTTTGGAACTTGGTGCACTCCTTCAGCCTAGGAATTCATTACATCTTCCTTTAATGCTTAATACTTCATTAGCCAGTATTACTTCTAATGTTTCCTCTCTGCCATTCCCTGTATACTTTCCTTATGGACCTCCTATTCTCTCTTCAAAAATCTTAACGATATATTTTAATAAAATCTCTCAATAATATCTTAATATGTTCTCTTAATATCTGATTTATATTTTCCACCTTTGTGTTTCTCTGAATTCTTTCCTGGATAATTTCTTTAGGGGTGTCATCCAGTTCAATAAGTCTCTTTTCAGCTATGTCTAATATGCTTTTACCCATCTGTTGACTTATCAATTTTAATAACATTAATCTCTAGAAATCCTACCTTTCCAAGTTTACCTGTTTTTCCCCCCACCGTACTTCTTTCTTTATAATTCTCTTCTCTTTACTATTCTAACAATTTCAAATGTGAATTTTTAAATAGTCACTTTTACATTGTTTTATTATCCAAAAATTCTGAAGGACTTAATCCTCCAGCATGCTGAGTCTTTTAACTTTTCCTCATGGCAAATTATTTCTTTATGATCTGCAGTTTTATATTCTAGGCTCAGGATTTCTTTTTCCCATGGGCATCCCATACATTCTGGTATGAAAGTAGTCTTTTAAAATGAATATGTTTCTTTACCTGTGTTTCTTCTAAGATCACTAGTGGTTTTACTGACCTGGGACCTACCTTCAAGTTAATTTCTACGTTTAGAATTTCAGCACCATGTAAGTAGTTTAAATTCATATGCCCACACCAACGTGTGAAGCAAACTCCAGCAGATCACAAATTACCAGCCCAGGTGGTAAAATTGTCTTAGTCCCTGGTAGTTCCCCGGGTTTTGTGCTATGTAGAGGCCTTTTGGTATGGTCCAGGGGCAGACTATACTTGCTGTCCTGGCATAGATGTTAAAGTCTCGGCTACCAACATTGATGGCTTATATCTGAGTCTGATATGGTCCCTGAGACCGCAGGGTGCCACAACATTGCTTGTTCACTAATCACTGCCTCTGAGAGTTCTTTGTTCATTTTTGGCACCTAGAAATTCTGCTTACCTTTAGGTTATGACATTTTTAGAAAACAATTTTTTTCCCAAGTAATATTTTAACCAACGTTTATATGTTTGGAGTGGGGATAATGGAGGGTTCTGGTGTCAACGTAGATCATCCTCTGTCAAAAGGTAAATCTTCCAGCCTCGGTATTTGTTTTCTTCTGAGGTAAAAACCAACCCCCAGCTAAGTGTTGCTTCAAACTCCACAAAGTTAAAAGAAGGAAAACTCCAACAGTGAAAAACAGAGCTCTAACATGTGTACTAAGAACTGCAGACCTACTATGTGCCAGACACTGTTCTAAGCGCTTTAGCCATCCTAAGACATTGCTCTCCATAGCTCTCCCTAAAGAGGCCGGCATTATTATCCATTTGACAGTTAAGGAAACTCACAACAGAGAGGCCACACATACGCAGCAGCTATGTGTTTAAGAACATCTAAACAGCAGCAGAATGAGGATTTCATGTGTAAGCAGGGATGACTGAGGATTTCATGTGTAAGAGTCTTGCAACTTTTATCTGCCAGTGGGTTATCCTGCCTAAGATGGCACTGTGGTGATAGCTTTCTCGCGATGCTGTGTTTTACCCATGCGTAATTTAATTTCCTGGAAAGCTCTCCAGCCCAGCATCGCACAGCACAGGAGTGAGTTCACTGACTCACGGGCGCCGTCCCTGATGTCCCGGGGACGCTGGCACACGTGGAATCTCACTCTGGAAATAGAGGCGCAGACATTTTTGGATATTCTGCCAGCACAGAATACATTGACTGGTGGCAGTTTTTGAAGTTAAAATGTTCAACAACTGTGTCCTTAGACCCTGTGGGACTCCTAGCATAGGTTTTGATCAGCTGGGTCTAATTTCATGGGGCTGAAATGTACCTGAAAACTCTGAAATCCTCATGCTGCTTTGAAGAGCGTGGTCTGGTTTATGGACACATTTATTGCCTTTACAACGGTTAGGAGAACGAGGCCTGTGGCCCGAGCCTTGGAAAACCCACAGGTGCGACCCTGCCCTGAACACGCCACCCCAAGCGCAGGGAGGCACGGCTCGCACATCAAGGCATCTTGTGCAAATGCTTTGATCAACCTGGACAGTGGACTGCGTTTTTTCCATCTTCTCAGTCCTTTTTACTTGCAGGTGTTTTTTATTAAATATTTTGACTGTTGAGGCTGTAAACAACTGTCTTCATTTGGAGGCAGAAAACCAAACATATCCGTGTTAAACAAACAAAGCAGATAGGATGGTTCCTGCCTTGACCCATAGCATCGTGATGGAAATCAGTCCAGGGAACAAGCAGCCAGAATCATCTATGAGAAGGATCGGCACAAATGCTAGCCCACGTACAAACCACTGGGACGGAGGGGCTGCAGCTGACGTGGGAGATGGGAGCACGGGCCTTAATGAGCAAGGCCGCGCTTGTGGGGACAGGTCTGAGCTCCCAGAGAAGCTCCGTGGCTAGTTTCCCGGCCGCCCACCGTGACTGCCGTGAGAGAGCAGGGACCTCAGGTGTGGTGAGCACACCTAGGAGGCAGGTGTTCCCATCAGTGAGGGGAATGAAACGAAACTGGAATGTCAGTCCGGGGAAGTAAGAGATAAGCCACACCCTGAAACTGGCACATTTTGGCTTCTCTAACGGATGAGCAAGTAATCCAAGTAACTGAGCTCAAGACCGTGGTGGAGAAGCCTGCTTCAGTCGAAGCCTCATCATTTTGCTGGGTGTCCCTTCTCCAGGGTTTACACATCCCCAGCCCTTTCACAAAGAATCGAACAGCCCCCGGGGCTCTATGGAGAAGTCAGATTCTTACCACAGTCAAGCATGGACAGTGAGTCCTGGGGACAAAGCTTTCTGAAGCATGCCATTGCGGGAGAAAGGTGGGAGCATGTGGGCTGACCAGGAGGAGGGACTGTGATGGCAGTTTCCCTGGAGGAGGAGGCACCTGAGAACTTTTCTTGACGCCCCGTTTGCACAGCCCACCCACTGCTCACTCAGAAGCACATTTGTGAAGGAGGTGAAGACCCTTTGGGAGCGCTGCAGCCTCCTCTCCCAGCCACGCCTGTGCCACCAGGGAGAAGGCTGCTGTGCCTGAAGACTGACCCTCGTGCCACAGACGAGCCCAATGCACAGCCCGCTTAGTGTGGGTTCAGCGGAGAAGTACCTTCTGGGTAAATTCTTCCATGCAAACCTCCTGCCTCTCAACCGTTCTCTAAATCCTGGCTTTCTTGAGAGCATCTCCTACTTAAAAACAAACAAATCATAAAATGTAATAGCCATGCTTTGGTCTGCCTTCCATTTAAAGAGCAAGGGAAGCCTATAGCCATACCACCCTGAACACACCCAATCTTGTCTAAAGAGCCAGGGAAAACATCAGTGGGCGGAACAGACAGGTGCAGGGACTCCTCCAGCAGCAGGAAGGGCATGCACCCCGGCCGGAATCTTGCTCGAGTGTACCAGAGATGTCGGACAGCAGTGTGCTGTGGCCGCCAGCCCCGTGCCAGGTCGGAGGCTGGCGGCTCCTGCACCACAGCTGCATGAGTGACACGCAGAATCTGGGTCTGACAGAGGCGCCGCATGCCTTTTCCTTGGATCACGGGGACTATGACCCCCAAGACTGCCTGGGCTAAACCTCAGGGGGCCGAGGTTTCTTCCCCTGCCCCCTCAGGCAAACAACAATAACAATAATATCACAGCCATAGCTTCCACTGACTGAGCGCCTGCTCCGAGTCAAGCAGTGTTCCAGGGGCGTTCCATTTACTGCTCTGATGACCACAATCCCTCCAGGAGGTAGGCTTTGCTATGTTCATCTTGCATGAGAGTTCAAGGAAGGTGACCTCAGGGTCACACATCTACTTAAGTGGCAGGACAGGGATTGGAACTCACATCATGTGAGTCTGAAGCTCCAAGCCCTGTTCCTCTGTGGTGAGGAAGGGGAGGTCTTGGATAATTTTGTGCTGGACCAACTACCTCACAGCTGGGCTCCATAGCAGTGCCTGTGAGGGCTGAGTCCAGGGGAAAAATTTCTATTTTTTTTCTGCCAACATGTGTCTTCCTTATTTATAGGAAATGCCTTCACAATCACCACGCATGGATGTTTGACAGGGAATATAGGAGCTTCTCCAATCCCCAACGGCCAGCAAGTTCTCAGCACCAACAAATCACACACACACAAACACGCACACACACACACACACACACAAACACGCACACGCACATGCACACACTGCACACGCACACACACACGCACATGCACACACACAGTGGTGTGGCATGAGCACGGACCAGTCAGAGTGGATCTCAGCCATAAATGCTTAGCTCAACCAAATGGCTGCAGACTGGCTAAATGTCAGCCCTTCTCATGGCCGTGTTTTAAAAACCGCACACCGGGGATTGGCTAAGCCGCCCTCATATCACTGTCTAACCTGGTCCTAACAGGGCCAGTTTAAAGCTAGGAAAATAGCTCCGAGATGCATCAGAGGCCAAGTCTTTGCTGAAATCCCTGGAGGGATCGGACCATTTGGCCGGAGCCTTCCCGGCTTCATACATCACTGGGGCCTGGAGGCCTGGGGGGGTGCTAGGAGTCTAGTAACACAGTGGAAGGCTCATCTGGCTGTGGGTCTAAGCAAAGGTCAGCTCCCTCGTGGGGGCTGTGGGCTGGCATCTCCCGGAAGGGCTTCCACAAATTGCAATTGCCAATGGCTGCCCCAAATTCAAACCCGGGAATGAAACAACCTCCCAGGGTTTCAGCTCGGCTTAAAATCTGCTATTCATAACACTGACAACTTGTATGTGCTTCAGTGAAGCACAGCCTTACATGATTTTAAATTCCTTCTGTGACTGAGCAGGGGCTCAGCTGATGAAGGCCGCCTTGGGATTTGGGGCCTCTGACATGCGGCCACGCCGCCCACGCCTCCTTCTCATCCCTTTGAAGTCCTCGAGGCAGCAACAATCTATACCCATCCCCGCCTCCCATGGCACACATTTCAGCTTGATTATGGGATCCTAGAAAGGCCGGGCCTAAATGCTGCCTTCTCATATTTTGTTTGACATACATTTGTTCCATCAGCCAATGTGTAGTTAGTGCCTGTTCTGTGCAAGTCTTAGCTTTACAACTGGACCAGGGGGGCCACACGCCAGGCTGCATATTTCCTTTCTATCACCTCTCATGGGCCAGCCGAGGCCGGGTGGAGAGGCTGTTTCAGAAAATCTGGGAGCATCGAGTAAGTATTTGCTCCGCTGCTGGACCAGGAAGGGAGTTCCCAAGTTGAAGGCTCTTTCATCTCCACCCTTCTCTTCCCCTGGGCTGGCACACTTCCACTTCTGTGAACTCAGGTGACCCGCCCAGCTCCCTGCAAGAAAAGCCGAGCCCTCACTCTGCAGAGAAGGACAAGATGTCCGTGGCGGGTAGCCGACTTGTGCCTGTTCGATACACCAACGCGGCTCAGAGCGGACACTGCAGTTCCCACTTCCTGAGCCTTGGTCTTCGGCTCATCACACCGCCTGACTCTGCCACTGAACGAAGGATTCATGAGACCAAAGTTGTGGGTTCAAGTCCCTGCTCAGAAGAAGCCCTTCCTCTCCCGTCTTCACAGAGTGAGCCACAGGCACAGCTTTGATCCCAAAGGACCCAGGTCGGAGCAGACGTGTCTGGAACTTTGCCTCAGCAGCAAGAAGGCCCAGCCCCCTGACCCGGGGTGTCATGTCGTCTTGGGTTGCAAAGATCAGCATGCAGACACACAAAATAATGAAGGTGTTAATTTTCCCAAGCTTGCAATGCACTCTGAGGCAACTTGACAAAAACAGCCATGTTAAAAACAACAAGCTGATTAGCATATTAACCTTTGAGGATATAAAAGCTGACACAATAACCAAACCCATTTCCAAAAAGGATCTCCTAATGACTACTTCTCCTCTCTAATCTTTCTGGGTAGACAATCAAATGATCACTCAGTATAGTGAAATTCTCCAAAAGAAAGTGCCCGGGAGAGAATAAACTGGACACACAGTGGGAAGCTGTTCTGCTTTCAACATTCCTGCAGAACACAGATACCAACAAGACTCCTTTTGCTTCATAAAAACGTGTGCTTTAACTTCTGAATTGCTTGACATCTCAGGGCGGGGGAGATAAAAGAGAGGCTCTAAGTGCTGTGCAATTTTGGCCATTACTCACCGTGGGAAGCGAGCTCCTGGGAAGATGAAAAGACAGGGCAGGCAGCTCGCAGGCGGCCCTGGGACGGCTGCAGCCTGCACACGGCAGCTCCAGGAGAGCCGCGAGGCATGCGGCCAGCAGGAGAGAGCCACGTCCTCCAATCCAAACGCGCAGGGAGACGGGAGCAATTGGTTACACGCTTCAAATCTTAAGACAAAAATAAACACCAAGAGCGAACTTTCCTCTGCCGATGATGGGAGCACAACATCGGTGGTGTCTGAAGGATGGGAGAGCTCTTTCCCGCTACTGTGCCTTGTACCAACTACCACAGTCAGCCCTGGCAGTAACCTACTGAGCCCGGCCCTCGGGAGAGCGGGCAGCATGGGCCATGGAACAGTTCTGTGTGGCAGGCGGACAATACACTCAAAATTGGGGAAGGGAGGAACAGGGGTGAACTGAGGCCACCCAAGGAGGAGCTCTGGATAGCACCGAATCTATTTTTAGGTATGTTAGAAATGAAACAATTCCCTAAAGGGCATCTTTGGAGACTGAGTGAGGCAGAATTCTAAATGGTCCGTGCCCTGATCCCTGGGACCCGCCATTTCTGTGGTTATGTTATGTTACATGGCATCACTATGGATTGAGTTGTGCCCCTCAAAAATATATATTGACGCTCTAACCTCTAGTACCAGTGAATGTGACTTTATTTGGAAATAGGGTCTTTGCAGATGTATTCAACTTAATGAGGTTGTTAGGATAGGTCCTAATCCAACAGAACTGTCTCTCTCACATCAATGTTTCTCTCTCTCCCCCTTCCTTCCACCCTCTCTGAAAAAGCAATGGAAAAAATATCCTCAGGTGAGGATTAACGAAAAGGAGAGAGGAAGAAAGATATCAAAGTGATCACAGGTAACTCTCCCCCTCAAATTCAAATGGAGATAATTTACAAAATACTAGTAATGCCGGAATCAAAAACAGAGGTTGGTTATAAACAGTGGTGGGCTGATAAGGAAAGTGAGGATGGGGAGCCGGTCCCAATTTGTAGCATTTGCCGATTTCCATGGTGTGAATCCTCCTATATAATAAAAGGGTAATATGCAAATTGACCCTAACGGCAGAACAACCAGAATGACCGCTCGACCAGTCACTATGAGGCGCACTGACCACCTCTCGGTCCCTTTCCCTGGCCGGCAGGCTCCGATCGCCTGATGGTGAATGGGTAACCGGGGGTGAGTGGTGGGGTATGTGGGAGGCGCCAGGCCAAGGCCCCCACCCCACCAGTCACCTCACACACAGAGGGCAACCTGTGGCGGGGGCAGGGCCGGAGAGTGGGCGGGAATGGCTGACCTCTCGGTCCCTTATCCCGGCCGTCAGGCTCCGATAGCCTGATGGTGAAAGGGGAACCGGGGGTGGGTGGCAGCAGGGGGCGGGGCCGGCTGCAGGCAGCCGGGGAAGATGGCCCTGATCACAGACCAGGCCTAGGGACCATACCCGCACACAAATTTCATGTACCGGGAAATTTGATAACTAGTGCTCCTATAATGACCAATTTCAAGCAACTGGCTCAAAAATTCCTGGTAGTTGAACATAAGCTCTGATGAACCAGTGTGAGCTGGCTAGTGAGCACATGCCTGGGGTCACCGAGGCTGAAAGGAGAGAAGCTGCCTTGAAGGGCTGTGGACAGGCTTGGCCTGAGGAGCTGAGAGGCCCAGCCCCAGGGTCCACCCTCCTATGAAGGGGCTCAAAGGCTGTGGCCTTCTCTGAAGACTCTACCCTCGTGCCCCAGACCATTTCAGCCACTTAGGGCTTCTTTGCTGCCCACATGCTAATGATTCCCAAGTCTATCTCTTCGGCCCAGGGCCCTCGGTTGCATTACCATCCTACCCAGCCAGCAGCCCACGTCTCCTTTCCCACAGGCACATCCGGCTCATGGTGAACCAGGGTCCATTTCTGCCCCAAGTCCCGGTGCTCCCCCAGGGTTCCCGTCACAGCATCCAGCGCCTCTGTCCAATTGCAAAAGGCAGAAACACAGGAGCATCCTTGATGTCTTTGCCCTTTCTGCTTTCCATATCCAACAATTCATCATATCTGATCAACGTATGCCTCCAACATAGAAGAAAATAGGTAGATCCACCCATGTCTCCCATCTCCACTATCATTCTATTCCAAACGACTGGCACTGAACTCCTACATTATTGTAGTAGTCCCCTAAATTCTCACAGTCCCCTAAATTCCCACAGTCCCATTCTCTGCAAAAGAGTAATTCATTTAAATCTGCAAGTCTTATCAAGCCATATCCCTGATTAAAAACCACCAATGACCCACCATTATTCTTAGGATAAATCCGACATCCTTAACTGGGGCTCTGAGCGATCTGGTCCCCCCTACCTCTCCTGTGTCACCTGTGCTGCCCCCTCCCTCCCTCTCTAAGTCACTCCAGCTGCTCTTAGCTCCCCAGAGCTGTCATCTCCCTCTCACTCTTCCCTGGGCTCTTTGCTTAATCAACCTTTAAAGCCCTTTCCTCAGGGAAGCTTTCCTGATTCTCAGACTAAGTCAGCCACCCACAGTCCTCTCTCCTTCTCCATCATAGCTCTTTATAAAGTTGCAATCACGTGATTGTCGGTGCAATGATTTGTTTAATGCCTGCTTCCTGCCCCTGAGGGCAGGCTCCCTGTGGGCTTGGCGCTGCCATATCTTCACGATACCAGGATGGCCTCTTGGTGCACAGCGAAGAATATATATATATATTTAAATAACAGCAAATGAAAAATAAGCATTAAGTGGAAAAAATCAGATTATGGAATAGGATGTGCGGGAAGATCCCAGTCTTGTGGAAACAACATACATTTTTTAAGAGATACCAGACTGGATATAAATCAGCATGATGACAAAGACTATCTGTGAGTGGTAGCATTACAAGTCATTTTTGCCTTCCTTTCTACATATTTATAGATTCAAGGTTTTGTGTGTTTTTTTTTTAAACAAAGGACATGTTTTGTTTTTATAATCAGAAAAAACAACTATGACGGGCATTGTTTTCAAACATCAGAACACAAGGGACATCGTGTCCGAAGTCAAAGAGCGGAGGAGGGTGGTGGCCTCGAGCTCCGCTGTGCTGTCAGCGCCACTGGTCACTGAGTGTCCTCCCAGCATGGCCTTGGCACCAGCAGGTCCTCACAGACCCACCTCTGCGTCCCAGAAGGCACCTGCTCCAATGAGGACCGAGGACTAGACTGTCCTGGAGCCTGACTAGCACATAAGAAAGACAGACAGACAGAAGAAATGCCCATCTTTGCAGTTCCTTCTTAGTCAAAGCCCAGGGGAGGTTCCTGGCCATTAGGCAGAATTTTTATTTCCATAGGGATGAAGATATTTTACAATAAATTCTCTCTCTTATTCCTTGGAATGAATTTTTAAAAGAGGGAGTGCATTTGCCACAGCGGCTGATATTTTTTCTGAGCGGATGAGAAACTGCAAGTCTAACATCTCCTGATAACGTAGGGTTCCTCCCAGCAGATGAAACCACGGGAGGTTGTTTATAACATGAATACTCCCGAGGCCTGGAGTCATGGCATCGGGGCTGCTTATCAACATCTGGCAGAAACAAATCAGATGCAAGACAAAATCCAATAAACTACCTCTTCTCGATCCCCATAAAAAATACCCATCCCACTTGCTAGGAAATACAACCTTCAAGTAGATTTATTTAAGGCAAGACGACTGCCGAACCACAGAGGGTGAGCCAGGGGCGACCTGCCAATCCCAATAAAAGGGGGTCTCTTTGGAGCTGGGGAAGAATCTTTAACTTTGGGCAGTCTTCATTGAGTGAAAGATCAAATCAAAGGTGTTATCTAAACCCACCTCTTAAAGAAAATGCTGATAATTATTTTATAAACATAAAAGCTATGTCAATTCATTTATTGTCCAGAGATTTGTGACATGGCAGGGATATGCTCTTAGTTATAAAGTTTTAGTCCAGGCATATCCCCAACTTTAGTTAACAGTCTGTTGGAGCCAAAGGTGAGAGATTTGATTGACACGCTGATGACCTTGTGCCAGGATACAAGTCTATGCACAGAAAGGAGACAATGAGCCATTATTAGCTTCCTACCCATCAGCACAGAGGACTTGATTCAATCAGTTGTCACCCTGAAAAGCCAATAGCTCAACCCTGAGGGAGTGAGGGTACGGACAGGTAAGCACTGATGAACAGGTAGAGAGAGAAGAAAGATCTGAAGCTCATTTGGGTGCACAAGAGGGGATGGGGAACCAGAAGGGGCACTCTGGCTTCTGACTCACCCACCACTTCCTCTGATATCCATGTGACCATCACTCTCAGACTGTTTGCTCACCTGTGTAATGAGCATATCATCTGCCCAGCGTGTTGTGGGGGCAGACGGGACAGAAACACTCTCGGATTGGAGTGCCGAGATGGCACGGAGGTGGAAATCAGGTGAGAACAGAATTGTGTAAGCATCCATCTCTGCTCCCAGGGCCCAGGACAGAGCTGGCACAGTGGGGTCGCCCACTGTGCATTTGTTGGAGGAATGTCTGGCTGAATAAACAAATAGCAAGTATCTCTGCAAGGTTCACGTGAAATAAACTAGCAGGCAATGCAAAACTTGGTTTCATTTTGTTTTGTTAATAACCGTGAACCATGTAGCAGGCTGCCCCCGGCTTCGTACAGTTTTCCCAATCGGGCTGAAAAGAAGTTGGGCCACTGGGTCATTTCTGCAGGTCGATCAGAAGGCTGCTTTGGAACTAGCTCAGAAACTGCCTTCACCATCTCAATGGCCTAATGCTCTTTTTTGAAAGTAACAACACATATGAAAACAAAACAATCTGGCAACGATTTTCAACATGTTGGTCTTTTTCCCGCCACCCTATCATATTCCCATCCCCAGGTGTAAGCTTCCTTCAGACCCAGTAGAGCTGCGCCTGCAATAGTGGGGCCCTCCTCCTGTCCACGGGGCTGCCTATCCCTGAACCTCGCCTCCCCCGGGCTTCTGGACTCTTCTGAGACAGAGCCCTCTCCTCCTTTGCACACACAGCAAAGACCTGGCCAACCTCCTCAGTTCCTCGATGCCATATTCTGTTCAGATTGTTGCTTTTCCTAACTTCCTCTCCTCTGTTCTTTATCCAGAAGAGGCTTTGCCATCCTGGCACCTGCCTCCTCCTCGCTCATTTGTTCATTACAGGCAGCACCCTGAACACCCTCTCAGAGAAGCAAATCACTCTACAAGCACCAATTCATCCCAAGAAAACCTTTTAAAGGACTAGGACCACTGAGTGCTCACTCTCGCTATTCAAACAGTTATTGCTCTTAGCCTAGCAATGTGGCCGTTGGAGCTTTTACTTGTTTTCTTCTGGAAATGATTCATTTCACATCCACAGAGCCCTTCAGTGAAGGAGTGCCCTTGCATCTGGGTTGCTAAACACTCTGAGTGCTTCATTATGGATAATGGGCCTAATGCGGCAACACATGTAAGCCACTAGGAAAAAAGACAAGACACAGAGATAGCTGTGAAGCTGTGCGGTCACTGTGCCAGCCCCACCTCCTGCTTCCCTGGGCAATGCCCACTGGGGGAGGGCCTTGACCTTGAAGCGCCTGCTCTGAACCTGGGCAAGGACCTCAGAAGTCATTCACATGTCAATTGTCTACAGGCCCTGGGGACAAATGTCTGGCACAAATCCCAGATGCCACGATTCATACATGGAGAGCAAAAAAAGATCTGGTCCACTCACCCATCCTTAATAATCGTAGCTAACGTTTGAGGGCCCACTGGATGCCAGGCCCTGTGCCAAGAGATCGATGTACTTACCTCCTTTAATCTGGATAATAACCCTATGAGGCAGTACTAGCCCCATCGTACGGTTAGGGAGGTGAGGCTCAGTGTGGTTAACGAACTTGTCTAAGGGCACAGTTATTCAGTGGCATGGCTGCACGTGGAGCCGAATTTGTCTGACCCCCAATACTAAACTCCTAGTCAGCAAGCTACAGCTTATACCCCCCCGCACACACACACACAACCATGCTACACAAAACAACGTGCTGGCATCACACATGAACAAAAGCCACTGACCCCAGAAGACCGAGTGTTAAGTCAAGCGAGAGTCTGCCCACTTCTCTATTAAAAATTACCTTTCAAACCCCAAGGACTGTGCCAGATGCTCCAAGGTTGGGCTGCAAGCTCGTGTCGTCCAGGGGGCACCTTCCTGTCAGCGTCCCAGGATGAATTTATGACTCTGGAGTCTATCGCTGTGCCTGCCCAGCCATGTCCCTGGCCCTCCAGAGCAGGCCACGCAGGCTTTCAGGAAGATCAATTCTCCCCGCGGAGGGGTAAACCACAGACTCAGCTCCCTACCCAGGTTTCATCTCCTGCTCCCAGAGAACTTGGAGAAAACAAAACACTTTAAAGGCAAAAGGGAACGAAATTTAGTGTGTGTGTTACTGAGGGTGCTGACCTCATTCAACCCCAGAGAGACCTTTCTGGAAGGCAGAAAGCCCCATGCTCCTGTCCTCCTGCTCTGGCGCTGAGTCACAGAATGCACCCAAGAGCAGGGCTGCATCCCGGGGTGTGAGGCTCTGACACACCATCTCCTCTGGCCTCAGCATCCGCCTGAGAAGTGGGGGCATGAAAGCCAGCTATCCACCCTGTGTCCCAAAAAACATGTACCCACGTTGAATAATTATAAAGGCAGTGCTTGTACTTCAACTGCATTTTCAAGCTTCCAGTAGCGTTTTAGGATGACTTTCCTTTGTTCAAAGCTTAGTCTGGCTGAAAAGAGAGAAACACTCATTTTGAGCTACCAGCTGTTAAAGTGTGAATACATGTTTTGGGGACACCCTGTGTTCTAACAGGGCGGAGCTGTTTCTTTCCACAAGTAAGCATCACTTGCTAATTATTATAGGGACAAAAGTCCTTGTTTTCTCTGGTCAGAGAGAACAATGCTCGCCAGCAGTACAAGCAGTGACAATGGACTTCACCTGGACACAGTGGGTGAGAGCAGAGATCCCAGCAGCAGTACATCCTCTGAATATACTGTGCCCCGCCCCCATCCAGATCCCCAGCCCATCAGAGGAGCAGCCAGTGGGGCTGGAAGGTACGCCTGGTTAAACAGAACTACCTGAGCAGAATGCTTCCTGTGACCTGCAGGTAGGAGGGGATCCTCTTGAGCCACCAAGTGGGCAGACCACAAGGACAAAAGCGTCTGAATGCCCTGGCTATTGGCAAACAAGGAGTGGGAGTGGATCACTCCTCTTTCTATGGTGAGTAAAGGACTTAAACCCGGCAGGAGGCGGGGGGCAAAGGAGTGGGGGTGGATGTGGGGGTGGAATCTGCACATCAGAGGAATGTCATCCCCAAGAGCCATATCTGGAAAGGATCTATTTCAGGATTCGGAAGAAACTTTAAGAAAACTTCTGCACCGCAACAGAATTCAAAAAGCCAGGGCTTCTGAGAAGGAAACAGGCATCCATAGAGAAGAGGAATAAATCAAAAGACAAGAGAACATATCAAAACACAACAGAAGAGGACGAAGGCACAACATGCGGAAATCCAAGGTAGGTAGCACAGAAAATGGGCCATCAACAGAGGCGGGAAGTGAATTTGCATAATTAACATCCATGGAGGAGCCAGTAAAGAGCAGAACTGAAATGGTACAAAACTCAGTGACAGGGAAGGCAAGCGTCAGAAGCTTTCCCAGAGCGCAGAGATGGGAGAGCACAGAGGTGTGGGGCAGGCAGCAGAGATCTCCTCCACACACACTTTCCTAAGACAAGCCGGAAGGGTTCCTTATAACACAGTGGAAGAAATCTTTCTCAGAGACCAAAGCACAGATTAAAAGTGTTCACTGTGTTCCAGAAGAAAAAATGCTGACAAATGCATGCCTGTACTTATCCAAACCAAACATCTGCGTAACGAAGATAAAGGAGTGCAAGTGGTTCTAGCATTGTAGCAAGAAAATAAAAGAACAACAAACAGATTTCCCCCAAGGAAACAAAAGCAGCCTCCTTTAGACTTTTTTCTGGACACAAAGTGCTGGGAGATGACGGAGCAATGTCTTCTCAGTTGTAAGGGAAAATAATTTTACTTAAGAAGCATAGCCGGGAAAGTTGTCTTCCGTGTACGAAAGTATTATATTCTTGGATATGCAACATTTCAGACACTGTAATGCTCAGGTGCTCTTCAGAAGCATTACTTGAAAATTTAACATAAATACAACTAACCCAAGAAAGTTGACATTCCTGAAGCTATAACCTTCAACAAGCCATGCAACCTACATAAATGCTATTATTAGTTGATTAGCTAAAAACAACTGTCAACATTTTTTTGAAAGGAAAGACCAAAATATTTTTTTTCAAATTGATTTGGCTCCAAATCCCTAATAAAAACAAAAACGTAAAAGTTTGAGGAGTGGGGAGAGAAATTGGAAACAGAAAGGAGGTTAAAAATTCATTTAAATGAATTAATATTGGGATTCAAAAGACATTCTTTCAATATATTTGAGAAATAGAGAAAGAGGAATTTAAAATGCTCCCAAAGACTTAAAAGATAATCTGTAGGAGATTTAAGAATAGGGAATATACCACATAAAACACTGGAAAATGATAAAATAAAAATTGTTTATAGGGTAAAATACAGAAAGCAAAGAAAGACAAAAGAAGCATAAATTCAGAAAACCAAATAAGCTGAAAGAAGGATTTTCCAATCATGACACATCCTATCTAATAATAGAGTAAAATGTAAATTACCATCACTCCGCTACGCCCACCATTGGGCGGTGGGAGGCTGGGGGGCGGGACTCGGGGTGGCCTATCCAGCCATTGAGAGGCACGGATCCGCTGCCACTGAGGGGGGCGGGACTCCCGCCCCCTGCGACTCTCAACGGCCAGATCGAGGCCAGATCCGCGGCCGCTGAGGGGGCCTGCGCGGACACCCAGCTGCGCCTCTCAACGGCAGGGTAGCCAGGTGTCCGCGGCAGGCCCCCTCAGCGGCCGTTGAGAGGCGCAGGGGGTGGGAGTCCCGCCCCCTGCGCCTCTCAACAGCAGGGTAGCCCCCCTCAGCGGCCACGGACCATCAAAAGCGTGGGAGCTGGGTGCCTGTCCGCTCAGGCACCCAGCTCCCCGTGATCAAAAGCAAAAGTGTGGCAGCTGGATGCCTTTCCGCTCAAGCACCAGGCCTTTCAGAAGCCTCCGCCGCGCTGGAGAGGCACCCAGCTCCCCGTGATCAAAAGCAAAAGCGTGTAGGGGACCCTACACGTGCATGATTCAATCATGCACTGGGCCTCTAGTATTATAATAAACAAAACTAGGTTAAGTCCTCTTGCTCCAAAATGAAAGATTCAGATTGGTTCAACAAAGAGCATCTGCTTTAAAAAAAAATAGGCAAAACAAAGAAAACATAGAAAGATTAAAGATAGACAGGTAAAAATCAGTACTTAAAACAGTGGTTCTCAACCTTTGTAATGCCGCGACCCTTTAATACAGTTCCTCATGTTGTGGTGACCCCCAACCATAAAATTATTTTCGTTGTTACTTCATAACTGTAATTTTGCTACTGTTAATTAATCATAATGTAAATATCTGTGTTTTCCAATGGTCTTAGGCTCTACAGCAGCGGTTCTCAGTGAGCCACCAATGATACAAACTAAAACAACAGCTCAATCTCATGAAAATTTATGCAAAAACCCTAACTAAAAAAATAACAAATTAAGTCCTGCACTATTTTTTTTTACTTCATTTATATTCCATCACCATTATCCTCTCTTCCACCTCCACCCACCCCCTTCCCCACCCACAATCACCACACTGTTGTTCATGTCCATGAGTTCTCTCTCTTTTTTTTGCCCAGCTCCTCCAAACACACACCCCAACCCAATTCCCCAGCCGAGCACCCCCCCCACACACCAACCCTAAAAGTCTGCTTTCTCTCTTTCTATGAGTCTGTCTCTATTTTGCTTGGTAGTTCAGTTTCTTCATTAGATTCCACATATGAGTGAAATCATATGGTATTTGTCTTTCTCTGACTGGCTTATTTCACTTAGTATAATGTTCTCCAGGTTCATCCATGCTGTCATAACAGGTACAATTTTCTTCCTCTTTACAGCAGAGTAGTATTTCATTATGTAAATGTTCCACAGTTTTTTTTATCCACTCATCTACTGATGGGCACTTGGGCTGCTTCCAAATCTTGGCTATTGTAAATAACACTACAATGAATGTAGGGGTGCATATATTCTTTCAAATTAGTGTTCCAGGTTTTTTTGGATAAATTCCCAGAAGTGGAATCATTGGGTCATAAGGCAGTTCCATTTTTTTTATTTTTCTGCACTTTTTTTTTTTTTTAAAGAGTAACACACCATGACCAATGAGGATTAATTCTAGGAATTTAGTGATTATTTTGGGGAAATGAATTTTATATACAAAACAATGGTAACAGCAATAATACCTAATAGCCAATATTTACTGAGGGGCTATTATTATCCTGACTTAAAGGTGAGAAAACCAAGATACAAAAAGATTAAGTAATTTGTCCAAACCCCCATGTATAATAAATGACAGTGCCAGGATTTGTACCTAGGAGTGTGGCTCCAGAACCCACACCCTTAACCACTCTGCCAACTCACTGGCCGTCCAAAGGCGAGAAACACTTTATAGATGTAGAAAAGGCACTTGGCAAAGTTCCCATGTAAAGCAGAAATACAGCGCTTGCTTTATATGATAAATAAATCATACCTCAAAATAACAACCAATACAATTTTAATCATGATTCACTGAGGGGCATTCTTTTAACTTTTAGAATTAAGACAGAGGTTAACACAGGATATACCAGGACAGTGGTCGGCAAACTCATTAGTCAACAGAGCCAAATATCAACAGTACAACGATTGAAATTTCTTTTGAGAGCCACATTTTTTAAACTTAAACTTCTTCTAACACCACTTCTTCAAAATAGACTCACCCAGGCCGTGGTATTTTGTGGAAGAGCCACACTCAAGGGGCCAAAGAGCCGCATGTGGCTCGCGAGCCGCAGTTTGCCGACCACGGTCCTAGGACTTTGTTTTCTGGAAACTCTGGTCATTGCAATTAGACAAGGAAACCAACTCACAGTCAAAAACATGAAAAAGAAGGAGAGAAAAATAATCCTCTTTTATGGAAAAAATCAGTAATCCCCCAAGTTATTATTAGGATTTATAAAGAATTTAGTAAGGCAACTTAACACTATAAATTAATAGAAGAACAGATATAATGCCAAAAAAGTAATCCAGTTTATAATAGCAAAGCAAAATATAAATGTCTGTGAAACTACAAAATACATATGAAAAAAATTACAAGAGTTTATTGAGAAAAATAAGAGCCTTAACGGAGAGATGCTATGTCTCTGAATGGGAACATTCAAAATTATAAGAATTTTAATTTTCTCTACATTAACCTATAATATGAACATAATTCCAATAAATCCCCCACAGGATTTCTTTCTTTCCAAAAAGTATTTGGAAACAACTGTATGGGGGGTTGCCCTCTCAGACATTAAAGTAAATTATATGGAGGGACTGAGCAAAAAACAGGAAAAAAAGAGAGAGAACTCATGGCCCTGGACAACAGTGTTGTGATTGCAGGGGGCAGAGGGCAGGTAGTGTTGCGGGGGGTGGGGGTGGGGGCAAGGGGGTGTTGGTGGAAGATGTCATAAATGGGTAAATGGTGATGGAAATAAATAAATAAGTAAGTAAATAAATCAAATAAATTGTAAATCTAGGGAAACTAGAACAATGGAGTATGGGGTAGTACACAGATCAAAACTACAGAATGAGAAATCCTGGCAATGGTACTTGCAAATGAAAAGGGTACCATTTCAAAGAAAGGAGAGAGAATATGGTGTTGGGACAACTAGCTTACCACACGGGAGATAATTAAATTAACTCTCTGCCTAACAGCAAACTCAAAATTCTCGACAGACTAAAGAAATGCAAACATGGACAGCATAATAGTATGGGAAGAAAGTACAGATGCATATTTGTATTATTCTTGGGTTGCAAAGAATTTTCTAAGCATGTGAGCAAATGCAGATACAACGGAGGAAAAAAATTTTGAAAAATTTTCTAAGTAAACAATTAATCAAACCCTGAGTGCATCAAACCTATCATAAACAATATTAAAAGGCAAGCGACAAATTGGGGAAATATTTGCAAAATATATGCTGAAAAGCTAATGCCTTTAATAGAGTGAAGTGTCATTTTACAAGGAAAAAGATGAAATACATCAGCAGAAAAGAGGCCAAGGTACAAGCTGCAGAGAAATCCAGGCAAGTGTCCAGTAAACAGAAGAAGGCGTGTTCATCGTTGCCGATGGTCAAAGGCAACATGAAAACAAGGAAATGCCATTTTCATACCATCAAATAAGACTTTACAAAATATATCAACACCCAGCAAAGGACAGGTGAGGGGGGAAGTGCATTATCTTAAATTTCTGGTGGGGTTGTGAATTAACATCATTTTTCAAAATGGCAATTTGACACTGTGTTTCTACAGATCTGAAACTCTACATATATTCTGCTCCAAAGCCCAGCGATTTTGCTGCTAAAGTTCGGTGCTCAGGAGGAAATCGGGACTGCATAGATGAGGGTGTCGGCACAAAGATATGAAGTGCTTTGCTCTGAACCCTTGCGTAGGAGAAAAAGCCTGGACAGGGCGCGCATGCAAACAGTAATGGTTTTTAATATAGTTTTAAAACATTCGTTACGTGCTTTGCTGTATTTTCCAAACTGACTACAAAACAGATAGATCAGTTGGGAAGCTGAAAACAAATGAAAAGCTCTCTCAAAACGAAATTAAAAGGATATTATTCCCTGACCACCACGGCATGGAACAAAATGAACACTGCCCTTTGTATGTGCTCAGTCCCTTTTTGAGGCTTTCATCAAACCAGCAAGAGAAGAAAGGCTATTATTGTATTATTATTAGGAGCACTTTACAGATAAAGGTACAGAGACCTAGAGGGAACAACAACAACAAAAAAAAAAACACACACACACACAAAAAAAACACACAAACGTTTGCAAAACCAAGCTGTGTGTTCCAGAGCTCACTTGTCAGGTGGGGACCAAGGACTCCCAAGCAAGGAATGGGGTGCCCCCTCCCTTGCTTCTGCCTCTTTCACCAAATTACTTGTCCTTACTGTCTCATATTGTTTATGGCACTTTGCAAAAGGCTACGGTGTGTTCTGACCATTGTAAAGTCCAACCATGTGGCTGCCCCCACAGGGCTTCCCTTCAAGAAGCCAAAAAGTGCCCATTGCTCCCGGACACCCAGGCCTAAGCAGCACTAACAGTCACCTATGCAGCTGGTTCACCATCTCCCCTCCCGCCCCAGTCCGGGACCAGCCCTTCGGCTCCAAGCCGAGCACCAGGCCTCAGGAAGCACAGGCTGGGTCGGGCCTTGAGGCTCTCATGTCGCTAGTCACCAAGGGACATGGTTCTTGCAGTCTGGTCTCCCCAGAGAAGCAATGCAAAGGAGAGCCCAGTGGCCGGGCCATTTCAAGGCTGTGGGGCTGCCTCCCACCTTTCGGAGAAGGGCAATAGCCATGATAATGGTGACTGCACCCCTCCGGCTTTTCCCACGCAGTAACTAGCTGTACTTCCCCAACCAGATATTATCCCTCCTTCCCAGCAAGTTGCCTTTTACAGAGAATTTTGTTGTTTAGCAGGAACCATTCCTGCTCCGAGAGGCACAGTCAGGAAGGAGAATTCAGAATAAGTCATCTCTACAATCTCCTAATCAGAGAGAGAGAGAGAGAGAGGGCACAGGGTCTTCGACCCTGCAAGTCACTTACATTCGTTCTGGGTCTAATTACAACACTTAGGCCTGAGATGTAGGTGTTAGCGACAGCCCCGGGAGCTACAGAAGATTGAGAGTCAATTTTGCAGAGAAAAAAATTACATAAAATTACTTGGAATAAGCAGCTGAATTAGACTGTAGATACCACTGTATTAAACTAAAAACCCACATAAAACAGATGCACATGAAAGGAGCCTGAGAGGAAATAAGCCCAAGTGGCAATAAGAAGTGGGTTTACGTATTTCTTTTCTCAAGTTTTCTTCTCCCTTTTCTCCCCTCTCCCCCCTTTTCTCTCCCCCCATTCCTTCCTTCTCCTCCTCCTTCTCCTCCTCTCCCCCTCCTCCCCCTCTTCCTTTTTGCACCCTGGTTGTATTAATTCTATGTTTAAAAATACAGGGTTTTGGGGGAAGACAGTGAGAACATCTTGGAGGATGTCGCTAGACACCGAAACAGAGTCCTGAGCAATGGCGAGGGGCCTGTGCCACCTCCTTCCCTGCAATCCTGCAGACCCCGGGTGGTCTTGGGAAGTGACCCCAGTCCTCCGTTCTGTGCCGAGCATGGGCTGCACACTGCAGCGTGCAGGGCGAGCACGAGGAAGAGAACTCCAGAGCTGTCCGTTGAGATGCTCAGTGTCTGGGGCGGGATGGGGATGGGCAGCTGCCGAGGCAGCAGGTGACAGACAGCTTTCTCAGGACACAAACCACCTGTGAGGGGTGCACGCCCTCCAGGGCAGCAGGGCCCATTCCACATTCAGCAACAGCCCTGGGTGTCTGCCGTGTGCCCAGCACGGTGCTAAGTGCTGAGAGCAGAGGCTGCCGGTCCCTGCTGATGGAAAGTGTAATGATTGGCTGGGGTCCTGCTCAGAAGGACGGGAGGGTGGGAAGTGTTCAATTAGGGATTTTAAAAAACAGGGTTGCTTTTATGGAAAGTCATATATACGTGTATGTATGTGTTATATATGTGCTATTATATGTAACTACAGGCCCAGTGCACGAAATTCATGCGCTGGGGGGTGTCCCTCAGCCCAGTCTGCACCCCCCCCTGCCGGCCTGGTCACTCCCAACTGCCCTTCCCTTCCGGCCTGGTTGCCCCTAACTGCCCTCCCCTGCTGGCCATCTTGTGGTGGCCATCCTGTGGTGGCCATCTTGTGATGACTTGGGGGTGGCCATCTTGTGATGACATGGGAGTGGCCATCTTGTGGTGGCCATCTTGTGACGACTTGGGGGCGGCCATCTTGTGATGACGTGAGGGCGCGAGGGCCACCTAGGCTTTTATTAGTATATATAACCTAGAATTATGCATCACTTTGGAAAACACAGATCTAGGTGTTGGAGAACAAGACCTGCCTAATGGGATGAAGGGTGAGGGTGTGTCTGAACCCTCTGGAAGAGTGACGTGGAGGAAGACGGTTGTTCTGCTGGAGAGGACCAGGGAAACACTGGCCTGCTGCTTCCGGAAGGAGCCCAGTGCCAGGACAGACCTGGGTCCCACGGCCAGCCCTGCTTCTCACTGTGAGGCCTCGAGTGGGTCATGTACACTTTCTGAAGTTTGTTTCCTCCCCTGAGAAATGGCGGAGTGGGAAGTAACTGTCTTTTTTCCCCATCCACTGTTCCTTCTTAGGGTGAGAGTTCCTGGACCTGTTTTAAAGTAATCACCCAGCCCCACTCTTTGGGTGACCCAGGCCTCACACTCAGCACCAGGACAGGGAAACAGGGTCTCCACTTGACCTTGATGCAGTCTTTGCTTTTCTCTGTACTGGGTGTTCAAGAAGGAGTCCATGACTCAAGGTTGTCCAGGGAGAGGAGACCTGAGGGTTTTAACTTAGGTAGCGGGGAGGAGCCATCTCTTGCTTCCCTACTGAGAACCGAATCTAGTCATGTCGGGAGCCAGTTTAGTTATCACTGGCCTCTCCAGTGACACATCCCTCTCTCCTTGCTGACAACAGTTCTGGCTGGATTTCTGTCCAGGGCAATTGGTAATCCCAAGTGAGGAATGCAAGGTCTCTGAGGTCAGGAGCTCTGCACTGTTGGCCACCCTCTCCCCAGCACCTATATAGTGCCTGGCATCTAGTTGGCTCTCAGAAGTCTTGGTGGGATCGCGAATAAATGATACAAGTAGAAACAGCAGCATCTCCTTCGTAAATCAGCAATATTTTAACAGAAAAAATGATTCTCAATAAACAGTATTTCCTTTCCCATTTTTTGGCCCATTAGCTTATAAACTCTTTCTAAATTAACTCCCAGGGAGGGACTCTATTGGCCATTGGGCTCTTTATGGCCGTTAATGTTTAAGTGGGAATTTTTATTAAATCCTCTTTCATGGACAGGCAGAGTGGGCAAACTGATATTACACCCATTGTTAAGTTACAAGTAAGAAAGTCACTCAGGGTCTTGGCCACAGTGAGGCTTACAGGTCACCTGGATTAATGTGCTTCCGAGAGCTGGATTTGTAAACTGCAGGGTTGTCCCAAGAGCACAGGGATGCGACTGAGGAGAGATGCCAAGAGGCACAGTTAGAGGATATAAAGCTCCCTTTGTGACAAAGATGCGGGAATTTCAGGAGACAGTGTGCAAAACAAGGTAGGGGCATGTGTCTCCAGGTCCCCGGGATCCCCACAGGGGCATACAGATGTTGGGGGGTGGGGGCGGGGATTGTTTATGAGTAGCAAGAATTCCACCGGCAGGAGAGGCGTGAGTTTACTTGCACATGAACCAGTCAAAACAAACGGCCGTCAGGACAGGACCAGCACCAGTGCAACTGTCTCGCTCGTCTAATTCAGTATTTAATCACACAGAAATCAAAATGATTGCCTCTTTGCCTCCTCCACCTTTCGTTGGCTGGACTGGAGCCCATGATTCCTATGAAATTTTCCAAGAAAATGTTAAATAGCTGGTCAGCATTCTTCCTTTAACCACTGGGAGGACAGTAAACTAACTATTTGCTATAATCCCTTGGGCCTTGGGCTTAAAAAATAAGAAACACAACTCTTATCACTTTCCCCCCTAACGTCATTTAGTGTGCCTTAATGCACCCTGTGGTTCACTTCTGGACCCGCTCCAGCTTTTCCATATTCTGCCTGCATTTTGGAGGCCAACGCATGACATCATGCTGAGGCAGACATCCCTCTGATGTGACTTGCAACCTAAACCATTTTCAACAGAAACGTTCACATTTAATATTTCAGTGGCTGCCACTTTTTAAATTAAGCTAATTGATTAGCTAATTGACACATTCTTAGCATGTGTCTGCCCCAGCGGCCCCTCAGAGCCCAGAAGCTTCTACAGGGGCATCTAGCCATCATTCCAAAGGCCCATGATCATTAATAGAGCATACAATTCAATGATCTGATCATTTAAAACTCTGTTTCTTGAGGGCAGGAGCCACCTGTTTCAGGATTTTGTTTTGAGATAGTGGGAACTTTCGTGTTTTAATCAGCGAGGTGTAGCTAAGGACTTTGGAAAATTTTTCCATGGAAGGTGTTATGGACTGAACTATGTCCACTCAAATCCATATGCTGAAGTTCTAACCCAGTGTGACTGTATTTGGATATAGGACCTTTAAGGAGGAAAGACCAGGGGCACCAAGAGTGCTAAGGCTGGGGTAGTGGACAACACAGTAAGTTACTCTCTTGTTCTCTAAGACGGTGTATGGGTTTCCAGGCCAGACAGACTTGGATTTGAAACCCAGCTATTGTGTTTGTTACCAAAGTGACAATGACCTTAGCCTATAGGATCTTGATTTTCCCATATTTAAAGTGAGGGTAATAGCTTTGACCTCTTGGTGTTGGTGTGATAATTAAGTGTGTTTATGGACATACCCTGACATATTATAGGTGCTCAATAAATAGTAGCTGCTACCATCATTATTGTCATTCATTCATTCATTCAATAGCATTCTACCCACCTAAGGTACCATGGTTACCAACTCTGATAGGACACTTTTTTTTTCTCTTGGAACTGACATTTCTAGTTCACAGGATAGACAGTCCCCTTGATGTCTGGGGGACTTCCATGAACAATGCATCCCTTTAGTGAAAAATGCAAATGATCCTTGGCAGCTATTTAGATCTCCATGTGCATTAGCTTATCACACACATTCCAACCCCAAACCAAGCTGGCCAAGTGTGACACTTGATGAGGCTGGGTTCCCAGGAGCTAGATTCTTTCTGCCCATGCCCATCCTGGGTTGGCCTGTCCTGGCTTCCTGCTTGTGAAGAGACACAGAGCTCCACTCAAAGGCGGCTCCTTTACCCCAGTGTGGACGCAGAGATGCTTAGGGAAGAATTAGCGCGAGCTAAATTAGGAGCATTGAAAACCTCCTGCCCACTAATGTTCCCAGCTCTGGATCCATAGCTTTCTCATTTGATGGTGTTTGGGGGGGAAATTTTTATTCATCTTAAGCAATCTCCTCACGGTCTTGGCTCTCCGGAGAATGGCAGACAGTCATCAGTAACCATACCAGCCTTGGCAATGATGCCGTCCTCACTAACGAGCTACGTCTCAGCTGTGTAGCTGCCAGTTAGAGAGCACCTCGTCCTAATTAACCTCTTCAGGGAACGGAAATAAAAGCATTAAGAATTTCAGAGTTCGCAGGACCTGTGCACAACCCCTTGTCATACAGATAAGGAAACTGTGCATGCGGATAATTAGGGCCCAAGGTCCCACAACCAATTAGCAGAGTGCTAGGACTAGAATCTGGATCTCTAGACTGACTGACAACTGAAGCACTGGCTAACTCCAGAAGGCAGTAAGAGCTATTCCCTGGTCTTTATCCCTTCATGTATGTCAATCAGACATATTAATTGAGCAAGTATTATGTGCTCCATACTATGCCAGGCCCCAGGGTCAGGGGGAAGACATAACGGCTTGTTCATTCTTTCAATAACTGCTATTGAGCAAAGACTGTGGACTACACACAGCGAGGATGCTGGTTAAAGGATTGCTTTCACAGCGAAACAGCTTTGATTCCTGGAGTGTGATTTACTAACTAAAATAAGATTTTGCTACTAACCAACCTAGAGTTATTGAGCATAATAAAGGCAGTGATAGTTAAGAGGCGCTTGGCCTAATCTTTGGTCCATAGTAAGTGATCAATGTGTTGTGGCTGTTTTTATTCTCCTCAACATGGCTGGGGAGATGAGGTAACCCGTGAAACCTAGCGGGTAGCCTCATTATCAAGCACTGGACAATGAGGAGTGGGTTTTGGATGATAGGGAAAAAAAGCAGATGAACAGAGAAAAACTGAGATGAGACCTTAGCTGGACCTTCGAGGAAATGGAGAATTTATTCAAAAATAGAGGAAGCCCAAATATACAGCCAGAACAAAGGAAGCATGCTAGAGCGGGGTGGGACTTGTCACCGGAGAGGCAGGTGAGGATAGACCAAGGATGGCCTCAAAATTCAGGCAGAAAAGCAGAGAAGATTCCCAGCCATCTCCCCGTGACAGCCATTTAGATCTCCTCGTGAATAAGCTCATCGCATACCCTCCACCCCCACACTGAGCTGGCCCAGTGTGCGAAGATAGCAGGCGAGCACTGGAGCGGTGCTGGGCACCCGGGGCCACAGAGGCCTCTGCAGGGAACCAGGGATGAGGACTTCGAGGCCAAGGAGGGATGGATCTGAAAGAGGAGGCAAAGGAGAGCTTGCCGGCTAACCTGGACGTGGCAGATGTGGGACCCAGAGGAACTGGTGAGGGTGCCGAGGTTCTGAGCCCGGGTGGATGGAGCTGCCAGAGGACTCCCTCCAGCTCTGCAGGGAGCTGAGGAGGAAGTGCTCCCCCTGCCCACCCAGCAGCGGGACAGTGGCGCGTCATCCCTCCGGGAGACAGCTGCGCGCTGCTTCTCAGTCAAGGCACGCTCCCACCGCCTCCTCTTTTGTTTCTGTGCTGCTGGAAAATGAGGGGTTTCAGTGGAAGATGAAAAAGTATCCTTTATTTTGGTTCTGTGTTTGAATACCTTCCACTTCTCTGCAAATTGGAGGGTATATTTTGGTACTCCGTCTAATGCTTGGCTAACAGAACCAGAGAATCAAAAATTAGTCAAGGTTCCAGGAAGACGTGGAGCTGGGTGCCTCAGAGACGCAACCCTCCCACCGAACACGGCTTCGGACTCATGGAAACCAGGGTTCACCCCAAAGCCAGGTGGGGCCAGGCGGTGCCCACTGTCCCATCCTCAGTCATAAGCTCCCCCCACCTCACCCCACACCTGTGCATGAGGGGGGCTCATGGCAACACTGATGAAAGTCACAGGCATCCAGACACATCATGCAGCTAGAAACCGGGACTGACCTAGAAACTGCAGGCCAGAACTGACCCTGAGAGGCCCGCGAACTGAACGGCTGAAGGGAGGCAGCGCAGCAAGAGTCATCATTTACGTCCTATTGATTTCCCCTTACTTTACCTCCTTACTTGGAAATATCAAGGGGCAAAATGAACACCAGCAAGCCCAGGTTGCGTGGACTGTGGAGTGATAACCAGCAGGGTGCAAAACCCAGCCATGTATGTATAGCCTTGGGCCCAGACAAGAGGGTCCTAGTGGCTCCCTGACGGCCAGGGTCCCCACCCGGCACTGCAGCCTTGGCCGTGCTAGGCCTCATCTGTGCACTCTCACCTGCGAGTCTGAAGGACGACCCAGATCCCATTAACTCAGCTCCTCCGACCTGCGCTGGGAGCCAGGTGACCTCTGGTGACCAGTTCCATCTAAGCACAACACAACCTTGGTAAGTGTCTGCCACTTCCCCTCGGGGACGGGTTAATAGTGTGCATCAGGGACAGGGGAAAGGTGGTCCCAGATCCGTGGCTGGAGGTGGAACTCCACACACTTCCATGCTGTTTCAGTAACCACTCCTACGGCATCCCATTGTGATGCCAAGAGATCAGTCACTTTCCTAACGGGGCATTTCCCACAGGAAGATGGACTGCAAAGCTCTGCGCCAGCCACCAACTGCTTGGTGTCTTGGCTTCCCCCCCCCCCCCCCCCCCCCCCGATATCTGGCCTCTTTGAGTTTTGGTTCCTCACTCAAGCTGTGCTCTTGCTCCCTCAGGGCTCACGGGATTCCCTCTGCTCCAACACGCTCCCTCCACCTGGCCCTGCACACCCTGCCCCTGCTGGGCCCACCCCTCTGTTCTCGCATTAGATGTCCCTTCTTGGGAAAGATTAGATGCCCGTGTGCTCTCACAGAGCATGTCGCACTCCAATGTGATTCACGGTCCCTGTGGGGGTGAATCAGAGATTCTGGCTGAACCCCCACCTTGTTCTTCTGCAAGCCAAGGCCACGGTGCCCCAGGCAACGGCTCCCCTGGTCTACATGGCTCCTTTCTGCTTAGGGGACTTGACACCCAACAACCTATGTGAGTCCGCATGGCAGGGAACCTCACCCCCCACTCCAGAAATGAGCCACCTGAGATGTCTGACAGAATCTGTTCTCCTTCCCTGGACACGGAGCGGATATCCCCCAGCCATGCTTGCCCTTGGAGGTGGCCATGTGGTTAGTCCTCTCCGTTAGAAAGTGTGTGGCAGTGCGAGTGCCACCCGCTGCAGACATGCCCCCCTGCTCCTTCCCCGGCCTGGCTGGGACGTGGACCTCCAGGGCAGCCTTGGAAGCTGCTGTCAGCCTGGGTCCTTGAATGACCATGTGGAGGACAGCTGCCTCGACAACGCCAACACCTGCCCAGGACCGCTCCTGGGGCAGAAGCCCGTTTCTGCGGTGCTCAGGCACTAAAACCGTGGAGCCTGTTTGTCGTGGTAACCCAACACACCCTAACAAATGCCCTGGGGCTCAAAAAAGGCAAATGACTTGCCCAAAATATTACCAACCAATACCGGCACCAGAATGTTTTAATTAAGAATCCTCCCACGAGTCTGTGCTGAACCAGCAGGCCTTTCCCCCCCCGCTGTGCCCTTCCCGGTCTTCACCACTGGCCCTCAGCGAACAGGAGCCTACCTAGCACCGTTCTCGTACATAGTAGGCTTTCAATGTTTTATTTAGTGCACACATATGCCTACTATGTGCCAAGCTCCGTTCTAAGGTTCTGATAAACCTTCATTTACTTCTCTTAACACCATGAGGTACATACTATCCTCATCTCCACTGCACAGAGGAGGAAACGGAGGCCCTGCTGCCTCCCTAAGGACCCGTCAAGCAGCTGGGACCCCCACCCCAGCCCGAGCATTTCCCTCAGGGCCCACTCCTGGCCCCACAAAGGCTCAGCACACCGTAAACGTCTGCTTCGCGGAGACTCGCTCCTTCAGAGTTGGCCAGCTCAGATCTCTATTGAATGGTGTTTTGTATAACACTGTTCATCTATAATAACATTTGCTTTCTATAGGAAGGGAAAAGAAAGCGGCAAAATGGTGTTTTAGAAGAGGTTCTGTATGCTTGCGTCTGTGAGCAGTGCCTCAGACTCTGATCCAAACCGCTGCGGAGACGCGGGCTCTTGTTGCCTTTTCTCTTTCTTGAGCAAACAAGCCAACCTTTCGGAGAGTGACAGCCGAGGCGCTTGTTTGGATTTTGCGGCACTTCTTCCCCTCCTCCAAACGCAGCGAAAACTGCTGTGTTCTGCATATTTGTTTTTCGTTTGAAGCAAATGTTTTTGAGAATTCTGTGCCAACTCTTGAGACAACTGGAGACACCTTGGGGCGCTGAAAAACCGGGGAGGGAATTACTGATCTAAGGAAAAAGGAAGGGCTCGGGGAAAACTAGCGGATCAGCATCTTCGGCGGGGATTGGGCTGCAGCCCAAGCGCAGCCGCTGTGCTTCCGCGGCGTCAAGGTGAGGGCAGGTTAAAAACACCTGGCCGGACTGGACTCCCAGCTCCCACCTCTGCCGCCACCCTTCGCTGGCTGACTCGGGACAGCTCACGAAGCAGTTCTCAGGGGACCCCATCATTCTGAGTCTCATGACGTGTATTTTTGTACTCATCACCAGCCTCACCAGCTTCAAGAGACAACAGGAAAATAAGCACAAGTTAAGCAAAAACATCGGCTCTGCCTTCAAGGAGATGGTAGACGAGGCAAGGAGGCAAAATACACCCAGGGTATGCGCCGGTGTCACGGGGAAGATCTAAGTGTACAGGGAAGGAGGGCCTCATCGCGTCCTCTTAGAAATCGCTGTGTTGCCAGCCTGCTAATAGGTGGACTGACAGCCAGGGACCCTGCCCTGACCACCGTGATCCCTTCCCACGAAGTCCCCAAATACACAAGACAGCTTGGCCAAGGAGAGCCAAGTAACCCCTTGCTCCCAGCTGGCCCCGGGCCCCACGCCCAGCGCAGAGATCTGGCAGGCTGGGCTGGGCCAGAGGTGCAGACAAAGCAGGTTGTAACTGGGGTCTGTGTGTTTCAAACACTAACACCACAAACTCTGGTCTGGAGTCTTGCCACCCTTCCTTGAGCTACGACAGCAAGGCCACAAGAGAAGGGACTGCCCCATTGCCCAATGTGTGGGCTGGACCACAGCGGGCAGTGCCCTGACTGGGACATGGGGCCATATCTCACAGCCGGGGCATGAGCGTGGTGTTGAGCCTGGACGCTTGGTGGAGCCGACAGTCCTGTTTGCCAGAAGAGCTCATGCAAGCTAGGATGGGCCCCACCATCCTGACCCTCTCCCAGGGTCTCTCTGGGGACCACTGGTATGACTTTGTCTTCACACTGTTTCTATCAACTTCTCTCCAGCAAAATCTTAACAGCTTTCTGGCTGACCTAGTCCCTTATATAAATTGTCACCAGGTACCACTGTTGGAGAAAGTGCTGCCCAACCCCAGTGCTAATGGTGGGAGGCATGAAAGGGGAGAGGGGGGAGGTGGCTGGGGCCCAGGCCTGGGGGTTACCTTGCCAGGAAGGGACCACCCACATGGTGAGTTTCAGGATTATTCCTGCCAATAGTGACTCAGGAGGCCTCAAGAGTCCTGCCTCTGGTGTCACAGACCAGCGGGGAAGAGGGAGGGCCAGAGCTGCGTGTGGATGTCCCAGCACAGACCGAAGCCGGGCCTCCCAGCTGAGCCAGTCACCTCGGAGGACGCGGTTCCAAGCAGGTCTCTCCACTCCAGGGCACGGAGTGATGAAGCGAGCGACAAATGGTTTCGCTTGCCAAGACTGTGAGTTACAGCCTGAAATAAATCGGTGTGAGGTGAGGAAAGAGAAAGGGAAAGAGGGTCCTTTTCCAATTGTCAGTCGAGTTCCCGTTCACAAAACCCCAGGTTAGTGACCGGGGTGGACACCATGGGCCTCTGCCGTCACAGTCATGCTCTCTGAGTGACACTAAAAAGTATTCCACCGAGTTCCTTCCTGGCATCCGTCACCACCGTGTAACACCCAATACTCCGTGTCCTTCTGTCCTGGGAGAAAAAGCAAGCAGGCTCCAGGGCAGGGAGCCGAACAGGGAGGGGCGCCTGTCCCAGCCCTGAGGTAGAGAGAACACTGCCCCGAGGCGCCCACCCCAGTCCGCTGGACCTGCGGTCCCTTACGGGGCAAAGGGACGGTGCGGCGTGTTTAAGGCAAGGATGTGAGATGCAGCGATTATCCCGCATTACCATGGGGGGCCCAATGCAATCACAGGGACCTTCCAAGAAGGAAGCACGAGGGTGGGAGTCAGGATGCAGTCAGAGCAGAAGCACAGGTAGGGGCCATGTGGGGCCACAGCCAAGAAAGCAAGTTTTCTCCAGAAGCTAGAAAATGCAAGGAGAGAGCCTCTCCCCTAGACCTGGTAGAAGGAAGCACTGCCTCGTGCTGGTCTGAGGCCACCCAGACCAACCATCATAACTTGCAGGAATCCAGTCACTGCAAACTGCCCCTCACAGTAGCACCTTCGTGCTGTGCAAGAATTCTCTGAGAATATACACCTGGGAGTGGAATGCCTGGGTCCTAGGGCATGAGTGCTATCAGCTATACTCAGACCGAACTGTTTTCCAAAGGCGTCATACAATTTATATTCTCCCCAACAGTGTATAAGAGCCCCTGATTTGTGATTTTTCTTCAGGATGGCCATCACTATTTCTGGTCCTTCGTTTTAATGAAAATATTAGAACCAGCTTGTTAAATCACATGCACACATACACCTGACAGAAGGTTAATAATCATTTTGGGGGAAATAAACTTCTTTGCAATATTGACTTTTCTTATCCATTAATTTAAGTCCTTCAATAAATTGTCACAACTCTTTTCTATGAATATCTTACATACATTAATTATACTCATTTTTAGAAACTTTATATTTTTTATGCCAGTGATTGTGGTATCATTGTGGTATCATTTTCTCTTTGTTGTTATATAGAAATGCAACTAAATTCTGTATATTAATTTTATAGTTAGCAACCTGATTAAAATATGTTAGTCCTAATAATTTATTCAGAGAGTCTTTTGGCTTCTTTATACAACTATATCATTTGTGAAAAATCAGAGTTTTGTTTCTTACTTTCCAATTTTTATATTGTTCATTTCTTTTTCTTGCCTTATTGCACCAGCTAAAACCTCCAGTATGGCATTCAATAGAAGAGACATAGCAGGCACCCTTAACTTGCTTATGATCTTAAAGGGAATGCTTTTAATGATTCTTTATTGTGAACATTCTTCGTTATAGGTTTATCACTTTTTATTTGGATACAATTTTAAACTTATTGAAAAATAGCAAGAATATTATAAGGAACTCACACTTTTTCCCTATTTATCATTTCTCCCTCTGTCTCTTTCTTTATATGTATAATATCTCTATATATAAAAGGCTAAGCGACCATCGCATCTGAAACAACCGAATAGACGACCGAACAGGCTGTGTAGGGCAACCAGGCCAGCAGGGGTTAGTGAGGGGCGACCAAACGACCCAGCAGGAGGCTGCATGGGGCAACCAGGCCAGCAGGAGGGCAGTTGGGGGCAACCAGACTGGCAGGGTGGGGGGCAGTGAGGGGCAACCAGGCTGGCAGAGGGGGGCAGTGAGGGGCAACCAGGTTGGCGGGGGGGGGGGGGGCAGTTGGGGGCGACCATGCTAGCAGGGGGTGCAGTAAGGGGAGACCAGGTCGGTGGGGGGGGCACTAAGGGGCAACCAGGCCGGCGGGGGGGGGGGGCAGTTGGGGGCGACTATGCCTGCAGGGGGAGCAGTTGGGGGTGACCAGGCCAACAGGGGGGGCAGTTAGGTACAATCAGGCAGGCAGGCAGGTGAGCAGTTAGGAGCCAGTGGTCCCGGATTATGTGATGTCTGACTGCCGGCAGTCGGACATCCCCTGAGGGGTCTCAGATTGGAGAAGGTGCAGGCTGTGCTGAGGGGACACCACCCTCCCGTGCACAAATTTCGTGCACCATGCCTCTATTATAATATATAATACACACATGTAAATATGCACACTACACACAAACACACACACACTTTTTTGGAAACTATATGAGAACAAGGTAAAGCAATCAGATGCCTTTAACCTTAACTTATATATTTCCTGAGGTCAAGACATGCTCCTATAGTACAACTGTAAAGATCAGCATTGCCACAACACTATTATCTAATCTACTGTCCATATTCAAGTTTTATTAATTGTTCCAATAGTGTTTTATAGCTATTTTTCTCGCTTAGTCCAGGAGCTACAGATTGCATTTAGTTGTTACATTTCTTTAGTTTCCTTTTATCTGGAAGAGTTCCTCAGCCTTCTCTGTGTTTCTCTATAACCTTGGTATTTTGAAGAGTATAGGAAAGTTATTTTGTAGACTATCCTACATCTTGAAATTGTCTGATGTTTTCTGATGATAAGATTCAAGTGATAAATTATTAACAGGAATACCACAGAACTGGCATTTTGTCTTCCTCAGTACATCAAATCAAGAGGCACATGATGTTGGCTTTAATCCCTTGGTTGAGGTGGTACCCACCAAGTGTCTCCAAAGTAGAGGTAGTATTTTTTCTCTTTGTAATTAAAAAATAATTGG
Organism: Cnephaeus nilssonii; assembly: GCF_951640355.1. Classification (NCBI taxonomy): domain Eukaryota; kingdom Metazoa; phylum Chordata; class Mammalia; order Chiroptera; family Vespertilionidae; genus Cnephaeus; species Cnephaeus nilssonii. The sequence goes on from NC_137076.1 coordinate 75,186,098, forward strand.
TGAAGAAATACTTTCAGAATATATAAATATATATTTGTCATCAAGTTTGGGCTATTGGTTTTCAGTATCCATTGATGACTTTTAAACTCTATCATCCCTCCTAAATTTCTTAACTGGCATTCTACTATAGGAAGAGCTCTCCTTGATTCCCACTTATTTATTCATTTATATAAGAATGGGCTCATTGCCTGTCCCAAGCTGAATGGGACCATCTTGCCCTGCTCCTCCTACATGGAAGGAGTTCACAGTCCCCATGCAGACTCTTAATCCTGCCCTCTCACTGTTACTTAGATGCTTTTCTAGGAAGTCTCCTTGGCGTCTTTACAAGTCCTTTAACTGCACAGCAGCCGACCAGTTGGGAACCACTGTTGCTAAGACCAGGGCGAGCCGCGAGGAGCTGCCCGTAGCTCCAACTCCGTTAGAGGCGAGTGATGTTTGCCTGCCTCCTGCCTCCTCTGACGACATTTGGGGGGAAGTAAGTGTGGGAGAGATGATAAATCACAATACAGTTTTTACAAAATGACTAATAAAAAAGTAACGAGAACACAATAACTACCAATTACAGAGGCAAAGAGAAATAATAAAAATAATAAAGCGGAAAATGTACAAAGCAAACAATTAGGACTATTTTATTAAAACAATACTTGCTACTCAGCAAGCATTAATTCTCACCACACAAGGTCAGTTGCTGTTTATCATCGGAATTTTGCACATTAAGAAACTGACACAGAGGGAGTTAATAAGCTCCTCCAAGCTCTGGGACACTTCGGAGCCCAGATTAAAAGTTAGCCAGGCTTGCTCTCGGGCTCAGATGTCATCTCTCATTAAATTCTAAATCAGCCCAGAGAACACGCCATATTTATTATTTTTCTAACACTGACTGGTTCTCGAGAAACCAAGGGATTCTTTGGAATAGGTACACTGATTAAAAAGATGGTTTTAAAATGTCTCTCTCTCTCTCTCTTTTTTTTTTAACCCAGAGGACCAAAACATATAAATCAGAGCTATTCTGGTCTACCGAGTACTATAAATGTACATTTAGATTTAACAAAATATCAGTAGGAAATATTTTTGGAAAGCAATTACTTTAAAATATATGCAAAATGTCTTTTAAATGCTTAAAGCAACTGACTCATTTTGAAGACATAACTTACATAAACAGGCACAAATATTAATTACCAAGCTGGAAACTCACTTGCAAACTGATAGCCTGGAGTGAATGCTTATAGATCAAGGCATAAATATCAGAAAATAAGTTTAATGGGAGACTTAACTGCCAAAACCAAGGGCCCACCTAGGGACACCAGCTTCACCAGAGATACTCAAGGAGAGGGTGAGTAAGGGCTACTTCAGCCTTTATACTAAACTAGTAGCCCTGCGCATGAATCCGTGCACCAGTAGCTCTCTGCGGGGCCTGGCCACTCCATGTCCGCTGCCCAGAGGCCCTCCGCATCCGGGGAGGAACGTTTGCCTCGTCGCCATGGCGACGAAGCAAGCATTCTGCCAGGCCGCTCATGCTGCCTGCTCTCAGCAGCCGCCCGCCTGGGACTGGGGGACTCTGGCAGGGCTGAGAGGACTGGGTGCCGCCATCTTGTGGCTATGGGCATGGCCATCTTTGTGACAGAAAGATGGTTAATTTGCATATTACCCTTTTATTAGATAGGATTTCTCCCTGCTTCCTGCTCTTCCCACCTCACCCCTGTCCTGCCTCTCACTGACACCTGTCCCTTCTGCACTGTGATTAACAAGTTCTATACCTGAGTTCAAAATAGGGCTAAAAACTCAAATGCCTACAGATGCCACTCAGGTAATTTAGTCAGTGTGGTTCTTTCTGGACATCAACTTGTTTATATTCATTTTCCAAAACTGCCTCAGACACTTGGTCTCAGTATTAGGAAGGCACTAGGGAGCAGTGCGGACTGTGGCAAACAGGAGAGCACGGGCACTCTCTAAGGGTATGGCTGCTCACACAGCTTCTTGCTGCCATGAAGTCAAATAGAACCAGGGTTAACAAACCATCTCACATTCCAAGATAACTGTCCTATTTGAATCTGTATACAAAATGTCCTTGTTTTTAAATGTTGGCAACTTAATAAGATCAACCTATTTTTGTAAAAACCCTCTGTGGGCCAATACTATATAAGTCAAATGAAACATGACCACCGGCTGAATCTGGCCCATGGGCCACCAGTTTGAGGCCTGTCATTCAAAATAAATATGGGACAGACACTGGGCTTGGGGTTCTTAGAAGAAGCCTGTGTTTGCTATTCTCACAAAGAGGCAGACAGGCATGGTGAGCTCCCCAGGAAAGGTGTGAGGTGGCTCAGTGGAACCTCTGCCGCTCCTTCAGGACCCCAAATCACTATGGGGTGTTGAAGAGGAAAGGGGGAGGGAGCAGTCATGGAGGGGGTTAGGCCTTAGCCATCAGGCAGGAGAGGCATCTGTGGGCAAAGTCCTTTCTGGCCCCTTGAAGATGGGAACAGAGCCACAGGCACAGGGCAGTGCAGCCCGTGGGCAAAGGCTCCTGCCCCCGCCACTCCCTGGGCTCCCACCACAGTGGCCATGTTCGTTTCTGCTTTGGGGTCTCCTGTCCACAGAAGGAAACTCTCCCTCTGATCCCCCCGGGGGTGTGGGAGGCGAGCCTGATGCTGCCTGCAGCTCACTGAGTCAGAGGCGGAGGCTCCGGTTTGTCTGAGCCACCAGCCTCCTCTCCTCTGTTCCCAGCACCCAGCAGCTGCAGTGTCTGGCCTTGACCTGCCCTTCTGTCTCCCCAGTCCTCCACACTGCTCCCGCCCCCACCGGGCAGGGCCACAGGGGCACTGTGCTCCTTCAGCTTCTCCAGGGCTGGCCATGAGAAAAGGCCCTGCAGATGTACCTTAGAGCTGAGAGTCCCCAGGACAGGGGTCCTAGCGAGGCCACCACGGAGAGACACAGAGACACGCTCTCTCTAAGGACTTCAGATCCTCCTCCAGTGAGAGCCAGTGTGCGGGCACCAACTGAGACAGCCAGCCAGCCTGACCGCCAATCCTCCCAAAGCCTTTCCTCACCTGGAAAATGGAAGGCCATGCTGGGAGGTCATGCTGGCCGGCCGCACGGACGGCTGGGAGCGCTGAAACGAGTTAACCCAGCAAAGCTATGGTGGGACTTTAGTAGTGACAGCTGTGATCATATGTCCCTCCTGTGGTCCCTTCCTCCCCAACAGAAAAACAAAATAACTAGAAATATTTCAAACAAAAGTCAAAGCAGACATTTAACTAGAAAACACAGCCAGAATGTACATGCCCGGGAAATGGCATCTAGGGCGTCAGACACTGTGCCGCTCTCCAGAGAAGGGAAAAGCTGTCCCCAAGGGTAGGAAGAAGGGGAAGAACGTGAGAACAACAACCACAGAGAGCCCTGAGGTCTATGACGCTGGCTCCGGTCCTCACATCCCACCTCTGCTGCTCACTATGTATAGCCGTGGGCCCCAAACGCATCACCCCCCCCACCCCCCCCACCCCCGTCCAGCCTGATCTTCCAGATCCGGAGTTGGATCGTTGAGTTGAATGGCAGAGCCAAGAAGCGAGGCAGACCTCCCAAGGAGGCACGGCCACTGCCACCCAGAGCATTCAGGCAGGCATGAAGACTGGCCATGGGATGGTTGTGGAAACCAGAGACTGAGGGGAGACAGAGACGGGTGGCAGAGCCCCTGGACCAGAGAGCGAGGCACACCCGGTGTGCTCTCAGATGGTCTCATTGGGGCCCGGCCGGGGCGGCATGCCTCGGGCCATGTTCGAGTGCCTCAGATCAACGACACGGCGTCCTAATGGACCCCGCTGTCAGCATGGATAAGCACTGAGCTAGTAGATGTCAAACAGCATTTGCATTGCTGAGATGGCTTCATCTGCTCCCTCTCCCAGGGCTCTCCAAACGCAAATTTGACATTTGGACAGACAGGTCAGCTCTGGACAGCTCCTCGTCCAGCAAGCTTGTGGGAAAGGGGCAATTATGTAATTATTTCCTAAACAGAAAGATGAGGCTGAGCTTATCAAACCACCCGCACCAGCAACCTCCCCAAGAAGCTGCTTCTCGACCTCCTCATCTTGGGAAGACATGGAAATGTATGTCACCCCTTGCAGTTCCAATAGCTGTCATTCGTTCCCTCAAAGCCCATTTCACAGTAAATTACCTTGTCCATTAGACATTCTGCAGAAAGCCCGTGGTGGGGGCGGGGGGAGGTTGGGAGCATCGCGAGGTTAGCACCTGCAACATGATGCAAGAATCAAGGCACACCGATGGATTGCACCCGAGCTCCCTCTGGGTCCTGACAGCAGGGGCAGAATGCAGTTCTCGGTCCGAGTTTCAGTTCAGGGCCATCCGTAGCTATCAGATCGTGCGGCAGGTTCATCTGTCTGGGGAGCATCTGTATTTGGGGGTGACTCTGATGTAACCTGACACACGATAATGAATGGATTTCCTGGCTATATTTTAAACTGTCATCGTTTTAATCCATGAAATATGTCAAGTGATAATTAAACCTCACCACAGACATGTACTGTGAAATGATTAACTTTTACCATCCCTCCCCCATCCCCCCCCACCCCCGCACACACATTTTCAATATGCTGAATCCCCAAGGTGTGGGAATTATCCCATTGACCGATGATAAGAGTTGTCATGATAAGAATTTATTTTTGAAAGAACCAAAACAGCACTAAAAACTCCGTGCTTTACTATGGGGTGTTAATTTTAAAACTTCTGCTGTAAACTCACACATGGGGGAAGAGGCCCGGGGGGGAGGGTGCAGAGCTGATCTCCGAATCTTCAGCCCCGCCTCAGGGAGCTGTGTGACCTGGGACAAGTCCCTGCCACCTCTGAGCATGTCTCCTCATCTGGCAGACACCAATGATAGCATCTTCACGCTGCCTAACTCAAAGGCTTTCTTGAACGTATGTTAAATGAGATCACACACAAGGAAAGTTCTTTGAGAGCAAAAGCAGCCTGGGAACATTATCCAAGTGTAAGACGTTATTACTCTAAATTTTGTAAAAGGGGAAATGTGACAGGCTAGCACAGCATTACAGACCTGCTGTCTTTAAAAAAAGAGGAAAAAAAAACCCTCATTTTATTTTCAGCTGAAGTTTCTAAGCATGAGATTAGATCTGACCCTATCAGATCAACGTCTCCTCTTAGCCGCAGTTGCCCAACCATGCAGCGACTCAAACAAAGGATAAAAATTCAGATGAAGCAGCCCAGCAGCTGAGTGGGAATGCTGCTTACGGCAAAAAAGAGAGAGCAAGTCGCTGCTAAAATCAGTAAAGCAAACAGATTGACATGCATTTTTACTCCCACAACTCATTTTCCAGGCCTGTGATTTTTTCTCTCAAAGGCCTATTTCTGCTGAACCTGGAGGTCCCACTTCTCTCTGCAGCGGCAGACCCGCAGGTCCCACGGACCCAGCCCTGCGGGCACGTCCACCGTGGACCGATGCATCTATGTGTGTGAGTGTGAGTGTTTCAATCAGAACGGTACGACCCTGCTGGATTTCCATCCAGAATGTGCATTCCTGAATGACCAGGGTCAAGCCCATTTTCATTCTTTGATCCATTTCCTATAACATTCAAAGCGTCCCTCGTTTTTTTTCTGTTTACAGAATAAAATTGTAATGCATACGTCAGAGGGTGTTCATGAGTACTAAATAAGACACAGCTGTGAAAATATTTCCATTAGGAATAGCCTCAATCTAAGGAGTTTATATTAAAACAGTGGGTAAGCCTTTGCCCCTAAATTAATGTATTGACAAACAGGAAATTGCCTATTAAAAATAAAAATGGCTCCAAACAAGACCTCTGGTTATATGGAAGGCCCAGGTGCCCCACCAGCTGTGTCCCCACCTGCCACATAATGCCCATCTGGAAGGAGCAGCACAGGGAGCCCCCACCCCCCTTCCCAAGAAGAAAGGGATCTGTTATGAAAAATGTAAAATAAAGCTTCTGAGTAGCCCATGGATGTAAGTATTAAGAAGTTGCCACCGGGAGGAGTTTGCACAATGGCCCTGGTCCTTGTGCCCTTTGGCTGAAGAGCTAAAGAAAGGAGGATGCGTAGGGGTCCAAACAATGACACCTCCCACAGTTTAGGCCAGTGGATGCTCTATGCACTTCACAGAGCCGGAGGCTGGTCAGAACCTGCTCATTTCTGCATCGCATGTCCCCTGGCTTCCTGCAGTGCACAAGGAAAACTTATCTCACCTCATGTAAAATTCAACATTTTGCAAAAACTTTTCTGTACGTAGGCGACTTTTCTCGGAACCCAGTGGCAGCCCTGGGCAAGAAGAAGTGTAACTGCAACAGGCGTGCAGAGAGCCCCGGGCTGGGTGCTGATGCTCAGGGTCTTGCAACCGGGTTGCCCGATCTGCAAAGACCTCCAGGGACACCGTGGCTCAGTCACCAAGGCCAGCGATTGCCCCAGAGGGCACACTGTGAAGCCCTCACCACGGGGAGAAACTGGCCCATGGCTGGGCAGCAGGCAGCTCCCCGTCGGAGAGGGCCCTGCCAGGCCTCACTCATGGAGATGAGACGGCCCACCCTGCCGACTGTCTCCAGTTTGGCTCTGTTCCCACTGAAGCTGAGATCTGTTAAGAGAACACAAGCTGAAAATAAGAAGGCTTTCAAAGATGAGTTTTTAAAAGACGGACTAATTCTGATGACGAGAAAAGAAGGGAACGGAATGATCGGCTGGATTCTGTAGCTGGTTTCCTAGTAAAAATTGCTGAGCAGTGACGAGATAGAAGAGACAGAAACAAATGATTCTCGAGTCACAGGTAATTAACCCAGAGGCTCGCCAACGGTGCATTAATATTGCTGGGCAAATGGCTTAACGCGACTGGAAAGGGCTTCCATGTTTATATGGAGAAGATCATTCCAAGGGTTTCTGAAAAGCAGAGAAACGCCTCCGGGCTTGGGGCCCAGGCAAGGGGTGAAGTGGACAAATGCCAACCTTCAGAGCTGGGGTCTCAGAGAAGAGAATCGAGAAGCGAGCCTCCTGGCAGGGACGGGCCTCGGCAGGGCTGGTGGGAGTGGCACCACCCCCTCTCGGAACCTGACAGAAGCTCGGAGTTCAGGGCAGTGCTGTCTCGGGAAGGACTCGCCCTATTGTCCTGTGAACTTGCATTGCCTCATACCCTGTGGGGGTGATGAACTCTCAGGGAACATGACTCTGCCCCACAAATCCTAGACAGGGACCCATGCCCACATATTGCAATGGCACCAAGGAGACGCCACAACAAGCACAACTCGCTGCACAGGGTTCATGGCCCTGCCCACACCTACCAGGCCTACAGCTTGCCCATCCCAACCAGAGACAGCTCATCTGCACAAGCACCTTGGGGGCACTTTTTAGAAGGGGGACTCACGCGTTGGCAGCAAGAGCAGGGTGGCTCTGAGGATGGTCTCTGAGGACAGGGAGCCTTCCAAGGACCTGGGTAGGAAGAGCAAGCATAGCAGATCGGTGGGGCCAGGGAGCCTGGAGCCATGGGTCCAGAGCCAAACCACCAAGCAGTCCTCATGCCTGTGATTCTGCCTTGTGATAAGTGGAGACACAGAGCAGGCCAGCCTGGAATGTACCAGGCATCTCACCCTCCCTCGGTGCTCACTGAATGGGGCCCAGCCGGGCTTCCCAGGCCCACGGACTCGGAATGATCTCGGGGAATCTTGGGAACGGAAGCTTGGGGTTGCCCACAGCCCACTACTCCTCTGGCCAACACTGTGCTTGGCCCTTGGGAAGGGCCCTGGTCTGCACAACCTGAGCTTTATTGCAACACCGTAACTACAAGGAAAGACAAGGAGTCACTAACTGTGATGCCCAAGGATTTGTGAGGGTAGGGGGGGTTGTGAGTGTTTGTCCTTAAATTCTCTAAGTCACCATCAAGAAGGCAGCTGTTTGGTTCTTCTGATTGTGGAATGAGAGAACTAGAGCATAAAGCTAACAAAAGACTCTGCCGGAGGGGAGGAAAAGTCAACAGGCAACATCATGCAGGTCACATGCAGGTCAGGTTGGAGGTGGTCCTCACTCTATGTTTAAGACCTACAGGTGCAGGTTAAGAAGAGCCATAGTGAAGATTACCAACCTCACTGGCACTGATACCACCTCCCACACTGTGCCAAGGGCTGTCCACACCCCATCCCTCCCCACAACAACATCTCCATGAGGCTGTGAGGGGCATAGATTGCATACTGCCAACACCCTTCCTCTGAGGACCAAACCTGTGCCCATTTCTCCGGCATTTGAGTGAGAGTGGTTTTGCAAACCCTCTAGGGAGAATATGTGATCGCACCTGGCCAATCACAGTTTTCTATCCCCTCCCCACCACAGTGGCTGGCTTAGAGCTGGAGTCATAATACAAGCCCAGCAAATCATAATCCTCTCTGGGACTTTTCTGGTGTCATCCTGGGGAAAGCTGTTTCACCCTCAAGGTGGCGAGCAATCAGGACTCAGCTGCAGCTGCGGGCAGCCATCTTGCAAGGCTGCATGAAAGAGGCCAACAAGCCCTGCCTGGGTGGCTCAGTGGGTTGGAGCATCATCCTGTATGCCGAAAAGGTTGTGGTTCCATTCCTGGTCAGAGCACACACCTAGGTTGTGTGTTTGGTCCTTGGTATTTGGGGTGCATACAAGAGGCAACTGATTGTTTCTCTCAACTCTCTCTCTCTCTCTCTCTCTCTCTCTTTCTCTCTCTCTTTCCACCCTCCCCTTCCTCTCTCCAAAACTCAATATAAACATGTCCTTGGGTGAGGGTAAAAAGAATAAAAAAGAAAGAGGCCACCTAGCCAAAGGAAAGAAGGAGCGGGAGAGCGGAGAGCCCCTGTAGCAGCTGTTCCTGAAGCCAGCTCCCCCTGGGGCTCTGCAGTTTCACCTGCCTTTCAGACTTTAGCCGGTGCACGCTGAGTTTCTATATCCAGGAGTTGGAACTACTGGTCTGTACTATTCCTATGCCCACTTTTTTCCCCCCAGATAAGATTGAGTAACTAGCCCAAAGTTACACTGTGAGTAAGGGGTGAGGTGAGATTCTACTGCTCACCACTTGGTCATGATAAAAACTAGGCACCAATTCATTGCCTTCAACCAGAACAACCAGCCTGCTGTGCCATCCACTTCCCACTCAACCTGGGCAACCAGGTACAGTGTAGGTTTCCAGCCACTGACAAAGAACAGCGCCATCCAGAAGGCCCATTTCTGTGGGGTTACAAGTAGAAGGAGGTAGACATCACTCCCAGCTTTCCGGAGCCCAGCGACTATAGGAGAGAAAGAGCAAGTTCCACTGTACATGTGGGGGCAGGACGGGGCCGGAAACTCCACCTCTTTCTCAGATTTGAAAAGGACCCACCGCCCCGGGCCCTGTCCAATCTGGACAACTCCCTTTTAAATTTCCTGCATCTGCAGCCATTAAAGAAGTTACCTCAAAAGAAGCGAGGAGTTTATTAATCGGTTTCATGGAAGAGAGTCAGACTTCACCTCATACCAAGAGACATTGTGCAGACAACTGAGAGATCCAGAAAGCAGCTGCTAAACAAAATCACAATGAATGGTGAACAGAATGCAATTCTTGATAGCTGAAGTTCTCCAGATGCATAGAACTGTAAGGGGCTATTAGAGGCAGCTGCCAATTAGGGATAATTCCAAGGGCTTTCAGAGAGTGAGGCTCTAGTTACACTCAGGACTGCAGGTCATGTTTATTGAGGAGATGTGCATTGCTAAGCAGCTGAGCCACCCTGATGCTGTGTGTGACCGTCACTCCCCTCTTCCTTTTATCTTGAAGACAGCAGCATCCCTCTTCCCAGGTCTCCCTCACAGCCCTGCTAGGAGCCAGGCTAGGTGGGTCCGGACTGGAACATGTGGGTGAGCCGTCATTGGGTAATGCAACGTGACACTGGTGCCCACCCCAAAACTCACAACCTCCACCCGTAGCACAGGCACAGGCATCCGTAAGAGCGCACAGATCACCCCGTGCTCCTGAGACATGACCGACAAGGGCTGCATTATCCCAGACACTTGCTCAGCTCAAGTGTTCTCTCGTGGCTGTAATCCAACATGATGGGATCGGTTAGAGAAAAGGACTGGTTTGAGCAGATGAGACCTGGCAGTCGTAATCAGCACCAGCCCTCCGAGTGGACTGGGGAGTGGCTAGGAGGAGAGGTGAGGTTGGCACCTTGTGCTGAAGCCTCAGAAAAAGGTTGAAATTAAATTGTAGGTGTCTGGAAGAGGGGAGAACACCTGCATGGGAAAGCAGATGATGCAGCAGCCGGCTCGCCTTCCCCGTGAAGCTCGCACCCGTGCGTCCCAGGACCTGAGGATAATATGGGACTGCCCTGAAGGTGGAAGGGCTTTGTTCAGCTGGGAAGGCACGGGTCCTTCCCCAAAAAAACACATCCTACCAGTCTTTCAGTCCTGGCAAAATCTCTGAAACTATATCTCCCTCCAGGTTCCCCCAAGAATCCTTACCACAGAGCCAACTGGAAACAAAGCTCCCCTAGGAAGTTTTCTCACAAGAGTGTCCCTCTCAGCAGTCTGGCTTGGGAGTAGGCATGTAGGTACAGAGACCTTGGATGTGATAACATAAGACCAAGTCATTTAAGCTACCACCCCTTAGAGAGAGGATGGACACATCCGAGGGAGCCCTTGTTGCTACTAAAATCAGATAGCTAGGAAGGGAGGAGTCGCATGCATAAGGTGCTACCTGCCCTGCTCATGTCCTGGGTTCCTGAGAGTCACGGGAGGTAAAAAATGGTGAAGGTCACCCTGGCCAGTATGGCTCATTGGTTGGAGTGTCAGCCCGCACATTGAAGGGCCATGGGTTCAATTCCTGATCAAGAGCACGTACCTAGGTTGCGGTTCGCTCCCTGCCTCCCAGTCGGGGTGCATGTGGGAGGCAACCAGTTGATGTGTCTCTCTCATATCAATGTTTCTCTCCCTCTCTTCCTCCCTTCCACTCTTTCTGAAAAGCAATGGAAAAAAATATCCTCAGGTGAGGATAAAAAAAAGTGAAAGGTCTCTGAAAACTTTAGAACAACTGAGAAGTGATTATCATTATTACTACCCTACCATCCTGTCCTTGCACCGCCCTTAAAGACACTGGTGCCAGGGCATCCTGTCCTGGGCACTGAGGAAGTGCTCCTTCTCCCTGAACTCTCCACAGAGGGGCTTGCAAAGGGCATTGCATGCCAGTCCCAACATGCTAAAAAACAACAAAACGGAGATGCCATGGGAAGCTAAGCTTGGGAAATGCTGCATATTACAGCCCATTGTTGACAATCATACTTAGCGTCTTAAAGACCTTGAGAGATTCTGCAGTAAAAACATCAACAATGGCAAAACTAGCTCAATACTGAGTCCGGCATTTGCCTGGTGTAGTACTTTCCTAGGGCTGCTGTAATCAAGTTCCACAAATTGGTGGTTTAAAACCAGAGAAATTAATTTCTCACAGTTCTGGAGACCAGAAGTCAGAAACCAAGGTGCTGGCAGAGCCATGCTGTCTCTGAAGGCTCCAGGGAGGAGCCTCCTTGCCCCTGCCCGGCTTCTGGTGGTTGCCAGCAATGCTTGGCGAACAGACTCACGGCTCCAGTCTCGGCCTCCATCATCACATGGTGTCCTCCCTATGTGTCTGTGACCAAATTCCCCCTTCTGATCAGGACATCACTCACTGGGTTAGGACCTATACAAAGCAATGTATAGCTTGTATTTAAGTCAAGAAACAACTATTGAGTAGTTACAGGCCCTGGGCTAGGGTTGTGAGGGATCTGGGGGTGAATGAGGGGAGGGTCTCTACTCTCAGGAAATGATTGACCTAATAGGATCCCCGATCTCTCAGAGAAGGTAGGGTATGCTAAACACTTCAAGAAAGAGCACGCAGGCTATAGGAACAATGTGAGTTAAGCCAGAGGTAAGGAAGCTGGGCTATGGTCTGGGACCATAACACTGGACCCAAGGTTGGGAGGACCATAGAGGGAAACATGGCAGAGAGCAGGTCTCAGGCAAACGGTGCATCATGTCACTAACAGTCTCCAGCCCCACTATGATTTAGCCTGGACTTCAGTTCCACTACTAATGTTAGTCCCTCTCACTTCACAGACTTAGTGAAGAGTGTCCAGGAGTCATATAGGGTGAAGTTGCAATTGGTCATCCAGTTGTAGCCTTGAGTCAGGTATGGGACTTAAACAACACAAAACAAAAATATCCTAGGTGTTGTGACCCAGAGGCTACCTCTCCAGACTTCTCCAGAATCTGCTGGGCCCAGTAAACTGAACAGAAACATTCAGAATGTTACTTATTTGCTTCTCTTTCAGCTCTAGCTCAAAGTCAAAGCTAAGGCCCCCAAACTTAAGTATCTGTGGGTAGACAATAGCATCTTCTGTGTTGAGGAATAATACTTTATTAAAACATTCACAGTGTCTCTATTATTTGTATACCCCTACACTGTTCTGGAGAAGATTAACAACCCCACTGCCCAAGCCCATGAATTCTCAGACAGAGAAATACTTTCAAGCAACCTGCAAGGTTCACTTTTCCTTCCTTGCTGCCAGGTTATAAGCATTGACATTAAGGAACTGGGCTATTTCAGGGATTCTCAAACACTCAACTTTGACAGAAACAAGCAAGAAAGACATCAGTGCAAATAGGAAGAAAAACGTTTATGTGATGTCAAGACAAATTTGCCAGTACAAACCCAAAGGAAGTGCTGGTCAGCCAGTGTGAAAGCTGCTGCTTCAAGATGAGTAGAGTACAGCCTGACCAAGCCTTTGCTCATCCTCAGACAGCCTCAGTATTCTAGACTGTTTTGTGTCTTTGAGAAAAATATACATAGTTCTCTCATACCCCAATCTTACTATTTAGAAACAGTTCTAACACAAGGACAGGAAGATTCCAAAATAATGTGATTCCACAATGCAAATTAATTCCACACATTCACACTTAGAAATACTGACATGAATTGAATAGTAATCAAAAGCAAAGTTCATGTCACCTTCTCTCCTTGTTGTTATTTCTCTTCAACTCACATGGTCATCACACCCATTGTGAACACAACTTTCAATAAGAAATGTGCCTTCCTTGCCCCACCCACCTTCGTCCAATTTATTTTAGTTTTTCTACCCAAATAATGCAGTTTTAACCTATGGATGCAATTCAGAGGACATGGACAATAGCAGCCCAGAGACAACAGCAAATGAGAATGGAAGCCAGAAGTTCATCCTAGAACTAGATTACCTACATCCTTTGAATCCAAGATTCCAGCACCATGGACAGCAGCAAACACCTAGTTTGATTAGTCCACTAATATAATGTGGAAAATTTAGGTCTCCAAGCTCTAGAAACACACTTTGACAAAAATGGCCATTCTATGTCTTTCATTGTAGTATACAAAATAAGAGCTAAACAGGAGGCAGGAATATGTTACATCTGGGAGTCAACATGGAATTTGCTCACTTTTTAAAGATTGCCACTTTTCGGAGACATTGCCACAGAGAAGGTGTGGTTAAATCTAAAACCAAAGGCCAGACATATGAAAAAATGTTCCATGTCACTAATCATCAGAGAGATGCAAATTAAAACCACAGTGAGGTATCACCTCACACCTGTCAGAATGGCTACCGTCAATAAATCAACAAACAACAAGTGCTGGTGAGGGTGTGGAGAAAAGGGAATCCTCATGCACTGTCGGTGGGAATGCAGACTGGTGCAGCCACTGTGGAAACAGTATGGATAGTTCTCAAAAAATTAAAAGTGGAACTGTTTTTTTGACCTAGTGATCCCACTTCTAGGAATATATCTTAAGAATCCCGAAACACCAATCAGAAAGAATATATGCACCCCTATGTTCATAGCAGTATTATTTATTTATTTTTTATTATTTTTTTTTTACAGTCTCCAAGCAGTATTATTTATAATAGCCAAGATCTGGAAATAGCCCAAGTGCCCATCAGTGGATGAGTGGATAAAAAAGCTGTGGTACATTTACACAGTGGAATACTATGCAGCTGTAAACATGAAGAAACTCTTATGCCTTGTGACAGCATGAATGGACCTGGAGATTATTATGCTAAGTGAAATAAACCAGTCAGAGAAAGACAAATACCATATGATCTTACTATTATGTGGAATCTAAAGAACAAGATAAACTGATGAACAAAATAAAACCAGAGGCATGGATACATGGAACAGACTGACAGATGTCATAAGGGAGGGTGTTGGGGGGAGGGGACTGGATAATAGCTGAAAATATTAGCCAAAGAGCATATATGCACAGCCCATGGACACAGACAACAATGTGGTGAAGGTCAGGGGAGGGGGCGGGGGCTGGGCAGAGACAGGCAAAGAGGGGGAACATGGAGGAACACCTGTAATGGTGTCAACAACAACAACAAAAAGAAAACCAAAGGCCCGATCCTAGACCAAGAACTCACTTTGGTTTCTGACTTCATCTTCCCTTCAATTAAGGGATGACTGGTGATGATTTCATAAACCATACAAAAGACATTCCTTTATTAGAGACTGGGTATTGCTGAAGGACAATAAGGGAAACTTAAATTTCCACAGAAAGATTTCAGAAATTACTACCCATATACTTACCTCAGAGACCAGAAAACAAATGTGCTAAGGAACTCTGGCAGGGAAAACAGGAAATCACAGAATTGTTTTCAAAAGGGAAAGTAATTGGTTATTTCTATTTCAGCTTAGCTAAAGCTGTAAAATCTAATCAGAAATATTTTTCACAGTGGCATCTTTTCCAAGATATTGAAATACCTCAAAACATAAACCATTTTCTATTGTTGGTGCTGTTTTTGCTGGGTGAAACTAAATAATTATATCAAACTGCACTAAAAATAAAATAAGGCTTCTTGCAAGAGACTGTAAACATGATCATGAGTGAGCCAGTTCCCAACCACCACCTCTGATACTTGAAGGAAGAAGACATAGTTCTCTCAAGCAAACCTGACACTCAGTTCTTGAGTCCCCGGAAGCCAAATGCCAAACAGTCAGCACCCAGAAAAGGCCACATGAAATTTCAAAGAACAGGCTTCCCACATTCTGAAGTTCATCTTAGCTTCAACAAACTACTTCCAAGACATCAACACGAGAATGAAATGGGTATGAATGCATTTTTCCTACCTTTTCTTCTTGTGACTTCAAAGCTTCTCAATTCCTGCAAGAAAAGAAAGGCTTTGTGTTTTTGAAGAATAATTCATGTGCACAGTTACTTGCAAACATCCCACCCTTTACTAGCCATTTATTCACACAAAGGTGAACAATGTCATAAGAACATGACATTCAGCAATGCTGGATGGGTCTTAAACTCTCAACACACACATATCTGTAAAGGTAAACAACTTGTTGCTTGGGGGACTTAGGGGAAAATATTATTAATTGTGCAGTTTTAAATGAGCAGAGCCAACTCTCATGGTCTTCCTTATGTGGAATCTGAGCTGGTACCAGGTGGAAGACTCCACCTAGACTGCAGGTGCTTTGAAGGGCCTGGGGAAAACACCGATAGTCAAGGGCCAGTTATCTCACCAGCAGCAGGTTCCAATCAGTGGTGCCACAGCGAAGACCACTATTGCTTGTGTAGGTCACTGGCATGATCTGGTGATTGATTATGCTCAATTCAATAGTTTCCCAAGGGTAGGATCTATGGACAATATGGAATGCCAGTCCATGCCACTGACTACATTAAGCCCTTGGTTTTTCTAAATTCAATCTCATCTTCCTGCTATATGTAGGGCAATAAGCAAAGTATTTTAGAAGTTACATAGGTAAAACACACTGAGTTCCCGCTTTGAAGATATTCGCAGTTGAACAGGAGGCTACAGAACAAACATGAATTACTGAAAAATAAAGGGGTTATTTTTCCTTGATAAATATTCACACTCAGCTGGAAAGGGACTTGTAAAAGAACCTTTGAACGCAGCACTGAAGAAGGGCAGGCTTTCAGATAGGAATAAGGGAGGGAGGGAGAGATAATAGCTTAACGAAAGGTAGGGTTTAGAATGCCCAGGAAGCAGAAAAACACCCAGTGAGAAGTAATAGGGGGAAAGGGCTGAAAACATATATTGTAGTTTCATAACTACATAAAGTATCTACAATTCATCATAAATGACCAGCTTACTCTCAAAAGCCTACTATTAAGAGTAAGCTGAAAATCCATGCTAGTAACTGAAGAAGCTAAAACACCAAACTTGGGCCAACTCTTCACCATCACAACCAAGAAGACCATTCAGTGCCAGGCCAGCACTTTTTAAAGAAATGACATGGTCTTTCATACCTTAGCATTCTTGTCTAGTATCCTTTTGGGGTCAGGAGGGGAAGTGATATCAGAGAGAAAACTGAGGAGGCACTGAGAAGTTTGTCCTCCCCAAACTACACTCTCTGACTGCCACCTCTGCAATGAGTCTAAAGCCCAGTGGAGGCCAATGAAAGATGCATGTTATAGGCCAGCAGCCAGCAGCATAGCACAACGAACCAGTGAGCTTCCGGAATGCTGGCTCCTGAGGGACACTCACACCTCAGGGCTCAGAAGAGGGAGCATGGCCAGTGCTAAGTGTACTGAGAGGTATGGTAGCCACAAAGCACAGCATGCATAACACAAACCCAGCTCCTCCCACGCTGCTCCTCAGCTCCCTGCTCCACAAATAACTAGTATTTGTGGAACAGGGAAAATTAATAATCAACTTTTATGGCTCTAGAAAAAAACTTCATGGAAGTTTCATTACAAATGCATAAAATTTATAAATTAGCTTAGAGAAAGCTAACTGTGGTATAATGTTGTACCTTCTTATCTAGCAACATGGTATTTTCAATAATTGGTCCAAGTCTACTTTCATTTCTTTCAAGAGTTTTTTTTTATCATTTTCCTTTAAGTATTTTGAATATTTTGTTTTTGTTATCATAAATGAAATTTCTCTTCCATTATATCTTCTAACTCATTTTTATTTGTAAATATGATGGCAATTGATTTTTATATATTAATTTTATAACCAGTCACTTGACTAAATATCTTATTGCTTGTAATAGTTTTTCCATTGATTATTTTGGGGTTTCTATTTATATAACCTATAAATAGCAATGATTTTATTTTCATTTCCTATGTCTCTAGTTGCTTTCTCTTATCTTATTGCTTTAGCTAACCCTTAATTTAATGTTAAATACTGTGGACATAGTGGGCATCCTGGTCTTGTTTCTGACTTTGAGAAAAAAACTTTAGTGTTTGCCTATTAAATAAAATGTTTATTATAATAATGAAATCCATACATACTTTTAAATAAATATTTAAAGAAACAAATGGCCCAGCGTGTTCCCTACTTATTCACTGCCTCTTTCCCTCCACTAGAATGTGAGTATCTTTTCCAGTTTTGCATCCTCAGTGCTACATTAGAACAGATGCTCTTACACATTTGTTGAGTGGAAAAAAAAAATGTGTGTTGAATTTTATCAAAGACTTTCTCTGCATTTATGGAAATGATTATATGATATTTTTTCCTCCTTAGCTCTATTAATTTGATGACTTATTTAGTAGATTTCATAGTATTCAATTATCCCTGTATTTCTGGAATAACTTTTCTTTTAAAAAAATTCTTTCTTTTCTTTCTTTATATTTTTTATTGAAGTAACATTGGTTAATAACATTTTATAAATTTCAGGTGAATATTATAATTCAATATCTGTATACTGTATGTGTGCTCACCCACCAAAAGTCTAGCTTTAATTTGTCACTATATATTTGATCCCCTTTACCCATTTCACCCTCCCCCAAACCCCTTCCCCTCTAATAACCACCAATCTGTTGTCCATATCTATGAGTTTGTTTGCTCCTTTTCTGTTTTATAATCCACATATGCATGAAATCATATGGTTTTTATCCTTTTCTGTCTGACTTATTTCCTTAGCAAAATACCCACACAGTCCAGCTATGTTGTTACAAATGGCAATATTTTACCTTTTTATGGCTGAGTGGTATTCCATTGTGTATACAGTTCTATATATACCACTGTGTATTTTTAAAAACATGTTGCTGAATTCTGTTTTCTATGATTTAAATATATTCTTACATTAACACTCATAAGTGAGAGTAGTCTATAACTTTTAGGTATTGTTTTTCTCAGTCAGGAATTAAAATGATACTAGTTTCATGTAATGTATTTGGAAGTTTTCCTTTATTTTGCTCTGAATAGTTTAAAAATGAGATTATCTGATCTTTAAAGGTTTCTTCAACTTCATTTCCAGGTATTTAATAAAATGGGAGGAAGGGGGAAGGTCAGAGAGGTTAAAACTTCTCCAAGTTTTGGTCAACGGCCAGCTGAGATTTAAATTCTAAAAATCTTATTCCAAAGCTCCTGCACATAACATTCCATCTTTATTTAATTCATAAAGACAGTGTGAAAATTAGATGAAATAAACTGCTTCAGGCTATAAAAGAATACCTTGTATTAAGCCAATCCTTCTATTAAGAAAAAACTATAAAAGTTGTTTAAGAGGTTTTTAAATTCTCAACAATAACAACAAAAAAAGTTTTTTGAAGGCACATAAGAGCAACAAAAGCAGCCAAAATTTAAAGAGCCAATATTTGGAGAGAAGAAAAGTCCATTGAAGTGAGTCCCATATTCACTGCCACATTTTTCCTTTGGGGCATTTGCAGTTTTGTATAGAAGCCAAACAGAAAGTGATGCTTTGGAGCTTTAAAAAGTCTCACTGGGGGTACATGGGTTGTGGCTACTGAAGTATCCAGAACTTGAGCATCTAAAACCCGGGGAAAAGAACCAGAAAGAAGTGAGCCCAATATTCTCCAAACAGCTTCCTCTTGCGTTATATGGTTATACCTGAGCTGCACATAAAGGGCAAGAAGTTGAGAAAAAAAGCAAAAACACAAACAAACAAACAAAAACCCCAACAACAACACAAAAAACCAACACAAACAAGCAAACAATAACTAGCTTCAAATAAGCTAAAAAACTAAGCATAGATTTTGACAATATCATGATGCTACAGGGACAAAAAATTAGGCTGTCCAAAAAAAGAGGAGCCCTAGTAAACGTAGCTAACTTTCAGTTAAGATCATATATTTTCAAAGAACTTCTATTCCTGAGCAGATCAAAGAAAAGTAAATCTTCTGTGGAAGACAATAAGTTACCCACAGACTTTACAATTTCTCATATGTAATGTCCAGCAAACAATTCAAAATTAATAGGCATTGCAGGAAATGGGATCAAATGACTAAAATCCAATAAAGTAGACAGCAGATACAGACCCACAGGTTATCCAGATTTAGAATTATCAGACACAAGCTCTAGAATAATTATGACTAATATGTTCAGGAAAATAAAAGAAAATATGTTAAATTTCACCATGAAATTGGAGTATATTAAAATAAGAATCAAATGGATATTCTAGAACTGAAAATTAAATAACTGAAAGAATTTTTTATTGACCAGGGATCAAATTCACAACCCTGGCATATTGGGATAATACTCTAACTAATTGAGCTACCCAGTCAGGGCCTAACAGATAAATTTAATAGCAGCTTAAACATAACTAAAGAGAGAACTAGTAAAATGGAAGCTAGGTCAGTAGAAAATAACCAAACTAAAGATCTGAAAGAGAGAAATAAAAAATGAAAAATACAGAAGAATATGAGAGACATTATGGCACATGGTGAAATGGTCTAACAAGCGTGTAATTGAAGTTTCAGAGTGAAAGGAAAGGGGAAAATAGGTAGAATCAATATTTGAAGTGATATTGGTTGAGAATTTCCAAAATTAATGAAAGGCATGAAACCAGAGATTTAGGAAGCTCTAAAAGCCCAGTAAGATAAATACAAAGAAAACCATCAACAGGTACTCAAAGAAAAACACTTGAATATACAAAGAGAGAAAAAAGTCTTAAAAATGGCCAGAGGGAAAGCAGAGGGGGTGAAAAGGGTATATTACTTACAAAGGAGCAACAATAAGACTGATGGCTGACTTTTCAGGAAAAAATAATGGATTCAGAAAACAAATGACATCTTTAAAATTCTGAAAAACACTTAGAAATCTAAACTCAGTGAAAATATGGGAATTCATAAGATAAAATAAAGACTTATATAAACAAACAAAAACTGAGAATACTTTGCCAGCAGATTAATAGTAAGAGCAATAAAAGGAAACACTGAACAAAAGGAAAATTTTGAGATGAATGCACAGTTATGCAAGAAGGAACAAAGAACATAAATAAGGAAGGTTAAAAATCAAGAAATCTAATTTTGGCCCTAGCTGGTTTGGCTCAGTAGATAGTGCTTTGGCCTGCGGACTGAAGGGTCCCAGATTCAATTCTGGTCAAGGTCACATGCCCAGGTGGCAGGCTTGATCACCAGTAGGGGGCATGTAGGAAGCAGCTGATCAATGATTCTCTCTCATCATTGATGTTTCTCTCTCTCTCTCCCTCTCCCTTCCTCTCTGAAGTCAATAAAAATATATTTTTTAAAAGAAATCTAATTTTGGCTATTTAACACAACATCAATAACGTCTTCCTAGGTAATAATAGTTGGAAAACTAAAATTAATGCAATATGATCACAAATGGTCTGGAGTTCAAATGGAATTGAATATGAAAATGTCCTATTACTATCCAAAAAAAAAAAAAAAAGAAGAAGAAGAAGAAGATAAAATTAGTGCTATGAGGTCAAAGGAATGAGATTTAAAAAATAACAAAAAAAAACTGATAGATTTAAAAAAAAAAAAGACAAGAAAGGACAGGGGAAGAAAGAAACCAAGAACAGAAGGGAAAATGTGTTAAATTTAAGTCCATTTAAAAAAAAGTAGACTAAATAATCCAACTAAAATACAAATGTTGAAATACTAGATAAAACAAAATTCAATTATTTGCTACCTATAAGAGACACACCATAAATAAAAAGATACAAAAAGGTTGAAGGTAAAAAGATACAAAAGATAAACCATAGTAATGCCAATTAAAATAAAGTTGGTGTAGACAATGTAGACTCTAAAACAAGAATTATTATTAGTGACAAAGAAGATGATTCATAAAGATAAAAAGGATATTTTAATAGGAATACATAGAAATTCTAAATTTATACACATATAATAGCATATACTAAATATATATAAAGTCAAAACTAAAAGAACTGCCCTCTAGTGTGGCTCAGTGCGTGAACATAGACCTCTGAACCAGGAGGTCATGGTTCAATTCCCAGTCAGGGCTCATGTTCAGGTTGCGGGCTCAATACCCAGTAAGGGGCGTGCAGGAGGCAGCCAATTGATGATTATCTGTCATCATTGATGTTTCTACCTATCTCTCCCTCTTCCTGCCTCTCTGAAATCAATAAAAATATTTTTTAAAAAAACACTGTAAGAACTAAAAGAAGAAATCTACATTGACAAATCCACAATAGTTGGAGAATTTAAGAAACCTCTGTAACTAACTCATAGAGTAAGTAGAGAAAAAAACAGTAAGGCTATAGAAGATTTGAACCTCATGAACAAACTTGACCTAGTTGATGTACATCAAACACTGTGCCCCAAAACTACATACTGCACAATATTTCAAGTATCCATTCAACATTTATAAAAACTAGTCATATGCTGAGTCATCCGGATGTTTCAATGAGTTTCAAACTATTAAAATCATACAGAGAACATACATATTTTTCTGACTGTAGAGAAATTAAATTAGAAATTAATAACAGAAGACTATAGAAAAAAATGTCCAAATATCTGATCCATGAATCTAGAAGTATACTGTATAATTTCCTAAAGAAAATCACAAAGAAAATGAGAAGATATTTTGAATTGAATGATGACTGAATAATAGCATTTAAAAAATTATGGGATGTGGCTAAAGCAGTAGTTAGAGGGAAATTATAGCCTTAAATGCATGTAGAAAAAAGTAAAGGCTAGAAATTGATGACCTAAACATCTATCTCTAAAAGCTAGGAAAAGGACAATTTAAGCCCATAAACAGTAGAGGGGAAAAATAAGTTAGGAGCAGAAATCAATGAATTATAAGAGAAAAAAACTAATACCACAAAATTTTAAAGCCAACAGTTGGTTCTTTGAAAAGATAATAAACTTGATAAATTCCTAAGAAGGCTGATCAAGAAAACAGAGAAAAACATATATAGAATTAAAAATCAAGCAAGAAACCACATATATCCAGTTTCTGAGTTTATGACAAAGGTGTCAACTCCATACAGCTGTACCCCGACAACTTTGGTGAAGTAGTTTGCCTCCTAAGCCTCAGTTTGTTCATCTGCAAAATCAGGCCATGATGGTGCCTTCCTCACAGAGTAGCTGTGATGATTAAGTGAAACAACAATAAGCCTGTACCATGCTGAGCATGGTGGTTGGCACACATTCATCCTCCTGGTGGCTGTCATCATCACTACCACCATTAATGAAGTTAACTAACGGAGAGGGATGGTAAAATCATTTGGGGGAGGCAATGAGTTCAATGGCTCCATCAGTTATTGAGGCTAAATAAAAATCTGTCTTTCCCGCCTCGGCTCAGTGGTTAGAGCGTCAGTCAGCCTGAGCACTGGAGGGTCTCGGGTTCAATTCCTGGTCAAGGGGGAATGTGGGAGGCAACCAGTCAATGTGTCTCTCTCATATCAATGCTTCTCCCCCGCCTCCCTCTAAAAGTCAATGGAAAAAACATCCTCATTCCTTGGGTAAGGATTAATAAAAAAACACACCTGTCTGTCCAGTACTTGAAAATCAACCCCCCAAAAGCTGTAGCAGAACTGAATAGAACACAGCTCACTGGAATAACTGACACCAAGGCCCTGGGTTCATTGCCTAAGGGAAAAATTATTTGCTGCAGAAGCTTCAAACAAGACGGTTATAAATGAGAGCTAGCGCATGGGCATTACTTAATGACTAAATTTCTTTAACTAAAAATCTAATTTTATTATGGTATAAATCACACTTTCTTGAAGGAGGGAATTAATTTTAGATTTTTCATTCACTGTTCATAACCTTTCCACGAATTTGACAGCCAAATCATTTTAAATGTCATTTAACCAATACAATACAACAGCTTTATTCCTCATTGTACCCTTCCCAGATCCATTATCTTCCACTATAATGTAGAGGAGCTTAAGTAAAAAATTACCATTCCATAAAGCTGTATTTTACTGTGCCGTTGAACTGCATAATCTTTATTTTTGAATCAATATAATGTGAGGGCTGAGTAGTATTTTTCATAATCCAAAAATCTATTACAGATCCTCAGCTTGAGAGCTGCTGAAAAAGCATGAATGAGGAGCCTCAGACTCCATGCCAGGGGGGCCTTCTCACTTCCACTCCAGGCTGTGCTCCGAGCTCAGGCTGCGCACGAGGCTCAGGAAAAGGGTGGTGTAGCGCAGGCCCAGACCACAGTCACACCTCCTCATCCACCCCTGATGACAGGGTAAGTCTCAGTCTGTCACTTGAAATATTAAGGGATTCTGTGGCTTCTGGGAAAATGTTGGCTGTGTAGGTTAGGAAAATGGGGCTCAAAAGTACCCACTAGTAAGAAGAGATGCCAGGAAAGTTAAGCTGAAAGGAGCGCGACATGGCCAGGTCTTTGTAGACAAAGCAGAGGTGAGCCTGGCACAGATGGGGCACAACCTGCTCAGGTGGGCAGCTGTCGGCCGGCCCTCTGCCCCTGCCAGTGTCCTGATGGTGAGCCCAGGGCCCAGCCTCAGAGGAGCTGAGGACACGCCCTTCCTCAGAGTTCTCTAGGCCCCAAGTGCCTGAAGCAGCTACAAAAGGAAGCCCACGCGTTCAATTTATAAACCATTCGATACAGTGGAGATGGAAGCTGTGCTATCAGGGCTAATTCAGACTGAAATTCTGACATCTAAATTCTACTTTATTCACTTCTGAGATGCTCTTAAAACTAATGCTTCTTTAACAACCCTTCCTGCGATTTTTCATTCGTTCATTTGAATTTTAAAAGTTTGACTCTAACCACTTCCATTTTTTGCTAGCAAGACCCCATTCTGCAATTGAAATCTTCACCTGGACGGGCAGGATACAGCTAAATGAAGCGATGCCTTACGTGGCCTGTGTTCCGTCACTGGCTCCCGTTTCCTGAGCCCACACCGAGCACTTTGTACACTTTATCTCACCGGTATCATCCAGTTAAAAGCAGAAGGAAAACCTCCCATTGTTAGATTTCCCAGCACAACATGCCTGGGCCTTAAAGCCAGATAAAGAAAGGGTTAGGGAATTAACCTTACACTCAAGGCTGGTTTGAGGGCCAAGTGGATAATCCCGCTAACAGCAGAGTTTTCTGGGCAAGTGTTCAAGGGAAATGCCAGCACGGACGTGCCAGCTCTGGAGAAATGCCACCCAGGCAAGAGGTCAGCGCTCACCTGCGGCCTCACAGAGAACGGCCCGAGTCCTCGGGGTGGATGGGCTATCGATGCCTTACAGGCAGGCTGCAGGCGGGAGAGGCACGGGCGGCATCTGAACCCCAAGATGCTTAGGTAGCTGAGGGAGTTGCTTTGGCCTGTCAGCCAGCTTCACCCACAACCTGCCCAATCAGGTGAGGCCTTGCTGCCTTTCTCAGGAGACCACGAACAGAAGGGGTGGGGCTGGGCATGACAGCACAGGCAAAGGAAGTGAGTGACCTGCACTGGGCTGAACCATGGCTGACACCGTAAGATCTGTGTCCCTTGTATTTCCCATCCAATAACAAATGGATCAGTGTAAGCAAACTAGTGCTTACACAGGACAGGAGAGTGTAAACAGAGGTTTATCAAGACAAACGGCAGAGACCACGTATAGACAATTTTGAAAAAATATTAGAAACCTCTTTGTGATTGAGGTGCAAGTCATCTATTTTGTTTGTTTTTTGGTTGTTGTTGTTTTTAAATCACTTTTATGAAGCTACTATAGCCTCCCTGTGGCACACAAGGGAGGAACATCAATTTTATTATATGTCCCTGAGGGATCCTGTGAAACAAGACCCTCGCAGCCTCCAGGAAGTCTGAATAACCTGCTTTTGGTCCTGACTACTCCACCAGCTGTAGCCCTGAGAGAGCCATCTCCCACCACAGTTTACCCATCTGTAAAATGGGGAGACCAGACAGCCCAGCCAGGGCGAATCAGAAGCATGGGCTGCGTCTCACAGGCCATTCTGCCCAATGCTTTCTGAGGCAGAGCAGAGGTTGCCCAGTATAGGAGAAAGCTGCGATACTCTAAAGAGAAAGGGGATGGATGGTAACTATAAAACACCAGATAGGAAAGGTAGTGTGAGGATATTTGCCAGGCCTTCAAAAATTAAGACCCGTTAGGAGTTAATTTTCTCATTTTTAAAAGTAAAGAATGAATAGACTATTATATGAGAATTTAGGGATTTTAAATTCTAATTTTTGAAACTCTATCTTAAAGGTTATTCATTTAAAAAATTTTTTTAAAAAGTTGACTCCAAATTTAAGGCAGTTTTCTGTGGCTAATCTCCCACAGCAACAAGTAAACATTAAAATTGCGTTTGACGGAATAAATGTCAAAGACTAATTGATCACTCCACCTTGTTAAACATAATCGCCTGCACACAGCCAGGCTAAGAGACCAAGAAGGAAAGAGGGGCCCTTTCCGGTTTAATCTCTCAGACAACCCAACAAATTAACGTTCTGATTTGGAAAATGATCCACATCTCGGCCTCCACACAAGCAATCACTGCGTGAGGGCCTCTCCTAACAATTAGCAGCCTGGGGCTCTGACTCAGCATGGGGAGGGGGGAGAGTAGGGGCCCTTCATGACAGTCACCTCCAGCGACACTAGCAGGACTCAGCAAGCCCAGCACATTGCGTGCCCTAAGAAAATCAGGACTGCCTTGTGGGTGTTCGGGGGAGGACAGATGGCCCCTAGGAGGAAAGGGGACAGGTTCACATGTTCATTATTCATCATACCCTCCAGGCACCTTCCAAAAAGATCATGTCACCTGCTTAGCATGACATTCAAACCTGCCCCGTTTTCCCTTTCTGCCAGCTGTAAGCCCAAGATGAGATTTACTGGTAGAATAGCCGGCATCTAGAAAATTAAAAGACAAAAGAGGAAGAAAGGCTACCCTCCAGCATGCTCCTCATGTCCACTTTTCATTCTTGCTTTTGTACGTGGAGTGGCCGGGGCAGGCATGGGGCAGGCATGGGGCGGGGGGGTGGGAGTAGTCACAAATGCAGATGATCCGACATAAAGATGCAAAATCTTGCAGAGCCCTGGTGGCGCAGGGGTGGGTGAGAGGGGGCAGCTGGGAAAATGGACTGCGAGGCAGTGTCTGATAGCAGTCAGGCTGAAACACGTGGTGTGGCCGACACCTAAGGACAGGCACCCTCTTCTCCCAAAAGGGGCAGTAAAGACCTTCTAATCCAACCAGAATCTCTCATCTTGCCCAGAAACAGGCCCCCTCCCCTCTGATCCTCCAGCTCGGTCAGTGACCCCTCTGCCCTCCAGGGCGCCCTGGCCTCCGAGGCGTGGCCTCCGCCTACCCTTCACTTCCTTTCTGGTCACTTCCAGCCTCCGTGGGCTCGGCTTTGCGCGTGCATTTTTGTCAGGCCTAATCCTCCTATGCCTACCACGTTGACTCTCCCCCAGACACCCTGATGGGTCTCCTGACCTATTCGTTTACTCATTTGGTCATGTATTCATTCATTCAACAAATATGTACGGTCCTGGGATACAGCAGTGCCAAGACAGCCGCAGCCCCTGTCCCCACAATGCTTATGATCTCACATGGAGAAACATACAACAAGCAAGCAAATGAGATTCATAAAACATGTATGTTACAAAGCTGCACGGTCAGAAATAAAACAGGGAGTGGGGACAGCGGGGAATGACAGAGGGGAAGGGTTTTGTATTTTAGATAAAGTGGCGGGGGGGGGGCACGGGAGGGAGCAGGGGGGAGGGCCCCCCAAGGGCTGTTGTTTGAGTGGAGACCTTCCCCGCTGGAGCAGGACCTTCCCTGCTCAGTCACCCCTTCTGTCCAATAAGCAGGCCCCTGTCCATCACCCGCTGCCCCTCAGAGCAGCAGCACCGGCGCTGAGAAGCGGTGGAGGAAGCAGCTGTGAGCATCTGGCCGTGAGCATCACCAGGGCAGCTCCGTCTGTGAGCCTCCACACCCTCCTCCTTGGATCTTCACAGCCCCCTGCTCCCACCGGAGGAGCCACCGACGCCTACTCCCTCCCACAAACCTTCACCACCCTGCTTCCGACCAGTGCTTGGTGATTTTTGATTGTTGTCTGAATAAATAATTGGCCTGGACTCCCATGGGCATCTGCTTTTGTACCGGGAGATAAATCCCCAAGCACACTTTAATTAGAAAGCACTTCCTTTGTACCGCTATAAAACTTATATTAAAAATGGAACTTAAAGTAGTTTAAATTAAGTGACTTATATATAATTAAAAAGCCTTTAAGGCACAATAAGGCTCTTTTTCAATTCCCTTTTATAGCAGAGTCAGAAAGGAAGGAAGGTGCCCGGTGGCTGGCGTGGCTGGATTGCTATTCACCGAGCGGCCGGCCCACCAAGAGTCCCAGGTAAAACCTACAGCTCCTCCCTGTCCTCCCCTGGCTTCTCAGGTGGGAGGCGCCACCAGCTTCAGGTTGCTCAGCTGCCAGGTGAGATTCAGGGCGGTGCCTCTGCGATTGTTGTGAGAACGAGCAAGGGGTGTGCAAAGAACACTCTGCACCACTCCGGGGCTGGAGCGCGCGCCGCCAGCTCAGGGCCAGGCCAGCCTCAGTCACCCCCACCCAGAGGGGCTGGTGTTGGGGCATGACACATGGACACCTCGTCCCCAACAGCCTGAATATTCTCTCTTCTAAAGAGCGGAGTCTGAGGAGGACGGTGGTGAGGGAAGTGTTTTGACGGAATTGCTTCCCTAGGCTAACCCAGTGATGAAAAGACCCAAACAGGCACAGCCCCGAACAATGAAGTGCAGTCTCTGGGGCTGGGACACGGGCATCAGTACTTTCTTGAAGCTGCAGATAATTCAATGTGAGGACAAGAGCGGGAACCACTGAGCACAAATATCTTACAACCTCTCCCCCAGTACTAGGTTCTCACTCTGCACGTCACTGCTCCTTACTGCCTCCTTGGTGCTGCAGCCTCCCGTGGGCCAGCGTGGCTTCCACCGGTGCTGGCAGGGGGCTGCTTGGTGTCACTGGCACAGAAACTACACAGGGAGGTGCCTAAGGAGGGACGGTGTTCTCTCTCAACAGGGATGATGCCATGTGAGCTCGCAGTCTCAGCAGCCCTGGGCGCAGGTAGGAAGGCAGGCAGGCGCAGCACCCAGAACTGATAAGCCGCTCTGGTGATGGGAGCGGGGTGACTGCCTGGAGGGCGTGAGCTGGCTGTCTGCAGCCCCGCAGACGCACAGCCGGGCCCTGGGCCCCGTACACTGAGCCCCAGCTGCAGATGCTCACCTCCAAGAGCTTCCGCTTCCTCAGCGCTAAGGTGAGATTCAGGTCGTGCCCATGAGATCCTTGTGACAACTGAGAGAGGAGGGTACAGGGAGCATCCACTGTTTGGTGGCTGCTGGAACTCACCAGTCTCCACCCACCCCCCCACCCCAAGACAGCACCTTCGGGACTGATGGGCATCATCCTGCCCCAGCACAAAATGGAAGAGGAGCTCACCCATGTTTCAGGGCCTCTGCGGGGGGGGGGGGGGGGGGAGGATGGAGGGGGGTGCAGGCAGGGCCCACAGTTCTGCTGTGACCAGTGGGCAATGACCAGGAAGATGGGGTGGAGCGAAGACTCCATTGGTGGCACAGGGTCAATCGAGAACCATCAACACCTGACCAGAGCTGTCCCCTCACACCTCCTCCTACGTGCAGCCAGGCTGGCATCCCTGATTTTCTCTCACCCTTTGGGGCTTCCCTTTGGCTCGCTGGCTCCAGCATCCGGAAATGCTGGAATCCCTTTCCCTCAGCTTTCTGTGGAATGGGCACTGTGTGTATCCCGCCCTGCCCAGCGAGCTGCCCCGCCCTCCTGGATCATGAGCAGCTTTGATCACTCCCCAGCCACGCCCATTCCATAGGTGGGGTGCCCTCTGGATGAGGCAGGCATGCCTCTGAAGGAGCCGCTGCCCATGACCACAGCGTGGCCAAGCTCTGTGCCCGTCTGCCTGGGGCTGTCCTACCCCTGGCAGGAGAGCCCTCCCCCTCGACCCCCCCACAGAAGGAGCATTTGGGCTTGTCTCTGGCTACAACTAGCACTGACGGTTTATTCTCTTCCTGTGGCTGGCGGGAGTCAGCAAACACCAGCCTTTTCCCACTACGTGTCCTGACTCTCCAAAAACCTTTGTCTGTTGGTAACTACTCTGCTCACTAATGCTGGGAATCCTGCCTCCTCCCTAAGATCAAGGTTCCAGAGCCTAGCTTTGAAAGGAGACACTCTGATGAACCCTCGGGGACTCCCCAAGGCCAGGTCTTAGAAGCAGAAACAGAGACCACACATCATCACGCTTAGGTCTGCATCCAGAGGCCAGGCACCTTCCCATGTGCACGGGCACAGCAGTGGGGGCAGATGCTCAGGGACCCACAAGACAATGGCTGCGGAGTTCTCACCAGACCCCCTTGGAGAACTGGAAGGAAATAGCCAAAAAGATATTAATTCTCCTAGGATCAATGACTCCCCTGCAGGCCCTTCCTGTTGGGTAGGAGAAGATACCAGAACAATGTGTGTACTAGGGAGCCGGTAGGGGAGGTGGTTAGGAGCATAGGCAGGATGGTCAGAAGGCCTGTCCACCCAGCTCCCCCACTTAATACACGGAGACCCCCACAGCTCACCTACCTCTGAGTCCCTCACAAACTCGTTTAAAGAAGTCAGTGAAGGGATCTACTTAAACTTGGACAAAATGGTAGCTGCTTATTAATGCTATCATCACTGAGCTATAGAAAGAATTCCATCTCCAAAACCACAATTCCTAGCAGGAATCTCCTCCTTCCTCCCGTAAGGAAAGGATGAGACATGTCATCCAGACTCCCAGCCCTGAGCTCCAGAGGCCCCCCTGTCCCCCACCCTCAGGTGCCCTCTGTCCCCACCACTCCCTAGCTCTTGGTTACGCATAAATAGACATCACGCAGACACCACGTTCCTAATGCAACAAGACTCTGCACCTGGCTGGGAGCAGAGCGCAGCCCAGAGCGGGGGAGCTCCCCGCGCGTCCTGTCGTCCGTGATGACTGGCCTAATTACCCCGCAAGTGCGATGCTGCTCACTGATTCCACTGGGCGTCAGGCTCTCTAAGAAGAGGCATCTGGTAAAGCCAGGACTCGCCTCCCATGTTGCCCCTTTACTCTCCCCAAGAATGACTCCAGCTAAACCTCGAAGCAGCTGCACAAAGGAACTCCCTGCAGCCACAGGATATGAGACTCTGGAGTCGCAGGGCCACGTCCGAGCCCCAAAGCCGGCTCAGTTTTGGTGGGCAGGGTGCGGGCACAGGCCCGGGTGTCAGGTGCACAGGCACCAGGACGGTCAGGGTCTGACCTTGATATGTGAGTCGGCACCCAGAGGTCAGGCAGACTTTATAACAAGTCTTCTGGGAAAACCCAGAGAGGGATAAGCTAGGCTTCCGAGCTGCCCAGCTACAGATGGGCCGGGTTGGTGGGGGAGGATACCGGTGAGACAGGTAGGGGAAGGTGGGCAGGCAAAGAAGAGCAAAGCTTTAAGACCACATAGGCAGGCCCTCCTCCCCTGACTCCAGCTCTCTAACAACCTCAGCGCACATTGCTCTGAGCGCGTGCTGAGAGGATGGAGGCTGGTCCTCGCTCTCAGCAGCCCCCTCCACTGACATGAACTGCTCTCCCGCTCTCCAAGGCCTGCACCCACACCCTCTAATCAGAACCCCTACATGTCACCTCACATACGCAGACCTATCCCCTATGGATGGGACCAGGGCAGATGCTTCTTCAGTCAAGTTCCCAAAGACTAGACCTCCTCTGAGCAGTCCAGGGCCCTGGAGCAGGAGGCCCGAGTGATGGCAGGGCCAGGGCCACGGCGCTGATGTGACATGGTGAGGTCCACAGGGTGGGGTGTACAGCTCTGAGGAAAAGCCAGTCTCCAGAGGAGAGAGACATGGAGGATGGGAAGAAGGAGAGGAAGGCGGCCGCCTGATGCTCGATGCCCTGAGCCCACCCGCAGCCGGCAGTGGGCTCCAGGAGATTCCTGGGCTCAGGATACCCCTTCCTCATGGGCACATCGGGAGGCGAGTCTGCTCCTGGCCATCAGGGGTCCCAGATGGCTCACTTTGCCAGCAGCCTGGACACCCAGCCCACCAGTCTCTTCTCCTTTTTCCTCCCACAAGATATGGTCCTATTCCAGCCCATGCCTACACTTACATACTGTGCCCACCCAGATCTCCCCCACCCTCTCTAAGGCCCTCTGCCTCCCAGAAGTCCTCCCTTACCCCGGCTCCCACCCAGCGCCTCTCTGCTCTAAACTCACGCCACCCACGGTTTGGCCCACACTGTAGCCAAATATGCTTTCTACGGTATTCACGGCTCACCGTGTGTGAGCATACAGCTGATTTCCTAAAGCTCTGCTTGCGCCTTTTCCTGCTCGCGGTTACACGGTGAGATGCCAGCCTGCGTGCAGGAACTTCCCGGGGAGCAGCTCATGACCATCTCTTCCTGTATCGCAGGAATGGTTGTTTGGAACGAGGTCAGGTTTAAATTTTATTACACATTTCCGTGAAGCACAGAGATTTGTGTTCTAGTCAGCATGGCCATGGAAGTGTCTCCATTCCTAAAAATGACCAAACCCATTGGGACAGCCAGTGGACAAGGACGGACACCTAGCCCCAGGTGGGTCTAAAGCAAGAGCCTGGCCTGTGAGACCAGCATCCTGTTGTGGGATGGGGGAGGGGGGCGTGGGGGGAACCCCCACAGGCAGGCGCTAGTGGCTTCCTCCTTCATTAGCCAATAAACAGACTGAATTTTCTTCAGGCTGAGGTTGAGAACTTAATTGAATCACTATACACAGGTTAGAAAAGAGCAACAGTCGACAGAGGTGTGTAATTCCTTCTGCTAACTCAGATTCCCTCAGCAACTGCGGATTGCTCCATCTACCTCCCAATCTCCCCACGCACCCCCTGGTCCCCTGGTCTTCAAGCCCCCAGAACGGAATCATAAATCCTCTTTCTCGTCACCTACTTGGCCCAGGGCCAAGCACAGAGCTGGGTGCTCAATGGATACTGTTGATGACTAAGATTTAAGTCCACCAGATATTCCTGTTGGCCCGGACAACCCAGGGGCCAGAAACCCATGCTCGGTAGGTAAACGGTGTCCCGAGAAGGCCCTTGATTGGGGACGTGAGGACATACCCCTGAGCTATGCGGCCAGGGGATGAACACCCAAGCATGAGGCAGAAAATCCCCTTCTCCACAGCCAAATGCTGAAGTGGAAACAACCGCATATGCAACAGCCAAACAGCAGAGAGTGGAGGAGGAGGAGGAGGCACCGTGGGGCAGTTTTTAGAAGCACTCCAATTAGAGCCCCGCCTGGCAGGCCTCTCCCATCTGACGTCTCCCAGCGTGCCCACATGCAAGTCTATTCCCCTGAGCGGATGCACAAAATGTGGCATCAGCAGAAGCACAGAAACCCGAGGTCGTTACGACAGAGGAAGTTTCTGGGCATGCTCTAAGTGCAAGGCCAGAAAGGGAAATAAATAGGAAGAGTTCTGCTTTCTTTATCCAGAGAGCGGGCTTTAGATGATAGAACAGCTTAGACACGCTTTTAATCCAATCGTCCTAAGGTGACTGTCGGGAAAAGCCATCAGAAGC
Organism: Cnephaeus nilssonii; assembly: GCF_951640355.1. Lineage (NCBI taxonomy): Eukaryota > Metazoa > Chordata > Mammalia > Chiroptera > Vespertilionidae > Cnephaeus > Cnephaeus nilssonii. Next base: position 75,218,873 of record NC_137076.1, read on the forward strand.
CTCACACCTATGTAACGACATCTCCAAAGAGAACTTCTGTCCCCATCGCCCTCGGGCGCTTCCTCCCTTCGCAGGGACCGCGGGCGGCCACCCTCCCCGGAGCCACAGACTGTTTCTGCTGACTGAAAATTCTGCGCACGAACAGAACACCCTGCGTTGGTCTGACTTTACATTTCCTTCTCTGGTTCCCTTGTTGGCGAGGTGCAGGTGTGCCTGCCTCAGCGATGCTGGCCTGGCCACAGAAGGGACAGCCGGGGCCACGCGGGCCCCAGGGACCCCTCTAGGAAGGCACAGCCTCTGAGTGGAGGACTCTGCTCCCGCCCACACACACCGCCTATAGGACTCCCTTAGCTCCCTCTGATTCAGGAAGGACAGTGGGAAGATCTGAAACTGTGACAAGATTCTATTATAAGTAGAAACCAAAGACAGTCAGGTGACTCTCTCCTGGGATTTCTTTTGTAAGGAGTCCTAGAAACTCTAGTCACCTTGTCCAAATTCCTACGTGATGCCAAAATGAATAATAAAGATCGCTGACTCATTCACTCACCTGACAGATATCTGAACGTCCCACTTTGTACCAAGCTCTCCTGGACCCTGGGGGGCCCCGGGGGAAGCTCACACAGGGAGATTTACCTTTCCACCGGGGAGAGCACCCTCCCACCCCCAGAGCCACCTGCTAAACACGGAGTGACAAGGGCTATGGCCCAGGGGGACATGCCAGGCCGTGGGGAGGGAGAGGTACACAGTGGGGTTCTGGGATTACAGCTCTGACTGCCACCTTCTGAGCAGGTGCTCGGTGCCAGGAATCACAGGTGCCATCTCAGTCCTCATGACAGCTCTGACAGCGGTGCTGTGATCATCTGCATTTTACTCATCGCTAACCTGAAGGTCACAGGGAGGAAGGGCCCTCAGCACACAGCTGGCAAGGGAAGACACAGGTTAGAGCCGCCGGGTGCTCCGACTCGAGGCCCCTGAGACAGAGGCAGGGCTGAGGTTCCTTAGGAGCCAGTGCAGACAGGCAGCCCGTCAGGCGAGGGGTGCAGCCCCAGCAGGAAACACCAACTACGGGGTTTTAAAACAACAACAAATATCCTAGAGGAGAAAGCAGGAACGTGGAACGTACGGGGTTTGCTTAGGAGAGGGGGGTGGACAGCAGCCATTTCTCCCAGAGCCCAGAGCTGCCTGCATCAGGCTGCCCACCCAGCCAGCCAAGCCGCCGGGAGCACCGAGGCCGCTCAGCCTGCGTGGGGCCAGATGTGCTGTCAGAAAAGCAGGCCGGCTGCAGAGGCCCAGGCCCTGGGGAAGAGGTCCAGAGAGCGAAGGGAGGGCCTCAGGTGCACAGACCTCACTTGGGCCAGGCTAGGCCCGGAATGCAGAGCCTCAGCGACAATCCTGTGGTCTCGTCCTGAAATAAGCAGGTTTGGGCGGGCTGCAATGAGTTAGAAGGTTCCTCCAGTGCTTGAGGTCTCTGCTTGGTTCTCCCCCACTGGGCCATCTTCCAAGTTTGGGAGTGGGTGAAAGGACTAACAGGCTTTACTCCGACGGCAGAGAGAGAGCCAGCCCTATAACAGGCGGGTCACTAGAATTTACACACGCCCGTGCCACTCCCAGCTCCACTGCCATCACCGGGCAGTTACACTCACTCGCTGACCCCACAGCCATACCTCAGCGCTCTCCTCCATCTCCTCACCCCCACCCACCAGCCCTCCGTTGCTGTCCGATGGATCACACTGCAGCCCAGATCCTCAGGGACGACGACGCCTCATAACATGATTGTGTGGCACCTTCCCTTGGAGAGGAGGAAGAAGCGCCAGGTAAACCGCTAGCCACCCCTTCCCCCAATCCCGCCAGGATTCGGGCCCTGTCTCTGCTTGTGGTGATCCACTTGTGGCAGGATTCTGGGTCGCCACTCCCTACCAAGCCCCGAAGTGCTGTCAGAACACATTTTTAAATTAAACTGAAATGAAGTTAATTTTGTTTTCTGAATATCGCTATAGTCCTTGAAATGTCTGAGCACAGCATGGGGCTAGGAACTGTCTGTCTCCAGGGTCAGCTGGCGGGCAGCCCCATCAAGATGAAGTGTTAAATGAGAATGCTCAAGTTTCACTTTTTCTTTTTAAATTACTGACACTATTACAAATGTCTCTCGTTTCCCCCTACTTTGCCCCCTCCACCCAGCCCCCGCCCCACCCCAGGCCTTCACCGCCCTATTGTCTGTGTCCATGGGTTATGTATACCAGTATATGCATATATGTTCTTGTTTAATCTCTTCCCATCCAATCCCCCAAAAGCTCTTGGAACCTGGACCCTAGGAAGAAAGAGACGGGATTTCCTTAGTCCATGTCTTCCTGTCTCAGGGGAATGCCTAAAGCCAAAATGCAAATGTGTGTGGTCACCAATCACGAGGGAGGGCAGGCTCAACGGACAGACCGCTTCTCAGCCACTGGGACACACGTCCTCCCCACAGCATCGCCTGGCCCCCACTGCAGCTCCCTCAGGGGCCGCCTGCTCCAGTACAAGGCCCACCGCATCCTACGCCCAGCGTGGCTGGAACCAGGCCCTCCGCCTCCCAGGTGGTGGAGACAAGGCAGGGCCAGGAGCTCAGAGCAGAAGCCACAGCAGTGAAGGCAGAAGGACAAAGGCCCTGGGAGGGAAGAGTGAGGCCCACCTACATGAGGCCTGTGACAATCTGGCCGACACCAGCAAAGCATTTACTTCTCTCTAAACGGGAAGCCAGAGAGACAGCCCATAAGTCACCAAGAATAAATCAAGCAGATGATGGGGGCCTAGCAGACCTGATGCTGCCAACTCCCCCAAAATGGAAATCAGAGCCCCATTGACAACGCAGGGCCTGCTGTCCTGATTACAGGGTGGGCAGTGTCCTAAAGGAGCACAGCTTATTCAGCAGCAAAGGCATAAATAAAGTAGTTAGATGAGTAAATGCTAAATGAAGAGGGGAAAAATAATAGTTCTCTGTGAACTCATAAATATTCATTTTCCCGGGGCATTGAACTTCTCAGAGCCAATTAAAACTCTGTCACCTATAATCTCAAAATACTAAAAGGGCAGTGCGCCGACCCGTACAGAGCAAAAGGCTCCCCAGGAGAGGTGGGTGAGGAGAAATCCAACCCAAAGGACGAAGACAGCCACTTCCTCTGTCCAAGGATAAAGAATAAGAGCTCCAAAGAGGACACTAGCCAGGCAGCTGCGCTCCTCCAAACAGCCTGGATGGGCCCGGGGGACAGAGACTGGGACAGGACACCAGTATGAGTGGCATGGAGGTGGTGGTGGGAGAGAGCTTAGGGTGTGGCTGACCCTCAGGATTTAAATCACCTACAAACAAACCAAGGAGGAGCACTGGGATCAGAGATGTAAGTACCTCTCTCCACCTGCTTGCTTGAAAATAGGTGAAAATGACTCCAAACCCAGGCTATTTAAATTCACCTTTCCCCTCACCTACCTGTCTCTGCCCCCACGCCCATCCCACAGCATGTTATTTCCTGCCATGACTGCAGCGTGTACATTGCTCTTTCCTTCCTGACAGCAGTCAGCACTGTCGTGTTGGCAAGAGCTGACAAAGGCCAGGCTTAGTCACAAGCTGGATGCTCCTCCTTGGGTGTGTGTATGGGGCGTGGGGGAGGACGCCTCTAGAACTTTCCTGCCCAGTGTGCCCTGGGACTGGGAGTAGCAGCATCACGTGGAGCTCGTGAGAAATGAGAATGTCAGGCCCAACCCCGATCTACTGCATCAGCCTCTGCACTTACAGGCCGCCCTGGCTGTTCACAAGCTCACAGAAGCTCCAAGGGTGCTGGCACAGGGCACAGCCCACGCCAACGTGCGGTGGGAACCAGCTCATCCAACAGCCCCATGAACTTGGAGCATTTGCCACCTTCTTTCGCCTTGAAAATTGTGGATTTACGCACACATCTGCAGATGCGAGTTCGTGCTCTCCCAACGTCACCTGAAAAGCTAAAACCCACACCCTCTGACCCAGCAGAGAGCCATGCTGAGCGTGCAAGCCTAGAAGAGGCTGCCCCACACCCCACTTGCAGTAGAAGTCCTGCTCCTCGTGAAGGGGTGCAGGCAGCAACCCCAGAGCTCCCTGCCCGTGAAAGAGCCGCTCTGCCTCTTGCTGAGACACTTTGCCCATCATTTTCTTTGAAAGTCCGTCAAATGCTAGATTTGGCAACAGTGAGCGTTTAGGAAGGGTGATGCCGGGGACATACAGGAGAGATACATGCAGGCCTGTGCTGCAGGAGAAGCAGAGAAAACGCCCAGCATCCAGCCTGGACCTGTCTGTCCACAGGGCGGACCAAACCCACAAAGCGAGGGGCAGAGTGAGCAGAGGTGATAATGGGCAGACCTTACAGCCCATGGAAGATCAGCTATTCTTCCCCAGCAGCCAATCAAAAGGAAGGGCCAGGAGAGGGGAGGGGAGGGGGGAGCACAGTACCAGAAAGGACAGGGGAGTATGGCCTTAGATTCAGTCACATGTGTAAGAACAATGACACTTTAAGAAAAACTTATTTTTAAATTAATGCCCAGTCTTAGCAGCCCAAGTCCTCCTGAAAGCCCAACCAACACAGAAGAAGCCAGAGCAGGTAAGGGCTCTGCAATGAGGAGCCATCCTCTCAGAGGCAGGAGTGTCCGTGAGCACAGTCTTGTGAAAAAGGGGAAAGGGCCAGTCAGCCAGGGAGGATGGGGCTTTCCTAGGCTGACCCTTGGGGTTAGGAAACAGGGGAGTCATCCTTGTTACGGACACCCCCGGACACAGTTCTTCCTCCAAGACTTCCCATGAAAATTTGCACAGATCAAAAACACGTGGTGTCTGACCGCCAAGCACATCTCTGGCCCGTAAGCACTGAGGCTTACAAAGCTAACAGTTTGCATAGGAGCCAATGTGATTGTGTCTAGTTATCTAGTGCAGGACTAGAAACTAGGAGGAAGAGCAATTCTGAAAAAGTTCGGTAAGACACATGAAGGATGCATAAGGCTGTGTAATGGCCACCATGCAATCCCAGAGCCCAGTGAGTGGAGGGAACACAGCATCCAGGGCCCAAAGTGGGGGGGCCCTCCTTTAGATGCCTGCTCCTCAAGAGGGGGTGAGTTCCTGGAGCTGCCACCACATCACTTCTCACTTTCCTGGTTCCCCCCAAATATAAAATTCTACCAACATTGATTTTACTACTGTTTCTATATTAGCCAGAGCATAGGGGGAAGGGAAAAATATAACTTTCAGAATTTCAATAAGTTGTATCTCTCAGAATTGTTTCTTCTGAATTCAGAATTGCATTAGTATTCTAGGCCATTCTGCCACTCAACCCTTTTTAAAGAGCAACTCCACCCAGCTAAATTTCTTTTTATCTATGTTTGTAAAATGGCAAACTCCTTGAAGCTATGTCAACTGCAGTCTTTGTTCGTAAAACAATTTAACAAAATTCACATTTGCTGTAATTGCTTTAGAAATGTAGGAACACACATGCATTGGTCAGTTAATTCTTACTTACCCTTAGGTCACTCAAGTAATTGGTACAATAACTTGAAAGGCAAATCAAATCTTATTAATGCTTTCCAAGTACTTTAAAAATCTTAAGCGAATGAATGTTTTGTAAATTACTACTCTCAGGAAGAAAACAAACACAGAAACATTTTACCATTTAGTTCCTGAAACAGTCTTTAGATTTATTTTGTGAGTCTCAAGAAACTCTGTTGGTTTTTATTCTTCCAGAAAATAAGACTGTCTGAGGAAACTGCTAGAGGAGTTTCATGTGGTTTGGGCAGTGAGTTATGGATATGTTAATAGCTACAACTCAAAGAAAAAAACTACCCAGGACCTGTAACACAGGGACTTTCTTGGATGCGGATAAGATACAAGCCTGGCTTGGCTGGCAGGCGGCTGGGGAGACCATTCGTGTCTCCACTGGAAAGGAACCCGCTGTGCAGGGAGCTGTCACACACTTAAGTACCAGGTGGTCTAATCGGGATTTGGAAAGCACCCGTGACTTCATGACTACCACCAAAATGTTGAAAAATATTGATTGGCTCAGAAGCACACTGAGCTTCTATTTTGCTCTTAAAATGATCAGACACTGTGAGGAAGAGAAAGATAAATAAGATAGGCTTCATCTATGGGGGGGAAAAAGGTAGCCAAGACTAGGAGTTCAGAGGAAAAGATTGAATGTAACCAAGAGTGGTCAAAGAAGGTTCTGGATAAAAGGTGAGCGCCAGAGCTGAGCCTCAGAAGAGGGGATGATTCAGGCATGTGGAAAGACGGGACAGCCTCCTGAGCAGGAAGACCCTGGCGATAAGTGTGTGTGTGTGTTTGGGGGGGGGGGGCGGGCGCATAAAGTGTGACCAAGGTCAGCAAACTAAGCAGTCACAAATGTTCTGTCTCTGTCTAAACATGCACTGAGGCGGTCCCTTGTCCTGGGCCCTTCACGTCATCATCAGCTCATTTAACCATCGCTATAAGCAGACTCCCCGGGTAGAAGTGACAACCCTTTGCAAAACCCCATCTATAGCGAAGAGCATTGGATCGATGCAGTTGCACCTGCAGGAAGAGTCTGCAGAGGTGTCACTTCCTTTTCTGGAAGCAACAAGATTCCTGGAACTGGCACCCCGCCAGGTGGCTTGGTGGGCTGGAGCCTTTGTCAAAAGGCTGCGGGCTTGGTCCCTGGTTGCGGTACACACAGGAGGCAACTAATTGATGTCTCTCTCTCACATTGATATCTCTCTTTCTCTTTCTTTGTCTCCCTCTCTCTTTCTCTCAAATCAATAAAAGCATCGTATCCTCGGGTGAGGATTAGAAAAACAAATTCCTGGGCCTGGAAGACAATAGCATCTATCCTAATGGGGGGAGAGCAAAACCACACCCCCAAACAAAAAAGCCTCCCTCCCTCAGGATGAGTAGTAGCTGCTCTTTCTTGTTGGTGCACAGAGTATTAGGGTGTTGCCCAGCTAAGATAAAGAGACCCTAAGTTGATATTAACTTGTCTTCAATTTACCTCCATCTAAATTCCACCTTAATCGACAGGACTATTTTACATGAAAGAAGTGATTTGAAGCAGTGGGCCAGCGAGCCCCAACAGTAAGCAGTCTAAGTAAGCAACCTACGTGTTTGCCTGTTTGCTTTGCTATCAAATATGCCACAGTATATTTGTAGGATTTAGGTGATCGTTTCTCTCCGTGGATGCGAGAATAATGATTAAGCCATTCCAGAATGCTGTGCTCCCCAGCAAGTCAGCCTCCAGACTCTCTCAAAAGAGCATTAAGTTGCGTCCTTCACGGATTTAGATGGGAGAGATAGTGTTTCTATTTAATCATCTGCTCACCACAAAAGGAAGCCTCGCTAACTTCAGCAGGAAAAGTGTGCGGCAAATTACCTCTGAAGCTCCCTGAAGATTAAGGCCCCATAGGTTTGGGACTGCATTACAATTAAGTAATAATGAAAGAGAAATCATATCATTTGATCAAATAAATGCATTAGCCCAACCCTACACTTTGTACCGTTACTCGCTCGCTGGCAGTGTTGACTTTTTGAGGTAATTTTTCTGTCATTCCCACAGGACAGGAAATGCACACAGAGGGAAACGGGGTGGGGGAAGGGTGTGCATGGAGGATGGCAACGGAAGTGCAGGTGCCCTGAGCTGCTCTTAGAGGAGACGCAGTATTCGCCGCATCATAGGGAAAACCCCAGGGGGTCTTGAAAGTCATTTCTTAAAGCTCAGCACATACAAAACCTTTTCTGCAGAAAAGCTGTGTCCCCCATGAGCCCCAAATTCATGAGGCCTGCTACCTGAGCAGGGTGAGGTGTAGTTCATGAATCCTCTTCATTACTTAAGACCAAGTTCACTAAGCAATTAGCAGTATATCAGACTCTCCAGGGAGGTATTTGAGAACAAGTTTTCCAAGCACTTTAGAAGCATTTATATACACCTAGCATGCCATTAATCATTCTCATCTGTTCATTAAGGCGGCCTCCCAGAGGACCTCCACTTGCCAGTTCTTTCTCAGCATGCTCCTTTTTATCTATAGACCCGAAAAGGAGTTCATTTCTCTTAAAATATATTTTATAATTAAAAGACTTCATTCATTCACGTGGGGTGTGCTCCACCCATGAGTGTGCATTTTCTGGGGTTTATTGAATATACAGGAAGGCGGTTCTCTTGAGGTCTTTGTGGAAGACAAACCTTGCAACTCCAGCTGGGTTTTGGAATGCATTTTCAGCGTTGGAGAGATTTAGACCATTACTGACAGTGTGATGTAAACCTTCTGTCCGTAGCAACACATGTTGCTTCTTCTGTCCCCTACCAAGAAGGGGACCAATTTAAATTCACACTGCAATCTAACTGATATAAACTAAAAGTGAAGGGGTAAGTCAGATACTGTAAAGCAATCAGTTTGCAATGTCAGGTCAGCTGCTAAGTGACAATACCTCTGCCTGCGACTCCTCCACACCCACGCTCGGGCCTCTGCCGGTTCCTGGGTCGGTCCATCCCAGCACAGCCCGCAGGGAGGCCCCAAGCAGTGCGAGATGCAGCCAAACGTGTCCTGGTTTCATTTTGTTGAGTCTGTTGAGAAAATGGCAAGGGCTTAGAATTAAGTGTTACAAAGTGCAAGCAAGTCGTGGGGTAGTTAGTATTTGTACTCCAGAATCAGATAAACTTGAGTTAAATCCTAGCAACAACTTTTCCGTTCTACTATGGAGAAGTTATATGACTTCTGGGCCTTGGTTTACTCCTCTCTAAAATGGAGTCAATAATACGTACCTCATAGGGTTGCTGTGAGGATGGAAGGAGTCAGTGTCAGGCGCACAGTAAGGGCTCTATAAATGCTAGCTGCTCTGTAGAAGCCAATCTGAAAGGCCACCTACCACTACGTCTGTAAGAACAGACCAGGGTGACAACGCTGGGCCCCTCTGTGAGGTCACCATGCACCTGTGCCTCGGTGTCCTCAGAAAGCAGTCAGTGCTCTATAAATGCTGATGTTAAGCCCGTGGCAGCCCGTTTGCAGCTGATATCTCAGTCTACAAGCTTCAAAATAGAATTATAAGGTCCAATATTTTCATTTCAAGACCAATCATTTTTGCAGCAGAATCCAAGCAGCCCATGGATAATGGGATTTCAATCACTTTAAAGGTTTTTCCGGAGGCTCCCGTGATAAATGGTCTAAAGTCCCAGAAGACAAGACATGGGCAATTCAAAGTAATCACAGAATTACCTGGATGAAAAAAAACTAAGGATCAGCTACAATAAATATTCCACTCCCTGTCATGTGCTGGGCATTGTACTAAAGGGGACCAGGACACAGACTAGTCCACTTGCACAAGTAGCTGTAGTTTTATTTTAAAGGGTTTCTACTATGAACATATTCCGACCTCAATTTCAGTATCTCTAAGAAACAGAGCAAGATAGAACGCATGGTGCAGTGTTTACAACTCTTACTCCAGGCGCTTTAGGGGTTATTGATTTCTGTGAGCACCACACAATTTAGTGCCTAATTGCATGTGGTCCACACTGCATCTTGATCCTGGCTGGGAGATGAAAAGACACAGAGCGCCTTGGAGGCCAGCAGCCCATGGGACCTGGCTTAGGGCTGGTCCAGAGAAGGCGCCCCAGTCAAAAAGGATTAACTGCCTGAGGGACATTACAGCCCGTTGGAGGCGTCCACCCCTGTTCACCCCCAAAGGCAACAGCTTTGGAGGACTCCGACCCTAACAAAGGGCGTCAGAGGTGCCACATGGTCACTAGTGCTCAAACACACACACACACTCCTGCCACATTCCAGGTTTCCTTTGGCTGCTTTCCACACCCAAATAGAGCTGCCTCTCCAGATTTGCTTATGTCCCCAGCTTGAGACAGAAATGCCCCCAGGAAGGAGAAGCAGACTGAAAAGTGTGGGCAGGAACACGGTTCCACGAAAAGGCAAGGTTATAAGTTCTGACTGTCTTGTACGAGAAGGTGTCTTCTTAAATTAAAAAGAGTCCATAGGCTCCCACTCCTACATCTGTTCCTCCAGCTGCTCATCTTCCACATCTGTTGGCAAAGCTGGAGCTACGAGGGCAACAGTCCAGGTGTCAGGTAAGTATAGCGTGAAGGTCACAGTCGCGCCCACTTTGCCCCCCCCCCCCCCCGCTCTGCACTCTGAAGGAGGCAGAGGTAAGTGGAAAGGTATGGCTTTGGCTGCCACCTGGGAGAGGACGGGAGCATTCCCAGCAGCCACCCACTCAGCACACCCCATCTGGCACTCTAGCTGGGGCCTGGGGGTTCCTCCAGCACTGGGGAGGAGGGAACATCACACTCAGCGGGGAAAGGAATAGAAATGTCTTTCCCGAACTGCAACCGGTTTTTCCAAAAATAAACATGGCGACTCCCTACTGTCCATAAATTATTCTCTCCTGAACACAGAGCCACGTTCCAGACACTGCCAAAACCGGTTGCTGGATTTTGGGAAATTTTTTAAAACCAGCAACAGTAACTCAAGCTAGAACTAGAAAGACATTGCTTCCCACTCTCCTTTATTAATTCTTTCCTACTTGTCCACTCTCAGCAACAGTGCTGCTGGGCTGAGCACACACAGGGAAGGTCTTTTCTCCCTGCTCATGCCTTCCAGCCCAAAAAAACTAAAAAAGCAAGGCCATCAAGACTTATTCTAGCTAGTGTCCAGCTGTCAATTCCAGGAGTTAGGAAATATTCAAGCCACAAAATTTAGTTTTCAACTTGCCTGGTAATCCAAGACCAGTTATGTTTGATGTTTTATTATTAATGGGTGGCATCAAAATAAAATCCACTCATTCTAATTGCTATTTTGGCAAGCTGCAAATCACTTCCCTTTAGGAGTATGCAGCCTGACCTCTGGCTTTAAGCCAGCTGTTCTGTGTTTTGGGAAGCTGGAGCTCAGCCCTGTCACACCTGGACTTGTCCCTGGATTCATCTGGTTTGTATTGAGGTCCTGGGAGATTTTATTTGAATGCAGGAGAACACAGGAGCCAGGCCAACTCCTGAAACATTCCTAGGCAGCTTCTTTGTAAAGCTGAGCTCAGCTCAGCTACCACTAGATCAACCTTCATTTGCATGGTAGATGTGTCATTCTATTCTCTGGGTGAGTGACAATTCATTACATCTATAGTAGCAACAGCCTAAAAATTTACAACTCAAGCTTTATGACAGTTCAGTTCATAAAAAAAGAATTAATATTGGGTCTAAATCAATTTTGATGATCTGTCTAATAACCAAGTAGAACTATTTGGTTAACACTTATATAGCAACTAGAAGCCCGGAGAACAAAATTTGTGCACTCAAGGGGGGCAGGGGGGTTATGGCCATGTGGCAAATAAGTGGTAGAGATGGGACTTTGAGCCAGGCAGCTGGACTCGATATCTATGCTCATAACCCCCATTCTCTGCTGCCACTCAATACTTAGCAATATTTTATTTTGACAAACTGCTGTTTTTAACATGATGTGAAAGGAGACCTTGAGCCCCAAGCCTCCCTTTCCTCGAAAGGCTGCCAAGAGCTGCACTCCTCCAGCTTTTCAGGGGTCCAACCAAGACCAAAGGAGCAGGGCGAGGGAAAGCCATGCTGCTCCGCTCCTGCACCCCACCCCCCTCTGGAGGGGACCACTCGGCAGGCTCTCAGCTTTCACTGCTGCTGTCTTTATTGACCAAGAAGAAACCACATGGTGGTGCACAGACTGCCAGGCAACAAGGATGCCCCTCAGTTCATGGGCACACCAGCATGGCGAAGACAGTCACTCTGCGGGAGGTGACCTGTAGACACATTACTCCTCAAATGCAAGTAGCCCTACTGGCCTTCAGACAGAAGGGAATAAAAGAATCTCCTGGTTATAGACATGGGAAGGCACCATCAATAAGGTCGCAAACCCTCTTTGTGCAACCTAGAGTTCCTCCTGAGATCACTTCAGGTTTATAAACGTCATTCAGTCCATGCTAGAGTGCTAGGATTGTTAAAAATCTACCCAAGATCGTCCTCAGGAAAGAGCTGGGACCACCTTTTCAAACAACTCATAAAACACAGTCCCTTGATATCTAAGACATCGCGTTTCCAAGAGAAGTCATTCATTGCATCCTCCCAGGTTCGCCTCCTGTGCCTCGCTTTCCCCACACTCAGGGGAGCCAGGGGCCAGCCAGTCGGCTGCACGGACAGAACACCAGAGCCCAGGGAGTTAAGGGATTCACCCGCGTGTGACAGCACGCCAGACCGAGACTAAAACCCAGGTCTAGGTAACCGTCCTGTTTCTTACCTTGTCACAAACTCATGTATGGAATATGTTTGCCTTCTGTTTAGATTGACTGATTTTGCTATTTTTAGTGCATCTACCACTAGGGCATCTGCCTGATCCTTATAAAAACCACGAGATTTTCTGGCTTCATAATATAATGTTATACTGGTTCTCTTGTTTATTTGTATTTAAAATTATGGGGCACTACAAAGTTGTACAATGTAACATTCTAAATTTTGACTTGCTTTGTGAAGAAAGTTGAAAAATACGACACAGTAGGGAGAAATTGGTATGAGGATGTCAATTCCAAATCCGCCCCACCAGAGAACACAGGCCAGAATGGAAGCTGTCTTTATCGAACAGGGTCAGAGGCCAGAGAGAAGCACCATCGTTAAACTGGCAGGTTTAATACAAACTTCTTTTCTCCAGTGGGAAGCAGCCCTGATTGAGAAAAAGAGGAAATTCTGACCATCAAAGCTTTTCGGGAGACTGTTCATGAGCTCTCTCTCTCTCTCTCTCTCTCTCTCTCTCTCTCTCTCTCTCTCTCTCTCTGGCTTTCTCTCCAAATACGGTAACATTACCAAAGCAGACATATGGATTAGCCACATGGAAATGGCTTCTCTTTGTAATGGACAGGACCAGAAATTGTGACGACAATTTGGCAGAACCAAGCGACAACACCCAACCTTGAAGAGTGCTGGTAAGGTCTGTGACCCTGAGGCGCCTGCATGTCCAACCTTTCCTACTGAAAAACTGTATGTCCTCGCCAGTTACTGGAGGTGCATTGCATTTTACACCTGGGATGTTGGCAATCAACAAACAGACACCCACTGGGGACCACCAAACCCTGCAGTCCTCTTCTGTCTGCCTGCCCAGTGTAAAAAGGAAATGAAATCCACACAAACCCCAGCCTAAAACCAGGACGCTATGCTTTAATTTCTGTTGGAAGGTTTAGGACCCTGGTTTTTATTTGTGAGTGTTTTAGGAAAAAAGAAAGGGGGTCAAACTTCCTAAGATAGTCCCTGAAATACCAACCCAGGAAACTGAGTATGGAAATATATCAGGCTAACATGCCACAAACCATAATGAAGTTATATTGCACTTTCTATTAATTCCTACTCTGTGTCTTTGGTTGATTTGTTCCAACAATAAATTAGATGCCTAAATTAGTCTGTACACAATGTATATGCTAATCTATAGCATTCCTATTTACTATTAAGCTTCACACACACACACACACACACACACACACAACTTCCAGTAACCCTCACCCTTCCAACATTCAGATTATACCTCTTAAAGTACCATCTTCTCTCAACTGTAATTCTGTTTTATTTGACGTTCCATGCCTTGTGTTGTGCATTGAGAGAGAAAATGTAAGGAAAGACGTGTTCTTGAAATAACTACCTAATTTCATTAAGTTAGCAAGCATACAATTGACCACAAATAAGCAACACAAGGAGGTTGAGTCTGAAGAGAAATACCCAAAAGAGCAAAGTAGGAATTAAGGTAAATTTTCAGGAAATCTTGACTATTCAACTCCAGGTTCTGGAATATAGTGTTAAGTCCAACAAAAGATCGCAACATGAAGATCACTTTTTAAAAAATGCTGCAGCCTTTAGTAGACAGAAAAGAATCCTGAGTGACTGATTTATCAAGGTAAAAAAATCCAACCTGCCCCTCCCTCACCTACCTCCAGGTACAACCAAAGGGACAGGAGTTCTCCGGATGGCCAGAACAAGCTGGCCCCTCTCTGGAGCAATAAGAGCCTTCCTGGGATTGACGAAAACTGGGGGTGGTCATAAAATTCCAAGAGAGCAGAAGCCACTGGGACAACTTTTTAATGAGCAATTTTAATAGGTCGCATCAATGACTATTTCGGTCTGTCTTCAGGGAGGGGGGTGGGCTGTCTTTTCCCCTGGGATGGGGAGAAAAACGAACATTCAGCTGAGTGTGTCTAAACAAAAATGGTCTAGAGATGCTGCAGTGTCTGCCTTCAAAACTCAGACGAGAAGCAGACATCATGGGCCCTGTGGGCATCAGCTCAAGTCTTCCGCTTGAGCTACTGCCTGAGGGTTGCTGCGGCTCTAGCGTCATAGAAGCCACACCACGCATCCCCTTGACCATTTGCTTCCTAGGTGAGCCCTCCACCTGACCACTGCCCAGACCCCGGGCTGGCCCCAGGCCACTCCAGGATTACGAGGACACTGTGAAAAGTCAGCTTTGGCTTTCCCTCGAGCCTGATAGTAGAAAAATAGGGACTTTTGAGAAAAGTCAGAATTTCTTCCCCATCCCCTTTTCCCCCTCACAGATTGTAATATAGGCCCGTTTCTGGGGCACTAATCAGTAGTTGCCGTGCCACCTCCTCTTGAAATTCTATTTATCTTTGACTCACAAAATGTGGGTGGATGCTTGTATCTCGGGGGCCGGTCTAGTACGGTTCCTGGTGCACACACAGCATGGCCACAAATGTGCCAGGGTTTCAGACCCAAGCTGCTGGCACTGCTCTCACTTGCCAGAAACCTCGGCGGAAGCGACACCTAGAGGGGAGCGGAGGAGAGGCTGTGGAAGCGCTATTCATCAATGTCGGGGACAGTTACCAGTGGTCAGCGAGGCTGGACAGCTCATGGGGACCAACTCTGGGCGAGGATACGGGCCTAGGGGGGCTCCACTCCGCCGGCCCCAGGCACTGCCAGCGGGCGGACCCGCTGCACGGGTGCTCGCCACGTGCCGGGCATGGAGAGAAACCCCACTACTTCCAGCGGGTTCCTGCCCTTTCCAGAGCGGAAGGTACAGAAGTCCTCAGGTGGCAGGCAGGCCCTGTGTCAGCTGAAGGGAGTCGCAAAGGCTCACGCGGCTCTCCCCCCAAACTCGAGGCGACACGCGCCCAAGGCGGAGCGTTCTGCCTGGCGTAGCCTAGTCCCCCGAAACTTGGAACGGGTTTCCTTCGCTAGCGCAGAGAGAGGCGGAGATCACCCACCGTGCGGGGTCTCTTAGGACCAAGCTCCCCTGCCTGGGCGGCCCCAAAACAAAATGCTCCCTGGCGACTCCCCAGCGGGGAACACGGCTGCACGCTCGGGACTGCGACCAGCCCCGCAGAACGAGAGCTGCAGGCTGCCCCGGGCCGCCTTCAGTCCCGGGTCCGTCCTCCCCAGCCTCCCGCGCCGAGCCCAACGCTCAGCCCAGACGCTGGGAGCTCGGGGAAGTGAGGGCCAGGCGAGTTTAGCGGGCCCTTGAGCTGCAGCGAGGAGACGCAAGTTTCCCCGCAAAGCTGGAGGGAGGGGGGAGTGAGCCCGGGGCCAAGGGCACGGGTCCGAGCCGAAGGGCCGCCGCTCGCCTGACTCGCCGAGGCCGCTAGGGGTCCTGAGCCCCAGAGCGGCGCCTGCAGGGTCTCAGGCCCGCGCGGGCTGCGGGCTCGGCCCCAACTGTTCCGCGCCGCGCTCCGCGCGCCACCAGATCACTCCGGCCCTTCCAGCAGACGTGGGCCCCAAGCCTCGGCGCCCCAGCCTTTACCCCGAGTCCTGGCCCGGGCCGGGGTAGCCCAGCCAAGCCCGCGTTCCGTGATCCCGTGCCCGCCGCCCGCCAGGCGGGCAAACTTGGCTCTCCCAGCACCGGCTGGGAGGACAAGCAAGCGTCCGCTCCGGGCCCTGCGGGAAGACGCAGACCCGTGGGCGCAGGGACCCCGACGGGGTGCATCCCGGCGTTGCTGGCGGCGGCTTGGCACCCTCCCCGCTCCCGCGTACCTGAAGCAGCTGGGGCCGAAGGAAAGACCAGGTGGCCGGACTCCCACTCGCGGGAGCGCCCCGTGGCGGCAGCGGTAGCGGCGCCCCGGCTCCGCGTTCGGTCGGTCTCTGTGGCTGTTGGCGGGTCCCGGGCGCCCTGGAGGTTGTCGCGGCTCCAGCTCTCCGAGCCACCGCTGCCCACTGCTGTGCCACCGCCGCCGAGGCTGCCCTATTTCTGCCGCCGGGACCGGAGCCCGTGACGTCACCCTCCCGGCCCCGCCTATCCAATCGCAGCCACCTGTGCGCGCAGCCACCCGCCCGCCGCTCTGAGCCGCGCGGGGCCGCAGCAGGTGCGCAGAGCTTGGGGCGCGCACGCGGGCCGCGAGGACTCGGGCGCTCCAGGGCGACCCCTGCACCCGCCGCGGGACGGAGTAGCTCCGGCCCCTGGCTCGCGGGAGCCTGGCAGGTGACAACCCCCATTACCTGCCAAAACACCCCTCCTCACCTCTCTCTCCTCCCGGCTCCTTCTGGGGCTGGATTCTCCAAGGCCGTGCGCTCAAGAGGCACAACTAACTGGCCCTACAGCTTGTAGAGCCCGGGCGGTACTGTCCCTGGAGGCAACGTCAAATGACACTCGCCCTGGCTGAGAGCCAACGACCTGCGAAAAGGCAGTTTGTATCACTTTCTTGCTTCTGAATCTGCCCTCTCCCAACTGCAGAATCTTACAAAGTCTTGGGCATAGAGGGGCAGTCCCAGGTGATGACATTTGCTTAGCTTGGCCAAGCTGTGGCCAGGTCTTCCTTCTCCTACAACCAGACGTTTTTGCAGCTGGAGCCCCATCCTCAAGCCTGGGGCTCCCAAACCTTTCTGGATCCCTCTTCAACACCCACAACTTTTTTTTTTTTTTTTTTTTTTTACTAAACCAATCTTTATTAAGATTTAAGCATTTTTTTCCACTGCAACCAAGCAGTCACTTTTCTTTTGTTAATTGGTCTAGAGATCGGTCTTGAAGCAGAAATAAACTGGAAACATCTTTGTAACAACTAGGGCCCCCCAAGTGGTCATACTGTAGTCCCACGCTGGCCCCAGCCCAGGCCAGGCTGGTGGTGATGGCTGGGCAGGGGCCTCTCTGGGGGACTGCCCCTGCTCTGGCTGTGTGGACCCGGGGTCACTCTCTGCCTTAAGGGAGCAGTGTCTTGGCCATGCCCTGTGATAGCTCCTGGCCTGGGGCAGGGGCAGGGGGCTTTTCTGAGGATAAACTTAGTCAAATCTCAGCAGAAGGGGAAGGCCACCAGGCTGATGTGGAGGGAGAGGCAGTACATTTACTCTTTCCTTCCACAGATACTTACGGAGCCCTCCCACGGACCAGGCACTGTGCTAGATGTGGAGGAGAACGCCGTGGCTGGGCCACATGGCCTCTGCCCTCACACAGGTTTTGGTTTGGGATCCAGCTCTCCCTCCACCACTGCTCAGCTGGTAACCCCGAGTCACTCATATGTCTGCTAGAGGCATCAGTTTCCCCATCTGTAAAATGGGGAGCTGGATGAGACCTGGGTGACTTCCAGGTTTGCTATGACTTTCCACATGGATATCAGGATTTAGTCTCAGAAGAGTAAAGCCTACTCCCTCCTTAGTGCCCCTCGGGCCTTGGAAGGCATAATGCCCTCTCAGATTTTGTCTTTGCCAAGGCCACCCATGACTGACCTTCAAGGCTTGAGGTCAGATTCTCTACAGCTGGATCAAGAAAGGGATGGCACTTTCTATCTTGGGAAAAATAGAAGAAAGACTAAAAGGCATAAAAGGAAGCAGGGCGATTTGGAAACACGCTGTATCTCCCTTTGAAATGTAATTCTAAGTCCTGGTCAAGATGGTGCCCCACAGCTCAGCGGCTGAGTTCATCTCCCCTCCCACACTGTGAGTTATTTGGGAAACCAGATCTCTGTTCTCAGCTCTGAACACAAAGTCCCTGGTTCAGCCTCATGGCCCTATTACATAACCCAGCCAGGCCTCGGGGGGGTGTTTTTAATAACTCAGGGTCGTATGTACCGGTAAGTCAGGGTCTGCAGATTGACCAAGATCAGAAATAGCCCTGTTTACTGCAGGGAACAGGGACTGGACTTCCACAAACTTCCTCTGCTTCCCAAAGAAGAGGGAGAATGTAGCTGCTACAAACCAGATGTACAGGATATCCCTAGAGATGATGCTAACATCGGAAGTGAGCTATTGTGACTACTGTGCATAAAATAAGAGTGGAAGTAAAAGTCACCTTGGAATAAAAAAGGTGAAGTGTGAATGATGAAATCAAACAAGCCTTCGGGGAAATGGCATCAATGCCAGCAGACCTTTGCACCTCTTTGTATTGCTCTAAATAGGCTGGATTTCACACAGAAATTTTCAGAATTTGCTTGAAACCCTGCTTCAGAACTTGAAAGAATACTGATATTCTCAGTAGCCAACTAGGATGCTTCGAAATAAAAAAAAAAAAGGTTAAGTTTCAACTTCAAACAATTCACTAAGTTTGGAATGGGAAAGCTAAAAGGAAACACAAGTTCAGATGACTAACCCCAACCCCCACTCTAGGTTATTGGTGAGAGATCTAGCCAGGCAGACTCAGACACACAAAAGGAAGTTAGCAATGTATATATATGAGGTCAAAAAGTTTAAAATCTAATATATATATATATATATATATATATATATATATATATATATATATATATATATTAGAGGCCTGATGTACAAAATTCGTGCAAGAGTAGGCCTTCCTTCCGCTCGCTGCCGGCACCAGCTTCCCACTGGCACCTGGGACCCAGGCTGGCTTCCCTCAGCCGCCCGCAGGCACCCAGGACGGCCCTGGCTTTGTCTGGAAGGATGTTTGGAATGATGTCCAGAAGGATGTCTGGTCTAATTAGCATATTACCCTTTTATTATTATAGATTATATATATATATATATATATATATATATATATATATATATATATATATACTTTACTGGTTTTTAAACTTTCAAAATTTCTATTCTAATACAAATACAACCATATGATCAAAATTGCTGCCAAGTAACGTGTCTCCTACAGATCATTTCAGATTGAAGCAGAGGTGACATGCAGCCAGCCGTGGGATCAGGGGAGAGTAGGGCACCTCCTCCAGATTCAACCAGAAGTTTCCTGTCACTAGCTATGAGTCAGGGCCACTCTGGGCTGCTCAGATGGTGCCCAGAAGTACCCACTAGAAGCCAGGCCAAGAGGTCATGTACTAAGATCAGAAAAGGCAGGAAACTGTCTTCCTTGTCTTGCATAATTTAACATTCTGCTACCTGTCCAAAAAATGTCTTAGTAAATCTTCAGACCAAACCGTGAAGTTGACTGAAGAAGCAGGCTGTCTTAGGAGAGCCCTGGACGGGAGGCACTGGCACTGGCTCCCTCTCCTGTCTCTGCCCCTCTCTGGCTGGGTGAGCCGCACCCTTTCTGGCCCTTGTTTCCTCATCCTCAAGTAGGGGCTGGGGGTGGGTGAAGTGCGAGGCAGTCATACTAAATGAACTTCTATGGCCATTTTCAATTATACAAGTCTATGCCTTTATTTTGCTAGTATCTATAGAAGTTAGGGCTTCTCCAATCAAAAAAGAGCTATGAAGTTAAAGGTTTTCCCTAAGTCTAATATAAATGCTGATTTCTTAAGTAATGGCTCATTTAGTCATCTAGAAATTAAGTGAATATAGGCAACTAATGCAAAATTCTCAACCTAAAATCACACTCAGAAATAATTTCTTAACTAATGTAGAAGAAAAGTAGCCAGCATGGAGATCAGTAAGGTATCGATTCAATAGGTAAGTGAAATTTGGGAAACTTTTTAAGGCAATGAAGAAGTGGTGTAGAGTAAGACTTTTAATTAAAACGTTGGGACAAAAGAGGTGATGCAGTGATGGACAGGGAATTATGAATGGTGAAAGTGGAGGGAGATGAACAATAAAACCCTTCACCATGGTATTGTTTCCAGGGACAGAAGTCCCATCCAACTCCCAGGGGCTGGATTGATGGTACCAGGGGCCTAAGAAAGGCCCTGATAACAGGAGGAAGTGAAGTTTGACTGCTCTCAGAATTCCACGTGCACAGAAAGAATTTGGGACCAGAAGGCCAGGCCTTCAAACCACAAAGCACCGCATCCTGGTCTAAGCCATGAAGCTCCCAGTCCCCTTTCAGGAACTGGCTAAGGGGAGAGCAGGGGGCCCGGTTCTGGCCAAGGAGAGGTGAGAGACCGTCTGCTGGGGGGTTAAAGCGATGCTTGGGAAGAGATGGTGTCTCTTTTCCCTCTCAATATCCTCATTCATTACAAGGGACCCCGAGACCTACAGTCACCATCTTGTTACCCTGAGAGCAGCCAAGCTGACTGATGGAAGGTGGCAGAGTAGGGAGCGGGAGAGAAGCTGGAACCTTAATGGCCTGCTGAGATGAGCTGCTGAAATAACCACTCTGACGCTGCCCGACCTCGACATTCCTATTTTCCTCATGGCTTACATCAATTGAGTGGAGATTTTCTGTGACTTGAAGTAGAAAACATACCAAATGAGAAAGAAGCTAAAATATAAATAAGAACCTCATGCATTATTGGACCGGCCTCTGACACACAGCATGGGAGACAGGAACTACTAATGTTGTCACCATCTCACTTGGTTTGTCCAAGAAACCTAGGCTAGATCAAAGGTTGAAATCTCTTGCTCTGGCCGGTGTGGCTCAGTTGGTAGGAGCGTCATCCCATACACCAAAAGGTTGGAGGTTTGATTCCCGGTCAGGACACACACCTAGGTTGTAGTTCCATCAACCGATCAATATTTGTTTTTGTTTTTCTCTCTCTCCCTCTCCTTTTCCCTCTCAGGTGAGGATTTAAAAAAAAACACACACACACAAAGAAAGTTGAAGTCTCCTGACTCCAATCCAGTGCTCAGACATGCTGTAATTGTCAGTTATGGAGAACATTTAGTTAACCAAGGCTCTCCATTTCCTAATTGCCCTAGATAAGAGACAGTGGACACATTACTGTCTAGGAGGCTTTAAAGCTGTCGAATGCAGGCACCTGTCAGCACTGCCTAGCCATCTGTGACTTGCAATGCCTATCACTGCAACCCTCCTCAAAAGATTTTTAAAACTGGTTTGCCATCTTTGTGTGGCATGTGACAAAGGAGTGACTCGAAGTTTTAAACAAATTATTTAAGAGTATCATATTAAGTATTGTAGTCTAAAGTTTGTTCTAATGCAATGATTAACATTTATAATATACAGTCATTGCAGACAAATTTCCACTTTGTATCATTTAACAAGTGTACAATATTTAACTTTTATTATATTATATAAGAGAAAGCATAATTTTCTGAAAAATACACTAAAAAATGATATGTCATATCTGGTTTGGGGACTGAATATATACTTGAAAGTACGTTGGGATTTAACTCCATGACACAGCAGCAAGTATAGGCAAACACTGTTTTCCAAAAGTTGATGTCTGAATTTATAGAATTTTATGCTTAAAAACACTACATTTTCCTTTTTGTAGCTTTTATGTTTTGTTTATAGATGACTGGAAGGGAGAGATTCCAGGCTGCTGTTTGCACGCACTCTGCAAATAGCACATTGTGGGTGTGGGCAGAGACTTTATTCTCAATAAATGAAAAGCAAAATTGGATATAATTGTCACTCTATTTTCTCTTCTTAACACTGTTTTTGAAGTACCAAAGACATCTTGATGTTTTATATAAGGATTTCTTTTAGGAGATGAATGCCATTTACAGATTAGTGAAGGTAATTTTGAAGTAGGATTGTAGTCTTACCATGTTTTGCTCTTAATTATCTTGTATTTCATCACTGGGTTCCTTATGTTTCTAGTCTTTAAACACAATCTATTGTGGGCACAAATCAAACATATATAACTAAGAATAAAAATAGCCCTGACTGGTTTGGATCAGTGGACAGAGCGTTGGCCTGCGGACTGAAGGAAGGGTCCCAGGTTCGATTCCGGTCAAGGGCATGTACCTTGGTTGCGGGCACATCCCCAGTCAGGGGTATGCAGGAGGCAGCTGATCGATGTTTCTCTCTCATCGATGTTTCTAACTCTCTATCCCTCTCCCTTCCTCTCTGTAAAAAAAAAAAATCAATAAAAATATTTTTAAAAAAGAATAAAAATAATGTAAAATGTAACAGTATCAACCATCCCAGCAGTCAGTGCTGTTTAGAGATAGACTGAGTGATAGAAACATGAGCATCTTCGTCTGACCTCCACCTAACCTCTGTGTGTGCTCACTTGTTACACACTGAGAGGTTCACAGTCTTCTGTTATAAATGAGGGGAGGGAGGAGGGATAAATAACGTCTCGCTTATTGATATTTTAACTTAAACCTTTCATTGTGACAATATTAGAGATTCACATCCAGTTGTAAGAAGTAGTTCAGAGCGACCACCTGCACCCTTTGCCCACTTTCCTCCAATGGTAACATCCTGCAAACCTATATATAGTACAATATCCCAGCCAGGATACTGACATTGATACAGTCACGGTACAGAACCTTTCCATCACCACAGAAAATCCCACTTGTAGGCCTTTTTATTTCCTGGAAATGTTATATCATGTATTTATTCTTTTTATTGCTGCTGTTGTTCATCCTCACCTGAAGATATTTTTCCCATTGATTTTTTATTTATTTTTTTAATCTTTATTGTTGAAAGTATTACATATGTCTTCCTTTCTCCCCCATTAATCTCTTCCAGCCTGCTCTCATTTCCCACCCCGCCCCCTGCCCTCACCACCCCATTGCCTGTGTCCCGGAGTTATGCATATATGCATACAAAGTCATTGGTTGATCTCTTCCCACCAAACACCTTTTAAAGTCACACCGATCTCCCTTCCCTCTGCCCCTCCCTCCTCATCCCTAACCCCTGGCAACTACTCATCTGTTCTCATCTCTATAATTTAGTCATTTTAAGAATATGAAAGAAAAGGATACAATATGTAACCTTGGGCTTTTTTTCACTCAGCCTAATTACCTAGAGCGTCATTCAAGTTGCTTCACATATCAATAGTAGTTCCTTTGTATTACTGAATTAGTGTTCCATGATCTGGAAGTACCACATTTGTTGAACCACCTGGGTTGTTTCCATTTGGGGCTATTACAAATAAAGTTGCTATAAACATTTGTATACAGGTTTTTATATAAATGTAAATTTTCATTTCTCTGGGATAAATGCCCATGAGAGCTCTTGCTGGCTTGTATGATAGTGGCATGTTTAGTTTTTTAATAAATGGCCAAACTATGTTCCAGAGTGGCTGTTGCATTTTATATTCCCACCAGCGATGCATGAGTGATTCCTATTTCTGCATCCTTGACTGCATTTGCTGGTGTCACTATTATTTCACTATTATTCTGAGAGGTGGGTAATGACATCTCATTGTGGGTTTATTTTGCATTTCCCTAAATGGAAAGTGATGTTGAACATCTTTTCATGTGCTTACTTGTTACCTGTATGTTTTTCTTTGGTTAAAAGTCTCTTCATGTCTTTGGCCATTTTCAAATCAAATTGCTTGATTTTATTACGGTTAAGTTTTAAGAGTTCTTTATGTATCTCAATACTAGCCCTTTAGCTTGTTTTTTTTCATCCTCCTAATAGGGTCTTTTGCAGAGCAAAGGTTTTTAGTTTTGATGCAATCAGATTTATCAAGTTTTCCTTTTTATAGCTCTTACATTTAATGTCAAGTCTAAATCCAAGATCCCAAAGATTTTCTCCTATTTTTTATAAAAGTTTAATAGTTTTACATTTTGTAATTCAGTTTGTCACCCATTTTGAGTGAAGTTTTGTGCAAGGTCAAGGACTTTTGAGAGTCTTTTTTTTTTTTTTCCTCTCTCTAAGAATTTCCAATTGTCCCACCTCATTTGTTGAAAAGGCTATCTTTCCTTCATTGAATTTCTTTACACCTTGTCAAAAATCAGTTGGGCAGGAATTGCAGAGGGCCCTATAAAGCCAAAACAATCTTGTAAAAAGAGATTGAAGGAAAAACAAAGTTGGAGAACTCACACTTTCTGATTTTAAAACTTACTACAAAGCTGCAGTAATCAAAACAGTGAGGTACTGGCATAAGGATAGACATAGAGACCAATGGAATAGAACTGAGAGTCCAGAAACGTACATGCATGGCCAATTGACTTTCAACATGGGTCCCTGGAATATTCAGAGGAGTGCCTCTCTCCCTTCATCATCTCGGACTGCCCAGGGCCAGGAGGTCCCACAACAAGGGGAACAGCAGCAAGCTTTCATCTACCAGCTCATGTGCTACCAGCCCAAGGTTGAGCCTGGATGGTGAACAAACTGGTCACCCCATGTTCGCCCCACCCATGGTGACCCTTCCCACAGACTCTGAAGGGTCAGCACCGAGACATTCCCAGCCCCGTTCCCCTTGCCCACACTCTCTGTGAGCCAAGAAAAGAGTCAGAACTGACTTTTTAGAACAAGAAGAAAGAACCTGTACTGTTCCCAACTAACATTAACATGCAGGCCCCGCTCACCTCCAGCACAGGTACGTTAAGCAAACACAAAGCGACAACAGGCTCGGTGCGAGGACGGAGGAGCCCACGGCTATCAGAGTGACAAGGTGAGCCCGGCCCACCTGCCCTTTGTTAAGCTTTTTCCCTCTGATGATGCATGAAATTATCCACCTGACGGAGCTGCGCCTATGCTCATGCCACCTTGCACAACACACATCCTCTCATTATCCCCTTGGTCACAAATCCCCCAGAGCGGTGTGATACTAATGAGAGTCTCATAAAATCTGGGGGAAGAGCCATCCCTGGTGCCCTGGGAGAGGGAAATTGCCATTCACAGCCACATAAACCACTGTGTGTCAGTCTCTACTTGGTTGTCACACCTTGGCGAGCCACCCCATGGCCTTTAAGATGTAACACGGTTTCTAGGACAGCAGACTCTGCTGCTGTCGGGGACACCGTGTACCCAGCTTCAAAGCAAGGCCAGAGTGTAGCTCTAATTATCCCAGCATGCCCCGGGCTCTGAGACCGCCTAACAGGGAGAAGAAAGGAGCAGGGTGTTCACATCAGGGGAAGCGCTAAATGTGGAGCGACGGCCTGATTCAGGGCACAGCTGTAGTCCTTTTTGATTTGTTCGTAATTTTCTACACTAGTGCTTCCAATTTGATACTGTCTGGGCCTAGGATGACAAAAAGAGTGGGATAACAGATGATGAGCTCAAAATACTGCACACAATCACAGTCACCCTGCATGTATGTACAATCAATATGTCACTTGGAAGAGGGACCATTGGCCGCCGGGCAATGTCGGGAATGTAAAATGTCACAGAACTCACAATGTGTTTCTTCTGTACTTAGGAGCTGTCACCATAGCTGCCTCTTGCTCTGGAGGGGAAACAGGCTTAATGTTTCACAACCAGTGGCCTTAGACAAATGAGTTAAAAGCCCAAAAGGAGTACTGGCGGGGCTTCCCAGCGACCCTTCCTGCTTTGCCTGCAGGGGTGCTATGCTCGGCTGTGCAGGTTGTGGCTCCAGCAGGCAGCTCCATAGACTGCACTGTGAAACAGCACCCTCCCCCGTCTCTCCTGTGGGGAAGTCATTTCCATACACCCTATGCAGCAGCCTGGGGCTGGTTGAGCAACGTGGAGTTCCTATTCCTAGGGGCTCACGGAGTGTCACTAAAGTGGATGGGAGAGACCCAGGCACACAGTGCCCACACTGAGAGTCTGGGGAATCCATGCACAGACCCACAGAATACGGTCTGGCACAGTGAACTTTCTGTTACCAGGCTCGGCAGGGCAAGGGGCCATTCCCTTTCTTCTAGATACTCTGACTCTGGTTAACAAAGCTGCCATTTAGAAACTTGCATGTGTAACCATTTCTTAATTATTTGAATATTATTAAAACTCCCTAAACTTGACAACGCCTTTAAACATGATCTATCTTTGTTTAGAGGCACTTCAGCAAAAGTTTTAGGAAGACGATGCTGTAACATGTATCATAGTATAAGATTTTAAATATCCTGTGGACAGCACTTCTACTCCTAAGAATTAATCCTATAAAAATAAGGTAAAGCCCTAGCCGGTTTGGTTCAGTGGATAGAGCGTTGGCCCGTGGACTGAAGGGTCTCAGGTTCAGTTCCGGTCAAGGGCACATGCCTGGGGTGCATGTAAGAGGCAGCTGATCAATGATTCTCTTCCATCATTGATGTTTCTCTCTTTCTCTCCCTCTCCCTCTCTGAAATCAATAAAAAATATATTTAAAAAAAATAAGTTAAAGTATACAAATTTATTTGCACATTTGTGTATATAGTATATAGAGATATGTGTATATACTATTATACACAGAGATACACTAAGATGTTCATTGTAATATGATTTTAATAGTGATCATAAAGGAAATTATTTGAATGTATGCTAATAAGGATTTGCTAAATGAATTCGAGTATGTGCATAAAATAAGATACTATGGAGCCTTTAGGATAATTCACTATAGCTATTTGTACTTATAGAGGACATTTTTTTTCTTTTTCCTGCATTTCCAACAGCTTTCGAAGGCCAGAAACCCCACTCACCTCCCAGCCTCCTTTGCAGCTAGGACACGGGAATATAACCTGGTCCCACCAATGAGACACGGCACACAGACTTCAAACAGGAAGTGAGGAAGCCAGTTGGGGGGGCGGGGGGGGTGGTGTTTGCTAGCAAGGAGAGAGGTCGAGACAGCCTCCTTGTGCGAGGCTGAGTTTCTGACACAGAAGTGGTGTCGGTACTAGTGGCAGGAGTGGTTTCACCAAAATGAGTTCCCAGCAGAGCCACCTGCAGCCCTTGGGCTTCCCGGGGGCATTTTCTCATCAGGACAGCTCTGCAGGCGGGTTTAGTCATTCCGGAAAGCAGGGCTCCAAGCCTAGCTCTCGGACCCCCAGTACCTCTGTGAGCTGCCCCTCTCCTTTGACAAGCTCCTTTTCTTCTTAAGGAGCTGAGTCAGCTTCCACTGCCTGGAAAGACATCCACGATACAGGTATCCTTGACTCTGTAATTTCAGCTCTGTAATAACCCACACTTCTGTAACCACATGGAGGGCCCCTAAGCCCCGCTCAAGTGCCAGCTTGAGGCCTCCAGAGCTCAGCAGAGGGAAGCATGTTTGAGCTGTGCAAGGTGACCCTGACTGCTGGCCCTAATACAGGTTAAGGAGTGTGGCCGAGCAGTTTGTAGAATTACCCTTGAATATTTTATCGCATCATGCCCTTGTTGTCTTATAAAAATGAACGATAAGAAAAGAAATCGAAATGTTATTTACAACACGAAGGAAAGTTATCACATGCTTAATAAAATTGAAACAAAGAAATCACCGGTGCACTACAAGGAGTTTTAAACTTGTGGACTTCATGTTCAAGTGCAAAGTATAGGAAGAAATTCCAAGAATGTGAATGAGGTGCCAGAATAATCTTAAGGTCTCTAAAACTGTAATCACCTTAGAAAATGTATGTCGATTATTTACTTTCACATATTTAACTTTTGAACATTTTTTCAGAAATGTTGATGTGTGAAAGCAGGAGAGTGCCCATATATTCCAAGGTAAAATAAGCAGGATACAGGAGACCCCAGCTTTAACACATTCGTGTAGGTATGTGTATGAAATAGACATTGAAAAAAATCTATTCTTAGACATATACCCTGCCAGCTCTGAGAAGGTGTTAACTCTGTGGATTAAGAGTTTGAATCATTTTAAATTATAATCATCGAAACCCTTAAAGATATTTCCATTGTGAAGAAAAAAATATGAGGGTTCTAGAACTTTCCAAGACCTGGGGCCACTGTGTGGGCACAAGCCCCAGACGCTGGACCTCAGGAGACCTCTGTCCTCTCCTTGATCCTCCTCCAGGCTGATGTGTGCTCTCATGCCTGCCACACCATCCCTCTGGGCCTTCGGTCTTGATCCCCAAAATTAGGAGGTCGACACACAGCCTCATGGTGGCCCTTTAGAGATCTTTGCAATGAGCTGAGGGCTCATCCCACAACCCAGGGCAGAGCAGGGCACCCACCAGACAGGTGCCCCTCCCAGAGAGCTATCCATAGACACAGGAGCTAAACCCTGTCTCAAGAGAAACTGCTTAACGACGTAGTGCATCATGAATAAGACTAATTGACTGTCCTGTTTAATCAAGAGAGAGCCTGCCCCAAAGGCAGCATGGCCACAGAGCTCACAAGGTTCAGAGAGAAAAGAGTGAAGCCGGCATTGCCCCACGTGGGAGGGCGGTGAGAACCTGGCAGCAACCCAAGGGGGACAAAACAGCCCGCATGGAAGACCCAAGGGCAGAAGGAAGCTACTCTTAGGTTTCTGCTGTGCAGGGAGATAACTTTTTCTCTCTAACATTTCTAATCCTTATTTTATTCTCTAGCAAATAAAAAATATTTCCTAAATTCAAGCGGTTATCAAAATAAAATGATGGTATTGCAAAGGATGAAGGTGCGGTGCTTTGTAAACCATGTCCTCCCGGGGACCACCGGGATGTGCTTTGCCAGAAGGAAAGAGCGTTCACTCCACTCAGGTGCCTGGGTGTCCAGGGGACGTGTGTAATCTGTGCTTACGGCTGGCGCAGCCCTTCTGGCCACTAGAGTTCCAGTTTTCAGCTGTGCTGAAAAAGACCATCCCGGCCCTAATCCTCTCCTTTCTTCCAACATGCAAGTAAACAGTGAACATGTTCTTTTTCCTTTCCACCCTGTGGCAGGGCAGAAATTGAGCTGTGAAGCCACAGTGGAATTGAAGTTCTTGCTGAAACCCTCTCCCTGACCCCTGGCAATGTGTTTGTGGGCTTTAGCCCTGCTTTGCACATGTCTCAGGGAAGAGTGTCCAGGGAGAGACAGAAAGCCAAAGGCCCCGAGGTGGGGAACACACTAGCATGTTCTAGAAACACAGCAAAGTCCAGTAAGGTTGGAATGAGATCAGAGCGATAAGGAAGACCAGGACTTACAGGGCTTAGGGGTCATGGTAAGGTCTTGGGATTTATTCTGTAATGAGAAGGAACCTGCTGGTTGAAGGCAGTGGAATGCCATGAGCTAATTTAAGGTTTTGTGTAAGTCCCTCTACTTATTGGTAGGAAACAACCTGGCAGGGGATTGAGGGAGAGCAGAGAGACCAGTTACTAGACTGCGGTATTCTTCTAGGCCAGCAATGAAGGTGGGCCATGTGATCCCTTAGAGATGGAGAGAAAGAGATGGATTGAAGACATAGTTTGGAGCTATAACTGTCAAGAATGGATGGATTTGGGGTATGAGAGAAAGAAAGCCGTGAGTTAAGGAGAGCACCAAGATTTTAGGCTTGTGTAAGTGGGTGAATGTGGTGCCACCTGTTGAGAGAAGATGAAGGGGGCTGAGGAAGACAGCAAGCTAGGGATGAACCTGGGAAATGCCCTCCCACTCCCTTCACAGTATCAGCAAAGTCTCCTGAGACTCAGAAAGCTATACCAGTTTTTGTTGTTTAGGAACCCTATGAAAGGTATTTTGGTTAACACGAAGGGGGACTGGGACTATTGGTCACCGAGATCCAATTCCCTTGATATCACACACCACACAACACACCAATGCACAGAGAGTACCAGTAGAAGTGGGGTCTTCTAAATGAGATATTTGTCGTCTCTTCTGTGTTCAACAGCCCACTGTACACTGAGGACTCCATTGATTGGGATCTAATTTAATAACATCTGTACTCCACCCAGTTGGTTCTACCATCCACTTGTCATGGTCTGGACCCTACTGGAAGCTCCATGAGAAGATACAGGAGAGGCAATGTTGAACGATATATCCTGAATGCCTGAGCAGTCCACTACTTACCAAACACCCCACTAAACTATTTTATGGTTTTGATCAATGTCACCTCAGTATATTCAGTTCTGTAAGTGGACCATCCCTCCTGTTCCACCCCACTCCCCAGGGGTTTTATTTGGATTATAGAACTATCCACAGTCTGAAGTCCTAGGCCAGAAATGGGTTCATACATCCACAAATGGCCCCCATTTACTGTGAGTGTAAGACCATGCTGCTTAGCCTTTACACAAAATAACACACACACACACACACACACACACACACATTCATACCCCAGAGTACATGCTCGGTGAGTCAAGGTGTCGGTTATTAGCGCAAGAAGGGCCTTTGATGATGATATAGCTCAGCCTCCCCATTGTAGGTGGGAAACCCACAGAGGATGAAGGGAGGGGAAGCAATGCTAAAATTTCCTCCAGTCAAACTGACTCGCGGACTTACAATTCACACAGCGCTTTGTCACTGAGGTCTCCTCTCTCCAGTCGTCAAACTTTCTGAGGTGAAACTCACCACAAGGCACCCCAGCCAAGTCGGAGGCCTCCAGGGAACTCACCACTCCTGGGTCACAGGAGACGCCCCTGTTTGAACACTAGCCCTGGAAATCTCTCAGAAAGTACCCCCTCTGCTGCAGCTCATCTCCCGAGTAGCATCTTCTCTCTCCTGCTGGGGATTAGCTGTTCTGCATCTTGGGCAGGAAATGAGTTCTTTGCTGTTTATTGTGGTCAAATCCTGAAATGAAGTCAACATAGCAGTTAAGGCTGGATAAGCTGACGTCTCTTCATTAATTCATGAGGCACTTCACAGTACACCACTGTCCAGCCGAGATTGACGGGAGCCGAAAAGGGAGTGCAAGTTAAATTAGGTCTGATAACTTCTGCTTAACCGGCCTGTCAGGGTCCTGGAAGATTCAACATCTATGATTTATTCCTATGTTAACCTCAACACGCACACGCATACGCACACGTGCTGGCGTGGAGAGACGGCACTGGACTGCATTTCAGATGCAATCCCAACAATTTGCAGAGTGAAATCAGAGAAAGGTCAGCAGTGATGGGCCACCAGAGAAAGCTCATTATTCCCTTGTTTATTCCTTCATGCTTTCATTCATTTGTTCACTCCACCTTTCCCCATCCGCTTCTGTACTTCTTACAACGGCTTGTGCTGGACAGGAGGAAGATTCCAGGGGGGCCTCAATGTACTCATTTCTAGGCAAACAGGCTGACAATAAATTATCTGTACTTGAAGCAATTTCTAATGTCTCCAGCTCTGCTTCTCACAGGCCAAGTTGGCCTTATGCAAACCTGTTCCTTTTCTCTCGTCTCATCTTCCCCACGAGCAGAAACTAAGATTGGAGTGCTCGATAACCCTAACAGCCACCACTGACAGATGTGTTAGGTACTGGGCACTTACATGGGTCCTTTACATGAATTGTCTTATTTAACCTCAACACAAGTCTCTGACCTGGGTACGATTCCTTTGCTCTGTTTCCATACCAAACTCCGAGGCTCGGAGAAGTTACACACCCTGCCCATAGCCGCCAGACTATAAAACGCGGAGGCTAAGCCCACGTGGTCTGGCTTCAGAGTTTGTGTTCTTAAACCCCACCCACCCCCAATCCTGGGCATAGTCCTCACACACTGGCATCATCGGCGCTGTCTCTGGACCGCTCTGGGTCACAGTGGTCCCTCCCTGGACTCCCTGGTTCGAAAGCCAGCTTAAATTTCCGGTTGATAAGAATTAACGATGGAATGGTTATGAGTCACAGAGAAGAGTCCTTTATTAAGATGGAGAGATTAGGGGAGACAGAAGTTCAGAGCAGTGGGTGAGAAAATCCGGAAGTCAGTTCTAGACATTTTTCTGGAGCAACTTTACAAGACTGGGATTATCTCTTCTTTGGCAGTGTTTTGAACACAGCTGTAAAGCCATCTGGAACTGGGGCTTTTTGGAAAGGTGATGATAATTCCATTTCCGTTTCTTTAAGGGTTATGATTCTAAGACCTTAGGCCACTTTCAGCATGTTTATATTTTTCCAGAACTTTACCTAGTTCATCTAAGTATCCAGTTTATGAGTGTATAGCTGTCCCCACACTCTCCTACTCCTGCTTTGTTAATTCATATTCCCTCCCCCTTTCCCTCTTCTATCAGTCTTCCCAGAGGCAGTTCTATTTTGTTAGTCTTTCTAAAGCATACTTTCCGTTTTGTTGATTTCCCATTTGTTTTTATACTCTAGATTTATTGATTGTTCCCCTTTATGTTCTTCCTTCTTCTTTATTTGGGTTTACTCTGTTTCTCTCTTTTGAACTTTACAAGTTGAAAGCTTAACTCTCTTGCTTGCATTCTTTCTTAATTCCTATTATATTTAAAGCTATAAATTTACCTCTGGTACTGCCTAAAGTATGATCCACAAAATTTGACATAGGGTACTTTCATTGTCATTCCTATCAATAAGTCTTTAATAGTTTCTCCTTGATTTCTTCTATAGCCCAATGATGTTTGGTAGTATTTTTTAAATTTCTAGACATACAGAATTCTAAATTTTAATTTAATTGCATCATTGTCAGAAACATTGTGTTGTATACATAATGTTGATTCTTTTAAATTTACTAAAGCTTCTTTTGTGGCCTACCAGATAATTTGTTTGTGTTTGTTCTATTTATGTATGAAGAAAAAGAGGATTTTGTTTCTTGGGACAGATACATATAATGACTATATTGTTCTATATCTAATGATTTTTGTATGCTCAACTTCTAGTTTTTGAGAGGGTAATTAAAATCCTCAACTATGATATTTTTATTTATTATGTCATCCTAGACCTGTCAATTGTTACTTTATGTATTTTGATGTTATATTGTCAGGGATGTACATGTTCATGATTATTATATTTCTTGATATATTATTTGTTTTATCAATATATCTTCATCTTCCCCTTCTAATATGTATGCCTTAAACTATTATTCCTTTCATGCTAAAATTTCTATCTTGGCTTATGTTTGGTAAATCTTTTCCTATTTATCCTTTCTGTATTTTTTGTTTTTGTTTTTAATATATACTTGTAGGCAATCCATTGCTTGGTATTTTTTTTTAAGTTCTCATCTTCTGTTTAATTGTTCACTCTATTACAGATATCCCTCTTTTCTCCCCCTTTGCCTCCCTCCATCTTGCCCCCACCAGCCCCTAAGGTTTCACCACATTATTGTCTGTGTCCGTGGGTTATGCATATATGCATATAAGTACTTTGGTTGCTCTCTTTCCTTCCTCCCGCCCTTCCCCTCGGAAATCTGTCAGTCTGTTCCATTTATCCCTTCCCTTGGTCCTATTTTGTTCCTCAGCTTATTTTGTTCTTTAGATTCTGCATATAAATGAGATCATGTGATATTTGTCTTTCTCTGACTGGCTTATTTCACTTAGCATAATAATCTCTAGGTCCATCCATGCTGTTGCAAAGGGTAAGAGTTATATTTTAATTTAATTAGAGAGTCTACATTTTTATGAATTTAAACTATTTATATTTATGTAATTCCTCCTACATTAATATTTATTCCTGCCTTTTTTACATTTATAATTTTCCATATCTTCTTTTTATTTCCTTCCCTTACTCTCTTATATTCTGTTGAGTAGATGGAATTTTCTTCTGGTTTGAAAATTATACATTCTACATTTATTCCTCTAGTAGCTTTCCCTACGTTATTAAGAAAAATAAATTTTTCCCTGCCAGTTTCTTAAGCTCTCAATTTGTATTTGTTCCTCCAGAAAAAAAAATTTTTTTTCAGAGAACTAGACAAAACCACATCAAAGTGAGAAAGGAAGGATAAAAGGAAGGAAATAAATAAGGAAGCAAGAGGTCAGCAAGGAACAAAAAAAGAGAGAAAGAGGTAAGTCAAAAATAAAAGAGCTGGGGTCTGAGGAACTAAACCAGGAGTCCTGCACACCCAGCGCACCTGCACTCAGACAGTGCGAGCTGTAGGCTCCATCCCCTCCTTTCATGCAGCGTCCCCAGGTCACTCCTGTCTTCCCTTGTCTGGGAAACATTACACATCATTGCATGATTATTTGCCAAGCAGCCACTGTGTCCGAGGCCCTCCTTCAAGCCGGGGCAAAGCGGTGAACAAATGGGCCCCCTCCTTGCCCACCTAGCGCCCAGTTGAGATGAGTAGTTTAGAAAGCAATTACAACAGAGTAGGGAAGTACAGGGCGCCTTGGGAGCATCCAGCAAAGGAAACCCCGCCTGGCCTGTGGGAGTCAGGGAAATCCCACCGCAGTGATATCTAAGCTGATTGGAAGGCTATAGCTCCTCCATCAATGGGTGCCAAGGGCAGAGGCTGGCCTTAACTACTGCCCAGCTGATGGCCACTGTTCCTCTGCGTTCCATGGAGCTGTGGGCTGAACACACCCAGACTGCGGTCAAGGCTGCGGTGCTAACACTTGGCCCAGAGCCCAGGTTCTCTCAGTACACGCGTCCAGAATTCACAAGGTCCCCACCCTGTCCCATCTCCTAGGCCATATCAAGGGAACTGCAAACTGATGTCAATGTGGCCACTAGTTCCTGAGGTTACCGCTGCTCTACCTCACCAATCTGCCCCGGGTCTGTCTTAATTTTCTTTTATGCACAATCACACTCACTAGTTTAGACAGATCAAGGCAGGAGTCTGAGTTAGGAAATCTCTGAAAGAGAAACAGCCGTTATTACTGCTTCCAAAGACTAGAGTAAGTCCAGTGAGGCCCACTTCAGATGCCATTCACGCTGGCTTTAATGAGTAGATAGAAACAAAACAGTATGGAAACAGGAAAGGAGATTATGAGCTCCCGCTTTGGAGACAACCCCCTGTGCTCAAACCCCGACTGCTCTGCCTACTGTCACTGTGACCTTGGGAAAAACCTGAAATGCTCTGAGCCTCAGGTTTCTCATTTTTAAAGACATTGGTTATAGTTTCACATGGTGGTGGTGAAGATCAAACAGCACCATGCTTGTGATGCTTAGCACAGAGCTTCACTTAACGAAGGTCAAACAGGCAGGTGCTTACTGTTCGTGTTAGTGTAAGTAATGGCATTAGCAGTAGTATCACTATATTAGTGCCTAACCTGGGGTTACTAATGAAGAAGGTAGTATCACTGCTTCCTCAATGGATGCATAATACCTCATCTACAATATTTACTAATCACTTCTTAGAATTGGTCCAACAAAATGCAAAGCTCTTGCTCACAAAGATAACTTTGAAATTAAGTAAGGGAAGGGTAACAGATTCTTTAGGGACTTCTGTGTTGTCCTGAAGTTTGTACCATTGCTTCCCTCAAGAATCCAAGATATCTGATGGCATTCTTATTAACCTGTCCTTGTACACTCATTTATTCATCCATCATTTATTCAACAAATATTTGTTAGATGCCTATCAGAGAGGCTTGGCACAAAGTAGGCCTTCAATAAATGCTGAATTTTTAAAAATAATTATACACCAGAATTCAACTGTTTTTGTATTTTATTATTGTTTATTAAACATCCAGTTTTACGTTGCTTAACCTCTGAAACAAATGAGCTGATCTACAGCCAATACATTTGTACTTTCTGAGAATTGCTATAGAAATGTTCATTCCATTAAACTTCCTAGATTTAGCAAAAGGTGGCAAAACCCCAACTTCCTTGCATAGTGCAATGCTGTAAATAGATAAGCTCACTAAATAATTATTTACATTCCTAAAACATGACCAGCTCTCTTTTCCACCTAATCCTCAATTTTTACATACTTTACTTTTTCATTTACAGTGGAAATGCTCGGCAGCAATGTTAATATTTGTCAAATCACTGTGGGTGTTTCACTCTGTGGCTAATGATTTCTGAGTGTGCAGAGCCGGATTAGAATCTGAATTTGTACAACTTTTCTCCAGATCAGATGATCACAGAACACAGACACCCTTTGAAGGTACACCATGGTGGGGGGCGGAGGGGTTGAAAAATATGGTGCCCATCGTTCCTGCTAAAATACTACCTGAAAAAAAATCCCTGTGTGTTGAGAAGCATAATTACTCTTGACTTTGATGCCTGCCTTTTGAAAATCTTGAAATCTTCAGGCTATGGAAAAATGTGTTTGAAAGCACAGAGGTAGTTAGAAGAGGAATGCATCCCATTCACAGTCTGACAGTCCAGGGGGACTCCACAAAGAGCATCTCCGCGTGGTGGGGAGGGTGGTCACCGAGCTCATGCCACCATGCTCCACTTACTGGCTGTGGGGGCACAATTCACTCTTTCACCCTTTTTTTAATTTTTTAAAATATATTTTATTGATTTTTTACAGAGAGGAAGGGAGAGGGATAGAGAGCTAGAAACATCGATGAGAGAGAAACATTGACCAGCTGCCTCCTGCACACCCCTACCGGGGATGTGCCCGCAACCAATGTACATGCCCTTGACCGGAATCGAACCTGGGACCTTTCAGTCCG
The DNA here is from genome assembly GCF_951640355.1 of Cnephaeus nilssonii. Taxonomy (NCBI): domain Eukaryota; kingdom Metazoa; phylum Chordata; class Mammalia; order Chiroptera; family Vespertilionidae; genus Cnephaeus; species Cnephaeus nilssonii. The sequence continues at coordinate 75,255,110 of NC_137076.1, forward strand.
CAGGCTTACGCTCTATCCACTGAGCCAAACCGGTTTCGGCCACTCTTTCACCCTTAAGCCAATGGCTCATCATTTAACCATATGCATTGATACGGTCTTGTCACATTGTCCAAGATAAAAATATAAAACCATCCAATAGTTTCAGCTCATGGATACATGTAAGAAGATACCCAGGGATATCATGCCGAATGGAAAAGGCCAGTCTCAAAGCTCACATACGGTACAATTCCATTGATACAAATTCTCAAAGTGACAAAATGGCCGTGATAGAGAACAGGTCAGTGGTGGCCAGGCTTTCGGGGTGGGGAAGGATGTGATTATGGGGAGCCATATGAGAGTTTCTTTATGGTGATGGGACAGTTCTGTTCCCTGATTGTCTGATGGTTAATCTACACATAATATCATAGAACTACAACGCACACACAAGAGTATGTGGAAAAACTGCTAACATCCAAATAAGGTCTGTAACTGAGTTAAGAGTATTGCACCAATACCAATTTCCTGGCTCGGACGATGTTCCAGGGTAGCCTCATTGTCATTGGAGGAAGCTGCCTAAAGGGGACACGGGAACTTATGCACTATTTTTGCAACTTCCTGGGAGACTTAACTATTTTAAAAAAAGTTTAAGACATCACTGGAGCATTCTTTACCAATATGTTCTCATGGGCCAAGAGAGCATCTCTCTTTACGAGGACAGAGGCATTGCACATGCCTTATCTGCATTCCTGACAGCAGGGGAAAGTTGAGCGCACATGGTTTTGTTGGCAGGAGTTAGGTCATAAAGGGGATTTTCCAGGGTCTTCACTGTGGGACAGGGAAGTTGGAGCAGTGAGACTTTTGAGGCCAGCGGGGCTCCACCCCTGGCTGTGGGAAGAGTCACGCCTGAAGGCGGCATGGCAGCCACAGCTCCTGCAAACAGCAAGGCTCTCCCGAGGCCTCAGACAACTGAAACAAGCCCGGGAGGCCACCCAGGGGGTGAGGGGTCAGGAAACCAGGTGGTGCTTCTGAGCGCAGCTGGGTTGCTCAGCATGGAGAGGTGTGTGGGGCCAGGTGTATATGCAGAGAGATGTGGCCTGGTTGCTATGAGCAAATGCCTGCAGGGCTGTTGTGGGGGGAGAGATTACCCCTGCACTATATCCATCTGAGGGCAGGTCCTAAGCTGTAAGTAGAAGCCTGATGAAAGCAGCTTTCAACTCACATGAGGAATTATCCAACACACCTTCCTCAACAGGCAATAAGTTCCCAAGCACTGGAACTACTCGAACATCGATCCATTGGCTACCTGTCGAGGATGCTACAGGGATTCCCATTCAAGGGCCTCCATCCCACTCCAAGAAGGTGACACCAACAGTGAGGACACTGGAGGTGGGGGACCCTGATCTAAGATATGACCCAGTGCAGCGCCCTCTCCCTTTTGTTTGACTCCATTTAGTACCTATCGGCTTTCCCAAGATCACTAACGCTTCAGTGGCTCATTGTGTCCACAAGTAAATCTCACCTCCCCCAGCAGATCTTCAGGCCTCCTGTGAAGGGAGAGGCTGCCTTGCCCTGGCCAATGTGGCTTATTTGCTTGAGCATTGTCCTATGCACCAAGAGGTCACAGGTTCGATTCCTGGCCAGGGCACATGCCCAGGTTGTGGGCTGGAACCCCAGTGGAGAGTTTTGTAGGAGGCAGCCACTCAATCACATCAGTGTTCTCTCTCTCTCTCTCTCTCTCTCTCTCTCTCTCTCTCTCTCTCTCGCTCTCTCTCTCTCTCTCTCTCTCTCTCTCTCAAAAAAAGTAAAAACATATGTTTTTTAAAAAGAGAGAGGCTACCTCTACTGCTCCTTCTGCCCGCACACAGCCTGGCCCAAGGTGGGTGCAGCAGGGAAGCTGGGTAAACACTGACGCGGTGAACGATTGCTCAGGCATGCCCGGGGCAAGAAGCCAGCCCGGCTGCCCACTCGCCGTCCTCTTGCACTGGGAGTCCATATATTTTATGACCTCAGAGTGCTTCCTGGCACGGACTCCCCGCTATGGTGATTCATTTCTCCTTCGCAGCTTTGTCAGTGTGTGGTTTTGTACTTAGTTCTCAATGAACAAGCTATCATAGTTACAGCCCCCTAGGAAACGGCATGCTCTCACTGTCAGGGTTTTATTTACTTGGGCAGACCATTTTATTTCAGCAAGGTGTTTTATTAGCTTTGAGAGCCATGAATCACTTCAAAGGTAGATGAAAGATGACCCAACGCACACAATTTTATATGGGTTGTTGTTCTTTCTACTGAAGAACATGTCTCCTTGATGAGGCGTGAGATCGATTACATTTCATGCAAATTATGAAAATTGAATCACACTGACATACCCCTGCACCCACCTGGCCAGAGCTAAGAGGTTGACGCCAACACCCACCTGGTGGCCACCACTCAGAAAATCCTCACCAACGCGTACCATTGTATAGCCCAAAGCAAAGCAGTATGAGGCTCCTTGTCTGGAGCATATGTCCAAACCGCACCACTGACTAAGCCATGAAGTCCGCGGGTGCTTTGAGAAAGGCGCTGTATTAGTTAGGACAGGCTCTGCTATGCTGCAATCAGACCTAAACCCTTACATCTCTGTGGCTGAACCCAACAAAAGTGCATTTCTCCTTCTCTTCAGGTTTCCAATCAGTGACATTCCATGGTGACTCAGGAACCAGCCCTGCCCTCATTCACCTCTTTCACAGCAGAAAGAATAGAGGGACTGAAGAACTCCACTCACATTTCTTTCTCTCTTTCTTTTCTATGGACTCACTTTTTAGAGCAGTTTTAGATTCACAGCAAAATGGAGGAACAATTAGAGTTCCCATATGCCCCCTGTTCCCAGATGAACAGCCTCCCCACTATCAGGATCCCCAACCAGAGTGGTACATTTGTTACAACTGATGAACCTACAGTGACCCACACATAATTATCGCTCAGAGTCCATCGTTTTCATTAGGGTCCACTGTTGGTGTCTTACATTCTGTGGGTTTGGACAAATGGATAATGACATGTTTGCATCATCATGGCATCATTCCGAGTAGTTTCACTGCCCTAAAAGTTCCCTGTGCTCCACTTAGTCATCTCCCCCCGCCCCGCTCCGCCCCGCACGCCACACACACCCCAAAAACCACTGATCTTTTTATTGTCTTCATATTTTTTGCCTTTTCTAGAATGTCATATAGTTGGGAATCATATCGTATGTAGCCTCCTCATATTTCAGTAATATACATTTGAAGTTCCTCCATGTCTCCCCATGGCTTTAAAACCCCTTTCCTTTTAGTGCTGAATAATATTCCATTGTCTGGATGCACCACGGTTTATCCATTCACCTGCTGCAAGACACTGTAGTTACTTCTAAGTTTTGGCAACTACTGATAAAGCTGCTATAAACATCTGTGTGCAGGTTTTGTGTGGGCATAGTTTTCAACTCCTTTGGGTAAATACCAAGGAGCATGATTGCTGGATCAGATCGTTAAAGCATGTTTAGTTTTGTAAGAAACTGCAGAACAGTTTTCCAAAGTGTCTGTACCATGTTGCATTCCCTCCAGCAATGAATGAGAGTTGTTATTACCCTATGTCCTTGTCAGCATTTGGTGTTGTTCGTGTTTTGGATTTTGGTGTGTAGTGGTATCTCATTATTATTCTAATTTCCCTGATGACACTCGCCCGCCCACTTTTAAATTCCAGGTCCTGAGAGTGACACTCACAACCCATTGTCCAGAACTAGGCATAGGCCAGGGCCCAACTGGAAGGTCTGAGCCACAGCGGGAGCACCTGCACGATCAGTAAACACAGATGTGTCTGCCACCGGGCTGAACCCCGAGGACAGCTTCCTCAGTGCCTACATGCCACCCTGACCTATCACCCTGTGGAGCTGGTGACCGCTGGGATCCAGGTTTGTTCTGGCGTGAAAGCTGGACTGAGAAAGCTGCCGCACTCCTGTGACCAAAGGAGAACTGGGATGCACAGCACAGAAGCCTCTTCTGGAAGCGAAGTCGAGGGTTCAATGTGCTAAACCTGGGACATCAGGCCGACTTGGGACACATATCGGAGGGCGTGCGTTGCAAGGGTCTTTTCCTCCTCTGCGTTCCAAATGTGAAAACAGCAGCCAGCAAGGAAATGCAAGGAGAACAGCCAGGCCTCTGCACCGCCCTGTGCTCCAGGGCCTGTTGGGGGAAGCGGGGGAGGCAACTCTTCCCAAAGCCAGCAGAGCGGCCCCGCAGAATCCGAGAGCACCGCACACCTGGGCCCTCAGGTGGCGCTGTCTCTAGGCCCTGACCTCACTGGCTCAACACTGGCCAAAGTCCCCAGAAGAGAGGCAGGCGCGGGAGTGTCCTGCATGTCATACCTCTCCCCAATTCAAAAAAAAAAGAAAGGAAGGAAGGAAGGAAGGAAGGAAGGAAGGAAGGAAGGAAGGAAGGAAGGAAGGAAGGGGATCCACCAGAGTCTCCTCTGTAGCTGAACCCACCAAGCCGCTCAGCTATGATGACATTATACTATTACAGAATTCATGTTACAGTACCTTCAATGCAAGAATCATTTTAGTGGATAAAGCACCTTTTTTTAATTAGAAAATTGATGGAAAAATCTAGAAGTGCTACTTCCCCAAAGCTACTTTTTAAAAACTGTTTGGAAGCCTTGAAAATATTGGTAAATTATAAAAGAAATTGAACTTTGATGCTTTTCTCCCGTTTTATTGTTCCCTATTCCCTGAAAGCCTCCAACACTGTATTTCTCTAGCTCAGAATAAGGCTGTAGTTTTCCCTTAAAACCTGTACTTATTCTAATTATATGTAAATCAGTTCACGGAAATAAATATCCATGGTTAAAGGATATTTAAAATGTTAAAAGCTTTTTCTCAACTGTTCACTGGTTTAAAAAAAAAAAAAAGTCTATTTCCAGAGCCTTGGTAGCTCTCACACCTTGTTTCCCCCTCGTGACTACACAGGGGAACCTCCTCCCACAGCACGGTTTTCCTGGGCTGTTCTCCCTGAAACACCTCAAGTGCGGGCCCCGATTTGAATCTGATTTTGAAGCAATTCTATGTTAATCTTCCTTTCTTAACAGTGAAAACTTCTTTCCCCCTTTTTCAGAATCAAAACACACAACTGGACAAAGAAACTGAAGAGAAATTAAGAAAGTCATTCCCGTACTGAAAAGGGTTTCTCAAGCATTGCCTCTTACTTGCTGAAAACATTGCCAGAGACATATTTTAAAGCATCATTATTTCCCTGATATCTGAGTTGTATTCTATTCTAGTCCCCTGGTCATAACCACCATTGAAATGCTGATGGTTCCCAAATTTCCATCTCCACTGGAGCTCCAGGCTTACACAGCCAACTGTCCATTTAATATCTGCATTTGGTTAGCGCACCGGCACTGCAAACTGAGCGTGTCCAAAACCCGAGGCCTGATTTCCTGCGACCTGCCCCTGCCCCTGCCCCTCCCCCACTTCCTCCATCTCAACACAGGCGGACAGGCGGACTGCGCTTCCGGTTTCCAGGGCAGAAGCCTGGCAGTTCTCGATTCTGCCCTTTCTCTCACATTTCACTTTCAATGCATCGGCTAAGTTCGATTGACCCCATCTTCAAGCATGTCCAGAAGGTGACCATTTGTTACCACCTTCACCATTATCACCCTGGTCCACGCCACCATCATTGCCTGCCTAGGTTTTTGCAATGGTCTTCTCCCTGATTCTGCCTTTGTCCTCCTACAGTCTAATTTTACCACCACAGCTACAGTGATTCTTTCAAAACATAAAGAGGATCGTGTCACTTCAATGCTCTAAACACTCCAGCCTCCCCTATCACCCAGCATTAAAGCAAAGCCCTTAAAAGGAACTATAAAACTCTCTTTGACCTCATCTCCCATGACTCTCCCCTGACATACCAGGCCTGTTTCTATCTCAGGACCTTTGCACTGGCTGTTCCTTTGCCTCAGATGCTCTTTCTCAAATATCTGCCAAGTGCCCTCATCTCATTAATTCTCTGCTCCAAACTTGTCCTGACTATGTACAGTTCAACATCCTCACTCCTAGCCCGTCCTCCCTTCCCTGCTGCATTTTTCTCCATATTACTTTTCACCTGACATTTGCACTGTGCTTGTTTATTCGCTTTTTTTTCTACTAGAATATAAACTCCACAAGGGCAGAGATTTGTATCTGCTTTGTTCACTGCTTTGTCCACGCATTTAAGGCAGACACTTCATAAATATTTGCTGAACGAATGAACAAAATTCTATTTAGTGGTGAATCAATGCATTTGAGTAAATTAGGGGTTCAGCCTCAGCATTCACGCTATAATGCTTCTCACTCACTTATTCGTGGTGAGAAAACCAATGACTGGCCGAGGGGCTCCTTGTAATAGGACTGAATTATGACCTAAGTGAAAGCATGATTTTCACCATCAGAGTGTACTCATGTGTTCTATGCTACAGACTGGAATTTACTCCTGAGCTGGGCTCAGTGCAGGGGTCAGTCAAAGCAGGCACCTTTAGGGGCAGGGGCGGGGTCAGCACAAGTCTGTCCCCTCAGGGACTGAGGTCCCTCTGGAACACCACGCATCCTCTGAGAAGACAGAGCTGCAGGGGTCAGAGGGCAGGGGTAATTCTGAATAGAGCCACCTAGTTGTGAGAAAATCAGACCTTCTCCAACACCTTTGCCTGGTCCAGGGAGGGTGGGAAGTAAAAAGGTGGATTTGTCTCACCAAAGGCTGCCATACCTGCAGACAGGTGCGTGGGGAGGAGGGGAGCAATGTCTCCCCGCTGCCACAGACACCGCGCAGCGTCATCTCCGAGCTCAGCCAACGGCCGCACAAACTAGCCCGTGAGCCCAAGGGACGTGCCCAGGGAACTTCTAAAACACTCAGGAACAGGCGAGGGCCCAGTGGCCAGGCTTGTGCAAGGCCTCCTAACATGTGGGTTATGCTGCCAACGTGACTTCACCCGTACCCAAAGGCTGGCCAGGGCTGGGGGCGTTGGGCCCCGCCTGGGTGCATCTCCAGCTCTGGCTGGGCCCCGGATGCTCTGCCTGTGGCAGGTCAAGCTGGAGGTGAGGCTGCGAGGGCGACTGATTCTTGGGGGCGGGGGCAGTCGTCACTAAAACAAACGAGCGGGGTCCATCAGGCATGCACGCCTAACCAGTCCTGAGTGATCCCCAGAAGTGATGAAATCTAACTAAACATGTCACAAGCAGAAAGGGCAAGAAAGGTTTCCAAGTCTCATTCGCTCTTATGAAGTGACATCTAGCAAGAAAATGAATCAGATGAAAAGGAAAAGGCAAATTATGATATTAAAAATTCATTTCCACTTATCAAATTTGCTATTAGCATCACAATTCGTGATATTTTAATAATTAGAGCCTCATATAGGTGGCATAATTGGATGCCTGGCTGTCGGATTTAAGGAGTCCCAGAAAAATCCATTTTCCAAAACTGCTCCTTCAACAGCTTGAGGTCACCCACTAGGGCCGGACACGCCGACACTTCCCTGGCTCCTCTTCTATGTACCCGTTCCTGGGGGTGTGGGGGAGGCCAGTACTCAGGCCCAGCCCTCCCTGCTGAGGGGGCAGGGCAGGCGAGGGCCCACACTCTGGGCTTCTTCACAGCCTGATCTACTTCTGCTGGAGACGCAAGTGCTCAGGAGGACACTGTTCTCTGGGGATTCATGGAGAGGCGGCAGGAGCTGTCACATCCTTTGGCCAGGGGGACAGTCCTGCCATGATCTGGGGTCCAGGAAGGGCTGTGTGATCCCTAAACCCATGCTCTGTTCACAGATGAGTGGTGCATAAATGACTCTTGTTTGAAAGACAAGCCCAATGGTGCTCACTGAAACAGCAAGAGAGAGAAAAAGATTAGAGACAACAAATTGATGTAACTGAGACCGCAGAGGTCAGAGGAGCAAATGTTCTGTCTGGAGATCAGAGAGAAGGGAAAGCATCTCAGGTGGTGTGGGGACATGAGGTCCCTCCTGCCTCCGCCCTCCAGAGCTGCCCCCTGGAGCTGAGGAGACAGCTGGCTTCTGCGTCCCATCTGAAGGTTTCCGGAAGAATTGTGGCAAAGCAGATGCAACGGGAATGGCCGGGGAGCATAGGCGTGGTGCCTCCAGCCCGTCTCTCTGAGATTTAGAGGCCTCGGCAGCCACCTGGGCAGAGGAGCAGCCCCCGGTGGGCCATCCAGGGTCCCTCCCATGCGGGAATGTCTCCTTCTGGCCAGGCCACCCCGGCCGCTGCTCACTGCTAGGTCTTCCTCCCCTAAACTAAGATGGATCAGGATGGCTTCTCAGCACTCTTGTCACTCAAACCTCTTCAACTCAAAAGTAACCAAAATCACCCGGTTAATCAACTCAAGGGCCTTAATTTGACATCTCATGATGCCCACCAGCAACTGTGAATTCAAATTCAACTCATCTGCCTTAACTTTGAACTCTCTAATTTAAGTGAATTTTCCAGTTACCAAACTTTAAGTGTATGCAGATCAGCAAATGCTTATCTTGGGCCTATTATGCACACAGAGCAATGACCAGGAAATAAATAAAACATCTTCTCTGCCTCCAGGGACTCACATTCTAGTGAGGGAGAAACACACAAGTGAAAGGGGCCATAATCCAAGGCCAAGTTTGATAAGGGCTGGAACAGAGGGACAAAGGCAACAAGAAACCAGGGCAGACAGATTCAAACTCTCCAAGTTCCTCTCAGAGACAGAACTTACTTGTCTGTCTGTGTTTTTACTATAATTTTTCTACAATACAATTCTTACTATTTGTGCCTCACTAAGCAGTCTTTGGAACATAATTACACTTCTGTGTTGATCTGATAATCATTATAACAATGATTGCAGTGCAAAGCAGTGATATAGCAACAAGGCTGCCGTTGAAGAAAGGGTGGTGGCCTGCACCAGGCTCCAGGTGGCTATACCCTCTGGGGGGACTTCTGTCTCCCTCTGTGAGGGAAGGGCTGCCGATGTCCACAGACGGCTGCTTCTATCACACACGATCATCTCAATACTCAGGATGCTGTACCTTTCCTGTAAGAAAACCGCATCAGCTGTATGACGGCAGTTTGCCCCTCTATGAGCTATTTCCCACCACCTACATCAAAGCTTTTAGCTACCTTAATGGTAGAGGTCACTGCAATTCTGGCCTTCAGATAAATGAGGGTTATAGTATTATCATTTCTAATACTATTGGTAATCAATAGGATCCACCCTTCACACAAAGTAAGGAAAGAGTCTCCGCATCCTATCTAATAATAGAGTAACATGTAAATTACCATCACTCCGCTAGGCCCACGATTGGGCGGCAGGAGGCTAGAGGGCGGGACTCGGGGTGGCCTATCCGGCCATTGAGAGGCACGGATCCGCTGCCACTGAGGGGTGCTACCCTGCTGTTGAGAGGCACAGGGGGCCCCCTGTGCCTCTCAACGGCCAGATCCGCAGCCGCTGAGGGGGCCTGCCGCGGACACCCAGCTGAGCCTCTCAACGGCAGGGTAGCCAGGTGTCTGCAGCAGCCCCCCTCAGTGGCCGCGGACCATCAAAAGTGGGGGAGCTGGGTGCCTGTCTGCTCCGGCACCAGGCCTTTCAGAAGCCTCCACTGAGCCGGAGGCTTCTGAAAGGCCTGGTGCACCAGCGGACAGGCACCCAGCTCCACCGCGAAAAGCGAAAGCGTGTAGGGGACTCCACACATGCATGATTCAATCATGCACTGGGCCTCTAGTATTATAATAAAGAAAGACGCAAGCCTTGGCCGAGTAGCTCAGTTGGTTAGAGTATTGTCCCAACACCCCAAGGTTGTGGGTTCCATCTCCGATCAGGGCACATACAAGAACCAATGAATGCATAAATAAGTGGAACAACAAATGAATGTTTCTCTCCCGAATCAATGTTTCTCTCTCTCTCTCTCTAAAAAAAAAGAATCACTAAAGAAAGAAAACAAAACTTTATTAATTCAGATCTCATGAAGACAAAAGAAATCTTGACAAATCACATAGAGAATGAAGCAGGAAAGACCAAGGTGCCTTCCGAGAGAGAGAGAGAGAGAGAGAGAGAGAGAGAGAGAGAGAGAGAGAGAGTTAATGAAAGCCATATGGATGTGAAATGGCAGAGTCTTTTCTTGCTCTGTTGCCTGGAGATCACAGATGGTGTACGTCAGAATGCCATGCCAGGCACACAGTAGGTGCTCAATAAATGCAAGCTGAATACAATCAGAGCAATCACATGAGTGTGTGGGTAAAGGAAAGGGAACCTGCTCATAAGTATCCGGATAGAAAACTAAATATTGTTCTTGACATAAGCTGGAAGATTTCTCATTATAACCACGAAATCGTTAATTTAGCCAAGAAATCCATTCAACAGACTTTGAGTTCATGCCATGTTCTGGCCCTAAGTACTGGACCAAGTACTGGACTTCCTGCAGTGAACCAGCGGCCATGGAGACTGCATTCTAATGGTGACACAGACAATGGAGCCACAAACTTAAAAATCAGGCTGTGATTCAGAGCTGGGGCGGGGGCGTGGGGGGGGGGGGGGGAGAAGGGCGTTCATGAAGGCCTCTTGTAATAACAGTTCCATGGAGGCCTGAATGATAATAGATTCTTTCTGTGAGTTCTAAAGGAAAAGCATTAGGGCAGAAGGAACAGCCTGCACAAAGGATCTAATATGAGAAAGTTTGGTATGGAAATGGGAACATGGAATAATTTAAAATGTGGGAAATACGTTTTTAAATTGACACTTAATAATATGTGTTGCCAATGTCTCCAATCCCAATGTGAAAGAGTAAGCAGAACCACCATTCATTGCACCCCCAGTGGTAGCAGCAGGGTGTGGGTCAGACAAGTCTGGGCCTCTTGCTCACCATGGACCGCAGGCAAGCCACTCACCTCCTGTCTCAATTTCCCACCTAAAGAAGGCTCATGACACCGATCCACAGGAGTGCTTCTGTGGACCGAATGAGATGAGGTGCTGTGTCAATGTTAGGACTGGTTGTTATAAGCGCCCACTGTGCAGAGCTGGTGGCAGGAAAGAGAGGGCTATAGGTACCTGCCAGCCTGGGCCAAGTGAGGGCCCTTTGCAGGTCTGGTCTCAGGACCTGAGATTTAACCCTTAGAGACTAGCTTGCAAATAAGCCCACTACCACCCCTAATTGGCTTGGGATTGGGGTACACAAAAATGAGGACTGTACAGAAATTGGGAGGTCAGTGAGAAGAGCCTCCTTATCTCACCCGAGCAGATCTCAGTGAACCTCTCAAGGGACTGCAGAGGGTCAGGAAGGAGGGGGCCCTCGTTCCTGACACCTTGGCAGTGGGTAGCCCTGTGGTCTGGCCTCGAGGCCTGGCAGGATTGCAGTCCGTCAGGGTGTGTGACAGGCCCTAGAACCAGCAGGGATGCTCCTGGGCTGAGCCCTTGGTGACCTCCCCATCCAGACCCCACCCTCCTCACCCAAATTCCATAACCAGGCCCCAGGGGGCTGGGGCCCCTCAGATGTATGAATGAATTGTTTAATTTCTATTGGACTAGAGGATGTAAGAGGAATTTTAGAGGCCAAAGCAAAAATATAATAGTGGGTGAGGGGATTAATATCTGCTCATCATATTTGTTCACAAAGAAATAAGTTATCCTAAGGATTTTTAAAATCCTAACACTGAAATGAGTATGGAAAAATGAAGTTTACTTTTTTTTTTTTTTTTTGCTATCTTATAACTCCATGGACTAACTGGGGTTTTTCTGGTTACTTTTCAATAGCTTTCAGATAGCTGGAAAAACCTTATAACAATACCTTTTGTTAAGAACACTTTAAATTCCATGTATTCTTAGCTCTCTGAAAATAATCCTGCTTTTAACAAGACTCTTGATTAATTAGTTTCTTCTTTCAAGATTCCAGTTCTTCAAAAATGCTTTGAAATGTAACTGTTCTCCTTGCAGTTTTATATTTTCTTAGAAAAGCCTTTGCCTCAACCTTAGAAAGAGTTGGATAATAACCAATTTGGACTTAACAGCAAAAAACATTAGTATTAATATTGCCAATTTTCTATTACATGAAGATGAAAGAACACCAGGAGTTTCTGATTTGGACTAAAGCTACAGGCTGAGATGTTTAAAAAATAGATTGTTCTTTCGGGCTTCTTAGGATAAAATTGAGTCAAGTTTGTGTCAGCCTGAAAATTAAATTATGAATATTGTTAAAATGCAAATTTCTTACATTTGCAAGCCAGCCTGTTATCAGAAACTGGAAGGGGGGGAACATGAGTACCCTTTACTTCTCTTGCCTAATTCTGAATTCTGTTTAGTCTCTCAATGTTAATAGTTTCAATTACACTGAGTACTTTTCCACCATGAGGGCTGCAGTCCTGCTTTCAAACATCTATAGATATAATGATGTGCTTCCCCAAATGCCACGAGAAGTTTTATGAACTCTTTTGGAACCTTCCCCGGAGAAGGTGCATTTAATAGAAGAAAATGTCATGTTTCATTAGGACATTCGTGCTCACACAAATTTAGTCTTTGGAAAAGATAACCTTGTAAAACTGAAACCAAAATTGACAAATTGTGCCTCTGTTTAAAACCTGAAATCCTCACATAGTGAATCATTCTCACACACGTCAGTCTTTAGCTATAAAACGTTTACTTTCCCCTTGAATAAAAATCCTTCTGCTCTCTTCCCAGGGAGACAAATCCAGAGACACACGTCCTGAGTCCTGGAGGTCATGGAGCTGAATTCCCTGGGATCTGGGCAGCTTGACCTTGATTTGGCCCCTGCGTAGATGTGGACATGGAATCATGTCCCTTCACCCCTCTGCCCACATGACAGCAACCTGGAGGCATCTGAGGTCTCTGCTGCACTTGGCCTTAGAGCGGGAGGGCCCATTTAGAGACCAGCAAAGTCGAATGTGGAAAAGACCATCAAGTTCAGGAGCAAAGCAGATCCTCTGGGTTTGGGAGATTATCCTACCAGTGAATAAAGTAGAGTTTCACACGTGGAGATTGACAGAATATCTCATCTCAGGAAAACATTCTCTCCAGACCTGAGCAGCCTAGGAAGTGAACACAAACATGGGTGAGTCTAGCAGAGCACTAAAATCTACAGGCTCAAGGGAGAGACTAAAGCCTGAGTCTGCCACTTACTTAGTAGCTCAGTGACTTGGTCAAGTTACTTAATGGCTCTGAGTTTTAATGCCCTCAAACAAAGGGTTATTGTGAGGATTAAGATGTTGTGTTTATTCATTTATTTATTCAACAAAATAACTACAGAAACCTCTAATGTGCCAGGAAATATTGCAGATGCTGAGAAGACAGTAGTGAGCAAACCAATAAAGTCCGGATTCCCATGGAGCTTATATTTTAATGCAAGAAGACAGGCAATAAACAAGTGATTATGGATTATGTTGGGCGATGGTAAGTACTGTGAAGAAACACTTTAAAAGGATCACCCTGGCTACTGTGTTGAGAACAAACTCTAGGGAGGCAGAGGCGGGAGACCCGTTAGAGGGCTGTTGTAATAAAGGATTCAAACAAAAGATAATGATGGCTTGCGGGGTATTGGCAGTAGAGCACCAGGAACTAGTCAGATTCTGGATTTATCTTGAAGGTGAGAATGACAGCATTGGCTGAGGGCTTGGAGGTGGAGTATAAGAAAAAGGAAACAAGCAAGGATAATCCCAAAATTATAGATCTGAGCAGCAACTGCATGCATGTGAGTACCAGGAACTGACTCCGGAAAGCCTGGGGGAAGAGCAGGTCCATGAGCACAAGGGGGGTCAATGTGTGCACGTCCAAAGGAGGAGATCAAGAGTTCAGGTTGGACATGTTCATGTTGAGATGCCATTGGATACACAAGTGGAGCTACTGAGAAGACAGCTGGATATGAATTTGGATTTCAGGAGAAGTCAAGCCTGGAGTTCCAAATTTGGGGCTCACCACTGTATAGAAGGTATTTAAGCCCTGAGGCTATAGATGAGATCACCTGGAGAGGGAGTGTAGCTATGGAAGGAAATAGAATTAAGGATTATGGACTGGATAAGTCAACAATTAGTGCCTGGTGAGAAGAGAACGAGCCAGCAAAGCAGATGGAGATGAAGTAACAGGGTGGGTTAGGGGCATGGAGTTTGTGTCGTGGGGACAGAGTGGGAAACCAAAGTTATGGCATCAGTTATGATAACACCTAGGAAGGCTGGGATTGTGACTTACAGGATGCAGTATACGCTCTGAGTCAGCAACCAATACACAGTACTATTCTCCCCAAAGCCAGAACACAGTCTGGAATCAAGAGGTGGGAATGGAAGTGGCTCCTCTCATTACATCTAAAACCTACTCACAGAATAATTTTTTCTTTCCATCCTTGCAACTCTAATCTCTGCTGGCTTGGAGGCCTTGCTACTCAAGGGAAGAATATCCACCTGGAAGCACAGAAATGATGACATTGGGACAGCTCCCTGGCCAAGGGGCTTCTCCCAAACCTCCCAAGTAGTCTGCCTGTGGTGACCACAACAGGCAAGATATATGTTTGGTTATGGATAGGACTCTAATGAAACTCCAAAAAGGCAAGACAGTGCATTGAGCTGGGATGTCAGAGAGGCAGGTAGGTCTCTTATTTTGATTCTATAAATCAGTCATTTCCAAAAACCTCTGTTGGCTCCTGAAATCCATATAGTAAATCCCAGAGTGCATTCCACACTATAGCACATTTTTTTTTCATGCCTTCTCATTCATTCACATTTTCATTCATTTATGTATTCAACCCTACTGAGTCCTACTCTAAGGCCTTGTAATGAATTCTCAATACACACAAACAGCATACTATCTTCCCCTGTACCCCCAGAAGCATGCAGCTAAGGAAAGAGATATCTGTGAACCAAGGATTTCCACCAGATGTGTAACACGTGGGCTTGGGGGCCGTAAGTGAAGCTCCAAACACAGGATCCTCCCCAAGTACGTGGACCTCATATTTCCAGCCCTACCTCATGCCACCTCTTCCAGGCACACTTCTATAGGCTCTTCCCAACATAAAGCAAGCACTCCCTGTCTAGGGTTCCCATAATGGGTGGTCCCCCACTTCTTAATGGACTACCCAATCAATCTCTGATCTCCTCTTCTCATCTAGGATCTCACCGAGGGCAAGGAACAGCTCATGCTTACAAGTGAACTTGACTCCCAGTGAGATGAAAACCCCTATCAGCCCCACAGGAGAAGGCCCCTCCTTACAAGTACTCTGTCCCGACTTCAGGCCAAGAGGAGGGGTGGACGCAAAGTCCCTGCGGTAATCTGGCTACAGCAGAATAGTGACATCACAACGGCCACTATGCTAATGACATTACATGCATTGCCTCCTGTTACCCTCATGAGAGATGCTGTCCATCACCCTGATTTTCCAGGTGAAGAAACTGAAGCTCAGCAAGGGGAATCACTTGCTCAAGGCAATGCCACTGGTCCTGGGCAGAGTCAGGACTGAACCAAGATCTGTTGGACTCTAGAGCTGTAGGCGCTGTAGCCTCTTCACTGAGGCCTGGTGTCTGAACAAAGCAGGGGCACCCAGGGCAGGCAGAGGTGAGCTCCACACAAGCATGCCCCCCTCCATGGGTGTGGCAGGCTATCTCCCTATGGTAATTCCTGTGTTCTGATGATTTGTATTTAGTGGTCAGCACCAGTCACCGGGACAGGGGCAAGTGCAGGAGGGAGAGAGGTGGCTGGTGGGCAGGCTGGCACGAGCTCCAACCTTGGCCTCCTTCTGGCTTTGTCTCCAGATGCCCAGCTGTCCAGGGAGGGCAGATCCTGAGCATCTGGAGACAAAGTGGTCACCCCCATCCCTGCTTTCCCAAGCTGCACCCAGATGATGTGAGGCCAGAACAGAGTAATGAGTGAAGCAGGGCAAACACCCACCACACAGGCATATGTTCTCTACCCTCCGAGAAGTAACAGGTGATGTGACCATCACAGCTCTTCCTGATTCCAGCAGCCCTGAATCAGATGCTTCACGCCTGGAGCCACCAGAAGGACTGGCTGCAGCCCCATTGAGTCTGTGATGTGTTAATATATTCTAGAGCCAAATGTAAGAGTGATCAACCCTTTGGAAATCAAAGAGAGACTGTCTGATCATTCTGCTACTGAGGGAAAAGGGGAAAAAAAGCCTTGCATGACAATTGTCATTGATAATGTGATATACTTGACTTGCACGTTCCTGGGGCTGATTATTACAAAATGTGATTTTAGAAAGGCTGCTAATCAAAAGGAATCTGGAGCGTCCCAGGGAGAGGGGCAAGGCCACGGACATTCCAGCTGCTGGGAGCTTCGTGTTGGAAAAGCATCTAATTCACTAATGACCCATGACCCCCAGCAAGGTGGGCCTGCTCTCTGAAGGGTCCAGCATTCCAGACACAGCCCTGGGATTCCTCTTGTATAGAAGAGACTTCTGGAAGCCACCCTATGGCCGCAGCAGAGGCCAAGTTCAGGACTATACTTGCAGCTGCCCTTGAATTGGCCCCAGAGGATGAGACCAGCAAGCCATGCTCAGGAAAAGAGCTCCTGGCAAGGAGAAAGTGACCTCTTGCTAATGGGTACTTGGTGGCATGGCAGAGGGGACACTTGGTCGGCGAGGCTCTCAGTACTTTGCGGTACCGTGGAAGGAGCCCCTGCATGCATGGCTCCTGGCCCAACGCTCACCTTCTGCATAACAATGGCACCAACCACAGCACTGCATCTGGAAGTGAGGGCATGTGGCAATTCAGCTCCTTGTACAGACAAGACAACCATCAGAATGAATGAACCTTTCAGGGCACAAGTGTGAGCTCAGGCACCCAATCAGCTGGCGGCCTCCCACGTAGGAACCGGGCTCATCCAGCTCTTGCCTCCAACTCCCCTAATCTGGCCCTGATCACAGTCCCATCACTTCATTGTCATTGCCTGTTTTGCTCCTGAAGGCAGGGACTGCCTTGAATTAATGGTTAAAACTATTATAAGCCCCATGTGTAACCCATTGGGTATGCAAACTACTTACTGCCTAACACCCGTGCTGGTAATACGTGAGGCCATCTACCAAAAGAAAGGCTTTACCATAAACATATTGTTTTAGACACCTGATGCTGCCAAGTAGCACCTGACTGCCCTGGGCCAGGGCTTCGGAGAACCTAACTGGGGCACCATTTGCCACTGCAGCCATGGGACTGGAGCCCTGAGCCTTGTGCACCCTGAGAAACCCTGTGCCCTGGGAGGTATGGGGTGGACGGGGTTCCGGCAGAGGGAAACTGGGGGTTGCAAAGTTCTAAGTTTAACCAGATGTCCTGGTGCTCAGGTGGAGAGGCAGGGCCACAGCCGCCCTGCCTAAGATCCATATATTGATGGTAAAGACTGCGTGGGGGCAGTGGCCCGAGAGAAAAGCCACCAAGTCCTCCACCCAAGTGGCTAATATCAAGATACACTTTGAAGAAATGTTTGCTTGACCTTTGGGGGATGGCTGAAGCCTTGGCTCATCACAGAGAAGCAGAAAAAGGAGATTTGACACGGCCCATATTTTCCCAAGTGCTTTCTGGGCGTGTCTGCTCAGGGCCGTGGAAGCCCGCGGTACAGAGAGGCGCCCGAGGTTTGCACATTAGAGACCGGGCTCAGGAGGAACCTAATGAGAAAAGATGAACGTTCCATGTGCTGTGCAGTGAGGGCACAGGCGGACAGTTACATCTGCCGTCCCCTAAATTAGAGCTATTTGTTCTCATAGAATTAATTGCAGAAATAAATAAAATTTATCTTCAATATTTGGCATGTGATCTCAAAAATTAGAATTCATGAGCTCACATTTTCGATAACTCACATATAAATATAGACAAACGGATGTCTTAATGCAAATTTAATATACAGTGGTTAAATTAATGATTTTTCTCGGTTCATTTTTAATTGGGGAAAAAACCTCACAGCCACACCGTATAAATCAAGCTTGCCCAGCGTGTTTGTGTGATAGAGAAGTCGGTGTGTTCACCGGCCATGTATCAAGATCCTATTTGCTTAAAACAAATGGCTCCTGCTTCCCTCTCCAAACACAGCATCACCCTAATGCATATTCATAATTGGCATTTCTTTCCTTTTTTTTTTTCTCTTTTGGGTTTTCTTCTTTCTGGGTTGAAAAACAACCTAAGGACATTTGTTCCCAGGGGTCATGTGGTCAGGAATGCTGTGCTCAATTGGATTAAAGACGTGAAGAAGCATCTTTCACTGCCCCAAGCGCCGACGGGAAAGGAGAAGCATGGACTTCAGAACTGCACTTGGGCTGTGGGATCCATGGTGGCGGCCCTCCCCGCTGGGGCCGGGGCAGTGGGTGCAGGTGCAAGGAGATGGTGAAGGTCGGGACCCAGGACGTGGGCTCAACTAATTGCTCCTGCGCAAAGCTCATCTTGCCTCATCCGCAGTGATTGCCTCGTGATTTCATGCTGGATGGCTATACTGCTACCAGGAGCCTCTTGGTGAGTTTGTGGACCATACCAAAAAGGCATTTTTATCACCGGTTTAATGCCCCATGGCTGACAGGGAACAGGCGAGAGAGAGAAGTGATGCTACAGCTCGGGCATTAAAGGGATCATTAAGCTCTGTGTTAGGGAAAGGTCTTGTTTGCAGTTACATGCCAAGTGTGGGGCTGAAAGAGATGCGTCAGCAAAAGGCAGTCGCAAGACGCTCACCTTGCCTGGCCAGCTGCTGCTGCACCCCCACCTCCCTTATCCTCCCACCCACCCTCCCAGGTCACCCAGGGTGGTTGCAGAGGAGAGAGCATGTGCAAGGAGCCAAGGCTTGCACCCCCACCCCACTTCTTGGTTGCGTGTCCCTGAGAGATGATTCAACCCACTGCCCTTCTCTCACTTGTTGCTTGTCAACCACCCTGAGCTTCCCAGGCACAGAGAGGCAACCACTGAGCCTGACCTTCCCCTTCACCCAGCCACTGCTGCAGCTGACACTTGAGCATTCTCTCCCCCGAGCACCCATTGACGGATGCTTGCTTGCTTTCATGCTCAGCAGAGAGAGGAACGCACCCTCTCTGTCAAGCCTAACCCCTGGTCTGTCTTTCTGCCTCCCAGTATCCGGGGACCCATCACTGAGATACTGAGTTTGCGGAATACAAGCATTCAACCAGGGGACTTGACGCATTTCAAGAAATGGGAAACTGCCCTCCTGGTGCAATTAGCTGGCGCACACGGCTCTCACCCACGGTGATCGCAGTATAAAGAGGTGGCTCCGTGCAAGGAGGAAGCCAGGCGTAACTGAGGGCTGCATAATTTACAGATGACCTGGGGCAGCTGTAAATAATGAACAGCCCCAAATTATTATTCACTGTTTATTAGGCATCCTGCTTCTTCCCAAAGAGAAGCTCCAGGGATTGAGACATACTTGTGACAAGATTTAAATGACAGCCACGTTGCTTTAGACTACACTCGGAGGGCTTGTTCCAAAGAGCCTATACATTCTTCTCTAACAAACAGTGGGTGGACAGCATTGAACACTTGACCACGTGTGCAGGGCCTTAAACACTGGTTTCATTTTCAAAGGGCAAGGGCGACGGCGCCTCCGGTGTCAGGAACCTGCCCCTGGGGACTCGGCAACGCTCCAGGGATGGGCTAGTGCTCTCATCTGAATGGCCATGTTCCTTCTTCTGCTAGAAATCAAGCTTTGGGTCCTATCCCCTCCCACCGGACTCAAAGTTTGTGGGCTTTCAATGTGGCGCCTCCGAGGGAACAGAGCTGCTTACACGGGGGCGAGGTGCATGGTTGGCTGAGTTGGGAAGGGAAAGCTGGAAGGGTCCAAAGAATAAAACATCTGTCCAGCGGCAGTGGCCGCCAAGGGCCCAGCACATGCTGAGTCTACACAGAGAGCAAACCCCAGAAGCAGGTGACACAACAGACAGGCGTGTCCTTGGAAACCATGCCGTGCCGGGCTGACAGCGGTGAGGTTGCTCCTTGATGCTGCTGCTCCCGGCAGAGCCAGCCCCGCACACTCTCTCCTGGGCTTCAGCAAGCCCCGCCCAGGACGGACCGGCTTCGCCCTCCTCTTTGTTCACCCACAGAGCACTCAGGAATTATCTGAGCCTTATTAGGCACCCACTCCGTGCCCGTCATTACAGTAATGGAAGTCTGGAACAACTAGCCAGGTAAGAGCCGGAGGATGTGGGCTTGCAACCGGCACTTGGCAAGAGCCAGGCCAGTCGCAATTCTCCGGTGATGGATGCCCAGGAAAGCAGGCCCGATCGCTCTGCCAGCAACTGCTTTTAAAACGTCTGTCCTCGCTGTGTTTCGGCCATGTCCCTGAGGCTTATCAGCTCTGACATACTCCCGACTCATTTATTTTTCGTATTCTCCCCACAATCACTTCGAGAGGGGCATAATTTCCCTGACAAATGGCACGGTTGTCAGGCCACCTGATTAAGAGGTCTGCATTTTTTACTGCGGAACCGCACTGCGTCTGTAGGGGACCCGCTGGACGGCACGTGGGCCTCTGCTTGGGGTTTCTGTTTTCTCCTCTGATGCCAAATAAAAATCACAGTTATGACCGTCCCACGCATTTGCCATAGCCGAGCCTCCAGCCCTCAGGCCCTTGCTCCCTTTGGAAAGATGGCAGGTGCAAAGGTTACCAGCCTGGATGGCAGAGCTGAGTTGCCTATGTTCAGACCTCTGTCCCCACCCCCACTCCCTAATTCTGCCCTCAAGCAATGTGTCCAACCTCTCCTCAGCTTCCCCATCTATAAAATGGGGTTAAGAAAAGTACCTACTACAGCGAGTGGCAGATAATTAAACGAGATGATATTATAAAATGTGTAACCAGTGTCTGGCACACAGTAAATAACTTTTTTTGTAAGTATTTGTATAAGCAAATGCAGCCCATCCTCTGGGAAGTTCAGCTGGTTCCGAGTCAGAATTGATTGAATTTGTCGGCTGTGGCTCAGAAGCCATCCCAGTATCACAGCCTAGAGAGCCCGTGTGTACTCCACCCCAGCCCAAGGTGACACTGGTCCATGCACACCCCCTCCCCATGCTCCCCATGTTACAGAGCCAGATGAGATGGGCAGAGGACTATGATTACCCACATGTCACACACCAAGGGCCTGAGGCCAGACGGATATGGAAAATGACTTATTCAAGGTTACAGGATAAAGCCCGAGTCGCTTGACTCATTTGTCACTTTCACCGAGGTCTACTCTGATGGGGGCTGGGAATTAAAGGGACGGGAACCTGGGCTCTGCCCTCAGGCAGTCAGATGGGCAAACTCCAGAGAAGTGACTTCCGTGGAAGGAAGACTTGCCATGGAAGTGTGACTGTGCTATGGGAAAGCCAGGCAGGGAGGGCCCGCTCTGCTGGGCAGGGGTGGGTGGGACGAGGCCAGCCAGGGCTGAGTCCTGGAAGATGAGTTCACCAGGTAAAGGATGCTGGGAATCGTATTGCAAATAGAGGCAGCAACACCTGCACCAGTGTGGGTGTAGGAAAGGGCACCACAGCCTGGGAGCTGCCAGGGGTCCCAGGGACTGAGCCTGTGGCCCGGGGCACATGCAGGAGGAACTGGGGCCCCCTGTGTCATAACTCAAGGACTACGGCTCTATCCTGCAGGGAGCCAATGACAGGCTAGGGTGAGGGGTGGACGTGGGTGTAGGATCTACATGGTGGAAGATTAAGAAGAATGGCTGTGTAGACTGGACTGAGGGAAGAGAGCAATGAGCCCGAGGCCGGGAGGCAAAGTCTGAGCTCTAAGGTGTTAGTTAAATCAGCCAGCATTTATTGAGCACCTACTATCTGCAAGATACCCTTTGTGGTGTGGGAATAAGCACCTACTATCTGCAAGGTACCCTTTGTGGTGTGGGAATAAGCAGTGAGCAAAAGCCCTGGTGCTTTGGAGTTTACATTTCAATCCAGCAAGAGATGATAAACTTCTCAGCCAGGACAAGCGATAAACAAAGACAGGAGGAGGAGCGAGATGGGAGAACATCCAGGGGGCTTCCCAGGATGGTGTGTTTTCAAAACTCATTGCAAACTGGCAGGTTTTTTTTAAAAAACCTTTCATTCCTCTCTCTCGTGAAGGAATGCCCCGAGACAGCATATCCAAACAGTTGCCAAGGTGATTTGTTTATACATCATTTTTATTCTCCAATGTACACATTCAACTTTCAAATGAAAGAATGTTAAACGAGGATCTAGATGTAACTGCTGTGAATAGGGATCCAACGTAACACTGGCTTAAATAAGGGAGACATCTACTTCTCTCTGGCATAACAATGTGGGCAAAATCAGTCCAGGCTGGCGTGGTGGCCCCAGGGTGCCCGGGGACCAGACTCCTTCTAGCTGACTGCTCTGCCCATCCCCAGGGCGCCATCATCCAGGGTCATCCCACCACGTCTGCATTCTGGACAAAATGCAAAGGGAAAGGAGGGGAGGGTGTAGGGCACAGGGTTTACGGCACACCTCTAAGTCACTCCTGTCACCGAGTTCACCTCCGGTGGGCCAGCGCTCAGTAAACAGCCAGAGCCTGCAGACAGGACAGCTGGGAAAGGGAGCCATGGGCCCGGCTGAAAACAGATGGTTCTAGAAAAGAGGAGAATGGATGTTGGGGGACAACTAGTTCTTTCTGGCAAACGGTTTTGTGCTTTGTCATTGATTTGGAAATGCTGTATGACTTAACCTCAAAACAGTGATTGTTCTTTCTCCACTCCTCTCAGCCCAGTCATTCCGAGGACAGAGCAAAGACTCTGTCAACAGCTCACACAAAAGCCAGGCACCTGGATTTAGCCTTCAAGGGGATAAGTAGGTCTGACTTGAAACTCGTTTTCTCTAAATTCAATTACTCTGACTTCCTCGGTAAACATGTGAGTTTGATGAGAAATATGGCAGGGCCCACAGTTCTGAGGGGCTGCAGGGTAGACACCTGTATTTGTCGGCCGACTTCCCTTGACTTTCTGTTCTGTCCTCCTCGGGGCCTCTGATACACTCAGCTGCAGCCAGCCAGGCCCCAGCACTCAGCTGAGGCCTGTGGGGTGGGTGAGGGGAATTTCCGAACCTAGAACTCTGAACCCTGTAGGCCCCTCACACTGGTCAGTCCTTTAGTTCCTGACATGGGTGGCAGCCACCCACTCAGGGTGGTAGCAGCCACCAACAGAGGCAGATCCACTCGGAAAAAGAAGAGGGGCTGGCTGATGTCCTTGCGTGCTCCCTGAGCAGACAGTGCCCTGGCCATCGCCCCTCCCACAGTCCCCGGGTCTTCCCTGCTCTACACTCCTCTTGGAGTTCGCATTTCAATTCAGCAAGAGACCTCACCTTTTTGCCCCCGCCCGCCCCCCCCGCCCCATATACCCCATTCTCTCCCTAGTGGTCCTGCTGTTCCATCAGCCTCCTCTCTCCCATCTCTCCAACTTGCTGTTGACTCTGCTCCACAGCCATCCCCTTAAAGCCCACCTTGGACCACCCCCTTTCTTATCCAAACACCCTCCAAGCTGACGCCCCCTGGGGCAGTAGCACATGCCTCTGATGCAGGACATCCTCTTCCTACCAGCAAAACCAGTTCCTACACTTCGGAGCAATTACGTCAAGAATAGGAAACATTGCTTGAGAGGATCCACAGTGCAAACAGCTACTTCAAATGCAGTGAATTGTTTTAATAAAATTGCATCTTTCCACAGCAGTCTCAGTGCATTCAGGAACAGGTGTGGGTCCATGTGTGAGAACTATTGTTTATTCCATCCACAGACAGTGCAGTGCTGGCCACCTGGACAGAAGGATCCCCTGCACAAACTCTGAGCCACTCATTGAGAACCACGGTGCCCGGAATAAAAGAAAAACTCTCTTCTTGAGGGGTTCAGGCTTCTGACCATCAGGTCGCGCCCTTTATAATCAAAAGTGACTGTTCCTGTTCTCCAAAATTCAACCCACAGTCCCAATCGGACAAGTGATCTCAGTTTAACTTCCCATCACACTCCCCTTCCCCAGTCAACTCATCCTCCCCTTCACACCTATACCCTGCTGTGAACTTGCCCATATTCTTTCCATAACATAAAGGGACCCTGACTCCCATTCATTACCCTAAATTCCATTCATAAGATCAGCTATGGATGTAGTTCTCTTCCTCCAAGAAGCCTTCCTGTCTACCAGCCTTCCCTGGTTCCTGTCATACTCCCCGGAGGCTCTCCTGGTTAGAACAAGAGAGAGAACCAAGGGTGAAGTGGACAGGGCTTCTGATTTTGTCTCTCAAACAAGATGCCACTTTCCTTCCGTGAAGCATCATGACATATGTCACTTGCACCTTGCATATGCCTAGCGTAAGAGATCAATAAGTACCTGAGGGTTGATTACAGTTACTGAAAACCTGGCGGTTGATTATAGTTATCAGAGAAAGCATAAATCCTGTTCAGTTCCTGCTGTGTGCACACAGCTGGCCCCATGTAGGGACTATCAAGCATCTGGGTAGATGATAAATTCCGATGATGATCCAGATGTTCCCAAATATAAAGATGCAGGGCAAACACTGGCAGGACGAACTGAATTTCCGACTTTTCACATGAATGGCTGAAGCTATGCATGGACAGCTTAAAATCCTTTTTGCAAACCTTAGCCCATAGAGATGGTGATTTGTGCATCCCCTTCTCCAGCAATTTCCAGACTCTAAGCCTCATATCTGCTTCTTCTAATAATTTCCCTCTGAACACCTGCCTGCTGCTGCATTACCATGAGATGACTCAGAAAGTACACATTTCCTCCTCCCCGGCAGAGGCAGCTCGGCCGTCTCCTCTCCCGGCTCTGGGAAAGATGAGCAGCCAGCGAGGAGTGCTGGGGGAATGGGGAGCTCTGAGCCCCGGGATCCCGAGCCGGCCCATCGTAACCATGCCATGCTTTGGGTCGGAGGCCTCCCATTTAGACCTTTCTTCCACTTAACCATGCTGGTTTCCACAATTTCTCTGAGAAATCAATTTGGAAAGGTAGGTTTTGAGAAAAAGCAAATAAAATTTTGTTACTGAATTTTATTTGGAGAAAAATGTAGTCCCTTCCATAAAAAATGCAATTTGATTCTATTACGACTTCATTCCTAATCTGCATTTCCTTTGCCAAAGCATCCTTTAATGGATCAGAAATGCGTGGTTGCCAGCCAGGAGCCACGCCGTGGCAGCCTCCAGAGCAACGTCTCTCTGAGGCCTCCTCCAGGGTCTGCACTGCTGGCGGCACTCAGGCCCGACGCCTCCCGATGGAGGGCCGCCCAGCTGCCGCCGTCCTGCCAACCAGCAAGTTGGCTGTGACTATGGATGTAGTTCTGACTCACATCTAAGTTCTGAGCTGCCCAGAGCTGAGAACCGGGGAATGGACATCTCATTACCTCTGTCCGGAAAGAATTTAAGGCTGAGCCACCACTGAACTCCCCACAGGTCCAAGTCTCCCCCTGAAACCTGTTCACATCATCCCATGAGGCTGAGCTCTCAAGGTGGGTAAAGTCTTGAGGAGAGCTATCTGTCACAGACCAGCTCACTCAGCAAGCAGAGACAGCACACGAGAGATGCTGTGCAAGCGACACCAACAGGAAGCCAGGGCCTGTGTGGGGACAGGGACTATGGGGACACGCCGGAGGGAGAGGAGGCAGCACACAGCCACCCCGAGCTGTCACTCCACCACTCACTCATTTCCCGAGCACTACCACCATACTAGGTATGGTCCAGACATTGAAGACACGTGACACTGTGAATAAGTCAGACATGTGCTTGGTCTCAAGGATCTTATGGTCCAGAAGGGAAAACTGATATGAAACAAGCATCTGTAGCAAAGTGTAGTGGAAAACTAGATCAAGGACAGCCCTGGCCGGATGGCTCGGTTGGCTGACCCGATATGCCAAGGTTGCAGGTTCCAAGCCCGGTCAGGGCCCATACAAGAAGCAACCAATGAATGAAAAATAAGTGGAAAAACAAATTGATGTCTCTGTCTCTCTGTCTCTCTCTTCCTCTCACTCTAGAAATCAATTTAAAATAAAAAACTAGATCGAAGACCTAGGAGGGCTGGGAGGCTCCTGGACGAGCTGGCTTTAAGTTGAGAACTGAAGGTGGGATGGGGAGGAGTTTGCCAGCTGGATAAGGGGACAGAATCCGGTTCAGGTGAGAAGGGTGGTCAGGGAGAATGAATGACATGTGCAAAGACCCTACGGAGAGTGGAGGCCCTGGGACTCCAAGGCTGGCAGGGCTGAGCGTGGACTTCATCATTGGTGGTAAGAAGCCCTCAGAGGGCTTGAGCAGGGGCATGATGTGACCAGATTTGTCCACATAAAGATCCCTCTGACTGGAGGATGGTGAGAGCCTGTTGTCACGTCCAGGGGGGCTTTGGTAAGAGACAGCAGTGGCCTGTACTTGTACAACCAGAGCCGGAGCTGTGACTTCATGCAAAGGAGAGAAGCAGAACAACAACAACCACCACAAAACCCTTTTGGAGGATGCGATGGAAGGGGCTGGCAGCTCCAGCAGGGGCGCAAGCACCACGTGCTCCAAGACCAGGTCTCTGCTGCTCTGGCCACAGGAGGGGAGCTGGGAAGAGCTGGTGTCTTCCCAAGTGTGAGAAGAGAACAGGCCAGACCCCCTCACGCATCAGGCTACTCTCTTAGCTTGGAGGGCTCCCTCCGCCCTTAATTCCGCTAACTCCTACTCATCGTTCACAGCCCAACTCAAATGTCTCTGCCTCAAGGGCCCTCTCTGACCTCCCTGATCAGGGCAGGCCCACCGGCATCTGCTTTCGCTGCACTGTGCACCTCACTCCACAGCTCGCATCACAGCTGCAAGGCCACATTCCTTAGCGTGGTTCTTGGATCCACATCTCTCTCACCCTCGTGTGCGAAATGCGCTGATGGCACACAGTAGGTGCTTGTGTTTGTTTCGTGAGTGTGGCATTAAGGCAGCACATACCTTGTTTCAGAGGATAATGTTTCTGGCAGACATGAAAGGATTCCCACTTGTGAGAAAGTGCTCTCGCTCCTGGCCCACCCGTCGGCGATGGGACTGGGGCGGATGGAGCCATTGCCCCTGCTGCCTGAGAGCTGCAGGATTCAGACTCGACACTGACTCTCATTAAAAAAAATAAAAACTTTTAAAGAGGGCCCACTCTGGAGCACAGAAAACATCCTTCCCTAATTAGAAGACTAGGAAGCCTTTTATGAGAACAGAACTATAATCATCACATTTTATTACAAGGAATTATATACAATTATAAAAAATTTGTTGCATCCTCCCCAATTATAACACCCTGCACATCTCCTGAGGAAAACTGGCCCTGTTTCCACCCAGAGGGCGGAGGGGACTCTGATCTGACAGTCTTGGGGGAGGGGGGGTTAATGTCTGTTACCATGTTGTATTGTTTGCCCTAGCTCTGTCCTCCCAGAGGGCTCTGCCGGCCACGGAGCTAAAGATAAGCACTTCCTGTGCCTGGCATTGTGAGCCCTACCAGAGTCTGTGTGGAGGCCCCAAAACTCCAAACCCCTGATGAGCGCCCCCCTGTGATCCCATCAAAGCCGTACAAAGCATCAATTGCTTCATCGTATGCCTGGGATGGGCAGTGCCTGGGAGAGGAGACGGAGGACTTGCTCTCCAAAGGGTGTCCCGCCGCATCACCCTGTCCCCGGGCCTCGGGTGTGATGCCATGCAGGTCCAGGTACACCGCACGGCCTACGGCTGCCTTTGCCGCGATGGCCTGCAATTTCTCTGCACCCCCAACCCCATCCCACAGAAATTCCCTGCTCTCCTCCGCTCACCCATCAGCATTCATTCACAGTACTGGGTGCCAGGCACTTCGCTAGGTGCTAGGGACAGGAGGGGGAGTGGAACTGAGCCCGGCTCTCGCCCTCTTGGAGCTCACAGTCCAGCAGTCGACAGGCACTACTCAATGTTCACACACAGATAGAATCGGGAGCCCTACGAAGGAGGGCGCCCACGGCCCTGGTGCCCCTGATTCTCCTTACCTTCCAGCATTGTCACCGTACCTCTGTTTTGAGTCCTGTGTGTTCCTGCTCGGCCCCCAGGCCCCTCCCATCAGCAGTGGGAGTGAGCACAGCCCCCAGGCCTGCCATGATGTCGCAGTTGACCTCAGCCCTTTCTCAGCCTTTTCTGAGAAAGGCCACGAACCTCGTCATCGCTATCAGCACCTAGAACACGCCAGCAAAGCGCTTTGCTAGCGCCTTCTCTCCTTCCCCTCTGGGTTCCAAACTATTACCATCGGGACACATACCAGGTACCTGAAGGCTCACCTCGTGGTCCGTGGCCCCAGCACCCAGCACAGCAGCCAGCACCCTCACCTCCCACTGCAAGTTCCAGGGACGGGGGAGGCGCAGCCCCTGCTGTGGCACGTTGGAGGGAGGGGGTTCCCAAACATCACAGCAGGCAGACTGTTCCTTCCTAAGTCATCGCTGTTTTCAAGGGGTTTGTGTATCTGTAGCTCCCACCCAAGCAATGCACTCCCCTAAGACCAAAGAAACCAGAGGCTAGAGGCTGCCTGCCAGCAACCCAGGGTTCCAGGGCAGTGGCCACAGTCAGGAGGGCAACGGGTGCCACCAAACCCAACATTCAAGGCCTGCCCCCACCTCAGCCACACCCTCAATAACTGCCACCAGGAGCCTGAGGCACAGCTCAGAGTCAAGCACCGATCCTGTCCTCGAGTCCCCAGGTTGAGCCAGGACAGCAGAAGACAATATATCCCCTCCCTGCTAACCAGCAGTGAGCCAAGAATTTGGGGAGTGGGGGAGGGGGATAGGGAAGTCAAGGCATTGCGCAGCCTCCACGGGGGCAGCTTTGGGAAGGTTTGTCAGTCCTACAGAAGGAAACCCAGAGTCCGATACTGGTTTTGGGTGGCTCTATTCACGATCCACTGCTCCCATCTTTTCTCCTTGGAGACAAAGCCACACCTTCACCAAAGCTCCATCCCCACTGAAATGCTGTGACAGTCTGTGCCTGAGCTTTAGATATGGTATCTCATTTAACCTTCATGCACTCTTACCGCTCTCAGTCTGAGGACACAGAGGGTCAGGGACGTTGTGGGTGGGCCTGGTCACACAGCCGGTTGTGGGGAGTAGTATTTGGGTCTGTCTTCCTCCAGAGGCTCCTGGCCCCACACTGTCCCTCCTCCGCTCCCCACATTCTTTGCTCACTCCTGGTTTGGGGGGCAGGGGTAGGGATGGGACATCTTTGGTCTTTGGCTGTCCTGCCTGTATCTGGGGCCTCTGAGGACAAGACTGGTGCCTGGCTCTGAGCTTTCCCCCAGGATCCTGCTGAGGTCCTCCTGACTGTCCTCCTGGGGGTCTGCTCCATCTCCCGGCCTCTGCAAGGCCCCAAGCAGGCCCAGCCTCCAATGCCATGCGCCTGCGCATGCTGACCCCTCTCCTGGAAGTCCTTGCCCACCTCGGCTCCTCGAAGTGCTTGGAGCTCGCTCTCCCTCTCCTCCAGGCCCCAGGCCTTCATCTGTGCTCTCCTCGCCTGATGAACTCCCAGTTTTAATCAGTGACATCCATCCCCTCGCCCAAGGTCCACTCTGACCATTTCTGTGCTGTACACTTTAGGGCGTGTGGCCGGCTTCAAAAGATACCTGCTGAGTGGTATGTGCACACATGGAAGGGCAGACGGATGGACAGATTCCTGGCACGGCTCTAATTCACCTGGCGAGAAGGGCTGGGGAGGGAGGAGGAGCAGGAGACTACTGGGCAGCCCCTTGGGGACAAGCACCTTCCCAACCGTCTCTGCACTGGGTGTGTGCGTGTGATGAGTGTGTGTGCGCGTGTGTGTAGATGCGTGCAAGGCCGAGAGGCAGCCCTTTCTGAGACATGCTCGCCTCCGAGGACCCTCTGGGGGAGAGGAGCACCAACGCCCAGGGCGAGGTCCTGAGCCAGAAACACGCCGCCTCAGCTGCGGCCCCGAAACACAGCCGATGAGGAGGAATTAGTGAGGGGGGCTCGGAGACTGCCATGGCAACTGTGGGCACAGCTTTTGTGCGGCTCTCCTCTTTGTCCTCGCCAGTGAGGAGCCAGGCATTACGTAAGAGCAAACGCACTCTGCTGGCCCGGAGGCACCCCGCCGGACCCCGCTCTTCCCGGCCACCTGCCCCCAACCATGCTGACCTCCCTCCCCACAACATACAGTCACCCTCCACGGTCAGAAGCCATGGGAAAGACGTTCTCCATCCCTCCCCTGGTCACGTAAATGTACCAAGAAAACCCAACGCACATCAACAGCGAATGAGGAGTGAAAACTGAACCCCACTTGTCAGAATCTCTTTCTGGTTAAGAGGCTGAATTTATAAACTCAATGCGAAGTGGGCCCTTCTGGCCTGACACAGCGATCCTCTCCACAGCGCCAGTGCCGGCCCTCAGCTCCTCTCCACACACCAGTGCCGGCCCTCAGCCCTCTCCACACACCAGTGCCGGCCCTCAGGCCCTCTCCACACACCAGTGCCGGCCCTCAGCCCTCTCCACGGCACCAGTGCCGGCCCTCAGCCCTCTCCACACACCAGTGCCGGCCCTCAGCCCTCTCCACACACCAGTGCCGGCCCTCAGGCCCCCTCCACACACCAGTGCCGGCCCTCAGGCCCTCTCCACACACCAGTGCCGGCCCTCAGGCCCCCTCCACACACCAGTGCCGGCCCTCAGGCCCCCTCCACACACCAGTGCCGGCCCTCAGGCCCCCTCCACACACCAGTGCCGGCCCTCAGCTCCTCTCCACACACCAGTGCCGGCCCTCAGGCCCTCTCCACACACCAGTGCCGGCCCTCAGGCCCTCTCCACACACCAGTGCCGGCCCTCAGCTCCTCTCCACACACCAGTGCCGGCCCTCAGCTCCTCTCCACAGCACCAGTGCCGGCCCTCAGGCCCTCTCCACACACCAGTGCCGGCCCTCAGCTCCTCTCCACACACCAGTGCCGGCCCTCAGCTCCTCTCCACAGCGCCAGTGCCGGCCCTCAGCTCCTCTCCACAGCGCCAGTGCCGGCCCTCAGCTCCTCTCCACAGCGCCAGTGCCAGCCCTCAGGCCCTCTCCACGGCACCAGTGCCGGCCCTCAGCTCCTCTCCACACACCAGTGCCGGCCCTCAGCTCCTCTCCACAGCGCCAGTGCCAGCCCTCAGGCCCTCTCCACAGCACCAGTGCCCGGCCCTCAGCTCCTCTCCACAGCGCCAGTGCCGGCCCTCAGGCCCTCTCCACGGCACCAGTGCCGGCCCTCAGCTCCTCTCCACAGCGCCAGTGCCAGCCCTCAGGCCCTCTCCACAGCACCAGTGCCCGGCCCTCAGCTCCTCTCCACAGCACCAGTGCCGGCCCTCAGCTCCCCTCCACAGCACCAGTGCCCGGCCCTCAGCTCCCCTCCACAGCGCCAGTGCCGGCCCTCAGGCCCTCTCCACGGCACCAGTGCCGGCCCTCAGGCCCTCTCCACGGCACCAGTGCCGGCCCTCAGGCCCTCTCCACACACCAGTGCCGGCCCTCAGGCCCTCTCCACGGCACCAGTGCCGGCCCTCAGGCCCTCTCCACACACCAGTGCCGGCCCTCAGCTCCCCTCCATAGCACCAGTGCCGGCCCTCAGGCCCTCTCCACACACCAGTGCCGGCCCTCAGGCCCTCTCCACACACCAGTGCCGGCCCTCAGCTCCCCTCCATAGCACCAGTGCCGGCCCTCAGGCCCTCTCCACGGCACCAGTGCCGGCCCTCAGGCCCTCTCCACACACCAGTGCCGGCCCTCAGGCCCTCTCCACAGCACCAGTGCCGGCCCTCAGCTCCCCTCCATAGCACCAGTGCCCGGCCTTCAGCTCCCCTCCACAGCACCAGTGCCCGGCCCTCAGCTCCCCTCCACAGCACCAGTGCCCGGCCCTCAGCTCCCCTCCACAGCACCAGTGCCCGGCCCTCAGGTCCCCTCCATGGCACTGTGCAATGTACTACACCCCTCTTAGCCTCCATTTCCTCTTCTGCAAATGGTAATAAAAATAGTGCCCCATGACGGAGGGGTTGTGACTGTCACATGCCTGGCACAAGTTCGCAGAGACAGCACTTAGCATGTGGAGTTGGCTTCACCAGGGGAAGCGTAAGGACCCGGGTTTGTCCTAAAAAGCTGCTCAAGGACCCTGAGCTCCAGATCTGCTCCCGGGGACAGCCAAAGCTTCTCCCGGGCTGGAGGGACTAACCACAAGGTGGAACGAGGCCCAGGGCGTCGGGCAGTGTGTGTGAGGCCTGGTGGTCTCCCTCAGAGGCGACCACCCACAGCACTCAGGCCCTGAGCCTTGGGGAGAGAGAGAGAGAGAGAGAGAGAGAAAGAGAGAGAGAGAGAGAGAGAGAGAGAGAGAGAGAGAGAGAGAGAGAGAGATTTGTTCCCAGGCATCAACTGCTCTGACCTTTCCCTCACAGGATGATGGTGAATGGTGACAGGGTCGGCGCCTTAAGGACATAATCTCAAAGGAAAGGCAGCCTGGGGTGGCCTGGAGGTCTGGGACCTACTGCGACCAAGGCTCCCAGCCCCCAGCCCTCTGGCCAGCCTTGTCAGCCTTTCACCGTGAGCCTTTCCAGGATGTCACTCAGGCGAACCAGCGTCCCAGGCGGGGCCTGAGGAGCCCACGCAGGCTTCCACCTGCTATGGCAAGCCGGGCCCTTGGGCTGGGAGGCCAGAGGGAGAAAACCTGCGGGAAACAGCCCCCACCCAAAAGTCAGGGATTCCCCCTCTGCCACCAACAGTGTTAGCATCAAAAACCACCCTAGGGAAAACACGTGCCAAAACAAAACAACAAAACTATGAGAACTTAGTCTATGCGAGGAACTGTGCCTATCTCCTCTCTTCATCACACCTGTCCTACAAGCCTGGTATTAATCTTTCTATTTTATTCATAAAGAAATGGAGGCTCCAGCCCTTGCCGGGTGGCTCAGTTGTTTAGAACGTTGTCCCGTACACCAAAAGATTGCAGGTTCTATCTCCTACTGGGGCACATACGGGAGGCAATCAATGGGTCGGTCTCTCTCTCTCTCTCTCTCTCTCTCTTTTCCACTCCTTGGGTGATGATTTTTTAAAAAGAAAAGGAGGCTACATAGTTAGTTACTTGCCTAAGGACTTTGTGCCAGTTGGTTTCTGCTGCATAACAAATAATTTCAAAAATCTCAGTGCCTTACATCACAAACATTTATTCTCCCAGGTCTGCAGGTTGGCTACCATTTAGCTAATCTAGTCTGGGCTCAGCTGTACCAGACTGGACTCCAGACTCTTGGTCACGCTCACATCTGTCTGCCCTCGGGTCAGCATTCTGCGGTCCATGCTGAATGGACCCTCACCCTGCTCCACAAGAGAACAAACCAAACCAAAGAAGCACGTGGACAGCCTCTGCTCACGAGTCTGCTAACATTCCCTGGCCAAACCAGGTAGCCCTGATGTGGCCAGGGAAGTACACACCCCACCAAGGCCATGGATGTGCACTGCATCCCAGCATGGGGTGCAGCCCCAAGGACAATACCCCAATTTACCATGGCCGCACAGCTCCCAAGGGGCAGAGCCTGGAGGTGAACCCAGGCAGTTCATTCTCCTCACTATGCCCTATCCCAGCTACCGTGTGACCTTGGTTAAGCCACGTCACCTCTCAGGGCCTCTGTTTGTTCATCCACACACAGGGTGTAATATGTCCTATGTTGCTGGGCTTTGTAGGGTCAAAGGAGGTGGTGTGCATTACTCTTTGAAAGGATCTGGTGGCCTATTAGGAAGAAGTCACTCCAGCCCTCATTTGGAAATTCCACAGGATTCCGACTCTCTTCCAGACACAGACAATGTCATAATGACAAAAAGACAGAGCTGCCCCACAGCCTTGAGAATGCTGGTCCTCTCTTCACCTGAGGCACATGTGACTATGTGTCAGTGTCTCAATCATGATTAAGACAACTGTCGAGGCTTGGCCAGGTTGACTGCCTTAGGGAGGACATTCGATGCTGAATACAAAAACCAGGTGAGAGCCTGGTCGGAGAAACACACACAGTTACAGAAGGCAGCCTCAGGCTCAAGAGCACGCTGGCATTGCTGGGGGCCACAGCTCGGTCTGCATAGTAATGCTACTCTTCATTTCTGAGCATTACGTCCCCTGCACACATCCTCTAATGCAGCGGTCGCCAACCTTTCGGACCTCACCGACCACCGGTTGGCAACCGCTGCTCTAATGGGTATACTTTGACATTTTATTTTCAGATCAAATAACATCAGGGATCAAACTGATACATAGAAATGATAGCAGAAATAGGGTCGGTCACAAAGTGCACACAGGGGAACATGCATGTTTTTCCCAACAGCACGCCTGAGCCAGCAGCACAGGTCCTATGACACTGCTGCCCAGGTTCAAGGGCGGCCTCCATCTCTTCCTAGTTTAACCACTCTGGGCCTCGGTTTCCTTATCTGTAAAAGGAAGCAATAATAGTACCCATGTTCCAGATGTAGTGAGGATTCCACAAGGAAATTTAGGCAAATCACACAGCACATGGCCAGGCACCCAGGAAGTGCTCAGTCAACTCTGCCATTGTTATTAGTACCCCATTGCACCCTCAAAACCACCATCCCCCACCCCCCCACCCAGAAACTTCTCTCCGGGTCTTGCAGAGATTCTGGGAAGCAGGTATCCACATGTCCCCAAGGAACCCATTTTAGTACTGAACACACATCACCACAATCTGATTTTAGGCAGCGCTGTGTAAACATATGACCCTTTAATTCTATTTTGATTCAATTATGCAAATCTAATCACACATTCAGCATCAAACCATTTTTCTTTCCTCTTCAAATCTATCGGCCAATGGCCAACTGAACCTACTACTTCCAATTTGGAGCTCTGAGTCCTAGCATCTCAAGGTAGAAAGCTGGAAAATGAAATCGCTCAGCAGCCTGAGCACAGAACCAGGCCTGTGACAGGTGCTGATAACCCCAGAGCTGCAGTGTCGGGCAGAAGGCAAGACCAAGACCATCCCACCGGCACCTTTATCCCATTGTTCCACAGGATGCCAAGATGCCAGGAGGTGCCCCAGGGCCTCTGTGTGGGGAAGCAAGAGGGGTCAGTGGAAATAGCCGGAAAACCAGACCCCATTCTCCACTCATCTCCCCGAGTACAGTTCACCAGCTGCCTGTTCCACATCTGGGGTTCCATGGAAATCTTAGTTTGTAAGACAGGGTGCTACTGCTTTCATATTTTTAAAAAAGACAAGTCCATTTTTCCCCCTGCCTTATGACCCAGCAATTCCACTTCTGGGACCATATCTGAAAAAACCCCAAACACTAATTCAAACGAATATATGCAATGCACCCCATGTTCATTGTGGCATTATTTACATTAGCTAAAATATGGAAGCAACTCAAGGGCCCAGCAATAGATGAGTGAATAAAAAAGCTGTGGTACAGCCTGGCTGGCATGGATCAGTGATTGAGCATCGACCTGTGAACAAGGAGGTCATAGTTCAATACCCGGTCAGGGCGTATGCCTGGGTTGTGAGCTCAATCCCCTGTGTGGGGCATGCAGGAGGCAGCCCAATCAATGATTTTCTCTCATCATTGATGTTTCTATCTCTCTCTTTCCCTCTCCCTTCCTCTCTGAAATCATTTAAGTTATATTTTAAAATATGTGTGTGTTTTTTTAAATCTGTGGTACAAATAAAAAATGGAATATTACTTGGCCATAAAAAAGAATGAAATCTTACCTTTTTTTTAATTGTTTAAAGTTTTACATATGTCTCCTTTTTGAAATCTTACCTTTTACAATAATATGGATGGACCCAGAGTGTATTAGGCTAATAAGTCATTATGAAATAAGTCAGACAGAGAAAGACAAATGCCATGTGGTTTCACTTATATGTGGAATCTAAAGAACAATAAAAATGAGTAAACAACACAGAGACAGACTCATAGATACAGAGAGCAGACCGGTGGTTGCTGAGGGAAGAGATGTTGGGGGACTGGGTGGAAATGGAGAAGGGGTTTGTAGTCACAGGGATGTGAAGTGCAGCATAGGGAATATCGTCAATAATATCATAACGCCCCTGTGTGGGGCCAGGTGGGTACTGCAAATATCCGGGAGACCATTTTTTTGTATAACCACTCTGCTGTACATCTGAAACTAACACAGAATAATGTTGAATGTAAACTGTAATGGACAATCTTTTGAAAAGAAGTAATTAAACCTGTCCTAGAATCCTGGGGAAACTGAGTTCCAGAGAGGGAAAGAAGTTAGATCAAATCTTAGAGGGACTGGAGCCAGTGCCACAGGTAGAATCAGAGCAGGGCTCTTTCCCCTTGCACAGGGAACCCGCTCCCACGTGGGGAGAGTTGGCAACCAGAGCTTCCTCTGAAGGCCGTGAGCAGGAGCACAACACTGTGACTCCATCGTCTCTCTGCTTGGGGACAAGAACAGAAGGGACTGCAGACAGAGCCCCGGACACAGAGCCAGGCTGCAGCCATGCCCTGCCTGCTCCCACAGCAGAGGGGCCCCGTGGGCAGGAGAGGCAGGCCAACAGTGAGCACAGGGGGCCTGCACAGTCTTAATATGACCTGTCTTAGCTTATTAACAGGAGATGGATAATATCTAACAAATGACAGGCAATAAATTGTTAAGGAATATGCAAATATGCCTGCAGCAGAAATGGAAAATTACTATACAGTGAAAGCTTTTATGGCTGCAAGAAAATTCAGAGGTAATTTGTCTCTGCAGCTCCTCAAATTCCAATATTGCTGTTAGCTACGGCCGAATGCTATATCAAAAAAAAACACCAAAAAATAAAAAACCAACAACTCATAGACACAGACCACAGTATGGTAATTACCAGGAAGCGGGGTAAGGGGAGGTAAAAGAGGGTAAAGGGGGATAAATGGTGACGAAAGTAGACTTGACTTGGGGTGATGAACACACAATATAATATTCAGAGGATGTATTATAGAATTGTACACCTGAAACCTATATAATTTTATGAATCAATGTCACCCCAATAAATTCAATAAACATATTCATTACTTTTTTAAAGAATGCTTTATCTGTTGTTATTATAACTGAATCATTATAAAGGAGTTCCCATGAAGACATCAACTGTGAGGGGCCACAGAGGAAAAGACATTTGCAAAGCCAGAGGGAAACCGGGAAATTCAGTCCCATAACTAACTTGTATGAAGGCTTTTTTGTTTTTACACTTGATTTTTTTTTTTGAGTAATTAGGCCAAGAAATTGGTTTAACTGGCAGTTTCATGGAACCGCTGGCAATTCTGGGGTCAGAGAGGAATAGAAAACCCTAATGAAGGAAAGTAGAGAAGAACCAGGGGACCAACCTCATGACCCCACATCTCACTGCCATCAAGGCCAGGTCACAGCGGGTGAAGACTCAGGCACCCAGGCAGGAAGCAGACTGGCAGCATTCAGCTCAGACTGAACCAGGGCGAGGGGCGCAGAATGCCAGTCCTAAATCCTGGTTCCCACCAAAGGGGCCCCAGGCACATGGCGAGAAGTAGCCAGGTAATAACCAGATAGGCAAGGGCATCTCATATTCCAAATACACAGCAACCTTGGGATGCTCTTCCTCCACGAAGCTCCCCAGACTGACGTGGTCATGTACTGTCACCTGTGCCAAAATCACCCTGAGCCAACCACGGTGTCAGGCCGGCCGCATGCTGGCTCATACTGGCACACCGCTGCTGACTGACATGGGAGGCCAACAGAATCGGGGTCTGTCTGTGATCTGAAAACATGAAAAGGCATTTGCCCACTCCCTGGGAGTTATGGTTTCAGTTGACAATGCATTTTTCTATGGGGCTGAATTGCACAGGCATCCTGACACTGGCTAGCGCTCCAGAGGCCTGTGGTAGAAGATGGTTAGTGGGATGTATGTTTTACAGATTAACTCTAGCCGTGGTTACAGAATAACAAAAAACTTCCCTCAGGCTCCACACACCTTTTTCTGGAACAGGGCCCCATATCTCCCACCACCAGGCCTCTACACAGGTTCGGCTCCCCTCCTACCTCTAGGGCAGCCTCAGTTGGACCATAAGTTCTTCTCCCAGGATCCTGACCAACCACCACAGGATCTGGGCTCACTCGAGTGCTCCTCTGATCCGGCAGAAATATTGCTTGGGTTCATCAGGAGCAAGCACAGGGTGTAGGGCGGCAGCCACAGAACCCAATACCTGTCTGAACAACCTCTTCAGTCTGCTCTCCATCCCTATTATGGGTCCGCTGGGTCCCAGCCAGAGCCCTTACCCATCCCCCTTGCATTATGCAGTCCAAATAAACTTGCTCCTCTTTCAGAAACCTCCCTCATTCATTCTCTCTCTCTCTCTCTCTCTCTCTCTCTCTCTCTCTCTCTCTCTCACACACACACACACACACACACACACACAAACAAAGCATGTGGCTCCAGCTCTTCTCAGCTACCTGAATCATTCGCATGGCAAAGAACCTGAAACACACCATTTGTTTTTTCTCTCCTCTATTCCTCTATGCTCTGCCATCTCCTCAGGTGACTCGAAAGCAGGGCTTAGTCCCCTACAATCGCTCTCACAAAGTCAGCCAATGGGTAGGTGTGAAGTAACACTGCAAAAGGAGGGGCATGTGCAAGCGGTTCAGAGCACAGAAGCTGGAGTTGGGCATCCTCTATCCCTTCCTGGTGATCTTGGATGTGTTATTTAATCTCTCCAAACCCCAACTGTTAAACAGGAATAACAATAATACCCACTTAATAGGGTAGCTGAAATGATTGAGAAAATATATACAAAGTATTTCATACACAGGGCCTGGTTTACAGTTAGCATTCAAGAAATGATATCTATCATTCTGCTTACAATTACTAGTGTATCATCATTAAAACCAATAATATAAAATATATTGATAATATTGAGCATGATTAGGAAAAGAATGTTCTAATTAGTTAACCATCTTGGTTAAAAGAAAATTACAAGTTGCCACAATATAATTATCTATTTTTTAAGAAATAAAATAACATACATAACTACTTAATAATTGATGAATCTGCCCAGCCGGCATGGCTCAGTGGTTGACCAGGAGGTCGCGTTTTGATTCTCAGTCAGGGTACATGCCCAAGTTGTGGGCTCAATCCCCAGTGTGGGGCGTGCAGAAAGCAGCTGATCAATGATTCTCTCACATCATTGACATTTCTCTCTCTCTCTCTTTCACCCCCTCTCCCTCTCCTTTCCTCTCTGAAATCAATAAAAATATATATTTTAAAAATTGATGAATCTGAAGACATTTGAGACTCTCCTAAGACTTTCAGTCATCATTGAAAATCTTGACCATTGCTTGTGCTGGGAAATTTTAGAAATGCCACTTAGCAGAACTTTCTGATTACTAGACGATTACATCCAACCTTTACCGTATGAATTACAGACTTTTACACACATCAGTGCCCATGAGCATACACCTCCAGCCAGCCGCCTGCCACGCGGGTCTTCCTCTCCAACCAATACAACACATTCGGGATCGTTTCATCCCATCCCTCCCGCTAGGTGCGCCAGAGCCCTCAAGTCTGGAAACCAGGGGTATGCTGCTCAGGAGGAGGATGGCATGGAAGAGAAATCTTCAAGCAGTGCAGAGGCCTCACCCACAGCAACTTCCTGATCCTCTGGCAGCCATCACAGCAGCCGGGGCATGGCCGAGCAGGAAAAGACATTAGCTCATAAACACCGTCACTGCTTTCAGCAGAAGCTAGGCATCCAGGACAATTCCAGGGCTTAGCTGAGCCTCCCTCTTCCTCAAAGAGGAGGGTGTCAGGGGACTAAATTAGTGTCCACTCAGTAACAGATCTGGGCAATTTGCTGACTCACAGCTCTGTCCTGCAGCCCTTCTCCTGTTCCCTAATCCAATCCTGGTTTGTGTAAATGATAGCAATGATTTTGTGCCCCAATTCCTCAAGGGTCCTGCTCATAAGCAGTTGCCAAGCTCCCCTCTCGCCGCTGTCTTGCCAATTACAGGATAGGTTTGCCCACACGTCTCAGGAGGTGAGGGCTGATGAAGCTCACAAAATCCCCTAGAGCGGGGAGTGGCTGCTGACATTTCAAAAGGTCAATCGATCACGCTATTTCATGGAATGTAATCATTTCCCAGGACCTAAATGCAACAATAAAGCCAAACAATTGGGGGAAACGAAGGATGCACACACAGGAGAAAGGCTATCATTGTCCTGGAAAACACCCCGCAGCCTGGATTTGAATCCTGCCTCTCCCATCAGCCTTGAGTAAGCCCTTTCCCGCCTCTGGGCCTCAAGGAAGAAGTGAGCTGGGTTACAGTACTATGGGGGTGGAACAGAAGCTTCTCTAGAGGAGGAAGCGTAAGAGGCCAGAGGGAATTCCACAGAGGTCACACCAAGCCCCTGAGAGGTGCACCCAAGGCCACTCCCAGCAGGTGGCAGCTCACTGAAGGATGGGGAACTGGTCATAGCAAGTGAGGGGCCCCTGAGCCCTGTTTTCCCTGAGGCTAAGAGCCAGGGAGCTGTGCTGCCCAGGGCGAGGGAAAGGGAAAGGCAATTGTTTGCTTCACGGACCACCCCCTGCCGACTCCCCCTTTCTGGGCTTTTAGGAGAAATGGAATCAGCCTCACCCTGTGCATCTCACAGCAGTCCTCCCACCCTAGGGACCTGCACCAGGTCGGAGGTGGGCCTACAGCAAGGGCTGCCTGAGCTCACTGACTATTCTTCAGGGACTGGCCGCAGCTCCCCGGGACCTCCGCTGTCTGCAACTCCTGTCACCGCTGCCCCTCCCCTGCCTTACCTCCCACTGGGGTCTGTGGGACTCATCCTTGTAACCCTCCACCCCATCCACAGCCCCCCTACCTGGCAGGCCCCAGCCTCCTTCTGGACTGAGAGCTGTCTCCCCCAGACCTCTCGGCTCTCTCCCACACTCACGTCAAGTCGCCTCCTTCTCAGACCAGGGGCTCTCACCTGGGCAGCTCATTAGAATCAGCCAAGGAGCTTTTAAAACTCCCAGTGCTCGGGCCACATCCCAGCCCAGTTACAGCAGCTCCCCCAGGTAAGGCCAGGCATCACCTTTATAAGCTGTACAAGTGGGGAGAGGGGGCAGGCCAGCAGCTCTGACCACAGGCCCAGCCACTGGCTGGGTTACAGAATGGGCCCATCTCACTTCCTCCCGGGAGCTTTGACTGCACAGCCCTTCCCTGGCCCCCAGCCTCCAGGCGTCACTGTAAGCCCCTGCCCACTGGGGAGGCGGCCCTGCATTTGGGGCCTTTCCCTGGCTGTGCTCCCATAAGGCATGTTTGATTGGCAGGTGAGAAACCAGCTGTAGGTTCCTTGAAAGCTGGGAATGTGTATCCTCAGTGCCTAGAACAGAGTCTGGTGGTGATGTTGTCAGTAAATAGCTGTGGGGTAGGAAGAAAAGAGGGATGGAAGGGGGAGGAAGAGGGAGAGAAGGAGGAAGGAAGAAGTTCAGTTCATTAAAGATGTGAGGGCGATGTTCGGGTTGCCTCGCTCCTCTCTGAAACGCGGTGGTTTGCATGTATTTGGACTCTGGCCACAGACCTTGCCAGGGAGGTTTCCTGCAATGCCCTTTTCCCCTCCTCGGTGCCCTGCGCTGATACCCCTCCACCTGTGGGTGCGTCTCCGCTCTAGTTTAAAGTAGGCGGGGCTACAGAGGGTCCCGTCCCTGTGGCCCTGTCCTTGGATATGCACCCTGATTTCCCACCAGCCACCTCACTGCTAGACCTGAGACACTAAACCAGGCCCATGGGCCAGACCACTGCCCCTCCCAGGCCCAGACACTGCCCTGCTCCATTGCAGTGACGTATCTGATGCCACACGCTGCTCAGGGCCCCCAGCTCACTGCACCTGGCAGGTGGGAGACCCCGATGACAGCAGAGGGACCGGTGCTCCCCACCGCACAGCCCTTTGGGGAGCCGCAGCTCTGAGCCCTGGCACTGCCAGTATCTCCTGCCTCCTCTCCTTTCAAAATTCAGGATCAGACCCGTCAATCTGGCTCAAACTTGGGGGAGGGGTCACCTTGGTCTGGCTCCCCCTGAGACTGGGGGAGAACCAAATCGACCTTAATCTCCAGGGGAAGGGAGCCGGTAACCCAGCCAGTGGCTGGGCCTGTGGTCAGAGCTGTATTCACCACTATCTTTGACCCTGGCAGCCTGGCATACAGTAGGCACTCAGTATTATCTGTCATTATTCATCACCTCAATCCGCAGAGCATTAAAAAGGGACAACTCACAAATCGCTCTATACACAAAAGTTTAGACACACGGCCAACAGCAAAGTGAGGCACAGCTGTCACAGACCGGCGCGGGGGGATCCTTCCAGAGGACAGGCCGCCCGCGTCACTCCCCATCCATCCACTGCAGGAAAAGCTGAGGCGACAGGGGAGGACATGAGGGTTTTATAGTGATTGGGCCAAACGTTCGTCCCAAGAAGAGCCCATTTATTCCCTAGAACCAGCTCCCTCCTGCGAGGCCGGCTGGCAGCTTGGTCAGAGGAAGCCGTTCTCTCCCTTCTGTGCCAACTCCCGTGCGACTTCTGCTTGAGATGCGAGCTCCGTGAGGCCTGGCTGCGCTGACCCTGCAAACACCGGCTCCTTCACATACTTCCTCAGTGTGCTTTTCCCGCCTCGGCGGCAGGAAGGGCATTTTCAAAGACGTTTATTTTCCCTGGTGAGATACAGCGGCGCAGCCCTCAGCCGCAGGCGCCTC
Organism: Cnephaeus nilssonii; assembly: GCF_951640355.1. Classification (NCBI taxonomy): domain Eukaryota; kingdom Metazoa; phylum Chordata; class Mammalia; order Chiroptera; family Vespertilionidae; genus Cnephaeus; species Cnephaeus nilssonii. The sequence goes on from NC_137076.1 coordinate 75,297,726, forward strand.
GCTGAGCCTCGGCCGGGCCGCTCGGGAGCATTCAGAGCAGGCAGGAGCTTCTGTGTCCCCCTTCTTGGGACAGTGACTGGCCCTGAGCACACCGTCCCTTCACTCTGCTCCTCCATCACGGCCCCGAAACCCCATCTCAAGCCACCTGAAGGGCCAGAGACCCCCTGTAAGTAGGTCCCAGACACAGTGGCCTCATCCCAAATGCTCGTGCCCCCAGCCAGCTCAAAGGGAGCCACCTGAGAGACCGCCATCTCATCACTTTGACGTGGGCCATCAGTCTCGGTTTTATTGGCTTGAAGAGGAAGGGGCTTTGACACATCTCACTCGGTAAATTGCGGGAGGATGCGCGCTCCCTGGGGCCCGCTCCACAGGAGAACCGGAAAGACCCTGAGTTCAGGCAGCAAGCCCTCAGGGTCTGGGGATGTCTCTTTCCCTCTCCGCAACCCAGCGAGACCGGCATCCAGGGTCCGAGTCAGAACTGAGGCCGACATGGAGGAACTGGGGAAGGAGGGGTCACTCCAGCCGGACGCTCAGGAAGGTACTGCTCATGGCTGCTTTACGTCAGCCACCAGCCTCCACATGCCTCTTTATTGGTTAAAAAACGAAGAAAGAAACGTGGACCCTCCAAAATGCTCCCTTCAGGACAGTTGGTGGCGACCATACTTTTTGGGGATGGGGCGGGGGGCTGAACACCAAACGCGGCCTCCATCGGGCTCATCCCGGGCTCCCCTCTTCATGAAGCCTTCCCGTGCCTCTCAGCCGGACAGGACCGGGAGGCCAGATGTCCCTGAGCCGATCCTTGCTTACACCTCTGTCCACTATTCACAGAGCCTCCTGTTCTGCGAGTGTCCCAGCTTGGACGGTAAGTTCTGTAGGCTCCCTTTCTCTCTTCCTCCCTTTCCCCACCCCCATCAGACACTCACGAACCTGAGCACTGTCCAGGGGGCCCGATCCACCCTCCTGGGTGGTGGCCACAGTTTCCCCTTCCTCATCCACTGCCTATTCCAGCCTTTGCCCCCAGTGCGACCCTACAGAGATGCCCAGAGAATGTGTTCAAAAGCATGGCCTGGACCTGGGTGCCACCTTGTACAAAAGATGGTAAAAGCACAAGCAAATCGGCAGCAAACCCAACTTTAAGGAGCTTTAGCATCTGTGGTGGCAAGACAGGTGAGCGGCTCAGAACAGTGTGGGGAAGTGGGAGCAAAGAAACCCCCAACTGTACACACCACCAGGATACTCCTGGTTCACTGCCCCCCAAACTTAAAATGAGTAGTGTTAGAAACAAAAAAACAAAAAAAACGTGCAGAATGAATGACTGGACAAATACATATGGGAATAAACGAGCCAGTGAGCAGAAGAAAGCCTTGCCTCTGGTTGCACTCTGGTCACAGAGCCGACCTCTCTCTGAGCTCCTCAGCCCCTCTAGATCAGGGCCAATAGGTACACCTGGCCATTCTCACAGCCTTTCTTGGGTCCCCTGTACTAAGAGGAGAAATGGTGGAAGGAAAAGGAGTGTTCATATTTGCTGGAGTTGGGGCTTTCACTCTTCTTCAACAGCACACCAAGGTGTTTGCTTCATTTTACAGGTGGGAAAATTAAAGACAGCTCAGAGAGGTGATGTAACTTACCCGAGGTCACACAGCTACAGAATATCCAACCCAGTGCTTTGGACATTTCTCCCCAAGCTCATCCTCCCCAAGAAAACTAACAACGGAGATACAGGGGATAACTAGAGAGGGTAGCATTCCAAGTCAGGGTCGATGGGAGAAACTCCTGGAGGGCAGCTCAGGGCGGTAACTCCCCGCCACCGGTGCCACCACTCATAATTTAGTGTGCAGACCTTTCCCATTAGCTCTAGTGGATGTGGGAGCATAAATCTCGGGGCACAGCTCCAGTCAGGCTCCTGTGATCTAAATGCCACTAAAATCAATGACATCGTCCCAGTATTGATATGGCGATGTGGAGCTTCATAAGTAGGCCTGGTGGGGTTGGAAAGAGAAGCAGAGTAGGCCCTGCCAGCTACAGCCGGTCTGTGATAGGCTGTCCAGCACAAATAGGCAAAGAATCCATGGACCAAACATACGGATTCCAGAGCCAGGCTACTGGGTGCAGATCCCAGCCCTGGCCCACCAGCTCTGTGACTTGGCAAGCTACTGAAGTGCCAGGAGGCTCAGTCTCAACATCTGTAAAATGGGGATTAAATGAGTTATCATGCATAAAGTCCTGAGAATGATGCCTGACTGTAGGTAAAGCTTTACTTGGAGAAACACAAAAGGCCTATGGAGACCACATGGGAGGAAACCACTTCGTCTGGTTGCAAACACAAGCTGAGCCTGGAAGTCATTCGGTTTGTCTTGGATTTGTCCCAGAGACCTTCCAGACAGATGTCAACACCAAAGCCTGGCCAGCATGAAGTCAGGGATCCTCAAGAAGGCCACTTTGAAGGTCACAGTCCATGAGACTGTGCAGATGTCTGGAAAGTTGGGTGGGAGGCTAGACCCCAGCAGTGGTGCATAGCATGGGACAGCCACCCCCCCCCCCCGCACCCCCCCAGGACAGGATAGGCTCCTGAGGACACACTGCATGGTTCTCACAGCTGCACCATCTCTTTCTCTCCCCCAGCTCAGGGCAGGTGAGTGTGTAAGAACCCGGTGTCCAAGACTTGCTGGAAAACTAGAATTGTGCCCTACTCTGAACATCAGTATTTCAATCAATGTTTTAAAAGAAATCCATAAGAGGTCCTTGCCCTCCAAGGACAACAGGGGGCAGGGACAAGGCCTCTGTGAACCCACTCAAAACAGGGACAAATACAGTGAAAAGAGCTTTTAATGAGACTTTATCTTGAAAATTAAAACTAAAAATTACATTTATTTTAGCTTATCTTTTTAAATTCATGTGAGAATTGCAACTCTGCTAATTATCAGGATGAACAAAGAATAAATTATGGGTTGGCATAATCATTCCAACACTTGCTCTGGACAAACGCGTTGAAAAAGCAAAGCCAAGTGCGGGATCTGATGGGAGGGAAGTGGCTCAGGACCTTCCTCCCTGGCCCGGCCTCCGCTGTCCTCAGCCTTCCAGCTACCCCCTGCAGGTCCAGAGCCTTTGCCCTCTAAGAACCCAGCACAGAAATGGGGACACAGAAGCCTGGATTAAAAGAGAGACAACAAAAGCCCACAGAATTCTCAGGAAAGCAGGACAGATGCACTGAATCAAGGAACCATGAACTCAAGCTACCAGACAGCTTCCATCTTCCCAGGATGCCCCCTGTCTGGGGAAGTCCAGCTCCCCACCAGGCAGCTTCCGTCTGGCTGCATAAGCCAAGCTCGATCTCCACGCCTGAGCAAGACCTGAGGGCTTCAGAGAAGAAAAACACCCAAACTAGGAGTGATGGGTGAGCTTATTTTCTTCCAACACTGAAATCAGGGAAGCAGCTAGATGAGGCCATGTCAGTGCTTCCTACTTGATTGTGGTGGGCAGTGCACGTGCACAGGCATCGTTACCCCACATCCAGCCAACAGAGGTGCCTGGAGACCCAGAGAGAGCCACCACCAGAGGCGTCCCAGGGTGACGAGGCCCTCACCAGGAGCCAGCTTCTCCCAGCCCCTTGCCTACCTACCCACAAAAGGGGTGAGAAGCTAGAAACAGCACCGGAGCCCCACTGGACTCCAGATGTGAATCACACAATAATGATAAAGTCCCCAAGGACCTCCCTCCAGTTCAGACCTGGCCTGGACACAGGAGAAATACAAAAATACCAGACACACTCCTGCCCAATGTGTTCCCTCCTCTCTGGGAACATAAAATAACCAAGACTGATCAAGCCCCTCCTATGTGCCTGTGCTCCACCATCTCATTTAATCCTCCCAACAACTCTGTGACTCAGTTACTCATTTTACAAAGGGGAGGGCCAAGATGCATGCCTGGGAAGTGGTGTAGACCAGATTGGCACTCATGCCCGCCTCACCCCGAAGCCCACACTCTCAATGGCCAGGCTGGGCTGCCCTCCAGCCATCTCACCAGAATCTGAGAGCGTTCCATATCTGGTGCCTGGAACTGTGTCTGGCACTGTCTGGAAAAGTGACAAAAAATATCTGATGCCGCTAGTTAGGCTGTGTCTACATTTCACAGCAACCTGGAGATGCAGAAAAGCTTGACAGCTAATTTAATCTTCATAAAACTGCTGTGATTATGCGAGTAAATGTTGACTGAGAGCTCTTGCAGGCAGGAACTCAGATCCTTGCTTTGCTCCTCCAAAGCACCATTGCCCTCCTGCTTTGCATTTTAATTTGTGGTTCTTGATTCATTAACTAACATCTGTCTTCCCCATTAGGATACATGTTACCCCAGCGTCATCTCCACAACAAGCACATAGTAGGCACACAGTGGATATGAATAAAGAGATAAATGACCAGCAAAGAGGCTGGCTGTCCTAGGCGGTGGCTAGGAAGGTAGAGAGCATAGGAGGGCCTCCAGAAATGAGACTTCCACACCAACTGGGAACCCCGGGCCCCTCCAAGGCTTCCCTCAAGATTCCTGACTCCCTCAGGGTCTCCACGTGGGACCAGGGCAGGCATGGCCCCTGGTTTGATGCCTTCAGCGTAGACTTTACTCAGTCAGATCCTCAAAATGTTCCTCAGTCATTTCAAATATGGAAATGTCCCGAATAGAAGAAAATGCTGTGAAAAATTATGTTTTGCTTTTCAAATAAGCAAAAATTCCTTGCATTATGAAAGTAAACAAATTAGGGTAGAAGATCGCCAAATAATCACATAAACTCCAATTTCCTATGTTTTAACATAAACAGCAAAATAATAAATTCAAGCATATATGGGGGGCAAGGAGGGAATCCAGCTGATGCTGTTTCATTCTTTAGAAGCTGAAACCTAAATGACTAAATTGGCACTTTATTAACAGAAAAATTATGCTAAGTAGCTTCATGTTGATGTCAAGAATTTTATGCAGCGAGTTATGGCGTGGTACCCTGAGTGCCTCATTTGCATTTTCTCATTTAGAGAGAACAATGGCTCCAAATGAGTGCAGCATGTTCACATTACACACCCAGGAACATTTGCACAGACAGAAAGGCAGATCTTGATGCCGGAGTGATTAAGCCTTCTATCCATTATGCTTCAGCCTAGACTTAGGGGAAAGGGAACAGATTAGCCTTCCTTAGGCTGGCAATGAAAGGACCTGGGGCCGGAGCTCTTCGACTTCTCAGAGGACAAGCGGCCACAGCCCACAGGACTCTATTTTTCAGGGCTCACCTGGTTTGGTTTTGCTCCACGGGAGCTGAGAAGTGTGCCACAGATAAATCAATGCCCACCCCACAGCACATCATGGACGGCCTGGCGACATTGGCCCTAACCATTTGGGAATCACGGCAAGGAGACCTTTGTGCAGCCCACACCTGCTACACCCAGTGAATGCTTCCCATTGGTTTGTTCAACCAATGTCTGTGGAAAACATGAATTTATTGAGCATCCACCTGTCCTCACTCCTCTGCTGGATGAGAGAGCCGAAGAAAGCCAAGTCCCTAGGAGCTTATAAACTTGAGGAAACAATTCTTAGATACATGGCATCATTAGAAACCACGCGACTGTATGTATCCAAGTGCTGGATGAAGTGCAGCTAAGCATGCAAATGCAAGTGCACTTAACGATGGCCATGGACCAGGAATGGGTCGTTGGAAGAAGTAACTCTTAACTGACTGTCTAAGAATCTATCAGAATTTTAGCTCATCCAACAAGAAAATGGAGAGCCTTCCTGATGGAAGGAACTGCATGAGATAAATGTAGAAACACAACTGAGCGTGGAGTCTGATAGAGACCTTCAGGAAGACTTATGTTCACTTCATATGGGCTCACTCTTCCCAAACACCCAAGCCATCAGCACAGACTTGTCTCCATCTATTAATGTAACCTATTCTATATTTCATGTGGCCACAGCAATGCTGTGTTCACCAAATCTCATTTCATACCCCTCCTTTTCTGGAGACACGGACCCTGCAGGCAACTGGACCATGAGACTAGTTCTGTGCAGAAGATAAATAAGATTTAGGGACTGTTTGTTACATGGGCAGCCTAACCTATTTCCTCTTGACTAATACATTAGATAAACGTATTCATTGCTTGAATCCTGGCTTCATCTATTCCCACAATCATTCAAAGAATATTTGTAAAGATCCCAAAATGTGCCAGGCACTCCATTAAGCACGGGGAAGACAGCAGTAAACAAAAAGCAAGAGTCTCTTTCCTCAAGAGGTGTATAGTCACATGGAAAATAACCCCAAATATTAACTTCTATGGATCACAAAATCCAGTTCCACTTTTTAAAAAGAGAAACTTTAGACAGAGCATTTCTTAAATTATTGAATTGGAATAAGATCTTCCAAACCAGTATTTCATTCAGTCTAAGTATCTGTGCCTTGGCCAGTTGGCTTTTTGGCAAATCCCCTACCTGGTCCTTGAAAGTCGGGGTGCGTCCTCAGCCAGGGAGACCCTACAAGCAGCAGCTCTCCGGCCCATAAGCGGTTTTCTCCGACTCCATCTGGAGGGCAAGTCCCAGGGCTTCACCGTCACAGACCGCACTCCTGATCGGGCACTGGTGGCAGGAGCTCCGGGGGCCTGCGAGGAGAAACGCCTGGCATTCTTCAGGGCGATAATATTGCTCCGTTAGGAGGACAGAGGCTGATGTTTCCATGTGCTTTGTACTATATTTTTTAAATTAACTTTACTGAGTTACAGATTACACACAATAAAATGCACCCATTTTAAACATATGTTTTGATAAATTGTGACAAATTTGTGTACTCATGTCACCACCAACTCCAATCAAAATGTAGAAAGTTTCCATCAGAATGAAAAATTCCCTCGTGCCCCATCAGTCAATTCCCCACCAGCCCCAGGCAAACACTGATCTGCTTTCTACGACCACAGGCTAGATTGGTCTTTTCTAGAGTTTCAATTAAATAAAACCATATAACGTATTCTTGATTGTCTTGGTTTCTTTCACTCAAAGTAACATTTTTTTTAGCATCGTCTACGTCATTACATGTATCAGTAATCCATTCATTTTTATTGCTGACTAGTATTCCACTGTATGGATATACCACGATTTGTTTATCCCTTCACCTGCTGATGGGCATTTGAACTGTTTCCAGCATTTAGCTATTGTGAATAAAGTGCTGTGAACGTCTATGTACAGTTTCAGGATGAACATCTTTTCATGTCACGTGGGTAAATACTTAGGAGTGGAACTGATGGGTTGTATTATATTTTGAACTTTACAAAGAAACTGTCAAACTATTTACAAAGTGGTTGTCCCATTGTACATGTTTACCAACAAGGGATCCAGCTGCTCCATATCCTCCCCAATAGGGTATTCTTTTAATTGTAGCCATTCTAATGTGTGTGCAGTGGCAACTCCTTATAGTTTTTCATGTGTTCATTGGCCACTCACATATTTTTGGATGTGTGAAGTAGACTTAAATCAGGTGCCACTTTTTAAATGAGGTTGTTTTTGAATCATTGATTAATGTGATCTTTATACATTCTGGATAAAAGATCTTTGTCAGAAATATCCATTGAAAATATTTTCTCTCAGTCTGTGTCTTGATTTTTCACTTCATTGGCATCAGCTTTAAAAGTGCAGAAAATTTTAATTTTGATGAAATTAAATTTATCAATTTTACCTTTTTTAGTTTATGCTTTTGTATCCTACAAATTTTTGCCTCTCCCAAGGTCATGAAGATTTTTCTCCTATTTTTCCCCCAGAAGTTTTATAGTTTTAGCATTTACATTTAGGTTTATGATCCATTTTGAGTTAATTTTTGTGTACAACATGAGGTAAATGTTGAGGAGCACTTTTTTCCATATGATTATCCAGCTGTTCCTACACCATTTGTTGAGAACACTATCATTTCTCCATCAAATTACATTGGTATCTTTGTTGAAAACCAATTGGCCACATATGTGAAGGTCTATTTCTGGACTCTATTCTGTTTGATTGATCCATCTATTTTTATGCCGACGCCACACCATCTTGATTACTGGCGTTTTACAGTAAGTCTTACGAATGGGTAGTGTCTGTAACTCCTCCAACATTGTTCTTCTCTTTCTAAATTGTGTTCGCTATTCTAGGTGCTTCCCATTTTCATATAAACTTTAGAACACCACCTTTAGAGGGCGTTTCACAGTGGGTAAGTCTCACTTTGTGTTGACTTTGCCAGAAAAAAAAAGCTCAGACTAGATGCAGAGATGAAAACTTGGATGCAAGCTGGAGGCTGGTTAGTTCTGTGCAGTGAAGGGGAAAACGGCTTTTTGCCAAGACGCAGTGTTAGTCTGTCAGAAAATGACTGTCTCCCCAGAGATGTGTTCTCCGTGAGCCACCCACTCCTCAGATCTGTGATTTGTTTTGTTTAGGAGACAAATATCTTTCAAACAGACACGCGATACATTTAAACTGTTACTCTTAGAGGCAATCAGCCTTCAGAGCTCTCTGCCTCTGCCTCACTCACGGCTTTTACCAAATCCTGGCTTATAGCTTGGGGGTATCAGCTGGAGTCTTCTCAACTCTGGGGGTGTGGCCTGGGCCACACACTGGCACTCACTCGAGTGTGAATAGTAATCATAAAAACCGAGGGAGATGTGGAGATTGGGGAAGGGTGAAGCTCTGCATCAGTGCAAGGAGTTGTCATTAACAGCCCCCTTCATAATATTTGGGAGAGGGTGTCAGGGCGTGTGAGACTGAGTTGTCTTGATGACCCCAAAACTGCCGTGGATCATGGGAAAGGGGCAGTTCACCTTGTGTTGGGCATCACATGGACCTCCATTTGTTGACCCTGGGGAGACCCAGTTTGGGGGAAACATGAGGATAGGGTCTAGGTTAGGAATCCTGTCAGCACCTGTGTCATTCTTGAGATAAAACTTGAAAGGACAATGACTGGATCCCCATGGCCGTCTCCCTCGGTCCTTGTTCTGAAGCCCGGAGTCCAGATTAGCCGGCTAAGTAAGATGTTACCACCAGACCAACCTTGTTACTTTTACCTGCTCTATTGTGCTGAGTGATTCTGCTCACTAACAGCTGAGAGACTATCAAGGGGTGGCTAATGTCCTCTCCCCCACATGGAACCTATAGCCATACAAGGTAGACAGTACCCCTATGCCCAAACCCACCCCATCCACACATCTAACAGGGAAAACAGGCTAAAAAGTGATTATTTGACCCTACTCAGCCACGCGACTCACCGAGACCTTACTGAGACCCCTCGCGTACTTGGTATCCACCCTGAGCACAGTACAGCCTGAAAACATTCTTTTTACCAAGGTGCACGGAAACTGTTGGGTGTCCCATCCACAGGGGAGGGCAGCCTCTCATCCATGTCCTCTGTGGGAGCGCCATGTTACCACGGCCCAGCAATCCTCACTTCCCCCCGGAAATGCTGCCACAATGGAAATCATCCCAATTTCCTCTATCCCCGTGAATGAGCCAAAAGCAGCGGCTTTTTTTTTTGTAGCACTATGGGCATTTCTTTCAGCTGGAGGATTTAACATATTTTACTGTTGTATGTACTGAAAATAATGAAGGAACAGATTCAAGAGAGGCAGGGCAGTCGGCTCCGAGGAGAGCTCCATGTGCAAAAAGAGGATCCCAGCTGAATAACACACCTTAGCTTCAAAAATGTATGAAGGAATTCAATTTGTAAAACCAATCAGACTTCCAATATTGGAAATAAAGCCAGTTTGAACAAGGCCTTCATTTACCCCCACCCTTTGCTGAGTGAACATAGGAAAGGCATATCACCCTTCACACGCAGGATAAAGCCTTCCTTCTTATGTAAGCAGTTTCATTTTTCTAAGGCTGGAGCATCCCATGCTAACGTTTGAATGATCGCCGAGCTGCAAATTGCAGCCAGTGGCATGTCGGTGTGTTAACTATATATTCGAAAGCCTGGTGGCAGGTGGGGAACCATCGCTCGGATTCTCAATCACGTCTCCACATTATACAAACCACATCCCACATCCAGAGCTAACTGTGTCCCAGACAAAGGGAAGCTCAAAGACCCAGAGAGCCATCAACTTTCAGAAGCAGCAGGACAGAAAATGAAACGGAAAACTCCAACAGGCAGCAAACTTGGCGAACAACAAAAGGCATTTTAAAGGCTACAAGGAGGTTTAGCTTGCCCTCGTGGAAGCTGAAATAGAGATGGCTACTTCCCGGGGATCAAGAAATTGGAGCAGACGTTTGAGAACATCAGTTTAAACTTAAAAGGGAAAAAAGCCACCGTGACCTCCTCTTCCACTGCTGAAGCGGTCACTTGCTGGGATCTATCTATGCAGTAAATGCATCCCATCCCCCACAGGACGAAGTCAGCAGCATCACCCAGCTCCCCCGCAGACAGACCTGGGAGCAGTTGCCAGGTCTGGCTATGAAGGAACAATCCCATGGATGGTCTCTTCAAGAGGGTCCAGGAGAGGCTGCTCAAGAGGTCAAAGGAAGATAAGGACGTCTGGTTAGGACCACAGAGCTGAAGACCCAGCCGATATCTTAGCTTCTGAGGCCAGGAAGAACATTACAAAGCAGGACATAAACTTCTCCCCAGATCTGGACCCTGAACAATTCATCCCACGCTAGTTTAAAAAGGGCAGTTCCGTCTGACTCAGGGGCCATCCCGCTTCACACAGCGGAAATAAACCCTTGGGACACAGCACCGCGAGACAGGAGGCTGGGAACAGGCAGAGGCTGAAGAGGTCAGAGGGGTCCAGGACAGCATCAGGGGAACCAAGAGGCTGGGGGCAGTCACTGCCTTGGGGAGTCCACCGCACCCTTTGAGTCCCCATCAGGAACTATGGATCTGGCAGGGAAGGGATGGAAAGAGAGAAGCATCAGTAATTTACAGACAAGTTTTGCTGGTCTTTTGTGCGCATAAAGAAAGAACGGGGAGGTGAAAAGGGGCAACGGGAGGGTAACAGTTGCCCCAGCTCTGGAATATTCTGTCCACAGCCTGCCCAGAGCAAGGAGAGGGCCTGCGGAGGAGATGACATTGCAGCCTCTTGAACAGACTCTTACATTCACTCAACAGACGTCTGTTATTCCAGCCTGGGAGAGGCATCTGAGGTAGAAAAGTGCATAAAAAGAGGGCTCCTCACGAGCACTTAGCAGCTTACCAGGGTTCAAATGGCCCTTACTGCTCAAGGATCTCAGGAGGAGAGCTTGTGGAAGCAGCCAGCATGCCTGGGAATCTCTGTGCCTTCGATTAGATCAGCAGCCCCAGAAAACCTTCCCAAAGGAGACCCACATACCTGATGACTTGGAAACTAGTACTCCCATCTTTATTATTGGAGCAGGACTCTAGGCTCCCTGAGTGAGGCACCTGTAGACTTTTAAGAATAGGACTAAAAAGATGGAACTGAAAATACGATATGACTGCTAGGTCCTTGAAGGAAAACTCCTTTGTTAAAGGGAAGTGGAATCGGCCTGCATGAATACAACTGTCCTTAATGTGGTAAGTTTACTCTTGGGAGTTACAGCATGGTATGAAGTGATTTTTAGACCAAATGGTTTGCAAGCAGACTGAACTACCAGACATTTAAAAAGAAGTTGGTGGGGTATCAGATAAGGTTCTTTAGTTGTAAGCCATGTGTATCAGAAGGAAGCAAGGAAAGAAAGGAAGGGAGCAAGAGAGAAAATTTAGGGCTTAAGACTGTCAAGGCTTGAATCCTGGCTTGACCAATGTCTGACCTTTAGTGCTACCTAAACTTTCTGTGTCCATTTCCTCCTTCATAAAAGGGATACTATCCCTGTTAAGGCTTGCTGGGAGGACTAAATAAATCCATGTGAAGTTTGAGCACAGTGCCTGGCACCCAATATGTGACCACTAAGTTAATTGTGGAGGTTTCTTCACATAACTATTTAAAAATTTCTCCATCTAACATTGTGTTACCATCCCATCCCTTCTCAAAAGGAAGCATCCCGAATGTGTATCTAGTTACTGCATCCAACTTCAAGCCCAAGATCTCTGGGTAACATTCATTTTCCTCACCTCAATATTCTACCACCTACAGACTAAATGATAAATTTATCCACCACCAACACACCCTACTCATAATGGGAGAAGGAAAAAAGAAAAAGAGCATTTCAAGATTATATGATTCAGAAAGAAAGGCGATGCAGAGAGAATCCTGTTCTTTGTACTATCCCACTCCCCAACTCGGAGGAGAGATGTCATATTCCAGAAGGCATGGCTCTGGACATCAAAAGAAGGAACCTCAGAAACAGAGGGGACATCCTGAAGAATACCCAGCACTCCCTGCTCTTATTCTGTGCTCACCAACAACTTTCTGATGAGCAGAGCAGTTCCATGGCCTCCAACCGTCTCCAGAAGAGCAACGTGATGACCTGGTCATCTGGTAGACCCCTTGTCCTCTTATAACTAGTAAGCTGTCTTGGCTAGTACAAACCTGAAAGAAGTTAATATAAGGTTAGCCTGGCTGAAGCAGTCTTTTTTAGGACATGATTCTCCTTATATGAATAGACGGAAGCCTTGGGGCATATCTGAAGACTAGATATTGAAGTGGTATGGGAAGATATAACCTTATCCATTTCTTATTTCTAAGGTAGTGGCTGGAGAGTTCCAAACTAGAGCATTCAAGTCTCTCAACTATGCTCCCCTCATCAAGACTCTTGATATTTCCCTTAAACAAGATCATCCATTCATTCTTCCCACAAGACCTTCTTAAGCCCCTCCTCTGTGACAGGCTCCCTGATGTTAAAGAAAGAGAGCTAAACCAAGAGTCTGGAGGCCTAGCTTTTATTCCCAGCTGTGTGACCCTGGGCAACTCATTATTCTCCGAGGCCACAGGTCCCACAGCCTTACAATGGAGGTGAGACAGAACGTTCTGGCATGTCTTACTCAGCCTGAATCACCCCCAAATTTACACAAGTCGGGGAAACTCACAATCCAGCTGGCCAACAGTGTCCTTCGCCAAGTCCAGCAAAGCTGTCAGACGCCTTCTGGAGGGAGGCATGGCCAGGCCCAGATGGCTTATTAAACACAGGAAGCTCTTGTGATGGCAAACTAGCCATTGTGGAGATGCGTGCAAGTTAACTGAAACATCTGAGCCTCCCATTTACTTTGAGATGATTTTTAAATTTTATTTTGGCTAAAGAAACCAGCCCATCTGTCTGGCTTCTGGAGCAATTGAGAACAAAGAACTTGAAAGGCAGAAAATGTAAAAAAAAAAAAAAGGGAAAAGAAAGAGTGAGAAATACAACCAAGAAAGAGATGCTAAATGCCCTGGACATGTCCCAGAGATTAAAAGAGATGAGGCCTTGGGAGCAGGCATGCAGACTCTGGCCCGGCTAGGATGCTATAGAGCCAGAGGGCTGCTCTGACCCGAGGCTGTCTGGGGGAAACGGAAGTAGGTTGGTTGGCAGGCCAGAGAGCTGACCCTGTTTCCCTCTATATTAGGGGTGGGGAACCTCTTTTCTGCCAAGGGCCATTGGATATTTATAACACCATTTGCAGGTCATACGAAATCATCAACTTAAAAATTAGCCTGCCATATTTGGTCAACAATTAATTAACTCACCCTTAATGCCTTGGCAGGGCCAGACCAAACGATTTCACGGGCCTTATATAGGGGCCGGACATTGCTCACCCCTGCTCTACATAAATAGCAGAGAGAAGGGCTGAAGAAACAAGAGGCATAATTTAAGAGGAGCACAGTTTTATTGCCTAATACAGGGGCCCACACTGGAAAACTCTCCCAAGGTTGAGGTCAAGTTGTCTATATCTGTGAACCTCCAACAACAGCCCAGTCAGGTTTGGGTCTGAGCTGGACTAGATGAGCCCTGACCTGAAGGCAAGGATGGGCACAAAGCAAGTCAGCCACACTCTGGAAAAGACTCAAAACACTGTTTCAGTCAGCACTGCTGCACTCAGCACAGGAGAAAGAGCAGGCTGAAGACGAGACCACCGCAGGAAACCAGAGAGGTCAGGAGACACCCCGGCTAAGACACACACTCTGACTCCCGGTCCAGTCTCTTTACCTAACATGTAGAAAGTGGAAGGGAAGTACCTCAGAGAGCTGTAGGCTGGGATTTTACATACATGCAGAAAGAAAAAAAAAAACCTCAATTGACTAGAGATTAGAGTTTGGCTAGAATGGAGGGCCAAGGGAGTTAGGGGGTCACAGTTATTTTTACACTAGCTCTTGAGAGAAGCAATAAAGAAAAAAAGGAAGAGAGATGAAGCAGGGAAAAAGAAGGCCAGTGGGCAGTGGGAGGCCCATTGAGTTGCAAATCATCACCAGAAGGTGCAGGGAGAAGCTCACACAGAGAAAAAGGTGCCTATGCTTTTCTTCAATCTGGTCAGAGGTTTACTCTGGGGGGAGCAGAGAGGAGCATGTTCTAATTATCTCTAACATTGGTGTCCCTCCTTCTCCCTCATTCTGTGATTCTCTAAAGCAAGCATGTCAAACTCACAGCCGGCGAGCCACAAATAAACGAGGCATGCGGCCCACCTGCTGGCTGCAAGTTTGTCATGTTTGCTCTAAAGTTTCCCCCCACCACTTCTGCTAGAGGACAGGAGAGACCCACGCTCTGGCATCATCTAATAAGCGCCCCTCAATCCCTGCTGAGGGTGGCACCCAGTGATTCATGTACAACCCATCTGCTTCCCAGTGGGTCAGACCCAGTGGTGGAATGGAACCGCAAGGTCAATCCAGAGCCAGGTGCCAGAGGAGCAGGAAGTTTGTCAGGCAGTTTGTGACACCCCCCCTCCCCAGGGCCCTCCTAAATCTGCTGACTAGTGTAAGGAGGAGAGGACGCTTGTGGTAGAGGCTACAGCCTGCCTGTGTACTGACCGTTGCTAGGACTGCACTGTGGGCCCTGAGGAAGAAGAACCTGTGAGGGGGTTAACACCACAGTCAGCGGATCATAGAGCTCCCGACAGAAGAGACATCATGCAGAACCAGGGGGCTTTGGGGTGCCGTCTCTATTGCTCCCTACACATCTCTCCACAGCTTCTTTAATGTTCTTTCACATCCCTAATTCAGCCCCAGGATCAGGGCTAGAAACTTCTAGAAAGTCCTATCCCTCACCCGCACCCCATCAGAGCTACTCTCTCACCAGCACTGTTCACTTCCCTTGGCACAGCCTGCCTCCTGAGTTCCCCTTCATGCCCACTTTGGATCAGCCACTCACCCTTGCTGCCTCCCAGCTCTGGAGCCTGTACTTCCCCACAATGATGCTCTTTCCTTTCTGCATACCCAGGCCCTTAGGCACTAGTAAGATTCCGCCCAGACCTGCGCTGCCCACTGTCCAGGGGTTCCCCGGCTCTCCGTCCCTTGAAGGAGGAGCCTATCTGAGCTTGGAACAACAGCCCGACCTAGACAGTTTACAACCAGATTGGTGATGTCTGCTTGGACTTCCCCCTGTGTGTCACTGGACCAGGCTCACCACGTGGCCCTCCATGCCACACACGGCTTCTCTGGGCTCCAGTCCTTAATTTCATTCCTTCCTGGACAGGCCAAGCTCCAGCCCCTACCTAAGGACATGGGAAGTGCTCAAATATTTGCTGAACTAATAAATGAAACCATGGATAAATGACATACATCCTCAAGGCTTTTTTCCCCAGGAAGTACATGTAGTTGGTATATATTTCTGAACTTTTGCATATCAGAATCCATCATTCTGTTGTCTTCACTCACACATAAAAACCAGCTTGATTGGTTATAAAATTCTTAGATTCCAACTGTGTCCCATGGTGGGTAATGAGAAGCAAATAAGTTCTGGTGGATAATTAGTTTTTCTAACTACATGCTTACACAGAGGACTTTTCCCTTTTGTCCTTGAAGTTCAAAAATTTTGCCTGATCCCCTGAACCTCTTGACCAGACTTTCTTTCTTTTTTTTTCTTTTTTTGTATTTTCCTTCACCAAAACACATGCTTATCCCCCCCAAAAAAACCTGCATTTTTAATCTCTGCAGCTCCCTCCCTGCCTTTGAGTCACAGTCTACTAACAAAGGTCTGAAGATGTCCTTGCAACTATAGCAATAGAAAAACAATCTGCTTGTGTAGGTCTATTTTGTCCCAGGCTAAAGAGGTGCCCTAATCTTCACCATGGATGCACCTTATTTCTACTACCCCTCAGTTTGGAAGTTCTTGAGCATCAGGAAGTATTTCCTGATGACCTGCTCTAGTGTTGCAACTCCCCCAAGAGAAGGAGAAAGAAAACAGAGCTAAACCGTGACAGAATTGCCAAGGCTGGCATTCGCTTCCCCATCACCATTTTCTGACTCTGTAAGACAGGTCTTCAGTCTCTGGTGTTGGAAGTGCAGAGAGAGATAGCCAATGTGTGGGACTGTGTGTTACCCACACTCCACCACCTCTGGTTTTAATGCTGTCAGGTGACAAGTGCACAGGCTGGAATGTGCCTGGAGGTTGGAGGACAGGGAACCCATTGTGCAGGGCCTTGTAGGCCATCCCAAGGAGGCTTCTGAGGGGAGAGGGGAGATTTGTCCTTTGGGGAAAAGAAACCATGGAGAACTACTCAGTTCTATTCTAGAAATATCTTTCTGTCCACCATGTGGAAGATACATTGGAGGAGGCAAGACTAAAGGCAAGAAGGCCTCTTAGGAGGTTGTTGTAAAGTCCAGGATACCAGTTATTACTTTCATTCCAGCGGTGTTCATGCACCTGACCCCTCTTGTGGGCATTTCCAGACCAAATGCCCTGACCTAGATAAGAGAGGCCACCAGTCACATGCAATCCCCCAACTCTTTCTATAATGATGCCTCTCATCATCCATCAAAACAACAGCAGAAGCAAAGTGAGATTTAAAGCAACACCCTTGTGTCTGCTACTATAGAAAAAAGGTAAATTATATGAAACATTGATGCTTTAGTTATTTGTCATTCAGACATTACTTGTGATCCTTCTCATTACTCACCTGGAGCCAACCACAGCATCACAGTCTAGGAAAGAGCCAGGCGAGAGCCAATGGGAAGGGAAGGGAGGGAACAGATGCAGGACAAGCTAAGGAAGTACAGACAGAGCCCTTGGTTCTCTTGGTTTTGCTGACCAGCCCTCAACTGCATCTGCAACTTGCTGGTGTCCAACCTGCAGCTTGGCTCCCAGGGACAAGCAGGAGGCAAATTTAGATGGACTCCAGCCTTATCATTGTCAATCATGGATCCAACAAGGTGAGAGACTGATTCTGGGAGAAGTCAGCATCCCAACACTAGAGGTATATCTGCAGTGCACTGTGCATGAAAAGGAGAGGTTGAAGACACCCTTGGCACCTTCCTAGGCAATGTCTATATTTCTTGGGGCTTGGAGTAACCAGCCAGCTCTAGGAGGTGCTCTGGTTCACTGACAGGAAGCATTCCATCCGCATCCTGGCCAGGCTGCCCTCGGCCATGGCTCTGCCAAGCCACATGCAAAGAGCTGCTTGGCTTCTACCTCCCAATCTCTCTCTCTCTCTCTCTCTCTCTCTCTCTCTCTCTCTCTCTCTCTCTCTCTCTCTCTCTCTCTCTCTCTCTCTCTCTCTCCAAAATATGCAGTCCTAGAACACAGAGACTTATTCGATTATAAGCTTCCTAATTTGATTTCCTAGGAGTTTTCTCTCTAAGGAGTTTAATACTCTGAACTGTGAACTTACTGAGGTTTGCTTGTTTGTGTATGTTTTCTTATAAGACAACAAACATTGCATATTGCAGACCCTGATCTCCATCTGTAAAGAGTGTGGGATGAGGATGTGGTCTGAGCCTCTTGTCTCTCTTCCATTGACCTGGACAGGTTTGGCCAAGGCCATGATTGTGACCCCAGCACCTAAGGATGGCTCACACTATGAGTATTTGGCTCCCAGTTTCCTCCTCTGCCTGCCCCACTCCACTCTTCCCAGCCATGGTGCTGGATAGGAAAGTAGCTGTTCTTCTGACACAAAGAACTTACTTGCTTCTCCAAATATCAAGTTGGGTCCTGATGCCATCTCAGAACTGTGCCTTACTGCCACCTCCTTTCTTCTAGGGAAGATAATGCACTTGTTCAAGAATGCAGAAAGTTCTCAGGTGGAAGATGAAAGAAAGGATTTTTTTAAATCCTCACCCGAGGATATTTTTTCCATTGATTTTTTAGAGAGAATGGAAGAGAGAGAGAAGTGGGGGAGAAAGAGAGAAACATCAACATGAGAGAGACACATTGATTGGTTGCTTCCCTCTCACACTCCAACCGGGGCCAGGGATCAAACCTGCAAACAACATATGTGCCCTGGGCTGGGAATCGAACCCGAGACCCTTCAGTCTGTGGGCTGAAGCTCTAACCACTGAGAAAAACCAGCCAGTGCAAAAGAAAGGGTTTTTAATGAGAGGAGCAAGTAGCCACAACAGGGACAGCCAAAGGTATCCCAGCGGTGCAAGCACAGTCTTCCACAGGAGGCATAGATGCTACCCAGGCCCAAGACTTCTGAAAATGGAGCTCTTACTTCATTGAAGTGACAGAGCCTAGGTTGGAGTCCCACAGATCTTACCCAGGCTTCCTCCTCACCCCTCACCAGCTCTTGTCCAGAACTTTGTGGGGGTCCTTGGCTGCAGCAGCCCCAGTGCAAACAGAGTTGCTGCCATGGGTCTCACTGGGTTGGAGTTCACTAATCAATTGCCTTTAGCCAGTACCACCCCACCATGCAGGAAGCTTGGCCCCTCAGAGCCCATGGCTGCCTGTCAACAGGAGGCCACACAGCTGCCAACAACGCACCTGCAATTAAACTTGCACACCCACCACCAATAGAGACTTGAGGCTCCACCTGGGAAGAGTTCACATGTTTATCTCCCTGCTCAAAGGAAATGCAAAGAAAAATTGACAAATAAATAAAAGGATAGTAAATATATTGATAGATGATAGATGATGATAGATAGATAGATAGATAGATAGATAGATAGATAGATAGATAGATAGAATTTCTGTGAAGAGCAGAAATCAGGTGCTTAGGTCTTTCTGCATCACTGAACCAGCTGTTACATGATCCAACCTGGGAACCTTCTTAAATTTCCAGGTACCCAAAGGAAAGGTAAATGGCCTTTAGGAGGAAACGTACTAGCCAGGCACGGTGATCCTCACAAAAGCTCTGTGAGGGAGGTACAATTATCAGTCCTACTTTACAAATGAGGAAACTGAGGATTAGAGAGGTTAAGTAGTTTGCCAAAGGTAACTCACCTATAAGAATAGAACTGAGATTTGACCAGCACTTAAGCTCTTAAGTGCTAAAAATACCACCTTGAAAAGGTGGAAGAGAGTTGTTTCAATCTGCTTGTACTGGGGATTGACACATCTCCAAACTCAAGGGTGGGGAGGCGTTCTCTCCTGTAAATGCACGCTTGCAGTCCTGCTCCTGACCTGCACTAACCCATTAGCAACCCAGATCCATTTTTGTTAATGCCTCAATCTTGTATTAAAATACTTGTGACATTCAAGCTCATATCCTCAGCCTGGCCCAGACAGACAGTGTGTCAACCCGCCCCCACACACACACCCCACCCCAATCCCACCGCAGGTCATGCAATGTTCACCCACTGATTGAAATAATGCAATTAGAGGGTATAGAAAATCTATTCCACATGGTGCCATCTGCATTCTCTTCCGACAGCTAATTTGATTGGCTCTCTGAAATCAATAAAGCACTCATGCAACAGCCGGATAATTCACCTCGATTTTTCCTACAGCATTTATAAGTGAAAAACACTCCCTCTGCTGTGTCTGCCAGTGACCCAGGGCCAGGTGGTGAGCCTCTAGGAAAACAAGCTCATGAAATGGCAGAGAACGTACTAAAAGCACGTCGTACTGAATCCACAAAGCCAGTTCCCACTTCTGGATGGGTGTTCTTCTTGGCTGGAAGCAATAGCACCCACCCTTCTGTTTCCCAATCTTACCCAATCCCTAGAGGAACAGAATGGAAGCCCAGTCTCAAAGAGATGGTAGGTCCCAGAGAGTCTCCATCAGATCAGAATCTGAATCCTAATATTTCCACCATACAGGAAGGGTTGAAGGTCAGTCTCTGGATGAATGGGTGTGTAGACAGATGGGCAAAGGGTGGATGAATGGGTGAGTGAGTGGGTAGGCAAGTGTATGTGCAGGCATATGAAACAGCAAAGGAGGGAAAAAGAGAGGAAGTGTTGGGGGAGACAGAGTAGGAAAGGGACTGGCATTACTGGAATGAATGGAGGATAGCCCCTATTAATCCCATGCTGATGACACAATCCTGGTCAGTAGTGACCATGTGCCTTAGGTCAGATTTCCTAAAAGCAGGAACTAAGACAAGGATTTGGGTTCTAGGTGCAAATATTCCCAGAAGTATTTGTTAGACTCAACACACATTATTGGGAGGGTGGGGGAGAGGACAAGGAAGCAGGAGGAGCTGGAGGCTGGCTTAATGCTGATAGTGCAGCATGCTCTAAAGCACAGCTGCCCCATGAGGTGGGTCTCACCCTGAGGCTTCAGGCACTTCCATTTCCCACAGGCCATTCTTTAAAAAGCTAACCCACCATGGGAGAGAGTCGGTGTGTCCTCTCTCCCAGCCCTCACGACTGAGAGTAGATGTACTGAGGGTTTAGGAGATGTGTATCTCTTTAAGAAGACATTCACCTCCACACTTTTAAGTCAGACTTGGCTCTGACATCTCTGGAGACCCAATCACCCTCTGTCTCCTAGCACGACCCCTTCTCTAGGATAAGCCGCTCCGTATCAAGACAGACCACATCACATGAATTGTTTATGAACCTGCAGAGGTGAAGTGGGAATGTGGCATGTTGGGCACACAGCCTTCTTGCATGGGGGTCACCACATCAGTGCCAGGGACACCTGCACCCACTTACCTCCAGGAAGTCCACATAGTGACCAAGAAGCTCATTAATCTGAACACAAATACAGTCACTCATTTTGGTGCTCCGCCCCAATGCTGTCAAGGAGCCAGCAGGGCTGCCCTGTGGGGTGTGCTGAGCAGAAAGACAGTACAGCCGGGCACACGCACCACCATCGGAAGCACCATTTCATGCCTCCAAACCCCAGCTCCGCAAAGCCTGGCAGATCACAGACACTGACTAAACACAACCACCAACCACACTAAAAGAAGAAAAAGCAGTGCCCCCCAAAAAAGGGACATGATTTATAAGGACACAAAAGCTATTTTTAAGGTTGATGAGAGAGCCTTACACAAATGGCAGGTAAGTGGAACCTCAAATGTAACTTCTGCCATGCAGACTTTTTGCAGCAATACAAGGTTGCACACACAGAGCAACAGGCCCGCCTGTGTGGGTACATACTATGCCTGGATGGTGAGAGGCCCTCGGCCCTCAGAAGGGTGGCTCTAGGAGACAGACATGGAAAGGACAGCAGGATGGCAAAAGTAAGTGAAAGGCTCAATGAGCTACTGACAATTAAACTGTTCCCTCCTCTGAGGACAGAGGGATTGCGAGAGGGGTTGGCTCTTCCACTCTGACCTGTGAGTTGGGGGCCCATGTGGGCTCTGCAGTGTTCCTGAAGGAACAGTGTACACACTGGAGTTGGGGTCAGGGATGTCCAGGCGGAGTGCCCACCTAAGTGATGACAGGGGTGCAGGCTGTGGAGAACAAAATCCCCACAGGCCGAAAGGTGCTGCATCTCAGGTGGGTTTGCCACTTTCCCACTGGAAATGTATCCCTGGACATGATTTGTTTGCTGCTCTTAGAGTCTGAAATTAGAAAAGAAAATATTGGAATACTCCTTTTATTTAGGGGGAAAACAAGAGCCTATTAGTGGAATTCTCTCTCCCGCGATGTATATGGGAAGGGAAGGGGAAGATCCCTCCTGCCTCCAGGAGCCAAAAAAACAAAAACAAAAACCCTTGTCCAGCTCAGACTCAGGAAGCCCTAGGCTGTCTGAGTTGGAAATAACCAGAGACACCATGGCGGACAAGCCCTCATTTTTATAGGTGAGGTGGCTGAGGCTCAGAACAAGCAGAAACCCCAGGTCTTAGGGCAGCTTAATGGCAAGAACAGGCCTGGAACCCAGGAATCTGGAGAATACTTGTACAGAAAGGCCAGAGGGTCCAAAAAAGACTCAAACCCTTTGTTGGTGGGAAATCCTTACCCTGCAATATTCAGTACATGGTGCCTCCGGCATCCTACCTTTAACTGAATGGACTTCTGAGTCACAGACCTGAGCTCAAACGCTTAAGTCTCTATGACTCACTGCCTTTGTGACCTTGGGCAAGTCACCTCACTTCTCTGTGCCTTGGTTTCCCCACCTGTACAAAGATGGATGGTAATGCATGATCACAATCTCAGGGCTTTGTATAAGGATTAAGTAATGAAATTCACATAAAGTGCTTGGCATATTAAAGTCTTTTCAATCTAATGGTAAATTCCCAAATTAATGGTAGCTGCTGACATTAATGAATCTAAGTTGCTGTTTTAATTATCTGTAAACAGATACTAGCAGGCAGAGACAGGGGTAAACTCAATTTATGTCCTTCTGGAGATTGTAGTAAACATTTGTTGTTTGCCTCCACGTCCCCTCAACAGCTCATCGTCTACATTTGTCCCCCCTCCCCCCAAAGCTGACTGTGTACCCCAAGGGCAGATCTTGTGAACTCCTTCTGTCCACCCATGATTAGCTCAGGAGCAGTCATGTGAGCCACGCCAGTCCAATCAGGGTGAATCTCAGGGACTGTGGCAAAGTTGAGGCAAAAGCGTTTAGACGTGGATAAGAAAGCCTGCGGGCCTAGGAACTGCTGACCGCTTAGGGCCATCTCGGAAGCCAATCAAACTGTAGCACAGAGCAGTGGGAAGAAACTGTGTCCTGCCGAAACCGGTTTGGCTCAGTGGATAGAGTGTCGGCCTTCGGACTCAAGGGTCCCAGGTTCGATTCCGGTCAAGGGCATGTACCTTGGTTGCGGGCACATCCCCAGTGGGGGGTGTGCAAGAGGCAGCTGATCGATGTTTCTCTCTCATCGATGTTTCTAACTCTCTATCCCTCTCTCTTCCTCTCTGTAAAAAATCAATAAAATATATTTAAAAATAAAAAAAGAAACTGTGTCCTTGGTGACATCATTGAGTTCGGATCAATCCTCACCTAAACTTACATCTGGACTTTTCTGTTAACTGAACCAGCAGATTTCTTTCATGGTTGAATCCAGTTTGATTTTCTATGCTTTCTTTTCTTTTTTTCTTTTCTTTTTTTTTCTTTTTTCTTTTTTGTCACTTGCAGTGCACAGATTTATAATCACTGCAATGATCTTAAATGTCAAAGCCCCATCTTTCCCTTTCTAGGCTGGAACTTTGCTAAGCACAGTTGGAAGTACTGTCTTCTTAAGAACAAACGGCACGGGGCCTCATGGTTCCTGTAAGACCCCTGTTGGGACCACGCTTCTACGGTTTCTAGCCCTGTGTCAGGGACAATCCCTGCTCCCGCTGCGTGACGAGTGCCTCACATAATCGAGGCTCTGCTCTTCTGAAGCCCCTGGCCCCTGCTGTGCTACAAGGTGCTGCAGAGAAGGCTGTCACCGGGCACCAAGACATCCCTTTTCAGGTCCTGCCCCGGTGCAGGGCGTGTGGGTAATTGACACTATTGAGCAGAGGCAGTTGTAACTGAACTCAGCTCTTTGCTCCAACAGAAATCAAAGCCCTGGCTCCTCATCCCTCTTCCCTGGGAGCCGAACATTACACAGCCAGGGACAAAAAGCCGTATCATCGGCTTTACAAATTTTCCTCCATCTGTGTCCCCTTTCGTGGGCTGAATGCAAGCATACAACCAGGCATGGGTTGGACCAAGATACCCTTTCTGCTCACTGAAGTGTCAGTGGATGTGAGAACTCTGACCAATTTCCCCAGTGGATTTTAAAGATTCCACTTGGGTTTCCATGGTAATTTTACAGAGCTGACACTCAATATGTGTTTGTTAAATTGAATTTATTGAAGAGTAAAGTGAATTGGATATCTCCATACCTGGACTGCATCAGGCCTGGCAAAGGGGCAAGCTGGGAACTGGAGGCAGGGAAATTTTACCAACAATGGGGCTAAGGCTGTTTGTTCTCAGGAATGAGAGTGGGCTTATTCCCCCATCTGTACCAGTAAGATGGCATTCTATAAAATAACAACAAACAGGGTGGCTGAGGTGTGAAACAAAAAAACTCAATTTAAAAAGAGTCGCTCCCTTCCAGCTGGACCAGCAAGGTTTCCAGACTGGGGCTGTTCACTCCTCAGTGCAGGCAAAGCCCTTTAGTGCAAATACCCGGAGGGCCCTCTATGCTTCCAGCTTCCCTTTCAGCTGGATGATCCTCAAGCTTTGGCTTTATTGGAAAATGTTTTAAACCCAGATTAGAATTTAACAGGCAAAATTGCTGAATAAGAGCAAAAAGCAAAGAGTCACCAGCCCCAAGAGGGAATCAATAGCACACAAGTCGATAAACACATCAGAAGACAAGCCGTGGAGGCTCTTGGGGGAGTGGCTAAACTTTTTAAATCCATGTAGAGTATATACATAAATTAATGTTCCTTTAGCCAGAGACCTGAACAAACACAAATGCCACCTTCCCCAAGTAGGCTGAGCCTGTGGTAACTAGGCTACGTTGCAAATAAGCCATCTCTTTGGCAGAACCATGGACTTAAACACGGATTCTGGAGTACCCTGCCCTTTGACCCCTCAAGCTCATCAGACTCATCCACACAAAAAAAACCTTGCTCAGCGCTAAAACTGCCTGGCAGATTCATCCACAAACCAACTCCCATTCCATTTGCTAAAACTGCCACTCGCCAGCTTTGTTAAAACTACCAACTGTCATTTTGTCAATAGGTACAACCCATTTCTGAGGTCAGATCGATCGCAGAACAAAGTTTTGAGTGACAGCATTACCCCTGGAGGGGTTTCGGGAGCTGTTCTTTTTTGCATCCCCTTCCCATTAATGACAAACAAGTTCCCCTTGATGGATATACCTGCAATTAATATTGAAAGGACAGTTAATGATTTCAAGGCACTGCTATACAGGCCTCATATTTCAAGTTTAAAACTCTCCTTTCAGAGTAGGATTCGTTTTCAAAGCCTAGAAATGAATGCTAATATATTAGGCAAAACGAGTTTTTTAATGCCTCAAAAAAAAATAAAGCAAAGAAAATTAATATTAAGGACTCCATTCAGCTGAGGTAACCCCATTACCCTTGAAACACTCCCGATGAGGCTTTGTACAAGAGGCCTGTCTTGTCATTCCTCGTTTTGTAGGATGAGATCTACAGATCATTGCTTCAAGTGTACAGTATTTATATCATTCTGAAGAGCACATCAATTAGCAAGCAGGCCTTACGCATGTGTGTGGTTTGTGTTCTCTCTCTTTTTTCATAAGTGATAGTTCATGAAGAAACATGGCTCCGCCTTCTTGTAGACAGACATGTGCAGGCAACTATTCGTGTATTTCTTCTAAAGAAAAAATTAGAAATTTACAAAGCAAAAAACAATGCATGTAATATCTGAATCATAAAATCAGTGTCGGCCCCTGAATCTGGGGAAATTGCTTTTCAAATATAGTTACATTGTTCCCCAGGCAGAAAAAAATAATAATTTCTGGCCCAAAAAGCCTGACAAATTGTTAGCAGTGACCCAATGAAACATCAATTCCAAGCTAAATGAACAAGAACCAGCAGAGAAGGAACACTGGTATTGCAAAAAGACATTGACAGTATGCAAGCAAAGAGCTGTGTTCTGTTTTCACCAAGAAAAAAATAGAAAGAAACCAAATAGATATTTGGGTAATAAAAATGACAAAAGTAGGCATTGAAAATAACAATGACAGATCATTGCCAATCGCTTAACTGCCTGGTCCAGCTAAGAGAATATGGAGCAGATGAAAAAAGCCCCATCCCCAGGCTTCCTGAGGGGCTTGGAGGAAATGCTCCAATAACTCCTCCAGACCACCAGGGGCACTGTGAGGATGGGTGAGAAGCTTCTCCTTGACCATACAGCAACTGGCTAAGAGGCCATGGCTTGCTTGCATTCGGTCCTACTATCACTTCCCATTGTTTATATTGCCTAAGATGGACACCTGTGGGGAATGGGGCCTCCAGCTGCAGCAGTGGGGGCTGAGAAAGCAGAGCCTAGAACTCTGAGGCACAGGGATAGACCAATGCACTAAATTTGCCCCTCACATGTTTCTATAAAAACATAATGTTTCCCCTTCCCGACTTTAGCTAGCTAGCTGTGGCAGGCCCATGGAAACTAAAGGACTACCCCCAGAGAACCCAAAACCAATGATTCTATCAGAGCTGTGGCACCCGGTAGCTTAGTGACTCTTTATTACAATGTTGATCGATCCTAATTGCAAGTCCCACAACACAAAGCAACCACTGTTAGCAACAACCTCTCATTTGTGCAGAGCCCTCTGGTTCTCCCAGAGTTATGCTTACAATAAATTGCCTCATCTCACCCACCTCGGCCAGATGTATGAGTCCAACATGAGACTCCCAAGCTCCATTATCACCAATTAAAAAAACAGGTTAAGAGAGAATGTAAACCAAGATAGATTATATAATCGGGCTCTAACGTGATCTAGTGATTAGAGAATGAATCTGGGTTAATTTTCTTTTTGTTTTTATTAGCGCCTAAAGAGCCGCTGGGAAACTTCTGCGTGTGTCCTTGGCTGTCTCCTCCTGCTTCTTCCTGGCCTCAGACCTCGCCAGGGTCCTGGGGGAAGCCAGGAGAGAGGCTGGTGTTGGGCTAAAGCTGGGGAAAGGCTTTAGACAGGCTGATTCGGTGGGTAATGGGTGGGGAGTCCCAAGGGCAGCTAAACGGCTGAGGTACTCAGTTTTGAACCCCTATATCCTGCCTCCAACCAACTGCTCCCTGCCCCCTGTGGAATCTCCGGGAGGAATTTATGCATAGAAGGCAAAATGAAGTTTCTAAATTGCTAACTGGGGATTCTCATCCTCTCCCCAGGAGCTGCTCAGGTTATTCAGCAGACTGGGGTGGGGAGGAGGTTGCGGGGGGGGGGGGGGGGGGGGGTTTGCTCTGGCTAAGGCAGCAGAGTCAGCCAAAAGTTTCTCCTGAAAAACAAACCCAACAGCATGACCCAATCAGGCCTCCTGAAGGTGGGGGCAGCAGCCATGTGGTGAAAGGCAGACGGGGGCAGGGAGAAAGAGAGTTAAGACTGTGGGTGAGAGCTATTTCAAGAGCAGCTCTCTTGTGGTAGTCAGAGCGGGAGGTACAAACTCAGGGGCCACAGTGGAGAGCAGGTGCAAGAGAGGAACAGACCCAGGAGAGCAGGTTTGGTGCCAGGACCAGCCTCGGGGCAGGAGGAGATGGAGGTCAGAGGTGGAGTGGGTTGGTTGTGGGTAGATAATGGGTCAGAGCGGCTGATCTTGATCAGTCAGCACTCCCTGACAGAGGCGTTGGACTGGGCTCCAGGCCCCTTAATGAATACATTGATGCATGAACTTCTGAGGAGAGGCACTGAGAACCAGAGGCAGGGGGAATGTTGGGGGCAGTGGCAAACAGAAGCCAGAGTACATGAAGTGAAGGCCTGGGTGCTCTCTCTTGGAGGAATTCACAAGGTGCAGACCCTGAGTGGCCAGGCCCTGCTCGGAGACCAGCCTGAGGATTCCTAGCCAGTGCCACCACCAGCCTGTTCTTTTATATGAGTCAGAGAATGTGCCCACTGGGCAGACACAGCCCCAAGGGCAGCAGGTTGGTATCTCAGTGCACAAAGGATTTCAGCCCCCATTTGCTCCCTCCGCTGACAACCTGCTCGAGTGAAATAGCAGCCATGGTGTAAGGTAAATGGGAGCATGGCCCCTTCCCATGCTCCCCCTCCCCCTCCACCCTGTGGGAATGTTAGGGAAGGCCATCTGTAAGCGGACTGTGAGGCCTTGGGAATCTGGCCAGCAACTCAGTCTAAGAAAGGCCAAAAGAGACTGCTTCTAGATAGAAGCCTGGATTGTAAGTATCTAGTGTCTTTTGGCTTTTGTGTGTGTGTAGGGGGGAGGGGGGGCGTCATATATATATATTTTTTATTATTATTTATTTTTTACTAGAGGCCCAGTGCATGAAATTCATGCACAGATAGAGTCCCTAGCGGCTGCTGACTGAGGGCTGGGGCCTTCCTTCATTCTGCGCCACCCCCTGGTGGTCAGCGCACATCATAGCAAGCCATCAAACACCCAGTCGGTTGAATTCCCAAGGGGACACTTTGCAAATTAGGCTTTTATATATAGATAGATTGATTTTAGAGAGAAAGGGAGAGGGAGAGAGAGATAAAAATATCAATGATGAGAGAAAATCATTGATTAGCTGCCTCCTGCACACCCTACATGGGGATCAAGCCTGCAACCCAGGCATGTGCCCCGACTGGGAATTGAACCGTGACCTCCTGGTTCATATAGGTCAACACTCAACCACTGAGCCACATCAGCCGGGCAGTAGCTAGTGTTTTGGTCTCATACAGCTTTGCACATGTGCCCCGTTCCCGCCCCACCCCCCCACCCCCCCACCCCGCATGCCCTGCTTTTCTCTGTTTTCTGTACTCTATAAAACCTTGTGCTGGGAAAGTCTGGGTGGCGGCAAAACAATAGCACAGGCCGCTGCCCGGTGCAGCCTGTCCGCAGGCTGGATGGGGCGCAGCAGGACAACTTCACAGGTGGCAGCCAGTGCAGTGGTAAATTTCACTGGTCAGCTGCCACCGGTGCGCATGTAAGTCCTAATAAACCCATGTCTTTCACAGCCAGTTCTCCGGATTATTTCTTAGGAATCCGCAAACAATACACTGAGGTTTTTGTGGACCTCAGCACTTCGCATAACACATGGACTGCAAGCAAAGGGCAGAGGCCCACCCACATGATGCTGAGACCTAACAATGTATTCACATTTTGCCTTGTCTAAAGCTTTCCCCATCTCCTGCGGAGGGAGAAAGCAGGGATCGCTGGGCCATTTCATTAGTAAAGGGACAGAGCTGGAACCAGCCTCGTAGGGTGTATCTAACAGGTCGGCTCTTCCCTCCCACAATCCTGCCACCCTTCTCAGCCTGTTGCTGGGTAGAGGTATCCAAAGGAAAAGCATCACAGCATCCCTAAGTCACCCTGAGCCTTAGAAACTACTTCAGCGGGGTTTAGGGCAGAAATACTTAAGCCGGGTATTATAACAGCTCAAGAAACATGATGAAAATCTCTTAACAGCACTTCTTTAATTCACCTCCTTCTTAAGTTAAATGTGTTCTACAGAGAGAAATGGGTCACAAAATCCTCTTCTCTCTGGGGATTCCCAATCCAGACCTGTAGGGCTTCCCTCCACCCTGGGGCAAGCCGACTAAAGGTGATGAGAGGTGTGTGTGTTGGGGCAGGGAGGGGTATAGAGTCATATTTTGAACCATACAGCAAGCTGAAGCCAGGTGAGTTTTTCACAAGGCAGAGCCAGGGGGGGACAGTACTGAGAAGACACAGGACCCAGAGGGACCCCAAGAAATCCTCTTTGCTAATAGGCACCTGACCTACTAATTATCTAAAAAATCCAGGGCAGGTGCTTAATTATTATCAATTAATTACTCACATAAGCCCCAAGCGCTGGGGAATTTAAAGCAAATGTTGGTGGAAGTTGCTTTTCTGAAGCATCATCGCTCACTTTTCTTTGCCCATTTCTCAGTTCCTGTCTCTGAAAATGTCTGCCATTTCATGAGGTGAAAGGAGAGTTTCTGACTTCATCCAGCTTTCCCTCCCTCCCCCCACAGCCCAGGCCTCCCTTCCACGAGGAGCCCCACAAAGGACAAGGGGGCTTCAGCACCAGCAGGCGAGGGCGGCTGGCCTTCTGGATCACAGGCTCTGGGTCTTAGCCCATCAGGCGGGAAAATGTGTCTCTAGAAGGGGAGCAGGAACCCCACCTGCAGAGGGCTCGGAGGAGCCTGACCACCTCCTTGTCCCAGGCTGCCGTCATGCCAATCAGCTTTTACTATGAAATATTCTTCTATGAAAACATCCCCAAGGCGTTGGGCCCAGGACAGCGCACAGCGAGCCTCTATAACGGTAGCCTTGCTATTATCCTTGTCTCTGGGGCCTCACCCTCCACAGCCACAAGGCCGGGGCAGGAGGCACATCTTCCCTCTGCTTGCACGCATGACCATGAATCGATCTATCTCGGTCAAGGTCAGAAGACCACAGCCCCAAAAACTCATCCATAGCCCTCTCCCTGCCCACAGAGCAGCAGATCCCCAACCAACCACTCCTCACTTTTACCTTACACAACAGTTTGGATGTCTTCGCCCTCTCTGCTCCCCGCCCCCAACTTCCCACTTACCAAGGCCTTTCCCATCCTTTACCTCCCTACATGCACCCCACCTCTACATGAAGCTTCTGCTGACCCAGCCCTTGGGGATCTCCTGCCCTCTGAGCTCCTACCTGCCACTCATGCCTGTCCCAGGGGCTCTCATCCAAAAGCTCTGTCTTCTCAGACTACACAGAGGTGGGGAACGTCCGGCCCTCGGGCCATACGAGGCCCCAAAAATCATTTGGTCTGGCCCTGCCAAGACATTAGGGGTGGGTTAATTAAATGTTTGACCAAATACAGCAGGCTACTCTTTAAGTTGATGATTTTGTATGGCCCACGAATGATGTTATAAATATCCAAATGGCCCTTGGCAGAAAAAAAGGTTCCCCACCCCAGGACTACAAGAAGGCCCCAGGAAGCAGGAATAACCAAGACGTCTGTGAGCCCTTCAAGCTAAGAACAAGGCACACGGGAAGAATTCCATCTCACAGAAGGCAGTCCATGTTCATCAAAGTCAATACATAGTGTATTTCAGAACCATTTGTCATTCTCGTGGCCTAGTTATCAACATCCCGCCTTGCAAATATATTCCACTGGGAGTAAGAAGTGTTTCTTTGTGTTATCTAAGGAAATTGTGAAATACTCGTGCTCAATGGAACAGTTGTCAAATCTGGCTTTGGAGTGCCCTGTTTCATAGAAATTAAATGTTTTCTTCATCTAGCCATATTGAGCGGGCGAGATTGCCATGACTGGTCATTAGAGAGACAGATGCTTCCCCGTGCCATGGGGCGGCTGCAGCGAAGGCGCAAACTCCCGCGGCAGATGGAGGGGGAGGGGGCGAGGGTAATCATAAGCAAACTGGAATTATTGACTGTCTGAGGGGTGTCGGGCCAAGCAGACTGTGCCTCGAATAAAGAGTCCTTCCACAGAATGCTTCTGGAGCACACCACAGCCATTCCGCCCTTCTCCGCCCAAAGCTATCTGCCAGAGGAGCACAGACCAACTGTTTCCCTGAAAGCTTAGGAGGCGTGGGTGGCTTTTAGAATCTTTATCTCACAAAGTCTGATAGTCTCCGTTGCTAATGGAGTCAAACAAAGGAAGACTCACTGGTGGGTCAGCGATGTCAGACTCGCTCTGCCTCTTGGCTGCTAATGGAGGCCGGGCCCAGGAGGCAGAGGCAGCCTGAACACTGGTGCTGGGTCCTTGGACAAGCCCCGCCCTCCCAGGCACACTGCTCAGAGAGTTGGCCACCTGAGATGCTAAGCCAAGGAGAAGTCACGTGGTCCCCAGAGAGGAGGTCTGGCACAGAGGCCCTGTTTGGCTTGCCTTTTCCCAACCTGCTAAAAATACTCTATCAGAACAGGGTCCTCCGCTGTGGGGCCTCCTTTTGGGTGGAATTTCAGAAACAGAAGGAGTACCTCCAGCTTCAAAGAGCAGTCAGCGCCTTATGGCTAACCCAGCATCAAGGTGGCCCCAGCCAGACTCCTGGGAACAGAAGAAGAACAGCAAAGGCAAGGACCCTCCACTGAGCCTACAAGTTTTCCCAGTAACCACCAGTTCGTCCCCCTCCCATAACACTTTCTTTCCTGGCCTCAGGGGAAACTACCCGAGATGCAGAGTACTGAAGGTCCTCTTCCCTTGCACATGTACCTGACCACTTGTCACTGCTCAGGGTCGCGGGGGGACAGTCGGGTTTAGGGCTCAGTGCTGCCAGCACAGATGCCCCAGAACTACACATGGAGAAAGGCCACCCAGCCTGTTACCAGCCCGTCAGCTATCTCTCCGTCTAATTAGGTCAAGTGTGTTGTTATTTTCTCATGCTCTGAGCCCCACTCTTTCCTTTCTTTGTGTGAATGTGGACTTTCAAGAGAGAAAGGAAAGCCCAGGCCCTCTCTCTCATTCTCATGCCATTAGGATGGCTGTTATGAAAGAGCCCCTTTAAAGGAAAACCGCACCACAATGAGGCAGCATTCCTTACATAATCAGAAAAGGTAAATGTTATAGCAACACAAAGAAATGACTTCTTCCCGTCATTTCAGGGCCTGAAGTACCTCAGTGCATTATTCACAATGGAAGCTGAAAAGGTAATGGATGTGCGTTCCAGGCCAAACAAAAGAGGCAGCCTTCTCTGCTCCCTGCTCAGCATCCCACAGACAGAGGACAGGGGTCTGGAGGTCCCACTCAGCTCCTTCTGACGGGGAAATTAGACCCTGTAAGAGACACAAGGCCCCGCCCGGGATGGGCATATGGCAACTGCCAGACATGGTCACTTCTAATCAGTGATGTAACGGTCCCCATCCCTGGGGCATTTTCTCCCAGTTTTCTTGAAACAAGGGAAATCCAAGCATCCCCAAGCACACTGCCTGGCTTCTCCATCAAACTGGCCACCCATTGAGCTGGAGAAGAGTCGAAGACACTTTCACAGCTGAGCTAACTGAGTGGCGATCACCGCCAGAGGTCGGCACAGGGGGACTGGAAACCTGGGTTCTAGCCAACTGTGCTGCCCAACAACTACTCGACCCTGGGCTATTCCTTCTCTCCCCTGAGCCTTTGTTTCCACATTTGGGGGAGGGGGAGTGTGTGTGTGTGTGTGTGTGTGTGTGTGTGTGTGTGTGTTGACAGGGAGGGTATGGACCAGATATTCTATGACAATAATTAACAACTCTGCCCCCCATATAGCATCTGGCAGTGAGTGGTTTATCTGCTGAGTACACAAATATAGTGAAATACATACAGTGGTTTAAACTGTGGACTTTAGATTTAGACAAGTGTAGGTTCAAATCCCAGTTATGCCCCTTAAGTTCTCTAAGCTGCTATTTCCACCCCGTAAAATGGCCTAAGAAAGGAGAATTCAGTGAGGGGATGTCTGTAAAAGGTTAGCACCGTGACTGCACAGAGGGAGCGTTCTGTGGAGGATGATGGAACGGAGACAGGAAGTCCCACCACTGACACTGTCCTTGAGGATATCCTGCCCTCACCATGTGCTCCAGCGGAGGAGGCGATGTATACCCCGCACACAGAGTAATCAGAAACAGACAGGAGAATTAGACTTCAATTCAGTCACCTGGACATGAGGGCAAACTGGAACCATCTCACAGAGTCTTCTCGTAAATTTGTAACAAATTAGTGAAGAAATAAATATAAACTATCAATCTTTGATCCTGGTCATAATGAATTTTATTAGAAGAAATAATCTCCTCAAAATAGTACTGATAATGATTAAAATTTCACACTGTACAATTTGTTAGAGATTATACATATAATTGTCTTGATAAAATTTAGATCTGCAAATATTTGTCCAGGAAAATTGGATTTGATAGAAACGACGACCACGAAAAAAAAATTCACAGTGTCAGATGTTATAATGGATATAATTTGATAGATGTATTAAATTCTTCCTGTACAATTCATACAAAACAGAATTAAATTATTTGAAAATAAGTTTAACAACATTAAAATAAAAGTAAAAAAGTGTCAGAAATAAGCTTACTAGACTTGATAGTAAACTGATCTAGGCACTAAACTGACTTAATGGACTCAATCCAAACATTCATTACATCTGCCTTCATAAACAGGGAGGAGGTCCTTGGACTGTCATCAAAACATCCCTGCCAGCAGCTAGGTCTGGGGACAAAATAGCCCGTGCCACTAGAGGGCAGTGTCCTGAACCCAGTGGAACTCAGGCACCTGGGTAGACAAAGCCTGGTTGATTTTGCTCTAACACCAGAGCCTACCGTTTAAGACAGCCATGCCTGGGCACCTTCCGCCCACCCTCCAGTTAATGTAGGTGACATCTCCAGCCTGGCTCCTTCATTCACACCACCTCCCTTCCTGTGAAGTATTCCCATGCCCCAATTCCTACCTTTCCTTCAAGAAAAATGAGGGAAGGACCTAAACAAATAAAACAACCACACTTACTACAGGGTATAGAAGAAGACTTAAACCCAACTCATGGTCAAGAAGAAGCAACACTGTTCTACACAAGTAAAAGTAAAGATGTTACTTCTCCCCCAAATAATTATAAATTCAATGCAGAGTCAATGAAAATCCCATGGGCTATTTACAACATATAACCTACAAATAATTAATATTCTTATCATACAAAAATCCCTTACAGGTCAATAAGGAAAAGACAAATACTCTGTATTAGTTTCCTATTGCTACATAACAAATCACCCCAAACTCAGCTGCTTGACATGAGAATAAACATTATTTCACCTCGTTCTAAGGGTCAAAAATGTGGGAGCATCTTAACTGGGTGGCTACGTCCTGAGGAGGCACCAGAGAGGTTGGGCCAAGATACCAGAATGGCTAGCCTTGGCCAAGTGTCCCTTCACTGGTGAAAGGAAGCTATAGAATGACTATATGTCAAGGGGCTACTGGGCCATTCTAGGGCTTCCGTCCTCCCAGTCTCCCCTGAACTCTGGTTCCTGGAAAGGGGCAGAGCCTCCACTTTCCAGGAATCACTGAGTGGCACTGACTTCCTCATTGCCTCTGCTGTCTGGTGCATTGTGGCTCTTTGCTGCCTCCACACCACCATGCAGGGACAGGAGACATAGGCTGCAGCCCCATCTGTGAAAATGCATCAAGTTAGGACTGTCACCCGCCCTCGGGTGCCCAGACAAAGCAATCTCCATGTAAGGGTGATGGATAGAAGCTCTCTGCCTCTTGCTTCCCCCATGCACTTTTCCTTTTTCCTAAAATCCCATCTTACACCAGAGGCTTGGACTTTTAGAAAATAAAAGCCAAGAAATCATTCGAGCAACTTCCACTTGCAGCCTGGCCATGCAGCTCCACTAAGTCAACGAAGCCTCAAGCCTGCTACCTGTTTGACTAGGAAGAAGGTGAGGGGAGGGGAGTCAGGAAAAAATGAATAGCTCAAAATATAACTCAGCCCACAGGCAATATTTGTTCAGCCATGATGGCTTGATGTGTTAGCAAACCAGAGCCACAAGGAGAGGTATTTCATCCACTGACCTCCAGATCCAAGTCACCCCATTAAACAGTGGACAGCATGGCTGGCTCCAGGCAGAGGGTGTGGAGGAGTGATCTTCAGGCTCAGCATGGTGGGAACTCCACGCACACTGGCTTCGGCCTGTTAGAGCTGAGCCATAATTGATCACCGCAGCAAATCAATGGGAGTGAGGTCCCTTCCAAACTTCTGTACAAACTGGCTTCCTAATGAAATATGAGCTTGTGAAGTTTCTCATTTTGCCCTATTCTGACATTTCTTGCAATGTGATTAAAATATAATAAGATCAAATAGAAAATACTATTTGCTCAATCACCTCCAAACCTGACACAGTCAATAGTCCAATTCCATCTAGGAAGAAAAGTCATTTCCAAGACTCCATAAAGAAGCCTGCATTTAAATTTCATGTTCTCTGCTGTTACTGTGAAAAATTACATGTTTTAAATATAGGACAAATACAGGGCAGGCCAATTCTTGTTATAATAAATTTTATTCTAACATTCTCGGTAAATAAAATCACCAGGACCCAGCCAATGAATGGCTGCTTCAAGGTTCATTCAATAATACATAATTCCAGTCCAAATAATAATTTGCTCAATTTCTTTGAAGTCTAATTCAAGCCCCATTTCCCCTGAGAAAGCCCAGATTCCGAAAATCATTTCCTTCTTACAGACTTCAGAGAACATATGCAGCCTTCAAGTGCACCCTGGAAGTTAGGCGTGGGGGCCTCCTCTTCCCGCCTGACAGAGCAGCTCCTCAAGGTCAAGGGGTGCTCTTCTCCTTTAACATCATCCTGCATGCCTAGATTACTGGGTGCCCGGTCCCGTGTCAGGCACCTGCAGGCACCTGACATCTATTTCCTGATTAAAAGAGCCTGGAGTGATGACACGTACCCCATGGCGGGCTTCCTGGCCAACATCTCCTGTGCTGCCGGTCCACGTCATACCAGACCAGTGAAGACGTTATATTATCCTCTGAGACCTCCATACACACCATCTTTTACTCATTGTCAGCTGCACCTATTAAGTTTCTTGCTGACAGAGACAGTGAAGGGAGCTTTTGTGGAAACGTCTGAGGGTTTCCCAAATGAAAGCCTGTTTGGCTGCCCCTGACATACAGGCTTAGAAATTGTGCAATTTTAAGTGGCGGGTGGGCTCTAAGACTTGCAGATAATTGACTCCAGGAGCTAAGAACACAACTGAGAAGAGCTCATTTTTTCTCAACTTATTAGTAGTTTCCAAGCCACAGACCATTTGAAGAACAAACCTAAATTTTCAGATTGGATTCTTCTAGATCTAGACCATCTCCAACTCCCAACAAAGTACAGACTAGACTTATGTGCCCCAAAAATGCAAAGAGGGTCTTTCCATGCTTTTAAAGGGATCTGTGATGACTGGACTGAAGAAATACCCAGCACAAGGTAGCTTCTAGCATTCCAACCTCCAACACAAAGCTTAGGTATCCAGTGAAACCTTCACTACAAATTTCCATTTTTATCTACTTTTGTCTCTAGCCCCAGGACACAAAACTATAAAGTTGAATTACTGACTTCTAGGATTGAGAGGATTGTGAGAAACCAATATGTCCTCCGTGTCAGAAAGTACTCAACACACAAACCAAAATAGCCAACTCAAATTGGCTTGAAAATAAAGGAAATTCATCGTCTCATAGCTCCAGAAAGTGAAGCTTTATTTTTTTGTGATCCTCTCTGTTCTGTTGCCCTCCATGTGTTCATTTTGGCTTCAGATCAGTTATCCTCATGGTCACAAAATAGCTGTCAGAACGCCACGCTTCACTTTTCACATCCAGAGGGAGAGGACCATTTCTCAGACCACTAAAGCTTTGTTCTAATTGGACCATTTCTCCAACTACTCCTCCAGCAAGGAGAGAGTGGGGTTTCCCTAACTGACTTGGACCAATCAGAGCCACTCAAATCATGAGGCTGCTAGTTCCTGGGAGAGTATGGGGCAAGGCAATCACAATGTCCATTTCCTCCTGCTCCTCACCCATTCCTGAAAGTTCTGCTCTCTCCCTTGAAAATGGCCTCAGGGTCCAGGAGCACTGTTTTCACTGCCATTCGACCTAAAGCAATCCCCAGGAGTCCTAGAATGCTGAGAATCCTCATCTCCCATCCGGGATTGAGTCGGGAACTCCCAGCTACTCTGTCCATCTATTCTTTATTAACTCTGGGATGGGTCACTGGCCATGTGTGCCTGCTGTGCTGTCGAGAGTGGGCTAAGCACAGCATCTTAGAATTAATTAAGTGGCTCTAGTAGCTGACATTGTCTAAAGAAGAGGGCCAGGTCATCAGCTTAGGGCACAAGTGGAGCACCAGCTCCTCCTTCTTGCTTTCTTGACCAATGACTCTCCTTACACGTTCACCTGAGTAAGCGATGAGTCTCTTGTGACAGGACCACACCCTCGGAGCCTCCTGCAGGCAGTCCTGGGCTACTGTCAACTCTGACTCCCAGGCAGCCCTTGCTCACCAGGAGCATCTGCCTGACCAGCTGACCACAGGGTCTGGCCACACAGACCAGACCCCAGACAGGAGGACCCTGACAGCTCATTCAGCTGGGTTCCTGTCTCCCCACGTGCCTTCTGCCTTCTGTATTTTATTGTTTATAAAACCCATTTACAATTCCTCAGCATCTGCCCCAACTAACCTGGGAAGAACAAGATCAGACACTGTTAACTCTTCTACATAGAGACTGAAATCCAGGAGGGAAAGCAGGAGATCCAAGGGGTGCCAAGAGCCAGAGTCAGGCCCCGAGACCAGGCCCTCTGACCCTTGATCCAGTGCCTCTTCACCAGCGGGCAACCTTCCTCAGCGCCTGAGGCAGCCCCCGGCAGTGCATTGGTAACAGAAGAACATGGTAGCAGCCTGGCTCATGCTCTGCTCCTCAGCCAGGGCCCACGGCAGCCCAGAGCAGCTGCTCCCCACTACAGGGGCCTCAGAAGTGCTCTTTGCCTGCCGGCAACCAG
The DNA here is from genome assembly GCF_951640355.1 of Cnephaeus nilssonii. NCBI lineage: Eukaryota > Metazoa > Chordata > Mammalia > Chiroptera > Vespertilionidae > Cnephaeus > Cnephaeus nilssonii. Next base: position 75,335,947 of record NC_137076.1, read on the forward strand.
GGCTGGCCAGAGCCCAAACCCTCCCCAGGCTCAGAGGTAACTGCTCCGAGAGAGACAGCCTCAGAAAATCCAATTTGTCTTTCCTCTTACAGTCTTTGTTCTGGTTATTGCTTTGAGATTTCTTTTGCAGTGACCCGGGTCTTTGGTTCACACTTTGGGTCCTTGGTGAAAACTGCCTTTTCCTCCCTCTTCTGTGCCCAGCTCCCAGCCCAGCCTTTCTGGAAAACCAAAGTAGCCTCTTTCCTCTGAGAGGCTGCATGGCAGAGTGCCTCAGGATCAGAGCAGTCCGGGGTCAAGACCTGGTGCTATCATTTTATTCATTCACTTATTGAATCATTCAACTCACAAATACACATTGAGCAACAACTATGCACTAGTTTCTACTCCAGGACTTGGGACCCAGCAGAGAACAAGCCAAAGGATCGACCTTCAAGAACCATCTCATCTCCTGAGAACACACCACAGGTGGGCCTTTGGGAGGATCCCAAATATTTTGCAAATCTCCAAAAGAACGCACACAAGCAATGGCAGGCAAATCTGGATGCCTTCTCACAGGGCCGGTGGGTCCCTCACGGCCACAGGTGGACCCCAGGGGTCTGAGAACACCAGGTCAGGAACCTGGAGCAAAGAGGAAGCTGATACAAGGCCCTGTTCAGTGAGTAGAGCTGGCTGAGGGATTTGTTCAAATACCACCATGATCTGTAGAAGTCTTTCAGTGGATCATAATCACGTTCGACCCAAATCCTCAGATCTTGACTTTCCTGCATTCCAAAGACAGATTCTTACAAGTGAGCTTAAGATAAAAGACTAGGAGACACCTGCATTCTGGAATGTGAACTCACTGCCCTGTGGGACTTGGGGTAGAGCATCCACATCAGACTTGCAAATGATTTTTTCCTCACCTATGTGGGGTAACAATCTGCTCCAGGTGAGCATGAATTTGCCGCGCGCTTCTGCGCTCCCTGTGTTCCCCAAGTTAAACCTCAATCAAAACCTTGCAAATAAAACTACTGAAAATGCACTAAGGGAGCTTGCTACTTTATAAAAGCTGGCAACAAATTCTTTTGCAAACCAAGAGAAATTTTGGAATGTGCAAATTATTTCCCCTCTTTGTTAGAGTGGATTTCTATAAAACGGGTAACTATAAGTGAAAGATGCCAGTGGGGGCAGGGAGGTCTAAGGCATAAGCTTTCTATTTATTGTGTATCTGTGTCTCTAAGAAAGATTTTTTAATAGAAAATGTTATTTTTTATTATCTCCTGCAAGGCCAAATTAACCAATGCATGACTAAATCCTTTGAGGTGAAGAGGACAAGGACACCAAGGGACCTAATTCATCATGAAGGCTTCTGCCACGGTGGATAGTGCAGGACAGGGATAGGACACTCAGGAAACTCTGAGTCCAAAACAGCAATGGGTGCAAAGAACATTAAAACACTAATTCCAAAAGACACATGCACCCTTATGTGCATTGCAGCATTATTTACAACTAGAAGCCCGGTTCTTGCACCCGTGGGGTCCCTCAGCCTGGCCTGCGGGGATCAGGCCAAAACTGGCTCTCCAAAATCCCCTGAGGGGTCCCGGATTGTGAGAGTGCACAGACCAGGCTGAGGGACCCCACCGGTGCATGATCGGGGCTGGGGAGGAACTGCAGGAGGGCTCCAGGGCATGTCCAGCCCGTCTCCCCCAGTCCCGATAGGCAGGACCCCAGCAGCAAGCTAAGCTGCTGGTCAGAGCGTCTGCCCCCTGGTGGTCAGTGTGCATCATAGCAACCAGTGGAACAGTAGAATGAATGGTCAGACACTTAGCATATTAGGCTTTTATTATATAGGATAGCCAAGATATGGAAGCAACCTAGGTGTCCATCAATAAACAAATGGCTAAAGTTATGACATATCTGTGTATATACACACAACACATACACACAATGGAATACTACTCAGCCATAAAAAAAAGGATGAAATCTTACCATTTGAGACAACATGGATGGACCTGGAGGGCATTATGCTAAGTGAAATAAGTCAGACTGAGAAAGACAAATACTGTATGGTTTCACTTACATGTGGAATCTAAAGAAACAAAATGAGTGAACAAAACAAAAACAGACTCATAGAAACAGAGATTGAACTGATGACGGATGCCAGAGAAGAGGGGCTGAGGGATGGGTGAAAAGGTGAAGGGGAATATAGTCAATAATATTGTGATAAGTTTCCATGGTGACTTAGTGTGGTGATCACAATGTAAGGTATGTAAATACCAAGTCACTGTATTGTATACCTGAAACTAATATAATACTGTGTACCAACTGTTGCTGGTGGGAGTGGGGTATCCCTTTCCCCACTGAGTGCTCGGGGTGGGATCCTTACAATGTCTCGAGAAAAAGAATTTTCTGAGACTTGCACTGGAGGATAAGTGATTTTTATTTGTGTGGAATTACATCCCTGGGTTTCCAAAGTCCCATTTCCCTTAATCCAGTCCTGGAAGAAGTGCAGCTGGGGAGTCAGTAGAGCTAAAAGCAAAGCCAGTGTCCAGAGTTTCTGTTCCATGTTGAAACTGGGTCTGGTTTAGCATCAGGCTAGCTGTAATCCACTAGTCCATTGTGTGGGGCCCTCATGGATGACTGTGGGCTATGCGAGCTGATGCAAGAGAGCAGGAGCGTGAGAGCCCCCACAAGCAAGGGGTCAACCAAGAGGAACCGAAAGAGACCAAGAGGAACCAAGAGAGCATGAACCAAGAGAGTGAACTTCTTGGTTTAAGGCATTAAATATTCCCAATGTTCCCGTGCTTGCAGTGGCCACGCCCACTCTGGCCAATGACCTGCTCCCAGGTATGACTGACAGGCAAGTACCTTTCCTATATCACCCAGACTTCACTGGGCATGTGTCTATTCTCCACCCTGTCCAGTCCCTTCCCCCAGCAATCTGTGGGGAATAGACCAGGGGCTCCCTGGGGAGTGTTAAACTGCAGCTTCCTGGCCAGGCTGCCCAAGTGACACACCTATAACATCTGGCCTTCCCTTTGCTCCTTTCCAGTTCTTAATAACTAGGTTAATTACAACAACTTCACAACTACACTTAAATAATGTTACTTAATTAATTTTTTAAAATACCCGGCTCTGGGTTGCAGCCAGCAATCAGACACCTCGTCAGCCACTGACTGGCTGCGACCTCAGGCTGATGTGGGGCGTGGGCCATGCAGAGCCCTGAAAACCAGCAGTGGGAGAGACTGACTGGAGGTATGGGAGACAGAGAAGCCATCCGTGGTTCTTGGGAAGGTCCCCCACAGGAAGGAAGGGGGATGAGTTGGCTGAAGCCTGAGGCCAAGCACAGTGGAGGAGGGAGGGAAGCAATGATAACCAGAGAAGGGCAGGTAGCAAACGTGGCGGGAGGAGGGGAAGGACTGGGGCCTGTTAGGAGGTTAATATGGAGTCAGTTTCCAAAGTAAAAGCAGAAATAAGATTATGCCATTACCCAGAAAATTCAATCAGGAGGGGCAGCCATTTAGGAAGGAAGAGACAGCTGACCTCTGGCTGAAATTAAAATTGCAATCGAGTTGAGAGAGCCACGTCGTTAGAGAGCAGCCATGCAGAGAGGAAGCAAGGATGGTGCAGAGAGGACAACCCTCCCCGGGTCCCCAGCCCAGGTCTACGGTCGGCACTGTGGTCAACTCATCCCACCTTCTCAGGAATATTCTGTGTGTACTGAGAGGGGACCTGAGGGATGTGAGCAGGGCCTCACAGCATCCACCGCAGGTGGGTCCTGACTGTGAAGCCTTGAGTGTGTCCATAGTGGGCTCTGTTGGTCTATAGAAAATGGGAGCAAACGAGGCTTCTAAGCCTGGAGGCAGTAGGGCTACAATTTAGAATATGATTCAAGACACAAATAAGCTAAGAGGCCCATGCAAGAATTTTGTAACCTCCCAGAAGGGTGATAATGGGGCCAGAACCAGGCCATCATATTGGGATTGGAGAGATGGGGAGACACACGCACACATACATCCAGTGACGATCTGGAGGCCAACAATGGTGACGCCAAGGTTCTAGCAGACGGGCAGCTGGAGAAGCCGCACAGAGGAGTATAGTGGGCAGGTACAGGAGGGGAGGGGGCTCTGGGTTTCAGAGACATCTTCATGGCAACTGGAAATTATTCTGGAGCTCAAGAGAGAATGCAGGACTGAAAACTGATTGGAAAATCATTGGCACAAAAGTCAAGGTTATTCAGGGAGGGGATTTAGAGAGAAGAGACAAAGGCTAACATCAGCTTTGAAAAATATTTGTATCTGATGGAGGAGGAGGAGGAATATGAGTCAGAGAAGCAGGAGAAACATGTTGGGAACCTAATTCAGAAACACACGTAGAGGAGTTTCAACAGCTAAATCTTGCTGGCGTGAGGTGATCCTCCACATGGGGTTCGAGTCCCAGCCTGCACCCACCTCTCCACAGGCAACAAGTTGGGCTCTGACTCTGCTCTAGCCAAGACCACAAATGTTGTCAACCTCAGCATGCTACACCTCAAGTGCATAGCATTCTGGATGGTCTGTGAACACGGCCCCCCACCGCCAGTGTTCTCAGAACTCAGTGTGGCTGTGCAGCAGGCATTTTTGTGGAGGAGATGAGCCAACACTTTCAATGATTCCCAAAGGGTCCTGTAAACCCACAAAGGAAAGAAGCCCAGCTCCGAGTAACCAGTGAGTCATCAGCCCCTCAGAGCTAGAGTTCAGCCTGAGCCTGAGGTGGGATAGCAAGAGGGAGACAGAGACCTCCTGAATGAATGAGCATGGAATTTTCCCTACCCTTCACAGAAGAAAACCATCAAGACCAAAATCCCTGACCTGCCATTGCTGCAGGCACATCAGCAAGTCAGAGTTTTTCTTTGTGGAAAGTTTGCTCTGTGGCTGCTATGCGGGGCTGCAGACAGAGCCACCAGCCAGCACACTGATCACCCCAATCTTTCCTCGGAGAACAGAGAGTCTTCTGTTGTGGAAAAAAGGGAAAAGAGAGTAAGGCTCCAACTTAAAAGGCTTTGAGAAACATTTCAGTACAAGGAAGTTAGTGCCTCTGCTGGGGCACCTTGATGCTCAAGACACAGAGCCAAGGTCACCTGCATGTTACACCAGGTGTTCAAGACTCGCTGGGTCTGTCCTGTGGGTCACAAAGACTGTCTGTCGTGTGGAAAGCCACACTGTTTCTCCAGATAGGACACAGAGCCTGTGCATCTCAACTGCTGCTTGCCGGCTTTACCAGCAGCTCCTGGCACCAAAGAAGGTTTTGGGGGTGTCGGCTTCTAAATCCCCAAGAGAACCACATGTCACTAAACCTATTTGATAGGCCCCAGGTACACATCAGAGGTCATGACTGGAAATCCTTCCTGGACTCCAGAGACAAATGCCCATCTTTGCCATTCACCAAGCCTCAGCCGGCCACCTGGCACAGCTGTCCCTGAAACCATCTCTCCTGCCACAGGAAATGAGGATCTACGACCCCCAGGGGCACTGGGCAATGTGCTCAAAAGCAAACATTCTCTAGAATCGTTTATAAGGAGAGAAGAGGCTGTGCCTGCTCTTTTTATGGCTCTGACACTGTAAATCTCTTAGACTGTTTCCTCCTCAATACAGGATATTAAAGGATGCCTGGGCCATATGACCCCAATGTCTCCTTCAACACAGACATGCTGGACACTGGGCCCCGGCCTCCTGGGAGCCAATTCTCCACTCTCTGGAGCCCAGTCACTCCTGCCCTGCCTCCTGCAACGCTACTGTGGCCCACAGCAGCAGCAGCAGCAAAACCAGGGTGGACCAAAGGTGCCTTTTTCTCTGCCTGACACAAGAGCTCGTGTCCATAAGCAAGGATATCCATTTCCATTTTTAAAAAAATGATTACATAAAATAACTTTTTAAAAGTTAAAGAACTCCTTAGTGTGCATCAAGAGGACAAGAATGGCAGTTAGTGAAGATCAAATGAACCTGTTAACAGGTCCGTTTCTTAATCTATTTGTAACTTAGCTGCTTGAGTACTGATTGCCATAGCAGGCTTGATCATTATACTCTTTTTAAATTCATATTCTTAGCCATACATTAGTTCATTTATACTCATACTGGGCCATTGGCTTAAAGTCAGGAAGCATAAGAAACACTGATGTTAAAATACAACATATTAATGAAGACTGTAAAAAATGATAATTCTGTAAAATCACCCTTGAATGATTTCTGCCAGTTAAGTAAGTTGCACCCATCTGATGAGAAATCACATATAACACACCTAGAAAGTTTTAGTACTTCAAATGTGAATGTGTGTGTGTTTTTAATGCAGTAACAATTATATCTAATTTGGCTTTTCATTGGTTGAGAATAAAGAATAAAGAAATAACACACAATATGTTGTTTCTAGCAAAGTGCTTACAAATACATAACAGAATGAGGTCATCTCTCCTGTCATTTAAAACATAAAGCAAGCATTGTCAAAATACACCATTTGTGTTTTTAGTGCAAAATGTAAGAATCCAAAACACCAGGTCATGAAGGAAGCTTTAGCACATTTGATGTTAAATCACATAGTTAAATTCCAATTTCATTATATACAGGGTATCCCAAAAAAATGTATACACACTTTAAAGCTGACTCTATTACATTTTGAAAATGAAATGTATTTTAATAAACACTGCCTTTATAATTATTCAAAGTGTGTATACATTTTTTGGGACACCTTGTATACAGAGTCCCCAACAAACATGATGGATGTAATTTATCTCTTAACAAAGCATGCTTTTTCTTGCATAACTAATTAAAAATTAATTAGATTAATGCCTTCAAAGCACCTCTTATGGTACCAAATATATGAAAAGCACAAAATAAATGTTAGCCATTATTTTTACTATTAAATTATCAGTTAAATGGGAAAAATTTAATTTGTTCTAATATACTTTATATATTGAATGTCATTTGTGAAATAAACTTATATAAATTTTAACAATACTGATCTCAATTTTTAGTTAAAATTATGAATTAATTTTAATAATAAATTTTTTAATTTAAGATAATTATAAATTAATATTATAAATTTAAATGTTTAATTTTTTAAATTAAAATTGAGAAATAAATATGAATGATTTATTAGAATACCACTCAAAGGTGATTGAGTAATTTTTAAAATTCTTTTGGTGTCTGAGAGATTAAATTGCTGCAGAAGAAGTTTACTAGTATATATGTACTAGAGGCCCGGTGCATGAAATCACTCAAGGGGGTCCCTCAGCCTGGCCTGCGCCCTCTCACAGTCCGGGAGCCCTTAGGGGATGTCTGACTGCTGGCTTAGGCCAGGGAGCAGGCCTAAGTCATCAGTCAGACATCCTTAGTGCTGCCATGGAGGTGGGAGAAGCTCCCGCCACCCCGCTGCTCTTGCCAGCCATGAGCCTGGCTTCTGGCTGAGCAGCACTGCCCCTGTGGTAGCACACTGACCACCAGGGGGCAGCTCCTGCATTGAGTGTCTGCCCCCGGTGGTCAGTGCATGTCATAGCGACTAGTTGTTCCGCCGTCAGGCCAAAACTGGCTCTCTCACATCCCCCAAGGGGTCCCAGATTGACAGAGGGCACAGGCCAGGCCGAGGGACTTTACCTGTGCATGATCCGGGCCAGGGAGGGATGCGGGAGGTTGGCCATTCGGGGAGGGACTGCAGGAGGGCTCCAGGGCATGTCCAGCTCAGTCCCAATCTGCCGGACCCCAGCAGCAAGCTAACTTATCGGTCGGAGCGTCTGCCCCCTGGTCGTTGGTGCATGTCATAGCAACTAGTCAACCGGTTGACTGTCTGCCCCCTGGTGGTCAGTGCACATCACAGTGAGCGGTTGAGCAGCCTTAGCATATCATTAGCATGTTACACTTTGATTGGTTGAACGGCTGACTGGACGTACGGACACTTAGCATATTAGGCTTTTATTTTATAGGATATGTAATATATATCTTGTTCAACCACTGTCCTGGTTTGTCTTCCACATTCCTCCCCACTCTTGCCCTGTACCCCAGGAGGCTGACCTATGTAAATTACATAAATGGGTTTCCTTCCTTCCTCAGCCCCTAGGAAGCACATGGAAATGAGAAGGTAGGAAGGGAGAAAAATTGGAATATTTATCCCCCCATCTCCTCTCCTTCCAGGCAGCAATTTAGTAGTAGTCACATTTCTACCTGAGGCTACAACTTCAGAGACCCTCTCCTTTGCCTGCAGCTCTTACCTCATTCCAGGAACAGCTCCTTCCCTTTCCTCTTCCACTCCAAGGGGGTAATGACTTTCTGCTCTTACTAGTCACTGGGTGGTCACCATCCTTTTCTTGGTTCCTTTCATCTTGCTCACACCTTTATAAATAGTCCTTACATTAACCTCTCTCTAGTTATTCTTCTGAGTGTGCCAGGTTTTCTCTTGACTTTTTACAATAATTGGTCCTGGAAGTGACCTCAGGAAATAAGCACTAAAAAATGGGATTTGGGGATTGGGTTACTCGCCTATTTGATGAGATCATGGATGAGCTTTCTAAGGGATAGTGATAATCTGTGGTAATCAGTGGCATTACAATTACTCAAGTCACTGGTGATGGCATATGGTGAAGTCTAGGAAGAAGTCCAAGTGTTGAGAGCTTAGTGACAATGGTAATCACAAAGACCCTGGGGTGTGCCAACTGCTTCTGACTGCTGTAGGTGGAATACACACCGAAGAGGCAAAATGAAAGCCTTGAATTCCTGAGTAAAAGAACAGGTGGAAAAGCAGGAGGACTTCATGGCAGTTTCTGAAGGAGTTTCTCATCATCTATGGTTGGTTGCAGAGCAGATATGGCTGAAGATCAGGTATAAAACCTAAGTATTAGCATTGCAGAGTTCAAATACCAATGAATATAATCTTTGCCAGGTATCTGATGCTAAGGTGGTGGTTCTTAACTGGGCACAATTTGCCTCCCAGGGAACATCAGGCAATGTCTAGAGACATTTTGGGTTGCCACCCTGTGGGGGTACTACTGGTATCTGGTGGATAGAAGCCACAGATGCTATAAACATCCCACAGTTTACAGGATAGCCACACACAGAGATAGCCCAAAATTCAGCAGTGGTGAGGTTGAGCAACAATGTGCTAAGGTACGGGCACTGGTAGAAAAGATATAAAACCCTGATACATGAAATGGGGACATTTAGGTGAGTGTGAACTTTGAACCCCTAAATCCTCTTCAAAGTTCCTTACTGGTTGAAGCAGATCTTCATCCTCATACAAAGAAACAAGATTTCCCTCCAATACATGTCTCTTATGAAATTATTGATCTAACAAATCTTAGTCAATAAAAATAATCAGAAGCCATTTGTTTTTACATGGCAGGCATAGCCGTATACCTTCACTGTCTTATCCCAACTCTCCTGTTCTGTTACAATGTCATCGGTTCTCTGTCACAATGTAGTCTTAATTGTCTTGCTATCCCATAGAAAGTCACCATAGTCTATTACATTGATATAATTATGCAAATTTGACCTGTTGAGGAGGAATGAGGAAGCACCATACATTTTTTTACCAAAACAAATGCATGCCAGAAATGGGTAATAAACCCTGCAAAAGTCAAGGACCTGGCACATAAGTGAAGTTTCTAAGGGTACTGTCGTCCAGAACATACAGGTATATTCCATCTAAACTGACCAAAATGTTGCTTTCCTTCCACCCTTCACCACAAAGATAAGCTTGACACTTAAATGGGCTTCTTTGAATTCTGGAAGAAATAGGTACCACATTTGGGCATCCTGCTCTGACCTCTTGCTAGATAACTAGTAAGTCTTCCAGTCTGAGAGAAATCTGGATGAAGACAAGTTTCTACAGAAAATCCTGGCTATGAGATGCTTTGTTGCTCTGTTATTTGGTGAACCAGCATATCCAATTATACTAAAACTAGAGGCCCAGTGCATGAATTTGTGCACGGGTGGAATCCCTCAGGGTGGCCTGCGGAGATCGGGGCCCAGCTCGCGCCCCCAGCCTCGAAGCCCTGCAGCCCCACCTGGCACCCCACCTTGGCCTGGCGCTGCCCCTCACCTGCTCCACCATCCCACCTGCAGAGCAATCAATCAGGGCCAGGCCCCCCACCTGGCTCCCTCAGCGCCTGGTCTCCGCCGCTAGTTGCCATCTGAGGGGCGATCGGAGGGTGATCGGGCCCCACTTGCACCCACCTTGGCCTGGCACCACCCACTCACCTGCTCCACCATCCCGCCACCGTCCCGCTCTCATCAGGGCCCATCAGGGCCAGCAACGCCTCCACTGCCACCTGCTGCCAGCGCCGCATCGCAGATACCCGCCATGTTCCACACCGCCCCCTGGTGGTCAGCGCACATCATAGCAAGCGGTCAAATTCCCGGTCTACCAGTCAAACTCTTGGTTGAATGACTGCCCGAGGGGACAATTTGCATATTAGGCTTTTATTATATAGGATACCCAGGGCAGGTAGAGATGTTATAAGAGAGCCTCCAGCAAGCCCTGATAGGAAAGTTACAGCACTGATCCCAAGGTGTTCGAGTACGAATTCTGCTAACAACAGTACTCCTTTTGTAAAGCAGCTTCTGGCTTCCTACTAAACCATGGGAAAGACTGAACACCAAACCATGGGACACCAAGCGACTATATGGCAAAGCCACCCTCCATGAACTGAGTGCTAGGTGATCGCCCGAATCACGAAACTGGAAGCACACAGCAGAATTCCATTGTCAAGTGGAAATGGCATATACAGAATCAAGTCTGAACGGGTCAGAAGGTGGCCCAGACTCCCATGGTCCTTACTCCTGCAGCCTCACCACGTCTGCCTCGACCCACGCCTATGCCTTCTGGGGAGCTTCCCATAATTAGTAAAGAGAGGAGGGAAAAGCGTGGCCTGCTTTATGGATGGTTTGCACAGCATGCTGGAACAAGTCACAGGTAGATGGACAATGTATTGCAACTCCACTCAAGGGTGACCCCGAGGGACAGTGTTGAGGGGAAATCCTCCGGGTAGGCAGAAACCCAGGAAGCACAGGTAGTTGTCCGCATCACGTGGAAGGAGAAAGTGCCTGATAAACCTACACTGACCTACAGTCTAACGATAAGATTGAACCATTGATGACAGAGACAGACATGGGGAAGGGCCACTCACAGTGCGCTCAGAGTACGTGTGAAGACCCATGTCCCACGGATTCCTCACCAGAGAGCCATCGCTGCACGAAAGGCCCTCACAATCACATAAGTTAAATGACTGTTTTGTGTGTTGCATCACCTATAACTGGATTGGCACTAAGATCCAATCGCTGAGGGGACTTTGTGCTTCCACTGTGCCCGGGCCATCGTTTTTGCCTAAAAAAAGGAGTAGAGGCCTGCGCTGCGCCCGGGGCAGCTGGCCGAGGTGGACTACATTACCCAGGCTCCCTCGTCGCCTCTGGCTTTCCGATGGGCTTGCCAATGGGCAGTACCAACCAGAGACTGGGGAATGGGAGGACAGAGAGGTTGTGATGTTGACTCCCCCGTTCCCTCCGTGCCCAATCTCAGGTTAGAAAACAGCTGAAGGCCACAGATTCTGTTCAGCAGCCTCTCTCCCGCGATGTCAGCTCTGAGCTCCTAACAGCTCCTTTCCTTTCCCCCTTCAAGCCAGAGGTCCGAATGGTTTTCCAATGTTGCTAGGGGGTGGTGATGGGGTGGAGAGGGGAGGGGGGGCGAAGGGAGAGGCGGGGCATCACCATCTCCTGCTGGCTCCCTTAATCCTGCCCCATCATTACAAACAGTCCTTCCCAGCCTCTCACAGTACCCTTTAGGGTTTCTGTCTCTTGTGCTCCAGGCAGCTTCAGTTCTCAGAGCAGAACACAGGCCTAGAGGCTGCTCCTGGACCTCCCACAGGAGCCTCTACGGGCCCAGCCACAGGCCCTGCCTGGACCTGATCACCCAGGGGACACACCTCGGGAAACCTCCTTTTCTGGATTCAGAACAGCAAGTGGTTAGCGGCTGGGGGAAGAGGTTTTCCAGAGGAAGGAAGGGGGTTCATGCAGAGCTGGTCTCCCATCCAGGATTCTCCCGCCCAGTGCAGAATACCCCCAGGCCATCGGCTGTCAATTATTTCACAGAAGGGGTATCCAAAGGTGCCACTGCCCTGACTTCCCAGCCTCTGGCTTGAATGTGTGGCCCAGCCTCTTCTGCCTGACTTACCCTGGGGGAGCCACGGCCAGGCCCTCCTGCGGGCAGTGCCTCAGTTCCCCATCACTCTCATTCTCTCTCTCTCTCTCTCTCACACACACACACACACACACACACGCACGCACACACGCTCACATGTACACACACGCACATGCACATACTTACATGTACACACACACACGGGTCACACGCCATGTAGTGGCACGGCACCAAGCATGGGAGTAATAGCGATGTTGGTTGTCTCGCAGACTGGGGGAAGATTTTCTAGCCAAACAGAGATCACTTTTTAAATGGGAAGGAAAGGTGGGAAATGGGCTAAATACACACAATAGAAAATGATGCAGCTATTAAAGATATTCACAGAGAGGTTGAAACAGCGCAGAAAGTGCTTATGACACAAGCCAGGAGGAAAAAGCAGGGTACAAGTTATATGCACACAGTACGCTTCACACCACGTAAACTGCCCGAGGAAAGGGGGCCTGGGGGGAAATGCGCCCGATGCTAACAGTGGGAAGCAGGCTGGCATTTCTCTGTGCTTAACAAATCTCTTAAAGAGGCATCAATCCCCTTATGTCCTGTTATAACCTTCTTAATTACACAAGTGAGAAAATACCATCGTTTTTTAGACTCAACTGTGGAGGCGGGGCATCAAGGAGGATGCCACCCCCAACCCCTGTCCCCTCCCAAGACAACGCCTGTTCCATTTTGCTCTGTCTGGCTTCTTCTTATGTAGAGAAATAAGGTTCTCACTTCTAGGAGTGTTTTAACATAAATGACATGTTTACAAATTATTCTGCAGCTTACCTTCGTAGCTTAGTAATAATGCCTCGGGGTCTTTCCACGGCGACGCATACATATCAGCTTAAGGGATTTTAGCCCCGAAAACTAGGTCCGAATAAGGGCCCACCAACTGTTCCAGCGTTCGCTCCGCATGCCGGGCACCTACGGCCGTTTCCGTTTGTCACTGTTCCAAACAAACGGCAACGGCCGGCCGCACAAATGCCTCTTGGCACACGTTAGAGCGGACACTAAGAAGCGGGGTTTCGATTGAAGGTTTGGATAGTTTAATGTTAAAATTCCCGTAGACAGATCCGATTCCCACCCCACCCTCGGACACCACTGGCTGCTTCTGGGGAAACGGGGTCTCAGCCGGTCAGTGGGTCCTAGGGCTACGGTGACCTAGCCTCCCCGGGGTCCTTGGGGTCACTGCGGGTTGCCCAACACCCAGGTACATACAAACTCCACATCTGCCCGCCACATGTGCCTGGGGATCAAGCCATAGGACCTGCCTGGGTCCAGCCACCTGCAGCATCCTATTTAGTATTTAGATCATGAAAAGATACACAGCTAGGGAAAGGGGTTTCTCAAAGAAAGCCCACCACCCACTGCACCTCACCATAGATGTTTCTATCTCATGCAGAAAGGAGTTTATTTCCCCCTAAGAACTGAAAGTTACAGCCAAGCATCTCACATTGCAGATAATTTCTGGAAGAAACGTAGCTTAGAATGACTGTCTTGCTTTCTGAAGAAATGCTATCTTTACTTGTGGAAGCAAAATGGATTCCAGTTCAACCCAGTCACAGCTAAAGTGGGCTCTGTCTAGCCCTGGCCCTCAGAGGAGGGTCCCTGGAAGGGACCATGGAACTCCGAGCCCGGGGGAGGTGGGCTGCACGCTCGTCCCGCCCGCCCATCCTACAGAGACTGGGTCTCAGCAGTGCTGCTGGGGCAGAGGCAGCCCTGGGCCTGTCACACCCCACACAAAGCTCTCCGCAAAGCCCCACACAAAGCTCTCCGCAAAGCCCCACACAAAGCTCTCCGCAAAGCCGCCTTTGAAAGGGCCCTGAATCGGCCTCAGAAGGGCTGTGGAGCTCCCATCTTGGACTCCCTTAATTCCAAGGCAAGAAGCCAGGCCCAGGGAGGGACAGGATCTGCCCGCCCAGGACTCCTCCCACGTGGCCCCTCCAACCCGGCCTTGTGGGCACGGCCTGGCAGCAGGAATGAAGGCAGGGCACAGGCAGCCGGAAACAGTACAAGGTGACGTCATAGAAGGCACCAACAATGTACAATGAGGATAATAACAGGGCCTACCTCACTGGATTACTTGGAGGATTGCTGTGACTTTGGGCAAACTATAAAACTGAGTCTATGTGTCCCAATCACCTACCAATCCTCAGAACAAATCCCAAATTCATCCCCTTGGCTACCTTCCTAGTTCAAGGGCGTCCTCTCTCTCCTCCATGACTGTGGCAACTTCCTACCTGGGCTCCCTGCTCCCACTCTGGTCCCCTTATCGTCTCTTCTTTACAGAGTGCTGATGAAATAAATTATATAGTTACCTCTCTGCCTAGAAACTTCCAATCATTTCCTATTGCTCGTGGGAAAAACGCAAATCTATCACAGCCAACAGGCCCCTGAGGACCCAGCTCTGCCTCCCCTGCAGCCTCTCCAGCATCCAACCTCTCCCTGTTCTCAGCAGGTCTTTTCATTGTCCCTTCAACATGTCACACTTGTTCCCAACTCGGGGTCTGCCTTAGGTTCCCCAGAAGCTGAGAGGAGGGTCGTGAGAAAGTGATTCACTGGGGAAATGTTCCCACAGAAAGCCAGCAGGGAAGTGATGGAGCAGGAGAGGACGAGGCCAGGTGGACAAGTGCAGTCGAGTAAAGTCCCACGGAGCGTGGCTGTGACACGTCGCTGGGAAGCCAGGGAAACAGTGTCGATCACTCCCTGCCAGGGGCAGCGGGCCTGTGGGCACACCCTGCACCCATCAATCACTGGCGATGGGCTGCCCCAAAGGGAGATGCAAACCCCCAGTCCCTCCTGCCGTCGGTGTGGAGGGAGAGCAGCTCCAGAAGCCTGAGGCCAGTTCAGCAACCAGAGCCACGGGCACAGGCCGATGGGTGGGAAGGCACGGGGAGAAGGGTGCATGGGGGGAAGGACGGCTCGGGGACGTGGGCAGGGCAGCCACAGCACCAGCCAAGGTCTCTGTGCCTGCCTCTACCTCTGCCTCCTCCCCTGACTCACTCCTTTCCTTAAGGTGTCCACTCCGATGTCACCGGCTCCACCACCGAAACCCCCCTCCCCTCCCCCTGGTCACGCTTTCCCACCTTCCCTGGCTGCAGTGTTCTTCGTGGCACAAACCACCATCCGCACTGGTCCTGCTCGTTTGCTGGCTCCTGGTGTCTCCTGCTAGACTGCCCTGGCCCTGCTCCTTAGCACCTGTCCAGCCCTTCGCACAGTGGGGCTTTCGAGCACTTTAGTGCTTCCTGGCACCCCTCAGGCATCACTTTTGATTTACTTATATTTAACAAACACTTGGTAGTATTTATTGCTCTAAGTTCCTCACAACTCACTCAGTCTCCCCAGTTATCCAGTGAGGTAGGGACTGTTATCATCCTCACTGTACACATTAGGAAGCTGAGATCAGACGTTCAATAACTTGGTCACAGAAGCACAGCTGGGGAGAGGCACAGACAGGGAGTCAGGCCACCAAGGGGCTCCAGAGGCTGTGCCCCTCACAGGCCTAGGCTGCCTCTCAAATGACGACGTCTAGGCCAGTGGTCGGCAAACTGCGGCTCGTGAGCCACATGCGGCTCTTTGGCCCCTTGAGTGTGGCTCTTCCACAAAATACCACGTGCGGGTGCGCACGTACAGTGCGATTGAAACTTCGTGGCCCATGCACAGAAGTCGGTTTTCGGCTCTCAGAAGAAATTTCAATCGTTGTACTGTTGATATTTGGCTCTGTTGACTAGTGAGTTTGCCGACCACTGGGCTAGGCCACTTCCCAGGGCGGAGCCAGGCACTGTCCCAGGGCTCAGGAAGGAATAACCCAGCATGACGCCCACCCAGACATCAGGCCCCAAGACCAAAGCCCATCCCTGCTCCTACAAACTACAACGCCATTGGGTGGCCCGAGTGGAATGATAACGTGACCCTGATATTCTGCAGCCAGAAACCCTCGTGCAGCATCATCGGCTGCCCCCAGTGGAGGTAGAACAAAACTCTCAAAAAGAACATTCCCAACAAACAAAGCCAGCTAATGGTTCAGCACTAGTGTCTGTGTGTTGTGTGTGTGTGTGTGTGTGTGTTGGAAGGGTAGGAGGTCTGGAGGCATGTGGTTGGAGGTCCACCTCTCAGGCTGAAAACCTCTCACCACTCCGAGTGAGTCTTCGTTAACCCTGACCCCACTCACCTGGAGACCGGGGGGTGCAGTAGGCCCCCATGCCGCCCACCAGGTAAGACAGCTCGCCTGAAGGGAGCCCACTGAATCAGCAGGGTGATGACTGCCGGCTGCGTTTACCCTGCCCCTCAAGACTTGGCTTTGACACAGACACACGGGCACCCGCCCAG
This sequence comes from Cnephaeus nilssonii, assembly GCF_951640355.1. Taxonomy (NCBI): domain Eukaryota; kingdom Metazoa; phylum Chordata; class Mammalia; order Chiroptera; family Vespertilionidae; genus Cnephaeus; species Cnephaeus nilssonii. The sequence continues at coordinate 75,352,450 of NC_137076.1, forward strand.
CCAGCATGCCCACCTCCCAGCTCAGCTTGCCAACAATGATGGCAATTCCCAACGTGCACTAGACAGCTCGCCGGGGTTGCTCAGTACCTTCTAATTAGCGTTAGGCACTGATTATCTGCCGCTATTGATACTGGCCTTAATCAGTAATTACAATTTCCACATAAAACATTTAATAACCATTCATAATACCAGAAATTTCATTAAGGAGTGAGCATTTTTCTTGGATTTCCACATTGGTCTCCCGAAGGCTCAGCTGGGTCTCTTCTAAGCAGATGTAAACACAGTCACTATAATTACCCACCGAAGGCCGTGGGAAATAGCAACCTCAGATTCAACCACCCCCACTACTCTGAAATACTCAGTACCAGCTACAAAAAGAAAAAAGAAAGAAAAAACGGGCAAAGGCCACAGGCAGGCAATTCTCAAAAGAAGAAAATTCAAATGGCCCACAAATCCTGGGGAAACAGCTAGCCCCACTAGTAATCAAGAAGCACTCATTTCAATCAGACATGTCTCTTCCATCCGATCAGCGGAGGCTTTCAGCTATAGCTCTGCAGCTGTTGGTAAACACGTGTGCAGGCCACACAGCCTCTCTGCCCCATTCTTCTCCTCTTCTGGAAAATGCAGCCCTCCTGCCAGGAACGGTTCCCCCCCTCCTGCAGAAACATGGTAGGATGTGGAGCTGCCATGTTCTCTTTCTGTCACCCCAGTGGCTGCAAATGGCCAGAGTTGGGCCCCTCCTGCCACCCCCTCAGTGGTTGGTCAGGGACAGGCCAGTGAGACTTCCCTGTGAGCTCTTTATCTGGACCAGAAAGGCTAGCTTCAACCTTCTCCCAGGCAAAGCTGGGAGATACAAGCCAGGAAAGCCAGCAGAAACCTTATTCTGTCAACTTGCTGTGACACTTACCCGTGGGTTTGCACAACCCAAGATCTAGAACAAGCTAGAGCAGCTTAGCGTCGTAAAACACAGCAGTGAACGGGTGCCCGAGCCACAGACCTCCAGCCCTGCAGCTGCCCTCGGTAACTCTGGCATGTTGCCTGAGTTCTCATCCCGGGCACATGGTGAGGGCCACCCAAGGAGCCCAGAGCTGCTTGGAATCAGGCCTCACACTGCCTTTGGGAGGGAGGGGCCCTGTAAGTGCCCCGCTGTCAGGGAGCTGGGGTCTCGGGGATGCCATGGATCTCCCCCACGAGAAGCCCCATTATTGCTTTGTGTCATCAGTGCTTAGTGCCACCCCTGCCCCCACACAGAAACTACTAAGTTTCAGGTTTGGAAGTGAACCTCAACCCTCTAGGAACTCCCTTTAGGTAGAAGAACCCAAACTTCCAAAGGGTCTAGTGGGGGATTCATGTATTCATGAGAGTTATATTAACCATCTTATTTAAATACTAGAGACCCGGTGCACGAAATTCGTGCACGGTCGGGGGGGGGGGGGGGGGTGTCCCTCAGCCCAGCCTGCACCCTCTCCAATCTTGGACCCCTCGAGGGATGTCCGACTGCCCGTTTAGGCCCGATCCTACCGGAATCGGACCTAAACGGGCAGTCGGACATCCCTCTCACAATCTGGGACTGCTGGCTCCCAACTGCTCACCTGCCTGCCTGCCTGATTGCCCCTTACTGCTTCTGCCTGCCAGCCTGATCACCCCCTAACCACTCCCCTGCCAGCCTGATTGATGCCTAACTGCTCCCCTGCCAGCCTGATTGCCCCTAACTGCCCTCCCCTGCAGGCCTGGTCACCCCTAACTGCCCTCCCCTGCAGGCCTGGTCCCCCCACCCCAACTGCTCTCCCCTGCAGGCCTGGGTCCCCCCAACTGCCCTTCCCTGCAGGCCCGGTCACCCCCAACTTCCCTCCTCTGCTGGCCTGGTCACCCCTAACTGCCCTCCCCTGCAGGCCTGGTCCCCCCCCCCAACTGCTCTCCCCTGCAGGCCTGGGTCCCCCCAACTGCCCTTCCCTGCAGGCCCGGTCGCCCCCAACTTCCCTCCTCAGCTGGCCTGGTCACCCCTAACTGCCCTCCCCTGCAGGCTTGATCGCCCCCAACTGCCCTCCCTGCAGGTCTGGTCCCTCCAAACTGCCCTCTCCTGCTGGCCACCTTGTGGCAGCCATCTTGTGTCCACTTGGGGGCAGCCATCTTTGACCACATGGGGGCAGCCATCCTGTGTGTTGGAGTGATGGTCAATTTGCATATATTACTCTTTTATTAGATAGGACTACTACTATAAAGTTATAATGCGATATTACTAAGAGCAATTATGGCATCAATTTAGTAATAGTAGCTTAACTAAAGAGAGATCAATCCGAAATACTTTAACAGAAACTCAGATGTGGTGCCCTGGCTGTGAGTGCTGAGGCCCAGCTGCTGTGGAAGCTGAGTCGAACCTGCAGGTGACCCCAGATCCCTGGGCACTCACAGCATGAGCATCCTCCGTCCTGGGGGCCTGATGACCCAGGGGATGGCCTGACACATCCAGCCTCTGTGGGCTGTGGTGGAGCAGTGGGAGCAAAAGGGTCACCTGGGAAAGGCCAGAACTTGACCTTGAACTTAGCCAGCATTTGCCATTGCGATCATTTGCTTTCCTGAGCTCCTTGTGCTTTTTCCCAGTAGGCACAGCTGCCTGGTTGCTTCAACTCTTTTTCGAAAGAATAGAATGTCCTTTCTTTATCAGGAAGTGCTTTTCTGTAGTTCCTTGCCCATGTCTTGGACCATCTTCTTATATATGTTTCAAATCAGATCCATGGAGTTCATGCTTCTCTGCATGTTGAGAAGTTCCTTCTTCGTTTCTGAGTAGTACATGTCCTTCTGACACAGGCTTTCCTCCAGTTGTTTTCAATGATCTTCATATATATCAGGTAGAATTTTAAGCTTCAGCTTCCACTCACTTTTTATGTTTGAATTTTCATGCTGAAAAGATGCTTCCTCGGTTTGCAGACTCGTTATTTGTGCTGTAAGCGCTTCACCTATTTGCTTTTCCTCCTACGACTGTATGGCTACTTCCTGCTTTTCCTCTTCGGCACCTTGAAGGGACACATGGACGTCGGCATCATCACTTATATCCTTCAAATCATCTTCTGATGGATGGAGAACTGATCTCCTTTTTCTGCTTCCCTCTTTTGCAGGAATTCCAAGTTCCCATCACCCACCTGACCTCCAAGGTTGGCAGGCTTGCGGATAGTCTGAGGCAGGTTTTCAGCCACTGACATTGATTGGCTGACTTTATTTCTCAAGACCCGTTCTATTCCTGCATTCAACTGCTCCAGCCTTTCTTTCTCCTCTGCTTCCTGGATTTTCTGCTGCTATATCATAATTTCTTCGTGGATCAGTTCTGAACTTTCTGGAAAATGAGTGTTTTCATTCGAATCATCCATTATGTTCTTCTGAAGTTGTTCTCCAACTCTCGCCGGTGCTTTTGAGATGGGCTTTTCATCAGTCACTTGGGAAAGTTTAGAAGGCTGGCTCTTCGTTGCTTTTTTCAGTAAGTCAACCAGGTCCTAAAGTGCCGACCTGCTCAGGTGTGTGTTCAATGCCGACAAGCGCAAGGTCTGTAATGAGGGAGGACTGGCCTCCACCCGAGGTGACTTGAAGACATCATTGTCTTGTGTCATTGGTTCAATAGTCTCCCTACATCAAGCATGTCAAACCCAAAGGCTAACACGGGCCAAATAAACTAGGCATGTGCCGCGAGTTTGACATGCTTGCCCTACATCATCCACAGACTTCATCACAAGCAGAACACCTTTTACCTGGCGCCTTCACACTTCTTGAAGTGTGTCATCTCTTTACTATCACAGACACCACCACCAGAGTGCCCACCAGGATCACCCAGGGGAAAGCAGGGAGACCTGGGACACATCTTGAGCTCTCAGAAATCGCCAGGATCAGCTGGAAAGTGGATGCGGTGGCAGGCAGCTGGCCCTCCATGGCTGCATGGGGCTCACAGCTCTGCCCTGACTGCCAGCGTCCTGTGGGTCACAAATGATGGCTCAGAACCTTGACAACCAGGGTAGATCAGTTGGACTGGGGGAGGGTGGTAGAGGCCAGATCACTTTATAATCGTTCTTCTGGCTCCTGCATAATTGATATCCTTATGCACTTTTCATGATCTAATTTATCTACCTCCTAAAATATTTTGTAAAATCTGAGTCCCATCTGTAATGATCTATGTCCCATTATAAAGTCTGCCAAAGGACTTTGCTACCCAAGCCACGTCTGTAAGCTTAACTCAAGCTGCACTCGAATGTTGCCAGCAGGGATGGAGGCCCGATGGGTCTGAGAGAATCTAGTGTGTTTCACTTGGAATGCATACTCATGGGACAGGGGAGGCCATGGGGACCCCAGAGAGGCCAGTCTCAAGGAAGAGAGGCAGAAGGTGAGGGAGCAGAGAGCATTTCGTGGGGCAGCTACGGAGGCAGCTGTGTGGCCCCATCAGGTGATGGACAACAACAACAATATTAATAACAATAATAATGGGGCTACCAGGCACTGTGCTCGCACCTTCCAGGCATTACCTCACTTATTCCTCACTCATGTGGTGGAGACTATCACCATTCCCACTTCACAGATAAGAACACTGAGGTGTGGAGTATCACACCCCGGGGCCTTTGTTTCCTCTTCCCTCCCATCTGGAAGCTGTCTGTCCTCCCTAAGCCCCGCCTTCCAGGAGGATCCAACTCAGCCCCACCTTCTCTAGAAAGCCTGCACCCACCCTGCCCACCTGCCAGTCACCCCTGCTGGGCCACCCTTAGAACTGACCCTGTGCACCAAACATTTGCACATTTTATTATTTATTGAGCACCTAGCATAGAACCTGGGACATTAACTTCATGCTCAGTAAGTGCTTGGTGAATATATGAATGAATGAATGATAGTCACTATATCTTTGCCCTGCATGCTGACTTCCACATGTGCAGTTCTCAGCAGGACAGAGGGCATCCTAGAGGAATTAAAGTAAAAACCTTTGCACACTGATGTATCTTCTCACAACCCTGTACCCAGCCCAGGTTCTGTCCTGGAACAGATTCAATACCTGCCCACGGAGAGGTGAAGTTCAGATGAGGAGGGAGGAAACGGGCAGGAGAGTGCAGGCCTGGCAACCACAGCCTCTCCTCCGGCTTTGAATGAGGCTTCAAAGGAGGCTACTCTGGGGTTTGGACAAGTCACCTACCACTCTGCTTCGGTTTCCTTAGCTGGAAAACAGATACCGTGCTCCGACTGCCCCGTAGCTTGTGCTGGGATCATGCCATCACTATGCTATTAGGACCTTCCCACAGCAAGAGGCACACAGTAGGCCTGGAAGCATGGTGGACTCCAGGCCCCGGTCCTTGGCAAGCTCAAGTGGCACTCCCACTGGCAGCCTCCCGAGCTGGACTCTCCAGGCCCCTGACAGTGATAAATTCACTCTCACAGCCTAGCCACGGAGCCCTGCTCACACCTGTGCTGTCCAGGTCCGGCCTCTCTGAACAGAGGCCAAATAAAGATGAATAGTTTCCCTCTCGCAGCAAACACAACACCTCAGTCAATTCCTGGCACCCAAACCACACTCATTGTTCTTGTGTGGAATTCTGCAGATGCTTATAAACACTTCCATTACTTCTGAAGTTTTATTTATGGTTTTGTTAAACCTTCACTCTGAAATTTGCCATTTTAAACACTCCCTTCTGAGCAAGATGTATACAGGTTCTTCACACAGAAGCTACCTATAATGGACAGAGCCAAAATCAATTTATAAAAACTCAAGAGCAGCTGACCACTCATTTTTATTGAGATAGAGTTTTCTCAGGGGGAGGAGGAGAAAACGTTAAGGTTCCGGAAACATTGCTTCCCAAGAGGCTGACTGCATGGGGCGCACCTCTCTGCACCTCCTTTACAACTGTTCCATCAAACAGCACGAACCTGCTCCTCCCAGACCAGGGACAGAGACAAGGATGCCAGCCTCCTTGGGGGCAGGGGGTGAGGGGGGAGCCTCTCAGGGAGACACATGCCATAACAACCCAGACAGTCAAAGGAAGACAAGAGCGGGGAGGGGGCAAGAGCAGCATCACATCAATTTATGTGATGTTCTAAATTCGCCATCTGAAAACATGTGACATTTCCCCATTACAGAATTACAAGGTTCCACTACATCATTTGTTGGCATTGGGGTGACTTTATAGCTGAATCGGGCCCTGGACTATGGTCTTGGAGTTATTGATCCATATATAGCCAAAAGGCCTTTCCCGTTGCAAAGGGAAACTGAAAATGCTAGCGGGGTTCCAGAAAAGGCAAGTCTGTTTACCTCACGGTGGGATCTCCCTGATGGCGTTCTTCTCCCACGTGCAGCAAAAGCTGGCAAAGCTTTTCTTACTCCTAACGTGCTTCCCGCCACCGTGTTTCTAAACATATGTCATTTTTACTTTCTTCACAGGCATGTCATTCTGACTTTTTTTTTTAAGTCTTCTGGAAAGAAAATGGAGACAGAAGTGAGCCACCCAGGGCTCTGCCCCCCTCTGCTGCACTTTGCCCCCCTCTGCCCCCCTCTGCCCTGGGTGTGGCATGCTGCTGCACTGTCCACTCCTCGGCTCAGGAAGTCGCTTCCTGCCCACAACACTTCCATGGAGTATTTAATCCCCTGACACGCCCGCCTTTCTGTTCAGGCCACGTGCCCAGGAGCCTGGCTGATCTCAATGCACGTGAACCCCGGAGCCACTGAGCAGTCACGTGGCTCCTCTGGACACCAGACGTGGAATCAAAGGCCTTTACAAGCCTTTAGAGAAGAATATAAAATTATCTCATCTCTGCACTTTTCAATACTATTAGAATGTTTCCTTTCCTTTCTCAACAGTGAAAATCATGTTATAAAAGCATTTTTTTGTTATTTGCTTACATTCTTCCCCTACACTCTGTTTTAAAATGAAAAACAAAATTACACCACTTTTTGTACAGAAACACTTAAAAGATTTTTTAAAAAACAAAAATAAAATTCCCACCTGAAAGGAATCTCTCCTACATCTTTTCCCGGCCTTGTCAAATAAATTAGGAAATCTCTTCCTTTGAAGATCAATGGTACAGATGACTTTGAACTCTTAATATCAGGCATTAGCAAGATAATGTTAGGTTTTATTAAGAATGAAAAGAATTTACCAATTTTCTTCCAGCAATTCTCTCTGGACTCCACAGGGAAGCTAATCACTAGGTAATTGTTCGATGACTCTTCTGGTCTGTTCTCATCTGTTGAATTGTAAAGAGGGAGGGAGAAGTCCCTTCAGAGACCAGTTACCTAACTGCTGGGCCCTGCAACCTGGCAAAAAGATACAGTTCTGGAAGAAGCCAGTCTACCAAAGAGTCAGGTGTATTAGTCTTCTAGGGCTGCCATAAAAAAAAAAAAAAAAAAAACCCACACACTGACATTAACAAACAGACATTTATTTTCTCACATTTCTGGAGATTGGAAGTCCAAGATCAAGGTTCTGGCTAAATCGGTTTCTGGCCAAGGCCCTCTTCCTGGCTGGCAGGCAGCCGCCTCGCTATGTCATCACACAGGCTTTCCTTGCTGAGTGTACACAGAGAGACAGCTCTCTGATGTCACTTCCTAGAACAGTGATGGCGAACCTTTGACACGCGTGTCAGCACTGACACACGTAGCCATTTCTGATGACATGTGGCCGCTGAGGCCAAGGATGAAACATTTGCTGCTCCTGAGGATGAAACATTTGTGAAATAATGTTTTTTTCCTCAAAGTGACACACTACCTGAGTTATGCTCAGTTTTTTGGCGAAGTTTGACCCACCAAGCTCAAAGGGTTGCCCATCACTGTCCTAGGACACTAATCCTGTTGGATCGGGGCCCCACCTTTATTACCCCATTTAACCTTAATTACTTCCTTATATGTCCCAAATCCAAATACAGCCACACGGGGCATCAGGCCTTCAACACATGAATTTGGGGGAGACACAAACGTTAAGTTCATAACACTGGACTTGCCACCACGGGGTTCTCTTCTTTTCTGGAAACCCCCTCCCCGGGCCGTTTTCAGCCCTCGCCTTCTCAGTACTCCCTGCCTCTGGTGTCTACCTCTCCCCATCCCAGTGCATTCTTCAGGAGCCCCCAGGTTCCAGATGCCTCTTCCTAACCCACAACTCTGAGGCCTCTCTCTGCTCAAAACCTTCAGTGGCTCCCTGACCATGCACAGAATTAGGTCCCTAATTTAGAAAGTCAGTAAGTGGGCTGATTAAAAACTTGGAGTCAGACAGACCTACGTGCAAGTTCCAGCTCTGACCTTAGTAGCTGCATGATCCTGTGTAACCCACTTAACCCCTCTGATCCGCAGGTCCCTCTTCTGTAAAATGGGAAAATAACCGCTCCTACTTCATCCGGTTAGGGTAGAGACAAAGAGAGGGAATGCTGGGACGTGCTTGCCAGAATGCCTGGCACTTAAAACTAAATAAAAAGTTAGCCCTGGTTGTCATTATGCTCTCCATCAACCCCATGGTGGCCTCGTCCCATCTCACAGCTTTAACACCACCCAAAGGCCAATGGCCCCTAAATTTACATCCCCAGCCCCAGCCTCTCTCCAGACGAGGAAAGCCAGCTGCCCCTCACATCTCCACACAGATGTCAACAGGCATCTCGGGCTCATCATGTCTAAAACTGCTCCTGATCCAACCCAGCCTGCTCCACCCACAGTCTTCCCAGTCCAATGGCTGGGGCTGAAACAGCAGCATTACTTTGATTCCCTACCTCTCACATCCACGTGTAGTCTGTTAAGAAATCTTTAATGTCCAGCCCTGGCCGGTTTGGCTCGGTGGATAGAGCATCGGCCTGTGGACTGAAGGGTCTCGGGTTCGCTTCAGGTCAAGGACATATGCCCGGGTCATGGGCCGGATCCCCAGTAGGGGGCATGCAGAAGGCAGCCTATCAATGATTCTCTCTCATCATTGGTGTTTCTCTCTCTCTCCCTCTCCCTTCCTCTCTGAAATCAATAAAAATATATTTTTTAAAAAATCTTCAATGTCCAGAATGGAACCACTTCTTACCACCTCCATGACACGACTCTGGCCCAGGCCACCATCACCTCTCACCTGGAGGCTGCAGCAGCCTCTCAACTGGTCTCCTTGCCTCCACCCTTGACTCTGAAATGGTCAGGTTTTCACACAACACACTTTTAAAACAGACGTCACATCATAATTCTCCTCTACTCAAAATCCCTCAGGAGCCCCCTTGTCACTGAGGGTGAAGCTCAAAGCCCTTTGCTGGCTTACAAGGCCCCTTTCCTCCTACTGACCCCTCGCTCACCCCACCTCAGCCACACTGCTTCCTGCTGTTCCTTGAGCATGCCGGGCACCCTCTTGCATCAGCGTCTTATACCCTTCCTAGTCGCTGTGTCTAGAATGTTCTTCCCCCAATGATCCACCTGGTCGACTCCTTCCCTCCCTTTTAAATTGCTCAAATGTCATCTTCTCCAAGAGGCCTATTCTGTGACCCTGGTCAACATTACAATGTCTCCCCAAACACACTCATATACCCCCGTGTCCCCATCCCTACCCAGTTTCGTTCATTCTTTTCCCCTGAACCTACCTCCTCCTAACATACTGCATACAGTACTCATGTATCATGTTTGTTTACTGTCTGTCTTCCTCTGTTGCATGTAAACTCACAAGGAAGTGATGTCTATCTCTTTTGCTCACAGCTGCATATCCAGCCCCCAGCAGTGTGTAGCACATAGTAGTCACTCAGTAAATATTTGTCAAATGAATGAAGGCTCAGCTGTTAAATCACACATTTATTAAACAAACACCCACTAAGCACTTTCAAAGCCCATTAGGGCCTCACTCAGGCTTTCCAACCACTTTCTCAGGACTCCCCTCCACCGAATGGCCCGCATCTCTGTTTATACACCCACGTTTGGATGGCCTTTTCCCTGAAGCCTTGCCGATCCCATCACCACGTGTGGAAATCCTATTCATCCTCCAAGGGCCAACCCACTGCCTCGTCCTGCATTGAAGCCTGTGTACCCAGCATGGGGTGCTCGCCCTTGAGCTTCTCCATGCCATTCCTGTGCCCTTTGCCCATCCTGCTGGGCATCGCCATGGATGGTGGTCTGTCCCGTATTCTCAGCTAATCAGTAACAGCCCTAATGTCAGGACCATTGTCTCGCCCGCTGTGCCAGGCACACCTCCGCTGTTCCAGGAAGATTCAGGAGTGAACTAGCATGCATCTGAATCAGTCTGTAAATTAAAAAGTCAAAGTAAACCCTAGTTTTGGAGCATCAGCTAATGTGGCCCCTTGAGACAACAGTGACATGTGATGATATAATTACCTTCCTCCTACCTGGCTCACAGCCTCGTCGACAGCCCCAGCAGAAATATGCCGCCCTTCCTGAAGAGGCATCTCCATAAGGCAGCCCACGTGCAGGCCCTCACCCTCCCCTCGGCCCCCCAAGACAGCCCCTCCACGCCCATTAAAAAGAAGCCCAGACAAGAACCTGTGCATTCAGGAGAAGAGAAATGACACATTTGATACAAACAAGGGGGAATACATGGCACCACACCAGTTCAACAAGGTTTTATCCTTGAAGTAATAAATTGTTCAATCCGCTGCTCCAAAGAAGGAAAGGGCATCCTCATGTGTACAAATAAAAACATATCATGCCTGGCCAGTGTGGCTGAGTTGGTTGGGCATTATCCCATGCACCAAAAGGTTGCTGGTTTGATTCCTGGTCAGGGCATATGCCCAAGTTTGGGTTTGATCGCCAGTAAGGGGGTGTGCAGAAGGTAGCCAATCAATGTTTTGCTCTCACATCTATGTTTCTCTCTCTCTTTCTCTATTCCTCTCTCTCTAAAAATCAATTTTAAAATATCTTTAAAAAAAAAACAAAAACAGGAAAGAAACCAAGATGGAGGCATAGGTAAACATCTAAATTGCTGCCTCGCACAACAATTTCAAAACTACAACTAAAAGACAAAACGGACATCATCCAGAACCACAGAAAAGCTGGCTGAGTGGAAATTCTACAACTAGAAGGAAAGAAAAAAGTGCACGGAGACTCAGAGGAGCTGCAAAAGGCTGAGGTACGGAGACACATGCACGGAGAGGACGGGCGGCTGAGTGCCTGGCTGGCTTTCTCTAGTGGGAGGGAGACGGAAGCTCCCGCCTGCGCTGAACTCCAGTTCCGGGTGAGAATCTGGGAATCCAGATTCATTGGGGGAGAAACTGGACTATCTGGCAGCAGGCGAAACTCAAGGGCGGCTTTCTCTCAGAGGTGCTTACAGTGATTAACGAGGGACACTGAGACCCAGGGGCCTCATAGGGCAGGGCTGACGGGAATCCAAGGCTGTCTGCTCAGCCCTGAGACTCCGCCCCATCCAAGCTGAGCACAGAGGCTTTCGCAATTTTGCAAGTCTTGTCTCATAAGGCTGTCTCCAGCACAGAAGTTCTCTCGGTGTAGACACAGCTGATCCTCACAGCCAATTGGCCTGGAGGTCAATTCCTCCCAGTGATATATACCAACAACAATCAAGACTTAACTACAACAAGGCTATACACACAGTCCACAAAGGGGTGCACCAAGAGTGTCCACCTCAGGTAACTGGGGAGGCTGAGCCATTGGCCATATAGGACAACTAGCACACAAAGCTACTCTACCAACTCAGGGAAGCAGCGAAAATGGGGAGACAAAGAAACAGATCACAAATGAAAGAAATGAAGGAAAGCAAAAGACTGGATATAGAGTTCAAAACGATGGTTATAAGGTTTTTCAAGAATTTCCTAGAAAAGGCTGATAAATTTAGCGAGACCCTCAAGGATATGAAAAAGGACCAACTAGAAATTAAACATACACTGACTGAAATAAAAAAATATTATACAGACACCCAACAGCAAACTAGAGGAACACAAGAATCAAGTCAAAGATTTGAAATACAAAGAAGCAAAAATCACTCAACTGGAAAAGCTAAAAGAAAAAAAAATCCAAAAATTTGAAGATAGTGTAAGAAGCCTCTGGGACAACTTCAAGTGTACCAACATCAGAATTATGGGGGTGCCAGAAGAAGAGAGAGAGCAAGGTATTGAAAACCTATTTGAAGAAATAATGACAGAAAACTTCCCCCACCTGGTGAAAGAAATAGACTTACAAGTCCAGGAAGCGCACAGAACCCCAAATAAAAGGAATCCAAAGAGGACCACACCAAGACACATCATAATTAAAATGCCAAGAGCAAAAGACAAAGAGAGAATATTAAAAGCAGCAAGAGAAAAACAGTTAGTTACCTACAAGGGAGCAGCCATACGACAGTCAGTTGATTTCTCAACAGAAACTATGAAGGCCAGACGGGAGTGGCAAGAAATATTCAAAGTGATGAAAAGCAAGAACCTACAACCAAGACTACTCTACCCAGCAAAGTTATCATTCAGAATTGAAGGTCAGATAACGAGCTTCACAGATAAGAAAAAGCTAAAGGAGTTCATCAACACCAAACCAGTATTATATGAAATGCTGAAAGGTATTCTTTAAGAAGAAGAAAAAGGTAAAGATAAAAATTATGAACAACAAATACATATCTATCAACAAGTGAACCTAAAAATCAAATGAATTAAAAATCTGATGAACAGAAAAAACTGGTGAATATAATAGAATCAGGGGCATAGAAAGGGAGTGGACTGACAATTCTCAGGAGGAAAAGGGGGGGGGGGGTATGGGAAGAGACTGAACAAAAATCGTACACCTATGGATGAGGACAGTGTGGGGGAGGTAAGGGCAGAGGGTGGGGTGGGGACCAGGTAGAGGGGAACTATGGGGGGGGGAAAAAAAGAGGAACAATTGTAATAATCTGAACAATAAGGATTTATTAAATTTAAATTAAAAAAAAAAACATATCCACCAGCCCTGACTGACAGCTTGTTCTGTGGGAAACTAGCTGACATACTACTCGTGTTCCCCTGGAGCTCAGGTGTCCCCAGAGGTTGGTCATCCATTCATGTCCACATAGGAATTAACATAATCACATCTGTGTTGGCAGTACTCCGTCTGACTCTCCTCCCACTCCTAGCAGGGGACAGATGCCGCTGAGGTTAGGAGGGGAAGGCACAGCCTCTGCTGTAATCACATTTCTCCTCCTTTTGCTCATTGTCATGAAGGAGGATGCAGTCATGGAAAGCCGACGGAGCAGGATTATGTTAAATTAGACATTCCTCCCCGAATCAGCAGTGATCCACAGCCCAAAGCAGCAGTCCAGGTTTTATTTGCTCATAAACATTAATGGGACCAAATTTCAAGGAGAAGAAAGGGAAAAGCCAAATGCCAGAGAGCAGGTGCCGTAAAACATGGAGGCGGGGCGGCAGGAAGTCTGGGCTCTCGGGAAGGGGGCTCCGATTTCCCCCTCCACAGAGGACTGTCTGCCCATTCAGGAGGATGGATCTGGGTAGCTTTTCTAATTCCTTGGACTTCTATAAAACACTTTTCTTAGGGGAAAAAAAAGACTTAAAGGGCCCTGAGAATGGAGGTCACCCCTTCCCAGCAGACTCATCTTCATCACTAAGCTGGGAGCAGAGGCAGCAGGTCCCACTGGACAATGGAGAGACCACAGTGCCAATCCCCGGCCTTATCAGTAACAACCCAGGTGATTTTAGCAAAACTCACACAATCTCTCTCAGCCTCCACTTTGTCATCTCTACCAGGGGGCACACCCCCTCTGCCTGCTGCATGGGCCTGGAGCCCTGTGATTAATGACAGTGTTCTGAGTTGGCCCCTGCTGAGTTCTTTATATGCACTAACTCATTTGCATCGTTACCAACAATCCTACAAACAGATTGAGAACATGGGGCTCAGAGACCCCAAGTTCCTGGTTCAAGGTCTCACAGCAGGAGTGTGACAAAGCCAGGATCAAAGCCCAGGTCTACATCAGGGGTCTGTGCTTTTTCAGCCATAACCTATCGGACCTCGTTCCACACAGTGTCAGGCCAGGCCTAACACACAGTAGCTGCTTAAGTAAGCCTGTTCATTTGGATCGGAGCCCACTGCCTTGGCCACGCATCTGCCAGCAGCCCTTCCGAGGCCTGTTTCCAGGCTGGTTAGAAGCAGCCCCGGGTCTGTTTTTCTCCTTCTAGCTGGGCGTTCAACCACAAGAGAGTGGAGGCTGTTTTTGACCCCCTCCGGCTCTAGATCCAGGTTTTAACTGAGAGGTAGGGAGAGAAAACTTATTTCTTTCCCAGTTTCTTCTCTCATTTGAATATTGGATTTGTAGAAGCCCAGTTCCCCTACAGGAATTCTCCCAAGAAGCCATCTGCTTGTGTGCTTCTGAGACGTGTTAGCAGAGGATGCTAATCAATCATCTGAGGGGGAGCTGCTCACTGCTCCCTGGGAGGTGGGTGTGCTCAGGCCCTTGGCACAGGGCCTACATCGCCAGAGAGGCACAGATCCGGGCTCTGCAGATGCCCTGGCCATTCCAGAGTCATCCCAGACTTGGGTCGGGTCAGGTCACATCTGTCCAAGCCAGGGGCCAGAGCAGTACTGGACAGAGGGCCAGGCAAGGCCTTGGAGAGGTAGACACTTTGAATCAGAAATGCCACGGGGCCGCCCCTGAGTCTGTGCCCAGAGCAGACCCCAGCTCACACACAGACGGGGATGCAGACACAATCCTGTGCGGGTACCCAGCAGGAGTTAAGACATGGGGGATGCCAGGAGGCCAGCTCAGAAGTGTGCTGGCCAATGCTAACTTTTCCATGTGGCTGCCCCAGCTCTTACAGTCTCTATGGACAGGAAATCCTGGGGCTGCTCAAGCCACAGCAACCCACACTCAGCCGGCCCTCTCGGTGCAGCCTTCCTTCCAGGACAGCCACTGGCTCAGTTTGTCACGCAAAGAATCAAGGCAGCATAGGCATCAAATGTGTGCAAGACAAACCAACTCCAAGTAGAATCCTATCACCTAAAGCTTGCCAAGCCCCAGACCACCTGGTCTACCACCTAGTTTTATCAGTGGAGAAACCCAAGCCCTGAGAAAGCCAACTACCTGCCCAAGGACACACTACAAGCCTCTCACTAGAACCATGTCCTCCCAGGCTCTGGGTCAGCAGTGCCTGCCTTGAACAGCCGGCAGGGAGAAGACGGGAGAAGATGGCCATCCCTGTCCCCTCTCAAGGAGGCTCCAACCTCTGGAATGGTTTCTGCTCCCTCTCTTTGTCCTTCTGCTTCTCTCTCCAAGCACCAGGGGTCCTGTCACATGTTCAGGCTATCCCTGGAGCCTTGACAAAAAAGTTTCAAAACGGAAGAATTTCCTTTAATATTTCATTTGCTATATGCAAAACAAGACAGTCAGAACAGCCCAGGGCATGCGCTACTGCAGGGGAGAGGGGATTCAACAGATGGAGTGTTTCTGCTCACATCCTGTCCTTCACGGAGCTTTCTGGGCCCAGGTGAGCTTCGTTTGGCCGTGAAGATGAATGCGTACAGACTGGCCATCATGCCAAATGCTCCTGCTAAACCAAGACGCAATCAGTGGGCACATCAGGCCACTGAGTGGTGCGGCATAAACAGATGTGTCTGCACGCTGGCCCTAGCAGGCCTGCTCCGAGCTCAGAGGAGGCCACAGCAGGCCAGATGACAAACTCCCTGCCTGCTTTTAAATTCAGAGCCTGTGAGTCCACAGGTAGCTAGCATGAGAATACAGAGTAATCAGAATGCCCACGGTGTGTGGGGGGGATGAGGAGCCTGGCACAGGACTTTAATAGGCTTTCTGTCACAAAAGTGATCTGTGGGCAAACGCGTTTAGGAAACACGGCACTAAAGAAAGTTTAACAGATTTCTTTCGCCGAGAATAGTTTGTAGCCTTTGAAATGCTAATGTTCATTGGAAATCTCCAAGAAGGAAGCACTGAATGTGGTGTTTCCCGATATTATTCCGTGGGCCACAGGCAGCTTTAATAGAGCATCTCAGAGGACTTGTACCCAATAGGAATGAAATGGTGTCTAGAGGATGCTCCAGAGAGAGACACAAATGTTCACAGGAGCCAAGTCTCAGTGAGGGCCTGGGAGACACCGCCTCCTCTTCTAGGAGGCCTACATTTCCCTCCTGGGAACCACAGATGAACAAACAGCCCAGTGTTCACGTGGACACATGATGTATGAATGTAGGCATGAAGGGGACCAGTCACCTGGGCTCCTCTGTGGACTCATGGGGGCTCCCAAGCACTAACGACCCTGACCATCCTCTGAGCCCCTGCCCCGTGCACCCCTCACCTCTTCTCTCCCTGGTCCCCAACCTTCTTCTCTGCTTACCAGCCCTCCTCCTCCCTCCCCAACGATCTCCAATGTGCCCCTTGTACTGTCTCTCAGATAAGCACACAAATCTCTTACATTACCATGGAGAAACAAATCCACATTACCAGATTAAGCCAAAAATCTTTAAGCAACCTTAAAAATTAATATTGCCCATCCCTGGGCCCATCCCTGGGCACATTGCCACATTGAGCCCAAGACTCCTTGGTCCCCTTTACAGCCCTTCCTGTTCTCAATCGTTTATAGGAGTCAGTCTCAAGCCTGTCTATCCCCAGGGCTCGGCACCTCTCCCTTGCCAAGTCCTCTACCTCGGCCCTCATGCCTTTGCTCTGATCCGAAAGCCCATCTGTCCCTCAGGCAGGGCTTTGCTCCCTAGTCATCTCCTGAGGCCGACCAGTCTCCCCATGGAGACCCAGCAAACTGGGACGTCAACCTCCTGAACCCTGCACCCACCCACAGATGCCAGACTCCACGTCACCTGCTCATCATCCAAGGACAGCGCGGGCCCTCCAGCACTCCCTTCACGTGGGGTCCCAACAACACCTGCAACTGAACCCGAACAAGAGGCAGCCCAACAGCACCAGGCCCAGGGCAGTCCTACCTGCCTTCCGCTCCCCACGCAGGCGCTGGCTGGTCGCCGTGCTGTGGCTCAGCGTGTTCTCTCCTCCCAAGGGGATGGGGTCCTGCAGAGCTTTCTCCTCGGCAGGCTGAAAAGAAGTAAAAGTACTTTAATGCAGGCACTCTGGATTTAAAAAAAATAAATAGTTCTAAAAGTTCTGAATATTAAAATCCTTGAAAATCCATTAATCCAGCCGCCTCATTTCCCAAAGGAGCTGGGAGGGTAAGGGGGGCTGTAGTTCTGAGAGGAGGGGTCTGCAGAGGGACTTTTTTTAAAAATACCAGATTTTATCAGCAGTAAGATAGGTTCAAAGAGAGAACTTCCAAAACAATCACACAAACCTGCATTTGCACAGGGAAAGCAGAGCAGAAACCACACCCACCAGGGGCAGGACCACTCCTCAGACCTCCCTCCTCTCCAGCCAAGCTGTGCTCACAGACTCCGCCCAACCCAGCCACTGAAGCCTGCGGTGCTGTACCCACTCACACTAGGGATGATCAAGGCCCCAGGGAGCTTCCTGTAGCCACCCCCCCCCCAGCTGGATGGGATCCTAACACAGCAGCCTTCATGCTGACCATGTAGCTGTCTGGTTCCTGTCTGCCTCCTCCCAACCCAAGGCCACAGACCTTAACCATTGTGTCCCCAGCCCCTTACATGAGGCCTAGGATAGGTGGGTGGATGGATGGACTGATGAACTGACAGGAGAGAAAGAGAGGAGAGAAAAAAGAAAGAGGGAGGGAGGAGTGAAAGAGGAAGGAGAAAAGGAGGGAATCCAGCCTTGACCTTGCCTGGCACACCTGCCCCTCTTCCCTTCAGAAGGTGAGCTGGGACTAAATGACCACAGGTGTTCAACACTGGGACTTACCCCACACCCCGAGGGCATTGTCCCACGGCTCCAAAAGCAGGAGCCACGCCAGGTCCTCGTGTTCCTTCCCAGAGATGGTGTGAGCCCTCTCTGAGGATCTCCCTGGCTGGGCACCTGGAAATGGCCCCCGTGTCCAAGGTGCACTCGAGCTAGCCGCCGCAGAAATGAACTTATGAGCTTACTAAAGCATCCCACGTTGCCCCAGCGGGACTCGGGAGATCTCAGGACTGGAGTGCTAGCCACAGGCACTGCCTCTCATCTCTGCGCCTCTTTGAGCTCCTGATGGATGAGCAGCTCTGCCTTCCCAGAAGCTGGCCTGTCTGCAACCCCACCCTGGGCACAGGGCTCTGAGGCACTGGGAGCAAAGACACTTGGTGCCCCCCTGCCCTGCCCCAGCCGCAGGTGGTTGTGTGCTATATGTAAACTCTTCATGATCTCACCTCAACCCCAGGAGGTTCTGCTGGGCAGCTCTCCCCTGACCAGCTTGCCTAGCTGCCCTCACCTTGACAACCACAGGAAAACAGAGAAAACACACACACACACACACACACACTCACCCTGCCTGCATTTGCTGGGGTAGCCTCATGTGGGAGGTAACAAGGCCCATGATAGGTGGGAGTACCAGATAGTACTCAGAGACACCATAGGTGCGGAGTACCAGCACCTTGGCCACTTAGCACAGAGGAAGGGAGCCTTTGACGTCTGCAGAGTCCATCCCACCCCCAGCACCCTGAGCGCCCTTTGCCCTCAGCATATATCACAGGCTGCTGGGGGGAAACCAGAGACATGTATGAAACAGCAGCACGCGGGTCCCCAGACACAAACACACGTGGGTCCTGCAAGAGTCAGTGGGCCACAGGAGGTCAGTGCGGGCTAGCGGGGCCTAGGAAGATTTAGAAGAAAGTCGGCAAAATGGGTTCACTTTAAAGAGGATGGTGCTGAGGAGTGGTCATTCCCAATGGAGGAGCAGTGAATGCCACGTGAGGAGGTGCGGGCGGAGCGGGAGCACACGCCGGCCGGCAGGAGGTGGAGGGGCCGCCCGGGCCAGGCAGGTGGGCAGAGCTCAGCCCCGCCCCAAGGTGCAGGTGGACAGGGGCCCCCGCCTTCTCCTCCCACTGCCCACGGCCAGCCCCACCACTGGCACTTCCTCCTTCCTCCACAAAACGTATTTCCCGTTCTCAAAATGATGGCTGTGCAGCACTTTCTTGAGGGGCTTTTAATGGCTTATGAAATATAAGCCTGGAGCTACAAATGCTGCCCAGCCAATTTGCTGGAATGCTTCACCTCCCCAGAAATTTCTCCTAAAATGACTTTCCTTCTTCCACCACAAACAGAGCCTTTGGAGCAATGGGCCTTTTAATCAACAATTATAAGAAGTTTTAAAAGTCACTTTTAAAAGGCTGTCACGGTGAGCTGCTCAGCTCTTTTCTCTGTTCCTGAGGGACTGCCTGGTGGTGGCTGGAAGCAGAGGCTGGCGGGAGGTGGGTGGGTGGGAGCAGCCTTCATCCATCACCCGCGACAGGCCCCTGGTGCCGGGGGTCCTCAGAGCGCACATCTGCAGCCCGGCAGCGCTGGCATGATTTATCTCGGGCAGCTTGTCGCCTCTCCCATCGGGTTTATCTGTTTGCTGGGTGCTTCTCCTCTAACTGACCTCCACACACTGCGGTTCCCAGGGACCCAGGCCTGGAACCCCCCACCCCACATACAGGCCCCTACTCCCACAACGTCACACCCCACCTCTGAGTCGACAGCTCCCACACTCAGGTCTCCAGCCCAGACCCAATACCCAGGCTTCCCCGGCATCTCCTCAAACTCAGAATTTCCAAGACAGACACGTGTGCCTGCATCTCTTTCCTCCAAGTCAGTTTCCTCCCAGCCTTCTGCGCCTCAGTGCATGGCACCCCCATCTACCCAGGCCGCAGCCTCATAATCGCCCTCATTCTTCTTCTCCTCGCCACCACACCCCCATCCGACTCTGCCCATGAGTCCGATGGCTTTACCTTCAAAGCACATCCTGAATCTGACACTTTGTGCCACCTGCAGAGCTAACAGCCTTCCAAGTGCCACCATCTCCCCGCCCAACGCCCTGCCTCCCCCCACTCCGCTCTGTACGGCAGCCAGGAGGGCTGTCCCACATGAGCGTAATTACAGCAGTGCCCTCACCCCCAACAGCTCAGACCTGGACTTGAAAGGTTCAAGTGCAGTTAGGGGAACTCGTTCTTTCTGCCAAGTGATCTGGGGGTGAGCGGCACTTAGAGGAGGTACGGGGCCCACACAGTGGCCATTCCCCTCGCGCTCATAGCTGAGGGCTCTGGTGGGATGGCACCAAGTTCCTACCCGCTGCCGAGCTGGAGATCCTAACCCCAGCATGGCCTCCAGGCCTTCAAACGTTGCCCCTTCCAGGCAGCAGCCCCTTCTGTGCACCAAGCCCTGGCATTCAAGCATACTTACCTGTTCCCCACCCCTTTGGCCCCATCAAAATTCAGAATCAGGTCATCCTCAGCTTAGTTTAACACCCCCTTCTCCAGGAAGCCTCCCTTCCCATGAGCCAGGTCAGTCTTAAATTGTCCGAACACAGGATCCTTCTCCTTTGAAGCCCATATCCCACTGCCACCGGTAATGTGTTCACCAACTGGGTCTATAACCTGTTTGGCTTTAAGTTCTATGGGGGTTCAACACTAATCCTCAGGGCCTTTCACACAGTAGGTTCTCAGTAAATACTGACTGAATAAATGCATAATTTTGCAATTACTAAGTAGGAGGGTGTCAGGAGCCAAAGAATCAACAAGGAAAACCAAAGGAGGGAAAGTATTTGTTATCTCTCTTGGACGGGGTATGTTTCACCATAAAACCCATGCAGCTGAAAGGTCTAGTTAGCCTCAGACACCATACCCAGATAAAGACCAAATGTGGCATTTAAAATAAGTTCATGGCAAATGTAACATAATTGAGGGGAGCAAGGCCCTTGTAATGGAACAGGGAGAATCTGGCCCCTCTCAGCTGGAGTAGGGCCAGCTGGATGCCCACGTGTGTGTGAGATGATACTGACTAAGCTAAGGGCCCTCATGTGGCATCTCTTCTCAGCCTAGAGTCATCATCATCTCAGCGCAGGCCTCTTCCTGTTCTCTTTAGTTCTGGAACTAGGTTGCTGTTTATTCCTTTGGGGAACCCTGCCTCTTACTCGCCATGTGGTCCATGGGGCTATCCATCATAGTTCCTCTTCCCCAGCCCCAGCCTCTGGTCACAGAGGTGGGCAAGTGTGCCAAGCTGAAATGATTAGAGCACCACATCTTCCCAAACATAGTACGGTGTCTACAAGGTGGACACTTAACCCAGCAAGGCCAATCACTTCCGTTTTCATGTTTGGAGAGAAAGCCTGCTTTCTCTATTGATTGGCTAAGCCTGGAGCTGCTAGGAGCCATCTTCCCTGACCTTATACAGGAAACCTATCAGAAGTAGGAGAGAATGAGACCCTCATTCAAATAAATATGAGACAGCAGAGCCAAGAAAAGGAGAAAGTGAGAGAAAGAGCATTATGTTTCTGGATCCAGCCTTGCCTGAGACAGACACCCCTGAATTCCTCAGCTACACAAGTCAATAAAGAGGAGGGGATTTGCCTGTTATTTACAATCAAGAACCCAGATGAATATAGTCCTCATACAGAGCTCCCAAGATTGACTCCTGTGTCTGTGAACAAACTTGCCTCTTCAAACTCCAAGCCCAGTATCTAAGATTATAGTCTGAGTGTCAGACCTGGCCATGCCATGGTAAGACAGAAAAGAAACCCCATCTGAGCCCAGTCGCTATGTCTCAACCCATAGATACACCTCCCACTGCAGGCCTTGTGTTTCCCCACCCTGGACTCAGGAAACTTTGAACACAGGAGCCACGATTTCCAATTCCTAGGCCTAGGAGCACTTTCTGGAGCTCCTGCCCCACTCTCCACTGCTGCTTTATTAGAGTGATGAGATTATGGAATGCACACTAATAAAGAGAAACATGCTAGTTGACCATACCTTCACGATGCCCACCAGCCAATCAGGAGTGAGTGTGCAAATTAACCCAACGAAGATGGCGGGTTAATTTGCATATACAGGCAACAAGCGGCCGGGGGCTGGGCAGGACGCTTGTGTCATAGCCATGGCAACGACGCAGGCGTTCCGCACCACCCCAGCAGCTTGGAGCCTCTGGGCAGCGTGGGAAGGCAGAAAGGCCAGAGCGAAGGCAGTGCCGGCAGCCAGGGGAAGGAAGGCCCATTCTTGCACGAATCTTCATGCATCGGGCCTCTAGTTATTTTATAAGATTCCCTGTTATAAGACTTTTCTATAAAGGGAAAATAAATATAAAGAGATCATTGGATCTCTTAGGTCTTCTTTAAATGGGTGCCAAAATTAGCCCTCGTCTGAATGGCTGTCCCACTTCCAGGATGCCCTGTGTCCTACTCTCTGCTCAGTTCTCCAAAAGGCCTGTTATCTGAGCGGTGTTTTGAATTCTACAAGACACATCGAATCATGTGGAGACTATGGACATCGCCCCTCCCTAGTCCTGGGTTCCTTACCAGACTTCTTAGCTCGAGATCAAAGTTGCTTGTTCTGGATCTCAACATTATCATCTTCATGGGGAGGAACCAAGTTAACATCATAACATTGCAGTCTGGACTGGAGTCCAGGCTTTTCCATCCCCCACAACTACCCTACCCACCGGAAGGTCCTTTCCAAGTCACCAAGTTGCCTAAATCCCCATCTATGGTATGCAGCCTAATGGAATTTGCTGGAATTCCCCCAGCCAATACTGCTACCTTTTCCTTTATATCCTGTTCTAACAACCTGTCAAACTCATCATCTCTGCCCACAAAACAAATTTATTTTTTTGAGTCATGTAGGAAAAAAATTGAAGTTGAAATGCTATGAGGGTAGAAGCTTTTACATTGGTGTCAGGCATCTGAGAAAACTAATGGAACCATTCTTTGACAGCATTATCTGTGTTTGGCTAATTTGGGGGAGCAGACAACGTCCTCCATTGAGAAGGAAGAATAGAATGCACAGTCCTAGGAAAGCAGAGAGTTGGCCCATGGCGGATAATTTACTTTCACTATTCACCCGCAGATAGGCAGGCAATTACAGAGACATTCTTGGGTAAATTTTCATTTATTCTTTTATCACCTTGCAAATGAAATAGTCATTTTTAAAACAGCTTAAAGCAGAGATGCATGCCAGTAAACAAAAAGGGCAGGCTTCTTTATCAAAGTATATTTTGTCCTGATTATTTGTTCTTCTACCACACAGAGAGCTCTGTGACGAATTCACTCCTCTGGTGGCCTCTTGCCAACTTTTTCATAGTAAAGCTTCCAGACTGGCTCTCTGACAAGCAGCAACAGGAGCAAGCCTTTCCTGAGCTCCATGTTCAGGGCCCGGGTCCAGAGTTAAGGCTATCTGGAGAGATAGGAAGCACCCCAGCCCTGAAGGACCCAATTAAGGACAGAGCCAAGCAGCCCAAGCAATGGGACTACAAAACCCACAGGTGGTCTGCCAAGGGCGATCATGCAGGACAGGACTGGGCTGCTGGCAGCAGCAGGCCTGCCCACTGCCCAGAGGCATGGACGTCTGCATGCCCCATGACCACTAAGAGAACTTCCCACAGAGCTGCTCTCTAGGGGTCAGCCCAGCATATTTATTAAGCTCCTCCTTTGCACAGGTCTGGTGCTGGAATTGAAGGGGCAGGATGAGCCAGCCGGGTCCCAGCCTCCAAGAATCTGTCCTACGGGAAGAAAACAAGGTGAGGGAGCATCACCTCTGCCATACACTCGGGTTAAAAGTGGGATTCACACCCTGGAAGGCTTTTCTTCCAGGATGAAGCACAACTTGAAAAATGCATGCCGAGAGGCTGGTACCCAGAAAAGCTGGCACGCTGAGTTATGAGCGGCACAGTCACATGGCCAGGTCAGAACAAGCCTC
Source organism: Cnephaeus nilssonii (assembly GCF_951640355.1). NCBI lineage: Eukaryota > Metazoa > Chordata > Mammalia > Chiroptera > Vespertilionidae > Cnephaeus > Cnephaeus nilssonii. Next base: position 75,376,130 of record NC_137076.1, read on the forward strand.
TGGCATCAAATGTCAGGGCAGCCAAGTGTGATGGTTAATTTTATGTGCCAGCTTGGCTAGATCATGGGACCCAGATATTTGGTCAAATACTATTCTAGATGTTTCTGTGAAGGTAATTTTTAGATAAGATTAACACATAAACCTGTGGACTTTGGGTGAAGCAGATTATCCTCCACAGTGTGGAGGACTGGGTGGGCTTCATCCAATCAGTTGAAGGCCTGAATAGAAAAAGAGTGAGAGATGCTGAGAATAGACAATTCTGCCAGTAGACAGCCTTTGGACTCTAACTGCAGTATCAATTCTTCCCTGGGTCTCCAGCCTGTCAGCCTGCCCTACAAATGTTAGACTTGCTGGGCTCTACAATCACATGAGCTAATTCCTTAAAACAAATATCTATAAATGGATGGGTGGGTGGGTGAGTGGGAGGATAGATGTATAGACAGACAGAGAGATAGATAATCACCTGTTGGTTTTGTTTCTAAAACCATGAGTGATACACCAAGTGGCAGAAATCCACGCATTCTGTGGCTTGTGTGGAACTACCTACCCAGACTCCATTAAGAAAGTGCTGAGGTTTCAAACCTGAAGGAGCAGGGGAGTGGGAGCTGCATATGAAACTGCACACTTGGAGAGAACAGGTGCTTCACATGTTCACAGGCGTCCGCAACATCCACACTCACCCCCACCCCCCTAGGGACCACTGAGTAGTTTCTAGATCCTGCTAAAATTCTCAGGCCCCAGATTGCTTGGAAAGAAATCAAATAGCATTATCTTGAATCCATAGCATGGATACCAGAAAGATATATGACTTGCCTTGAATCCCAGGATAAATGAAATACAGTAAAACCTCAATATAGTAAACTAATTTGGGCAAGGGGATATCCATTAAAGCTGAAAGTCCATTATATAATAAAGTAGGTTTTCCAAATGCCTATGTTAAAAAGTTGACAAATTAGTTTACCTATTTTTACTTATGTGTGTGTAATTAAGATTAAGCATGTATAAAAAAAGAGGAGATTTGAAGATGGCAGTGTAGGTAAATGCCTATACTTACCACCTCCCACAACCACATCAAAATTACAACTAAAATATAGAACAACCATCATCCAGAACTGCTGGAAAGCTGCTGAATGGGAGTCCTATAACTAGAGAAGTAAAGAAGAAAGCACACTGAGACTAGTAGGAGGTGCAGAGGTGTGGAACAGGCTGGTCCAGCATCCACATGTGCCATTTTTTTAATTGGGAGGGAGATTGTCTCTGTGGAGGCCACCCAGAGGAGCAAGAGATCCCAACCCCACACCAGACCCCCAGAGCTGGGAAAAGAAGTCCCTATGGGCAGTAAGAAGTACGGACTATAAAAACCAGTGCGGATTGGGGCTCAGTGACACAGAGGCTGCTGGAGACCCAGCTGTTCCTCTTAAAAGGCCGGCTCCATGAACTGAACTTATAAGGCCCTGCTTCCTCTGAGCTCCAGCACCAGGGTGAGGCTCTGGGGAACACAGACACATACAAGGCGGAACTAGATTCTCTGACATCAGGGCAGGAACTCAGGGCGACTTTCTCCCAGATGAAGGTGCTCACAGGGATCATTGTTCCTATGCTGGAACCTACCTGGTTGCAGGGCTGACGGGCAGCCATTTCTTTTTGTTCCACCCTGGTGATTCCTTAAGATTCTGCCTCACCTACAACCCCACCCAAGCTGTGTGCAGTGGCTTTTGCATATGAATGGCCTGCCTTGCTCAGGCTAAAATCTCTCAAACAAGCTGCAGCTGGTCAGGGAGCCCCAAACCTATTAATAAAAGACCCTGCACCAGCACCAGCCTGTCTTGCTTCATAGATGGACCTCATCTGGGCACTTCCAAACCCAATACAAAGAGGAGGAATCTGAAGATCTCTCTGTAGCTCCTGATGGCTGGTCCCAGGCAGTGGCTGACTTTGCACCTTCCTGGAGAACCATGAGCCAGTGTACCCAGTGGTCAGTGTCAGATCATACCAGATTACAACCCTACACATCCATAAGCAACACACTCAAGGGGAAGACTCAGTGAGCACCAAAGCCCCACTGAAGTGAGTCCTGCTTCATAGGGGTGTCTCCTGCATAGCAGCTCTCCCACAGTGGTCACAGCTGGTCCTCACAGCCAATTGGCCTGGAGGTCAATTTCTCCCAGTGACATCAGCAGCAATCAAGGCTCAACTACAACAAAACTACTCACAGTCCACAAAGGTGTGCATCTAGAGCTCCAAGCTCAGGTGACTGGGGAGGCTGAGCCACTGGGCCCTATAGAACATCTACTGCACAAGGCCACTCTACCAACTCAAGGAGACATAGCAGCTCTACCCATTATATAGAAACAAACACAGGGAAGCAGCCAAAATGTGGGACAAAGAAACATGTCACAAATGAAAGAAATGGAAGAAAGCAAACTAATTGGTATAGAGTTCAAAACCATGGTTATAAGGTTACTCAAGAATCTTCTAGAAACCTCCAAAAAAATGTAAAGAGACCAGTCATAAATTAAGCATACACTGACTGAAATAAAGAATAATATACAGGGATTCAAAAATAGAGTGGAGGATTCTGAAATTCAACAATTTGAAATATGAGGAAGCAAAAAACACTCAATGAGAAGAGCAAAAAGAAAAAAGAGTCCAAAAATATGAAGATAGTGTAAGGAGCCTCTGGGACAACTTGAAGCATACAAACATTCACATTATGGGGGTGCCAGATGAAGAGAGGGAGCAAGATATTGAAAACCTATTTGAAGAAATAATGACAGAAAACTTCCCCTACCTGGTGAAAGAAATAGTCTTACAAGTCCGGGAAACACATAAAGTCCGAAACAAGAGGAACCCAAAGAGGACCATACCAAGACACATCATAATTAAAATGTCATGGGCTAAAGACAAAGAGAGAATCTTAAAAGCAGCAAGAGAAAAACAGCTAGTTACCTACAAGGGAATGCCCATACGATTGTCAACTGATTTCTCAACAGAAACTATGCAAGCCAGAAGAGAGTGGCAAGAAATATTCAAAGTGATGAATAGCAAGGACCTACAACCGAGATTACTCTACCCAGCAAAGCTATCATTTAGAATTGAAGGTCAGATAAAGAGCTTCACAGACAAGAAAAAGCTAAGGTAGTTCATCATCACCAAACCAGTATTATATGAAATGTTGAAGCGTATTCTTTAAAAAGAGGAAGAAGAAGAAAAAGAAAAAGATCAAAAATATGAACAACAAAAGAGCAACATACCTATTAACAATTGAATCTAAAAATAAACAAATAAGAAATCTAATGAACAGAATAAACTGGTGAATAAAATAGAATCAGAGACACAGAAATGGAACAGACTGATGATTCTCAGAGGGAAGGGGGATGGGGGGAGAAAGAGATTAAATAAAGATCTTATATGCATTACTTATGGACACAGACAATAGGGTGGTGAAGGTCTGAGGTGGGGTAGAAACCAGGTGGAGGAGGGCAATGGGGGGGAAAAAAGAGGGACATCTGTAATAATCTCAACAATAAAGATTTTTTTAAAAAGGAAAAGTTTAATTTCACAGAAAAGTTTTCTATATGTATTACTGCAATTTTAAATTTATACTGAATAGGTCTAATAAATGCATGCATTCACTAGTCACCATGAGTAAAAAATGCACTCAAGTGGGACGTGACTTAGCACACGTGGGAACATTGGCAGCACAAGTTAAAACTGCTGCAGAAAGTCATGCCATGGGACTACAGAACCAATTACCACGTGCAATGTGGTACGGTCACGTGGTAATCATTAGCCAAACATTGTTTATGAGCAGTGACTCTTGGATTTAAATATGTAGACTACAGTTGTAGATATATAATATTTATTTATGAAATTACTAGTGTTTTTTCTAACATATGGCCTATTCACTAAAATTTGTCAAAAGTAACAGTGAATTAATAACAAAAAATAAACTGCTATTTTAATTATAATCAAATCTTGATTAAAAGCATTTTAAAATTAGCAGGGTGTTAATTTTCACATGTGACATAAGGACCAGACATTCTGTCCATTATATCTGAAGTCTGTTAAATTGAGGTCTGCAGAATCGAGGGTTCACTGTACCTGGTGAGGAAATCTGGAGAGCTCTGGCCTCACCTTCTCTGACCCAAAGCAAAATGGGCTCCTAGGTGCTGCTGGGTTGGCCACACCAGGAGTGTTAACCAATTAGACTGCCCATAGCTGGAGAGTCACAGCACAGGGAGTGGGGGATGTTTATTTTCCCAAAGCAGGACTTACAACAACCCGAATGAGGGCACCCACTGTGCATAAATTAGACAAGTTCCCCAGGTGATCCTCCAGCAGATGTTACCTGAAGGAGCCAGGTCCTTGCAGAGCCCAGCCCAGTGAGAGGCTGAGTGGCCTTTGAGAGAGCTCCAGACACCTTTCCAGTGTGGGCTGTCAATCACACTCCTGCTCCCCATAAATATGCATAAGAGTCATAGATATTCATGAGCATCCTCACACCATCCTATACCCTTGCAACACTAACAGGATTCCTTTTGTTGTTAAACATCCTCTTAACATCCAGTGGTCTGCTGGGTCAGGAGAGGAGGCTGGAAGGAAGTGCACATTTCATCTTTTTCTCCTCTCTGTTCCTCCGTCTCCTGACAGCCAGACAGGACGAATATTTACTAATATATACTAAAATGCTTGACGCCTTTTGGGAAAAGCTGCTGCTCCCAAATACAAGCATGACCCCATGAGTGCCACTCACCTCCCCTGGCTGTAGAGATGGAGACGGTGTTCAAATGGCATTTCTGTCAATAGAAGTCTACTTCAGGTAGTTTTTCTTAATGCATTCTTTTATGACTGGTTGTATGGGGGCAGGAGGGCTCCTCACGTTTTAAATGGAGGACAAATGGAATGATCAAAGAGGATGTTCTACAAACAGACGCTTCCCCAAACAGGAGGAGGCTCAATTTATGGAAGCCAGGCATGCTGCTTCTCTCCCTGGGAACCCTCGTCCCTCTCTTTACTCCAACTGCCTGTTGCCTCTGATAGTGAGAACGTTTTGTGATCAGAAGAGGTAGACGTGTGGCCAGTTGACCCATTGCCGTGGAAACCAGCAGCCTTTAGTGAACAGGTGCAGGGGGAGAAGAACGATGGGGCTGCCTCTAGAAACTTCCACAGACAGACAGTCATGTCCTCTCACTGCACAATCCAGATGAAACTAAAAGAGACTCACCTCGCACATTTAGACAGCGTCCATCACAACATACGACCCCACCTTGTCCTTTGATAGTAGAGAGAAAATCTTCTCCTCATGCTCGCGATGGCACCTTCTTGGAGAACCTTCGAGATCTCCACCATGAATCCTCCAGATCCACCCCCAGATTTCCTGCCCAGGGCTCCCTCAGATACCACCTTTTCACCTCAGATTTCCCCCGGCTCTGACTCCCACCCAACAGAGATGATGAACTCCTTAGAAAAAGGGGTTTCTGCACCACAAAGCCTCAAATAAATCCTTACCCACTGAGCTTCATTCCTAAGATATAAAATATGAAATTCTCAGCTGAGGTTTTATTTTTTAATAGTCAAATATTTAACTTCCCTCCCAGCATTTAAACTTCTATAAGTATCGTTGCTCCAAACTAGGATGCAAGATTGTGCCATCATTAAGGCAGTCCATTTCTAAGAGAACGTGACATGGCTTTTCTAAGCATCCAGGGTGCTGGGTGCACATGGAAGGCCCAGGACCAGGCATGGGAGGGTGGACAGAAGAGGGAGCATCTCCCGGACACTGCAGGCTCAGATGGAATGAAATCACGTCCCTCAATCTGGGGCACATCTGGCAAAACTCAGTCTCCAGTCCTGATGGTCCAAACCAATTAACTGCTACCAGACATGACTGTCGTCATCTTGCCCTCAAACCCATCCAGGCTTGCAGGCCAGCGTGGGGCTGGGCACCAAGGAGAACACCTGCAGCTGGAAGACCAGATGTTAAGGGACTTCAGTGTGAACTTTGCAGTATTAAAAAAATTTTTTTTTAACTAAAAAGAAAAGTTAAGTATGCAAGCTTGGCTTGTATCCTTCAGGATGACTTTGAAAGCGGAATGGTGAAGTCAAGCCTTCTGGAATTTTTTTCCCTCCCACCTCCCCCAAAGTCATTGAAAGAGGACATCAAGGACCAAACAAGCCAGCTGGGATCTCACCCAGCTGCCCACTCTGTGCTTCTCCACTGGGGGAGAAGACAGAGCTCCCAGGGCTGGTAACCACCCAAATGCCACAAGAGACAAGATACTCTACAGCCCTTTGCCCCGCGCCCACAAAACCTGACAGAACCTGGAAAATCCCAATCTGGACTAACTCAATGTTAAGTGCTGAATAGCCACACATGGCTGGCAGCCCCTGTACTGGACAGAGCGGGCCTGGAGTAACTGAGCTGCACCTGTGGTAGACTGGAGACAAGCATTATGTCTAATCTGGGACGCATTTTGTTCTCATATCTTCTTACACAATGCGGGTTTTCCTTCATTAAGATTAAGACACAGTCTGCATTGATTTTGCTTCCTTTCCCCTAAATTCCTGCGACAAAAGGCTTTGCCTTGCCTTGAATTCATGTGTAAATGGTAGGAGCCAGCCTCCCCCAGCAGCAGCAGCAGCATCCCCGCCCCCACCCCCACCGGCATTGCTGTTTTCAGGCTCCTGCATCTCCTGGCTCCAGGTCCACCGAGAAGCTATCAGTTTATTAACTGACTTTAATAGGGATCTGCTTCTAATAGGAGAATTAATGAATTTTATAAACCAGTTGCACAGGGCAAGAGTAACTCCATTCCAAAGAGACAAGAGGCTTATTTGGGAGTCTAGGAGTATGCAGGAATCACACACCCTCCTATCGCAAATCCCAACCCTGGCTGGGCAAACCCTCCTAAACAAGCTGACTGTCCTGGGGTACACACCTCACAGCAGGGGCTGTGAGGCCAGCGAGTCACCAACAGGACAGCGGCAGCCTGCTGAAGTGAGAACACACAGCCTGACACTAATATTCCTCGTACTTCCCCCTGAGGGTGAACGCAGGGAGGAAAGGGCAAGAAATCCAACTGAATTTAATACAGTGAGTGTTTCCTGAGGCTGCTGGGTCTCAGCACAAGGCTGGGAGGTGCGGGTGCGGGGGGGTGGGGGGGGGGGAAGTGAGGAACAGACAAGATGTGCATGCCCCCCTTGGGAATGGTAAGGAAGCCATACTTAGTTTTTAAAAGCAAAGTCTTCCAGCATTGGGCACAAAGAACATGTTTCTCTTTTGGAAGCTCAATTGGGCAGGAGTGGGGGTGGGGTGGGGTGGGGTTAATGGATAACCTTTACTCCATGCCAGTGCCCTTCACACACTGTGGAGGACAGTGATACCAGCCAGCCCAGGAGATAGGTTGGCTGGGAAAGGAGACAATGAAGAAAATCATAAGATGGCTCCAGAATTCCTTCTCCCTCTCTTTTCATTGTGATGCTCTGGGGAGAGAACATTCGGGTAACTTAGAGGAGCAGGAAGTTAAGCTTCCCGTCATTTAAAAAAAAAATAAATGGTGAGGGATCAAAGAGGGCTCAGACAGTGCAAAGGAGAGTTAAGGGAAAAGCAGTAAGCAAAGCCACTATGTCAGTAGCAGAAGCTAACCCCAGCTGGCAACCCGGATTTGGGGGGGGGGGGGGGGCGGGGCGGGAGGGGGGGAGGCACACCATAGCTGTCATTTTTGAAACATAAAGTGCTACAATGGGATAGTTTCAAATTATCTGGAAAACTGAATAAGGAACCTCCATAATGAGCTAGAACTCAAGTTCAGTAAGGAGAGTTCTAAACTGTGCCAAAGTATTTACAGTTTCTTAAATGGTGCTCTAATTTACTCCCCAGGACTACACACATGCGTGTGAGATCACGGCTCGTTCCTGTGCTTCCCAAGTCCAGCTGCCCATCAGGACCAAGGCCAGCGCCTCACCCAGACCCACTCAATCTCAGTGCAAGGGCCTGAATATAGTAGATCAGTGGTCGGCAAACTGCGGGTTTCGAGCCGCGGTTTGCCGCTCTGCTGACTAATGAGTTTGCCGACCACTGTACAAGATCCATGGTTCTAACATGCAGCCAGGGTTGAAAACACTGCCCTGGGGGGCTAGTCGACCAGTGGTGGGAAGGGATAGAGAGGAAGGTATCAACTCCAGGAACGGAGAAGGTCTAAGTACGGCCACTCACGGGGTCATTGACACAGTACCAGGGGGCTCCTCTGCGGGGACTGCTCCAGCACCGACTGGTCATGCAGAGGACTTTGTTGCTAAATCTTAGACCCCAAGAGAATTAAAACTCAAGTGCATCAAGATTAAATTGTTTTTATGGGATGGTGCCATTTCCCATACCCCAACCTAGGACTTGAGGTCTGGAGAACTGCCTTGTGCACGTCTGAGAGGGGGCCTGAGACATTCACCCTGAGTAACAAAACCTGGGGACTTCTGGGCGATTTCAGTGGTTTGTGGGAGCAATGGAACAGAATACCTGAAATAAGACTGTCGACAAAAGCGCAGGCTGTGGCACAGTTAGTTGTAAGGGTGATTGGCCAGCTCACTACACCGGGGTTCACAGACTCTGCTGAATATCAGAATTACCTGGAGATCTGGTTTAAAAATACATATTCACAGGCCCTGCCTCCAGGTCGGCTAAAACAATATTTGAAAGTGAGGTCAAGGAACTGTATTTTTAATTTTATTTATATATTTATTTTGTTAATCTTCATCAGAAGATATTTTTCCATTGATTTTTAGAGTGAGTGGAAGGGTGTGGGAGAGACAGAGAGAGAGAAGCATCGATGTGAGAGAAACACATCAATTGGTTGCCTCCCGTACATGCCCCAACCAGGGCTGGGAATTGAGCCTGCAACCAAGGTGCATGCCCTTGACCGAAATAAAACCCGGGACCCTTCAGTCCACAGGCCAATGCTCTATCCACTGGCTAGGGCAGGAACTATATTTTTTTAATCTGGCAGGTGTTTATGTCACAAGGCCAGATTTAAAAACCTTTGGTCTGTGCAGCTCCCCTGTCCATAGGTGGGGAAAGCCTACCTGATTGTTCCACATGGCAATACCCTAAAATCTCTGTCTTCCTCGTACCCAGAATTGCACCAAAGGCCCCAAAGAGAAACCGGCAGCCCTACAGGGCTGGTCATGCAATCCCAAACATTACAGGTGCTCACAACGAGACTCCACCCCGGCATTTGCAAAGCCTGGAGAATCATTCCAGGCAAAACCTAATGAAGTGTTTCTTACACAACACAGGCAGACAGGAAGGAGGGAGACAGTGGGCCTCTGAGCTGCCTGCCGGGGAAAGTTCCCCGGAGCCTTAAAGAACAAATAGGATCTGCACTCACAAGAAGAGAGGCGGTACCAGTACAGTGGGTGGCGTGGCAAAGATGAGGGCAGAAATGTGCACGCTGGGATCTGACCTGTCTGTAGGAGAGGGCACCCAGTGGAGAGGGCAGATGGTAGAGGGAGGGCCTTGCACTCTGGGCCTCTGGAGGCCTTCTGCCCACATGCTCCTGGCTCCAGCTCCCCAGGACCAACTGGGAAAGGCAGAGTGTGGCCAGGTGGGCAAGTCTACACTATCCACATTACCTGCTTAGGATGCCAGTTGTCTCAACTCTGCTGATTCAGATCCCTCCCAGGTTTTCCAAGTCATCCTGCCTGCTCATCACGGTACCCCCCACCCTTTCTGGAAATAGACAGCCCAGGGGAAGCCACTTACAGTGGGGCTGTGACCTCAGGAGCCTGAGAGATGGCCTATCACTCGGCTCCCAGGCCCTGTGATTCTCAGGTAACCCCAGGGAGTGGCCCGCAGCACTGGCTCCCCTCTGGAGGGTCTGAGCCAGCAAGTGCAGGGAAGTCTGACCATCACGCAGCACATAAAAGATTCCAGCTCTCCAAACCCCATGAGTATCATTCTGAGCGGAAAATAACATTATAGGCTGCTGTTAGGTCATTGGCTAATTAGGTAAAATGAATGACTAAGTAGATGTTAAAAGCCACGCTACCAGTGATTCCTCAGACTGGGGCCCTGACCCGGCCTCACTTATCTGAGCCCCGGAGACTTGGAGAAAAGGCTATAACAATCGTGGGGTCATCCTCCCAGCTGGCCCCAGGGAGGGCCCGGCACTTGGTACTTAACGGAAGCTCTGAGCTAAACTGGGAGAGAATATTAAGACAGCTCTAGCCAGTCCCTACCCACAGGCCCTCTCAGCTCCTGCTGCCCACGGATGCCCAGGCCCAGGCCCATCCGTTCACATGCCCTTCCAGTGGCATTCCCAGCACTCCCCGGGCCAACCTGAGAAAGCAACAAACACTTCTAGAACCATGTCCTCATGCTGTGCTTCTGTCTACTGTTTGCTCTTTAAATCCTCCCAATGACGCTGGGTCTATTATCACCCCTGTTTTATAGATGCACACGTGGAGGCTCAGGCCACACAGCAAGGAAGGGATGGAGCCATGACATGCAAGCCTTGCCTTGCCTTCCTCTGAGGCCCTGCTCTTGTTATGATGAACGGGAGTTCCACTGGATGCATCAGAGTCAGTCAGGAAACCACACGAGGGCCTGCACACAGAGGAGGTTCAACACAGCAATCGCTTCACAGGCGCTGGGACTTCCCTGGTCTTCTGGGCTTCCAGGCCGCCTGTGGGCAGGACCCTCCAGGAAGCCACCTGGGAAGGAAGCCTGGGAAATGCAGGCTGTGGACTCTCTGGCCCAGAGATGCACGTGGATGGGTGAGCGGAAGCTGAGAGACACAAAGTGAAGAAGCAGCCAGACTTGTATGGTGCCTCAGTGCTTCCCATACCGTATGTCCCAGAGCCCTCCCAACGGCCCTGTGGTGCTGGCGAAATTATTGTCCCTATTTCAGAGATATGGAAGATGAAGCCCAAGAGGCTATGTAACATGCTGAAGACCATCCAGTAGAATTCAAATTCAAACCCACATTGGCCTGGCTCCTAAGCCCGGTACTCAGGGAGCCAGGGGTAAACATGGCAACCTCGCCCTGGGGATTTGCAATCCAAGGACGCCACGTCCTGTGGCTGGCCTGTGAGCCACTGTGCCCGTGGTACAACCTGGTCACTCCAAGGGACGGGAGCATGAGGCTGACTCACAGCTCACCATCCGCATCCACCAGCTCCTGGCGCCTCTGACAGCAGCAGCGAGAGCCTTGATGGGGGTGGAATTGACAGCACTGACTCCCCCAGGAACTGCCAGGGCCTGCAACACCCAGGGAGGCCATGCAGGGAGGCGGGGAAGCCACCTTGTGGCAGAGCCCAGCCACAGGCCACCAAACTCGCTAGCCCTGCACCCACCTGGCTGCCAGATCCAGCTACTGGGGATGGGGGGCTGGCTGTTCCACTGGGGAACAAAACAAGGCTAATTCTTCTGGAACCTCCAATAACTTGACTACTTCTCTCTAAGTGCTTCATTGTAAATAATGATTCCGCACCACGGAAACACACTGCCAGAATCTCCTGGCGGACACAAAATTAACTTCAGCTCCCACAGCCCACTCACGAAGCGTATTGTGAGCGACGCGTCATCTTCCCAACCACGGAGGGCTGCAGATGTTTCCACGGATTCCAAGGGCGGCTTACGCATCATCCACCCTAAAGAGCAGGCCTGTGCATCCACACACCTTCTCCTGCCCCACACAGACCCCTCTCTCCAGGCTCCCTTTCTAGAAGGAGGTATTGGACTCTGTGTGAGCACGAAGAGAACCCCACTATCTCAGAAAGGGACTCAGCCTGAGGTCCCCAACCCGGCCTTTCTCTTCCAACACACACAGACATGCGCACACACACACACACACACACACACACACACACACACAGCCTCCCTAATCCCTTCCCTGTGCTCTGGTCCCTACCCACTGTTTCCCTGCCTCAGGTCCTCAGTGAACCCCTCCCTCCACCCCTGAGGAGACTCACCATAGGAATCAGCTAAAATAAAAACCAGCTAGAGTAAGAGACTGAGGTCAACTTCACTTTGAAAATAAATAAGCACACACTGTGTCTTCCACCAGCTGGGGGGACACAGGAGCAGCTTGTGGGTGCAGGGTCCTTGGGAGGACACGTCCCTCCTGACAGTTTTTAGCCCACGGGTCCCAGGGATGCCCGGAGCCCCAGGCCTCCTCTCTCGGCTCGAGGCTGAGAAGCAGGGACGTGCCCTGCCCCTGGAAGGCACCTGCCCTCTCTGCAGAAGGAAGCTCTGCCTGAGGGGCCCCTGCATCTGCAGGCCCTGGCGTACACGCTCTCTGTTGTCTGTGTGCTCTTTTACTTGCTCTAATCACACCAGCGTTGGACTTGCAGGCAGGTTTAGGTGACCTGAGAAATTCACAAAATACATCCAAAGATCAGGATGAGACCAGGCTGCCCACAGACATTGTCCTACATGAGACCGGCCGCTTTTCAACTTCAAATTTCCAACTCTTATTTTTAAACAAAGAAAAGGAAAATGTCTAAAAACCTACATAAAGCCTCGGAGAATATTCAGGCTGGGGACCCAAAGAAACTTCCCCTGGCCAGCACCTACTTGATAGTCAACTGGCAGTGTGGCAGCCACCCTCTGGCCCTGGGAGACGGACTGCGTCTAATCCTCACAGCAGCCTGGGCAGGCGGCAGCCTCTGTTCCATTGTCAGACGAGGAGGTGTCAACGCATAGGCATGTGACTTGCTCAAGGTCACACAACAAAATAAATGACAGAGGTAAGATTTGAACTTGGATTTGAACTTGGACCTCCTCACTCCAAATCCTCTTCGCAGCTCAGCACAGCTCCAGCTCTGCAGGGGCCTGGTGTCAGCAGGCCCAGGGGGGTCACGGTGCTGAGTGTCTCCTCCAGTCACTTCCCACCACAAAGTCCTTCCCCACGAAGCACGAAGCCGGCGCCGCTGCCGGGCAGGCTGGGGCAGTTCAGCTGTCACACCAAATTTCTCTCCACTCATTTCTGCTTCCCAGGTGACCTCGTTTTCACCAAGTTGTTCCTTTAAATTAGATCCCAGAAGGAACTTCAAGGCAAATTCCTCCACTTGTGATGTTTATGAAACTTGTCATTGTTTATGCTGCTATAGCGCCATCAGACGCCAGGGAACGTTCCTCCTGGTCACAGTGGTCAGGAAGCACCCTCAAAACCAAAGGCTGGTCTGGCACCAGGGTTACCTCCTCCCCTCTATCCCACTAGATGAAACATTTAAATGGGCTTTCAGATTCGACCATTGTCCACGCTTCATACGTTACAGAGTCTATTGGTCTCTGTACAGAAAGCTGTTTTTCACTAAAACTTGTTTTAATGAGTCTCTTTAAAAGTTGAATACAAACTATGTTATGGGCTGTTGTCAACAGAATTCACAAGGAGGTTAGGAAAGAAAGAAACGGTTAAATTGTAAAAACACAGACTTAAGGGAGAAGGCCTTCTCTTTTTAGTAAAGAACGTTTTTGGACCAGAAACAGAATTGCTGGCGGGATCCGGCATGACATCATGCCTTCCACAACAAGCTTGTCATCTCCTTTTCCTGTGGTTCTTGCCAAGTCTGAGCTAAAACAGACCCTCCGCAGGGCACAGGGACGTCGGGGGAAGAATCAGATGGTGGGCAGCATGAGCAAACCAGGGCAGAATAAGAAGTCCACACTCAGAGGCTGCAACAGAAACAAAATGTACGTGGATGTTCGCACCCTGAGTTCCCACGAGTGATTGCATCACTAAAACCCAGCTATGGACAAGCCAAGAAAGAACCATGACAGAAAGGTCCGTAGACATGTACGCTTCCTCTCCCACCGTGTAGATCAGTCCCCGGGAAGTGGCCACCCAGAAAGGAAATCCATCCCCAGCCCGTAGAGGGTCTAGGGCTGGCCACGTGACTACTTCTCACAAATGGAATAAGAAACCACGGGCACCCCTCCCTGGCAGGTAAGAAGCAGGTGTGCACTCTCTAACCTCTCTTCCTCCTTCCACTGGACCCTGAAACGCACGTGGTCCGCGAGAATGGAGGGGTCAAAATGGGCAGAGCCTGGGGCCCTGATGCCCCGCGTGGGGAAAAGCTGCCCTCTAACCGGGAGCATCAGCAACAACAAAGCTCCTATTGCACGAAGCCACTGGCATTCTCGGGGCTGTTTCTTACAGCAGCCAGTGTTGCCACAACAAATACAAGACCACGGCGGGCTGTTCCACGGAGCTTAGGCTGAGCAGGCCGAGACTTGTAACAGCTGAAGGTGTACAAGGCACTGAAGCATTTCTGCTTCTTCGAAACCTTCCCCAGGCAGTACATCCTCTTTTTGTACAAAGCAGCCAGCAATTGCTGGGATATTTTTTATCAACAACCAAAAAAATATTTTTAATGTTTAATCATAATTATTATTTGTAAGCAAATCACTGTGATGGATTTAAGCAGAAAATAAATGTGTTAAAGAACATTGAATGGATGATGATAGATGGATGCTAACATAGATGCAAGATTAAAGGGGAACTGGATACTCACAAGGTACCAAATTAGCATCCATAGCTTACCTGCTGTTCCAAGGGGTAAAGCCAATTTTGTAATGAAGGATTCAGGTTGTCACCCACTGAACCCACTGATCAAACGGGTCGCCCTGCAAGTCGGGGCACAGACATTATCAGCCCCCAGATGCAATGCAGAGGGAAGTACACCACATCACTGCCGAATGTTCTTTCCAAAACAGTTAAACTGAAATCTAATCAAGTCTCTGCATCAACATCTTCTTTGCAGGAAATGCCAGAGATACAGGAACGAGGAGGAACACTACCACCAGGAAGTAATCAGATGAATCCAAAATGTGAGAACTTCTGCAGGACAACAGAGCTGGTTTCCCCAGCAAAGCAAATCAGCGACGTGGGAAGATTCAGCCGTGAAAGAGACTTCCGAGACAGGAAAGCTACATTCCAAGTGTGGACCTTGCGTGGATCGCAGCTTAAACAAAAGGCATTTTGACACAATCAGGGAAATACAGACTGGATGTTAGGTGATATTAAGGGATACTGTTAATCTTGCTGGGTAAGAGGAAATTGTAAGGTTATGTAAGAAAATGTCCTTATTTTTTAGAAATTTATACTGAAGTCTTAGGAGTGAAATATTCTTTAAATTATTTAGCTAAAGAGAGAGACAGAAGCGGCGAGGGGGGTGGCAAGAGAAAAAAGAAAGTGGAACAAAATCTTATACTTGTTGAATCTGCCTGGTAAGTATATAGGGGCTTGGGTTCATTGTGTGATTTTTTTTCTCTCTACTTTTGTTTATGGTTCATACAATATGTTTATAGGTAATATGGTTTACAATAAAGGGTGCTAAATAGCTCCCAGAGTCCCTGTGCGGGCGAGAGATCCAGCCTTAGAGGCCCATGCCAGGAGCAGAACCCAGCGTCTGTCCCAGAACTGGTTCCCCGGGGGCCACCTCTGATGCCCCAGCACCAGGCGCAGGCAGCTTGGCTGGAGCTGCCACCGACACCTGACACAAGGCATTGCCGTTAGGACCACTGCCCCTGTCGTTGCTGCCGCCGTCACCAGACCGGGGTCCAGATGGTCCCTCCTTGCACCTTGCTCGCAAGGGAAGCCAGAAAGTGAGCACCTGGCATTTTCAATTGTTTATATTAAGAGACAGGTTGTCTCAACAGAAATTACCTGAGAATTAAGGGGTTCAGGTCTTGGAAAAGCCACAAAAAATGGCAAATGACCATAACGCACATATGTATAAAAGCAGGCAACTGAGTGACAGCCTTGGGGCAAACAGGAGACCCCTCCAGCTGCAGAACCTTATAGTCAAGACCTAGAAATGGAAACCTGGTGAGAGGCTTCCTGAAGCGAGCCCCCAAGGCCAGGGAGACCTGAGCAGGAGGGCAAGAAGGGAGATGGAAAGTGAAAGAGAACTACGGTAGGACGAAGCTAAGGTGACCGACCGCATGTCCTGGTTTCCTGGGACCATCCAACTTACACCCATTGTCCCAGCACAATTATTAACAGTGACCCCCTTCGTTATCAAAACAATCCTGGTTTGGACAATAAATAATATGAGCTACCATAGAAATAGTGAAATTAGCAGGGGAGGACTGGAGGGTGAGGGGGGGGTGTGTGCCATGAAGAGCCAACCCAAGTGGAGAGCTGAGCACATTTGGGGAAAGGGAAGGGGGTGCTGTGGAGGAAATGCAGGGCTGGGTCAAACAGGGCCTGGAAGCCAGGGGAGGAGCTCCTACCTCACCCTGTGGGCAGTAGGGAGCCAGTGAGGATTCTTGAGGATGATGGTCCCAGAAGGAGAGGTATCTGAGGCCAAATGCCTTATAGGCGTCCGAGGGGACCGAGTGAGAAGGGAGAATGAAGGCAAGTGACCGTGGGGTTGCACTCATGCGCGTCTCTAAATCAAACCTGCTGCCCTCCTTGAGTGACAGAGAGGACTTTCCTCCAAGACTTTGCGTTGCATGAAGAACAGGAAAGGCTGATGTGACAAAATTGTGCCTTTGATGTATGAACACTCCTCACCCCTCCGGACCCTCATAAACAAGAGTTCGCAGCAGATTCCCCTGGCCCGCCCAGCGTGCACATCTTCCATAACCAGAGGTCTCAGAGGTGGATTTCCTCTTACAATCGAGGGACTATTTCCATTTTGAGGGGCTGAGACACACTTCCGATTAATTGTTAATTTAGCCTTTGGAGACCTCAATTTATATGCAGCATTGACCAGTGTCTGCCAGCAATGTGAGCAGAGGAAGGAGGAGGTCCTTAGGAAATTAATGTGATAGCTTCAGCTCATTACTAGATGAGCTTGTTCTTGGAGCCCAGGAACTTGGTTCATTCATTCAAAACCTCTCTAAAATCCAATTAAAATCAGAGGTCACACACAGCAGCCTTGTTTATTTCCTCATTACCGAGAGGTGAGAGCCGGCTGCAAAGCTGCAGAAACCTGCGGAGGTGAGAGTGGAGCCATCGGAGGGAGCCTGGGGTCCAACCAGAAGCAGGAAAGCTGGGGGTGGTCACACTCCGGGACCGTCATGGAAACCCAGCCTACCATCTGGGGGAGGCGATATTTCATAAGAACAGGGATCCCATCTTTAAGAGATAGTTTTATTCTCCTTAGCAGACACTAAACACGCTTTTTGGGGTAGAAAATTAACCTCCCAGAGAGAGGCCAGAAGTCTGCAGATGTGTGGAAGGAAACATTAGTCTTTTGTTCATTCATCCTTTTAACAATATCTAAGAGGCTAGTCACACCATGGGGAGATCTTACTAGAGGCTAGGTCCTCAGGAAATCAGAGACCCAACTCCCAACAGAGCTGAAGGATGGTGTCACAGACAGAACACCCCTGCCCTCTCCCACGCCCCCTCCACCAAGCAGAAGCCAGAGAGTCCTGCTAGGACATGAGCCCACTCCCTCTGTGAGTCTCAAGCCCCTCTGCTATACAGTGAGAGGTTGATTCTACCAGGGGGTAGTTTTCTGAACAAGGTCAGCATACACCAGGGATGGGGCAGGGAAAGTCCTCACTATCCCTCAGGGGCCCAGCTGCCCCCAGGAGGAGGAAGGCCACATGGGTCCGGCCATAGCTCCCCCAGTGCAGGCTAGCCCCCCTCTTTTGTCTTTCCCATTCAATGTCCTCATGAGGTTTAATTATTAAAAGGGTTTTGCTGCTAGATAGATGTTTGAAAGTCATGACTAGGGTTCGGTGGCGAATACATTTCACCAGCATTAAACAAGAGGTGATGCATTGCTGAGCTCCATGGAGAAGTAAAAAGAGACTGGGGCGCAGAAGGCCCCGTGCCTTTCTGTGACATTCTGCAAGGGACCGCCTGTGAGCCAGCTCCTCACCAGGACGCTCACTGCCAAGCCAGCCAAGCTTGGCTTTTCCTGCCCAAAGCACCTGAGCAGACACTGTGGGAAAGGAGAGCAGACCCGGCCACGTGCTGGGAAGAAACCACTCCACTCCTACCAGCCTGCTGAACCTTTCACCTGCCGAGGGTGCTGAATGGTGCCTCGGTCCAGGAACCCCACCAAAGATAAGCCCCCAGTTCCATGGAGGACAGTAAGAAGGGGTGCTGAGTATTGAGAACAGAGGGCCAGTCCAGGTGCCGGCCAGTCCAGGTGCCGGCCAGCCCTCCCTGTCTTCCCTGGAATCACTTGTTTCAACCAGAGGGCAAGAGCCTGGGGTGAGATGAGGGGTCTGGGGGGCTGGTCTCACCTCTTCACTTCACAGAGACACTGAGGTCACACGTGGGCTCAGGAGCAGTCAATCCAGGCCTTAGGTCTCCCCAGTTCCCAGCTTCTGTGCCACTTTGGAGGACACACGCCCCAGAAGCCACCTGCTGGCTTCCCTCTCAGACTACATCCTGAAGAAACAAGCCCAGGCCATTCTTTGCTCAGAATGTCCAAGGCTGGGATGAAGGTCTTTCAGGGGGCACCACACTTTGGCCTTGAATCAGGAATTCATTCCAACGCGCTTCCAAGATGGCTCTGGCATAAATTCTATCTTCGCACAAACTGATCTTTACTGGCTGCCACCACGGCCACTTACCACTGCGTTGACCTTTGCTTCTAGGTTAATTATAAACATTTTGTCTATTGGAGAAACTGAACTGAATTAGCTTAGTTTTAATCTCTCATCAATAATTCAAATGACCATTTCCCATAAAGGAACAATGAAACTATCCAGGATGGGCAAGGCACAATCCCACTCCTTGAGGGGCCTTCTTGGGCGGGGAAAGGGGCACCGCCTCTGCGAGCAGGTCCAGGGCCTCCGGGACGGCCCCACGCCTCATTTCCCTCGGTCTCGGCTGGACCAGTGCCAGGAGCACGGAGGACGTCCCGGCTGGTCCGGCCTGTCTGACAGCCCATTAGCCCCAGCTGTCAGAGACATCTGCCTGCTCTGATTACCGTCAGAGCGATGGCCCCAGCATCCCGCTGGCTCCCCCTGAACTGTCATCAAGTGATTGTGCTTCCACTTTGAGGCACTCAGAACCCATCCCTACTGCTATTTATAACCGTCCTGTGAGGTCACCTGCCGGTGAGGCTGGAGGGGGAGTGGGCCACTTCAAAGGCCCCAAGCAGCACCAACTTCCTGCTGCTGCCTCTAGGCAAGAAACAGGCAACCTCTGAGCTGAGCAAAATCCACCCATCGGGTCAGCTTTTGTTGTGCTCCGGGGCTGGGCCTCCAGGTACATGGGAAGGGCCCCCAGACTATTGCAGCTTTTGATGTCTTGGATGTCATGAGAGGCCTGGAGAAATGGGTTCGGATGGTGCCACAAGGCTCCATGCCCAGGTTACACCCTAAAGGGCTGGCCCTGGTGCCCAAAACAATGCTATGAATACAAAGGGGGCTAAGCCCCAGCCTCTCACAGGTGCTGAGCCATCCTGTATTAGTCTCCTGGGGCTGCCGTAACAAATTACCACAAACTGAGTGGCTTTTAACAACAGAAATGTATTTTCTCACAGTTCTGGAACCCAGAATTCCAAAATCCGGCAGGCCCGCCCCCCTCCCGGGGCCCTAAGGTAGAGCCAGTTCTTTGCTCCTTCCAGCTCCTGGTGGCTCATGTTCTTGCCTCGGGGCCACATCCCTCCTCTCCTCCTGTCTGTCTTCTCCTCTCTGTCTCAAATCTCCCTCTGCCTTTCTCTTGTTAGGATGCTTGACATTGGATTTAGGGTTCACCAGGATAATACCAGCTCCTTTACTTAATTACATCTGCAAAAAACACTTTTTCCAAAAAGGCCACATTTACAGGTTCCAGGGACATGGACATTTCTTTTGGGGGGGTCACCCATTCAACCCAGTTCACAAACCCCCTATGAAAAAAACAGCAGGAGTGTGACTGTGGGGTCAGGAAGCTCTGGGTTTGAATCCCACCTCTGCCACTTAATAACTAAAATTCAGTCCTTTCTTAGCATGTCACCAACACCTACTATGATTCCGGTAAAGAGCCCCTCCAGGCAGTGATCTGCAAACAGGCCTCGCCTTTCTTCTCTCTCACCCCAGAAGGCCACCTGCTCGCTCAGCGACAGTCCTCCCCAGGCCCAGATGGGAGCGAGAATTTCATGGGTCCTGCAATACGGCCTGCAGTGCAGCCATTTGCTGCCCCCACTCCAGGAATTCAGCACTCTGTCACCTCTCACAATCCCGTGTCTGCCCGGACTCTGGAACCTGGCTGCCTTCCCGCTTGTTTCTGCCTCAGTGCCCCCAGCAACACCCGTAGGTCTCCATCCAGGCTTTGTTTGCTTTCAATTACTGAGCCAACTAAATGAGCCCCCAGCGCGACCATGTGCAGACACACCTGGCTGCCTCCCACAGGTAATGAGTCGCTCAGCCATGCTCAAGGGCAGGTCTTCCTGACGGCAGGGGCAGGGGGATTCAATCGACTGAACAAAGTCAGAATGACCTAGGAGGTCAAAGAATATTGAAGAAGGAGCGTGGCGCCCCAGCCGCGGGCGCCCTGCCTCCCTCACACTGCCCTGAGCCCAGCAGGTATTGATGCAGCCAGTCTCAGACTACGTGCTTCTAACAGGAGCATCGATTTCTCTGGGGAAGTGGACACTGAGCAAACACTCTCTTGTCTATCGGCACCGAGACAGAGATCCTTAACGTCACTTGTGAGTGACTAAAAGAAGAAAAGTCAAGTTTTCCTGAAGGCCAAGGTGAAGACGTAGACTCCTCTAGCATTGTTTTCCTCCATCAGCTGACAAGGCCTGCAAAGCCGCGGTTTCTTTCACACCACCCCACCCCAAATTCTGCGCCCTGCATGCAAGGCTGGTCACACACATCAAGGCTGGAGCCATCGTCAAGCAAGAGAAGATCCTCGTCAATGACCCAGGGGGTGGCAAAGGGCAGAACAGGATACATGGGCACAACTGGGGGTCCTGCAGGGCTCAAGGATTGGGATTCACCTCACAGCCTGCGAGGTCAGCCACACAGGGCAAATCTAGGTCCATCCCAGCCCCTGTGCAGGGAAGAGCCACAAAAAGTCTCAGAACAGCTTGGTGTGTCCTAGGTGCTAGAGCTGCTGAGGGAAGCCAGAGGGCTGTCAGTGTCCCATGTGGAACCCCCAGAGGGCACGGAGCTTTGGGTGTTGGTGACAGTGGGCCGGGTGTAGTCACCTGCTATGTGTTGGCTGGGGCAGATTCCAGAGGGGACGGTGATAGCCGGGCTTTGTGTGCGCTGGCAGGTCAGTCCACTTCCAGGGCAACCAGAGGCACCACGGCCTTGAGGATAAAAGACAAATACATTGTTTACCCCTTCCTTGCGAAAACCGTGAGTACCTATGTAGAGGTACAGACACGCATGCGGAAGTCTCTAGAAGGCTGCACACTAAAGTGTTAACCACGTCTCATCCTCAGTGGTGGGATTTGGGATTTGCTTTTCATTGTGCTTTGTCTCTATTTTCCAAATGTTCTACAATATATACCATATTACTTGTGTAATGTGGAAAAGTGCTATTTTATAAACTGTACATCTGCAAAAAAAATGGCAATCTTAATAATTTTCATATCCCTGCATCTACTCTGTAAGAACTAACTGTTTGTAACCGACTGTGCCTAATTAGATGGTAGAGAAAACCCAGCCCCACCCTCAGGCGATCGTGTTTGGGGTACCAGGGGCACCGTGACCCTCCCGGACCCAGGGGGACACTGGGCCCTCGCTTCTCTTCCCCTGCTAATGCTGAAGTGCCAGCGCCACTGTCTATCCCATTTAAGAATAACCAAAGGAACCAAATTGATTTCATAAATCACTTAGTCTTTACAGCTTACTCCTTGAGGACACGCACGCAGGCTTCTAGCAAAGATGGCGCAAAATAACAAGACAGATGTAGAAACTAATACAAAGTGCTTGGTTCACTAAACAAAGAGCTTTTGATGCTATAACTCAATTTGCGTTGGCATAATAGGATCTGAGAGGCTAAGAGGAGCCATAGACAACGCGGCAGCCGTGGAGGCAAAGGGGAGAATGGAGCACGGTGGAGCTTCTGGCCGCCCGTTTCACCCCCAAACCACTCACCTGGGACCTCGGACAGGCGCTGTTCCCTCAGGTGAGACTCAGAGGGATTTTTCACTTTCCTCCAAGAAAAGAAACAGAAACATTTCATGGTTGTTTCTGGTACCAAGGACTAAATCCAACAACCCTGTCTTCCATGTGACCTCCTCACTCATTCATTTATTCAGCACCTACTGTGTATTCAGCACCGAGGGTGTCCACCAAGGTGAGTATGCAGAGGAATCTGACACGGTCGCCAACACTCAGGAGTTCACAAGCTGATGGATACTTCCCTGGTGCTGTCAAAGGACAAGAAAAAAGGGTCAGTGGTCCCACTGTCCCTGGTGACCCCAGAGTGACAGAACAGAGCCAAAACTTCTGGCTCTCAAAGACCCCAGCCCGGGAAATGATGGAAGGACTTCATGCCTATTCTTCATACAAAGTCTGATCTCCTCAAAGAGGCAGTTTCTAGAGCTCCCCTGCCAGGCCTGAGGAGGAAGGCCTTCCCAGCGACCCTGACCTGGGGTTTCCTCCAGAGCAGCCTGTCACTTTCCCTCCATCTTCACAGCCACGATCCCTGGGCACTCGGCAACAGCTCAACTGTGATGAGAAGACCCTCTGGGTCTGGAGATCCAGTGCCCACCCTGATTCAAGTCTCCCCACTCTGAGAGGCAGAGTACCCACACTGATAACCAGGGTTGGCCTGGATGGAGACTAGGAGTCAGCCCCGAGTGACCTCTGCATCATGGAGGAGTCAGAAGACCCCTTGGTTTCTCCCCTTAAAGTTACAACAGGTTGGACAACTATAATTCAACAAAGGATTCCCTGCGCAACACACAAACACATCTGAGACATCCACACATCAAGACATCTGAAGGTGGGCGATTCAGAGCAAGCAGGGGAGGCAGGACGGGGAAAGGACAGAGTAGGGGCTACAGACACGGTTCTGCGCCCACTGTCGCCACAGCTGATGCGGCAGTAGTGAAGGTGTTTGGGGGGCCAGAGGGACAGAGACTAGGGACCAGCCCTGACACAACCCCCAAAAATGGGCTCCAGTGACAAGATCAACAAGCATGTGCCCACTTCTGTAAGACAAAAGGGCTAATGAGATTGTCAGAGCCCTAATCCGGCAACCAACAGTCTTCATTTTGTGCCCAAGCCAAGGTCAAAACTCAAGGGGGACAGGGGGAGCTGGAGCTGCCTGGGGATGAGCTAATCCCTGACTGAGCAGGCTTCCTGGCCATAAACCAGGAGGACATGTCAGAGCCAGTGAGAGACGAGCCAGCCACATGGCCTCTTGCTCCCCAGATGCCCACCTACCATGGGTGGAAGCAGCTCCCAGAGGAACCTGGGCTGGGAGCGCTGCCTAATTGAGGAAGTGGGGGCCACCACTGCCAACTGAATGGACAGAGCCTTGGAAGGGGACCTGCTCTCTGTAATCACACTCACCCCCACCCCCACCCAGTCTCTCCCAGGCCAGGAAGGGGACCACACGCACTTTCTCAGCATGCCTACCACGTGTTCTCACAAGCACACAGAGGCCTCATCAATTCCAGATGAGGAAACTGAGGCTCAGCCACGGCCAGGCTTGAAACGCACAGATTCAGCATCCAACGGCAGCCCCAGAGCTCTGTCCTCCACGCTGCTCTGGCACCTCTCCAGGAGTCTTCCTCGGTTAGGAGAACACGTGGGACTCTGGGGCACAGCCCGAACCACCCTGCCCAGCAGTGGACAGCCACTCTCCTCTCCCTTCCCACCCATCCAATCAAAAGCCAGGCCTGGAAACTGGGAGAGATGAGCTCTGTTCCCTGCTTTGCCAGTTACCACATGGGCAAAACAGATCATGTCCCCCATCTGTAAAGTGGCCACTGGACGAAATAGCCTCTGAGGCCTCCCACCTCTGCCCCTGCAACTCTAGAGGCACCAGGAGGTGAAGCACCCATCGGAGTGCGGAAAGACCCAAGGCTGCGACCCTCAGACAGCGGGGACCCACGCCTGTTTCTTCCCCAGTGCTGGAGGAGATGTGGAATGGGAAATACGGTCCCATCTCAAGGACCCCGCATTCTTGTTGGAAGACGAGACAGCCCTTAAGCCGAGGCTGTCCATAACAGAGAGTGCAGTAACCTTAAGCCCCCAAAGAGTGCTCTGAATGGAAGGGTGTGTCTGGATGGGCTGTGGCTGGGCATCTCAGGAAGAGGAAGGACATCAGCAGAGGCCTGGAGACAGCAAAGAGCACCATGGGTCCCGGGCCGCTGGGATCTGTGTGCAGAAACCTGCCCTGAGCGACTAACTCAAGGGAGGACAAGGGCCCTACATTCTGAGGCTTCCAAATTCCTTTTAAGGACTCTTAAGTGCCTCCTTACAACTTTCTATAAATCCACCAGCTCATCCCTGTCCCAGAACTCCACACGCAACCTCATTAAGAGGCAGTAAGTAGTGGGAAATATTGATACTTCTGGCTAATCGCATTATTAATACCATTACCATTCATATCACCTCGTAAACAACTCTTATAGGACATTTAGCATGGCTAAGTCCAAATGAAGATAATACGATTGCTAATTATATCTCTATAAACTTATTTTATGGCCGGAACAAAGGCTCTTCCATCCTGATTACCCAGTTGCCAGAACCATAAGGAAGCAGGCAAGACCTCACCAAGACGTGCCCCCTGGGGATGATTCATTAGGAATAACTGTGGTTTGCAACAACACAAGAGCTTTCAAGAGATTTTTTTTTTTTTTTTAAAAGAAAGGGACTGTAATTTGTAGCAGAGAGAGCAGAGAGGAAACAGCTCAGGCAGCTAGAACGAGGGAGGCCGACTCAGGGCCTTAGCTGCTCTGAAACACCGGGCAGGAGGCCGAGCGACCTCTCCTGGGTCCACGTGTCCAAGGGGCAGGGGTGGCCTGGGTAGGGCATGGCCAGGCGGCTCCGTGGTATAAATACACTGGCGTCAGTGACCTGGGAGCTCGAGGAAGGAAAGCTAAGCCTGAGTCTCTGTCTCCTGAGGGGACTCTAAATCCAGTAGCCCTGAGATCACTCTTTGAAATTAATCACATTTCTTATTCACTTAATGGTTTACTTAGCCGTTATGGGCTTCACGGGAGCTTGTCTGAAGCCAGTGCAGGGCTTACCCTGTCCTAGGAAGCAGCGCCAGCCCCCCCAACACACACACCGCCCCCCCCACACACACTCAGGCCCCTCCTGCATTGTTTGGGAAACGTCACTCCAGATGAGAGTCAAAAATACTTCCTCTAAAGGAGGTGGGAATAAAGAAATAAATGCTTTCCCTTTTCTCTTTGTGGCTAAGCTCGGACAATTTACAGTATTAAATGTCCCTTTGTACTCTGGAGAACTGGAATTGATTTTTTTTCTTAAAATTGCTCATTGGGTTGCTTATAAATTTCTCTAGCTGTTGTTACCAAGTTGTAACTTGCAGTTATGAGAATAATCACAGATCGATTGCAGTCATTCTGAGGGAGGGCCAGGTCTGCAGGAACATAGGCAACTCAGGCCTTTGACAAATGTTTGTAGTAAATTATCTCTAGTTCAGATTCAATTAATTAAGAACTAGTGAGATCTCAGCCAGATACTAGGGAAAAGTTTGCCTTCCCTCTGACTATGGCCGGACTTTTCAACCAGTGAGCCACAGAATTTTTAAAACATGCCATACCTAATTATTTAGGGGCACTGACCTCTTTCCCTTACCTTGTCAAATTAAAAAAGGCAAATGCTGCCCTAGCCGGTTTGGCTCAGTGGATAGAGCGTAGGCCTGCAGACTGAAGGGTCTTGGGTTCGAGTCTGGTAAAGGGCACACGCCCAGGTTGTGGGCTCGATCCCCCCAGTAGGGGGCGTGCAGGAGGCAATCGATCAATGATTTACTCATTGATGTTTCTATCTCTCTCTCCCTCTTCCTTCCTCTCTGAAATCAATAAAAATATATATTTTTAATGGCAAATGCCAACACAACAATAGCTGCCTGCTATGAATGAATCAAAATTATACCTATTTTTTTGTCAGATCAGCAAAAAATATATTTTGGGTATGCTGCAGAATTTTAATAATTAGTTTATGTGTGCCATGAGAGATGAAAAGGGTTGAAAATAACTGGTCTATGGGGCAGTCATTCGTGCTTTTCATTCAATATTCCCAGGTTCCTCTTCTGAAGTTAGGCAAGGCCAAGGGACTTGTTTTGGCCGCTGAAAAGGGAGCATGAGTATCATGTATTAGTTCTAGGGAGGTTCTTTAAAACAGGGGCAGGCATGGGCCCTGGTCAGGCAGGGCGTGCGCAGGAGGCAATCAGTCAATGTGTTTCTCTCACATTGATGTTTCTCGCTGTCTTTCCCTCTCTCTTCCACTCTCCCTAAAAAAATCAATGGAAAAATATCCTCAGATGAAGATTAACAAAAAAAATAAATAAAACAGGGCTGGCAAACTTTTTCATAAAAGACCAGATAATATGTATTTTAGACTTTGTGGACCAGGTGGTCACTGTCACAGCGCCTCACCTCTGCCACTGTAACATGAAAGCAGCCACGTGTGTAACCAAATGGATGTGACTCTGTTCCAATAAAACTTTACTTATGGAATCTACAACAACGGCACCCAGCGGGTAGCTGCGAACCCGGGAGCACCGGTCCCCAAGTGGCGCGAGCACGCGGATTCGGAGGAGCTCTGTGCCTCCTCACGGAAAGGTCAGATTTCGCCTGGGATAAGGAGAGAGAGAACTACAAAACTTTATTTATGGACACTGAGATTTTAATTTCTTATCATTGCTACTTGGCACAGAATACTATTTATTTTTTTTTTTACTTTTTTTAACCATCTAAAAGTGTAAAAATGTGATTCTTACCTTGCAGAATACACAAAAACAGGTGACAGGTCGGATTTGGCCCAAAGGCAAGGTTGGCCAACCCCTGCCTTAAAATTTAGTGGGTGATTTGCTATAACACCTTCCCCAGCTGAGCTGACCACAGAAGCACGTGTGGAGACAAATCTCTGGCAGCCCAAGTCCATGAGTGCCTCTGCTAAGCAGAGCCTGCGTCAGTTCCCACTGGACATGCAGAGTGAGCAAGAAATACACTCTGTTTACATCACTGAGATTTTGGGAGTTATCTGTTGCTGCAGCAAACTTAGCATATCCTGTCTGAAACAATCTATGAAGGACTTTCTAAGTGAACTAATGGAACAGACAGAATTGCAGTATAAAAGTTTTATTAAGAAAGGAAATGATCTTTCAAACATCTGTTATAGTACCCATTTTCATTAAAATCATAAATTATGTATAAATGATTTTAATCTGTTCATTAAAGCAAATCAAGAACATGCTGAAATTTTACATCTTCTATTTAGAATCACAGTGGATTTTTAGAGTCATTTCCTTTTCAAGGATATTCACATTCAGACCAGGCTTTCTCTTAATGTGTCCTGTTCAGTGATATTGACAGTTTGGGAATCTCAACCTCATAACCAATATTTCCGTCTTTTGCTCAAGAGATGGGTAGGGAATAGCAGATGTTTCCAGTCAGAATGAACCTTTCCCAAAATCACATTTTAATAATACATGTATAAGAAAGAAAAAGGCAGATAGAGAAAGACAGAGAGATATGCCATGTGACATACCCCTTGTTCTCTCTTGGTCTCAGTTTTCCCATCCATAAAATGGGGAGATGTAATAAATATCCTCTATGAGTTTTTGCAACTCAGATAGTCTAAGACTAGATATAATTTCAAACATACAATTTAAAGTAAACCCTTTTACATATGATAAACAAGCAAAATAGAAGCGGACTTTGTTCATAGCTCAATCAAAAACTTGGGCAAGAGCCATCACCTAAAAAAAGTTAAATATGTCCCTATTTTGAGTCCAAAGAATCAATCTAGAATGCCCAGGAAATTTAAAAAATGCAAATGAACATATGAGAAAATATGACATCACAGTAATGCAGTTTAAGGTCATCTACTGGCTTTGCAAAGATTCATAAGGGGATCAGGTCCCATATTGGTAACAGCAGGGAGTAAGGAGGCCCCGAGCTGAGGGGAATGTTAGGTTAGCAGTACCTTCTAGAAGTTGCCTTCTTTTCTAGAAGGCAATGTGGCAATATGAATTGAAAACCATAAACATGGGCATAGCCTTGGACCAACCAATTAAATTTCATGAATTTTTTTTCCTAGAAAACAGCTGGTTAAGTGTCACAAGACATAGATTACCCAACTAATGAATGCAGCATTAAAAAAAATGAGAAACATATAAATGACCAAGATAAGAAACTGCATAGATAAAAGATGGCACATTAATATAGTGGAATGCAATTCAGTCATTAAAAGTAATGTTGCCATGAATAACATGAGCCTAATTTTGTTTTGGAGGAGAAAAAGCAAAAATTAATACATATTTGGAAAAAAGACTGGAACAATTTCACCAAAAAATAGAAATGTTGTAGTAATCTCTAGAGATGTTAATTTTCTTAATTCTCCTTTTTTGTGCTTTCTATATTATTTTAGAATTAGATAAAAATAGTAATTGGTACTAAAAATAATAAAATATAAATCTATATTTATTGACTTTAAAAGGTGTTCTTGATACAATTGAAAAGTTTTTAAAAGTAAGTTATCAAATAATATGCAGTAAGAGCCTATTTGGAAAATGGAAAAGGCTGAAAGAAAATGCAATAACAATGGTCTCTAGGGATAGGATTGAGTAATTATTTTTCTTCTTGATTGTCTCTTTGTGCTGATTATTCTACACTGAATATAAATTATTTAATTATAAAAATATAAAAAGAAAGCAACTTTTATAAATATGAATTGAGAAGGATCCGAATGGTCCAGACAGGTTTGCTCTACTAAACTCAAGTCGTCTGGACAAGAGGTCCCTTTCCAAAGGAAGATTACCACCTCGATGGCCTATGTCCTCGCTGCCTGCAGGACAGACTGCCTGGGAGAGACAGGTGGACACATCTGGAGCCCAGGACTCCATGAGACCAGGGACACACCTTTGGCTCTTGCCACTAGCTCATAAGGGCCCTGATTCTGATGCTTTTGTCTCTCTACTTGTGGGCTTCTCACAGCCAATATCCATCAGCCCATGCCTGCTCAGTGTGTGAGTCTCAATCATGCTGACTCTGATATGGAAGATTAGGTAGTCAGGGGCATGTGGGTCTAGAAGTGCACCAAAACAGGTGTTTGACATCCTTCAAAGTGCCGTTGTGGTCCTGACATGTGTTCAGGTAGCTAGACATCAGGAAGCAGGTAGTACTCACTCTATAACACTTGGGTTTAGCAATGTATTTGATCTATCATATGAACCAAAAATTTTTCTTTTAATGAGTAACCCATCCATTTACATGTAACACAGAAATCTCCATGAGCACTGAATACGACGAATAGACAGCTCTTACAGAAAGCCTGCCCACTGTGCTTCTTTCCCATTGATAGTTGCTTTCATTCATCTTTTGTTATCTGCTAGAGCTTGTCATCAGATAAGAGGGATCAGGTCCCAGTGGGGTTTTTTAAATTGTGAGGGAAAAAATAAAATTTGAGAAAATTCTTTCCATTAAGTTGGAGGTAAAATTGCCCATCATGATTGTAAATTCATATATTTCTTCTTTTAGGTCTAAGAAAAAAAATTATATATGGTGAAGCTATGTTATTAGATGTGTTTACATTTGGATATGTTATAGCTTCCTGGTACACTGACCCTTATCATCATGAACTGATTATCTTTATCTCTGATAATGATTATTGCCTTAAACTCTACATTGCTACTGTTAGTATAGCTATACTATCTCTCTTATGATTGTTTGTATGGCCATATCATTTTATTTCCTTTTCTCTCAATCTAAGTCCTTACATTCAAAATGTATCTCTAAACAGCACAGAGTTTTGTTTTTACCCAGTCTATCAATCTTTCTCTATTAGAGTATGTAGTCTGTTTACATTGTCTGTACTTACTGATATATTGGACTTTAAATCTACAATCTTATTATTTCATTTCTATTTGTCCTGCCTATTTTTCCTTTTTCTTTTCTTTCTTATCTTTTGGATTAATCAAGTATTGTTATTATTTTATTTATTTTTCTCCTCTCTTAGCTTGTGAGTTATACATTACTTTACAAATCTTAAACTGAGTGCATTCTTGACTTTTTAAAGCCTGAAATAAAATAGTTTATATACTTCCTGGACAATGCAAGAAATTTAGAACACACTGATTTCATTTAACCTCGGCTCACTGCCTTTGTGCTTCTTTGTTGTGTATTTCAATTCTATATTTTTTAACCCCAGGAGACATATTTAGATTTTTTTACCCATATATATGTTTACACACCATTCTTATTGCTCTTCATTCATTTATCTATTTTCATGCTTCCATCCAGGATCAATATGCTTCTGTCTTAAGAATTCCCTTATTACTTAATTTAGAATGGAATTGCTGATAATTCTTCACAATTTTTTTTTGTCTGAAAATGTGTTTCTGAAGTTTACTTTCACTGGATATAGAATTCTAAGTTAGAGGTTACTATGGACTAAATATGTGTGTCTCCCCAAAAAATTCATACGTTGAAGCCCTTCTTCCCGTTGTGAAGGTATTTGAAGGTGGGGTCTTTGGGAGATAACTAGGTTTAGATAAAGTTAAGAAGGTGGGGCTCCCATGCTGGGATTAGTGTCCTTATAAAAAGAAGAAGGGACACCAGGGCTCTCTTTCCCAACATGTGAAAATATAATAGGAAGGCAGATGTCTACAAGCCAGGTAGAGGGTCCTCACCAGGAACCAAATCTGCTGGTATCTTAATCTTGGACTTCCCAGCCTCCATAATTGTGAGAAATAAATGTCTCTTATTGAAGCCACCCAGTCTGTAGTATTTTGTTATAGTGGTCTGAGCTCACTAACACAGAGGTTATTTTCTTTCCCCATGAGTAATATCATTCCATTGCCTTCACGTTTCCATTGTTCCCTTGGAAGTCAGTGTCATGCTCATTGTTGCTCTTAAAAGATAATTTGTCCTTTTATCCTCTGACTCCTTTAAGGTTACCTTTTTTATTTTCAGTAGTTTTACCTTGATACACACACACCACACACACACACACACACACACACACACACACACATGCACACACACACACACACACACACACACACACACACACTAGAGGCCCAGTGCATGAAAATTCATGCTCTGGGGCGGGGGGTCTCTCAGCCCGGCCTGTCCCCTCTAACAGTCTGGGAGCCCTCAGGGGCGAGAGGCAAAGCCCCCATCACACCTCTGCTGCTGCCACTACCAGCAGTGCAAGCCTCGGCTGGCCCTGGTTACCTGAGTTTCAGGTGGCCCTGGGCAGCTGGGCAGCTGACATCCGAGGCTTTGCCTGCACCTCGGGCCCGTCCTGGGCAGCTGTGCAGCCACCATCTGAGGCTTGCCTGCTCCTCAAGCCAGCCCTGGGCGGCTGGAGGGCTGAGGAGACTAGGGGACCTCGAAGGCAGGCATGCAGAGTGGCTGGACCCGCCTAGGGGCGGGCCCAGGCGTGCCTTGTGCCTGCTGCCTTGGCGGGGCTGAGGGGACTGGGTGCCACCATCTTGTGGCTGTGAGCGCTGCCATCTTTGAGGGTGTGGCAGTCAATTAGTGTATTCCCTCCTTATTGGCTGTGGACGCCACCATCTTTGTGATGGTGTGATGGTTAATTAGCATATTCCCTCTATATTAGATAATATATATAATATATACATATATACATATATACATATATACATATATACATATATACATATATACATATATACATATACATATACATATATATATATTGAGTGGCCAGTTTATTATGATCTCTGAACACATAATAATCTGACCACTCAGTGTGTGTGTGTGTGTGTGTGTGTGTGTGTGTGTGTGTATTAGAGGCCCAGTGCATGAATTCATGTATGGTTGGGGTCTGGCCAGCCTGGCCAGGGGAAGGGGACATGGGTGGTTGGCCAGCCTGCCTGGTGATCAAACTCCTGGTTGAGGGACAATTTGCATATTAGCCTTTTATTATATAGGATATACACTGAGTAGTCAGATTATTATGACCACCCCCATCAGTACTTCGTTGGGCCACCTTTTGCCTTCAATACTGCAGTGATTCTTCTTGGCATTGACTCCGCGAGATGTTGAAAGGTGATGCAAGGAATCTGACACTATGCCTGATGAATAGCACTGTCCAGTTCTGTGAGATTTAATGGTTGTGGAACCAGCTGCCTAATGGCTCTTTAAACTTCATCCCACAAATGCTCAATTGGATTGAGATCTGGTGATTGTGGGGGCCACCTAAGCAAAGTAAAGTCTCCCTCATGTTCTTGAAATCACTCCTGCACAATACGAGCACCGTGGCATGGCGCATTGTCTTGTTGGAAGAAGCCATCTCCATTGGGATATGCCATCAACATGATAGGATGAACTTGATCAGCAATGATACTTAGGTATGTTGTGCTATTCAAACATTGTTCCACACGAATTAAAGGGCCCAAATCATGCCAGGAAAACATGCCCCAAAACATAACACTGCCCCCACCAGCTTAAAGGGTTGTATTCATGCATGTGGGGTGCATGCTTTCATGCTGTTTCCGGGAAATTCTCACTCTGCCATCTGCATGATGCAACTGGAAACGTGATTCATCAGACCACATGACTTTTTTCCAATGCTCGACTGTCCAATCCTTGTGTTCCTGTGCGAATTGGAGACATTTTATCTTGGTAACTGCAGACAGCAAAGGTGTTCGTTCGAACAGGCCTTCGGCTTCCATATTCCATATGATGCAGTGTACGGCTAATTTGCCTACAAACGTCAGGTGGTCATAATAATCTGGCCACTCAGTGTGTGTGTGTATATATATATATATTTGTTTTCATTTTTTCTACTTAGGGTTCATAGTAATTATTATGAATCTTAAGTGGAGTTATTATACATATTTTATCTGTTTTTAAAAATTCTTGGCCTTATCTTTTCAAATATCCCTTCCACCCTTCCTTTTCTTATTTCTGGAACTTCAATTACACACATTAGACTATGTTGTCATGTGCCATGTTTCTCTTAGGCTCTTTTCTATATTATTCATCATTGTTTTCTCTTTTCTTCAAACTGAAAATTTTTTACTCATCTTTCTTCCAGTTCATCAATCTGTTCTTCTACTGTGTATAATATGCAGTTAAATCCCTTGGTTGAAGTCTCAGTTATTGACTTCTCAGTTCTCAAATTTTCATTTGATTATTTTATAGTTTCAAACTCCCCACAGAAATTCTCTATGTCATCATTCAAATCATTATACATATTAATCACAATTGGTTTAGAGTCCATGTCTCATAACTACTATTATCAGACTGCCTTTAAATCTATTCCACTAAATATATTGGTTTTCAGTCAATTCTTCCCTTTTTGTACACCTATTTATTTATTTATTTATTTTTTTTATTTATT
This sequence comes from Cnephaeus nilssonii, assembly GCF_951640355.1. Classification (NCBI taxonomy): domain Eukaryota; kingdom Metazoa; phylum Chordata; class Mammalia; order Chiroptera; family Vespertilionidae; genus Cnephaeus; species Cnephaeus nilssonii. The sequence continues at coordinate 75,409,563 of NC_137076.1, forward strand.
TATGTATTTATTTATTTATTTTTAATCCTCACTCGAGGATATTTTTCCATTGATTTTTAGGGAGAGTGGAAGAGAGAGGGAAAGACTGAGAGAAACACATCAATTGGTTGCCTCCAGAGCCCAGACCAGGGAGGAGCCTGCAACCAAGTTACATGCTCTTTACCGGAATCAAACCCAGGACCCTTTGATCTGCAGGCCGACACTCTATCCACTGAGCTAAACTGGCTAGGGCTAGGTTTTTTTTTTAAATATGTTATTAACTTTTTTTTAGAGAGAGGAAGGGAGAGACAGAAATATCAGTGATGAGAGAGAAACATCAATAGTAATCTGCTGCCTCTTTCACACCACCTGCTTGGGATTGAGCCCATAACCCAGGCATGTGCCCTGGCGGGGGAACCAAATGAGTGACCTCCTGGTTCATGGGTCAATGTTCAACGACTGAGCCACAGTTATTTTTTAAAGAATTCCAATCAAAACAACAATGAGGTACCATCACACACCTGTCAGAATGGTTATCATCAACAAATCAACAAACAACAGGTGCTGGCAAGGATGTGGAGAAAAAGGAACCCTCATGCACTGCTGGTGGGAATGCAAACTGGTGCAGCCACTGTGGAAAACAGTATGGAGTTTCCTCAAAAAATTAAAAATAGAACTCCCATTTGACCCAGTAATCCAACTTCTAGGAATATATCCCAAGAAATCAGAAACACAGATCAGAAAGAATATATGCACCCCTATGTTCATAGCAGCACAGTTTATAATAGCTAAGATTTGAAAACAGCCTAAGTGCCATCAGCAGATGAGTGTATTAAAAAACTGTGGTACATCTACACAATGGAATTCTACATTGCTATAAAAAAGAAGGAACTCTTACCATTTGCAACAGCATGGATAGACCTGGAAAGCATTATGCTAAGCGAAATAAGCCAGTTGGGGAAAGATAAATATCAAATGATCTCACTCATTTGTGATGAACAAAAATAGATCCAGAGACATAGAAGCATTGAACAGACCGTCAAACCTCAGAGGGGAGGGTGGCAGGGGGGTAGGGGGAAGGGAGTTAGAGATCAACCAAAGGACTTGTATGCATGCAATAAGCATAACCAATGGACACAGACAGTAGGGGAGTGAGGGCATGTGCTGAGGGATAGGAATGGCCCAGGGAGAGGTCAATGGGGGGGAAAGGAGACATATGTAATACTTTAAATAATAAATAATTTAAATTTAAAAATAATAATAAAATAAAAATAATAAACCAGATACTGCACAATGCCCCCTAGGGATGAGTCCCTGCCTACAAAAAAAAATTTTTTTTTAAATCCCGATATTGTAACAATAACTTGAGTTTCTGAATAATGGTGCCTTGCTCACAAGAGAATTCATTTTTGTTTCTGGTGGCAGATAGCGTAGGGACAGATGACCTTAACCCAGTCAGTAGTTGAGCCAATTTAAAGGCAGGCTTCAGTTTTTGTGAGGGCTGGCCTATTTCAACTTCAATTTTACCCTCAGTCAATAGTTGCAACTGAAAATCTGGAGTGTTCACCAGGGACCCTCTAATTGTATAGAAGAACTTGAAACCCAATTTTATCCCACAGCCCCATGGAAATGCCAAAAGCTGTTCTCAGCCATCTAGCAGCCATTTTCTATTCAGCCTCTCTGCCTCTCCACTGTTGCATTTGAATCCACAATTAACTTGAGTATAAAAGTGACACCAAATTGCTGGCTCTTGTCTTGGGATTTTCCCTTCTAGCAAGAAACCTGGCCCCTTGAGCCAAGCCTTTGATGCTTTGATAGCTTTCCAAAGCCTTCAACATGTTTGATTAATTTTGTGGAGCTGTGTTCCAGTTATTATAGCTGTAAACCAATTCCTCAACATATTCAAATATCATCAATCACTTATTATCTCTCACAGTGGCATCAGGAACTCAGGTGCAACTCACCTGCGTGGTTCCAGCTTGGGGTCTCTCATGAGGTTGCAATAAGATGGTGGCTTTGGCTGACGCCCTCTCATGCCCAGTGCCTAGTCTGAGAAGACTTGAGTAGCTGGGACCTGGGCTCCTCAGGCACCTCTCACTGCCTCTATGTAACCTCACCATGTGACGGCTACAACATCAGGCTTTAGGTTAGTTGGACTTCTCACAAATTGGTTCAGGGCACATATCCCAGGATATTAAAGGAGACTAGGGTGCCAACTTTTGACTTAGTCTCAGAAATCTTCATTTCTGTGGCATTCTGTGGTCAGGATTATTACAAAAATCTGTGTATGTTCAAGAGGAAGGAATATAAACCTATGTCTCTATGCAGGAGGGTCAGTGTGATGTTGCAAAGAGACAGGACATCGCCCTAGCTGGTTTGGCTCAGTGGATAGAGCATCGGCCTGCGGACTCAAGGGTCCCGGGTTTGATTCTGGTCAAGGGCATGTACCTTGATTGCAGGCACATATCCAGTAGAGAGTGTGCAGGAGGCAGCTGGTCGATGTTTCTCTCTCATTGATGTTTCTAACTCTCTATCTCTTTCCCTTCCTCTCTGTAAAAAAAAAAAAAAAAATCAATAAAATATATTTTAAAAAGAGACAGGACACCCATGGGCACGTGGTAAGAGGGAGAGTGGTGCGGCCATCTGGAAAATACAGTCTGCCATGACTTTTCTGGTTGTTTTGATAGCAGGTTGGTCTAAAATAAACTAGAATGCCATTTCCAAGAACAGAACTGCCCATCTCCACTAACTTGAGGTTTTCTGTAACTGAGGTAAGACTGCCATGATGTGCTGTGGTGAGGGACATCTGTTTTGGAGCTCTTGCTTTAGCTCGGCTGAACCCATTTCCAGGAAGGCAGTGCTGGTCATGTTGATATTGGACAAATCTCAGAGGCTCAGGGCGAGAGCTCCGGCACCAAGTGGCAAGGCTTTGGCCACTCTGGCTGACATAGCCTGACTCTCCTGCTACCAACTCAAACTTCCTGCAAAGGCTGGCTTCCCCAAGCCCAGCACAGCCAAGAAAACCCAAGCCACTTCCCATGGTCTAGTCTCCTTTTGCTTTAGTCCCCCAGACCAGTAATTCCCAAAGGCTGTTCTGTAAAAACTCTGGTCCCACAAGATGTAAATTCTGTTTTTAGAAAACTTTACATGTTATGTCCCCCTCTTCCAGATTCATAATGCATATTAACATGCAACCTCTGAAAATTCTTGCAACAAAGAAATTCAATGAACTTTGTTTCACCCCCATGTTTTATGAATTTATTTAGTCATGGAAAGTGGATTTGAGGGGATTTATCTTTTTATTATCAGGGTATCAATTAACACCCACAAATATTGTATAGAACACACCAACTTTGAGTAGAGCATCTTAGACTTTTGATTCCATCGCTCTTCTTGTGCGACAATAAAACCAATTTGTTCATAATAAAATATTCTATCTCAAATTGCCTAGTGGGAGCCAGGTCATGGCTGATCACCCTTTTGCTCAGTGGGATACATTTCTGGGTGTCCCAAAGCAAAGATGGGTCATGTACCATTTTCCAAATTAGGTTAATGAATGCATCAAACTTTCCCACCTGGCAGTAATACAACAAGAAGTTTTTAAAAGGCTTGTGTTTGCTGTCTACCAATACACATGGGGCCATTAGCCAGTTGGCAGGCCTTGTGCAAGCTTCCTGTCTGCCAGCTTGCAGTGTGCTGCCTACTCCCTCACTGAGAGCACGATCAATGCCCCTTCGGTGCTAAAGGACTACCAGGGTGAAGTGTGGGGGAGCAGGTTGTTTTGATGAGGGAGTGAGAAACAAGGAGAAAGGGACAAAGCCTTCCTTCTAGTTCTGCCACTCAAAGCCTCATTTGAGGCATCGCTGCCTGTCTGTTCTATCAATCTCTTGATAATTTAGATGTGCTTCCAATTGAGAGCTGTGTTGTTTAATAAAGCAAAGACAATCGACTCTTCATCAGTGTTATAATAGCCTCTCTGTGTGTTTACTTGAGAACAAATGCTATTATAATTTCTTTGGGGAATCAATATCTTCCAGTGCATATGCACTGCCCTATTGGAGGTTCAGATTGTGTTAGGGGAGAAAGGGAAATTTATTGCCTTGTAAATGCTGGCAGAAGGTAGGTTTAGTGAGAGCTGTAATTAAGGTTTTGCTGATAATAAAAAAAATGGAGGCAATAAACAATCACACAAATTTTCCAGTCCTCAGCCCTAGAGCAGCCAGACGGCCAAGGGTCCTGGACACTTGCTGGACTCTGCACAATTAGCCTCTAAAAGTGCAGGTCCAGCGGCCCCAAAGGCTGCCAGCTCCAGGACCCCCGAGATGTCCTCTACGTGCGCACCGGCCCGGTAAACTACAGTCACTCACTTTCGATCTGCTCTCAACTTCAGGGGCAGCAGGCAGCAGGGCCAACCTTTGTTTTATTGATTGCTTCCAAGGCTGGCTATTCGAGCCAGAACCCTGCCAGGCCAGCAGTCCACATAGGGTTTAGGTTGGGGAGTACAATCTAGAGGCAAGGATGTACACTCCAAAACAAACTGAAGCAAAGGAGACATGAATCGCTTCCTGTCAAGCTTCCTGGCAGGAAGCCCTCTCATTCTCTAGAGCAGCTCATGAAGATCCCCACAACGTGACTGCTTGTCCCTCAACTCTCAACTGAGCACTTGCTGTGCAGTTTTGTGCCTGTTCCAGGCTTGATAGAGGCATAGGAACTGCATGGTTGGGAGGTGAGAGGAAATGGATGCTACTGGGGCCCACAGGAGGCTAAGAATGCTGACTGTGTCCACAAGGTACCACCAACACCATCACCACCACCACCACCACCACCAGGCTAAGGAGGTCTGCACTCTTTTCCAAGGAGGATGAAATCCTAGTCATCTTCTCTCCCTGTGATACCTTACCCAAAGAGTGTCACGCACCCTGGCTGGTGTTGCTCAGTGGATTGGGCACCATCCCATGCACCAAAGGGTTGCCGGTTTGATTCCCTGTCAGGGTACATGCCCGGGTTGCAGGCTCGATCCCCAGTAGGGGATGTGCAGGAGGCAGGCAATCGATGTTTTGTTCTCACATTGATGTTTCTATCTCTCTCTCCCTCTCCCTTCCTCTCTCTCTAAAAACATCTCACTCTTTTTTTTTTTTATCTTAAAACAACAAAGAAGGTGAGGCTACAGAGGAAGGAGACAATCTCTTTAGCCCCACAGGGATGAAGGCATCTTCAAGGTTTCCTTGGCATCAGGCACCAAAGTAAGAACAACTGGCCTGAGGAAACACAGAAAATATCTCCGCTTATCAGCACCAGCCCCTCGCCCAGGCTAAGTTACCTGAGAGAAGAAACTTTGTCTAAATCTCTATAGTCATCCACTCAATAAGTATTCACTGAGCAATGCTATTTGCCACACCAGTGTCACCAAAACCCAGCACCATCACTTACAGAAAGAACAAACAAGTGAGCAAAGTAACCTCCCTATCAGCCAAGGGGTTTCTCTGAGAATACAAGTGTCTGAGTCCTTCTGGAAATAATAATGTACCCTATACTGAGCACCTACTGTGTCCAAACATTATACAAAGGCCTGTACAGATATTCATTCTATATTTTGGTCCTTACACCCATTCCCCTGTGAGGTAGAGATGATGGTCGTCTTTGGCAACTGAGGGCTGTAAGCAACCCACCCAGGATGGATGTCACCCAACCAGCACAGTGCAGGGTCAGGGTATAAACCCAGGTCAGTTATGCTCCGAAGTCCAAGTTCTTTCTTTTATGCCCTTCTCCCCATCCTCTCTGCCACACGAGCCCCTAGCCTGCCCTCACACATCTATTCCATGGGGTTCTGCTGGTCAGGGAAGTAGGAGGTCAGATGAGGGTCCTTGAAAGGCCTCAAGGAAGGAAGGGCTGACCTTCAGAGGAGAGGCACAGAGAAGCAGTGAAGGTTGCTAGACTTGGGCTAAGGATAAGCACACTATAGGGGCTTACATGTCCATAGGAAGCAGGCCTGGCTGCAGCATTTTGGATTCTGTGACTTTCTCTCCTGTCTCATATTCTGTCCTCTGGCCCACCTCTAAAATATTCAAAGGCCTAAGAGCTTGCAAGGGTCTTCAGTGTAATCCCCTTGCTAGATGCCTTCTCCATAGCAAATGGCCACACAGGCAGCAAAAGCCCTAAGTTCCTCCCCTTCAAAAGTCCTGGGGCTCCTCCAGACAGTGCCAGGCTTCTCCAAGGCTGGGCCATTGCAGCAGACCCAGCTAGGCACTAGGTAGGACAGAGAGCCCAGGTGAGGTGCATAGGCTGACTGTGCCCAGGACACCAAGACCCTCCAGTATGCAGCCCTCTGCTGGGGGGTCTTCTTAGAGTAAGGGTTGGGCCTGCACCAGTTCTGATCCTCTCCCTGCAATCCCTTCTCTTCAGATACCTCAGAACTTGCAATGACCTCATGTTGCTCATCTCCAAATGGGCGAAGAACTCACCCTGTCTTGTATCAGCTGCCCAGCAGCTGCCCACAGGGAGCAGCAGGCCTGGGTCCTATCTGCATCACTGCAGGCCAGGAGGGAAGTCCCTAGAAAGTGCCCACATTTGCAATTTCCCAGCCCTGTGTCTTCTCCAAAGGATTCGGTGACCCTGGATGAGAGCTCCAGAGCTCAGGCTGCAGCGAGGACCCTGGGCTGCTGATTATCCAATAACATTACCAGCAGGCATTAAATCTATCCTCAGTTAACCCAGTGTCTTTAATAATAAAAAAGATTTTGCACTGGGGATAAATACCATGTCTCATTTTCTCACTCTCACTGGTCTCCTGTCACTGTGCACTTATTAATACGATAGCTAATATATGGCTCCCAATCAGCCACTAAAATGCTGCTGTTATTCCTACTAATTCAACAATAAACTATGGCTGGGCCAGGCCATAAAAAGAGGGCCGTCATGTGATTGGGGACTCTGTGGAAGGTGAGCCATGAGGCCCAGGGGTCTAAACTGGCCACCAGGAACTGAGCCATCATGGCCACAATGCAAGCCACAGCCCCTGCAGACCCAGGTGCAGCCATGTTCCCCAGTGTATTAGTTTCATATATATATATATATATATATATATATATATATATATATATAGAGAGAGAGAGAGAGAGAGAGAGAGAGAGAGAGAGAGAGAGAGAGAGAGAGAGAGAGAGAGAGATAGTATGCAAATTAGGCCAGGACACCATAATAGTCACGACCGGTCAGGAGGAGGCTGCACATGCAGGTGAGGCCTGGAGCAGAGACGGAGACAGAGACAGAGGGGCCTACCCAAGCTGCTGCACAGCCGCGCTGGCTCGGGCAGCCCCAGAGTGGACACAGGCAGGGGAGTACGGGGGGCCTGGGGCAGAAGTCAGGCCCGGGTCCCGGCCGCCCATGGTGCCAGTCAGGCCTGACTTTCGCGGCAGCCTGAGAAGTAGGCAGAGGACAGACCACTGAGGGTCTTATACACCATAGCAGGGAGCTTAGATTTTATTCCACAGAAGGAGGAAAAGTGAAGAATGTCAAACATGGGAGCATCCTGGTCTTGCTTTCATTTTAAGTGAACCATTCTGGTGGCTGTGGGAAGGATCAATTTAGACAGCTGCAGTGTTTTTGGGCCCAAGAAAAAGAGAGACTGATGTTGGGAACTAGGTATTAGACAGAGGCAGTGGATCAGAGACATATTTATGAGGAAACCTGATGGAACTATTTGGCTGATTACACAGGGATGAAAGAAAACAAAGAAAATGGTATTAGCCCAGGTTTTCCAGTTTGGGCAACTCCGTTGAATGGGTGATTCTAATAATTGGGAGAAGGTATCGAGGAAAAGGAACAGTGTAAGGGTGCTTGCTTAGTTCAACAATAGCCAAACAATTAGGACAGAAGACAGACTTAGTGCTCTTTCTTTGCTGCAATGTTTGTTTTTCTGCCTTCAGCCACCACCATGTAAGGCTAATGTGCCATCTTTTCTCCGAATCTAGGATATTAGCTATCTACTACACATTCCTATCACCTAAATTAGCTTTCCTGCATGATACCTTAAAAATATTTATCAAAGTCATTCAGTGCTCTGTGAGTATGGGGACTTTCAAGATGTGGAAATATTATGAGCCTATATAGATTGATAAAGAGATATTGGGTGCTCAATTTTTAACAATAAAAATCAGATACTGAATGTGGTCATGCCAGAGGCATAATTTTAATGAACCAATGTCTCTTTACTGAAGTGTCACACTTCAAAAGAGAACCTCGCAAATAATACAATGCATAACACTCATCTGGGTTGCCCATTAAAATGTAGGACCACCTTGAAAAACACTCCTTCTAGAGCACATTTTGGTGGATAAATCTCCCTCCGAGTAAAGTAATCCTATATAATAAAAGTGTAATATGCAAATCGACCAAACTGCAGAATAACCAGTCAGTGGGGGGTGGGACTGGTGAGCAGGTGTCGCCAGGCCAGCCAAGGCACATGCCAGTGGGCAGAGGGAGGGGACGGCGATGGGGTGAGGGGGGGTGGCAGCAACCAGCAGCGGCGGGGCGATTCGGGGCAGGGCCTCCTAGCACTGTCCCCAGATAGGCCTGCTGGGGTTGCTTCCCACAGAGGGAGGCCACCAGTGACCATGGCGCAATTGGGGGTGGGGCCGGCCGCTTGCTGCCCACGCCATCCCAATCAGCCCGCCGGTCATCTCCTGCAGAGGGAGGCCAGACTGCAGCTTAGGCCCGCTCCCCGCTCCCCTAAGCCATCAGTAGGACATCCCCTGAGGGCTCCCAGACTGTGAGAGGGAGCAGGCTGAGCTGAGGAACGACCCCCCTCCAGTGCACAAATTTCGTGCACCGGGCCTCTAGTTACCACATAACAAATTACCACTTAGCAGCTTAAAACAACACTCATTAGCTACCCTTCAGTTCTGGTCAAATATCCAGGCACAGCTTGGCTGCATTCTCTGCTCAGGGTCTCACCAGGCAGAAGTCGGGGGGTCAGCTGGACTGCATTCTTGCTGGGGGCTTGACTGGGAAGAATCCATTACCAAGCTTATTCAGGCTGTTGGCAGAATGCAGTTCCTTACAGGACTGAGGTGCCCATTTTCCTGCTAACCTAGGGGCTGCCCTCAGGGCCCAGCCACATGGCCCTCTCCACTATATGGCAGCTTAGTCCTTCTGACCAGTGAGAGAGTCTCTCTCCAGTCTACTACATTGGAGTCTTACACAATGTACGCTGAGTCCTCCTTGATAGGGGATATAACACCGACTATTTATTCCCAAACTATGTTGTCCCCCAGTGAGTCCAAATGCCTGAGGGTAAGGACACCCCCACTCTTCCCTCCCCAACTTGAGACAACACATCATTCCAGGCAGATTGGTGCCAGCTGCCCCTCGCTGTCACCTCCACAGTGTGCCTGGGCGCATCCCCATCTCACAGTGTTCCTCTCAAGCTCCCAGGCTTGTGCATGGCAGATGTAGTTCCCCACCAACAGGGTGACCTCTGCTCTCCTTTCAGAGCTCAATCCAGACACCACTTCCTCCAGGAAGCCCTCCCCAATTGAGCTTCTCCTTGGGCTCTCCCAGACCCCATACTTCCCCCTTCCCAGAATTGAGGTACACAGTTGGTGCTCCATAAATTCTGTCTCATAGAACAAGTGTGCCTCTCAACAAATCCAACCAATCACATGGCCCAGGGCACTCACACCCACAAATGCAGCACACACCCTCCTGAGTCATTACCGTAAAAGTCCTACTGGGAGAGCCTCTGACATTTAGAGAAATTCTGGGCCCAGTCCTCAGGCCTGATGGGGCCAGTGGGCAGAGACAGACCCTGCCAATGCCATCACCTTTTCCTCCCCAACCTCCACCCCAAGAAATCTGCACAGCAGTTTTACAAGGAAAAGAAGCCCACAAAGATAGCAGCTGCCTCCCTTGATAGCCAAACTCCCGGAGAGTTTGATGGAATTAAAATAATATCACTTTGCTGCGCCAACCACAGACAGACACAATCAGGAGAAAGCAGCCCGCTAACTGCTTCCTTGAAGGGGCAAAGACTCTTGTACCCAAAAGCTATTTGTCCGCCGTAAATGGGATTTCAGAAACAGAGCTGAAAGGGGAAGCGAAGGCCTCAAGAGCCTAAGCCTGTATTATACAGCAGACAGATATTTAAAAATAAATAGCGATTAAAGGAAATCCATAAGTGACAGCGGAGAGCTTCAGACCCTCTAAGGCTTTCATGCAAATATCTCACTGCTCTCTCAGTGCCAGAAATCTGGGCCAAACTGTAATCATATCTCTGATTTTTTTTAAATGTTGCCACCCAGCTGCTTTGAGGAGCTATGCTGTGTTCCAAGCGGAGTGACAGCGTCTAAGGAGGGGAGGCCTCCCGCGGGGGCCTGTGCGCATGCTCGCCTCTCATCCTCCACCTCAGCAGCATTGGCGGGGCAGGCCCCCGCACCCATCACCCCAGCTAAGTCACTGTCCCCGTTGCACAGCCATCATACTGTGTGTCAAGACCTGTTTCCTCATCAGTCTCCCCACCAGACTGTGATCTCCAGGGCTCTGGAACTCTGCCTTATGCTGGGTGAGCTGCCTATAAGATTTTATTGACAGACTGTCCCGTCGGACAAACACACTCTAAGAAGTATGGAGGAAGGAGGTCGATGCCTGGACTAACAGACACCTGCCTTAGTCAACCTAAACTTGGCAGGCTAGCTATTTTATTGTTGCTGTCGTCATCGTCATCATCATCATTAATATTAGCATCAATGATGGTTGGAATTTCAGCCTTCAGCTAAAGACTTTCATCGCCATGAATACCCCCTCCGGAACAATCAGATTCTCCACTTTTCTCAGCCGCTCCTCAGAGAAAAAGAGCTTACACCCTTCTATTTTTTAACTGAAGTCTATACTTCATTCAGATTGCATTAGTTTTCACCTGCAATCTTTCTCCTCCTCCAGGATATCACATTACATTTAGTCAGCTCCTCTGCCTCCTCTTGGCTGTGAGAGTTTCTCTGACTTTTCTGGGTTTTGATGACCTTGCCAGTTTTGAGGGGTACTGCTCAGGTATTTTGAAGGGTGCCACTCTCCTGGAATGTATCTGATGCCTTTCTCATGCTTAGACTGGGGTTATGGGTTTGGGGGAGGAAGACCACAAGATAAAGGGGCCATTTTCATCAGATCATTCTGTAGTACACAGTATCAACATGATATGTCACTGTTGATGTTACCTTGGTCACCTGGTCGAGGCAGTGTTTGCCAGGTTTCTCTAGATCTTTCATTGAAATCCTTCCCCCCTCCCTAAAAAACTCGGTCAAAAATCACCTCTTCCCAGAAGCCTCCCCAGAGTTTACACACACACTATTGGTTCCTCTCAAGACTTAGCAGAGCTCCAAGTATTGTAGGTGTCCATGAACTTGCCTCCTTGTGTTGACTGCAGGCTCTGTGAGGGCAGGGACCTAATGCCCAGCAGCATCTAGCCCACATTAAAAGGTGACCACTGGTTTTGGACTCACCGAGTGCCAGCACCATGCTAAGCACAATCTGACTATAATCCAACGAGGGAGGACCTCTGGTGATTGCCCTTCTACAGGTGAAAAGAGCTTGTGAATTAGCACAGGGAACAACAGCGGAGCTGGGGTCCCCGCTGTCTGGCTCTGCAGCCTGTTCCTTTATCCCTCTGTTTCCCCTCCCCACGTGGGCACCAGTGTACCCTCAACCATCGGTCTAGGACAGGCTGCTAAAATGAAGGCAGAAATGTTAGGTGGGCTGTGAAGAGCTCTGGGGTCTTCAACACAGCACCAAACACATGACCCTGGCCTAGCTTGACCTTGGCCCCGCTCTGTCCCAACCCCGACCCTAGCAAGTGTGGACCATGCCACCAGCCTGCCCCCACACCCAGGAGTCCCGAACCACCAGCAAGCATTTCTGACACTCGGGCACGGCTGTGTGCCCAACATGCTGCGTCAGCAAGCAGCCGAATGATGTATGTGGAGCTGGAACATCTCCTATAAATTTTGTCTTATTAAATTTTAAACTTTAATAAAACAATGACACATTTCAAGTGCCATCCCTGCTCTCCCCCATCCCCACCACCCCACCCTCCTCGGGCTCACCAAGAACCCTCTCACTAGCAGGGTCTTTAGAGCACCCAAGGCTTTCTTGGGGTGTTGGCATTTGACACTCAGGGCCCTGGCAGGGGCAGCAGAAGCTAGGGGCTGGGTGGGGGAGAGGGGAGGAGGACAGTTTCAGCGGATCCAGACCCAAGTGGGTATGCAGGCTGGGCACAATCTAGGCAACCAATACAAGAGGTTTCCGGTCCTCCAGACAGGAGAGAGAGCCGGCATTGTGCTCTGGTTGGGGTGAGGCTCCAGCCCCTCAGGGGCCAGATTTAAACAGTGAAGTTAAGAGCTGGGCCAACTCCCTAGCCAAGGCCCCAGCCGAGAGTCAGGGCGCCAGGGACATACGTGGCTGATTCTCCGTTTAGCATGCCTTCCGTGGTGATGCTCAGCCTCCAACACAGCCCTATCCACTCCTCCTCTCTCACACCGTCAGCCCCAAACCCAGCAGCCAGGCTACCAAATGAGCTTTCTTGAAGCTAGCCCCCTCTCCCTGTCCCATGACCAAGCTCCTAGAATGGCACTCAGGGCTCCCATAATTAGTCCCCATTTTACCCCTCCCATCTCACCTCCTCTCTGCCCTCACACTGTTGCCCCAGCACTGAGCCTCTCCCGGACCCCACTCCAGGCTTCTCCCTGGCTGGCCCTCCAGCCGGGAACATCCTTTCAAAGATCCCCTCTCAAACCCTACAGCCTCCCGGAGAAGAGCCTGTCCCCGCTACCGCCTTCCCTGACTGAGTTCCCACCGCCCCCCGAACGCCCCGGAAAGCCCCTCCCCTGAGCTGCTCTCCACCCTGCACTGGGACCGCAGTCAGTTACGGACATGGGGCATCTTCTTTGCTAACCAGCAAGCTCCAGGCCATTAGGGACAGTCTCTTCATCACTTTGCAACAACCCTGCACATCTCACAGTGCCAGGCAGCAGAAGGCAGCAGGGACAACTGCCTTGAGGAGTTGGGGGAGGACAGCTCTTAGGGAGCCAAGGTCAGATTCATGAGCAGGCCCGAGAGCTGCCTCCGAGAGAGTCGGAAGGACAGGCGGACAGTACCCCACAGCAATCCCCGCCCTTCTCCCCATCAGCTGCAGCAATGCGGCAGACCCTGCCCCCATGCCCTTCTCCTCTTCTACCCTCACATCCAAATGAAAGGCTGGAGAGGCTAAGTAGATTAGCGGTCACCCGGTGTGAGGGAGTAGGGTGAAGTGGAGGATTACGGCCAGCTGGTGTGAGGTTTCTTTAGGGGTTTACGAACATGTTCTAAAATGGATGGTGTGAGAGTTGCACAATTCTGTAAATTGCTGAAAGCCATTAATTGTACACTTTAAATGGGTTAATTGTATGATACGTGAATTTATATCTCAATAAAGCTGCTGCAAAAAATAAATTAAATTAAATTAAATTAAATTAAAGGCTGGGAACCCACCTGGTCAAGACACTTGTCCAGGCCTCACCTCTCCTAACCTTGCCGCCCGCCTGGGCTCTGGTCTGGGGAGATGACAGGCGGTCATGCTTGTCCCACCGCAGCCCTTTCCAGCAGAGGAGAGAGCCAGGAGGCCTCCCGTCACCCAGCCACAGCCTCTAGGGCCTGCTTCTCAACCCCCAAACCCACCCTCACCACCCACTGGATTGCGTGGCGCCTAAAATCGGACTTCTGCAGAAATACTTTAAAGCATGACAAAGCAAACCAGTGGCTGCGTGTGCAGAGCTGAGATTCGTGTGTCAACAAGTCAGTCCAGGTTCCCAATACCCCGCCCACAGGCCCAACCCCTCGGCCACACACCGTGAAGCCCCTGCGAGGCTCCGCAGGTCAAACCCCCTGGCTCAGCTCCTTTCCAGGGCGAGCTCAGCTTTAGCCACTGTTGTCCAATCCAGAAGCCTTGCTGGGAAAATGGGAGTGACAGGGAAAGAGAGCGATCTGCTCATCTCAGAGCTAATCTGTTGTCCCTCCAGCCAATGGCCTCTGGCAACCTTACGGAGCTTTCCCAGTGACGCGGCCTCCAGGCCCCGGCAAACACACCAGCCAGGAACCCTGCTTTTCAAGGGACCCCAGGATTGAAGCTCGCCCTGCAGCAGCCGCTTCCTCCCTCACTTCCAGACCACGCCAGGCCTGTTTTCTTCCATTCGCAACGCCCTTCCAGGATAAACATGTTTCCTTAAAATGAAGAAATGTTTTCTGTGCTGTTTCTGCACCGAAGGGTGGGAATGTTTTACACTGGGGACAGGAGTGGGGGAAATGGTTCAATTAGTTTGAAGCCGCAAGCCCGCCAAACCCCCTCTTTCGTAATTGAAAGTAATGAACTTCAATAAAATAAATAAATAAATAACAGCACAGCCCCTTCAGCATCGGATTTGATGTCAATGAAACTCATTTGAGTGCTGTCTTTCAAGGTTCCCTCCGCAGGGCATTGCGAGAAGTGAATAGTTCTGGAGAGGTTAATAGTCCTGACTCCATCCTAATCAGCCTCATCTGAAGAGGATTCTGGAACTGGGCGCCTTTGTGCCCACCAAGGCCCTCCCAGGATCTGCTGAGCCCAAATCAGGGCTCGGCCTCTGTCCTCCCACTGGTAAAGCACACACACACCCGTACCCCACCCCCAGACTTGGGGAGGTCGCAGTCCAGAGAGCCCCTCCTTGCCAGCGAAAATCTTTAATCAAAAGACAGGATGTGCATGGTCCTCTCCCAGACTCAGAACGATCAGTCCAGACCATGACACAGGCATTTTTAGGAGAAAGACTCACAGATTCATTCCTTGAACTCTGACCCTCTTCTTCAAAGCATCCGTGCGGCCATCCCCTCGGCACAACTAACCAGAAGCTTCCAGCCTCGTCCGCCCGGAAGCACTGCTCCTCCTCACTTCCCCAGTCTTCTTTTCAATGTTTTTTATTACAAAAGTAATGGATGTTCATTACAGAAAATTCAGAAAATATAGATAAGCAATAAGAAGATAATGAAAATATCTCATAACATCACCACTCAGAAATCACATTAGCATTTTGGTTTATAGCCTTCCACGCATTTTTCCGTGCATATAAAGACAGGTTTTTGTTGTTGTGGGGGTTTTCCTGAAGCAAAAATGGGATCAAATGGGTCCCTATCACGGTGCAGTCTCAGTCACACAGATCTGAATCTCTGGCTCCCCTCTCCCCCAAAACCCACTCTGCGTACTCACTGAACTCCTGGCCCCTCCTCATCTGTCCCTTTCTCTGCATTCCCGTGGGGGTGTCCAGGTCTCCACGCTTGAGGTTGGACTCTCATGAATCTCCCCACTGGCCCTGCCCGCCAAGCCTAGAGAAAGAGGAGAAGGCTCATTGGTTTTGCCAACCATCTGTTTGCATGTTTACACTATGAATATATCTGAGCAGAGTTACGGCCAACATCAGTCCCAGATATTTGGTTAAATTACGGTATAGTCCAATGGTGGAATAGTATGCAGCCATGAACAAGTGGTGCCATGGGAGAGTATTTAAGACATGGGAAAATGTTTAAAAAGCAGTGTGCAAAACAATATTTCCAGTAAACTCTCAACTGTATTAGACATTATATGTATGGTTACATACACATGTAACTAGGACAATGGAGTAACATGCACCCATAAGTTAATACTGATAGCCAGGTCATTTACATCTCCTTCTAAGAACTCCTTTCCTGATTTTCCAACATATTTATATATTGAAGATGTTTACTTTTGGATATTTCCAATAAAGGTAAATGCATTGAGAGGATTTTTTTAAAGGCCTAGAGCAGTGGTTCTCTGAGTTTCTCATGCAGCAGAATCCCTGAGGGGTTTGTTAAAACAGATTGCTGGGCCCCACCCCAGAGTTTCTGACTCAGTGGGTCTGGCATGGAAGGGCTGGAATTTGCATTTCCAACAAGTCCCAGGTGATGCTGCCTGCCCAGGGACCACACTTTGAGAACAGTGGCCTAGACGTGCCCAATAGACGGCATGAAGGAAGAAGGCCAACAAGGTTTTGGTGTGCTGAAGCAATGAGGGAAAGACCCCTCACCACTAAGGGAAGACACTGACATTCTAGGGACCCCTGAGGTGTGTCCCACTCCCACATGCCCCCTCATAGGACGGGAGAAGGAAGCACCGGAGATGCACAATGGACATGCCTCCACTGACTTGTCTCCTCTCCTTACGCAGAAAGTTCCACTAACCCCGGGCCTTTGGGACACTGCCCTTCCTCCCACTGTGCTGTGGGGCCCCAGAGATGCTGTCAGAGAGACAGGGCCCCAAGGAAGCCCCTCACCGAGACACCAGACAGGAAGCAGACATCCATGCAGCCTTCCCTGGCACAGAAGGACGCTGCACCCAGGGGCCCCCTGTTGCCAGGACCACCCTTCTTTCTTTGAGCCCATCCTTCCATTTCTCACTTCATTCATTCAAAAAGGCATCTGCCCTCTGCTCAGCTCACCACCCCATCCAGCAGGACAGACAGACAATCAACCAGACCCTGCAGTGCTGAGCGCCCCATGCTAGGTCTGAGGGCCGTGAGCACATCAAGGAAGACATCAAAATAAAACGTGAGGGTGGCAGCCGTGTTCAAAAAACATAGGCTTCCTAAAAGCCAGACAACACAATGATTAAGACTATGGGCTGTGAGCTCACTGGGAGCTGATCCAATCCTAGCTCTTTTCTAGCTTAAACTCTCTGGATTTCGGTTATCCCCTCTGTCCAATGGGTGTGGTGGGCAGTTTCTAAGACGGTCTCCAATGGTCTCCACCTCCTGTATTCCCAGCCTTTATACCCCTCCTCTTGAGTGTGGCTGCATCTAGTCACCAGCTTCTAATGAATAGAAAATATGGCAGAAATGATAGGACATCACTTCTGAAATTAAGTAATCAAAGGACTGTGGCTTTCATCTTGGGTTCTCTCTCTATCTCTCTATCTCTCTCTCTGATAGGTGATAGATAAATAGACAGACAGATATCCCTTATTCTAGGAGAGACAGCCGCCCTATGCATAAGACACTGAGGGCTCCAGCCAACAGCCAGGGAACCTGGAGGCTACCAAAGAACATGTGAGTGAGCTGGAAACGGACCCACCCCCCGCGAAGCCATAGGTAACCTCAGCCCAGCCGACACCTTGAGACAGTCTCGTGAGAGATACTGAGCCAGAACCACCGAGCTAAGCTGCTCCCGGATTCCACAGAAGCTGTGAAATAGTAAATGTTGGTTGTTTTAATCTGCAACTTGCTACACCGCAGTAGACCACTTAATGGTGCGGACAGTAATGGTAGCTGACGATGGGTTGTTGTGAGGACTAAACAGGCCAGTGCAGGGAGCGCTCTTACAGAGTATGGCACGTAGGAGGTGCTTACAGTGTTACCAGTTATAATGAAGAATATCTGCTCTCCACGGGTGCCTGCAAAGGAGTAGGTCTGAAGGTGTCGTTTCAGGCACCTAGCAAGCTGCAGGGAGACAGAGCCAAGGGGGCATGTACTAGCTTCTTGTTGCTGCTGTAACAAATGACCACAAACTTAGTGGCTTAAAACAGTTCCAATGTATTAGCTTACAGTTCCAGAAGTCAGAAGTCCAAACTGCATCACACAAGGCTAAAACGAAGGTGTCGGCCGAGCCGTGTTCCTTCCGGAGGCTCTAGAGAGCCCTGCCTTGCCTGTTCCAGCCCCTGGAGCTGCACCCATTCCTGGGCTCATGGTGATCACTCCAAACTCTGCTTCTGTCGTCATAGCTCTGTCGGCTCTGACTCTCCTGCCTCTCTCTCAAAGGATGCTTGGGCCCGCCTGGGTAACCCAGGACACCCTCTCCATCTCGAGCTCCTTACGTAACCGCATCTGCAGAGGCCCTCTGCCATGTAAGGGAGCGTGCTCACAGGTTCCCGGGGCTAGGATGGGGACATCTTGGGGGGCCGTGATTCAGCCCACCACAGTGGGGTTCCCCTTATTCTCTGAGTCTCCTCTTCCCAGACAGAGCACCCCCAGTCCCATCGGCTGTTATTCCAAGGCCTTCTTCACTCCCCTCTCCTCTCAACACCCTCCAATCAGATCCCTGTCACCTGATTCTTTAAAAAGCAGGTTGAAATGGAAAATCCTGACACTGTATTCATACAGGACTGAATTTAATAAGTGAAGACTTGGGTTCTCACACATTTTGCAACACTTCAGGAAAACAAACATTTCCTCCCCTCCCCTGCTAACACCGTTACCAGCATGAAAATTCCTGCTTCCCATCCCAGCTGCTGCAAAGTAGCTCACAAGAGAAAAGGTGAATTATTCAGTGTGGCGTTTAACTGGCATTTAATATTTGATCAATTAGAATTCTTTGATCCATGTCCTAACAGTAGGATGTCCCAGCTTGCTGTTTCGTGTGTGTGTGCGCGCGCGCACGCCTGCCCACACACATGACTTGGGTCAGAAACGCATCCAAAGCACAGGCAGCCTGTGCTGCAGAAAGAAGGGGAGATCGGAGAGCAGGGGCTCACAAGTTAGCAGAGTGGACGTCGCCCTGCGAATTCCCCGCCCAGCCCAGCTGAGTGCCCATGGCGCTACCGTGTCCCTGCTCATCTTGCATCACTGCCAACCCCGCCGTGGCCTTGGGCAGCACCACACCTGACACACAGCACATAACCAGCATGTGGTCAAAGAAACAATGCTCCAACTCGGGCTTCAGTGGAACCCCCACTTCCATATGCCCCAGGGTGTGGGCTGGGCAGCAGGCCTCGCCCCCCACGTGCAGCCGCACGGGGACTGTGAGGAGTTTAGGGCGGAATGGACGTGCTGCCCGTCCTAAAAAGGGAGTTCGTTAAGCACCTCCGCAGACTGTCTTCCGCTTTGCCAAGTGTCACTTGCAGAAACCAGACCCTTGGGTTTTTGACTTCTGAAATGGAAAACTGCAAAAAGAAAGCTGCCTCCTGACTCATTAGGGAGAAGCCTGGACACAACTCAGACAGGCAGACATGCACACACACAAACATGCACGCACATATATGTGCAGGGTGGGACAAAAGTAGGTTTACAGTTGTGAGTATGGAAAACATAGTTTATTCTCGTATTATTACTTATTAACTAGAGTTCTGATGCACGAAATTCGTGCAAGAGTAGGCCTTCCTTCCCCCAGCTGCCAGCACTGGCCTCCCTCTGGCACCCGGGACCCAGGCTTCCCTCGCAGCCACGGCCTTGTCCAGGTCGTGCTGAAGGACATCCAGTCTAATTAGCATATTATGCTTTTATTATTATAGATTACTAGAGGCCCAATGCACAAAATTCATGCAAGGGGCTTGGCCCCCACCACCGCCGCCGCCGCGGCTTCATCCAGAAGAACGGCTGGTCTAATTAGCATATCACGCTTTTATTATTATACATTGTATTATTTTCCATATGAACAACTGTAAACCTACTTTTCCCCACCCTGTGTATGCCTATCTATAAATAGAGACACACATATACATATACATACACATGCTTGCATGTACAGGTATATACACACAAGCATATATTCATATGCATATGTATTTATATACACATGTGCATGTATTATACAAGCATTGCATGTATGTACATGTATGTGTGTTTAATGCATGTGTGCGTATGTATATATGTTTGTGTGTGCATAGACATGTATGCATGCTTATACATGCATGGTGTGCACACCTATATACTATACACACACTTCTGGCAGTAACAGACCTAGAATTTCTGAACAATACCTCAAACCAGATGTGCTTGCTGCTTAACAAACCCAAAACGGCACTTTTATATCAGAATGAGACTTTAAGTGTCTGCCTGCACCTCTCCCACTGTGGAGTGATTTCTGTGTATCTGTTCACTTGTCCCAAGCTGTGAAAGAATGGAGGCTTCTGTTGGCCGGGTGTTATTAAATGCAATCACCAGCCACCTCCCACATCTGTCATTGATTGAGATAAATGACACTATGTTTTTTTTCTTTAAAAAAAAATCTACGCTAATGAAGTCTCTTTTGTGTCACAAACTCAGCAGTAGAGATAAATGAGAAACAATTTCTTGGTATCCATTATTTTAAATTACAGATATCAGCCCTGATACTGCTTTCAAGGCTGATTGAATTTTCATAGAGTATCATCAGCTTCTACTCTCTACACGTGTAATAGAAACCTGAACGCGGAGAGGTTTTATGGCCTCCTTTGAAAGCCTCAATGAAAATGGTCCCCTTCCTCAGCTTCCCCTAGAAACCTTCCAGAAAGTCCCAGACTCTCTTGGCCAGACCAGGAGAGAGAAGGGAAGGGAGGAGAGAAGCCAGCAGAAGGAGAAGAGGAGGAGGAGCAGAAAGAGGAGGAGGAGAAGGAGGAGGAGGAGGAGGAGGAGGAGGAGGAGGAGGAGGAGGAGGATCAGGAGGAGGATGAGGAGGATCAGGAGGAGGAGGAGCAGGAGGAGGAGGAGGAGGAGAAAGAGGAGGAGGAGGAGCAAGAGGAGGATAAGGAGGAGGAGGAGGAGGAGGAGGAGCAGGAGCAGGAGCAGGAACAGGAGGAGGAGCAGGAGAGGAGGAGGAGGAGGAGGAGCAGGAGGAGGAGGAGAAAGAGGAGGAGGAGGAGCAGGAGAGGAGGAGGAGGAGGAGGAGGAGGAGGAGGAGGAGGAGAGGAGGAGGAGGAGCAGGAGGAGGAGGAGGAGGAGCAGGAGGAGGAGGAGGAGGAGGAGGAGAGGAGGAGGAGCAGGAGGAGGAGGAGAGGGGCCTCAGCTGCACTGGGAGCCTCCTTCCCTGGCACAGAGGGCTGGCCCTCTCCTCCATGGTCTCCCCGCAGCTGAGTGGAGCCAAGGCTGGCTCTGTGGCATTTCTTGGTTCCTGGCTGCTCAGCTGACTTCTCCTGGGACCCAACCTCCCCTTTGAGACAATAAATCCCATAGGCAACCAGGGCCTGCTGCAGCCCTGAGTAAACCTTAGTGAGAAGGCAATTTGATGCGATGACCCCCTCACAGGAGTCCTTCCATGCTCTCACCCCCTGGGCAAGCCGCTCTGGGCTTAAGTGGCCTGCCTACTGCTGCCACAGCTGAGCTGGCACATCCCAGGCCTTCTGAACTCGGACCCCCGGGGCCACTGGCAGACAGGAGAAGCTGGCACATAAGCTCACAGATCACCAAGGAGGGCGGTCACAGAGAAGCCCAGAGAGGTTAGGCTGACCCAGTGGGGCCACACAGCAGGAATACTGGCATCTTCCACAACTGGATCACAAATAAATGGAAGGGGGTGAGAAAGTCCAGGCCCACGCTCTGGGGCAAGCCCTGCTCTCACTTTCCAAAGGTTCCAAGCTTCCAAAGCATGCAGAGGTATGTGTGTGTGTGTGTGTGTGTGTGTGTGTGTGTGTGTGCGCGCGCGTGAGCACATGTGTGCTCCTGTGTATGAATACATGGGTGTGCTGTTTCCATTAATAGGCATTATTGAACACCCAGTATGTGTCAGACCCTGAAGGCAGCCTAGGCCCCCCAACGCTGCCCATTTTCTACCTCCGAGCCTCTGCCCTTGCTGTGGCAGCCACCCGAGAACGCCTTCCCCTTCCTGTGTATCAAGCCTCGCATACTCAACTGTCACTCAGCTCCAGCCCCACTCTTGGTCCCTGATACCCCATGACCCCCAACCTGAATGGTCTTCAGTTCCCCAAGAGCAGCACTTGCCATGGCCCAGGCTCAGCACTTGACCTGGGGACACACAGACTCATGGAAGAGACTCCCGCGGCTTGTGAACCACAGTCTCCTGTGTGATGATTCTTTTGTTTGTTTGTTAATCCTCACCCAAGGATATTTTTTCCATTGATTTTTTTAGAGAGTGTGAGAGGAAGAGAGAAACACAGACGTGAGAGAGACACATCAATTGGTTGCCTCCCGCATGTGCCCCCCACCCCCAGCCAGTGCCGGGGATTGAATCTAAAACCCAGGCATGTGCCCTTGACCAGGAATGAAACCCACGACCCTTTGGTGCTCAGGCCAACTCTCCAGCCACTGAGTCACAATGGCCAGGGCCTATGTGATGCTTCTGTTTCTTCCACTGAACTGAGCTCCTCGGGGCAGCTCCCGCCCGCTCAGCACACACAGCCACCCTCGGAGCAATGTCCAGGCTGCTTTGCTGGCGGCCAGGTGAACCACAGGCGAAACGTGTCCACAGAACCGCTCCTGGTTGGCATTACAGCCTAAAGAGACATCCCTGACTGAACCCCTCACTTTGCCGATGGAGAACAGCCCTTTGAAAAGGGGAAGGGGCCTCTGGGAGGAGAAAGGCCCCGAGTTCTCCTCCAAGGAAAAAAAGAACGGAAAGGGGACCTCGGGCCAAGGGGTCCCTGGGGTCTGGAAGCCTGAGGACACACCAAGCCAGGTTCTTCCCTGCCCCGCTCCCCCACTGGCCTCCTAACACCCTAACCTCATGCCTGTTTCTGAGCCTTCCTAATGCCTTCCCTCCCACTCTGAATGCCTCTCCCCTCCCTCTCCAGGTCCTGCCCCACTTCCTCCCAAAGCCATGGCCAGCCTCCCCAGTCCAGGCAGATCTCCCCTCCTCTGTCCTTACACAAGGCTCTCTGGGACCGCAGTCCTGCCCTCAGGTCAGCCTGAGTCTGGGCTCCTTCCTGCCCAAGGCCTCAAGAGGTGGCCAGGCACGCAGAGGGGTGCTTGCCAGGTCCCTGGGGGACCCTTTGTTTACCCCCTGCCTCTCTGGCTATTTCTCCTATAAAGTTAGCCCCTGGGGTCATCCAGGATTGCTAAGGCCTTCAGGCATGCCAGGTACTGTGCTAGGTGCTGAGGCGACAGCAGGAACCAGAAACCCTGCTCCCTGTCCTTATGAAGCCAGCCATCTAGCAGGGAAGATGGGCATTGAGCAGAACCAGGCCAAGGGCTTCCTTAGAGCCACCCCCACTCTGCCCATCCTGGAGAAGGTGATGCCACATCCACCCACAGACTCTGCGAGCTCCCCAACTTCCCCAGCATGGAAAAGAGAAAGCCTGGGACTTGGCAGACTGCAGCCCCACCCCATCCCCATACCCCTTTGCCAGTCTGGGCTTCAGCAATTAGATGTGCACAGTGCCTGTGGTTTCAAAGAACTTCTCTGAACGCTGCAAAATAATGAAGCTTCTAACATAAAAACAGAGAGCCCATCGGCTGCAATCTGCTATTATATTTTTACTGGGACCCTCCATTAAGCGAGAGCGTAATCTGTAAGATAATATACGTGCTAATAATATTTTCCAGGGAAGCATTTTTCACTGTTACAAACACAAACTGCTATTAGGGGGTATATTTGTTAGCATTGATGAGACATAGATTACCCGGCTTCTGCAACAAGATGGGAACAGGCTGATTTTTCCCTCTCAAAGCTGTTCAGTCTCTGAAAAAATTAGCATAATGTGCTGAACGTTCTACACAATTCTAAGTTAGTCTTTTAAAAACTCCTTTGTGATTCCTCTCCCATTAAAGACTTTAAATATCTTTATTCTCTTTTAATAGAGCCACTCAATGTATTCCTCTAAAAGGTAAGTAATATAGATAGATTAGACGGGGGACGTGTTACATAAAGAGGAATACTCCGTCAGAAGTGATATACTAATACCATACCGGGTACTTAGTGGGTGCTTTATAAATGGATAGTATGTTAGTTGATTGAGTGCAATTTTAATATTTATACAATAAGGTTTCTCAATAGCATTTCAAGACTTGGAAAGGAAGAAATACTTAACCATCATTTTCTGTTTCATTTTAAAGCTGGGTGGATTCTGAAGCTTTCCTCCCAGAAGTGGGTCGCAGACTTTGATGGAGCGCCATCTACTGCCCAAGCCTCGCCACCTCATCTCACCAGCTCCCAAGCCACCTAGAAGCACCATAAAAATTTTAAAAAATAAAAAACGAAAATGTTGTGTTTTATTCTCAAGCATTCGGCTGGTCCTCATTGAGGCCCTACTACGTGTGTGGCAGGTCTTTGGGACACATAGAAGACAAAACATATCCTTGCTCTGAGGTATTCAATCTACAGAAGTTACCAAAGAGGCAAGGCAAAACCGAGTGACACCCCAGGAGTGAATCCCACAGGACACCTTCCCAACAGCTCTCCCCATGCGGCGACTCTCCCTCCCCACATACACCCAACACGGCCACCAGGTCTCTCGTGGTCCTGACTCTGCCAGGGCAGTGACGGTGACTGGTCACTCGGGACGCCAACAGCACCTTAGAAAACTCACAAGGAGGAAACAAAGGCTGCAGCAGGCTCTGAACTCAGGGCTGCGTCCTACATGGCAGACAGGTTATATCCCCATGTTGGCGGAGATTCAATTAAGCTATTGATCCTCGTGCAAAATGGGCATTGATAAATCAATACTGAGGTGATGCCGTAGATAAACAGTGCGTGTCATGGGGAGGCATGGCGTGTATAAATGATTCGATACAGATTTGTATCAAGGGAAATTCTGCCTCAATATGGCCAAGGCCGAGAAGGCCAAACACTGTTAGGATATGTAGCAGCAGCTTTTGTGTTAATTTATTGCTATTCTCATTCTTTCAACAAACATAGATTGAGCGTCTTCTTTAAGCCTCTGGCTGTGTGCTAGGCCTAGGAACACAGGGACAATCAAACCCCTCCCCCCTCCCCTGCCATGCCCTAGGACAGTGGTCGGCAAACTGCGGCTCGAGAGCCACATGCAGCTCTTTAGCCCCTTGAGTTTTTAGCAAAGGCCAGCTTAGGAGTACCCTAATTAAGTTAATAACAATGTACCTACTTATATAGTTTAAGTCTTAAAAAATTGGCTCTCAAAAGAAATTTCAATCATTGTACTGTTGATATTTGGCTCTGTTGACTAATGCGTTTGCCGACCACTGCCCTAGGAGCTCATGGCCCAGGGCACAGCTGGTGGAAATTTTTCCCTGCTTCTGGGAGACAAGAGACCTGAGTCAGGGCTGTCCTCGGCCAAGTACTCCCTGGGGGCCAGGCCCTGGCTGGGCAGGTGATATACATCCCTCTCAACCTCCTGGCTGCTGAAGCAGGAGTTCCTGGCCCAATTTTACAACTGAGAAAACTGAGGCTTAGAGAGGCTAAGTGGTCTCATAGCTAGTCCATGGTGGAGTAGACATTTGAACCCAGGGCTGCCCGGTTCTAAAGCCGAGATTCCTCTCTGGCCTGGTTTATGCAACCAATATCTTGAATCTGATGGAAGATCAGGCTCTTCAACAACCACCGACCATCCTTCCATCCCAGGCTGCCAAGCAGCATTGACCACATAAGAACGGGGACTCCTAAAAGCAGCCTAACCTTGAAGGCACAGGTCAGAAGCCAAGCCGCCTAGGGGGGGCGTGAACCAGGAATGGGGCCCCAGACACTGCTGGCGCCTACCTAACAGCATTCACCCCACCTTCCTGTTGCCCAGGAGTCCATGCAGTGGGAAGGCTCGCCCACCCCAGCACAGAATGTTAATCTGGATTAACCTTAAACCAATTAGAGTCATTTCCTTCCTTTTGCCAATGACTGGCTTAGGAAAGGCCACATTACAAAATTCTGGCAAGGAGACATTGCTCAGGAGAACACATCTGCTGGAGGAGCTCCTGGGAATGGTTTCTAAGCTCTTAAAGCAGAGACACAAGGGCCATTTTCACCTTCAGATCGGCCTGAATCCAAAAGGCTGAGCACATACCCTGTGGGTGTGGGCCCTTCTTACATTGCTGATGGGAGAATAAAGTAGTACCAACCTGGGAAGGGCAATTTGCAACATCTGTCAAGGCCACACATACATACCCTTTGCCCCAGCACTTCTAATTCTGGGAATTTATCCTATACGAAAACTAACAGATTGCAGAATTTGTTATAATATAATCGCAAATATGAGAAACACCTAAATGCCCATCAAAAGATGACTGGTTAGTCCGGCTGGTGTGACTCAGTGGTTGAGCATCGACCTATGAACCAGGAGGTCATGGTTAAATTCCCGGTCACACATGCCCAGGTTTGGGGCTCAATCCCTAGTGGGGGCATGCTGGAGGCAGCTGATCAATGATTTTCTCTCATCATTGATGTTTCTATCTCTCTCTCCCTCACCCTTCCTCTCTGAAATCAATAAAAATATGTTTTTAAAAAGATGACTGGTTAAGCAAATTAGGTTACGTGCGTACAGGGTTGAGCAAAAGTAGATTTACAGTTGTTTGTATGGAAAATACAATAATTAATTAATAAATAATACAAGAATAAATGCTGTATTTCATGTACTCACAACTATAAACCTACTTTTGCCCACCTTTGTGTAATATATGATATAGCTACAACACAATATTAAGGATGCACTTTATGTACCAAATATTTTGCAAGGTGAAAAAAAAAAGCAGTTTCAAAAATGCCTAGAGTTCGCTATCATTTGGGGAAAATGAGAGTGGAGTAGATAAAATTATACATTCTTATTTGCTTGTAATATGCCCTTTTATATAAAGAGATTCTGGAAGCATAAACAAGAAAGTCCTATTAATAAGAATAAGGGATAATAATAACAATAAGAATTTTTATTGTATATCTTTTAAGTGTTTTACATTAACAAACTTGTGGATGTAACACGTATTCAATTTGATATAGTCTGAATGTTTGTGTCCCCCTAAAAAATTCTTAAGTTGAAATTCTAACCCCTAAGGTGATGGTGTCAGGAAGTACAGCTTTTGGGGGTGATTAGGATATAAGGGCAGAGCCCTCGTGAGCAGAATTAGTGTCCTTATAAAAGAGGCCCCCCGAGATTTCTCACCCCCTCAGGCATGTGAGAAATCATCTAAAAGACAACAGTCTATGAACAAGAAAGCCCGCACCAAACACAGAGTCTACTGGCAGCATGATTCTGGACTTTCCAGCCTCTAGAACTGTGAGAAATAAATGTTTATAAGCCACCCAATCTGTGGTATTTTGTTATAGCCACCCAAATGGACTGACACAATTATACATTTTGAGAGAACAGAACAACAAAGGGGTGTTTTCTGCTTGTGGGCATTTATATACAGATACATGAAGGCTGGATGGAGCCACAGCAGCCACTCTGTGACCATGAAGGGCACTAAGGTGGAGTGGGAAATGGAAACACTTGTGCCGTCAACTCCATTGTCCAGCTGTTGAATTAACCAAACCCGGAGCTGCCCTAAGAACTTCTTGTTAGATGCCGTAAACCTCTTTACTGGGTAAGCCATCGGGGTTGGGTTTTCTGTTGCTCGCATACAATATCATGCCAGCGAGGTCAGAGGGCCCTGATAAAGGCCATCCTTGTGAGGACATCCTTGTGAGGACACATAAACAGACAAGCTGTGCTTCTGCTCATGCTTCCATCATAAAGAGGAAATACAGGGTGCCCGGCCAGCAAGGCTCAGTGGTTGAGCATCAATCTAGGAACCAGGAGGTCATGGTTCAATTCCCAGTCAGGGCACATGCCAGGGTTGCGGGCTCAATCCCCCGTAAGGGGCGTGCAGGAGGCAGCCGATTGATGATTCTCTCTCATCATTGATGTTTCTATCTCTCCCTCTTCCTTCCCCTCGTAAATCAATAAAAATATTTTTAAAAAGAAGAAGAAGAAATACAGGAGTTCAGGGTACCACAGAGCACTGAACACAATCAATTATATCTGCTCCCCCAAAAAAGAAAAACTCCATTAAAATAACAGTAAAGGTCTGAAAGTGACAGAAACTCACAAGGACAAAGAAAAGAGAAGATGACAGAAGGCAAGTGATATCAGCAACCGTTTGGAAGCTGGAAAGCAAATGTGCCAGCGTCAGCGAGCTTAGCAGACCACAGAAAGCTGAAACATAAGCCATCGTTCGGATGAGCAAGCCTGTTCAGAACCCCGAAAGGCCCAGGCACTGCGGAGGCAGCAAATGCCTGAGGCACAGGTGGCTAAACACAGGAGGATCTGTGGGAAGTCCACGTGAGAACTAGGAATGCTGCTCCCAGCTCCTAACAACATGACCACCCCCCCTCACCACAGAAAAGGATGGGAGGCAACTCTGCCAAGTCTGGGTCAACGAGGTTCTGGACTCAAAGACGGCAGACACAGCTGAGCATGGAAACAGCCAACTCACCTCACCCCAAACACCCCACACTGGAGCCCAGTGGTCAACAAGCCTCTCCCAGGCACGTGGAGCTTCCCAAGGGGAATCTCATGCCTCCCTCCAAGAGGCGTGGAAAGCCAGAGACACCAACACTGGAGAAACGTCTCTGACAGCCTCTAATGAAAGACAGATCAGAGGAAGCCAGAAATAAAGAATTCCAAAGCAAATAGAGAGATTGGAGAAAATATATATGCATAATGTATGTATTTTAATACCCTCAGAAAAACTAAAAGATACTGCATTTCATGAAATAAGACCAAGGGAGCTATACAAATGAATGTTCAGAAAACAAGAAAAAAACACTTGGAAATCAAAAATATGATAGCAGAAATATTTTTAAATCAAAAGAATATTTGAAAAATAAAGTAGAAGAAATCTCCATTAAAAATAGAAAAGTAGAAAATAAGAAAGAGAGGAAGGAACCAAGATGGCGGCAAAGTTAAACAACTAAACTGCTGCCACGCACAACAATTTCAAAAATACAACTAAAAGACAAAGTGTCTATCACCCAGAACCACAGGAAAGCTGGCTGAATGGTAGATTTACAATTAAGAAGGAAAAAGAAAGAACAAACGCGGAAGGGCTGAGGTACGGAGGCGCGTGAATCGGGCTGGTGGCGGCAATGGGACACGCGGCTTTTTTTCCAACCCGAAGGGAGATAAGCTCCCGATCACTCTGAAATCCAGTTTCTGGGGACACGCGGGGGACCCAGACACCTATGGGGAGAAGCTGGACTCTCGGCCATCATGTCGGAAAGTGGGAGTGACTTTCTTGCAGAGGTGCGCCCAGCAATCAGTGTTTACTGTGCTGGAGCACGGGACGCAGGGACTTGGAAACGGGAAAGGCAGAAAAGGCAGACTAGCAGCCATTGCTGTTTGCCACGCCCTAGCCTAGTGACGCCCTGGGACCCCGCCCCACCCTGAGACCTGCCCTGCACATTCTACAAACCCACCCAGGCTCCAAACAGCAGCTTTTGCATATAAATGGCCTGCCCTGTGGCAGCTTATCCAAATAAACTGCAGCTCCAGTCAGACTGCTCCAAAACCACTCAAGCAAAGAGGAGAAAACTGCAATTTTTGCTGTAACTCCTGCTGAGTGGTCTCAGACAGTAGCTGACCTGCACCCCATTGGAGATCCAGAAACGAGGGCATCTAGTGGTCGGTGTGAGACGACACCAGATTTCAACCACTTGCATAAGGGACACATTCAAGAGGCAGACTCAGTGAGCGCCAAAGCCCTACTGCAACAAGTCCCGGCCCATAATCGTGTCTCCAGCACAGCAATTCTTCCTTTATAGACACAGCGGGTCCTCACAGATAAGAAAAAGCTAAAGGAGTTCATCACCACCAAACCAGTATTACATGAAATGCTGAAAGGTATTATTTAAAAGGAGGAAAAAGAAGAAAAAAGTAAAGATAAAAATTATGAACAACAAATACATACCTATCAACAAGTGAATCTAAAAGTCAAGTGAATAAAAAATCTGATG
The DNA here is from genome assembly GCF_951640355.1 of Cnephaeus nilssonii. NCBI lineage: Eukaryota > Metazoa > Chordata > Mammalia > Chiroptera > Vespertilionidae > Cnephaeus > Cnephaeus nilssonii. Next base: position 75,439,143 of record NC_137076.1, read on the forward strand.
AACAGAATAGACTGATGAACATAATAGAATCAGGGGCATAGAATGGGAGTGGATTGATAATTCTCAGGGGAAGGGGTGTCTGTGTGGGGGGTACGGGAAGAGACTGGACAATATCATACACCTATGGATAAGGATAGCGAGGAGGGGAGGTAAGGGCAGAGGGAAGGGTGGGAACTGGGAGGAGGGGAGATTTGGGGGGGGGGAGAAACAATTGTAACAATCTGAACAATAAAGATTTATTTTAAAAAAAAAAACAAATAAAAAATTTGGCTCTCAAAAGAAATTTCAAAAAAAAAATTCAAGGATTAACCTAAGAGTCCATCATTCAACTGATAAGAGTTACAGGAAAGAAAATAAAGAAAACAGAGAGGATGCAATTATCAAAAAATTATACAAAATACTGCTCCAGAGCTCAAGAGAATGTATTCCATTCTCTTGGAAGATTTAACCTATCTCCCAAGTGTACGTACCATGAATAAAACTTTTTTAAAAATAATGAAAGTTTCTTTTTAATTTTTTAAACCATCCCAAGAAACATCATCATGAAATGTAGAATAAAGAAGTGGAGAGAAGCCCTGGCCAGCATGGCTCAGTTGGTTGAGTGTTATCCCATGCACGAAAAGGTTGCTGGTTTAATTCCTGGTCAGGGCACAGGGTTACAGGCTCAATCTCCAGTAGGGGGCGTGCAGGAGACAGCCATCCATGATCCACTCTCACATCGATGTTTCTCTTTCTCCCTTTCCTTTCCTCTCTCTCTAAAAAAAGTCAATAAAAATATTTTTTAAAAGAAAGAAATGGCACTAGCCGGCTTGGCTCAGTGGATAGAGCGTCAGCCTGCCGACTCAAGGGTCCCAGGTTTGATTCTGGCCAAGGGCACATGCCTGGGTTGCAGGCTCAATCCCCAGTGGGGATCATGCAGGAGGCAGCCGATCAATGATTCTCTCTCATCATTAATGTTTCTATCTCTCCCTCCTTCTCCCTTCCTCTCTGAAATCAATAAAGAAATATATTTTTTAAGAAAGAAAGAAATGGAGTCCTGGCAAGTGTTTGCTCAGTGGTTAGAGCATCAGCCTGTGCACCAGAGGGTCGTGAGTCAATCTCCGATCAAGTGCACGTACCTGGGTTGCAGTATGCAACCAATCAATGTGTCTCTCTTCCCCCGCCCCCTTCCACTCTCTCTAAAATTCAATGAAAAAAAAATATCCTCAGGTGAGGATTAATGAGAAAGAAAGAAAGGCAAGGCAAGGCAAGGCAAGGAAAGGAAAGGAAAGGAAGAAAGAAGGAAGGAAGGAAAGAAGGAAGGAAGGAAGGGAGGAAGGGAGAGAAATTCTAAAAACTTCCAAAGTAAATGCAGGTCACATACAACCCCCAGAATCTACAAGGTATGTGATGTATCAATAATGGGAGCTGGAAGACAATAGAACAATGCCTTCAAAACTCTGAGGGAAAATGATTTCCAATCTAGAGTCAGCCACGCTATCAATCAAATGTGAGGCTAGAATAAAGACATTTTCAGATAAACAAGATCTCAAGAAACTTACCTCCAGGTCACCTTTTCTCGGGAAGTTAATTCCCCCAAAAGAAGAGAAGCCAAGTAGGAGGGTGAAGTGGGCTGCCGGGCACAGGGGCTGCCCTGGAGGTGACGGAAAGCTCTCAGGTAAGAATGTGGATGCTGATTGCAGAGGACAGCAGTCTAGGCAGGAGCGCAGGCTGGAGGCTCAGAGGCGCTGTCTGCAAAATAAACAAACAAACAAACAAGTCCATCACTGGATGGCGTTGAAATACCGTCCCACACTGCATAACGACATTTCGGTCAATGACGGACCTCATAGACAGCAGTGGTCCCATGGGAGTCTAATGGAGCTGAAAAGTTCCTATCTATCCACCTAGTATGTCTCGCGGTCGTGAAAGTCACAGAGTAAGGCATTACTCATGTGTTTGTGGTGATGCTGGTGTTCGCAAACCCACGGTGCTGCCTGTGGAATAAAAGTATAGCACGCACAGTTCAGTAGTAGGCTATACCATCTAGATTCATGGAAATGCACGACACAATCACCCAACAACAGGTTTTCAGTCTGTCAAGGAGGTTGGGAAGTAATTTGTAATTGGTTCATATAAAACAAAACAAAGGAAAAGAAAGGGGCAGTCGTTAACTCCTGAGAAAATTAAAAGTTGTATAAGAAACTATAATCATAGTACAGTCATCCCCCCTCCCCTTATCCACAGTTCCACATTCTGAGGTTTCAGTTGCCTGTGGTCAAACATAGTCTGAAAATATTAAATGGAAAATTCTAGAAATAAACAATTCATAAGTTTTAAAATGCACACCATTCCAAATAATGTGATGAAATCTGACACTCTCCCGCTCCATCTCACCCAGGATGTCAGTCATCCCTTTGTCCAACATAGCCACACTATCCACACTGTCTGCTACTGACCTGCTACCCCCCAATTAGTCACTTAGTAGCCATCTCGGTTATCAGATGGAGAGAGGGAGAGGGAGAGGGAGAGGGAAAGGGAGAGGGAGAGGGAGAGGGAGAGGGAGAGGGAGAGAGGGAGAAAGAAAGAAAGAGAGAGAGAGAGAGCCACATGACATTTATTACAGTATATTGTTGCAATTATTCTATTTTATTATTAGTTACTAGAGGCCTGGTGCACGAAATTCATGCACGGGGGAGGGGGGTGTCCCTCAACCCAGCCTGCACCCTCTCCAATCTGGGATCCCTCTCACAATCCAGGACTGCTGGCTCCCAATCACTCGCCAGCCTGCCTGCCTGATTGCCCCTAACCACTTCTGCCTGCCAGCCTGATCACTCACTAACCACTCCCCTGCCAGCGATCAACGCCTAAGTGTTTCCCTGCCAGCCTGATTGCCCCTAACTGCCCTCCCCTGCCAGCCTGGTCCCCCCCCCCAACTGCCCTCCCCTGCAGGCCTGGTTGCCCCCAACTGCCCTCCCCTGCAGGTCTGATCACCCCCAACTGCCCTCCCCTGCAGGCCTGGTCCCCCCCAGCTGCCCTCCCTGCAGGCCTGGTCCCCCCCAGCTGCCCTCCCCTGCAGGCCTGGTCACCCCCAACTGCCCTCCCCTGCAGGCCATCTTGTGGTGGCCATCTTGTGTCCACATGGGGAAGGCCATCCTGTGTGTTGGAGTGATGGTCAATTTGCATATTACCTCTTTATTATATAGGAGGATTGTTAAGTCCTTACTGTGCCTAACATAAATTAAACTTCATCAGAAGTATGTAAGTATAGGAAAAAACAGCATATATAGAATTCAGTTCTATCCATGGTTTTAGGCATCCACTGGGGGTCTTGGAATATATTCCAAGTGGTAAGTATGTAACTCTCTGTAAATAATAGCTACATAGTTATATTAATGTAAACACTGAATATTGATTTGACCCAAAATGAAGATTACCATTCTCAGATGGATAGGGAAGGGAAGCTGGTGGTAGACAGCGGGGGAGGATGCCATGCAGGTAAAAAAAAAAAAATCTCTTCCCTTTCATAAAAATAAAAAAAAGTCAGTGGATCATATTAAAAGTTTTTTTTAAAAATCAAAAAAATGCAGTTTAATCAAGTAGTTTAGAAATATGGATAAAATAGAAGAAATGCAAGAAACACTGGTTTAAACATTGAAAGCAATTGATGTCTGGGAGTTGGGAGCCAAGAACAACGGTACAGGCCACTTCCACCTTTCCTAGGCCCACCAGTCCCCCTCACCCCTGCCGACATGTGATGGTAGCGATCTTTTTAATATCTGCCAAACTGTCCGGTGGAAAAGCTGCATCTGCTGTCTTTTATTTACATCTTCGTGATTAGTAGTCTTAGGATGTTTGGGCTGCTATAACAGAATTACCACTGTGTGGCTTATAAACAACATTGATCTCTCACAGTTCTAGAGGCGGGAGTCCAGGACCACGGTGCCAAGCCGGTTTGGTGCCCAGGAGAGCCCTTCCTGATCTACAGATGACTTGCTGTGTCCTCACTTGGGGGAGAGGGAAGGGAGTTCTCTGGGATCTCTTTTACAAGGCCACTAATCCCATTCGTGAGGCCGTCCTCATGACCTAATGACCCCCTAAGAGCCCCACCTCCTAACATCATCACCATGGGGATTAGTTTGCAACATATGAATGTTGGGAAAACACAACCATTTAGTCTATGGCACTAGTATATATTCAGTAATAAAGGAAAAAAAACAAAACAGGAAATACATGACAACATTTTTTTAAAAGTAAGGTGTTGGCATAAAAATATCTCCAAGATGTATTGGTAAATGAAGGAAGCAATTTGCAAACAATAAATTCAAAACGATACTATTTATGTTTGAAAACACACACAAAACTCTGTATTTGTGTCAAATCACGAGACCGGTCTGAAAAAAGACACAGCAACAGTCACTGTGGTCCTTACTTCGGGAGGGGGAGGGAGTAAGACTGGGGGGAAAGGGGATCTTCTCCAGGGGACTCCCACTTTCTCCATGAGAATCCTGCTTGGCTCTAAGTCCAGACAGGTAGCCTCTGGCAAGGCTCTCCATTTTCTCGTCTATAAAATGGAGATGATAATACTCACTCGAAGGGTTGTATGAGATTCAATGTATAATATGCCTAAATATACAGACACACACGACTAAGATCAGTGCTGTGTGTTATCTATTATTGTCCATAATGTTTAATTCCTTAACAAGAATAGTTTCATGTATTATGGGATTTTTTTTTAACCAAAAGGAAATAAGTGAAATCAAGGTAGCTGAGAATATAACAAAGTGCCCATCCAAGTCAAGAGCTGGCACACACGGCTCCGACCCAGGAAACTGCCCACCAAGCAGGGCCACTCTCACAGACACCAAAGAAGCCCAAGGTGAAGCACCCTGGAGTGGGGGTGAGGAGCCGGCCGATCCCTCACCCCCTGAGCCTCAGTGTCCTCTCCTGCACCATGTGGGGAGGGGAGCAGAGGAGTGTGCGATAACGACTAAAGTGTTCCTGGTTGTGCCCACTCCTCTCGGCTGTGCCTCCAGCTCCACACCCACCACCGGGAGGTGCCATTCCTGCAGGCCCAGACACCGCCCTCCTTTCTCCCAACAGCCAGGCTGTTCCTCCGGGCTGGGGGGAATGCAATTCATCGGTTTCAATAGGCCCCACGTTCAGAACAAGGCTCCTCTGTCAGACCCCAGCCTGGCCTGGGCCTCAAAGCGAACTCCTCCTCTGCCCACATTGTCCAAGGGCTGCATCTCGGGTCCGGGCCAACCAACAGGCAGCTGCCACCCTCTGCCGCCGCCCACGTCCCTGAGAACCAGGCTCCCGTCCTGCTGGAGCTGGAGCTGCATTTCAGAGCCTACAGGTGCCCACTCAGACGCCCTCTTTTTAAAACACTGCACACAAAGGCTCTTTTATCTGGTTCAAAAACATGCTTTAAACGCTTTAAAAGTCTTTGCAATGGTTTCCCATGTTCTACTCTCTTTCAGATGATAATATTTTTAATTATAACAATCATTAGAGCATAATACCTTCAATTTAAGCAATCGGCTCCATTCAGAATATTCAAATGGGGGGAAAGTGACTGTGGGCTCCCGAAGGCTTTCTCTGTACTGGTTTCGGGAATAAGCCTTGGGCCCAGCAGGTGCTGGCTGCAGCCTGGAAGTGCAAGGCTGCTCTTGGGCGGGCTACGGGAGAAGGCCTTGAGCAGAAGTGCCAGGCCTCCCAGGAGCAGGCCTAGAGGGACCCACCACAGGCATTCCAGCACAGGAATCCCCAGGGCTCCCAGGAGAAACTCTGCAGAGACCTATATTCCTAATGGCTCCCTACCCAGGTGGCTCCACACCTTCAGTCCTCTCCTGCACAACACCAGGTTTATCTTGCACAAATCCCTGCACAGCCCTGGCTGGGTAGGTCAGCTGGTTGGAGCATCGTTCCATACACCAAAAGGTTTGGGGTTTGATTCCCAGTCAGGGCACATACCTAGGTTTCAGGTTTGCTCCCCAGTCGGTTCATAGAGGAGGCAACCAATCAGTGTATCTCAATCACGTCGATGTTCTCCCCCCGACCCCCGACCTTCCTCTCTCTCTAAAAAATTAAATAAAAACATATCCTTGGATAAGGATATTTTTAAAGCTCTGCACACACCACTTGTACTGCCCCAGTCTGTACATTCTTCACATACAGGAGACATAACCACCACCACCTGTCAGGCACCAACCCGGTGCCAGGCACCATGCTGGCAAGGTGACCCAGTTTAGCTCTAAAAGTCCTACATCCTGGGATACTCATCAGTCCCAGGCAAACCAGGATGGTTGGTCACCCAACATGGTATGCACTGGACCTATAGCGAGAGTGAGACTTGCTCCCTGACCAGAGGCAGACTTGGTCTAGAGCGGGGGTGGGGAACCTTTTTTCTGCCAAGGGCCATTTGGATATTTATAACATCATTTGCAGGCCCATATAAAGTTATCCACCCCTGCCTCCACACTTGACAAGACAGTTGACCATTTCCCTGCTCGTGAGAAGTGCCACCACAAACACCTCTAGCCCCGCTCTTCCGCAGACCCCGGCCTCTAAGCCTCTCCATCCACGTGGGACTCTGAGCCTACAGAGGGGAAACCGCTGCCCCAACGCTTGGTGGACAGAATGAGAAGTCTGGACCTGGTCCCCAGGGTGTCATCTAAACCTCGGTTCATGGAACCTCGTGAGGATCTCATGTAAGCGGGAGCTTTCCCCAAGCCAGATCTCTGCTGGGACTTCCAGGGCTTTAAAGGATCATCATCCTGTCAGTCATCGAGTCCAGCTCAAGGCCCGCCTCCTCCAGGAAGCACTCCCAGACTTCCATTTTCTTACAGCTGATGAGTTCACTTCCTCTCACCTCTTCAACTAGTCTGTCGGTACATTTTTATTTTCTATGGGTGTGTTGTACATTCCCAGCTCTCCACCCACTCTAGTCACTGTCTCAGACGCTGGCTTTTCCCTCGGCTTGATAAAATAAAGCACCAAAGGAAATCTCCCCACCAAAGAGCCCACCCTAGGGCAGAACTGGATGCTTCCTCGATCCCCATCTCCTCCCGCTTTAAGTGCATGGCCCCCACCAAGTCATGCATTGCAGCCTTTTCCTTTTTAATCAAAGGGGCCCATCCTTCCATGCTACAGAGAGAGTCATTCCCCTCTAAGGGGCAGGGGTCCGGGGACTCATAAACCACAGGTCAATGCTAATCAATGTGCTTCCTTCCCCGGGGCTGTAATCCTTCAAATAAGCCATGGCCGGGCTACAGTTCCCTCAGAGATAAATGCTCATAGCCCTGCCTAATGCATTCACCGACTGTCCTATCTCAGAGGCAACACTTACACGCACGCGCGCGCGCGCACCCACACACACCTCCAGCACTGGCTGTTCTCACACCCCACCTGCCACTGTGGGACCTGCACCACCTTCAGTGCGACATGTCCTGGATCTCCCCTCACTGGAGAATTATTTTTTCTAGCAGCAGCAGGGTTTGAAAGGATTGATTCCAATTTTGAAAGAAGTTCTACTGTGGATAAAATGCTATCAAACAGCATTGCATGCTACAGAGAAATCGTTCGCGAAAAGGAAGGGTCAATCGATGTGGCAAATTTCATTGTTGTGTTATTTTAAGAAATTGCTACAGACACCCCAGCCTTCAATAGCCACCACCCTGATCAGTCAGGAGCCATCAACATGGAGGCAAGATCCTCCACCAGCAAAAAGATTATGACTCAGTGAAGACTCAGAGGATGGTTAGCATTTGTAGCAATAAAGAATTTAGAATTAAGGCATATCCATTGTTTTTTAGATATAATGCTATTGCACACTCAATAGACAGCATAGTGTACACATAACTTTTACATGCACTGGGAAACCAAAACATTTATGTGACATGCATGCTTTATTGCAATATTCATTTTATTGCGGTGGTCTAGAACAGAACCAGCAAATCTCTGAAGTATGTCCGTATGTTTCTTAAAGACAGCCATTTTTTTTTTAAGTGTGTGTTTACTGATTTTAGAGACAGAGGAAGAGATAGGGAGAGAAACATGGATCAGCTGCCTCCTGCATGCCCCCTACTCGGAATCCAGCCCAAAACCCGGGCACAAGCCCTGACCAGGAATCAAACCAGCTACCCCTCAGTGCATGGGGAGAGGCTCAACCAGCTGAGCCGCACTGACCAGGGCAAGACAGCCTTTAAAAGGTACTATCAGAAAACATCTGACATGTATTTGCATCTTCGTTGAAAATTTCAAGAAGCTACTGTAAAATTGAGAAGTACATTGATAAGGCAGTGTTAAAAATAACTGTGAGGAAAGTTTAATGAATGATAGAGGGACATCAAAAAATAGCATTTACACTGTTCCTGATAGACAAAGGAAAAAAAATAAATAAATACTACCCAATAGTGTGAGAGAGTAGTAGATAGCTAGGTGATTTCCACAAGTAACACAATGAAGCTTTCTCTTTGTTTTAAGAAAGCCATTTTCACACACCCATCTCAAAGTATTTTCCATTGTTTTTGTTGTTCAATGCTTCTGTATCACTCCCCTTGGTTTTGTCTAACTCTTTTATCTCTCTTTGTCCTGTTGCTGACCTCAGCTCTAAATTGGCTAAAGTGCCTTGGAGACTGAAGAATCATTTGTGGAAAGAAAGATTGGCTCTTGTCATTCCCCTGTTTAAAACCCTGGCATGGTCCTAGCTGGTTTGGCTCCGTGGATAGAGTGTCAGCCGCTCCCTGTCCTGCTGGCCGAGGCGTGGCTCCCGACTGCACCCAGCATCTGCATGGCCATCTGTACTGCATGTAAATCCACGCACTTAATATTCTCCATAATCTACCGCAACCATTTTTCTTCATGAATGTTCAGTTTCAGGGAACGTGGTGTGTTCCGGAGATACATTTACATTTCATTATCTCTAAAAGCTTAACTACCGTAACTAATGCCAGATTAATAAGCAGTCCCGTCGAACAACTCCTTTAAACGACACCACTTACAGTCTTGCTGGCGGTGCAACGGGCGCTTTCAAACACGGCGACGGCTGAGAAGGGGTCAGTCGAGTGAAGCGGGTCTAAATTTCTGCATCTCCCACGGGAGACTCTGCACCATGTTTTTCCAGAGCAATTAAACCTCAGTCAACACAGTCCGTCTCCCAGGCCCCTCTAAGCCTGGGCCTGGAGGAAGGTCCGGGTTAAAGTCCCTGTGGCCCTCCCCCCGCCCCCACCCCCGACAGGGCCCTCAGAGCAGGAGGCCTAACTCCAAGGCTGGGAGTACTAAGTGACAGGACCGGGTAAGGTTTGCTGCTGGAAGCCTCGTGTACAACCTTGAAGGTTTGATGTCAAGTTTAGAGACATCAAAGCCAGACTCCGCTGGAGGCCCTGGGGCCACCTCCCTAAAGACAGCGCGTGTGGCAGGCCAACGAGGCAGCCGCAGGTCCCAGGCCCTCTCCGGGCCTTGCGCAGCATTCAGAGCCCCCTGGAAGTGTGTGCGTTGTAAATCCCAGGTGTTGCTCTTTCGGGATGTGTTTATTATTATTCTCTTTTTGCAACACAAGTATGAGCACAATTTCCCAGTAAAATATCAATTAGAGGGCAGGTTCCAGAAATCGCCTCCTCTAAACCTTCATCTCACCTGACTCCTTCCTCAAGCTCCCCCAGCATTTCAGCTCATGCAGCTGACGGGGGTTTGGCCACTGCGATGTCTCTTCAATGTCGTGTGCACTGTTCATGGAAGGCCCTTCCCGCACAGGGTCCGCTCCGCTCTGAAAACTTGGTCATGAAGTGATGCACGGGCTTCGCCGAGGCGGCTGGACTGGCCCTGGCCCTGCCCTCCGATCGCCTCTACCTGTTCTCCGCACCACCTCCTAGGCCCTGGCTTACCCTGCACACATGCTCTGGGCCTGACCGTGGGCTTCAGCACAGCAGACCCAGGCCCAGCTTTTGAGGCGTGGGCCAGCCCCTGATTGAGGGCTGAGAGCCAGGGAGGAGCCCTGCTTGAGGAAGTCCATCCTTTCTTTCCTCTCCGTGTCCCAGGGTCCAAGGCCCCCAAAGCTCTGCCCCTCTGGCTGTTATCCCCTCTGACCATGTAGAAGCCCAGAAGCTAAGCCACCTGTGCCTCCCGGCCTCCTCCCCAGGAAGTCCCCCGGCTCTCCCTGGGCTCTAGAGAACAGCACTGGTGCCGTCCTGGGCAAAGGATGCCATTCCTCAGTGGCACCTGCAGTCTGCAGGCTCTGGGGGCACTTTCCCTCCCCCTGGCCAGAGGGGGAAAGCAAGGCAGACCAGAGAACCTGTGGGATCCATGACAGGACAGCTCCACCTCTGCATCAGGAATTGTCCTGTGTCCCTGTGTGCAGCTTAGAAATCAGCCTCAGATCCTCCGGAAATCACTAACCTCCCCCTTGCAAGTGTCCCGCCGAAAAGCCTCCACGTCTCAGGCAAGGCCGAGTCCTGGAGACTCCATGGGGAGTGAGAATTCGCCCTCATGCAAGGGGACTGACAAGCTGAGCCTGCTGAAGGTCACAGGGGAGGGAGGGAGGGTGCAGCCAGAGAAAATGGAGGTCTCATCCCTTCCCTGCACGGTGACCCTGGAAGAGCTCACGAGGGCAGGAGCCAGCCCTGCCGGTTACAACGCCCCTGCAGCTCCTCAGCCAGGAACAGGGAGGTTAATAAAACACAGGACGAGGGTCTCCCCGGGGACAGCTCTTGGCTGCCTCTGAAGTTTACAAAAGCAGCGCTTCTGATGCCTCAAAGGCTGCCTGCCACGGCTCCCTGTGAATTATTACACTGCAGGTTTTCGGGACATTCTGTCTGCAGTGCCTTGGGAATTAGAGTAATTGTATTTTATCTGTTTGCCAAGAGTTTTCAGTAAACTCCTTTAATGTACTTTAAAACTCACGGCCCCAAGTAGCAATGCCTGCCTTCTAGCTTATGCACCAGGCACTGAATAAACACAGGGTGATGTATGGGGCTGGAGAGGACACTATTCATGGATTTACACCCTTTACCAAAACACACATTCATCTTAATGACGCTACTTACCACATAGCCAAACAAAAGGAGCCCCGTGAAGGTCACAGTCACAGGCTTTCCTCCCAGATGGTCCCCTCAGCTTGCAAAAGTCCCCCCTGGTGGCAGCCAGGTCTCCTGCCCCATCCCTAGGAGCCAGAAACCTGGGGCAGAAAGACCATCAGGCCTCTTCTCCTGCCCCCACAACAGGGCCCAGGCAGCTGTGGGCACTGAATGCCACCCACATAGACTCCGCCAATGGGATACCCCCAAGTCACCTTCAATGCCTCCTTCAGCCAGGACAGGGGAGCAGAAACGGGAGGAAAAGGAGGAGGAAGGTGAGGCAGAGGAGCCTGATAAAAGAGGAAGAAGAAGGCGGGTGGGGTTGATGGAGGAGAAGGTGCTAGAGAGGGGCTGGAGCACAGAGAACAAGGCGGAGCACACTCCATCTCCAAGCTATACCCCCACCCTTCAAAGCAAGGGTCCACCCCAGACAGGACACGAAGAAAAGCCTCCCGGGGGGGTGGCATTGGGCAGAGCTGTGCCAGGCCCCCTGTCCTTGAGGGGTCTCCACAAGGTTTCTACTCATGCCTCTCAGTGTCCCCATCTGGAACAGAGGAAGGTGGACCAAGTGGTCCCTTGAGGCAGCCTTGTACCACCCTCACGACCACCATGGTGGCCCAAGCCACCTCTGTCTCGCCCAGACTACGCCATCCATCTCCCACTGCCCCTGCTTCCGTCCTTGCCCTCCTGCAGCCCATTCAACGTGGGAGCCAGAGCTGTCCTATTAGAATGTAAATGGAGTCATGTCACCCCTCTACTCAGACCCTCCAATGGCTTCCCTCTCCATCAGAGCGAAAGATTTTATCTCAATTAAAACCTGCAAGGCCCTACCTGCCCTGGCCCCAGCTCACCCCCTCACTTCCATCAGTCCCGCCACCCAAGCCATCACCATTGCTTGCCGCCTTCCTTTCTCTTGACACAACATCCAATCTGTCAGCAGATCCTGGCAGTTCTGCCTTCTCAGCACGCGCAGAATGTGATCACTTTGCTCCACCACCATTCTACAACGCTGGGCCAAGCCACCACCCTCTCATGTTGGGTGATCATACCAGCCTCCTCCTGGCCTCCCAGCTTCCACACATTGTCCCCCACCCACCACCCTCTCGTCTATGCTTGTGGCAGGCAACATGATGCCACCGCCCACAGACGCCCATGCACTAATCCTTGGAACCTGGGAATATGTTGCCTTAAAGAGCAAAAGGGATTTTGCAAATGGGATTAAGGTTAAGGCTGGGGAGAGAGCACCTGAAGGAGGAGGGTGGTCTGGTGAAGGAGACTTGGCAATGGAAGAAGGTCAGTGTGAGAAGGTTTCAACACCCAAGGTAGCCTTGTCCCCAGGGTTCCCCAACACAGGCAGTGCTGACTTGAGATGTAGGAGGTTCTGTGCAAGGACGAGAGAGTGGCCTGGAAAAGCTAAGGGCAGCCCAAGCTGAGAGTCAGCAAGAAAGAGGGACCGCAGTCCTACAACCACAGGCAGCAGCATTCTGCCAACACCTGAGTCAGCTGGGAAGCCAAGCCTGCCGCCAGACAGGCACTCGGCCCTGCCCACACCTGGATTTTAGCCTGGTGACACCATGTCCTACTTCTGACCTCCAGAACTAGAAGATGATAAATGTATGTTGTGTAAGCCACCCAGTCTGTGGTAATTTGTTACAGCAGCAAAAGGAAACGAGTCCAATTCCCCATCCAACAGCCTGGGGAAATCTAAGTCAGACCATGTCACGAGTCTGCTCCAGACCCTGGAGTGGCCTTTAGTCTGACTCGGGGTGAAAACCAAAGTCCTTACAAAGGCCTCGAAGGCATCAGAGCAAACACGAGGGCTGGGCCCTCCTCTGAGCTGGGAAGCGCTGGCATCAGGGAGTGCCGATGGCGCTCAGGTCCCTTGCAGCCTGGGCGCTGGACACTGGCCAGAGGGTCCAGCCACACCTGCTGCGTGTGGGGCTCCCTTTGCCAGGTGTGGCCTTCCTGCCCAGGGGGCCCCAAAAGTCAGCATTCCCTTGAGGGGGCCTCCTGTGAAGTGTACCAAACCGGAAGGAGAAGTGACCCAGGTGAGAGCCTTGCCTTTCAGACTGGAATCTCTGTCCGAGTGGGAATGTGAAGTCTGGGAGCCCAACATGGGCTGAACCACAAGGACGATTTCTGACTGTGTCCCCAGCACTCGGCAGCTGCCTGGGGTGAGGCTGGGAGGTGGCCTGAGGTATGGGCTGGAGCATCTGGAGATGCAGCACTTTGTTTTAAAAATAAGATGAGACCGCATGTTTGGCACTAATGACTCTCAGATCCTATCACCCTTAAAAATATCCCTCAAAGACCGCTGTTGTCACTGCATTTTTAGCGCCTTCTATTTCCAAGGCTGCAAAGCTCCCAGGGCCCTGCAGGGTGCAGACTGCAGAGGTTTTCTGTGGAGGGAGCGGCGGTGGAGTGGGACCCGTCCCCTCTGACAGGGGCAGGCTTGGGGCTGCACTTCAGCTGCTACTCGCAAGGAACTAAGTAGGGGTGCCCGGCTCAGAAACCTCTTGCACCCTTCCCTGGGGAGCTCAGGGATCAGCCCAGCCTCTCCCCTCCTCCACATTCACACGTGGGTTACAGGCCTCTTAGGGACACACAGACAGACCCTCCGAGTCCCTGGGTTTCCCACCGGGAGGAACAGCTTGATGGGAGAAGCCCAAAACACCCAAGTCCGTGTCTATTATGGTCTGTCCTTGGGGAGATTCAGAGATGGCCAACGGGAATAGGGAAGATGTAGAAACTGGCACAGCATCCTGAGATTAAATCACAGGAGTTCCTTCTCATTCCCTGTAAGGTCTGAAACTTTCCAGAGTTCCCCCAACGTTCCAGAGTTGTCACAGCCAGCTTCTCTCCGAGTGTGAACTATCCGAGAGAACGTTCAACCTACCCTCTGGTTTTTGTGTCCCTCTGGCCCAGCGAGTCAGAGAAGAGAAACCTAACACGGGTGTTTGCCAGCTATAAAAAGTAGCAGTGGCGACCCTTCGGTGTCTGGGCGTGTGGGGAGATGTCAGTCACTGTTTTGGAGAATCTTTCACAAGAGTCCCAGGCCACGAGCCAGTGGCTGAGCCCGGGGAGGGGGCTCAGAGGGCCTCAGGGAAGTTGAATTCCCTACCCTCTGGCCTCTGAGTCTGTGTGTAGGGACAGACAGCGGCCAGGCTAAAGGCGAGATGAATACCCTGGGGGCTGGCCTTTGGGACACCTCTCTGTTCTCCAAGGATGGCGGGGACTGGGGTCCAAGGGCCCATAGCATATGCCAGGCTGTCAGGGAGCAACGCTGAGTGCCCCTGAGTCAGCCCCCACCTCTGGCCTTAGACTCTCCCAGCTGCCGGCCTACAGAGCTGGCTGAACCTGATGGACAGTCTCCTCCCTCCGCGTCGGTCTGGCTGGTGTAGAGAAGGGACTCAAAGAATGTAAGGTCCAGAAGGGACCTAAGACTCGGCCTCCCTTCTGGCCATGCCCACCCCAATTACTGAGTGAGGACAGCGGATAGGACTCCACTCTCTGGCTTTGTGACCTTGAAACTGGGAAAGATCCTAGTCTCTGGCTTGTTAGGGGACCGAGTCTTCAGTGAGATGCTGCACAGGAAGCTTCCACTTCTCCGGAGCCCACCCGCGGGGGCACACCCAGGCTGGGACGGAGACGCCGGCTGGGCTAGCTGGCGCTGCCCTGGAGGTGGAAGTGGGCATGCCCGGGGTAAGGCTACGTCTCATACAGTGGAGGCTGCTGCTTCGCCCATGTGTCGGCACAATGCTCCCTCTAGAATATGCCCCATCTCCCCCTGCAGCGACCTGGCCAGGTCAGGCTCCTAAGACAGGGCCGGAGGCGCCACCCTGAGGCCTGTCTCAGCGTCAGGGCACAGAGCCACCGGTTGTGAAGTATTTCTGAGCTGCTCACCCTTCCCCGTGCTGCTTGGTCTGTGGGCTGTAGGGCCGATGAAGACTGGGATAAATGAATTTGCTAAGTTAGACATTCCAGTCCAGAGAAGGTCAGGTGAGAACGTGGACCCCCAGCTGCTGTTCCCAGAGTGTATTTCAGCAAAGGCCTCATAAACTGCGAAGGCTCCGGGGTGGAAGCTGCAGCGGTGATGGATGTGCTCGCTCTAACGGCGGACGGGCGCTAGAAATCAGAGTGAAGCGTGAGCGTGCGGTGTGCGGTGCGTGGAAGAAGGCTCTGCGGGCCAGGCTCCCGGCCCTGGCTGCAGGGACCGGCTTGGGCCCGGCCGGGGGAACTGCCTGCTTTCAGGCTGGGGAGCACCATTTGGGGAGAGAGAATTGGGTGAGCAGTGAGAGCAGTACCGATGCCCGCCCAGAGGGCAAGGGGGCCCTGGCCTGCCAGTCAGGCCGCCTGCCACCAGCTCACTGTGGGCCTTCAGGCTGGTGTCTTTGCCACCCTGGGCCAGTCTCTTCATCTGTCCTGGGGGCAGCTAAACTGAATGGTCCCTAAAGGTGGTGAGACCGAGGGCCTGTCCTCGTGTTACAGGGGGTAGCTTCATTAAGTCAGGGGCATGAGGGCCATCAGCTCATGAGCACTGCCCCCAGAGATGGAACTCTGGTGCCTTGCTCCAGAGGAGCCCAATTTTCCAGGGAATTCCAAGTCATGGTGAGAGCGGAGGGGTTGGGGTCCCACTCACTCGGGGGTTGAGGACAAAGAATTATCTGAGCTCCTTTCAGGCTCCCCAGGGGCAGAGGCAGGAAGGGGCTAGGGCTTGAGAAGGCGAAGGAGAGACGCGAGATCGCCCACAGCTCTAAGTTACTCCTGATCCAAGCAACAGGACCGGCCACACCACCGGGCACACCTCTGGGTGCAAGACAGCAACACTTCCCTAACCATCCTCACAGGCCCCACGGCCGCCCTTTCCTCTTCCCCTCTCTTGCCTCTCCTCCTTCCTCCTGCTCCCCTGTCTGTTCCTCCTGCCTTTCTCCATGGCGCACTCCCTCTTCCTGGCCGTGGCCGAGTGTTCCATCTCTGTAATAGTTCTAACATGAAATGCAATTCAGCTGGCCTCCTGCGAAGGGCCGAGCCACCGCTGGCTGAATTTCCTTGGACTCTGAGGTGAGGGAAGGCAAAGCAGGAGGGCAGGGTCACCTCTGTGTTCCCAGAGCCAGTCCTGTGTGGGTACACATGATACCCGCATAACTAATCCTTGAAATAGTCATGAGTTAATGCTAAAACAAAATAAACAGGCAGTTCTGCCTATAGAAACCCTACTGAAAACCTTAACAAACCCTAACCCTAATAGTAAAAGCTAAAATGTTGCCCTTATATTTATTGTCTATGCAAAAAAAAAATTAAACAAGAGTTATATTGTCAGAGATAACATAGATTTTGTAGCAAAGAGTATTATGAGATACACAAAATCACTATAGAATTGATACTTTTTTAAATGAATCAACAATAGCAGCCCAACACAAATATATGGCTCAAACACCATGGCCAGAAATAGATGCTGGGAAGGTGGACAGAAATGCCCTTGACTGCACATTCTCCTCTCTGGGTGACAGATCAAGAAGACTAATAGTGAAATTACAGGCCTGAGCAATGTGACAAATGTGATCCAATCGCTGATATATGGAGGGAACCCGTATTAGGCTCCTGGGGCTACTGTAACAAAATGCCACAAATTGAGTGGCTTTAAACAACAGAAATTTATTCTCTCAGAGTTCTGAAGGCCAGAAGTCTAAAGCAAGGTGTCAACAGAGCCAGGCTCCCTCTGAGACTCTGGCAGACTCCTCCCTTACATCTTCCCGGCTTCTGTGGTGGCTGTCCCGCCGTGGTGTTCCTCAGCTCACAGCAGCATCGCTCCCGTCTCTGCCCTGTCACACACAGAGCTCTCCACGTGTGCCTCTGCCTGTCACACACAGAGCTCTCCACGTGTGCCTCTGCCTGTCACACACAGAGCTCTCCACGTGTGCCTCTGCCCTGTCACACACAGAGCTCTCCACGTGTGCCTCTGCCCTGTCACACACAGAGCTCTCCACGTGTGCCTGTGCCCTGTCACACACAGAGCTTTCCACGTGTGCCTCTGCCTGTCACACACAGAGCTCTCCACGTGTGCCTCTGCCCTGTCACACACAGAGCTCTCCACGTGTGCCTCTGCCTGTCACACACAGAGCTCTCCACGTGTGCCTCTGCCCTGTCACACACAGAGCTCTCCACGTGTGCCTGTGCCTGTCACACACAGAGCTCTCCACGTGTGCCTCTGCCCTGTCACACACAGAGCTCTCCACGTGTGTCTCTGCCCTGTCACACACAGAGCTCTCCACGTGTGTCTCTGCCCTGTCACACACAGAGCTCTCCACGTGTGCCTCTGCCCTGTCACACACAGAGCTCTCCACGTGTGTCTCTGCCCTGTCACACACAGTGCTCTCCACGTGTGCCTCTGCCCTGTCACACACAGAGCCCTCCACGTGTGCCTGTGCCCTGTCACACACAGAGCCCTCCATGTGTGCCTGTGCCCTGTCACACACAGAGCTCTCCACGTCTGCCTCTGCCCTGTCACACACAGAGCTCTCCACGTGTGCCTCTGCCCTGTCACACACAGAGCTCTCCACGTGTGCCTGTGCCCTGTCACACACAGAGCTCTCCACGTGTGCCTGTGCCCTGTCACACACAGAGCTCTCCACGTGTGCCTCTGCCCTGTCACACACAGAGCTCTCCACGTGTGCCTGTGCCCTGTCACACACAGAGCTCTCCACGTGTGCCTCTGCCCTGTCACACACAGAGCTCTCCACGTGTGCCTCTGCCCTGTCATCGTGCCGTGTTCCCCTGTGTGTCTGTGTTCAATTCCCCCTCCTCTCCTAACGCCATCAATCACACTGAATCGGGGCAACACCAAGGACTTCATCTTAACTTGAATATATCTACAAAGGCCCCATCTCTAAACAAGGTTACATTCATGGGCATCAGGGGTTAGGACTTCAACATATCTTTTGGGGCGACACAATTCAACCCATAACAAAACTCAACGACAAAACAAGAAGACACATTTTCTTTGCACATGGGCTAGTGGCATTAGGTGCCGTGCCTTGGACTTTTAGCAGCTGTATGTCCATATCTGCGAATTTATTCACGTAAGTGAAATCAGTATTCTTCCCAAATCTTACAAACCTCTTTTACATTATTTGTTGCCTCTCATGTTTCATTTCTGGTTTTATTTATTTGTATATTTGTTCTTTCTTTGATCATTTGGACTAATGGCTTTGTGGATTATTTTCAAAGACCGAATTATTGATTTTATCCATCAATACTCATTTTTTTCTGTCTTATTTACCCAGTTTTATTATTGCTTGCTTTCCTGATTTTCTTGGCCTCTTTCAGCTAAGATCTTTAATGCAGAGATTCAGTTCACTATGTTGTGGATTTTTTATCTTTCTCAGCAACATAGAGATTTAGAATAATACAGTTTTTCTAAATATACTATTTTGGCAATATCTCATAGTTTGATATTTTGTATTTTTTAAATTATTCTGATCTTTGTTGTGGATTTTCTTCTTGATTTGTGCATTTTAAGACAATTTTTATAAAATGTCCTTATAGTGTATATCCTCAAATTACTTCAGACTTATTTCTAACCTTTCTAAGCTATGGTTGGGGAAAGTGGTAAATGGAATTTCACCCACAGTACAGCATGCTCTAGGGCAGTGGTCAGCAAACTCATTAGTCAACAGAGCCAAATATCAACAGTACAACGATTGAAATTTCTTTTGAGAGCCAAATTTTTTAAACTTAAACTATATAGGTAGGTACATTGATATTAACTTAATTAGGGTACTCCTAAGCTGGCCTTTTGCGCACGTGGTATTTTGTGGAAGAGCCACACTCAAGGGGCCAAAGGGCCGCATGTAGCTCATGAGCTGCGGTTTGCCGACCACTGCTCTAAGGGAAATGGTACTGTTTAGGGGTCCAGGTGTGACCATTGTCAACATGTGTGTGACCACGGACATGCCCAACCTCCTAGGCTGGGTGGCCTAGCACGTAAGCCATGCAGAGTTGGCCTGCCTCACAGGCCAGTCTGGATATACCTTTGCTTTCAGCAAAATACCAGCCCAAAAATTAAATATAACTGCAAAGCAAGCTAAACCTTTGTCTCCAAAGAAAGAATCCATCATGAAGCATAGCAAAAAAATTCTTCAAATCTCCTTTCTCTCCCTTTACTCTGTTAGCATCCTACCCACCGGCCACTGTGCCCACCCTTAGGAACTCTCCGACCCAGACCCTGTAGGCCCCCTCACCTCTCCTGCCTCTCCTCCTCCCTGCACTCTTTCTGCTTCCAACTTGTGGTTCTCTGGCCTTCAAGTGGGAAGTTGCCTGTTGGGCTGACGATGCAGCAAAGGCCGAGTCCCCTCGTTGAGGCTGGGTGGGCAGAAGGCGGAGAGGAAGAGGATTTGGATGCTTTGGTCCAGTCACATCTGTGGAAGGTGCCTGCTCTCCCTGAGGCCAGTGGCTGGGTGCAGATCTGAGTCAACAACAGAGGTCTGGGGGCCTCCCTCTGAAGGCCAAACAGAGAAGGATGTGGCCTAGTCTTGGCTCTCTACCCATCTCCAGTGTCACCCAGGAGGCTAAGCCACCACTTCTGAACACCCACCCACCCCAGCTCTCTGAAACCCCTGCTGGCTGGTCCCTCCTGAGATGGTCCTACTCGCCCCCCAATTAGCTACCATGGCAGCACTGCCTTCACTCCACCTGGCTCTGGACTTGACTCACCTCCCGCCATCACCAATCTCTCTCCTCACTCCCAGAGGCAGGCGACAGCACGAAGACGCCCACCAGAGAGAGAATCGCCATGCCTCCTCCTGTCTCTGAGTCTGCTCCTGCCAGTCCCACTTGGAACAGGCAGTGGGTTATTTCTTGACCTTTGGCTATTTCGTACCCTTCAGGTCTCAACTTCATAGCTAGACATCGGAGCACATACCAAGTGCCAGGCACTATGCCGAGTGCTTTGCAAATGTCATTTCATGAGATTTCACAACAACCAGATGAGGTAGATATTAGCATCTCCATTCCAGAGATGAGGAGACACTCAGAGAGGTGAGCTCACAGGTCCACCGTCCCTCCCCTTGCACAGCTGGGGCTTAAATCCAGAGCACCTGGCCCCAAAGCCCCCTGTCGCAAGCATGCATTTTCCTGCCCTAAACATCACTGGTCCTGGAAGGTTTCCATGACCCCCTCCCCTCAACCCCTCCCATCCCACCTGAGTCTGTGCCTCCTCTGGCTCCAGTCCCCTGACCAGCCTGACCATGGGCAGTGCTTGCTTGACTTTCTGCCTTCATCACTAGACAAGGAGCTTATTGAGAGCAGGAAATTGATTTGGGTTGTTAGCTGCTCCATTCTCAGCACCTCGCAAAGGGCTTAAAACTCATTAAATGCTCAATAAATGTTGGTTGACTGAATGAATGGATGGATGGATGAACAGGTGGACAGATGCTAAATGCTGGAACATGGAGATTAATAAGACACTACAGCTGCCCTCAGGGAAAACTCAGTGTACAGGTAGAGGAGGACAGACAAGTAAGAATAAGGAAGGAGGTGACTGTGAGTAGGCGGAGCATGATCCCAGTCGCCAGAGGCAGGTGCCCAGGACACATGCTCAGCGAACCCTCTTCAGACGAGTGCTCCCCTAGGTAGAGCCTACGACCTGCCAAAGCTTACGACGGTGAACTCCCTTCCTCCAGTCATATTTTATAGGCTCAGAACAGTCCCTAAGCTGGAATGAACATTTAAAGCCTGCTCTAAACCTCAGAAATAAAAGTAACTGTTGTGACTACCTTCGGCACGGTTCATTTACTAAACAGTAAAGTGGGGTTATAGTCAGTTAAGGGGGAGTGAGCCCTAAAGCACTCTGAAACGATGCCGTAAGTGCAGTCCCAGCACTGCCAGTGGCCGCAGCCTGAGCAGCAGGAGGGCTGAATGCATCCTGCATGGGCGCCCAGGGAGCCAGGGGGGCCATGCTTCGGCTCCGCAGAGACAAGCAGAGGTTTGGGGTTGTAAAGCTAGTCTGGGTCCCGGTGATGATTTCCAGAAAAGGGAATTCAGACTTTGTTCTGCAAATAACAGGGTGACACTGGCATTGCGGGAGCAGGGGGTGGACTGTTTACAGCTGCACCTTGGGATGCCTTCGTGGGAGGCGGATCCTGTGGGGAGGTGGGCATCTCACGGGCTCTGACTGTCACAGAAGCAGCTCTGTTCAACCTGGAGGGTGAGGTGCCCGCAGCATGGTAAGCACCCAGAACTGAATTCCTAAGGAATTCCTAAGGAATTCAGTGGCATGAGGCAGCCTAGGAAGATTGTGCCCAATTTGTAAATGAAGAAACCGAGGCTCGGAGAAGGGAAGCAAATTCCCTAATATAACGCAGTTAATAAAATAGAAGGTCGGGTGAATTTCTATCTGTGCCCTGCCTTCCTGCCTGTATGGACGGGGGAGCGGGAGTGGGGGGATGGATCTGATTGCCCCGTGCCAGAGCCGACAAACAGGCCAGCTCTTCGCTCGCAGAGGAGGGCTGCTGGTGTGCATTCCCGAGCTGGAGGGGGCAGAGCTTGTTAAGTAACCATGCACATCTCCCATCCAGATGGCGGGGGTAGGGAGGACTTATTGCAATTTGTGACCAACACGCTTTCATCCGCATCCAAGCTCCTCCGTGACAAATGACGAAGCTATTATGTTATCCCCCTGCCCCAAGGCAGACCTGGCCTCCTGAAGTCCAGATCCGAGCGCTCGCCGGCCTGGGCTAGACCCCCGCTGCATGGCCAGTGCCTCCTCTCCATGCCCCCTAAGATGGAGAAACTAATGTATTCAGATGCGTGACAGCTAACAGGCTTATCTAACTACAGTAAAATAATTTTCTGAATTATTCATGTGATATTTGAAATCAAGATTATAGGAACAAATTAAGTATCCCAAAACTGGAAGTGAAGGCTGCCTCATTAATAATGCATCGGGCCGGGCAGGCTGGAGAGCAGGAACACACAGGACTGAGCACTCCCAGGAGCCCTTCCCACACAGGCCGCGCACACAGCCCCCCAAGGAGAGCTGGGGTCTGCACCAAGACACACCCGTGCTTCCTCTTTCTGGGTGGGTCTGCTTGGGCTCCTCTGGGGTCCCTGCTTCTCTCTTCAGGTCTCGCCAAGGCTTGCCTTCCACATTTGGCCAGAACCCCTCTGCCTGCTCCTCTGACCCCCTGCCCTGCCTGGGCCATGAACCACTAGGCTTCGTGGAGGCCAGGCTTCTGATCCTCAGGGCTACCGCGTGTCTGACTGGGAGACCACCACATTCACTGCTGTGCAGGTCAGTCCTTCTCTTGTCCTGGGAAGTCCGCTTGTGGTCTATGGGACACCTGAGACCCAACTGTCACACCCTCCTCGGGGGAGGCCTTGAAGTGGTTCTGCTGGAGCAGGGAGGCACCACCAGACTGTCTCTCTCTGAGACTTTGATAACGGGGGACAGGAGGGGAGGGGAGAACGCACCTCCCTATCTGTGTGGTAGAGCTGGTTTCTCCAGACAAGCGGCTAAGAACATGGGCACAAGTGTTCGGTACATTAGCAGTAGTCGGCAAACTCATTAGTCAACAGAGCCAAATATCAACAGTACAACGATTGAAATTTCTTTTGAGAGCCAAATTTTTTAAACTTAAACTTCTTCTAACGCCACTTCTTCAACATAGACTTGCCCAGGCCGTGGTATTTTGTGGAAGAGCCACACCCAAGGGGCCAAAGAGCCGCATGTGGCTCGCGAGCCGCAGTTTGCCGACCACGGCATTAGGGTTTCACCGCTCTGCCATGAACTGACTAGAAAACTTGCGCAACTCAAGCAGCCCCTCTGGCCTCAGTTTCCTGTTCTGGCAAATGCGATTAGTAGAAGTGCATGTCATAGGATCCTATGACAAACAGGATCCTTTTAGAGGGAAATAAATGAGAGCCCAATTGGAGAAGCTCTTTGGTAGTACAAATGTACCATGGTAAAATCAGCATTATCAAGTCATTCATGTACCTAACTTCCACAAAGGGTAACAGCAATATCAGCAATGATCTCTTTAGCCACAACCCTAATGCCAAGGTTTGGCCCTTAGAGATCTGGGGCCCCCTCCCAGCTCCCGTCCAAGGCTGCCTCCCTGAGGTCAGTTTGAAAGGCTGGGTGTTTCCACAAACAGGCTGAGTACAGCCTTGGACATCAGGAGAAAAGTGGGAGGCAAGCTCCAGTGCGAAGAGGCTATAGGACCCTTAGAACCTGCACACAAGAGGGCCCCTTCCAGGCCGGGGCAGAGCTGCCGGGAGCCCTGCAGTTAGGCGTGGAAGGAGAGGAGGCACTTCCCTAATGGCCTGAGCAGGATCTCGGTCCTCCGGATCTGACAGCTGACCTCACTTCACTGCAATACTCACTTTGTTGTGGTGATCTGAATCCGAACCTAATCTCCGAGGTATGCCTGTATTTGGAATTCATGGGAGGAGCAGAGGTAGGTATGGGCATGTGCCTCACTTCTACCAACCTCAACCAGACAGCTGATTCTCAGCTATATTAAGTCCTCACTAATGCGGGCAATAGGCTCTGTGACTTTAAACATAATGATGCATAATGAAACCGACTTTACCATAGGCTAATTGATACAAACAAGAGTTACGTTCCTAAGTATAACAAAATGACACCGAATGAAGCAATGTTACTCAAGGACTTACTGTATATAAACCTTGAGGTTAATAGAACAATGAAGAACTGTTCTTGAATTTAATTCAGCAAGGGCCTGCTGCACACCCACTGTGTGCCCTAGGCTCCGGAGACAGGGGTGGGGTTTGGAGGAGGAGGATCAGGAGGAGGCATGGCCCTGGTCACAGACCCTCACACACTCCAGCAAGAGCCAGATGCAGCTACAGTTAGGTGGGTCCAGGTTAGGCTGCCTCCTCTGACCTCCCACGCTCTGCTCCATAGCACATTTCTTGATTCTCCATTCTCCTCTATGTCTATAGAGGCATGGATGATAGATAGATGATAGATAGATAGATAGATAGATAGATAGATAGATAGATAGATAGATAGATAGATGATAGATAATAGATAGATAGATAGATAGATAGATAATAGATGATAGATAGATAGATAGATAGATAGATAGATGATAGATAATAGATAGATAGATAATAGATGATAGATAGATAGATAGATAGATAGATAGATAGATAGATAGATGATAGATAGATGATAGATAGATGATAGATAGATAGATAGATAGATAGATGATAGATAGATGAAAAGCCCTTGTTGAGTGAATGAGTAAAGATCAAGTAGATGTTTCTCTGTGTCCTCAGGCCCTGGACCCAGGGGAGGCTTTGAGGCGGGAGGTCTCAGAGCTGACCATAGACCCAGGAGTAATGAGAACAAGGACAACAGAGCCCCGTCCTGCTGGGCCCTCAGCACCAGGCACAGTGAAGGGAGCAGATCAAACACCTGGGGAAGCCTCGTTCCTCACTCCAGGGACAAGAAGAAAAACCGACACCCCGAGAGTGGGACAAGAAGAAACCCAGAGAGTCTTCCACTCAGGGGCCCAGAGAGGCTGTGCTCCAGAGCGCCTGGCCGTGTGAACCTGGAGCCCAGCATGCTGCAGCATTACCCCGAGAAAAACACACTGGTTAAGGGCTTCCAGCTTTAAGAAGAGCCATCAGCCAAAGACCATGAGTTGTCAGTTTAAAAACAGAACAAGGGGCTGGACTCTGCACCACCAATTCAGTGTCAGCCCATGAGGTATAAAGTAGGTCGCTGGCTCCCTGGTCCCGAGGTGCTGTATATTTTTATAACTAGGTTTGAACATCTTTAAATGATGAGCTTATAACATTGCTGTCCCCTAGGGCATGGCCTCAATTTATGAGCCTTCTTTTTAACAGAAGGGGAACAGTTCTGGATCAAATACCACTAATATGATAAAATCCCCTGGGGGGATCAGTATACAATGCAGAGTGATCAGGGAGTGTAGGTGACCACTTAGTGACTGTGGGTCATTGAAGTCCACCAAGTCATGACTCGGAGGAGGCTTGAGTCCCTGAATCACTGAATCAGCTGCCTGACCAGGGTCACCCCTACTGAACTAGGGTGAGTGAGAAATAAACTCTATAGCATTACTGGTCTAAACCACTGAAATGTCAAGGATTTCCTGAAGACCCCAGGTCCCCAAAGGGGCTGTGACCAGTTCTGACTGGCCTCTTTTCCCAGCTCAGCAGGCTACAGGGCAGGTGCAAAGTGAGAATTTAAGGGTCAGGAACCCAGCGAGGGGCAGACATCAGCCACACAGAAAAGGAATGGAGACCCTAGTGGGCTCAGACCTGGCCAGAACTTTCCACAAACAGACACACCTGGGCTCCAGGTGGGCCTTTCAGTCTTCCCACAACAGCGGGGCGAGCACCTGCCCTCGGGGAACCTGGCTCCCACGAGGGGCTCTCCCTGCTCCCTGGGTCTCAGATCCCTTGCCTATAAAAAGAGAAGCAGCAACAGCTGCTACTGGTGTTCCCAGGGAATGTGCTCTGAAAAGCCAAGTCATTAAGGCGCTTTGACTTCTAGGAGGGAACTGTAGCCCGGAGCACTGGATCTCACCACGGCCCCTGCCCTGATTGCTGGAGACTCACGGCAAGCCGTGGTCAGCCTGGAAGTGAAATGTCTGAGGCAGCCCTCACACCGTGCATTCAGAGAAGCTGTGGCCCAGCTCTAGCGGGGAAAAGAGGGCTGGTGAGGATGACATCAGAGGCTGCGTGCGTGTAAGGCACTTGGTGCCCAATAAGCCTGACTCAGTGTTGGCAGATGGTCCCAGAGAGAGGGCAGTGGGCAAGAGGGAGGGGCTGAGGGCTCCGGCTGAGCCATGGAGGGCCCTGAGCCTCTGCATTCTTCCCCCTGCCAAGCCCCAAGGGGCAGACCACCTGGGCTCAGAAGCTAAACTTGGCGGAGAGGGGCCCTCCAGCCCTGAGTGTCCGCTCTGAGCAGCCACCCCTCCCCGCAGAGGAGCGTCCTTACCTCAGGCGCCTGCTGGGGCTCCATGTGACTCCAAGCCTCGGGGCGGTCCAGCCAAGTGCAGCCAGTGCAGCGGCCAAGTGCAGCCGGGCAGAGGGACCAGAGGCCCTGCCCTCAGGGGAGAAAGGGAACCTCAAGGCGAGAGGCGTGGACGCTCCCGGGGGCAGGGGCTTCAGGAGTGCTGGAGCGGGCGGCCCGAGGACTTCTGCCTGCCCCCAAAGCCACAGCCTCACAGTTCGTGGGCTAACCGGAGCCTTTGGGAGGGGCTGGGGGGCATCTTCAGAACGCCAGCGTGGGAGCTGCACTGAACAGACCACCTTCTGCTTTAACCCGACCTCGTTAAGCTCTCACCTGGGATCACCTGGGGCCCAGGATCATCGGCCTGAACTGTTGCTGTAGCTTCTCCTTTGTCCCAGGGCTCTCCTGAGCCCGGAGAACAGTCCTTGGGGAGCCTGCTGCCACTTCCTCTCGGTCAGCCACTCCCTCTCCTGAGCCTTCCATCCCTCACACTCTCTTCTTCCACCTCAGTTCAATTCAGGAAATATTTAACGGTGCCCACGTTCAGGGACGGGGTAATTAAATCCCCCTTTCTCCACCTGAACGCTGAGCCAATTGACTAGATACTAAGGCAGGGTTCCTCCCTAGGCTCACGCTGTCAGGGAGAGGCTCTACCCCTCTTCATCTTGGTCACGTACACTGAGTGGCCAGATTATTATGATCTCTGAACGCATAATAATCTGGCCACTCAGTGTATATCCTATATAATAAAAGGCTAATATGCAAATTGTCCCCTCGACCAGGAGTTCAACCAGCAGGCAGGCCGGCCAACCACCCATGTCCCCTCCCCCTGGCCAGGCTGACTGGACCCCACCCATGGACGAATTCATGCACCAGGCCTGTGTGTGTGTGTGTATATGTATATATATATATACACATATACACACACTGAGTGGCCAGATTATTATGCGTTCAGAGATCATAATAATCTGGCCACTCAGTGTATACTCCCTGAGCTGAGCTGGGCCAGTGCATTCCTGGCACTGGCTGGAGCTGTGCTCTGAAATAAGAGGTACACCTGCACAGCACTGCCCCCTGACCAACCCAGGAAACATGCACAGCATTTCTTTGCAACCATGGGTCCGGGGAGTTCCCGGGAACTTTGTACCAGCTTGACAGCACCATTTACTGGTAACAGGGAGATTGATCATTTGCATCTGGTCTCAAAGAGGCCTCCAGAAGGCTCAGGACCCTAGTGAGAAATATTTCTGTGTGTCCGGGAGGGCATAAGAAGCCAAGACTCCATTCCAGGCACCCGGGTCTGAGGTGTTTCCTGTGCACGTTGGAGGTTCCTGGTCCAAGAGAAAAGGTGCATCCAGCCCTTTCACGGGGAGGGCCACTGGAACTCAAGCCTGGCCTCTCCGGAGGGTGCCACGAGGCGGCCTCGCAGTGATGCTGTCCTTTCTGCAGGGCTGTTGCTATACTGTACCCTTGTCCTGCAATAATCCGTGGGTTCTTCAACATCACAATTGGGGGTCCTGTGGATCTTCCTCAGCAATTGAGCCTGTCTAACTGCCACGTCCATGAGCAACCTTGCACTCCTCTTGTTTCAAGGTCATCGGCAGGGTTTCTCTGACATTTAAAATTAGATCTTAGAACCAGGCCACCATTGCAGCTGCTTTTTAACGTCTGTCACACTGTGCTCCAGAACCAGACACTGCCGGGGAGATGAGACTCAAAATTTCCACCTTCTTAAAAAAATAAAAAGTTTTTCTGAATTAAAACTTGTGGCTGTGGCAACTTGAATTTAAAATTAGATTTTCTAACTGAACGAAGGCTATGCAATTAAGAAAATGAATGACTAATGAAATGATTATAAAGCGCTTTGCAGAGATGTTATGTAAATGCAGACAGAAGAAAACAAAATGTGCTGACAGTCACGCTGCTTCTGATTGGGAGAGCGCAGTTCTGAGTCCTCCTGCTGGGGCACTGGGCACTAGTATTCAAAAACACATCCTTGTCCTGACAGCTCTAAAGCCGGGCACTTTGGGAGAAGTTAGTATCCTCGCCCCAAGGTTTGGATTTGCCTATAAGCCTGGGTGCCCATTGCATCCCACTTGGTGAGCAATGGGGTGGCCTCAGGTGGGGAAGCTGGAGAAGTCCTGCCTTGTGTCAGGAAATGGTCCCTTGCTGATTCCCTTCCCCAGCTAAGCAACCTGTAGCCACATAGATTTACAGCCTCTTCTGAGGCTCAAAACTATCTGCACATACACCTCAGCCAGGCGAGAACAAGGCCCTCATGCCCCCTATCCTAGGTCGATCCAGATTCATTTCAGAGATGGCTGAGACCTATGGAGTCACAGAGTGCACAGCCTTTGGGAACTGGAACTTTCTAGGAACAGCTGGACAGAGTAGTCCACAGGGCATGTTGTTCCCTGTTCTTTTACCCAGATGCCGCTTCTCAGGGGATGTGGGGCATTAAGAAGGGACTGCGGCCCCCAATGTGGCCCCCCATGTGACCGATTCTCAGGGGATGTGGCCTAGCTGTTTTGGCTCAGTGGATAGAGTGTCTGCCTGCGGACTGAAGGGTCCCGGGTTTGATTCCAGTCAACGGCACATGCCCAGGTTGCCCACTGGATCCCCATGCACGCAGGAGGCAGCTGATCAATGATTCTCTCATCATTGTTGTTTCTATCTCTCTCTCCCTCTCCCTTCTTCTCTGAAATCAATAAAATATATATTTAATTTTAAAAAAAGAAGAAGAAGGGACTGTGCCAGAGCCAGCTGAGCACCTTGGAGGGATGGTTCTGGGGAGAGCTGGGAGTGAGAACAGAGGCTCATGAGGAAGGTTGGGCATCGACTGTCCTGCCCACACTGCCTGTTACCACGTGCAAGGTCCCATAACTGCAGTTAACGTTCCCCCTGCAGTTGAGATGTCTCATGGCCCCATTCTCCACAGTTCCAGGCAGGGCCCCCATCTCCACCACGTCAGATGGTCCCTGCCTCTTCCCTGGCTGTATACACCTGAAACTAATGTAATATTGTGTGTCAACTGTAACTAAAAAATAAAGAATTATTTAAAGAAAGAATAAAAAGCCAGCATGGGTGGGACTAAAGACTTCTTCACAAAGGCTCTTGGAACAACATGGAGCCCCTTTCTTAGGAAAACTATTCACCCAGTGTCCACTTGACCTTGCCGTTGGAGCCTTTGTAGACCCTCAATGAGCATGAAAATGGAGAAGGTGTTTGGCAAGGCTGAGAAAGAAAGAAAGAAAGAAAGAAAGAAAGAAAGAAAGAAAGAAAGAAAGAAAGAAAGAAAGAAAGAAAGAAAGAAAGAAAGAAAGAAAGAAGCAGATGCGGCAGAGCCCATGCTTGGCTGCAGGCTGCAGGGATCTTCATCGCAATTGGAACAATCATTGCTTCGTTGGGACACTGCTTTGAAAAATAAGGTGGCGGGGAAAGCAAAGCTGACTTGCTGTGATCTCAGTAGAAGCACCCAGAACTGCTCCTCAGAAAGGGGCTTGTACAGCTGGGCCTGTCTACAGCCAGAGGGCCACTTGCCCCGGCAAGAGGATGCTCCAAAAGGGATCCCCCACTCCTGACCTGAAATCTGGGGATGGGAATATCATGGCAGGCCTGGACCTGGTGAGGGATGCTAGGGCACGCCTGCATTCTCACTCATGCGGCCACCGTAGAGGAGTGTGTAGGACTCGAATTAGCGCCATGAGCAACTACTTCAGAGACAGACCCTGAGCAAAGCACTTTTCCACTGAATTTCATTCTGTCCTCACTGTGCTGGGAGGTGGACATTATTATCTTTATTTGACACACAAGGAAACTAAGGCAAAAGGGAGATTAAGTAATATGGCCAAGCCTCAATCCTGCACTAGCCTGAGACATTCCAGTCCTGAATGAACCTTGGACAAGACCTAAGCATGGGATTTTTCTGGAACTTTGTGATGGACAGTGTATAGATCAGCCCAGACACCCTCCCCAAGCTCTAAGCACCCCTCTCATGCTCTGACCTCCTACCCCACTAGGAATGCAAACTTGGGGTCATTGGGCCTGGGGACTTCTTCCAGGCTTTATTTAGTACAGTCTGGGTGACCTATAGGAAATCTTGGAAATCAGCTAAATCCTGCATGGTTTTGTTTGTGTGGTTGTCTGTTTTGTTTATCTGAGCAATCGATAATAATATACTGATAATGACAAAGTTAGCCAACATTTATTGTTTTTGTACAAGCAACTAAATTAAGCATTATCTTATACTAGAGGCCTGGTGCACAAAATTCGTGAATGGGGTTGCGGGGGAGGTGTCCCAGCCCGGCCTGTGCCCTCTCGCAGTCTGGGAGCCCTCGGGGGATGTCCGACTGCCGTGGAGGCGAGAGAGGCTCCCACCACCGCCACTGCGCTCGCCAGCCAGGAGTCAGGCTCAGGGCTTCTAGCTGAGCAGCACTCCCCCTGTAGGAGCACACTGACCACCAGGGGGAAGCTCCAGTGCGCATCATAGCAACCAGTCGTTCCACCGGTCAATTTGCATATTAGCCTTTTATTATATAGGATAATTCTCATATCGTCCTTTGAGATAGATACTGTTACCATCCCATTTTATAGATGAAGGAACTGAGGCTTATGTAGGCAAGCCCACTATGGTGAGACAGAGTCTGGAATCCAGGGGTCCACACTTTTAACTCCTGTGCTTTTCAGGTTATTTTCAGAAAACCCAATTTATAGTTGCCAGGTACTTCAGGGACAAATTAGTCACCTAACCAAAGGATCCTTTACTTTGGGAAAGCATTCACCTGGAGTTTGAGCAAACTTCCTTTATGCATTTAAAATGTGATCTGTTTTACAATGTTTGGTGTCCTGCCCTCGACCCGATGGGAACCCACGTTTGCTCCTGGGTGCTCTCACCTGCTGTCCTGCCAGGCTCCCCTACAGGGAAGGAGGCTAAATCTGTCCTGAGCCTGGGAATTCCATCCCAGGGCAAGCTGGTGCCCAGCCCCTCTCTGCTGGCCTTGGGCTTCTACCCTTAGAGAGAAATCTGACTCTTTTCTTGGTGCAGAGGCCCACACTCAAGCCCAGACCAGCTTGGTGACCTTGAGTGGGCAGCTCAGCTTCTCATTCTCTGATGGAGGTAACCCTGGCCAAGCTGACTCGCCCTTCCTGGGGTGCCCAGGCATATCTAATTAATGATGCAGAGCACTTAGAGACGTAAGTGCTCCATGAGTGGGGATAAATTACCAGGGATGGAGCCCTGAGTGTTATGGTGTTTCACTTGTGCTTGTTCTCAGTAATGAATAATTATCTGCTCAGACCCACAGCCAAACTCCATATCCAAACATCTCCCCCCACCCCACCAAGCGTAGAGGACTCATTGACCATGACTGCTGAGCTTCCCAAACGGTCATGGGCATCAACCAGATGCAATGCTAGGTCTTTGATTGTATTCTAGTGTGAAGAAACTACTCCATGGGCATGTTTGAGGAAATCTGAATATAGACAAGGCATTAGATGGTGCCAGGGAACTGGACAGCTTTCCTCCACCCAGTGATTCAGGGACCCGGGATATTTCTGTCTGTGGCTCCACCATCTCCAATGGCCTCTGGTCATCTTAATGCAGCTGATGAAAGGAGGAATCTGGGCCTGGAAGCAACATGCATCCCTTCCGTTTACAGCCTATTGTCAAAAACTGGTCACAAAAATATCTAGTCACACAGCCCTGCTTAGAGGCATGGGGTGGAGGTGCGGGTGGGGGTGTGGCTGGAAAATGTCCCTCGATGGGCTTTTCAACTACTGTGCTTTGCTACGGCCAGGAAATTGTGGACTTCGGTGAACAGGTGGCCACCCCTGCTACACGTGGCTTAGGCTAGTGACAGAGTCACTATACTTTAGAGCAGGTAATGAGTCCCGTGGGGGAGAGGGGAGGCAGAACAAGTCAAAGGGAGCCCCAGCTCTGAGTCTAGCCCTGGGCTCAGAGGTGCTGCAGGGGACCACAAAGGAGGCAGTGAGGCCCCAGCCTCTAGGAATCCCCAGGCCTGCTGGGACGCTAATGCATAAAATCAGCAGGCACCAACCCCAGGCAGGGGATAATCAAATGCTTACCGGGCACAAAGATGAGGGTGTGAATTCTTTGAGGAAAGGAGCTGTGTGAATGTTGAGGGCGGAATCCTCCATGCTCAGCACGGGGACTGGCACAGCACCAGACCGCACCGGCCCGTTCAGATTAAACTTCTCTGGAGGAGATGCAGGGAGGGGGAGGGGGGGTCCTGGGTTTCTGTGACCTTCCTTGGAAGGCCTATTGGGGGTGGGGGTTACTTAAATAAAGGCCTGGAGCCAGAACCAAATCCACCAAGCACTGGGTACGGGGTTCTCTGTGGCCAGCGGGCCGTGGGGGTGCTTTATGGGACTGGGGAGGGGGGGAGGAGGGGAGCTCTCCCTATATGTGTGTCACTCTGACAGAAGCTGGATTTTATTTCCAGCCCCGGCTTTGGCTTGCTCACTAATTCAGTTCTACAGAGGGGCCTCAAGAGGCCCGTGTAATTTTCTTCCCCTAAAAAAGTGAACTCTTATTTGTCCTAAGTGACCCCGTTTACCTCACAGTGCACCGCACCCTGGTGCCCCATCCTCCCCCACCTCCATGTGCCCTGGAGGCTGTGGCCTGCTGAGGCTCCCCTCCGGGTCTCCAGAGAAAACGCAGGGACTTCCCTGGCATGGACCGGGGACAAGGGTGAGCACACCGATCTGGGTTCCGCTGGAGGCCCCGGGCTATCAGGTCTCCTTCAGGGGACATTCGACCAACCCAGCTGTGAGCTCCTGCCCCGCTTCCTCACCCCCCAGAAAGCCAATGTGGGAACACAGATGCGTTTGGGGACCATTTTTTTACTTTAATTACAAAACACGTATTCAAACAGCATCAAATATTCATGAGACTTGCAGGGGGTCGCTTATAAACAAACTTACTTAATTAAAGTGTGGCGGAGCCCTCTCCCCGCTGCCTGGCTGTGGGTTGTCCCCAACGTCCCTCCCCCTCCCGGCTGGTCGGTAAGGAAAGCACCCTGCCGATGGCTTTGCCGCTGGGCCAGGGGCTGCAAGCCTCTTCCCAGCCTGACAGTGGACTTTTTCTTCTGCCCATTAATCCTCACATTGATTTTGCTATAAAGCCACACGGCACTCCCCTCCCAGGCCAGAGGAAGAAACCGCCATTGATTATATTGGAATAAGGTTTGTTGTAAAAAAGCAAAATGCCTAAAACATTGAAATGAAGTAAGCTTTTTGAGGGTCCATAAATCACCCAGGATAATGCCGCAAATGAGCAGGGCTCCGTAAACACCCGGAAAATACGGCGCCATAAAGCAGCCTGACAGAAATCGCAGCCCCTCTCCCTGTAGCTGCCACCTGAACAGCACCATCAATAATGGTTATTGCTGTTTGGTAAGCAAAAGAGGGAAGTTGTGTCAGTCTCCTTTAGAAAGTTGCCTCAAAGTCACTTTGCCCAAATGGCAGTGTGGCATTTTCCCACGCAGTAAATACATCCCAATTATGAGCGTGTCGTGTTAGCTTTTACGGTTCACTAATCACAAACTTTTGTGTATGTCATTGCCAACCAGATCTTTTCCTAATCGGAATTTATGGTTGTTTGGCCATTGGTGGAGATCAGGAGGGTCACAGCGGTGTCACTTTTTGGGGGCTGGAGGGTTGGGCCCAAGGTCACTTCCTCTGACGCTCCTCTACTCTGAAGACTAAGATTGTGCAAGTCCCCGGATTGGGGCGGGGGGGCGGCTTCAGCAGACAGCTCTCCTCTGGGGTCCCCCCATTTCTGAGGTCCTGGCCTGGAGGCCGGACCTAGGCCCCTGGCCGGGTTCATCTCTGAGGACCCACCTTTTCAAAAGCTCCAAACTGCTCAGGGTCACAGGCCCACAGCCTTCGCCTCCCAGCACAGCGCTGGGCCCCAGCTGGGGAACCCTGACCTGCCTCCCTGGGCCACAGAGCTCCTGCAGGTCCAGATGTTGAGGCAGCTCGTGCAGGGGTTGGAAGCATCATTCATCTCTGGTCTCCAGGGCAGAGCAATGACTCTGCATTGCAATTTTCCTTAAAGAGGCAGGCCCAGAGCAGGAGTCCTGTTCTGGGCCGGGAGAGGACAGGACAGGAGTTCAGGGGCCTGAGGCTGGAATACGTGCAACAGTTCACCCACCATCCCCCCTTCCCTCCCCTCCCAGGATCGCCTCCTGTCTTCTCCCGGCTCTCCTCAGGGAGAACTTCCTCCCAGCTCTCTCCTGTCTGTCTTCCTGGGCACAGGCCTTCCCCGACCCCGGGCACCTCCGTCCCTCTTGGGCCTCTGAGCCGCCCAGTGCAGGCAGTGTGGGGATCTGTGTCAGGAGAGACACCAGGGGCAGAAGTGGGTTGTGGCTGTTTTCCAGTGCCGGTTTTCCGTCTCTCTTTAGAGTATCTCAGGGCTGTGACTGGCTGTGCCTCGTTCAGCCCTTGGGGCATGCAAAGCTCTTGATTTTGGTAATCACCCCACCCTCCCAGACTCAGACAAAGGGAGCCGTTGCTATGTGAAATGGGGTCTGGATGGTGACCATTTGTGACTTGTATTGATATTTACAACAATAACATTTTTCATGGTTAGGGTGGTGTTGTTTTTGTCACTGCAGGAAATGAAATGCAAATTAACAACTGTGAAGATTATAACATAATGAAATAGGACATAAAAGATGAAGAACTAATGAATTAAGTGGCTTCAAGGCATGGAGGGAAAATGTCCTTCAAAAGCAAACATGTAAATAGAGTAAGAGATTAATAAGATGAGAGGGAGCCTGGTCTCTCTCAATCCTTTCTCTGACTCAGTGGCTCTCCACTGTCCACCCGTTACTTTAGCAAGAAAGAAAAAAAACACAGGAGTCCTCCTTGGCTTCATTCTCCCCACAACCCCTAAGGTCCATATGGCACAACTCGAAAATGTCTGCTTCCCGGGAACCCACCGCCGTGCCATCCCTGAGTTCAGTAGCTATTCCCCCTCCCTCTCCCTCCCCGGAGCCTCAGCTCCTGGGGTTCACCTCTATCACGGCTGTTGGGCTTAAAAGTACAGGTATGATCCTGTCATCCCCTGTTTAAAAAATAAGTAAGTAGGTGGGGGGGGGGGGGGGGGCGGGTCAATGGGAAAAACAAACAAACAAAGGGGACATTTGTAGGACTTTCAACAATCAAGATTAAAAGAGAAAGAAGAAAGGAAATCACAATAATAAATAACATTTTAAATTAACAAACATTTAACATAATAATTCTTTTTAAAATAAAATTTTAAAGCAAATAATAAAGTACCAAACAAACAGAAAATCCTCTCCGGCGCTTCCACATTGTTTTCTGCTGGATCCCCCTTAGCTCAACC
The DNA here is from genome assembly GCF_951640355.1 of Cnephaeus nilssonii. Taxonomy (NCBI): domain Eukaryota; kingdom Metazoa; phylum Chordata; class Mammalia; order Chiroptera; family Vespertilionidae; genus Cnephaeus; species Cnephaeus nilssonii. Next base: position 75,474,574 of record NC_137076.1, read on the forward strand.
TCAGATAAAGGGCGTGTGTAAGATGTCCCTGTGGAAAGAGGACTCGGTGCCGTAAGGAACGGGGGTTCAACTTGGGGGAAGGAGGAGCCCCGGATTGGCGGGGGGGGGGGGGGGGGTGTTCTACACGTGGGTGGTATCAGAGTAGGGGTGCATGACTGCTCTGGTCAGAATGCTTTTGGTTGCAAATGACAAAAGCCCAGCTCAAACTGACTGAAGCAAAAACGTCGAGGGGTTTCTAAACTAAACGCCGAGGGGTCTCAGGGAGGGTTGGAGTCGGGGCAGAAATGAGGTCCCTGGGCTCTGTGTCCCTCTGTGCCCCGGGGGTTTGATTCTGTGCAGGCTGTTTTCTCCGGCGGGCAAAATGGTTTCAGACAGCCCCAGGCTCATCCCCCACCTAGACACCATGAGGCGAGTTTGCTTCTTATTCTGTGTGATGCCAATAAGAGCCTTGAACGTACTCCATTAGACTGACTCGGTTCATGCACCTGAACCAAACACCGAGGCCAGAGGAATTAAAAACACGGCGGCCTTCTCCCTGAAGCTCTGACGCAGCTTCCAGCAAGCACTCCCTCCTGGTCTTCCTCCCGCCTCCCCAGTGGCTTCATTTGGAATCTTTGTCTCTCCCACTGTTTAACGTTGGCTAGCGCAGGACACAAGCTGCGGGCCTCTCCTCTTTCCCACCAACAGTCATCCACTGCGGGCTCCATCTTCAAGGTGGGCCATCCCCATTCTCACCCTGGAGGTGCCCCACACCAGCCTGGCCTTCCTTAGAGTCTCCTGACCCCCACCCACTGGTGCAAAGCAAGGAGTTTGGAATTTGGAGATGCAAGACCAGGACTGTGTGACCTGGAGCCGATAAACCCGCTCCTGCTGCAAGCCGCAGTTCCCACTGTCTCGGTCAGCGGGGGCTCCATAGCAGCATACCATAGACTAGGTGCTTAGCGACAGACATTTCCCACGGAAATCTGAAATCTAGGCGCCAGCAGGGCTGGGTTCAGGTGAGAGCTCTCTTCCTGGTTTACAAATGGCCTCCTTCTCACACTGTCCTCACATGGTGGAGAGAGAAAGCTCTGATGTCCCTTCCTCTTCTCATAGGGCACTAATCTCATAGGGGCCCCACCCTCAGGACTTCGCCTGAACCTAACCACCTAGCAAAGGCCCCACCTCCAAATGCCATCCATCACGTTAGGGGCAGGGCTTCAACGTATGGATCTGAGGAAGAAACAAACATTCAGTCCATAACACCCATCCTGAAAGCACCAAGTGGAGGTGAAGGTTCCCTGATCATGTGAACAGCAAAGAGATTGCTCAGCTGGCCGTCATGGCTCAGTGATTGAGCATCACCCTGTGGATCAGGAGGTCATGGTTCCGTTCCCGGTCAGGGCATATCCCAGGGTTTCGGGCTCAGTGCCCAGTAGGGGTTGTGCAGGAGGCAGCCGATCAATGATTCTCTCTCATCATTGATTTTCTGGGGTTTTTAAATATTTTTAATTGATTTTTTACAGAAAGGAAAGGAGACGGATAGAGTTAGAAACATCGATGAGAGAGAAACATCGATCAACTGCCTCCTGCACACCCTCCACTAGGGATGTGCCCGCAACCAAGGTACATTCCCTTGACCGGAATCAAACCTGGGACCCTTCAGTCCGCAGGCCGACGCTCTATCCACTGAGCCAAACCGGTTAGGGCTCATCATTGATTTTTCTCTCTCTCTCACCCTCTCCCTTCCTCTCTGAAATCAATTTTAAAAAAAACAAAACTTTTTTAAGAGATTGCTTACTGTTTATTTGCATCAGCTCAGCCTCTGCTGGCTCTCACGGAGGCCTGACACCGCTCTGCTTTCCAGCTGCTCATTTCTAACCCTGTTGGCCCGTTCACAGTCATCGGGCCTCGGGCCTCCTCACCAGCCCTCCCCAGGCCAGCAGGCTGCCCCACCCTCCAGCCAAGCACACCCCACGCAGCCCGGGAGGCCTGCACATAAGCTTGGAGACCAAGCGACATTGTTTTCATTCTGAAGCAGATGCTCCCGTGGCCTGGGAGGCTGTCATTCCAGGCCGGATGGCATCCCCGTCTCTCAAAGGCCAGAAAAGTCTCGCATGGGAGCCCACGGGAGCCACGTGGGGGGTGTCAGGCTGGAGAGATTGCCCCCCAGTGCCTCCTCACCAGGCAGCCTGAGCAGATGAGCCCCGGCAAACATGGATTCCACCTTCATACAAATGTCTGTCGTTGTGACAAATACACGACAGGGAGACAGAAAGATGCCGTAAAAGCCAAGTCCGTTCTGTGGAAGATGCTCCCTGGCCCTCGGGGGCTGGGGAGAGCCGCGCCAGCCACCTGTCAGAAATGGCACGGGAAGCATCAGACAAGTCTGAATGAGTCTGCACGGAGAGGGGACTGCCGTCAGGCCCCGAGCTGTGGGCCGGCCGATGGCAGTGCTATTCAGGAGACGCAAGTAACTAACCACCCAGACGGCTCCCGCGGCGCCAGGAAGGAGGAGCTGCCGCCATAGGAGTGGCTCTTTGCCTTCTTTCCCGTAGTGCCGCCCCTGCTCCCACTCCAAGGCACCCCCCCACACACCAGGAGCCCCACCAGCCTCCCCAGAGGAGCAGCGAGCACGAAGCACAGGGGGCTGGCGCCAGGTCTGAGGCTCTAGCCGTGGGATTCTGCCCTGTGCCCTCCTCCCCTCCGTGTCATCATCTGCAAGTGGAGGATGAGGACTCTGCTAGTAACGAAGAAACCACAGCACGGACGGTGAGGAAGTGGTCGGTTGCAGGACGTTCATTTAGGCCGGGAAATGCAGGGGAGGCAGAGGGAAACCCAAGGGAGCTCAGTGGGCCCCTCACGGCAGGACTGCTCAGAGATTCTGCTGGCAATGCGTGACATGGTCCCCATGTCCTCTACGGGAGACACCAGAGTGTAGACTTGTCACAGTTCCTTGAGGGCCTAAAGTTCCTAGAACCCATTTTGGAAAAGGCTGGATGAGCCGGCTGCTTTCTTTCCAATATCACAATTCATAAGAACTGTTTTACACTCCTCACTAATCCCGGCTACCAGGCATGGACTCCAGGCAGGACAGCTGCCCTGCCCGGCCCGGCCCTGTGTCACCGTGGGCATGTGACTTCACCCCATGTTCCCATCAGCCACACGGCCTGGGAAGGTGCTTTGAAGAAGGTGAAGGTAAACGTACCGCAAGCATACAGTATTGATTACTCTTGATTTTCAAGGAAAAGAGTTTGTGCCCTCCCTGTCCCCTTCCACGTGGACTTGGGCTCGCAGTCAGGATGTGTCTCTATAAAGCAACAATCTTTTTCTAATTTATTGGTTCAGTAAATATTTTCTGAGCACCTGCCATGTGCTAGGCATGTTCTAGGCGCTGGGGATGCAGCAGAGAAAAAGGAGACAAGCCCTGCCCTGCTGGACCTCAGCGTGGGCAGGCAGCATGCAGCCGGCAAGTAAGTAAATGGTGTCAAAACCAAGGCCTGAACCCTAAAGGGGATTGATGGGTTTTCAAACATGACAAATAACAAAAGGAAAAGGGGGGAGATGACAACGTTTACCCCGAGCCACATCCCTCGGGTTGCTGGCTGGCTCCGGGGAGGGGCAGTGCTCCCCAGCCGCATGCTTTAATGAGCTGGCCGAGGCGCGGAGGGGAGCAGCTGAGACCCCGCAGACCCGACCAGCTTGCTTCCTCCTCGGTACAAAGGGCCCGGATTCCCCTCCCCTGGCCGGCACTCCGGGTCTCCATGCTCCCTTTGAGATTGAGAAAGGAAAGAACGTGGGAATCGGGTAGTTCCCCGTTCTACGATGACTCTATGTCTAACTATGTTTACTCGCTGGTTAGAAAAGAAAATCGGAGGGTGTTGTAGAAAGTGATACGGAGCTCCTTGTATTGATAAACAGGCTTAGAATTCTAGTCAGAAACCTTTTAAGGTGATTTAAAGAAAATGACTTTACACTCTCAGGTTTGGACAAGCAAAGTCCAATCGCAGCACTGATCCCGTAACTACAAAAACTTCTCTGCCAGGCCAGCCCTCGGACCTCAGATGGGCACTGCCGGGCCCACGCAGGTCAGGGACTCTGAAGAGAAGGGCAAACCCCAGGGAAAGAGCGTGAAGACGCCAAGAGGCAAGTTCAGGGGCCATGCTTTGAGTCTGGCTTCATTTGTTTGGACTTTTGGTAGAAGACTCTGCTCTCAGAACACTTCCTTCCTCTCTTGTGGACACCTGCCCAGCCTGCAGGAACGGGAGTGCCTCGGGTGGGCCAACCACCCCCATTCACTCCCTACTTTAGTGTCTTGGGGCGGCCATAGCCAAGTCCCACCAATGGTGGCTTCAAACAACAGACATCTGTTCTCTCGGTGTCCTGGCGGCTGGAGTCCAAAACCAAAGTGTCCGCAGGGCTGTACTCCCTCCAAAGGCCCGGGGGAGACTCCTCTCGCCCCCTCGGGCTTCTGGTGGCTGCCAGCAAGCCCTGGCATTCTTTGGTTTGGAGCTACATCACTCCAATCTCTATCTCCATTGTCACGTGGATAACTTCCCCGCGTGTCCCCATGTGGCCTTCTTGTAAGAACACCACCCTAATCCAGCATTACCTCATCTAAACTAATTACATCTGCAAATTATTTCCAAATAACATCAAATTCTGAAGTAGCAAGGGTTAGGACTTTAACATATCTTTTTGGGTGGGGGACACAATTCAACCCCCCCATACACACACTCTCCAGCATCGTGGTCTCACGCTGCTTTTTCTTCATCAGCACCTCAAACTCTGTCAGGAAGAATGTTCCAGAAAGGTGGCCTGGGAACTTTGCAGGACCCTAAGATTGAGGCGAGCCCAGAGTGTGAGATGGCAACTGAGGACTTATGAGTGCCCCCCAAAGTCTAGATCGCCCTCCTCAGAGCATCTGTGGAGGGGGCTGTGGGGGCCTGGGCCCTGGGAGACCACAGCGGGTGCAGGCCTCCGGGAGCCCCACGGAGCGACCTCTCTTCTGACGGTAGCTCAGGCAGGGCCCCGGGCCCGCACAGCTCCACTGGCCACCGTGACCCCCTTGCCAAGAGGAATGTTTCCAGAGGCTCAGAGCCCAACCATGAGTCACAGCAGGCACCGCCCCCCACCCAACCCTCGCCTGAGAGAGTGGCACTCCCGCTCCACTGGCACTTTCCCAGTTCCTTGTCCCAGTTTCAGATGGGGTAGGTGGAGGGAGACGGCGCTCTGAGCTAAACAAACGCAGAGGGCGTGTCAGGCTCAACAGTCCTGAATTGGGAGGTTCTGAACACCCACTGGAAGGATGGGGTGTGTGAGATGCGGGCAGTGGAGAAGGTGAGTATGGTGGTGCCGGGATGGGCGCACCAGAGACCATCTGATCTGCATTCAGGTCGGAGCCCCCTCTCGGCACTAAGTGGGCCACGGCTTTTGTTTGTTTTGTCCTAAAGTTCCTGGAATGCCACTTACTGACTCTGTGGCCTTGGGCAATTAATTGGCCCATTGTCTAGGTCTCAGTTTCCACATCAGTCAACTGGGGCAGGAACAGGTACACCTTAAGAGGTTGCAGGGAAGATTTGGACAAGATTACACAAGTAAAGACAAGGTTAGCACCCACTCTGACCACCCTCACTAAATGGGAGAGAGATCTGAAAACAGGTGTTTGCCTCTGGCTTTGACTCTGGGACGGGAGACCTCGTCTACTCACAAGTGGAGTCTTTTCACGGTGACACTTGACAAACCACTTTACCAGAGACATTCATAAAGATTGATGTGCTCAACTTAAAAATACAGATAAGTCTATTAAGAATGGATAATACAGTGAATTTTAATAAATGTTAGGAACATGTTAAAAAAAGATTGATGTGCAAGGATATTTACTGCAACATAACTAATAATAGCCAAAAACTGGAAACAATCCAAATAACCCAAAATAGTGAAGTGGTTATATGTGTACAGACCCACTGAGTGGAATATTATTAAATCAAAGGTCACCAGCAAAAAGGCTCTACAGTGGAATCCCATCCTGTAAACTGGGCATATCCCATCTAAATACACATAAAGTGTGACTGGAGGGAAAGATAGCAAAATGGCCATAGTGTTTCCCTCTGGGTGGTGGGTTCTGGGTGAGGTTGCTTGTCTTTGTACTTTCCCATCTTTCCCAAATTTTCTAAGACAAGTTACATAGAAATAAATGAGCATACAGTGTTCCATGAGCAGGCCACTCACCAAGGTGCTGAGAAACCCCATGTGCGTCAGGTTTTAGGGAGGCCTCCTTCCCTCTCTGGAGTCACGCAATATTCTTGGGGGTCCTATACAGAGTAGAGTATTCAGGAAGGATCTTGTCTTCAGTCTTCCTGCTCACCCCGGACATGGCATCAAGAATGGATTTCTGGCCCTGGTCGGCATGGCTCAGTGGTTGAGCATCGACCTATGATCCAGGAGGTCATGGTTTGATTCCTGATCAGGGCACATGCCTGGGTTACAGACTCCATCCCCAGTGTGGGTCGTGCATCATTGATGTTTCTATCTCCCTCTCCCTTCCTCTCTGAAATCAATAAAATTAAAATAAAATAAAAAAGAATAGATCTCTTTCCCTGGCAGGTGTGGCTTGGTTGAGCTTTGTCCCTCACACCAAGAGGTCACCCATTCGATTCCCGGTCATGGCACATGCCCGGGTTGCGGGCTCAATCCCCAGTAGGGGTTGTGCAGAAGGCAGCGGATGGATGTTTCTCTCTCATCAATGTTTCTCTCCCTCCCTCCCTCTCCCTTCCTCTCTCTAAAATCAATAAAAACATTAAAAAAAAAAAAAGAATGGATCTCTGCCAGGCCCACCATGCTTCGATTCTCCCTGAGGACCATGTTTCAGGGCTTGAGGAGTGGAGTTCGGGGGGACAGGGGAAACAGAGGACTCTCCCTGGGGCTTCCGGCTTCCCAGGAGCCAGAGCCTGCACCTACCAGGGTCAGTCTGCCCTCCCGGTGTCTGGGCTCATAGTCTTAGGACCCCTGACCCAAAGACACCCCAACCTATTGGGCTGTCTTCTACTGAGAGTAAGTTTGATTTGGTTTGAACACAGTGGGGCAGCCTTAAGAAGGAACCATAGGAAGGTGCCAACAAGAGGAAAACTTTCATTTGTCTTCCTGCATGACTCGCCCCGTCCTGGTAGTCGCCCACAGGCCCCTCCCCAGCTCTCACTGAGCTCCCTGGACCTGGTGCTGGTGCTCAGTCTGCACTTGAGGCAGGAGCTCCAAGTCCATTATCTCTGTGCCGTACGAGGCCTAATCAGGGCCCCATATTATGTGCTGCCTGACACCTGGTGAAACCAGGAGGCCCGAATGGCCTAAGCCTGAGTTCCCCTCCCCACTCTGCTCCCACAGTCAGGTCCCCTAGGCAGCAGCCCTCCTAACTTCAGGGACCCCGCGCAGTTCCTGCTTGTGCCTGAGGAGCGGGTTTCAGCTCTGCCCTCCATGGAATTATTCAAATAAGCCAGTCGCTTCCTCCCACAGGATCCGGGGCCACCTCACCCTCTTGATACGACACAGCCTGCTCCCACTGCCCTCCTCGCTCACTCTGTTCCCACTTGAAACCCCGGGAGGCCCTGCATGGCGTGCGTGCCCTCCTTCCCCAGCCCGAGAGTGTAGGTGACTAATAAATGCTGCCACGCTCATCTGTCCAGGGTCAGATGGTGTGTGTTCCCCATCACCCTAGGGTGGGAACCCTCCCTCACCAACGGGATGAATAAGAGGTGACACAAACATCCTTAGGTTCTCTCAGCAAGGGAGGCCTGGTGGCCGGGGCGGAGCTGCACAGAGCGAGTGGGATGAGACACCAGCAAATGTGTGCGGCATGTTTCAGATGCTTACCTTTAACAAATGACTGCTTTTAACATTAAAACCTCACTTGGAATACTTCTTAAAGGCTAAGTGTGAAGAGGTGATTGTGAATGTGAGGCTCAGGCCAAAAGCCTCCCTGACCCTGGCATCAGGCCACGCCCTGTGTCTCTAGGGGGAGTCTTGGGGCCTGGTGTGTGCCGACCCGGACCTGTCCAGTGAGCCAGGTGGATCTCTGCCACACCACCACATGCCTCTTCCCCCCCCCCCCCCCAACTTCCTTCTCCTCCTCCTTCCTGTCCTCCTCTCTCCTCTGCCTCCCCCTCCCCACATCATCCTGCCGTCAGACATGTGAGCCCTGCAAAATGTAGAGACTGTGGCCCTGGGTGGATCAGCTGTCCCTGGTGCCTAATCCTATTCCTTGCCCCTGGACTTGCAGGGTCATGGCTTTTTGCTAGGTTGGCTTGCCCAGGGGGACCAGACTTCCAGATCTCCATCAGAGGGTCTAAATTACCATATCACCACGCAGCCAGTGTGGTCAGCAAAGCCTGGACTTATCAGAACAGGCTCCGTTCCCGGTCTCTGTCTCCTGACACACCTCCCCTCCTGATGCCTGGACAGCCTCAGTGCAGAGCGCCCCTCCCCAGAGGGCTCACCTCTCCCCAGGACGGCCATGCCCTTCCCCAGCTGCCTTGTAGGTAGTCTTACAAAGGTGGCAGACATTCAGCCACAGCCTCACCAATGAGTGCTTAGTAACTATGAGAATCTCGGTACAAAAACACAGTACCTCTCGAGTATGCACCAGGGCAGGGGTGCAGCGGTCAGAGAAAGTTCATCTACACAATTTAGGTTGGGACCTGAAGGGTATGTAGAAGGGGCCAGTTGGAGAACTGGAAGAGGAGGGCGCTCTGGGAAGAGAGAGGGGCGCTGTGTGGAGTCTGGGCTTGGTGTTGTGAGGTCTCTGTGGCCACAGTGCGTGAAGCAAGGTAGGGGAGTCGGGGCGCTGAGAGCAGGCCAGAGCCAGACGCCCCAGACCTGGATGTAGTTGAGTTCCTGGGGCTGAGCTGCTCAGGTGGAATCCTCCAAGCAGAGTCCCAGGACTGACCCTGGGAGCTGGCTCTTCCCCAAACTGCCCCAGCCACCATCTCTGAGAAAAACTAGTCAAGATAGAGGACCGAGATCACAAGAGAGATGGGGGACTGGATGGGGCCACAAGAGGGAGATGGGGTTCTCTGTGTGTAGCCAAAGGCTGCTGCTCTCTGGGGTTACACCCCCTGGTTGTCAGGCTCAGGGCATGGAGGCCTGGGGGACCCGGAGCCAGGCTGCTGGCTGCACGTGAGACCCCGTGCCCACCAGCTCCAGCAATCAGTCATCCCCAGAGGGTCCTTACTGCTCTACCAGGTGGTAAATCAGCCCCCAGGGGTGCTATGTTTAAGGTTTTGTCAACATGGCTATTCATAAAATGCTGCTTCTGGGGCATGGATCAGAAGCTCAAGAGGAGCTGGGGAGTAGGCATGGTGCTCCTTCAGCCACCTCGGGCCAATTCCAAAACTTTTGAAATCACTTCTTGCTGTAAGGATGAGCTCATCTTTTTAATACCTATGAACTAGGTAGGTATTAAAAAGTCCTATCTAGTTCAGTTAAAATCATAACTTTACACAATAATATGAATATACAGAGGTGGACAAAAGTAGGTTAATAAAAATAATAAATAAAACAATAATTTATAAATAATAAAGCAAGAATAAACTGTCTCGCATACTCACAATGTAAACCTACATTTGCCCACCCCTGTACTTAACACTACTAAACTGTACACTTAAAAATGGTCAAGATGGGCCCGGCCGGTGTGGCTCGGTGGTTGAGCCTTGACCTAAGAACCAGGAGGTCACGGTTCAATTTCTGGTCAGGGCATATGCTTGGGTTGCAGGCTTGGTCCATAGTGTGGGGCATGCAGGAGGCAGCAAATCAATGATTCTCTCTCATCATTGATGTTTCTATCTCTCTCTGTCTCTCTCTTCCTTCCTCTCTGAAATCAATAAAAATATATCTTTTTTAAATGGTCAAGATGTACTGTGGCCATCTCAGTTGGTTGGGGCACCGGAAGGTTGCTGGTTGGAGCACGTGCCTGTGTTGTGGACTCATTCCCTGTAGAGGGGAGTGCAGGAGGCAGCCCATCCATGTTCTACTCTCACATCCATGTTTCTCTCTCTTCCTCTCCTTTCTTCTCTCTCTAAAAATCAATAAAAATATTTTCTTTTAAATGGTAAATTTTATGTTATGTGTATTTTATCACAATTAAAATTAATTAATTTTTTTAAAAACTACTCTCACAACCAATTTTAGCCTTTTTGTAACCCCCAGCTCAGGCCTGTGCTGCAGCTCAGGGACCAGCAATTAGGGCATGTCATGTAACTACGTGAGGAAAAAGGGGTTGTGTTAGAGTTCTCCAGAGAGAGAGGTTATAAGGAATTGGCTCATGTGATTGTAGAGGCTGGCACATTCATAATCCATAATCGTACACCTGATGTCCCAGTTCAAAGGTCGTCAGGCTGGGGATTCTCTGTCGGTCCTTTGTTCTAGTCAATCCCGCAGCAGATTGGAGGAGGCCCTTTAGGAAGGCAACCTGTTTTACTCAATCTACTGATTCAAATGTTCATCTTATCCAGAAACACCCAGAGTAATGGGTAACCCAATTATGCAGGCACCCGAGGCCCAGTCAAGTGGACACATAAAGTTAACCAACCCTCGGTTAGAGAGCAAAGACTGCAGAAGCGAGTCAGGTGTTTCTGGCCCTCGCTACTGGCTGGCCGCTCTGGCCTCAGTTTCCACATCTCATCAGATGAGATAAGCCCTACAGATGTGGCTGTGGTTGTGGTGGTGATTTTTACGATTATTTTAGTTGTTCTTGGTAAATGACGGGAAGGTTGCTGAGGGTCTTGGCGAGGTTCTCAGAGGCAGTGGGGTGGGGGTGGGGGTAGAATCGCTGCCCAATACCTTCCTGGCACATTGATTTCCGGAGGGGATTTATGGGCCCTGGTAGTCATTATTTCAGAGGTGACATGAAAAAAGGGCCCAGGACCTCATCATAAGCATTTGTTCCACAGGAAAGTTGTTTGCAAAACACAACAGACATCGATGATGATGGTCATGGAATTGTAAATCTTTTTAGCTTCCTGGGGACCAAGGCCCTTGATTTGGTTCTCTGGGAGCTTAGAAGTTTTCAAACAGATAACAGAACCCCAAAGTCCATTAAGCAAGGTAATTTACAACAGTGGCAAAGCAGATTCAGGGAAATATATTAGAGCATTTTCCCATTTGGCTTGTAGAAAAGACATTATTCTAAGCACACACACAATGAACGCTGTTCGGTGACAGTGAGGACATCCGTTAGCTCCCCTAATGAGTTTATTCATCCCCCTCACTCGCCGTGCATTAATTCTGAGTGAAAGTTATGCCACCAGATAAGGTTCTCAGAACCCTGACACACACACCTGGGACCTCATTTTTGACCCATTAAATAGGCATCACTGGACATTGTGACAAGGAGAAGGAGGGGGAAGGCAACTTCTTTTTTGTTTAATCCTCACCCGAGGACATGCCTAGACTTAGAGAGAGGAAGGGAGGGAAAGAGAAAGAGAGAAACATCAATCAGTTGCCTTCCATACTTGCCCCTACCGGGAAACAAACCCGCCACCCAGGCATGTGCCCTGACAGGGGATCAAACCGGCAACCTTTCAGTGCACAGGATGACACTCAGCCAACTGAGCCCCTCTGGCTGGGCAAAGGCAACCTCTGTGAGAGCTCAGACTCGGACTTCAGCTATCCCTTGTCAAAGGCGGAGCGAAACAAAGAAGCAATTTCAAACTTTGTACTGCAGAAGCTTTCTGAGGCCCAGGGAGTGTTTGGGGGAAGGAGTTAAACATACACTGATATTGGTGAAATTGCTATTTTTTTTCATGTTTTAAATGACAGCCAAAATAGATTTGTGTCCCGGGTGTAGATTTCTTCTCCAAGAGGGCCAAGAGCTCTCTTCAGTCGTGTGGTTTCAATTGCCTCAGTCCACTGTGGGGACTGAAGCAGGGCTTCACTCTCTGGGAACTTGGGGGTCTGTCTGTCCGTAGGGTTGCCTCCCTCTTCTGGGCTATCTTTTTAGGCCAGTCCTCTGACTACTGTGATCCATGTCTGGTCTACAATAAAATCTATGTATCAGTGGCCTTGCTTTTGGCAAAAGCATGGTTTGGCTTCAAATGTCTTTCTCCTCTCCTCTCCTCTCCTCTCCTCTCTTCTCCTCTCCTCTCCTCTCCTCTCCTCTCTTCTCCTCTCCTCTCCTCTCCTCTCCTCTCCTCTCCTCTCCTCTCCTCGCCTCGCCTCGCCTCTCCTCTCCTCTCCTCTCCTCTCCTCTCCTCTCCTCGCCTCTCCTCTCCTATTCTATCATCTCTTCTCCTCTCATTTTCTCTCTGTCTCTTCCTGTCCTCTTCTCTCCAATCTTCTTCTCTCCTCTTCTCTTCCCATCCCGCCACTGTAGCTCATGTTTGGACTCTTTAGGTATATATCTGACACCAGCCCCCCAACTCCAGAGCCTCATCCAAGCGATCCAAGCCATCTTCCTGACACTCCTCTTGCTAGACTTGCATTTTTGGAGACCTCAGATGAAACTTAGGTAGAGAGCCCCATTTCAACAACGTGTCACATTTGCATTTATGATTCTACATGCACGAACTTTCGCTGGAAGGATACACAGAACAGTGCTTGTATCAGGGGAGAGGAAGTGGGATGGAGGCTTGGTTTTCACCATTTACTATTTTTGTACTGTTTGAATTCATTTCTCATGCATATGAGAAGTGATGCTTTAGCAATTCAAAAAGCACAAATCAATTCACATTTTAAGTTAGATATTTTTGTAAGGTGACCTCCTTGCTTCTGATATCACTAGACCAGTGGTCGGCAAACTGCGGCTCGCGAGCCGCGGTTTGCCACTGTTGACTAATGAGTTTGCCAACCACTGCACTAGACTATTATTCTCCCAGATATTTTCAGAGTCCCAGTTCAGGGGCTGTGTGGTCTTGCAGAAGGTGCTATTGAACTATACTAGACACTATGGACTAGTTGTGAGACCCTGAGCAGATCCCTAAACTTTCTGGCCTCAGTTTCCCCACCTGCTAGACATCTGCCTTGCCATCACCCTGGAATTCCAAGGACTCAATCTATCTGTCAGATCAAAGGGTGGTAGAACAGCTTGCTCAAGTCTGAAGGACAAAGCCATTCCTTCTTGTTCCTAAGACTGTGCAAGGTGGGTCGTGCTGTAGTTACCAAGCCCTAGGTCTCTCCAATCAGGTGGGAGCCAGAGCTGGGCGGCAGATCGGAAACTGTCTCCAGCCCCTCAGCCAGCCTCTCCTGTGCCCCTCCCCCAAGTTTCTGGCTCAGCAACTTCCTCCCTGAAAGACCTTCGACTTAACCTCTCCATACCTCAAGTTCCCCCTTACATACGGGGCATTATCTATAGTATGTAAAATATATATGTTATATATTATATACAGCAGTTACATAATGGGATCCTTCTGGAAATTAAATTGGATAATCCACGTGAAGAACCTAGCTAGTGTTAAAGTACTCAGAACTGCCAGTTCGTTTGTTAGTTGTTGTTTGTTTTTTAATAATTGCTTTTATTTATTTATTTCTATTGATTTCAGAGAGAGGAAGGGAGAAGAAGAGAGAAATATCAATGATGAGAGAAAATCACTGATCGGCTGCCTCCTGCACACCCCCCACTGGGGATTGACCCTGCAACCCAGGCATGTGCCCTTGACCTGAATTGAACCCAGGACCCTTCAGTCCGCAGGCCGATGCTCTATCCACTGAGCAAACCAGCTAGGGCTCGTTTGTTTTTTAACCAGAGTACACAAATGGCCCCAACTGACCTACCAGGTCAGGAATCGGGGAAAGTGGCCTCCTGGGCTGCAGCTCAGGCACTGAGAGGCAAATGACTCAAAACGGATTCGATGTGAGCGTGCACACACATGCACAGCTTCCTTGAACTCGGGAACTTTGTGCTGCGATGGTGGATTCAGGGTGAGGCCTGGTTGCGGGGTGGGGGGGGGGGGTGTTGGATGGGGCATTGCCTTGGATGTGCAGACAATGGCTGACCTCTTCCCACTGGCTTCGGGGGTATATGGTTAGGAGGGCAGGGAATTAGCAGTCAGCAGCAGGGTAACAATTTCTTTTCTCAGAGAATGAGGGAGGACTTTGGAGAAGCTACAAAGATAACTCGGAGCTGCTTTGAACATCGGAACCTAAAGTACTTCTGAAGCGGAGAGGTTGGGCAGCACCATTGATCTTTAGGTTCATCAGAACTAGAGCCTTCGACAGGGGCTGTGCTGAGAACCCAGGATCTGCGCTCCTCACAGGAGTTCTTCAGGGAGATCTCTCAGCCTCTCCTTCTGGGGACCAGACACCAAAACTCCCTCCTAACGTAAAGCGTCAGCCTCAGAGTCCTGAGCAGGCCCTGTTTTGGGAGTCATCTGTGTATCTTGAAGGAAAACAGGCGCTAAGCTCCTGCCGTGGAATCAGTGTTAACTGCAGCCGAAACCATTTCTGCAAGTTGTGCCTGCCCTTCGCCCTCCATGGAGTCAGTGGAGCCCGGATTGAACATAGAGTGACTTTGAGGTTGGGACTGATGGACCCCAAGTGCCCAAGGCTGTGAGGAGGTGGGGTGATAGTTGTGCATCCTTTTGCCCTCACTGTCTGTGGGGGCCTTGGACCCACTGTCCAAGCCAGAAGCCTTCTTCCAGGATCCGCTGAAACTTCACGTTACCTGAGAACGTGGCTGGAGGAGGGTGCCCTTTATGGTGTAGTCACACTACCCCCTGCTGGCCAGAAGGCAGCATGACGGGGAGGCCAGCTCTGGCCAGCATTGGTAGACATTTGCCCAGAGCCTGTGTGGGCAAGGCCCCAGGCATACAGTAAGCGCTCAATACATGTTAGTTTTCGTTACTGTTTAGGTGGTGTCCGTGTTGTCATGCGGTGAGTACCACAGGAGGTCATGTGGGCTGAGAGGAGTCAGGGAAGAAGGGGGTCCGAAAAAGCACAAGGGGGTGATGAGCCGGAGCAGAGCTGGGACATATCGAAGGAGGTAGTGGGGCACACCCCACTTCCTGACTCTGCCTGGGGCTCGCTCTCTCCCGGGAAAATCGCTTCTCAAAGTATGAGCCGTGAGCACAGGGCCCTTCTGCAAGGTCGGAGGGAAAGAAGCCACAGCAGCCTGCCTCCCCCTTCCACAGAGGCCTGGCCCCAGCCGCCCCAGGACAAGCCCCTGCAGGTCCCAGGTTCTCTCAGCCCGGGCTCCACTGACAGACCGTCCGCACACCTGCCCCGCCCCGCCCCGCACGCACACAGATGCGGAGCTGATCCAGCTTAACTAAGCCGCGCCGACCAAAACCCCAAGTCAGCTCACATGACCTTGCTCTTTTCATTTTCATCAAGATAAGAAAATGCCAAGATAAGTAATTGTCAGAGTTAATAATTTAACAATGCAACAGGCCTTATAATTAAAAATAAGCTGCAAGGAGGCCACAGAGTGATTGTAATAATGTCTCAAGAGCCCATTATGGAAAAGCTTCCTCTCACTGCGCCAGGAGAACAAAAAGGAAGGAGTCAAACTCGGTGGGGCTTAGAGCAGTTCAGCATCAGGAAACCCTTCTTCCAAGCCTGGGCTGTCGGGGGCTTTGGATACATTTAGCCAATACTGGCTCACCTCTCCACATGGTTTCCCTATTTATCTGTCTGGGGGACTTGGTTTGTTTTGCTTGATTCAGAAGAAGCTATGAAGTCCTCCTTCTCTCCCTGCCCCTGCTCCTGTTCCTTCTGGTACATCCTGGAGAGTCTAAAGCTCCATTTCTCAGCCTTGGTCCCATTCCTCCCTGGTGAGCCTTGGTGAGCACCAACCCACGGTTTACTTGTTTTGTACAATAGAGCAGTTCATAGAAAAGTTTCCCCTTTCCTGACCAGCATTCACACCTGCTCTCCAGAGAGGCGAGGAAGAGTGGGCATTGTAAGCACCACCTGGGAACATCAACTCTGACTTCTGACAACCACCAACAGTGGGGACGAGGCTGCCCTCTGCTCCCGCCGGCTCTGCCTCCTGCCTCCGCAATCCCATTCCAGCCCCAGAACACAGCACCCTGCGGGGTCCCCGTACTTCCACTTAGAGAACCTCCTCCAGGGTATCTTTTCCAGACCTACCTGTTTTCTTTTCTTTCTTTCTTTCTTTCTTTTAATATATTTTTATTGATTTCAGAGAGGAAGGGAGAGGGAGAGATAGAAACATCAATGATGAGAATCATTGATCGGCTGCCTCCTGCACGCCCCCCCACTGGGGATCAAATCCACAACCCAGACAAGTGCCCTTGGCCAGAATCGAACCCAGGACCCTTCAGTCTGCAGGCCGGCGCTCTATCCACTGAGCCAAACTAGCTAGGGCTGTTTTTTTGTGTGTGTTTGTTTTTATCATAAATAAATTCTGATCATAATATCATAGACTTTTCCTCCCTTAAGTAAAAATCTGTTTCCTCAAAAATCTAAGCCTGGCCATGGAAGGACACGGAATGTGAACATCCCCACCGTGCCAGTGACCATGGATAAAAGGAAGAAAGGGTGCCGAAACAGGTTTGGCTCAGTGAATAGAGCGTCGGCCTGCGGACTGAAAGGTCCCAGGTTCGATTCCAGTCAAGGGCATGTACCTTGGTTGCGGGCACATCCCAGGTAAGGGGTGTGCAAGAGGCAGCTGATCGATGTTTCTCTCTCATCGATGTTTCTAACTCTCTATCCCTCTCCCTTCCTCTCTGTAAAAAATCAATAAAATATACTTTAAAAAAAAAAAAGGAAGAAAGGGCTGCGCGGCCCGATGGGCAGGGCAGAGAGGATGGTGAAGGTGGGACAAGGAATGTGTTTCACACACATGGCCTGAGGCAGAACCGACCCCAAACTGGAGGCTTTATCCAATGTGACAGAGGGCCCCAGACTATGCCCAGCAGGGAACAGCCCTGCCTGCCTTCGCTTATTCTAGGCCCCTAGACCGGGGGGGCTCACGAGAACATGACTGAGAAAAGAAGTCAGAGGTGAATGTGTACAACGAACAGAAAGGAAACCATCCTTTCATCCTTGGAAACCTAGAAGGTCTCTGAAGTCTTAGGACCATTATTAGGCCCTGCAGAGACCCTTCAACAGAAACTGAGTTTTCAGAGAAAACCCCAAGAATTTATTTGAGGGTGGTAGACTCACTTATGGGAAGAACACACAGGCTCAAATGTTCACCCAGCCCTCGGTCTCCCTGCTGTAGCGTGAGCCCACTGCACCCCAAGTGGAAATTCCCCTTTTCTGCCTCCCAGACTGAGGTGCCAGGACAAGGAGAGGTCCAGTCCCGGGGAACCCTGGCCTGGAGCCCTGCCGTGTGGGGCAGGCGGCCTCCGCTCAGACATCCACCTCTTGGAGGAGGAGGAGGAAGGAAAACAGGAGCTCAGCCTCGAGGCCAGCACCCACTCACGTCTCAGCTGTGGAGACACAGCTAGGGATGTGTGGGCGTGGGACAGACAGGGCCAGCGGCTTCCCTGGAAACAGAGCCCCAGCCTCCAAAAGGAAACCTCTGGGTCCTTTTCCAGAAAATAAGTTCACTTTGCAGGTTCTTATAGTCTAATAAAAATATGGGAAAATGAGCTCAGCAAAATTTTTTCCCTCAGTTTTCTTTGGAACCAAGATCCAACCCTAGAAGCCAACTCAAACACCATGTCTTTCATGAATCTTCCCCTCACCCTGCATCCCCAGAACCCAGCACAGGGCCTCGCTCAGTACTGGTAATCATTAAATGTCTACTGAATGAATGAGTTGCCTGTGGGCTTCTGGAACGGGGAGGCAGGCCAAGCTTCACATTCCTTTATAGGCGCAGCATATCTCAGAGTAACTTCTCTGTTGGGGTGTTTGGCTTGGCCGTGCCTCCTTCCTAATGGGGTGAAAGACAAAGACATCTCTTGTGTGTCTCCTCTGCTGGAACACGGCTCACTACATGGCTTTCTGCCAGCAGCCCAAGGCCAGGAGTCTGGTCCATGTGCTAGTGACTTACAGCAGCAAAGAATCCAAATAGACCTTTGAAAGTGTTATGTTCCCATGCACTATGAACCAGGCAACATGACAACCATTTGAACTTCCTTGATGCAAGAGAGCAAGCTAATACAAGCAAGTCTGGGTTTTTAATGACAAATTCTCTATTTGTCAGCAACAATAAGGTGAATGACTTCCCATGATCCAAGAGAATCAGTGCTCATGTAGTAAAAGTCCCTTCGTTTGGAGTATACTAAGGACAGTGGAGCGCAAGACAACACATCTATGCACTTGCAGAGCCTAACAAGTGATTTGTCTCTTGCTCATAGAAACAAAGGCAGGGCTCAGAGAGAGTGGCCGGGTCTGCCTGACATCCGTTCCAACATCTTTGCCAACACATAATCCACTTCATCAAGATAGAAAGAGGGAAACTTCTGCCTCTAACTATGATGGAGTAGCTGGCACCAGTCTGACTCTCCCATCATGAACTAAAAACTAAAATACACACAAGTCTACATATATACACGTATACACATATGTGTACATTTATGTGTGACAACTTTTCAGGCAAGGACAGGGGGCAGTATAAGACTATGACCCCTGAGAGAAGGGAAATTCATGAGGTAAGCTGCACAATCACTCAACCATCCAGCTTTCTGATTGAGGACAATTTCACACAATATATAAAGATGTTATTTGTGCCCTAGCCCCGTGGTCAGCAAACTGTGGCTCGCGAGCCACATGCAGCTCTTTGGCCCCTTGAGTGTGGCTCTTCCACAAAATCCACAGCCTGGGCGAGTCTATTTTGAAGAAGTGGCATTAGAAGAAGCTTAAGTTTAAAAAATTTGGCTCTCAAAAGAAATTTCAATCGTTATACTGTTGATATTTGGCTCTGTTGACTAATGAGTTTGCTGACCACTGCCCTAGCCAATTTGGCTCAGTGAATAGAGTGTCGGCCTGCAGACTGAAGGGTCCCAGGTTCGATTCTGGTCAGGGGCACATGCCCGGGTTGCGGGCTCAATCCCCAGTGGGGGGCATGCAGGGGGCAGCCAATCAATGGTTCTCTCTCATCATTGATATTTCTATCTCTCTCTCCCTCTCCCTTCCTCTCTGAAATCAATAAAAATATATATTTAAAGAAAAATGTTATTTGTATCAGCAACAACATAAAGGAGAGGAGAATGGAGTTGTATAAGAGCAGAGTTTTTAAATAGTTTTAAGTGTAGGATGTTAAATGTAACCCCCATGGTAATCAAAAAGAAAATATCTATTGTGTGGAAGCACAGGACTTGGTTGGAAAGTTTGTAAGGAGGAATCTCCAAAAGGTTGGGGACCTCGAGGGGGAGCTGACTGAAGGTGGCCACCCCTGCCTTGACTTTTCCAAACAAGTCTGAGCCCCTGGGTGTTTTACTGGAATCTTTGTTTAGTCTTTAAACGTCCTTGCTTAAGGGACGCTGCAGATGCATGTGTCTTCTCAAGGATACTTACCCTGCTGATAGTATCTAAAAGTTAATTTTAGTTCAAGCTGTTGTTACAATAAAAGCCTAAGGAGGCAGGCGAATGGGGTTGTTTGGTTTCTCAAGCCAAGCAGTCCCTTAGCCCTCTCTTTCACAGAAACTTGTGTCAGAATAATCATTCATCCATCGCTCAGGGTCTGCTGGTCAGCCCCAGCAATCTATAGAATATATGCAGAAGGAAATGAGAATGGAATCAAGATGGTTCACTACAAAAACAAAAACAAAAAAAAACAAAAAAAAAACCCTAAACACAAAATATGGCAATAATGGAGGAATAAAGAACAAAGAAAGTATAAGACATACAGAAAACTAATAGCAAAATGACAGAAGTCTTTTCTTATCAGTAATTATTTTAAATGTAAATGGATTAAACTCTCCAAGTAAGTGAAAAGGCATAGATTGACAGAATGGATCTTAAAAAGCATGATCTAATTATAGCTGACCTTTGAATAACATGGGTTTGAACTTCATAGGTCCACTTATAGGCAGATTTTTTTCAATAAATACTATAAATTTATTTTCTCTTCCTTGTGATTTTCTTAATAAGACTTTCTTTTTCTAGATTATTTTAAGACTACAGTATGCAATATATCTAACATACAAGTAAAGAGATTGAATCAGTAATCAAAACATCCAAACAGCCCTGGCTGGCTTGGCTCGGTGGATAGAGCGACGGCCTGTGGACTGAGGGGTCCCGGGTTTGATTCCAACCAAGGGCATGTGCCTGCGTTGCGGGCTCGATCCCCAGTGGGGGGCGTGCGGGAGGCGGCCGATTGGTGATTCTCTCTCATCAATGATGTTTCTATCTCCCTCTTCCTCTCTGAAATCAATAAAGAAATACTTTTTTAAAAAAAAACTCCGAACAGCCCTAACCGGTTTGGCTCAGTGGATAGAGCGTCAGCCTGCAGACTGAAGGGTCCCAGGTTCTATTCCCGTCAAGGGCATGTACCTTGGTTGTGGGCACATCCCCAGTAGGGAGTGTGCAAGAGGCAGCTTAATCAATGTTTCTCTCTCATCAATGTTTCTAACGCTCTATCCCTCTCCCTTCCTCTCTGTAAAAGAAATCAATAAAATATATTTAAAAAAAAAAACTCCAAACAAAAGTTTAGGACCAGACTTTACTGGTGAATTCAACCAAACAATTAAAGATTAACATCAGTCCTTTTCAAATTCTTCCCAAAATAGAAGAGGTGATTGTAAAGCACATAAGAAATTAGTCACTAGGGAAATGCAAATGAAAACCACATAAGATACCACTTCACACCTTTTAGGATATAAATGAATGAATGAGTGTTAGCAAAGATGTGGAGTTAAAACCCTCTTACATTGCTGGTGGGAATGCAAAAATGATGCAGCTGCTATGGTAGTTTGACAATTCCTCAAAAGCTAAACACAGCATTACCATATGACAAGTACACTCCTAGGTATATACCCAAAATAATTGAAAATGAGGACTGGAACAGATATTTGTATGCCAATATTAATTGCAGCAATATTTATAATCGCCAAAAAGGAAACAACCTACATGACCATATAAGTGAATGGATAAACAAAATGTGGTGTATATATATATATATATATATATATATATATATATATATATATACAATGGAATATTACTCATCCATAAAAAGGAATTAATTTCTGATACATGCTACAATATGAAACTATTATGCTAAGTGAAATAAACCAGACACAAAACAAATATTGACTGGTTCCATTTATGCAAAATATCTACAATAGGCAAATTCATAGAGACAGAAAGATTAGAGGTTACAAGGTATGGGTAAGGAGGTTATTGCTTAATTATTGCAGAGTTTCTGTTGGGATGAAGTAAAAGTTTAGGAAACAGTTAGTGGTGATGGTTGCACAAGTGTGAATGTAATTAATGCCACTGAAGTGTACACTTCAAATGGCTAAAATGATAATTTTTATGTTATATTTTACCACAATAAAAAAGTCTTTTAAAAAACAATAGCAAAAAAGCAAACATTCCAATTACATTATAGGCAAAAACAAAACAAAACATGAAGAGAGATTTCACCAGAGGATATACAGATGACAAGCTTATGAAAAATACGTTAATCATCATTATATATTATGGAAATACAAATTCAAACCATAATAAGACATCACTACACACTTACCAGAATGGCTAAAGTGGGGAAAAAATGACAACACTACATGTTAGCAAGGATGCAGAGAAACTCATACGTTGCTCGTAGGAATGTAAAATAGTGTAGTCACTCTGGAAAACACTTTAGCACTTCCTTAAAAACTAAATATGCAACTAACGTATAATCTAGCATCTGTACTCCTGTGCCACAACCTTTTGCAGCGAGGATTCAGGATCTGGAGAGGAGACCATGCACAAGTGGATATACTAGACAAGAAATATAAATTTAGAAGGCATGGGGGAACCAGGCAGAGACCTACTCTCTAGTGGAGTGGCTCCCTGAATCTCCAGACCCATAGCTTTTCATTTACTAGAATACACATTTGCCTTTTTAGCAAAGGAAACAGACATCAATGGTAAGATTTGGTAAACAATAAAGGATTATCAGGTTAGGGGATTGCCTTCAGCCATTCAGCCAGCAGCAGGTAATATTATGCTGATTCTCAGCCCTTGCTGAATATCAAAGTCCATCAGCCTTCTGATGGACTTCTTGCATTTATATGTTAAGTACTTGTTGGTCTTTGCCTCCAGCACTGCTGGACATTTATCCCAGAGAAATGAAGATGTTCATACAAAAATCAGCCCACAAATGTTTATAGTAGATTTATTCATACTAGTTAAAAACTGGAAATAACCCCCAGACATCTCTGAAGAAGTAAATGGTTAAAGAATATGTGGTACATCAATACTTTGAGTACCACTCAGCAATAAAAAGGAATGAACTACTGATATTTGCAACAACCTGTATGAAAAACTGATTGAACTCCAGAGGGTTATGTTAAATGAAAAAAAACAATCTCAAAAGGTTATGTGCTGTATGATTCCATTTATATAACATTATTGAAATGACCAAATAATACAAATTGAGAACAGATTAGTGGTTTCCAAGGATTAAGGAGGGACTGATGGTGGGAAGGAAGTAGACAACTAGTGGGATCCCTGTGTGAGGGAAATGCTCTCCTGGTTTTAATATTGTACTACTAGAGGCCCAGTGCATGAAATTCATGCATGGAGGGCGGGGGTGTCCCTCAGCCCAGCCTTCACCCTCTCCAATCGGGACCCCTCGGGGGATGTCCGGCAGTCAGACATACCTCTCGAAATTCGGGACCGCTGGCTCCTAACCGCTTGCCTGCCTGCCCGCCTGAGCGCCCCTAACCATCTCTGCCTGTCTGATTGCCCCTAACCCCTCTGCCTGCCTGCCTGATCACCCCTAACCACCTCTGCCTGCCTGCCTGATCACCCCTAACTGCTCCCCTGCTGGCCTGATCACCCCTAACTGCTCCCCTGCCTGCCTGATCACCTCTAACCTCCTCTGCCTGCCTGCCTAATCTCCCCTAACTGCTCCCCTGCTGGCCTGATCGCCCCTAACTACTCCTGCCTTGCCCCCCCCCCACCTGGGACCCAGGCCAACTTTGCCCAGGCCAGCAGCAGGCAACCAGGACCACGGGCAGCTTCGCCCCAGCCCAGCTTTGTCAGGAAGGACATCCAGAAGGTCATCCAGAATACGTCGGTCTAATTAGCATATTACCCTTTTATTAGTATAGATTATTAGTATAGATAGCTTTGCAAACTGTTATCAAGGGAAATTGAGTGAAGGATCTCTATATTATTTCTTATAGTTGCATATTCTACAGTTATCTTAAAATTAAAAGTTTAATGTATACTTAATATCCTATATAATAAAAGGTTAATATGCAAATCAACCCGTCACTATGATGCACACTGACCACCGAGCTGCCCCCTGGTGGTCAGTGTGCTTCCACAGGGCAAGCGCTGCTCAGCCAGAAGCCCTGAGCCTGTCTCATAACTGGCAAGCGTAGCGGTGGTGGCGGGTGCCTCTCCTACCTCCGCATCAATCAGACATACCCCAAGGGCTCCCAGACTGCGAGAGGGTGCAGGCTGGGCTGAGGGACACCCCCCCCCCGCCTGAGTGCACAAATTTTGTGCACTGGGTCTCTAGTATTGCTTATAAAATAGTATTAAATTATCAAAAAGTATAATTAATGTATTTAATATATGTGTACTAGACATTAAATCCATATCTAGAAAGAATACAAATGTCCATCAATAGAATGAATAAATTGTGGTCTATTAGTTCAATGAATATTGTTAAGCAATAAAAAGTAATGAACTGCTGATAATATAGGTGAATCTAAAAACAAAATATAAAACCATATGTTGACCAAAAGAAGTCAGACACAAGAGAATTTATACAATGTACACTATGATTCAATTTGCATGAAAACTTACTAAATTATAGTGGTAGGGATATATACTTAGGTGGTAAATCTAAAAAGAAAAGTGAGGTAGTGATTACCATAAAGGGAAAATAATAGTCCCTATGGTTGGGAAGGGGAGCTTGGAGGGCCAGCAAAGTTTGATTTCTCTGCCTGGGCAATAGCTACACAAGCATTTGCTTTGTAATAATTTGTTAAGCTGTACATTTGTTTGATCCATTTTCACATAGTGTGTTACATTATTTTCATAATAAAAGCAATTTTAAAAGGAAGAAAAAGAGATACACCTCAATGTTTAGGGCCTAAGGGAAGAGAATCTTTGGATAATTTTTCTGCTTACCTTTCTATAGCTTTCTCATAAAGAACAGGAGGTCCAGTGTCAGACCTTACCATAATTCAAATCCCACCTCTCTCTTATCCACTCGACCTCAGGCAAGTTGATTAACAGGAAACTTCTATTTCCTTATCTGAGAAATGGGATAATACAGATACTCCTCAACTTAGGAGGAGGTTACATCCCAGTAAACCCATCATGTTAAGAATGTCATAGTGGAAAATGCATTTAATACACCTGACTTACTAAACACCATAGCTTAGCCTCACCTACCTTACACATGCTCACAACACTTTTATTCGTCTGCAGTTGGGCAAAATCATCTCACACAATGAATACACTGTAGGTATTGGTTGTTTGCCCTGGTGATATCATATCTGACTAGGAGCGGCAGCTCACTGCACCTCGCCTGAGAAAAGATCATAATTCAAAATTCAAAGTACATCTTCTACCCAATTTGTATCACTTTCACACCATCATAAAGTCGAAAACCCATCAGTTAAAGCATCTTAAGTCAGGAACCCTCTATGTTGGGCAGGTGGGCACACAAAACAGTAAGTGCCCGTCCACCCTAAGCCCTCATGCTGTGTTGGCTGCTGTTGTCTTAAGTCTAAATTACCTTTACCATGAAGAAACAAACGTGAAATCCAGTTTTGGCTTATAAACATTCATCACACTTCACTGTGATTGCTTCATTCTTTTTCTCTGCCTGACAGTGGGCACCATGGAGACAGTCTGTGTTGACTTGCTGCCATCCTTAGCTCACAGCACAGAGCCCGAGTGAAAGGAGCCCAGGTGTTTTGCTTTTAATGCAATGCTGTGGTAATGGCAGAATGTGAACACCTGAAAGTGGAACTCAGAACCCGCGCCCTGCCTCTGTCCTTGCTCCCCCGGAGGAGCGAGCCCTATTAGCTCGGGCATGCTAAGTAGCCTAAATGTAGCTCTCTTTAGAGTCCTGGGTCCCACTGCCTCTAGGAAACAGCCCACAGCATGATGGGAAGGACCCTTTGGCCTTGTTTCAGGGAAAGGATGAGAATGGGGAATGGAGAACGGGGTTGTAAGGCTCCAAGGAAGCCCCATCTGTCACCTAGCAGGCTGTCCATGCCTGGATGGTTCAGGGTAAACCCAACTCTGATAAGCTGCCGCATCAAGGGAGCCCTGTGGAGCGCCAGGAAGGCAGTCCCAGGCCTGGGGGCATCCCCTGAGCAGCTGCATCCCTTGAGCTCTCACTCCTTGGTGGGCCTGAGGCTTGAGCTGGCTCTTCCGTGGTCAGTGACATACAGTCCTTTCACAAACAAATCCATTTTCTCTTCCTGACAAACCTGTGAGCTATCAATTGCCCCTTTTACAAGGTGGAAGGCTGATAGGAACACAAAGCTCAGACCAAGGTTGTCAGGCCTTGACCTCATCCCACACTCCCCCTTCCCCTCCATTTCTCACCAGGTCTGTCTTCCTAAAACAACAGTTAGGTGCACCATGTGCCCCAGCAAAGCCTAGAACATTCCACTTAGCTTTCAAGACTCCAGATTCTTCATCACTCCCAAGGAGATCAGGAAATATATTTGGCCTCTCCGTGGAGGCTGCAAAACAGTGTGGGGAGGACTCTGAGCCTAAAGGTCAGGCCCAGAGTGAGAATCCAACCCAGACCTGTCTGATTCCAGGGCCCGCCTCAGCTCTAACCCACTGCAAGTCTCTCAGATGGGAGTGCAGTCCAATCCACATGCAAAGGGGTGGCCTGGGAGAGAAGCACAAAGGGCCCTATGAGAGAGGTGTGCAGAAAGTAAAGGATTCCCAGAACATGGCATCTCTGGATTTCCCAGCAGAGCAATGAGGCAGTGTAGGGGTTGTGAGAGAAAGCAGCATAGGGTTTCAGAGCTGACATATTAGGGTGCTATGTACAGAAAGGCTTCCAAAGAGCAAGGCTTTTAAATCTGGAGCATCATCACAGTGGCCAAAGGCTCTGGGACTCCTTAGGAGGCAGCTGGAAGACAGGTGGGCTTGGGGTTCATGGGGTAGAAGCTGCTACTTACTGGTCCAAAAATCAGGCTTCCTAGAGTCACTTCAGTAGCCTAAATAGGTCACTACTGCACAGAGCTACTGAGATAACGGTCAGAAATGGCCCCAGCTCCATTTCCAGACTCTGCCCCAGCAACTTCCCCTCCTGTCAAATAAATACAGGTGAACACAATCCAGCTACAGCCTGACCTCAAACCGCAGGACAGCCTCCTTTTCTGTTCCCTTGGAAGACACCTGGCCCTCGGAATACTTTTAACCTCTAGAACCTCTGCTGGGAAGGATGAGACTGCTCACTACAGAAGCCAGAAGGGAGGTAAACTTGCACCACCAGACCAGACAGGGCAAAAGGCAGTCAGCCAGAGACGCCAGAGAGAAGGCTGAAACACTTTGGCAACTGTGAGAACAGTAGTCTTCTCCACTCCCTCTGCCTCATAGGCAACAGCTGCTCTGATGGGAACCTGGATTTGGGGGAAGGGTGAGATCTCACAATTAATGTGGGCTTTAGGTTCACGTTGGAATGTGGTCGTTCAGATAAAGGTAACTCACCACATCCTGCATGCAGTTCTAGGTCCCAGACCTTGGTAGAATGAGACTACATATTTATAGACCAACAGCTCAGGTGCCTCTGCAAGACTCTGGGAGCATTTTTAATCAATGCACTTTCTAAAAATCAGAGGCTACTTGATTTAGCATGGGACTTGAGTAGCAAAGACTGTGCCATCAGGAAGAACCCCACAACCCTAGATCCACTAAGGAGGGATGATCCTCAGGATAGGGGTGCCTTCAACAGGGAAACAACAGGGAGGCCAGCATGCTAGAAAGCACACATTTGATTTAGCTGCTTTACTTTTCTTTACAATCCTACTTCAGTACTTTGTGGTAAATTGGACCTAAAGTAGGATTTAGAAGTGGAATTCGTAGAGGCAGAGTTCTACTGTTAAATGGAGCAATGCTCGATCCCCAGTGGGGTGCATGCAGGACACAGCCGATCAATGATTCTCTCTCATCATTGATGTTTCTATCTCTCTCTCCCTCTCCCTTCCTCTCCAAAATCAATAAAAATGTATTTTTTTTAAAAAGAATACAAAAGCAAGCTAGTCAGTTTAGCTTCCCCCCAGACATAGCACTAACCCTCTGTGACCAACCAAATGAAGGATCCATGCCATCATTAAAATGAAACACACTTATAAAATCATGGGTTGATACCTTTGCCATTTATTTTTTAAAATCTTATTCAAAATATTAAATAATACAATTTCAGATATGAAAAAAATTACTGCAATAAAACAGTCCAGGTGTATTTCCATTGTGCTTCCCTTCCTGATTAGGACCGTAAAATTGTCCACCAAGAGAAATGATGGACTGCCCTTCTCCTCCCAACTCTACACAAAGCACAGGCCCACTTGCTCACCGGGGCTTTGTGAGTGGGCATTTGACGTACATTAGGGGTTATATGTTCCAAAAAGTTGGTATTGACACTTGTAAGTCAACCATGGTTCAAATCACATATTTACACATTGATCAATTCTTTATGATAGGCTAAAATAAAATACAGTATTAGTTTCCAGTTGCGGTTAAAAAAAAATACAGTGGGAGGAAAAATCAGTGTACACATATATTCTTTATGTATACAACTTCATTAAGGTTTAATTTTAATTTGAAAGGCCTAGATATATTACTTAAGCAATAATGGCCCCAAAAATTTATTCAAACTTACTATAATAAACAATATGAAAAAATCTGATATAATTTTAAACTCTGCCCCCTGCTTGAAAGCTTGGAGGAACCCGTGCTATAATCAATTGCTAACTAAAAGCAATTGTACATGTATTTATTATTTTACCACAATTTCTACCTCTAAATTTAATTCAGGAATTCTAACCAAAAAGTGGTATCTCTGTAACATGTTACCTATGTCCACTGCAAACTACAGCGTCTCTATTGCCAGAATTTCTAGAAACATTTATTAACTGAGCTAAAATTGTGGTAAGATTAAGTAATATTATTATCTTAAATTATGTTTAAATTATCCAAAAATATCCAAAGCAATTTTCCTGGAGAAGAAAAATGTTACCTATATGCAAACCTATGTATGTATTATTACATACATCCTTGTAGATTACAGTTTGGGAGCACAAAGAAATGTGCTTTTAAAAAAGTATTTGGATGGCAGGAAGAGAATCTGAATCAACAGTACCAGGTATGTTAGAATTTAGTTACAAGTTTTGGATCTTTTTTAAAAGTAGCATCACTAATACTTCCAGAAGTACAATAAAGAAATCTAAAACAATAAAAGGTAATGCTTAGCTCCACATTTTAGACACCTGACTGAATTCACCTCTGAAAGTGTAGATAAAAAAATTATATACTCCTTGTTTGTGACATTTAATTTCCAAAGCACCAAGGCAAAATAGAGAGAGACCCACCTCTCATTTAATATCAATTGCCTATGGCAAAAATCTTCACGATATCATATAAAAAGTCAAGCAAATAATATTACATAATAAGCAAACTCAAATCACACTGCTTTAAAAAATATAATCATTGGTAATCTTCAGAGAAGGCATTGCCTCATTAACATTCTGGTCTAGACGATGATATTCCACCGTTTTGGAACAAAGACCATCACGCCATTTCCTGCTTTGAACCAGAAGGAAAATCTGGAATAAGACAAAATAAATTAGACATACAAATAAAAAAATGGAGATGCTAAAAGTTTTTATAACAAGTGAAATACCTCTTTCCTAGGTTCCCAAATACGAAAAGTAAAATATCAACAACAGTAAAAAGGCTATTTTGTTTTCCATCTTGTAAACAAGGCCAGCCAGTGCTTCTTAGATTTTATTGTACATAGAGTGCTTGTTAGAGACAGATTCCTAGGCTCTCTCTTCAGAAATGAGTTAGTAGATTATGGTGGAATCCAGGAACCTACATGTTTAACAAGTCCCTTAGATGTTTATAATAGAGATGACCCAACATTAAACACCAGGATAGAATATCCCTGGCATTCAAAATTTTGTCCACCTACAAGCATTTACAAAGCTAGTGACAGACCACTAAACCACAAATAACCAAAAGGATTTTAGGATCACTGATTCTCAAATATGGAAGGCATTTTGACATTATCTGGTCCAGTTTTGTCATTTCTCAGGTAAAAAAAATCAAGGCCCCAAAGGGAAAGGTGGCTTGCCAGGAATCACATAGCAAGTTACAATAAAGTCAAAATCTGAGACTTCTTGACCAGTAAGTATTAAAAAGGGCATTGTGTGTTGGATCTCCCTTCAATAAAATATTTGAAAAGCTTAACTATTCAGCTCTGGGACTAAGAGTGCCAAAATGTATCCTCAAACTAAATTATCTATCCAGTCCTCTTTTTTTTCTATTTTTTTTAAAGCTTCACCCGAGGATATGTTTATTGATTTTTAGAGAGAAGAAGGAAGGGGGAGAGGGAGAAGGGGGGAGAGAAACATCGAAGAGAAAAACATCGATCAGTTGCCTCCTGTACGCACCCGTCCTTGCCCCAACTGGGATCACACCCGCATCCTAGGTATGTGCCCTGACCAGAAAGAAACTGAACCTGCCACCTTTTGGTGTACAGGATGACACAAGGGCCATCCAGACCTCTTTATGCCCCCTTTGCCTCATGGAATCTAACAAACCAATTCCAGTGCAAAATGTTCATCACATTATTTCTGAACCAAAAATTGGAAGTCATCTAAATGTTCAACTAGAAAACAACTAAATAAAATATGTAGCTATTAAATCATGTTTTTAAAGAATATTAATGATAATGGAAAATGCTCATGATTTGTTAAGTAGAAAGCACAATACAAAACTCTATATGAGATCAAATTCATTTAAAAATTATAACATACAAAAAAATAAAGTTAAAAAGTATAACATACACATATGTCTGAATTATATATATACACATATATGTATATATGTATACATACATATATACATATATACATATATACATATACATATACATATATACATATACATATATATACATATACATATATATATATATTATATATATATATTTGTAGACCAGAAATATACCAAAATGGTAATAATGCTCAGCTTTGAGTGGTAGCCTAAGTTTTCAATTCTATATTTTTCTGTATTTTCTGAATTCCCTAAAGTTTTACAACCAGGGAAAAAAGTTATTAAAATATCACTAAGTTCGCCGAAACTGGTTTGACTCAGTGGATAGAGCGTCGGCCTGCGGACTGAAAGGTCCCGGGTTCGATTCCGGTCAAGGGCATGTACCTTGGTTGCGGGCACATCCCCAGTAGGGGGTGTGCAAGAGGCAGCAGATCGATGTTTCTCTCTCATCGATGTTTCTAACTCTCTATCCCTCTCACTTCCTCTCTGTAAAAAATCAATAAAATATATTTTAAAAATATATATATATCACTAAGTTCAATCCTTAATTAATTAAAAATACTAAATTAACAATCTTTCTCCACAAGTATTCCCATTGAAAAAGCAATGCTAAATTAAGATATAAAACCTTTTTACTTTTTTTAATCACAGAGTTTTGGCCCTGGCAAGGTAACTCAATTGATTAGAGCAATATCCCAATATGTCAAGGCTGTTAGTTCAATCTCTGGTCAAGACACATTCAAGAAGCAACCAATAAATATACATCAATAAGTGAAACAACAATTCAATGTTTCTCTCTCTCTCTCTCTCCCCCACTACCCTCCCCTCAAATCAATTTTTTTAAATTATTTTCTTTTCTTAGAATCACATGTAATTAAAACATTCTGACTATAGTTGATAAAATACACCATAGATTTATAAACTGATTAGGCATGTCTATCTTTTACCATTTTAAACTTGACTTAAAGAAAAAAATCCTGAATCACCAAAAGCATTAGTAAGAAGTATGATTCAGATATTAAAGGACAACTAGAGGGGCTAAAAAAATCCAAACTTACCTTCCTTTTGTTGTGATATGTAATATAAACAACAGCAATGCAAAAAGCAAAAATAATAAGATGAAAAAAGAAATGGCTATCTTCCTCTTCTATATTTGAGGATGGGGTCTTAAAAGATCTCACTGACTGTTCAATTTCCATGTAGCCCCTTTTTTCTTCCAACGCCTCGCTGGACTCATCATCCCTGGGGTTGGTGGTCCAGTCATAGTCTGGTTCTCCATAATCTCCATTGTCCAGAGTATCTTTGGCGGTGGACGGAGAACTATTCAGTGCGAGAAGATCCTCCTCTTCTATGCTGGGATCTTCATTGTTATCAGCGTCCTCTTGGGACAGAGTAGCAGTAGGTGAGGGGTGAGGGGGGACAGATGCCCTTCCACTTTTCTCTGTACTAGTTGTGGGAGGGAGAGTGGTGCTGATCTGGGAAATAGAAGGTTTGGTTTGTTCTTCAGGTGTTAAAACAGCACTCATATTTAGAGAAGAAACATCTTGCGTGAGCACAGTCTCATTCCGTGAATCAGTCAGTGGTAGAGCTAAAGTAAGTGAATAAAGAGCATTAAATGAAAGCTCTAACTTTATATCCATTAAGCTAGAAGCATATTAACCTAAAATTTTTACTAAGCATTTCTCTTTGCTAAATTCCTATTATCTTGCTCTTGAGAATTAGTTAATACCTAAGTCTCAATAGGCAGCAATCAGTTAGTTTTCTTCTTAGGTCAATTATTCATCAGATAACAACTGCCTTGCCAGACAGTAACAACTTAAGCAACAAAGAAGACATAGCCTGCCAATAATAGAAGAAAAAAGGAAAGAATAAAGAGGAGTTTGACTTTAGGTCACAAGGGCGAAGTCCACACACAGCTCTCACCCATCTCCTCTGTTTTCACTTCACAAAGGGGTTGGACTTCAGTATCTTTGCCCAGCCAGACTCCACCCCATGCCCAGAACAGAAAAAAAGAGAGGCTGATCCTCGCTCAAGTAGGTCACAAACTACATAAGAAATTTGAACTTAAGTACTTTTTTTTAATATGTTTTTATTGATTTTATAGAGAGAGGAGGGAGGGAGAAAGAGAAATAAACTTTTATGTGAAATAGAAACATCAATTGGTTGCCTCCGCACACACCACGACCAGGGACCAAATCTGCAACCTGTGCATGTGCCCTGACCAGGAATCTAACTAGCAATCTTTCCGTGTACAGGACGTCGCTCGATCAACTGAACCACACTGGCCAGGGCTGAACTTAAGTACTTTCCATGCAGTACAACAAATTCAAGAGAAACTAATGTAGACAGCATTTCTAAGTACTACTAGAACTGACAGATACCCACATCCCAAATTTAAAAAAAAAAAAAATGTATTCTTAGGAAGAAGGGAAAACACCTAAAGGAAAAGAATTGGAAACTAGAGCTTAAAAACAAAGTGTGAACTAGACTATTTTATAGATTAAAGAAGGCAATCTGGATACAAGAATGACACCAAATACATACAAGCTCTTAACTCAGCATGACTTACTAAAGTAAAAGTTAAATTATTTACATCAGTAAGTCTACATACCAAAAGTTCAGAGGCATACCTGCTGAAATTTAGCAGTTTCTAACTTACAATCTAATGTAGTATCTGTTGAACAACTTCAAGAATATAGATTACACTTTTTTTTTAATATTTTAAAATGTCACGTGAGATTTAAAAATACTCACATAATATTTTTAAGTCTATCACAGTAAAGAAAAATATTTTACAGGGCTAAGATTAAACCAAATCATTCTTGGACTTTGCAAAAGTAGGTGTGCCTGAACACAAATGAACAACCTAACAGCCAACTCTTGGTCTATGTGAATACACTCTGGCTTGTGTATCATAGTTGACATACACTTTGTATAGAAAAAAAAATGGACTGAATAGACTCTCAGAAAAAAATAATTTAGAAAATTAGTAAAACTCTCCTATAGCAGTTGCAATAGTTGGTTCCTTGAATTTTTCACTAGAAAAAATAAACAGGGACTATAAAAGTATAATGGATATTCTTGAAGTTGTTCAACAGATACTACATTAGACTGTAAATTAGAGTTATTCAGAAAACTATTAATAGGAATTTCTTAAAAGAATTTTGACATTTATCACCTCAACTTGGTTGATTCAGGAATTTACAAATTGCTATTTCTCTGATATATTTAATTTTCCTGACAAAGTGTGGGGAAACATGTTTTAAAAGAAATTTGTAAAGCTGGAAGCCAACAAACTAAACTTGACTTTTTAAATTTTTATTTTTCTATGCGTGACTTTTGGAATAGTCATGTATATTTAAAGGGACACAAGCTGACAGGGGTAGAAATTATTATAATTTGTCCCCATCTCCCAGGCCCTCCATGTCCACAAAACCTCCACCGTACACTCTAAAATCCAGTCACTCACCAGCAAATCCTTTCTAACATCTTCACTTTCTTAACTGAAACCTGAATCTCCCATACTTTCCCTGCAGCCTTTTTAATTAATAGCTCTTTTTTCTCCCACATTCTTGTACTGGAGAAGGGGTGGAGCCCCTTCCAGACCATTCTCCCATTTCCTTCCCTAAATGCCCCCAGCCTTGATTCTCCTTGTCATCAGCTATCACCTACTAACTAACCTTTGTCCACGAACTCCCCATTAGGATCCCTAATTCTCAGTGATTTTTAGCTTCTGGCTCGAGTTCACTCTACCCAAATACTCCTGTCTTGATTTCAAAAACCTTGACCCTCCTCTCTTTTGATGAGGCAGCCCTTAACTTCTCATTCCCATGGTCATTATCTATCATCACAACTCTTCCAGAATCTCAACTTCATGCATCCCAACCACTGACATGACCTCCTATCCTTCGAATTCATTCCCTGATATTCTGAATCCATCAGGACCATAATTCTCTGAACCTACCACCTTTACTTCCTCGCCCAATACACTCTCATCCCTCTTTACCCAGATTCAGTTCTATGGTCAGACATTATCCCTCTCACATATACCTCTAATTTCCTCCCCCCTCGCTCACTTTGTCCCGCTTACATGGTGAGGCTATATCCCAAGTTAAATCAAACTCTCTGACTAGTCCCCATTTGCACCAAGCAGCTGAGCATGACTGAAAATAAGTGTACAACCATGCCATTGTTTTTATGTCATTTTAAATTTAATGCCAAAAATTCAGGTGTACATGTAATGCTGTTGGCAATTACACCATATTTTCCTAGTCCATCCACCCTCCTGCTCCCTTAGGAGACCATTCCCATTTTCCTAACCTCAAACTTCCAACACCTTCTCTGTTATGCTCACTTTCAACTGATGTTATCACTTCCTAACGTCTCTGAGAAAAATGCAGTGATTAGAAGAGAACTTGCACGAACTACCAGAACTCTAGACTCATAAATCCAATGGCCTACTTGAAATCTCCTCTTAGATGTCTGACCTTCAAAGTCATGTTCCAAATGAATTATGATTTTGGCCTCCAGGAAGATAGAGTAAACATACTTTCCCTGTTCCTCCCTCTAAACACAACTAAAATCCTGCATAATATATATAACATAACACAAGAAGACTCTGCAAGGTGGAGAGAATAAGCAAAGCAGTTAGAGACCTTAGGACCTGAGAAATGACCCAGTGGTGACTTCCCTGATTTTTTTTTTATCTCAGGTTTTGCAAACTTGGAACTGAAGATGGCAGTAACCTGGAAACACCAGGGGTACAGACAGAAAGGGCTCCACAAAAAGCCTGCTCTCTAGCTAAATCAAGAGAGGCAGCCTAGCAAGAAAGCAAGCTTTTAGACAATGGCTACTCTACTCCAGGCAAATACCACTCACATCCACACCAGCAAAGGCCATGTGGGGAGCCTACATTTCCACCCTCCCCAGCCTGTAACAAGGTGTCCCTGCCCTGTCAAATGGGATGGTGTCAGAGGAGGCCCAAGAAGAGTCAAGCAGTAACCAGGCCACCCCCACCATTATGTCAGTGGAGACCACAAGCGGAGCCAGAACTCCCACCCTTGCCCAGAAGTAACAAATGGAGATTTCTATCTCTATCTAGTATATGGCAATAATGTGCAGCAACCCTCCCCTCCCTGCCAGTGCAAAGTCATAAAAAGACAAGTAAAAGAGCCCTAGCCCTTTTGGCTCAGTGGATAGAGCATCAGCCTGAGGATGGAAGGAATGCCATGTTCGATTCTGGTCAAGGCCATGTACCTCAGTTGAAGGCTTCTCCCCAGCCTGAGCCCTGGTTGGGGCTCATGCAGGAGGCAACCAATCAATGTGTTTCTCTCACATCAATAATTCTCTCTGTCTTTCCCTCTCTCTTCCACTCTCTCTAAAAATCAATGGAAAAATATCCTCAGATGAGGATTTTTTTAAAAGCCAAGTAAAAGAGAAAGTTAAAGTAAGACCAGAGTCTTAAAAACACAAACTACCACAGCTCACCCAATATGAAATACATTATTTGAAGAGCTCTGTAACTATTAAAATTAAATTCTTGATTTTAACCCTTTGCACTCGCTTGCTTTTTTCTCGATTCCTGCTACCGATGCTAACTGTGTCGAGTCACACTCGACATCCGAGTGCAAATTAAAACTCCCCAAAAATAAATCTCTTAGCCCAGATGGCTCACTAGCAAATCCTACCAAATGTTTAAAGAATTAACACCAGCCCTCACTGGTTTGGCTCAGTGGATAAGAGCATCAGCCCGCAGACTAAAGGGTCCCAGGTTCGATTCCAGTCAAGGGCACATGCCCAGGTTGTGGGCTTGATCCCCAGTGCGGGTTGTGCAGGAGGCAGCCAATTAATGATTCTCTCTCATCACTGATATCTGTCTGTCTGTCTGTCTCTCTCTCTCTCTCTCTCTCTTCCCCCCTTCTTCTCTGAAATCAATAAAAAATGTATTTTTTAAAAAAAGAACACCAGTTCTACACAATCTCTTTCATAGAATAGAAAAGGGGGCAATATTTCTCAGTGTATTTTATGAAACTAATATCATCTTGATATCAAAACCAAAGATACTACAGAAAAAGAAAACTAAACACTGATATCTTTCATGAATATGGATGTAAAAATCCTTAACAAAATATTAGCAAATCGCCTGGCCAGTGTGGCTCAGTGGTTGAGCATTGACCTAGGAACCAGGAGGTCATGGTTCCATTCCTGGTCAGGGCACATGCTCAAGTTGCCCGGGTTGCAGGTTCGATCCCAGTAGGGGACGTACAGGAGGCAGCTGATCAATGATTCTCCTCATTGATTTTTCTATCTCTCTCTCCCTTCCTCTCTGAAATCAATGAAAATATATTTTTAAAAATAAATAAACAAAATATTAGCAAATAGAAAACAGCAATATATGCCCTGACCAATGTGGCTCAGTTGGTTAAGCATTATTCCATACACCAAAAGGTCAGAGCAGTTCAATTCCCAGTCAGGGCACATGTCCAGATTATAGGTTCAGTCCCCAGTCAGGGTGTATACGGGAGGCAACTGATCGATGTTTGCCTCTCACATCAATATTTCTTTCTCTCTCTCTCTCCTGTTCCTCTCCCTCCCTCCCTCTCTTCCTCCCTCTCTGTCTCTCCCTAGCTCGCTCTCTTCTTCTCTAAAATCAATAAAAACATTAAAACTATGAGCCCTTTAAAAAAAAAGAAAAGACAGAAGACAATACCAAATGCTGGCAAGGATGCAACTCACATATTGCTGGTGGTAATGTAAAATAGGACAGCTATGCCAGAAAACAGTTTGGCAATTTCTTAAAAAATAAATGTGCAACTATCATATAACCCAACAATTGCACTCCTGGGCATTTATCCCAGAGAAATCAAAACCTATGTTCACACAAAAATCTGAATGTTTATAACAGCTTTATTCATAATAGCCAAAAACTGGAAACAACACAGATGTCCCTCAACAGATGAATGGTTAAACAAAGTGTAGTACACATCCATACATAGAATATTATTCAGCAATAAAAAGGAACAAACTATTGACATGTGAAACAACGTGGATGAATCTCCAAAGAATTACACTAGGTGAAAAAGCCAATCCCAAAAAATTATATACCATCTGATTCCATTTATATCACATTCTCAAAATGACAAAATAATAAAACTAAAAAACAAACTGCCAGGATTTCAGGAGGGAGTGTGGGTAGAACAGAAGTAAAGGGCAACACAAGAGGTCCTGATGGTGATGAAAATACTCTGTATCTTGACTGTATCAATGTCAATATGCTGATTATAATATTATACTACAGTTTTGCAAGGTATTACCAATGGGGAAAACTGGGTAAATAGTTACACAGGAACTCTGCATTACTTCTTGCAACTGCAAGTGAATCTACAATTATTTCAAAATTAGAAGTTTAATTTAAAAATGCATTTTTACTTCCCACTCCAAAAAGAAAAAACAGAAACTTGTTCTAACTACAGTTTCCCTCTTGCTTAATGGCAACTCCATTTTTATAGTTACTCAAACCAAAAACCTTGGAATCATCATTTTCTTTTCTTTTCTTTTTTTAATATATTTTATTGATTTTTTACAGAGAGGAAGAGAGAGGGATAGAGAGTTAGAAACATCGATGATAGAGAAACATCGATCAGCTGCCTCTTGCACAACCCCTACTGGGGATGTGCCCACAACCAAGGTACATGCCCTTGACCGGAATCGAACCTGGGACCTTTCAGTCCGCAGGCCGACGCTCTATCCACTGAGCCAAACCGGTTTCGGCATTTTTTTAAAAATATATTTTATCGATTTTTTTACAGAGAGGAAGAGAGAGGGATAGAGAGTTAGAAACATCGATGAGAGAGAAACATCGATCACCTGCCTCTTGCACAACCCCTACTGGGGATGTGCCCGCAACCAAGGTACATGCCCTTGATCGGAATCGAACCTGGGACCCTTGAGTCCGCAGGCCGATGCTCTATCCACTGAGCCAAACCGGTTTTGGCGTCATTTTCTTAATACCTACATCCAATCTGTTACTCTACCTTCAAAATATATGCATAATTTGAAGACTTTTCACCCCTCTACTGCTACTGCCTAGTCCAAGCCACCATCATCTCATCTGGATTACTGAAGTGGCCTTCTAAATGATCTGCCTGCTTCTACCCTAACCCCTACTGTCCACTCTCCACAACAGCCAGAGTCATCGTGTACAAACTTAACTAGGATGGTGTTACTCCTCTGCTTAAAGCCTTCTGGGAGCTCTCCTAGCACAGCATAGAGTATAGTCAATAATCCTATATAATAAAAGCCTAATATGCTAAGTGTCCGGTCGTCCATTCAACCAATCAAAACGTAATATGCTAATGATATGCTAAGGCCGCTCAACAGCTCGCTATGACATGCACTGACCACCAGGGGGCAGACAGTCAAACAATCGCTATGACGTGCACTGACCACCAGGGGCAGACACTTCAACCAACCAGTAGGTTAGCTTGCTGCTAGGGTCAGGTCAATCAGGACTGAGCAAGATGGGCCGGACACTCCCTGGAGCC
This sequence comes from Cnephaeus nilssonii, assembly GCF_951640355.1. Classification (NCBI taxonomy): domain Eukaryota; kingdom Metazoa; phylum Chordata; class Mammalia; order Chiroptera; family Vespertilionidae; genus Cnephaeus; species Cnephaeus nilssonii. Next base: position 75,513,195 of record NC_137076.1, read on the forward strand.
ATCCTGCTGTTCCTCCCTGGCTGGCCAACCTCCCGTGTCCCTCCCCGGCCCCGATCATGCACCGGTGGGGTCCCTCAACCTGGCCTGCACCCTCTCACAATCCAGGACCCTTCAGGGGATGTCGGAGAGCCAGTTTTGGCCCAGCCGAGGGACCCCACTGGTGCACGAATTTGTGCACCAGGCCTCTGGTAGTGTAATAACTATGTATGGTGCCAGATGGGTCCTGGAAATATCAGGGGCATCACTTTGTAAAGTATATGATTGTCTAACCACTATGTTGTACACCTATAACTAATACAAAATAATACTGATTGTAAACAGTGTTTGGAAAAAAATTTTAAACCCTCCATTTCTCTCAAAAATAAAATTCTAAGTCTTTATAATAGCCCACAAGATCCTACATGATCTGGTTCCATTATTTCAATCTCATTATCTACCACTAGAGGCTCAGTGCACAAAATTCGTGCACGGGGGGGGGGGTGCTCCTCAGCCCAACCTGTACCCTCTCCAATCTGGGAACCCTTGGAGGATATCTGACTCCCTGTGGGATCGGGCCTAAACAGGCAGTCGGACATCCCTTTCACAATCCAGGACTGCTGGCTCCCAACTGCTTGCCTGCCTGCCTGCCTGATTGCCCCTAACCACTCCCCTGCCAGCCTAATCGATGCCTAACTGCTCCTCTTCCGGCCTGATCATCCCCAACTGCCCTCCCCTGACAGCCCGGTCACCCCCAAATGCCCTCTCCTGCATAGGCCCTCTTTATTAGATAGGGTTTTTTCTTTAACATATTGGACAGCCCTAACTGGTTTGGCTCAGTGGATGGAGCATCGGCCTGCAGACTCAAGGGTCCCAGGTTCGATTCCAGTCAAGGGCATGTACCTTGGTTGGGGGCACACACCCAGTGGGGAGTATGCAGGAGGCAGCTGATTGATGTTCCTCTCTCATAGATGTTTCTAGCTCTCTATCCCTTTCCCTTCCTCTCTGTAAAAAAATCAATAAAATATATATTTTTAAAAAAAACATTTAAGATTCCTCCATATCTGCCTGGCTGGTGTGACTCAGTGGTTGAGACCCCAGGCTGCCGCTGGGAGGGGATTACTCCATGGGGGTACGGGCACCTCCAAGGCTAAGACCCGAGACTGCAGGTTTGTGTGTGTGGGATCACTCCGTGGGGAGTGAATTTGTTTTTGTTTTTTATAAAGGGTCAGGAGGATCTCTGGACAGCATTCCGCCAGGCCACTTATGCTGCAGCTCTCAGTAGCAGCCCTCCCTGAGACTGGGTGACTCCGGCGGGGCTGAGAGGACTGGACGCCACCATCTTGTGGCTATGGGCGCCACCATTTTGTTGTGGAGTGACAGTTAATTTGCATATTACTCTTTTATTAGATAGGATCTCCCTAACTACTCTGTCCCCACTGCCTACTTAACAGATAGCAAGCACTGAATATTTAATGACCACATTCTTGACCCAACTCTCATCACACCACTCCCCAAGATGCATCTTTGTACTGATTTACCCTCTGAAAAACCTTTCCCAGAGTTCTCAGCCAGGCAAAATCTCACTCATTCTTCTAAGGATATCTCCAATGTCACCCTATTTGTTGTTGTGACTCCAATACCTAGCACCAAGTAGGAGGAGAATTAATAGGTATTGTTCAAGGACTAAAAACTTGTAATATACAAGACAACAAAGTAAGAACTCATCTAAAACATTTTATGCAAATTAGATCAACCTCCTAGACTTCCACTCCTTCAAAATAGTTGATCCAATCAAATAAGAAGAGCATCCATAACAAAGTGATAATTCTGACTGTATGTGTTTGTTGAGCTTCTACAAACATATATATTACTTTAGACTTCTAAATGTTCCATTTCTACCCTTTCTTATTTGATATTACCTCTCTAGTTAAAATTTAACATTTTAAAAATAAAGCTTCCTAAATTTAATTCTCTTCTACTAGTCCCTTTTAAAAACTGCTTAAAATAAACTATATCGGCCGAAACCGGTTTGGCTCAGTGGATAGAGCGTCGGCCTGTGGACTGAAGGGTCCCAGGTTCGATTCCGGTCAAAGGCATGTACCTTGGTTGCGGGCGCATCCCCAGTAGGGGTTGTGCAAGAGGCAGCTGATCGATGTTCCTCTATCATCGATGTTTCTAACTCTCTATCCCTCTCTCTTCCTCTCTGTAAAAAAATCAATAAAATATATTTTTAAAAAAATAAATAAATAAACTATATCATCCTGCCAGTAATTCAGTTGGTTAGAGTGTTGTCCCAATATGCCAAGGATATGGGCCCAATCCCTGATCAGGCCATATGCAAGAAGCAACCAATGAATGCATAAGTAAGTGTGACAATAAACCTCTCTCTCTCTCTCTCTCTCTCTCTCTCTCTCTCTCTAACCAATGAATCTACACTAATAAAAAAGAAACATGCAAATTGACCATCACTCCGCTACGCCCACCAGCCAATCAGGAGGGGATATGCAAATTAGAAGGACAGAGATGACAGCTGCCCAGCTGCTCCAGATGAGGAGTGGCTGGGCAGGGCAGGACGCCTGCTATGGGGGGCGGGGGGGGGGGGGGGGGTTGAAGGGATCTACAGGAGCAGCACTCCGGTCGCAGCGAAGACAAGACTTCAGACTCCGGAGTCTGCAGCAAAGATGAAGACAGCAGACACTGGCCTGCGTGTGCAGCGAAGATGGCAGACTCCAGCCAGAGCCTGGCCAGAGCCTGCAGCAAAGACGAAGAAGGCAGACTCCAGCTGGAGCGAAGGCCTGGGTCCCTGGTGCTGGAGGAAAACTGGTGCTGGAAGCCAAGGGAAGGAAGGCTTATTCACGAATCTCTTCGTGCAACAGGCCTCTAGTGAATACATAAGTAGAACAATAAATATATTTCTCTCTCTCTCTCTCTCTCTCAAAATAAATAAGACTACCGCTAAAAATAATTTTTAAAAACAGAAAAATAAACTCTATCAACATTTTTCAAACAAGAATGCAGAGGGCCTTGAGAATTCATTCACACACTTTACCTTAAAAATTTAAATACATTACACGTTAAAGTTAGGTGATCATTTGGGGACAAATGTAAAAAGCAGACACTTTTGAAATTGCATGGCAAGACTTGGTCATAAAGTGATCATCCACCCATTGATCCAAAACAATGCTTATATTAATATTTTAGACCTTATCAAAATGAAAAACATAAAACTTAAAAAATCTTACCAATTGCCAAGAATATATCCAAGCATTGAAATTTTAAGAAACCTAATATGGAATAAGTTTAAATAAATCTGATGTGGTAACATTCTAATTTCCTATGCTTAACTTGAAGTTTGGAACTCAATACATTCTTTTTTTTTTTTTAATATATTTTATTGATTTTTTTACAGAGAGGAAGGGAGAAGGATAGAGAGCTAGAAACATTGATGAGAGAGAAACATCGACCAGCTGCCTCCTGCACACCCCCCACCAGGGATGTGCCCACAACCAATGTACATGCCCTTGACCGGAATCGAACCCGGGACCCTTCAGTCCGCAGACCAACGCTCTATCCAGAGCCAAACCGGTTTCGGCTGGAACTCAATACATTCTATCTAGACTTTAATTTTGTTATTACAAGAGTAATACTTTGAAATCACTCTACCATTAGGCATGTTTATAAAAACACTAATATTTAGCTAAAGCTTTATAAATGCTACACTATACTGCAATCGAGCTGCTTCCCTATTAAAAGCATATATGTTAGTTTCATTTATTTTCAGTAGGGGGATAATCTGAATTTAAAGTGTGTATATGTGTGTGTATGGAGAGAGAGAGAGAGAGAGAGAGAGAGAGAGAGAGAGAGAGAGATAGGAGAAGAGAAGACAATTAAAAAAATGAAAAAAATCCCTGAGATGTCCCAATATAGTTGGAGCAATATCGTTGGGGTTCTAATAAATAAAAACCTACACAAAGGACACCTTACTTTTCGACACTCCCCCTCACAAGATTTCCAACTTATCTCTTAGGGGGGGAAGTTGTTTCTGAAACTACAGTTACTAGCCATATATCTTAAGCATTCCAGCAAGAAATGTAAATGTTTAGATGTCAGATTTTTCTTAGATGACTAAATGATCAAAACAATCATGGGCCAAAACTGGTTTGGCTCAATGGATAGAGCGTCGGTCTGCGGACTGAAAGGTCCCAGGTTCGATTCCGGTCAAGGGCATGTACATTGGCTGCGGGCACATCCCTGGTAGGGGGTGTGCAGGAGGCAGCTGGTCGATGATTCTCTCTCATCGATGTTTCTAGCTCTCTATCCCTCTCCCTTCCTCTCTGTAAAAAATCAATAAAATATATTTTTAAAAAAACAATCATGGTACTTAAGTGATTTCAGAGCACAACTATCTGCATCTGCCAGGGAAATCTTCATTATATTTTACTAATGATAAAAGGGCCTTGGAAAAATGGACCACCGTCCTTCCCTAAAGACTTACAAACACTTCTGGGGGTTGGGGGTGTCCAGTTGCCCTAGAACACTATCCCTTTCACACTGTTTTTCACCTGAAAACTCAAAAAGATTTAGGGAGAAAAGCAGGATTGTTTCTTGGCCTGAAAGAAAAAGAGAACTACTACAAAAAATGCTGCTTAATAATTTTAAGGTCTTATTAGTGGATTTGTCCCCCCCACCCCCCAGGCCTCAGGCCCTGGTTTACAGGTTTCCTCATTTCTCAATGAAGCCTTCAGTAGCTTATTCATGATGTAACATTTCTAAGAAAATCAATACTTAATCATGCAGCATTATTTACAACAGTCAAAATATGGAAACAATGCCGAAACCGGTTTGGCTCAGTGGATAGAGCGTCGGTCTGCGGACTGAGGGGTCCCAGGTTTGATTCCGGTCAAGGGCATGTACGTTGGTTGCGGGCACATCCCCGTTGGGGGGTGTGCAGGAGGCAGCTGATAGATGTTTCTCATCGATGTTTCTAGCTCTCTATCCCTCTCCCTTCCTCTCTGTAAAAAATCAATAAAATATATTTTAAAAATATATATATATGGAAACGATGGAAGTACCCATCAATGGATGAATGAATAAGGATGCTAGACATATAAACATGGAATGTTACTCAGCCATAAAAAAGAATGGAATCTTGCCATTTGGGACAGCATGTATGGACCTTGAGGGCACTATGCAGAGAAAGACAAATAACATATGATTTCACTTATATGTGGAATCTTAAAATACCAAACAAATCAAAACAAGACAAAGGCAAAAGGCCAAACTCATAGATACAAAGAGCAGATTGATGGTTTGTGAAGGGGAGGGGTGGGGGCAAAGGATTGGTAAAGGGAGTCAAAAGGTACAAATTTCCAGTTATAAAGTAAGTCACAGGGGTGTGATGTACAGCATGGTGACTATGGCTAATAATACTGTTTTGAAAGTTGTTAAGAGTACATTTTAAAAGTTCTCATTACAAGATAAAAAAATTTAACTATGTATGAGAACATATGGTAACTAGACTTCTTGTGGTGTTCAGTTTGCAGTGTATACAAATATCGAATCACTCTGTTGTACACTTGGAACTAATATAATATGTCAATTTTGCCTCAAATAAAAAAATTTTAAATGAAGTACTTAAATCCTATGGATCCATTAAAATAAAGCAGGATTGTCCGGTTAACCCAGGACACAGGGAAGAGGCCATGTTTACAAAGACTCTCGCTTGTCCGGGACTCCTCTCCTCTTCCCAAGCCCCTGTATTCTGGTTCTTTACCAAACACAGAACCAGACCTCACAGATGCCAGTCCCCGAAGGCCGCTCTTTCCCCTTCACTTCTGCCCTCGGAAATACTCCATCAGCTCAGTCCGGTCGCGGCTCCTGCCCACCTTGGTCCTGCTAGACCGCGGGGTGCCCCCCGCACCACCACCTTGGGGCCCTGTGTAGACACCACAGCTCCTAACCTCGGCCATCGCTCAGCACCTGTCTCCTCCGCCTCCTCTTCTACCCCCTCCTCTGGAGACTCTCCCCACCACTCCATTCCCGGTGGCAACCCATGCTGGCAGACTCCAGACCACACCACCACTCGCCGCTCCCCGCCCATCCACACACCCCGCCCCCTGCGCCCCAGGTCAGCACCTCTCAGGCCTCGCAGAGACCCCACTTCCTTAGACCCCTTCAGACAGCCACTGTCTCCTCGGACCAGCTGAGCCCCCGTCCCATCTACACCGCGGCTTCTCGGAAGCGCCCTTCCCCTGGCTCCGCCGGTCTCCCTCCCGGCCCGCGCCCGGGTCCCCGGGTCTCCCGCAACCGCCCCGCCGCCGCGCCCCCTTTACCACTGGTCACTGCGGCGCACGCAAGCAGGAGCGTCAGGACCAGCGGCCGCTCCAAGCCCGCGGGGACCTGGGTGCCGGGTCTGGGCGGCAGCTTCGCATGCACAGCCCCACTCATCCTCCTCAGGGAGACAGCGGCCATAACGGACTCTGCCCGGAACCTGCGCGGTAGCTAGGCTCTACGTCGTGACGTCAGACCCTGCGTAAGGCGTCAGGGCCCGCCCCTACGTCCCAGCGTGGTGACGTTGCAGCCTGGCGCGGGCTCTAGAAAGGGAAATAAGGAGGAAGGGTGGTGGGAGCTGGGGGCAAAGGGGAGCCCCTCCCCCGCCCCAATCGGCTGCGGGCTTAGGAGGTGATGTGTAAGGTGCGAAGAGGGTCTGGAGCGAGGCTCTGCCTGCCTCCTGCATGATGGGATACCGCACCGCTAATAAGTGTTTTAAAATGTCTGTGAATGGAGGAGGCCACTGAGTCATAGACTGATCCCTAAAGGAAGGTAACTGCCTATTCCCTCCCAAAGGCGAAGGAAGCAAATGTGAACAGTGGCAATGGCTGGGTGGAATTACAGGAAAATGCTTTTACTTTTTATCTTTACCCATAATCATTTACCACTTCCACAAACATTTAGACCTCTCCATATTTCAGTATACAGCAGTGAACAGAACAAAATCCTACTATTGTGTTTATTTTCTTGTGAGGGAGACTATAGTGTAAAATATACACTGTACCCCTAACTGGTTTGGCTCAGTGGATAGAGCGTCGGCCTTCGGACTGAAGGGTCCCAGGTTCGATTCCAGGCAAGGGCATGTACCTTGGTTGCAGGCACATCCCCAGTAGGGGGTGTGCAGGAGGCAGCTGATCAATGTTTCTCTCTCATCGAAGTTTCTAACTCTCTCTCCCACTCCCTTCCACTCTGTAAAAAAAATAAATAAAATATATATTTAAAATATATATATATATATATATATATATATATATATATATATACACACACACATATACACACACACACTGTATACGACGGAAAAGGTATTATGGAGGAAAAGCCGGGAAGTGGGCTAAGAAATAGAGGTGCAAGGAGCTTCCACATTTCCTGCAATAAGCTTCTATTACTTTTTAAATTTTGAAACTTAAAATTCCCAGCATATGAACATGCAAACTTAGAAGCATCCACAGAGTTCCCTTAAGGCCTTGGCACAATGGTTTGATCTGTAGGTTCTGTGAATGTTTCCTTAATAAACATCTATAGGCTTCAGATAATAAAAGTTCCATTGGATCAGTTTGCAGGAAAATCAGCATGTCAGGAAGTAAGACATTTATTGTACCCACTTCCCCACTCTGGTCTCCGAGATTCCCTCAGAAGATTGCTGCCATCCGCGCCCCCCCCCCCCCCCCCCCCCCGCCTCACCCCGTCACAGCTGAGCTGCCTCTGAAGAGAGAAGGGTCTGTGTTCTCCTGAATCTGGTTTCCCTTAACATTTATCTGGCCCTGGTGACAGCTCTGAGACACACAAACTACGCGGTTAAGAAAACTGAGAAGTCATTCATCTGTTCATTTCCCTAAGCCCACCACAAGCCTACACAGACTGAATGGTGCCCTCATTGCAAAGCTCCCAGGGTAGCCAGGGCACAAGTCTTCCCAAGTTCCCCTGGAGCTCCCCTCTGAATACAGAAACCACCCCTGTTTCATGAATAAGCTTCCTTCTAGTTTCTGCTTGTTGGGAGATGGATTTAAACAGGACTTTTTCTGTAATAAATACACTTCAACCCTCTCCTTTGTCTTTGTCCCGATTGTTTCAATTCTCTTACTGGTGAGCTATCATGAACTCAAAGCATTTTACACAATCTTCTGTGATGCTGCATACAATAGGCATATATTTAAAAATGGGGAGGAAAATATTCCCTCATAATCCAAGGGCCCTTCGTACATTTCAAAATACCAGTACTATGCCTGGCATCTGACTGGTTGTACCCAGTATCCATTCTATGCCAAAACCCCTAGACCAGTGGTCGGCAAACTCATTAGTCAACAGAGCCAAATACCAACAGTACAACGATTTCTTTGGAGAGCCAAATTTTTTAAACTTAAACTTCTTTTAACGCCACTTCTTCAAAATAGACTCGCCCAGGCCGTGGCATTTTGTGGAAGAGCCACACTCAAGGGGCCAAAGAGCCGCATGTGGCTCACGAGCCACAGTTTGCCGACCACGGCCCTAGACAAATCTAACAAAGTTCACTTTGAAAAGGCTGCACATAATTATAAACCTGATGAAGACAGCATGGCAAATACTGAGGCCAGGTTTGGGGTGATCAGTTACACAAAATGCTAGAAATAAACCTGATACTTTGGAATTGTCACTTCCAGATATCCATAAAAAGGAATTTTGCCTAAAAATGTTATTGAGTGGGGAAAAAATGTTCATGTTTGTTGATCCTGGGTAATGTACATGTAGTTTGTTACTATTCTACTTTGTGTTTGAAGTTTTCACCATTATTTTTAAAATTATAAACTTATGGCAGAATTCTAAAACAGCTCCAATGACCCAGGCCTTCTTATGATTCCCTGCCCTTGAGTGTGGGAGAAATCAGTGAATATAGCACTTCTGTGATTAGGCTGTTAATATGGCACAACTGACTTTGAACATGGGAGCTTATCCTCAGTGGGCCTGGCCAATCAGGTGAGCCCTTGGAAGGAGTGGAGCAGTTATAAGTAAGTTATGGGGATGTAATATACAACATGGTGGCTACTATGCTGCATATGTGAAAGTCGCTGCCAGAATAGATCTTAAAAGTTCTTATCAGAAGAAAAAGTTGTAACTATGGCCCTAGCTGGTTTGGCTCAGTGGATAGAGCATCAGCCTGCGGACTGAAGGGTCCCGGGTTCGGTTCTGGTCAAGGGCATGTACCTTGGTTGCGGGCACATCCCCAGTGGAGGGTATGCAGGAGGCAGCTGATCGATGTTTCTAACTCTCTATCCCTCTCCCTTCCTCTCTGTAAAAAAAAAATCAATAAAATATATATTTTTTAAAAAGTTGTAACTATGTATGGTGATGGATGTTAACTACACTTATTGTGGAAATAATTTTGCAAATATTGAGTCATTATGTTGTACACCTGAAACTATAAATAATGTCTATTTTATCTCAATAAAAATAAAAATAACTTTAAAGCAAGGGTGGGGCTATTCCTGGAGATTTAAAGTGTGAGAGGGATTTGGCAGTGAGTGCTTCTGTCCCAGCTTTGAAGGTGAAGGGGACCACGTGGCAAGGCATGCAGGTGGCCTCCACTAGCTGAGAGTGGCCCCTCGCCGATGGCCAGCAAGGAAATAGAGACAGCTATCCTACAACCAAAAGGAACTGAATTCTGCCACGTGAGCCTGGAAGAGCACCCCAAGCTCCAGCTGAGAACACAGTCTGGCTGACATCCTCGCTTCAGCATTGTGAGAACGTTCACGGAGACCCCAGCCACAGCATCCTTGGATTTCTGAACTATAGACATGTGAAATAAATAAATGAGTGTTGTTTTAGCCACCAAATTTGTGATGATTTGTTAAGCAGCAACAGAAAACGAAAAATATCTCACACACACACACACACAGAACAGGGGCCAAAGAACAAGACCAAATGCCCTGTTTATTTACACTCTTCTATTAATAAAAACAACCGAAGGAGGACGAGGTTTCAATATTTTATTCAAGTTTTATTTTAAGTGATGTTAATTACAGCATTTGAAAGGGATGATCTAATTCCACACAATGGAAGACTCTAAAATGTACCCATTAAACTGCTAAAAAATAAACCGAGTGGCGAGGATACACAACAGAAGTCTAATTTAGGTTCCGAGTGTTGTCACCATGTGATTACAGTCACAGACTCTTCCCAGCTTGCAGCTGGAGCTCTTGGAAGCTATTTCATACTCTGGTGCAAGGGCGAAAAACCACAACATGAGAGGGAATTAAGTCCTGAATTTATTGGCTTCATCACATCCACCTTCTCCACCCCAAAATGGCACAAAAGAAACTACCACACCCTGAAGACTACTTTTGGTGCAAAAGAGGTGATGGACCGGGGTGGAAACAGGTCTAAAAAAGTCCCATCAGATGAGTTTGTACACACCATCAAATAGTGAGCCTCTCTCAGTTAGGGTAGGAAATCAAGATTCAATTCTCAGGAAGTCATAATTTCATACATTGAAGCAATACAAATTTACAAAGTGCTTACAAATCATCATCAGCTTCCGCTTGTAGCCATTTCTCGATAAAAAAGAAACCTGACGTCTCTAGCGGGGCTGCCAAGTTCCCCAAGTCTACAGCTGTGAGGACCTGTTTTGGAAATGGGTTTCTTCTGTACCTCTGAAAGGGTAACACCTTAAAGCTGAATCATCTTTAACCTGGAGGTCTAACATGATATTTAGCAATACTTGCATCCCAGACATACAACATTAAAAGGTACACTAAATTCTCAAGGTAGCTATGCTGCAAAATAGTTTAAAATTAAACGATTGTACAGTGTTCGTTTATGCTTGAAATTCCAGTCCTAGACCAAGCTTGTGGCCACCAGCATTGACATTCTTGCCATCCAGCAGAGCTGACAGCGTCAGTTTGATACCTGCAGGGAAAAATCCGGGAGGTGAAAGGGGGAGGGATGAAGAAAAGAAGAGAGAAGAAAAGTTAACACACGGCAGAATTTTGGAGCGCCCTGGCAAAACCACACCAAATTCAAAACCTGTGCCAGCTGCGTGATCGGGCAAAACCACATGGCCCTTCAATCTCTGTTACTCAGTGCCATCTGCCTAATAAACAGGTAGCCTAGAACGAGCTTTTTCAACCATCAATATTATTCCACGGCCTACCTAATCCACTCTAGGGGCTCCACTTTCCTTTTTCCTTTCATCGTATCCTGCTACCACTCATCTCTCTACCAATGGCACCAGGTAGTAAGCTTCTTCAGCAATAGCCCCTTGAAATGAAACCCCGATCATGAACCAGACACTGAGGTCTTACACTCGTACACACACATACACACAATACTGATATTTTCCCTTGAACAGCTTGATTCTGACATCATGTTATCTTAGACTAGAAGCCCAGTGCATGATTTAATCATGCACGTGTAAGCTGTCTGTCCGCTGGTCGGCAGCTCCGAAGTCCCTGGGCCCCTAGGGCGAGGCGGGGCGGGGGCGTGGTCCTCCTGCGGCCGGAGCCCAGGCCAGGGTCTTGCCTTTGCCTCCCGCCCAGGAAGGCTGGGGCCGCCGCCACGTGCTCCTGCGGCCCAACTGCCGCCAGACTCCTCCCCGGGGAGCCTCGCCCCTCGCCACAGCCCGCCGCCTCCAAACCTCCAAAACGCCGGCTCGGCTCACTGCCCCAGAGGCCTGTCTGTGCCACAGCACAGCCATGGCGCAGACACTGAGCTCGTGTCGCCGCTGGCAACGCAAGCTCAGTGTCCTGCCGGCCCAATCACCACCCCAGCCACCCCGAGTCCCGCCCCCTGTGTCACCCGCTGGCCCAATCATGGGCGTAGCGGAGTGATGGTAATTTAAATATTACCTTTTTATTATGTAAGATTCCCAGTGTTCAAAGGCCCAACCTATTCAAAATAACCCTAAGGAGGTCTTAGCTCCAGGGGCTGACCTAGCCAACTGTGCAGAGGAAACCTGCAAACCAGTTTTACCATGGGGATGACCTATGGGCTAGTTTTAAGAACCTGCTGGAAATCAGTATCAAGCATTATGTACACTGAAAGAAAAAGGATGGCAGAAAACAACCAAAATTGTAACATGTTAGCTTTGCTCTTCTCTCCTACTGACTACTTCTATTCTCCAAATGTTTTATAATGATTGCACACCTTTATAAACAGTTCATTATTAAACTTTATAGACATTCATTTGCAATGTACTGTGCAGGCACTTTATAAGCAATAACATAAAGCAGCAAACAAGAACCACAGTATTTTTTTTTAAGACAAAGAACTAATTTCACATACAACCAATACATACCTGGCTTTAGTGTCTGGGTGTATCCTAACCCTATCAGGCTGGAGTTGTTCACTTTAGCCTAGTAAAGGAAAACAGAAGACACAATAAGAGCTTTTTAATCAACCAACTCTAAACTTCAGAATCATATTCTCTTTTCTCATGACGACTTTGTTCGTGGGCTTCATTAAATTCACTATGAAACGTATCAAATTTAGGGAGACTGGTCTCAGAAGGGAAACTCAAAGAGTCAACACGATTTTCAATTAAAAGGATGCTATTATTTACGTTTAATTCCTGAAGGTATGAATGCCCAATTTCACTTATACAAGTAGGTCTTTATAACAGATGAGGACACTTTCATTTATGGGCCCTGAGATAAAAGGCTCTCTTAAATGGGAGACTTCTTCAAGATTTATTTGTTGGAATGAGGAAAAACAGCAAACGTGAGATGGGGTTTTTTGAGGCTTTTTTTCTTTTTAGGAAGAAAACACTATTAGAATTTTTCTCAAAAAAAAAAAAAAAAGAATTTTTTCATGAAAAAGAGAAGCAAAAATCTACTGACAATGAAGAAAGTTCAGCACTGACAAGCCAGAGTTTAAAATGGATATTGGAGTAAAAGAATGACCTAGCCCAGTGGTCAGCAAACTCGTTAGTCAACAGAGCGGCAAACCGCAGCGACTTGCGAGCCGCCGCGGTTTGCCGCTCTGTTGACTAATGAGTTTGCCGACCACTGACCTAGCCAATCACTTCAATGTCAGCAATTAGTGAATGTTCATTAATAATTAAGTTCAGTAAAGCAGTTGAGTCCATAATAATTTTGCCCTCATTCCTCTGCCTGAGTTGTAGGGAAATCCAGGCCTCTCCCTGACCCCTTTCTCTAAAATAAGGAGGGGTCAGGAGCAGAGCAAGCTCACGCCATGAGAACACGGAGTCCTGGTAAAAGCTGGTGCGTGTTTTCCTGTTCGAATGCTATTTTCAGACCTGACATCTCCCGTCAGAAAGAGCAGGGCAGGGGAAAGGAAGGCCTCCTGGCAGGCAGTGCCCCGTCTGGCTGTTCCTTTTTGCTCATATCATCCAAACAGCAAGGCCTCCTTCCCTTGGTTTTTATCTTTTTTCTTCTTCTTCTTTTTTTCCCCCCTTTGTTTGTACACGCCCAACACAAAAGGAGCCAAATTCAGTTCCTATTTCAAGAGACTTGAAATGGGCTGTCTGCAATTTACACAAACCAGCCCAGAAACCATCCTGCAACATCCTGAAACCACCCCAAAGGGGGTGCCGCCAGCAGTGCCCTAGGACACCAGAGACTGAGCTCGACAGGATTTAATGGGAAAACTCTACAGCAACCAAGAGCCCGTGAACAATGCAACAGGGTCTGCAAGGTAAGATGCCAACTGCCCAACACCAAGGCCTGTCTTCACGCTGTGCAATACAGGAGCTGGGCAAGAGAACGGCAAAGGGGGAGGGAAATGAGCTCTTAAAGCCTCAGTGCTCCAGGGAGCCCCGTTCTAGTCTGCAGCATGGAACCGGAACTGGTTAGAGGAGGAGGAGGCACCTAGCGAGCCAGCCTGGGTCAAGCCCAGGCCCCCGCACTTACCCAATGTCTGCCCTTGGGCAAGTTACTCAACTTCTCACTTGATCTTAGCCAAAAGTCCCAGAAACCATTACTTACTCAACTTCTCTAAGCTCCCAGTTCCTCATTTGTGATAACAGGGATGGCATGATTTTTTAAAAGGGCACCTACTTCAAGTGGGTTGTGTAAGAATTAAATAGAATAATCCACATATAAGAGGCTCCACACAGCGCCTGGCATCCACAGTAAGTACTGTTACGGTTAGCAGTTTCCTCTTTTCGAACTCTTTTCACAGTGAGAAAATCTCTAGCCAGTGCATGAAACTCCCACAGTCGTGAATGATTCCAACCTCAGGTCAGGTGGGGCCTAGGGGATGCGTGATTCCACAGGTACCCACCGAGAAGCAGGCTTCGGGGTCGATCTGGTACTTGGCTGCTATTCCAAAGCGAGTGTTACTGTTTCCTGCTGTCCAGGCGAGGTTAACGGCGGTCTCCAACTTCTTATTCACCTTCTGATAAATGGAGCCACCAAACTCCGTCCCGTCGTTTCTGCAAACAAGCGCAGCACAGATGCCAAGACGCCCAGGAAGGCAGGCTGGAGCAGGGCAGAGCTGCCCACGTCAAACCGAGGGCAGGGAGGCTGTAAAAGGACTCACCTGCTCACAAAACAAGTACCAAATTACAGGAAGCCCGACAGGAATGGAACAGATACCAGAGTCGGGAGGTTCGGAGCAAGGGATGGCTATTTCAACCATCACTGGGAACATCCAATGGCAGCTCAGTCAAGTACCCAGGCCCCACTGAACTTGAAGTTTGCTTCTAAAATACTCTTTAAAAATAGATGCAGCAACTAGGGCATTGGGATTCGGGATTCTGAGTGATTTCTCTTCTGCTAATATTATTGCTTTTTTTAAAGGCTTCTATCATAAAAATGGTAAGCAAAGGGGGGAGCAAATGAGACGAGAACACAGCCAGAAATGGCAAGCAAGGCTGGGCCAGTGTTCCTCAGCAGTCAGGCTACACAGCTGTTAGCACCACCAGCTACAGCCGCTGCTCAGGGACACGGCCAGAACTGAGCCAGCCCCTTGGGAGAGAAGCGACTGCAAGAGCTCAACCTACGGTTCAGACAGGTCCACCTGTGCATACTGCTGGTCCCTGCAGCAACATCTACCTTCCTGGTGGGATTTTGAAAAAGAGCTACTTGCTACTGACAGAATGTTTCTGGTCTTTCAAGGTGGAATGAAGCCCAGCTGGCTAGACACCTTCCTCTCTTCCAAACACTCCATATTGACTCCAGCCTCTGGCAATAGACCCTTCCCCTCCCTGACATTTTCAACATAAACAATGTCAAATTTCTGCCTCATCATTTTGGGTATTTCCAGTGGAAATGACATTGGAAACTGTTAAGGCAGAGCGTGGGCTTTAGAATCCAGAGCTTAGAACTCACTAACGCAAGAATACATTGTTACTCTTTCATTGCGAACTCTGCTTTTCACCAATATACTCTCCCTAAAGTAGGTGCTCATTAAATACATTCTAAATTCTTACGTCTTCCCCTGAAATTCAGCCAGACATTGTACTTCCAGAAACAACAGGAACCACCTGACTTGAAATCCTGACTTCTTCAGGAAGTCTGAGCATGCTACAAAATAGCAGCTTGTCGAAAGTAACAGATTTGAGTGGCTCTGGTATAACTCAAAAGGGGTTATTTTCTTGGTCTTAAATGTTTCCCAAAAAATGTCATGTTTTTCTGTATATTCTAAAACCAGTAACACAGCCTTCCCTTACTGAGTTCTCAAAACCATAAAGAAAGGGAACTCATTCAGATTCATCTCTATGCAGCACAGAGGGTGTCTGTTACACAGGGTACCCAGACTGGCTGTGTCAGCTGATCCCATGCCAGGTCCCAAAATAAACCACGTCCACTTCTTAAAAATCGTGAAGTTCAGGTACATGGGGAAAACAGCAAACTACCATTGTCCTTCCTAAACTGGTGCCAATTCCCAATTCCAAACCAAGGGAGCACTTTCCATTTCAGTCAAAACGGTAAATTAAAAAAACACTTCTATGCTTGTGGTATTTTCCTATGACTTTTTGTATGTTACCTTTTTTAATTTACATAACCTTTTTGCCCCTTTGTTGGTGTACATTTCTATGAGTTTTATCACATGTACAGACTCACGTGACCACCATCACAATCAGGATAAAAAACGGTCCCATCACCCAAACTCCTTCACGCCACCCCTTCGTAGTCACCACCTTCCCCCGCCTCCGAACCACCTGAATGAACATCTCTATAGTTTTCCTGTGACTTTTTAGTGTTAAAAGACTCAAAACTTATGAATAATATTCATTTATTATATTACATTACTTAATTATAGAAATTCCCTCAAAAAAAATGTGTTCATGGGAATGTGATTCATTTAGACACTGATACCATTTACTTGTCTTTTAGTTCCAGAAGTCTCTTCTTGAGTGACCTCTAGTGGAGAGAAAGAAATTTGGTAAAGTTGCACCCCATTTGTGCCACAGATTAGCTCCTCAAGTCCCACTGGGATTTTATGGATGAAATATTTGTTTCCCTTCACCTAAATCAGCAATGCAACGCTCAAGTTTGATGACAAAGGGCTCTCTCTAACCCAACCCATAATTTCCTCTTCCCTTCGCTATACTGTCCAGAAGTTAGTAAACTTCTCAATGCTCCACCACGCAGAGGACACGCTGTACTTAACTGAGAAAACCATCTCCTAATTTGTCTCCCATCCTGATCCTCACAGGCAACAGACGGAGAAAGAGAGAGCTGCACCTGTCCCCCCCACTTTGTTAACTAAAACCGGAAGGCCCTCCGATGCCCGTAAAGCTGCAGGGAAGGGACACTCCTCTGGACTGACATCACACCCTGGGTCCGTCCTTCTGTGTGTACCAGCGACCGCAGTTACTGTCCGCTGAATACAAAGACCCTAAGTCAGGTCCGGAAACCGGTAGGTGGGAAACAGAAAAATGGTAGCAATCCATTCGGCTCATCTCATTACAACCAACTCACTGGACAGTGATTGAACATGGAGCTTAGGCGTAGTCATGAAGAACAATCCCCTGCTGCACACACTCGCACGCCCACACTCACATGCACTTACACGTTAGTGTGAAGCTGGAATTCATCAGTCTTGTAGCCAACGGCAAAGTTGCTCTGGGTCACTCGGGACTTCGCCGTCTCGAAATTCATCTGGTAGCCAGCCAGCCAGCCCTCATAGCCCAGCACCAGGGCGCCCCGGATCGAAGGCCCGGCGATGTCGAAGTCCACGTCGCAGCCCAGGTTGATGTGCTCCCGCTTGTACCCTGTCTTGATTTTAGCATTTTTTTTCCTGCAGGAAAAGAGATTGTATTAAAATCAGGAGCTAACTCGCCTTGTGACAACCATGCCGAAAAATGCAAAATTTAAAAAAAAAAATCCGTTTAAATGGGGGGGTAGAGGGGGAACCCGCACAGAAACGGTCCCAAATCTCCCTTAAGCATAAGCAGCTGCTGTGCCACAACAGGCAGAACACACCCTGTCGCCCATCAAACCCGGTCTGCAGACATGCCGACATAATGAAGTGAGCACACACGCCTGGACACAGCACGAGCCGTTTCCTTTCACTTCCTCTCCGTGTCTCCTGGAGGGGCCTCCACAGGCATTTATTTATTGGGTGGAGCGCCATCATGTAATTATGAAACAGGTGCGTCTGCTGTTTTCCAAAATCGGTGAAGAAAGCACTATCTAAACAGCAGCTCTTGTTTATTGTTGTTCATCTTCACCCGAGGATATGTCTCCATTGATTTTTAGAGAGAGCGGAAGAGAGAGGCAAAGACAGAAAGAAACATCGACGTGAGAGAAACACATCGATTGGTTGCCTCTTGCACGAGTCCCGACCAGGGCCCGGGCCTGGGAGGAGCCTGCAACCGAGGTACATGCCCTGGACCAGAATCGAACCCCAGACCCTTCAATCCAAAGGCTGATGCTCTATCCACTAAGCCAGTGGTCGGCAAACTCATTACTCAGCAGAGCCAAATATCAACAGTACAACGATTGAAATTTCTTTTGAGAGCCGGAAACCGACTTTTGCGCATGGGCCACGAAGTTTCAATCGCACTGTACGTGCGCACCTGCATGTGGTATTTTGTGGAAGAGCCACACTCAAGGGGCCAAAGAGCCGCATGTGGCTCACAACCCGCAGTTTGCCGACCACTGCACTAAGCCAAACCAAGTACGGCTAAACAGCAGCTCTTAAGGAGATGGTCTGGTCATCTTCTGACTTGGTGGCTCACTTAAGTAAAAAAGAAACAAATACGAGGTCTTGTCTAAGTAAGTACAACAGCTTTTAATTAGTATTCATGAGGCCGCAATGAGAACTCGGCACAGACAGCACCCAGGGCCCTGCAGTCACAGGGCCAGGAAGACCCCAGGTCCAGTCTGCTGCTCCCAGGCTTGTGGGGGACCAGGTCGGGGCCTCCCCTGCCTATGATTCAAGACCCCGCACTCCTCAGGACGGGGAGGTGAGCTGTGTCACCTGCAAATATATTGTCACCATGCCTTTTACCAAAAGTCAACACTGGAGACAAGATCACATCTATCAAACAATATTTATACTATTTACACCTGATTGTTTCTGCCATTGAGCTACAAAATGGACATCTCTCACGGACAGCAAGCTGCATTCTCGGCAGAGATCAGGGAAGAAAGAAGATCTGTCAGAGGCCCAAGGACTTCACAGCCCTGTCCACCCCAGAGTCACTCACACTGAGGCTGAAGCCTCCCTAGCGCCTGGCCTATGGGTCCTAAATATCATTCCCTCCTAAAAGGAACCAGTGTTCCTCAGAGAAATAGTCGATTATAGGTCACAGGAAATTGCAAGGTGAGCTTGAGGCATCTATCAAAGCCTCATGGATACTGAGGCTGGGGCAAAAGGACTTGACAGTTAACCTGAAGAGACTCCCAAGGGCTTAAACATGGGGAGCATCGTAAAAAGTAATATCGGCATCCCTGGCCAGTGTTGTTAGGTGGTTAGAGATCTGGCCCGTGCCCAGAAGGATCAGAGGTTCGATTTCCGGCCAAGGGCATACCTGGGTCGCAGGTTCTTGATCCCCGGCCCCGGCAACCAATTGATGTGTCTCTCTCTCATCTCTCTCTCTCTCTCTCTCTCTCTCTCTCTCTCTCTCTCTCTCTCTCCCCCCTTTCCCTTCCTCCCTTCCACTCTCTCTTAAAAAAAAAAAAAAGTAATCTGAGCAATAAACTGAAATACATCAAATATGTTTAAATCTATGAATTCATAACAACAAAACACACACATTAGTCAGCCTTAGAGGCTAGAGAACCAGTTTGTCATTTTGAAAAGATTAAATAAAAAAGGAATTAAACATTTATTCTACCTTTCATATAGTAACTATATCTCAAGGTAACTAAATAGTTGATGAGAAGTTTCTCTTTATTAAAATACTCCAGCTAACAAAGGAAGAGGGAATTATCACCAATTTGCAACCCTTAATGAGTGGGTTGGCAAAAAATAAAATTCATAATGCCACTGAATTGTACACTTAAAGATGGTTGCAATGAATGGCACTAACATGCAAGGAGAAAACCAGGCCTTCTTTGCACATCCCAATGGACTCGTAGAGTACCGTGTATTTTAGTACCTCTCCCCATGGAATATAAACATGACGAAGCCTCTACACTTACAGGAAATATGGGGGACAGGGGAACAAAGATGGAAACAACAAAATTTATATGTAATTCTATAGGACAAATAATCTAGTTTCAACAAATAAATTGCAAGGGGAAAAAACAGAGAGGAGAGGAGAATCCAAAATTAGGAGCCATATAAATCAATTTTTGCAATTTTGCATGAACAATTTTTGATTCTATAAAAAATCATGCAATTTGAACAGACTGGAGATTTGCCCATATTAAGGAATTGTGATTTTTTTTTTACAATGTAATGACATTATGGTTATGCTTTTGTAAAAAGGAATCTTATTTAAAAATACATCTATAATAATAAAAGCATAATATGCTAATTAGACCGGACGTCCTTCCGGATGTCCTTCCAGACGACCTTCCGGATGAAGCTGGGGCTGCAAGGGAAGCCTGGGTCCCGGGTGCCAGAGGGAAGCCGGTGACGGCAGCCCGGGGGAAAGAAGGCCTACTCTTGCACGAATTTCGCGCATCGGGCCTCTAGTATTAAAATATTTACAAATGAAATTGTGTGATATATTATTTGCTTCAAAATAATCTGCAGGTGGGAGGGATTAATTATGGATGCATAAAGAGAACATGGGTTGATAATTCTAAAAGCTGGATGATAGGAACATGATAAGGGTTTAATATATTTTTCTGCATTATTTTGTGTGTTTGAATTTTTTCATAATAAAAAAAAAATGTGAAGGTTAAACATCCCAAGTCCTCAATGAGACAAGAATTCCAGAGGTCATAGTTGAAAATAAGGCCAACACCCTTCCCAAGGGACGCTGAAACCTGCCACTTTGGCTCAAGTTGCTTCTGCACATTTTCACCAGCTTGGAAGGAAAGGCATCACCACCCAACCAATTATCTCTCAATAAGAAAAACTCAGACCTGTTTTGGTCTGTCTGCTCTTTGGGGGAAGAAACCTGGATTTGGGCCAAGCATCGAACTGGCACCAGGCTGGGCAGGATGATTGATGAAAAGACAGCTGCTCGGGGGCTGACATTTAGATAGAGAGGGAGACCAAGAAATGTAAAAAGTGGGCATCTCGTAACAACTAGGCGAAAAGCGGCTGCTGACCACAAAGTGTGAGGCCTGGGGCAGGGCCTCTGACCACTGGTGTGTTCCAGCCGTCCTGACCGTGTACACAGCACCTCCAGTGTCGCCCTGGGTCCTGGCCAAGGACACCAGGTCCCCAGAGAACGGGCAGTGAGTGCTGGGGCAGTGACTCAGGCTTCTCTCCAGGCTTCTGATCTAATGGAGCATTCCACTGCTCGCTGTTTAAACAGTGGTGCTAATGTGACAAGCACCTGAGAGGGGCGTGACTCTGATGCGTGGCTAACAAGCTGGCTTTACCTGTGTTAGTACTCAGTGTGGGTGCTGGTCCCTAGAGGAAGTCTGCAGCCTCATCCAGATGTGGTCTATACGCAGCTCCTCATGGAAGCCAGGATGCTTTCCCAGACTTTGGGAAAGCCAGCTTTCATTTCCAATCTCCATCGAGTCATCAAAACTTTCCTCAAATACCCAGTAGAATGTGTACACCTTGCACCCACAATCTCAGTTTCAAAACACCCTTCTTCAGTTAAAGAAACCAAGGGTTTTTGGAGAAATGGTTGACAGCATGACTAGGGAAGAGCAAGAAGCAGCTGAGTCTGGAGTATCTTCTGAAGAAGTACTCAAAAAAAAAAAAAGAAAAATGATAGAGGCTGGTCCAAAATACATAGGATGTCAACTTGAAGGTGCTTCCAATGGCCATATCTGAGGGCAATATGGGTAATAAAATAATAGTAATGGATTATAACCCATAGAACAAAATTTCACGAACCCATACTGATATAAATAATTGGTAAAATAGATAAATGGAAAAGAAAGAAAAGCTCTTCCTCACAGTAGAATCCCAATGAATAAATGTAGAAGGGATGATGGGAACAGGAAATCACCATTTGCCAATCATAATTGTCACAGGCAAGCATCACCAATGGATACTAATATTTGTGAGTCCAAGTATAAGAAACAGAATGTTAGCATAGTCTCAAAGTTTCTCCCCACAAGATACTTATTATTTACCAAGAGAAAAATAGTAGCTTTACCGAGAAACCTGGCAAACACCACTTTAACCACGTGGTGCAATCCGCGTCACCAGCAGTGAGGCATACTGACATACATATACCTCCTGATATCACACAACACAGCAGCTCCCCCATGGTTGTCAAAACTGCATAACCTGAGGTTAACTACGAGGAAACATCAGACAAACCCACGGTGAAGAATTCTACAAAAGAACTGGCCAGTCCTCTTTAAAAGTGTCAAGGTCACGAAAGACAAAGGAAGACTGTTCCAGGTTAGAAAAGACAAGGGAGACTTGACAAGTAGATGCAATGCAGTTCCCTAAACCGAATCACGGACCACAAATAAGACACCAGGTAGTTAGCAGCAACATCATTTCCTGGTTCTGATCATTATAGTCAGGTAAGAGGCTAACATTAGGAGAAGCTGGGTGAAGAGAATAAGAACATACATTTTTGTATATGTTAACTACAAAATATTTTGAAGTACAAAGTTAAATAAAAACCTTTCCTCTTATTTGAATTACTGCAGGACCCAGAAACTTCTCTGCAAAACTCCCAAAGGTAGTGGGAAATCCCTTATAAATTCCAAAGTGTGCCACCTAGGGCAGGGGGCCAAGTCCTAGGCAGCAAAGTCAAGCCTGTGGGCAGGTACAGCAGCCCCTTATCCCATCGGAGGCTTCCTCTGGGTACTTTCTCCCATCACGGCTGGGTGCGGAGACAGGAAGTGGACCGGCAGGAAGCCAATACGCCTGCAGGAGCAACTCCAGCAAAGATAAGAACAAGAGTCAGCTCAGCTCCTAGCCAATGGGCTTCAGATCATCCATAACCAACTTATAAAAAGACTGTGACCTCCAGAGGCAGGAGCCCTGTCCACCCAGCCCCTTGTAGTCATCCTGCACCCCGTACAGTGTCTAAACTCGGCAGGTTCTCCCTCTAATCAACACCTGCCAAGGGGGTGGGTAGTAAAGGGTAAAGGGGGCCAAATAGATAGTGACAGAAAATGACTTGACTTGGGGTGTGGGCACACAATGCAATATATAGATCTTGTATCATAGAAATGTACTCTTGAAACCTAAAAAACCTTACTAACCAATGTTACCCCAATAAATTTAATTAAAAAAAAAACACATGTCAGAGGGAAAGGAAGAGAAGAAGAAAGGGGTAAATGAGATGGAATGGCAAGCCCTGGCTAGTGCAGCTCAGTTGGTTGGGGAAAAAAAAAAAGTGTGTTCTAGAAGAGAACGATCCCAGCCACTGTGAAAGGTGCCCAGCAGATGAGGCCGACCAACACACCAGCTTGCCTCCTGATGTGCCCAGTAACCAACAAGCCTAATTTGTTTGTGGCTGAAGAGCCTGAGGCAAAAAGTGTAGCCTCAGGAGCCACCTTGCAGTTAAGCCCACACACCGTGTGTCCCCAGGACACTGGGAGAGGGTCCAGGCATGAAAAACGGAGCTGTCACCAGAGACCAGTTAGCCCTGCTTCCAGTCGTCGCCCACTGCCCTAAGCCTCGGCCACTGCATTACCATTACCAGCAGCCTCCCTCGCATGAACCGGAGTGTAACTGGACCAGAAACCCTGCAGCCTCCGCGGCTGAGGCCAGGACAATGACAGCGCAGACTCTTACTATGAAACACAGCCAACCGTTCTTGCAGAGAAAACAGATGAGATTCTTACCCAGTGTTTGGGGAGAAGGATGAATCAAAGGTCAGCTTCAGTCCACGTGCAAGCTGAACGGAAAAGAAATTTGCCAGTAGGTTTAGTCACGAGGCAGGCCAGCAGGTGCCAATTAACAAAAATGTCTTTTCGCAGGTTACCTGGTCTTCCACAGTAATCTCCGTGCCTAGTGTGTTGTCCGTGTTCCATTTCTCTGTAAAGGTCAGACCATACTCAGTCCACCTGTACTTGGTTTCCAGACTGCCATTCACTTTGGTGGTCTCAGTGTTGGCTGAACCTGAGCTTGTAAATTCCTTTAAAGGAAGAGAGAGAGAGTCACAACCTGCGTATCAGCACTTCTTTACATCATTCCAACCCTAAACAGACTGTACTCCCTTTATGCAGGAGGGGACACCCTGAACGTGTGGGGCAAAAGTTAATTCCGTGATTCACTTAGATATGTAAAGAACAGAGGGGGCTGACGGAATCTGCTAATTAAAAGGACCTATGGGTGATTCTTTATCAGCAGGCAGCGTCCTTCCTCCCCGGTCACTCTTGGTCTGTACAGCGAGCATGTCAAACTCAAAGGCTAATATGGGCCAAATAAACGAGGCATGCGGCCTGCGGGCCGCGAGTTTGACATGCTTGCTGGACAGGAAGGCACTGCTCCTTCCGTCCGGCCTGCAGCCTAATAAAGAGAGAAAGCACTGAGCTGATGCTGACAGTGCAGTAATTCAACCCCAAAACTTCCTTCCAGCAACTACCACCAGCACAATCTAAGACAGGCCACTAAGATCTTTTTAAATAATCATGTGGCATTAAATATAGATCAATTTTCAAATAAAACTGACACCTGCCCCACATACCTGGGAGGGTTAACAGCTGCCGAACTAAGGACCTATTAGTACGGTTCCCCTGGGCCACCCATTCCACAGAGAATGCAATAAGTGTGACCACTACAAACTGCCACAAACGAAAAAGTCCCTTCACTGGACTCTGCACCCAGAACACAGCAGTTACTTATTGATCCACAATAACACCCATGCTCCATGCGGGTCAGACAACTTACCAGTCCACTCTCAGATTTTGTTTTCAACTCAAGTTTTATTAAGCCGAATCCTAAAGAAAGAAGATGGTAACGTTAACAGGTCAGCTAAGTAACCGAGAGCAGCATCTCTGCCTCCCTTACGCTATTTCAAAACGGCACGAGCGCCGAGGGCGCCTGTCTGCACCGCCGCTGGCCTGGGTGCAGAGCTCAGCTGCCGTGGCACAGCGGCAGGCAGGCAGGCACACACCTGGCCCCCACCTGCGCTGCCTGCAGAGCCTGAGAAGAAGGTGCATGACCGCGTGGGCACATGCCGAAGGATGGGCTAAACTTAGAACTCGCTCTCCACTGCGGCAGCAGCCACAGCGGCTGCACACCTGGGAGAGAGAACAAGCATGTCCATCCCCCTGTCTGCAGCAACTCGTGAGCCTGCCCCTGCTGGCTGCACGACCAACACTGCTTTCCTAGCCACGGAGAGCTGATCTTTCTCCCTGGGTGTGCAAGTTCTGCGAGCTGACTGACCCAGGTCTCTCCGTGACGGGCAAAATCCCAAACATGCCACTCCAGTCTGTGAGCTGAGAGGCCGCCCCACGCAATACTCACCATAGCCCTTGGTGAAGACGTCCCTGGCGGACTTGCCAAGATCAATATACGTGGGGGGCACAGCCATCTTCTGCTACAATAAAAGAACCACCAGAACAAAGACATTGGTAATTACGGAAATCAGTTTTCCATTAATAAGATGATTAGATATAATGAACAACCAATAAAAAGCACCAGCACTGAATTCCAGGTACCTTGCTCTCCCAGGTGTGGACAGAAGCCCGTGCTGTCTCATGCTCCTTTTTTGTGGCCGGAGTATGAGACACCGGTAAGCATTTGTTGACAGCAGACGGCCTGACATTAGACCTCTTCTCCTCGGCAGCCCAGCCGAGTATAGGCCCAGCGTATGATAGGAGTCAGTAAATATTTGCTGAATGAATGAATTGTCAAAGACACATTGCCATGAGCCAACTACTTTACTGAACTGCAGAACTCTTGCCAATAAAAGATATCATCTTACAAAATTTCAACTGCCAGGGCATTAAATCCCCAGAATAGAAATCAGAGCTTTTCATGGCAACCTATTTTCCATATGGATCTTAACTTCATTAATTCAACAAATATTTTTTTAATATATTTTCACTGATTTCAGAGAGAAAGGGAGAGGGAGCCAGAGATAGAAACGTCAATAATTAGAGAGAATCATTGATCAGCTGCCTCCTGCACGCTCCCCACTGGGGATCAAGCCCATAATCCAGGCCGGAATCGAACCTGGGTCCCCTCAGTCCACAAGCCGACACTCTATCCACTGAGCCAAACCGGCTAGGGCTCAACAAATATTTATAGTGTATCTAATATGTGCCAGAATGGACCCAACTTTTCACGAAACTTTTGCATTTTAGAGGAACCCACTTTTAGAGTATCATACTCCTCACAGGGAACAGAGTAAACCTCAGGCAACTCTTCACATGAAAGGCAATGCACACACATCTCCCCCCAAAATTTAAATTCAAACATTTACTGAGCACCAATGTGACTTTACTTTTTAAAACCAACTATCAAAGTACTAGTTGGGATTGTTGCTTATCACTAAGTCAGTCAACAAGCACTTATTTATTAAGCACCATGGTATTTAAGGAGGGCAAGCAATTCAAAAGTCCTTGCCTCAAAGACCACACCACATCCCTAAAAGAGTCTGTTTGGACACATCATGTACACAGAATTAAAAGCTTAGAGCCAGACAGCATCATCTTCTGCATCTTCTCCCTCCCCAAAGTCTTTAGCCAGAAATTTAATTAGCCAGAGGATGGTTCCATTAATTTGTAAAATACGGCATACCTAAATAACCAACTGCTGCATACGCCCCATCTGAACGCACATATGCTCACACAAATGAACACCGACATGGCATGTTCCCGGTAAGAGGAACCCACTGAAAAGTGGCCCAAGGGATCCCAGGGGACCAATATCACAATCGAAGTCCCATTTCTGACCAAAGCCACTTCAAGCACATTGCAGGGAGCCCGCAAGACCAATGAGCACTTTGCAAAAGAAACAACTATAAACTTGTAATGTAAAATGGTGGCCCACGCCCTGACCAGTTTGGCTCAGTGGATAGAGCGTCGGCCTGCGGACTGAAGGATCCTGGGTTCGACTCTGGTCAAGGGCATGTGCCTTGGTTGCGGGCACATCCCCAGTCGGGGGTGTGCAGGAGGCAGCTGATCAATGTTTCTCTCTCATTGATGTTTCTAACTCTCTATCCCTCTCCCTTCCTCTCTGTAAAAAATCAATAAAATATATATTTTTTTTAATTGTGGTCCAGGTCCCATATTACTCTCTTCAGAGGTTCTGCTAATTCTGTCAGAACCCAGTTTCCTGTCAGAGCAGAGAGCAGCCCAGTGGGCTGTTTACACTATCCCATTTTGTTGCTGTTATTTCTTACCCATGATCAGTCCGGAACCACGGGCAGCTCAGTCCACATTAGGGTCAGGGCACAAAGAACCCGGGAGAAGAGCCATTCTAGGCTGTCCCCACAGGCTCTTTCAAGTCTGGAGACTCCCCTTCCACCCCAAACAAACCCCATAGGCACACCCACACCAGGACAGACCAGGAAACTCTCCCCCAGGTCCTCCAAAATACCCCAGCCTAAGGCATACGCCCCAGCATGGCGCCCTCCCAGGAGCAATGAGACAACCCTGGACACATCTCAGCAAGCTCCCAGGGCATTCTCCACGCCCCCAGCACTACCAGGTATCAGTGGACTGAGCATCCCTCTTCAGTGCTGCCTCCTCCCCAGGTGGACCCCAGACTCAGCCCCGGGATGAGAGGGAGAGCAGTCCAGTGGCATTAACTCTGGGTCAGCTAAGACCTCCCCGTCCCCCAGGGCCAGGGCCTTCCCAAGCACCGCCCCGGCTCCAGGACCAGCCTGGAGCGTCTTTCACATCTGGACAGGTCCATCCCCCATGGAAAAGATGAACACTCACCATTTAATGTTCCCCAAATGCCCTCTCATCACTAATCCCCAGACCCGAACAGGCAAAGCCACCTGTCAAAAAACACTCCACGCACAGTAAGCATCACCCTAAGGACAGGGCCAGAAGGGGATAATCCTCCAAGGACAAGGGAGCTGGGTTAGCAGAGGGAGCTCTGATGAGGCCAGGCTCTCCTGGCTCCAGCTCAGAACCAAACTCACCCCTGGACCAGAGGGCACACCCACCAAGGGGGCAGGAAGATGGCTTCCCCACCCCCCCGGAGGCCCCCGAGCGGCCTGAGTTGTAGCTTCCCCTTCTTTTTGTGCAGTCTTCCTTCACCCTGTCTCCTGCTGCGTTTGTCTGAGGGAAGGCCCAAGGCCACTCTGCCTCCGAGAAACTCGGCCTTTTTACAACGGCAAACGGCCAGAAAATGCCATTTAACACAGTTCTCAGCACCCACTTCAACAACAATTTTATTGTAGAAATAATGACTCTGTTCATGTTTTCCAGGCCAGCACTGGAGGAGAGAATTCAGCATTCTGCTTTCTCGTTTAATTCCCTGCCTGCGCTAACTTGGAGGCTGAACTCTGGCCCTGGGCCCGCCCTCCACCCCAACCAGCTCACCATCTGTCCCTACAGCATCCAACACGTGTTTTCAGAAGCCCGGCCTCCAGAGGCTGAGCCTGAAGCAGAGCACTCAACATGGGCAAAGCAGGCAGCCCTGGAGCAGAAGTCAGAAGGCTATCGGGGGAAGGCAGGACCCCAGGTCTGTGCCTGTGCGATTGCTTCAAGGCACAGCCTGAGGAGCACAGCTCCCCAGAAGTGGGAAGTGAGGGATGGGCAGGGCCAGCTGAGCAGACCTGGCTGCAGTCACTGATGACTTTGAGAAGGACCAATAAATCATACCAGGAGACAGGAGTCCCTGGTTCCCCTCCATTGCCTGCCAGCCTACCTACCCAACCATTCCCTGGCTGACCTTGAACAATTATGCAAGCTCCACTCCAGCTCAGGAATGAAAATCCAGCCCATACTAGAAGCTCAGAGGGGAAAGATAGTATATCACCCAGCATGGTCTGCACAACACTTACATAACCCCCGTCTTGGGGGGCATTTCCTCCCTGACTTGGCAGCTCTGCTCCCAGCCCCTCCAATACCCCTACAAATGCACACCTACCCACAAATCGCACCCTTGAACTCAAAGCATCCCAGAGCCTGTCATGCATAAATTTATCCAAAACATGGAAAAAGCTATGTGTACAAAGATGCCAAGGCCTGGCACATAGTAGGTATTCAATATAAAACGTCTGTTTAATGAGTAAATGCGCAATGAGCATCGAAGTGTTTTTATAATAGGAAAAAAAACAGAAACTAAATATCTGACAATAGGGACTAAGTAGGTGACAATGTAACCAGGAAGCAGGAGCTCCCACTGCAGCACCTCCAGGGATAAGGGGTAGGGAGACCCACAACGAGCATCCCTACCCCCACCTTGGCCTGAGGAGAGCTGAACTCGGGCTGAGACCAAGAGCCTTCAGAAGTGAGCACCACCACTCTGGCCTCAGAACCAAGCGTGGACTGCATTCTAAGGGCCTTAGAGAGACACTTTAGAGTGAATGACACACCTGTGTCTGGGAAGCTCACTCAACAACAGGTTAGCAAAAATGTCAGAACAATATCGACTACTGGTGTGGAAAATGGCCACTCCCATTCACGCCAAATGGGAGTACTAGGTACAGTA
This sequence comes from Cnephaeus nilssonii, assembly GCF_951640355.1. Lineage (NCBI taxonomy): Eukaryota > Metazoa > Chordata > Mammalia > Chiroptera > Vespertilionidae > Cnephaeus > Cnephaeus nilssonii. Next base: position 75,542,277 of record NC_137076.1, read on the forward strand.
CAGCCCTCCTGGAGCCGATTGCTGGCAGTGCCACTTAAAGGAGGCGTGCATTAACCCGAGGGGCAATTCCACCGCTAGGGACTCACCCACCATAGTCCCCAAAGCAAGCAAAGACAAGGATGCTCACTGCAGAAGCAATCGAAATGTCCCTCTATAGGCAAATGAACGAATAACAAGTAAGGTACTTGCAAACTAAGGAGCTCCATGTGGTAAGCAAAAAGAATGAGGTGAATGTATGATGGTGGCATGGGAAGCTATCCGTGATACAGTTAAATGAAAAAAGCAGGTCACAGAAAACCTGTAGTTCCCTGGAATTAGAGGACAGCCCTTTTACATACACATCTGTACATGCTCACGCATCTGTGAGTGAATGGAAAAGCCTGTGGAAGGATCTAGCCCATCTGCAAACGGGGCTGCCTCAGACCTGCTTCTGGAAAGGAAAGGGGGTTTAAGGAAGGGGTGGAGCTAAAATAAGATTTTCATTTTTTATTCTACTTCAATATTTAAGTTGTTTCCATATATTGATTTTTTTTCAAGTTAAGGACAGAACATGTAAAATTTCAACCAATGCGTCTGCAATTGAGCCACGTTGCCCTTGCAATGCCGCCAGCCGCCTTCATTCTAAAAGGCTGTTGCAGCAGGAGTGCCAGGAGGAAAAGCCACCTAACAGAGTCAAACCACACTGAGACGCGGGGTTAACACGCAAGGCCCGTAGGGGACACATTCTGCTCCCAGGTGACAGCCTGCGCTTTGGCCACCCTGCCCGGAAGCCGTAGGGCAGAGCTCCCGGACTTCAGAGGCTGAGGACTGCCTGAAGCACTTGTTCAGAGCCGCCCTCTCAGCCTTCCGCTGCCTAACAGGCAGCACAGCCGCAGGTGCCCCGAGAAGCGTGGGCTGCCTGCCCCGAGCACCCCAGGACCCCCAACTGACGTATGCCCTTTTCTCTGCAGAGGCGCCCTCAGGCAGCAAAGCCTTCGTGCCCTCGAAGAGCCAACAACCACTGCCATGGCTGACACAGGGCGCAGGTGGCCAAGGCCCCAAAGCTCAGCTGGGAACAGCTGGGAGGAAGATATGGTTGAAAGACCCTATCTTCAAGAGTAAGGGTACCCCAGGACTGGGACTAAGCACCAGGAGCCAGCCCGCCACAGCATTCCCCAGCCCATCGGGGTGCCCGGGCAGCAGGACACCGTGACGGCTGGAAGGGGTGGGAGCCTGCAGAGGTTCCAGGCCGCGCTGGCCTTCCCTAGCTGAGTCACTTGGGACAAGCCACTTGTAACTTCTATTCCCAGGGTCTCGTTTTGCTCATCTATAAAATGGAGCAAACAATAGTACCTTCAGGCCGGAGTTGCTGCAAGCAAAGGTAGAGCACGCAGAAATGTCCGGCACAGGGAGCACTCAATAAATGGTAGTGGCCGAAACCGGTTTGGCTCAGTGGATAGAGCGTCGGTCTGAGGACTGAGGGGTCCCGGGTTCGATTCCGGTCAAGGGCATGTACATTGGTTGCGGGCACATCCCCAGTGGGAGGTGTGCAGGAGGCAGCTGATCGATGTTCCTCTCTCATCGATGTTTCTAGCTCTCTATCCCTCTCCCTTCCTCTCTCTGTAAAAATCAATAAAATATATTTTTTTAAAAAATAAAAAATAAATGGTAGTGGTAACCGCAATCCATTATTCTGGTGGTTGTTTGCCCATCCAGATCCACTCCTGCTCTGTCATTACGGACTGTATCAATGGGCTGTGGTTGGGTTTGGCCAACAGGAGGCATCAGCAGAAGGTGGGAGTGAGGCTGGGGCACTCATCCCCAGGCCCAGACCTCGGGTGGGCAGTGACTACTTCCCACTACCCACGCCCACAGTTCCTGCCCAGGGGCCCCTCCCGGTTCCAAAGGACCCCTGGGGCCACACCCCTTGTCTGGTGTCCCACCTTCCACCCACACCTTTGGAAATGACCCCTTCGTTATGCTTCGGATTACCCTGAGTGCGTGTGTATCTGATTCCTGCGAGGCCCATGGCCTACAAGGCAATCATCACCATCACCATCCTCATCAGGAACCTAGGCTTCCCCTGGGAAGGGAGAACTGTAGGCATGCCTTTGGCGCTGCCATTTCTCTAACACTATTATTCCGGGTGGTTTGTCAGGGCAGAACCGCGCCTGCCTATAGGAGGAACATCAGACCAACCAGGGATTAGTGCAAAAGCAGAAAAGCAACTTCCCAAGCCGGAGGCTAGCCCAGCTCTGAAAGCCAATCTGTGGGGCCCACACCATGGGGAGCCTCCTGACATACTCTACCCCATACTTTCCCACCAGAAAGAGGCAGGCCGGAGCCGCCCCTGGCTGGGACTCCAGGATGCTGGCAAAGCCCATGTCCCAGGCTCTGGTAGCAGGTCTGTGTTTTCAGTGCAGCTGTCTTCCCCTCCCCCTTCCACATCAGGCGCAAGCGGGGGCTGCAAAGCTGTTGCTTCTATTTTAAAACATGCTGGGAGCCGGGCCACCACCAGCACAGCCTTCCACGAGCCTCAGGAGGATGTCGCTGACGTGGGGGCAGCCTGCCCACCCACCCACCCATCAAGAAGGCCTGGGAGGGCAGACAGCATGCCAAGGTCTGGGTCCCAGGCACACCCAGGGCTCCTGCCTGATCTCGAGTTCCCTGGAGCCTCACACCTGGCTTGACCCGCCGGGGTTAAAACAGACGGTGCCTAGGCAGGTGGACTTCGGAGCCAAGTCCTACTCTACCACTCATCTAGACAGGTGACCACCGGCAAGTCACAACCCATCTGCACCTCCCTGCTGGCTGGACGGAGGGCCGGAGGGCGCTGCAGGAGGCCCTTAGACCTGCACTCAATTTTTCTTCAGCTCTAATCGGGGGAAAGAGCATCACTGTGAGGACTACATTAGATGAATATAAAGCACTTAGTATAGTGGGTGGTGCCTGACAGGTATGCAACAAGCACAGTATTGTTATTACTTTCATTTTCTGTATTTCTTATTATCAGTAGGGTGCTGCGCAGGATGCTGAAAGGTCACCCTGAACCACGGGGTCCAGAATCCTGCCCGGCCATAAAGAGGCATTGTTTAGCTGAACAGTCCAGCCAGGTCCTGGAAGAAGGCCTCCCACCTCATCCCAGGAAGGCGGACCCTCCTGAAAGACACTCGTGCCACTGACCTTGTGACAAAGAGGGGTAAGTGCACTGACCGCTGTCCACTGACAGCGAGCCTCCACCCAGCTATGGGCCTGCGCACTCCGATCCGCGTAAAAGAGTAACTTCCCCTCGGAACTGCAAATTCTACTTTTCCAAAGGCGTTCACATTGATTAGGTCCTCACCATGGCCCCTGGAAGGGCGGGCCAGACAGGCCTGACCCCAGCCCCACTCCCGCTGAGCTGGGTGACCTTGGGTGGTTACCTCACTTCTCCAAGCTCAAGCCTCCTGACCTGACATGAAAACCATACTCTCTCCCCTCACCGCTCCCCCCCCCACACCTACCCCCCAGCTGCAAGATGGTGGATTCAGTGTCACACACCATAAGCCAAGGCCCCAGGGCTCTGCTTAGCAGGCCCTCAATAAGCAATGACTGATGATGAATCACACTTTCACAGTGGAGAGACTGAGGAGCAGGAACAGTGACCAGACCTGTACTAGATAGGCCCTCTGGCTCCTGTCAGAGCTGTGTTGTGAGCTCAGTCTGCTCTGCAGAACTCTCCAGCACAGCTCTGGTTAAAGGGCCCACACTCCCATTCACCCTCACCCCGGAGAGCAGGCAGGAAAAGGGAGCACCGTGCTCAGGCCCAGGGGAAGATCCCACGGCTCGCCTTTCTTCAGGGGGAGCCCAAGGCCACAGACCCTCTGGGCACAGAGGGGCTGTCTCCAGGCGCGGCTGGCTCTCAGCCACACTCAGGACTCTCTGTCACCACCACCAAAGATGTCACATCATGAGAAATGCCATCAAGGGCAGAGTGGACTTCAGTGCCTCGGAGCATGTTACCGGTAAAGGTGGGGGTGAATGTGGCCCATTACTTCCAGCTTGGAGGTCACTGTCCACATCTGCCTAGTGTTCAGCAGGACCATAAGCCCACCGGCAACTCCTTACCGTACGGCCCTCCTGAGCCCCTATGTCCGTGCCTGTGGAACAGCAGAAATAAAACTGCATGCAGTGAGCAACTGAGAGCAGCCCACCGCCCAAGGCAACGCCAGCAGAAGCCAGCAGGGAGGGAAAAGGCACCAGGGCCAGGCCTTTGGGAGAATTCCCGTTCACCCGTGTTACCCTCCCCTGCGAGCCCAGAAACACCAGTCCAACAAGTTTCCCACAGGACTTGGGGAGTCACAGAATGAAGATAACATGTTTAAAGGAGTTATTTCAAATAAGAAACAGTTTTGCCTCTCACTGCGCTAGGGCTGTCCATACTGTTGCAGCTCTTTGAATACTGTATGTGTGGCTCTCCGCTAAGCACGGCTATTTTCTGGAAGTGAGTGAGATAGATGCACGTGTCCCTCAAAAAGGATATGCAGGATCAAGGGCCTGTGGTCTGGGCCTGCAGCCACTGCATACGTCCATTCAATAATGCCACAAGTACTTAATGAACTTCGATAAGCCACATGCTGGAACAGCAAAAACTATCCTGTCAATGAGGGTGAGTTGACTCTTAAAATAAAAAGCAAGTGTATGTACCTCACAGACCCTTCTCAAGTGCCCACTGTGCGCCAGGTGGCACCAACCCAGGCACCGAAAACAAAGCTGCCTAGGGCTTAACCCTGCCGGTGCAGGAACTCAGTCCAGAACCGGGATGGAGAGAAGGAAGACAGGCCCTGGGCTACCTGCCCTGGCCTTGCCAACAGCCTATCAGGCAAAGGAGCCCACCTCCCAATCTTCTCTGGAGAATGGTCAAGGGGATGGGGCCTCGGATGGCACAGGCCTAGGCTTAGCCCAGGTCTGCACCCTCATTCAACTTCCTGCTCCAGCCTGACCCTGCCTGTCTTAAAGGATTTTTCATGAATATCCTGAAGATTACTCAGTACCTGGCACACAAAAGCTTAATAATACGTTTCAAATAACAAGGGTTATGTGTGTTTTTTTAATGTTGTTTTTTTGTTTGTTTGTTTGTGTGTTTTTTTGAGAGAGAAACATCAATCGGTTGCCTCTGGCATGAACCCCCACCTGGATTGAACCTGCAACCTGGGTATGTGCCCGGACCAGGAATCCAACCGCCACCGGCCTTTGCATGCACTGGGCGATGCTCAACCAACAGAGCCACACCGGCCAGGGCAACAGGGGCTACGTCTATGGAACCCTTTGGAGAACACCACGTAGAGCAAACCGGTCTACTGGAGAAGGGTCAGATCCTCCTAAAAAAGCCTCAAGGGTAAGGGTCATGGCTTCTGATGAGGCCCTTTCCTTGCCAGGCACTGCTCTGAAGGCTTCCTGTTCATCAGTTCATTTTAGTCTTCCCCAAAGCCCAGCGCAGGAGCGGTGTCATTACTCCCATTCTACGTATGGGAAAACTGAGGTGTGGTTCCCTCGCAGCTGTGTGACCTTGGACAAGTCACTAAGGCTTCGGGCCTCAACTCCAAAGGGCTCTGAACCGGTTTCCTAAGTGCACGGCCACATCTGGTTAACGAATGAGAGCCCGGAACAGGAATCCTGCCGTACCCAGAGAGGCCACATGGCTCTGGGCGCCTCCTTTTCCTAGGCCTAACCTCCTGCCATGGCCCCGGCCCCGGCCCGGCCCCTGCGGCCTAAGTCGACTCCCGCCTCCAGTTCCGCCCCGATGGCGCTGGCACACGCGGACAGTGCCGGGCGCCAGCTCCTCCGGGCGTGGAGCGGACAGGGCGCAGGGGGCTGGGGGCGCCGGGCCACGGCCGTCACCTGAGCTCACCCCGCGGCGACAACGCGGCCCCCACCTGTCCGTGGGCCCGGCCCGCGAGCGTGGGTGGGTGGCGGGCGGGTGCCTGCCCGACTCGCTCTGGCTGGATCCAGGGCCAGAGGGCGCCGCCGGAGAAGGTCACCTAGACCTGCAGCCGACTGGGCCTCCGCGCGACGGCCCGTGCCCCTCCACCCGCAGGTCCCCGCGGGCCTGCCCCGGCCGCAGGCGCCTCCGGATGTCCGGCCTCCCGCTCCCCGACCCGGGCCCGCTCGCCACACGCCCGCGCGGCCTGCTCTGCCCGCCGCTGACCCGGCAGGCCCGAGAGGGCCGCTCCGGCTCCCCCCTGGCCCTCGCCCACACTTCCCCGCCTCCTCCCCCTCAGCTCCCCGGGGGCCCGGGGCACGGCCCGGGGCGCAGGCACAGCCCGGGCCCCTCTCCGCGGCGCCTACCTCGGGCAGTGGCGGCGGGCTCCGCGGCGGGGACGGCGGGGGCTGCGGCGCGAGGAACCCAGCGAGCGGCGGGACCGAGGGCGGGGCAGCGCGGACGGCGGCGACGCGGACCCGCCCCGACCCGGCCGGTCCCGCCCAGCGAGCTCCGCCCCAGGGCCCGCCCAGGGACACCGCCCGGGCCCGGTCCTGGGTCCAGGTTCCGCTCCGGAGCCGCGCTGCGTGTGCGGGCTCGCGGGGACGCCTGCGTGCGCCCGGGCACGGGTTGGCCGAGCGGGTGTGCGCGCGGTGAGTGCGTGCGCCGGGACAGGCGTGCGGGCCGCCGGCGCCATGCAGTCCCTGCAGGAAATTCCGCGGGGCTGAAGCATCCGAGGCGGGGAGCGTCCGGGTTGGCGGAGCGGTAGCCGGGGATGCCCTGCGCCAAAGCAGACTGCGGGATCCTGGTCCTCCTGCTCCGCGCCTCACGACCCCAGCCCCTCTCCCCCGGGGGTTGATGTGGCGGGTGACACTGGGCCGTGGAGGCCTCGGCTGGGTGGATGAGGTGACCCCGGGTCCCCCCCAGCAAAGCCCGCGCGGGGCATTAAATCGGGCTCCCAGACCCGGCGGAGCGCAGGGCAACCTGGCGGCGCGGATACAGAGTAGCGGCCACGACTGTGGCTCCTGCGCGCTGGACACTATGTTTCAGGCGTCGCAGACCCTTCCTCATGCCGCGCGCTACAAACCTCCCAGAAAACCCTGTGCACCGAGTTTGCACTCCAGAGTAGCCGTTTTCCCCGGTATCAAAGCTGCTAGCCGCTATTTCTGGAGCTTTTGAGAAGTGAAAAAAATTGCATTCTGTAAGAGGGTCTAATGGGTCTCACTGCGCGCCGAGATACGCTGGTTCCGGCAAGCAGTGGGTTGGGGGTGGGGATTGAAGGGGAACCGGGGCTTGGGGGAACCGGACTCTGACTCCCCGCGGAGCTGGGTTACAGAGTCTGGAGTCTATCATATGATCTCACTCATGTGTGGAATCTAATGAACAACATAAATTGTGAACAAAAATAGATCCAGAGACGTAGAAGCACTGAACAGACTGTCAAACCTCAGAGGGAAGGGGCGGGGGGGGGGGGGGGGGCGTGTAAGAGATCAATCAATGGACTTGTATGCATAACCCATGGACACAGTGTGGTGAAGGCCTGGGGTGAGGGGTGGGCTGGGAGAGGTCTGTGGGGGGAAGGGGGGACATACGTAATACTTTCAACAATAAAGATTTTAAAAAACAAAGAGAGTCTGGAGTCACCACGCTAGGCCTAGGCTGGTGGTCTCCATCACCACCGAGGAAACGCGGCATTCCACCTCAAGGCCCACTCCAAGCTGACTTTTCCAAGCCAACTTCAAGAAGTAGTGAATTCGTGGCTGAATAAAGATTCTGCACATTCTTCTCCTTCCGCCAGCGTCTTTCGAGGCTTGAGGTGACTCAGACCCGGTAGAGGAGGCTCGGAACCACAGAAACAGAAAAGGACAAGAGCTCACAACCAGCTGTGGCACGACTTAGAGCAGGCAACTGGGCGGCGAAGAGGCCATGGGGCTGGCTGCTGGAAAGCGCGGCTGGTGTTCCAGCGGGGGACAGGGTGTTGAGGAACGGAGCTCATTGGGGGGTGGGGGGCGCGGGGCACGGACAGGGTTCCCTAGGCCCTGTAGGAGGCTCGGGTCTGACTGAAAATGTGAGGAGTCCTTAAACCCCCTGACGTCCTCAAGAGTGAAGGACCAATGCCAGAATTCTCCCCAGGCCCATGAGCTGCTCCATGGCTGACTGGGGACTCTGGGCTTCCCAACTGGCCACCCCCACCCGGCACACAAAGGCCCACTCCTGGAGAGGGTCGGGCAGAGAAAGGCCTGAGTCCACATGAGTTTGGGAGGACAGGACCCCGAGGAGTCAGGGCAGGACCAGGCGGCTCTGAGGGACAATGGAGATCTAGAAACCTCACTCCAGCTAGGAGCAGATGCCATGCCCTGGTTCAGTGAAGCCCGGTGTGGCGCTTGAACCAAATGTTCAAGGTAGTCCCTCCCCTCCAGCACCGCCCTGCCAAGCCCCCTTTCAGGACCCCAACCCCGGGAGAGTTCCCCCTGCCCACCCTGCGCTACTTCCTCCTGAGACTCCACTGGGTGTCGCTTCCAGATTAATCACCAGAGCACCCTTTGAGTCACTCACTGGCTGTGTGACCCTGGGCAAAGGCCTCAGCTTCACTTCAGAGGGCTGTTGTAGTTTAGAATGAGTCATATAACAAGCAAGCACTCAGAGAATGGGGAAGAAATCAACTGGGGCATGGAAGCCCTCCGGCACCAGGGTTGACCGCTCCCCACACCACCCAGATGGAAGAGCTGAGCCCAGGCAACATTTCACACAGGCTTTCCGACCCCACCCCCAGCCCCACCTCCACGCCCTCTGCCACAGCTGATTGGGCTGGGGGTGGGCACCTGACCTGAACCCTGCCAATCAGATCCTCTCCTATAAATTTGAATTAAGAAACCCAGGTCAGGTCTAACATTTTTTTTAATATATTTTATTGATTTTTTTACAGAGAGGAAGAGAGAGGGATAGAGAGTTAGAAACATCGATGAGAGAGAAACATCAACCAGCTGCCTCCTGCACACCTCCTACTGGGGGTGTGCCCGCAACCAAGGTACATGCCCTTGACCGGAATCCAACCTGGGATTCTTGAGTCCGCAGGCCGACGCTCTATCCACTGAGCCAAACCGGTTTCGGCGGGTCTAACATTTTTTCTTTGAGGGAATGACCCTTCTCCTCTTCTCAGCCCACAAACTTGGATGGTGCTGACTCCATCCTTGACATTCTTAGATGGCCCCTGGCTCAGCCTGACCAATCAGAGCACTGCACTCTCCTGGGATGGACCAATGAGATGTGTCAGACTCCCTGGGGCTATTGAATGAAGATGAAGTCCCCAGGACCTGGTGTCTCAGAAAGACACCATGTCCTGGGGACTTCGTCTTCTGAATCTAGCCATGCCTCTCTGCGCTTTCCACTGAAGTTTTTCCTTTTTACATAGTCCAGACGGGCTTAGGTTTTGTTCCAGATCCTAACTCATTCACCTCCTCCCTTCAAGCAGAACAAGATACAACATCCAAGCAAGATGAGGTTTTTCTTTTATTTATTTTATTTTATTGTTTTAAACATATATTTTTTTTATTTCAGAGAAGAAGGGAGATGGAGAGATGGAAACATCATTGATGTGAGAGAATCATTCATCAGCTGCCTCTTGCACACGGGGATCGAGCCTACAACCTGGGCATGTGCCCTGACTGGGAATGGAGCCTGTGACTTCCTGGTTCGTAAGTCGACGCTCAACCACTGAGCCACACCTGTTGGGCTTTCTTTTATTTTTAGTACTGGGATGGCTGAATAATGTAAGAATGTTTCATTTTAGGGAAGTCTTTTCTTATATCTAACTTATTTCCATGAGGTTCTATTTTAGATATTTACTAAGATGGAAAGCAGTCAATCACCTTTCTAAAAACCCACGTTGAGCCCTCGCTGGTTTGGCTCAGTGGATAGAGTGTCAGCCTGCGGACTGAAGGGTCTTAGGTTCCATTCCGGTCAAGGGCAGGTACCTCCATTGCAGGCTCCTCCCCAGCCCAGGCCCTGGTTGGGGCTCATGCAAGAGGCAACCAATTGATGTGTGTTTCTCTCACATTGATGTTTCTCTCTGACTTTCCCTCTCTCTTCCACTCTCCCTAAAAATCAATGGAAAAATATCCTCAGGTGAGGATTAAAAAAATAAATAAATAAATAATATAGTATTTTATATTATTTTATTTATGAAATAAATAAATATAATACCCAAGTTGAAACACTTCCCACACTTCTTTTTTCAAGACCAGATGTACCTCAATATGATTTATTTTTTCTTTTTTTAAATTTTTTACTTATTGAATTAGAGAGAGAAAGAAACATTGACTTGTTGTTCCACTTATTTATGCATTCATTGGTTGATTCTTGTATGTGCCCTGACCGGGGATCAAACCCGCAACCTTAGCTTACTAAGATGACATTCGAACCAACTGAGCTACCCAGCCAGGGCTCAACGACTTCTTAGTGTTGTCTTTGCCAAGTAACCAGAGCTTGATGATAAGGTCTATGAGTGTAGAAATAGGAGATATAATTTATATACATTAGTTTTTAAAGAGAAAAATATTCTGCTTGTGACCAGCATCAATGAATTGGAGTATAAAGCTGAACTGTCATAAAGCCTTCCTTCCTAACCATTTTCCAGACTAGAGTCCAGGTAGGAGGAGACTGGATTAAGAATTTGTCGTCAAGAATCTCCGGCCACACTTTCCACACTGTGCCCTGACACGCATCATCCAGGGAAGGACCTGGCCAGGCCTCCAGGCTCTGGGTGTCATGGAGAGCAGTAATCAATTGGGACAGCAGGATAAACCGGTAAAAAGTTTTCTCCTGGTGTGCTCAGTGGTTAGAGCGTTGGCCTACAAACCAAAGGGTTGCGGGTTTGATTCTCGGTCAAGGGCACATACCAGCCCTGGCTGGTTTGGCTCAGTGGATAGAGCGTTGGCCTGCGGACCGAAGGGTCCTGGTTCGATTCTGTTCAAGGGCATGTGCCAGGTTGCAGGTTTGATCCCCGGCCCTGGTCGGGGTGCGAATGGGAGGCAACCAATATATGTCTCTCTCTCACATCAATGTTGCTCTCTCCGCCCCCCTCCCACTCTCTCTAAAAAATCAAGGGAAAAAATATCCTCGGGTGAGGATTAACAAAAATAAAACAAACAAAAAATTTTCTCCTGTGGTGAAAATTTCATGAGGTGTCTTAGATCTAAAATAGTTCCATGAATTTTCAACATCATATACATGGGTTTTTAAAATTATATATACACACACATAGATAGAAACATGGGAAAGAAATGCATTAGTTAAAAAAGTATGGGTGAAAGCTGTGTTTCAATTTATGGGACTGTAAGTGATTTTTTTTTCCCTTTGTCTCTTTCTATATGTACCAAATATTATTTAATAAAGATATAATATCTTCACTATAAAAGAGAACATTTTTTTACTTTTTAAGAAAGCCAAATGAGGGTGATCAGGAGACCGGTAAACTACACCATCCTGGAAAGCGATTGGGCCGTGTGCCTGACCTGTGCCTGGGAACCTCTGCTGAGGCGGACTCCCAGGTGTAGGGAATCCGGGCTCAGGAAGGGCGATGGCCCAGAATTGAGTGCAGCCTGGTTCCCAGCGTGAGCAAATCGAAGCACACTCCCTCTGTGGATTCTTAAGGAAGACTTCCTGTGCAATGCTAATTGAGGCCAATCATCTATCTAATAATAGAGGAATATGCAAATTGTCTGGGACGCCATCACAGTAACAGTAACAACCGAGCAGCAGGCTGCGTGGGGCAACCAGGCCGGCAGGGGGGTTAGCGAGGGACAACCAAACGACTGAACAGCAGGCTGCATGGGGTGACCAGGCCGACAGGGGAGGCAGTTAGGGGTGATCAGGCCGGCAGGCAGGTGAGCAGTTAGGAGCCAGAGGTCCTGGATTGTGAGAGGGATGTCCCGGATTGGAGAGGATGCAGGCTGGGCTGAGGGGACCCTCCCCCCCCCATGCACGAATTTCGTGCACCGGGCCTCTAGTATATAATATTAGTGCTTGCACCACATTAAGAACTAGAGAGACAAACTATGGTAGACAGAATAACGACCACTCATGGATGTCTACGTCCTAATCACCCAACCCTGTAAGTATGTTACCTCATATGTCAAAAGCACCATAACAGATGTGGTCATGTTAAGGATCTTGAGATGGAGAGATTAAGCCAGGTTGGGGGCGGGGGGGGGGGGGGGGCGGCGGCAATGTAATGACGAGGGTCTTTAAGAGAAAGACAGTCAGAGGAGAGAGAGATGGGAAGAGGCTACCTGCTGGCTTTGACGATGGAGGAAGAGCCAGGAGCCACCCAAGGCAGGCGGCCTCTAGAAACCGGACACAACTGTCCCCTCAGAACCCTCAGAAGGAACCAGCCCTGCCAACACCTTCCTTTTAGCCGTGAGACTGACTTCGGTTGGATTTCTGACCTCCAGAGTAAAATAATACATTTAAGTTGTCTCAGAGCACCAAACCTGGTGGTTTGTTGTAACAGCAACAGGAAACTAATACCTCTGGCAGGCAATGCTATGAATGAGTTGTTGGGGGGGGGGGGGGGGGGCGGGGGTCCTAGCTCAGGCTGCTATGACAGAACACCGCAGACTGGGGGCTTCGCAGGCATGGATGTCTCATCGTCTGGAGGCGGGAAGTGTGAGGCCAGGATCAGGCTCTTGGTTGGAACCCCCTTCCTGGTAGGTCCTCACATGGTCCTCCTTGGCGTGTGCAGGCAGAGAGCACAGCTTGGCGCGGGCTGGGACTGCTCACGCTGCATGTGCGGTACAACATTTACCCGCACCCAGGTGATGTGTGGCCTTTCCCCTCGGCGTCTGGAACACGATCTCCAAGCCCTGCAATACCATGTCAGAGAGGAGTGTTTTATTTAGGGTGAGGGCTGGCCACACAGGATAAACTAACAATATGACCCCGACCAGTGTGGCTCAGTGGTTGAGGGTCGACCCACGCACCAAGAGGTGGCCAGTTCCATTCCCGGAGGGGGCCATGCAGGAGGCAGCCAACTGATGTTTCTCTCTCATCCAAGTTTCTATCTCTCTCTCCCTCTCCCTTCCTCTCTCTGGAATCAATAAAAACTTATGAAAAACTAACAATGTGATTTAGGGTGGGGACCGACCATACTGGATAAACGAACACTGGGGTGTAGGGTGGGGGTTCTGAGTCACACGTACCAGCTGGACCTCCAGCGGGACTGGAGGCTGATGATGTCAGCTGCGTGGACAGTTGACTGCAGACCCCGACAGACGTCTGGACAGCAGGGCTCGGTGACCCCCAGCGGACGGGGTGCCGGGGAGGGGCATGCAGCTCTGCTGGAGTTCACCCCGACTCCGCTGGAGAGGACAGCGGGAGCCTGCGTGCGGCACCTCCCGTCCTCTGCCCGGCATCGCTGCTCCTGGCCGACTTGACTCTGTGCTCCTCCCCTGGGATAACCACAGCTGTGAGTCTAACGGCCCCCAGTGAATTAGCAAGTTAAGGGTGGTCATGGAGACCCCCAAACGTGTCAGCAGTGGGGGTGGTTTGTGGGCTGCATGCCCTCTAATGTCCACTGCCTGAAGCCACACACACACACACACACACACTCACACACTCACACACACACACACACTCACACACACACTCACACACACACACACACTCACACACTCACACACACACACACACACACACACACACACACACACACGAGCCTTGTGTGAGGACTGTCTTCTGATTTCTCCTGGCCGACCAAGGTCTGCTGTCGCCCTGGCTGAGACCACACTGCCCGCTGGACCTTCTCCCCAAGGCCCTTCAGGAGCTGGACAGCGGTTGCTCCCGCACTGGCCCTGCCGCCAGTGCCTCCTCCTCCGTCCTGGCGGCGGAAGGGCTTCCTTTCTAAGTGGGCAGGGACAGGTAGGCAGACAGCATCAGCAGCCAAGCTGGCTCCTGAGCCAAGGGTCCCCGTCATGTCCCCACCCCAGCCTCTCACACCCTCCGATCTTTTTTTTAAAGATTTTTAAAAATTGATTTTGAGAGAGAGAGGAAGAGAAAGAGAGAGAAACATCATTGGCTGCCTCCTGCGCGCCCCCCTCTGGGGATGGAGCCCACAACCTTCCAGCGCATCAGACCACTCCCAGCCACTGAGCCAGGCGGACCAGGGCTACTCCGGTCTCTGATGGAGGAGAGACTGGGGGCGGAAGAGCTGACCCCAGGGTTTTCCCCGGAAATGGCATCGCTCTCCTAAAAGTCGTGAGGTCCCTCCTCCCTCTAACGCCCTCCGTCTCCCCCAGCTGCCCGGGGGGCTGTGGAGCCGCAGACCCAGCCCTCCCTGCCCTCTCAGCACAGCCCAAGGCCGCGGCAGCCTCGGATGCCTCTCGAAGTCCAGCCGTTTCAGGTTAAAATCTAAACTTAGCCGCCCGGGTGCCCTGGGATTACAAAACAAGTTCTTCCATGACTCTTACATAAGAGTATTAGGGCCTTTATCCCTCCCCCCTCCCCAGTTCCTCCTCACCCCCTCCCAGGGAAATGCTGGCCTCCCCTTAACTGTGCTAAAGACTCCCCCATATAGGGACCCCACCTCTTCTCTCCCCTAAGCCCCAAACACAAACCTCGTGGTTCCACACACAGCAGATCGGGAGGAGGACAGAACCCGGTTTGCTCCTCCCTGCGGGGCTTTTGAGCGTGATCCTGCCCAACCACGGGGATTGGACCACCCGACCTTGACCTCTCCACGACCCCGAACATCAGGCTTCCCCAAAGGGAAGGAAACTCACCTTATTTCCCAGAGATTGTGGAACAGGCTGCTTGTTTACAAAGCCTTCTGGGGGAAATAAACAACGAAAGCTGCCAAGATCTTAAGAGACACAAGGTGTGCCGAAACCGGTTTGGCTCAGTGGATAGAGGGTCGGCCTGCGTACTGAAGGGTCCCGGGTTCGATTCCGGTAGGGGCACGTGCCTTGGTTGTGGGCACATCCCCAGTTGGGGGTGTGCAGGAGGCAGCTGATTGATGATTCTCTCTCATCGATGTTTCTAACTCTCTATCCCTCTCCCTTCCTCTCTGTGAAAAATCAATAAAATATACTTAAAAAAAAAAAAAGAGAGACACAAGGTGGTCTAAAGGACAACCATCCCAGCCGGTGTGGCTCAGTGGTTGAGCGTTGACCTATGACCCAAGAGGTCACCATTTGATTCTGGTCAGAGCACATGCCCGGGTTACAGGCTTGATCCCCAGTGTGGGGCGTGCAGGAGACGGCCGATCAATGATTCTCTCTCATCATTGATGTTTCCATCTCTCCCTCCTTCTCCCTCCCTCTCTGGGCTAGCCCTGGAGAGGCCATGGGGGACAAAGGCAGACACAGCCCCTGCCTTTCTTCACGGAGCTCATAGGCTACAGGGAGAGACACCGTATTTGCAAATGTGACGAGTACTATGTGTGGACAAACCAGGCGCTGTAATTCCAAGTAATACAGAGGGGGCCGGCTTTAACCAAGAAGGATGGGAAAACCTCTGCAGAACTAACGGTTGAGCTAAGGTCTGAAGAAAGCATGACCCTCTTTTATTGGAAAGACAATATAACAACACGAGCACGCATTTCTTAAACCACTCACAGTCCTCTCCCTGCCCACCTACCATCATTGCAACTCTGTTTTGTTTTTTGTTTTTCTGTCTAATAAATTCAGCTCCGGGCCTTGTCGCTATGTTGCTACCACATTTAACCACCCCTCAAGTATACGTATCGAATCTTCAGTTTTTCTCCCATGTTGCTATGTTGTTTGGTGATGACTATTTGTAACACTGTCCAATGTTTCAGGGGGGAGAGGATTCAATGTTTCGGGGAGGAGAGGATTCAATGTTTCAGGGGGGAGAGGATCCAATGTTTCAGCGGGGAGAGGATTCAATGTTTCGGGGAGGAGAGGATTCAATGTTTCAGGGGGGAGAGGATTACCTAAATGGTCCCCCAATTGTTCATTTCCACATGAGGAGGGGCGTCCATGGAGCTCCAGAATCAGCTCAGCTCACAGCCTCTCTGGCCAGGAGCTGCCCTGCCCTGTTCCCCCGTGAGTGTCTCCTGGGGCAGGTGGGAGGGACTCTGAGGCCAGGCACCTCGGGGCTGGGCAAACCTGGCTGCGTATCAGGGGTCATCAGGGAACCTCCATAAAGTACGGATTCTGGGGCCCCGTCAGGATCTCAGGAGTAGGCGAGTGGAGGGTTTAAAACATGTCCATTAATTCTTTCCCCATCCTCCTTTCCAAAGCTGGATCCTAGCCCCCCTCCTTGATGAGGACCCGAGGATTTCAGGACCGGCTTCCAATGGAAACAGGCCACAGGAGTGATGCCGGGCGGCCTCCGGGGCAGCTGGGAAAACTGTGAGCTCCTGCCCTGCTCTCTCTCGGATCACTCGCTCGGGGAGGGGCCGGCAGCCGTGTCACGGGGCGCTCCATCGGGCCTGGAAGAGGCCCATATTGGGAGGAACCGAGTCCTGCCAGCAACTGCTCCCTTCGCGTCGTCTAGGACATTCCCCGTTTCCACAGTGGAAGCCCCACATTCCAGGAAACCTCCCGCTCCCGGGCCATGGAGACTAGCGGTCACCCCGACAGGCAGCGCCAACTTCCCAGCCGTGCCAGTGAGCTGCCGGCAAGCCAAGCCCCAGCCCCAGCCAACGCTCGGATGACCGCAGCCGGAGCAACGTGTTACTGCAACCTCAGGAGGCTGAGCCTGAAAACACAGCTGAGTCACTCTTTTTTTAAAAAAACTGATTTGAGGGGGAGAGAGAGAGAAATATCGACCGGCTGCTCCACTTATGTATGCATCGTTGGTTGCTTCTGGTACGCGCCCTGACCAGAGCTTGAAACCACAATCTTGGCGTAACAGGGCGCTGCTCTAACCAGCTGAGCACCCAGCCAGGGCCAGCTGAGTCACTCGGGAACCCCTGCCCTACAGAAACTATGTGAGACGGTAAAGCCTGACTGTTCTCAGCCGCTACGTTTGCAGCGAAAGGTAAGGAATGTCCTCAGACGCCTGGGTTTCCTGGCAGCCCCGGGCGGCCAGTCTGTGGTCAGCACTGTGAGCGGGGTCAGCGCTCAGCCCCCAGAGCAGCACTTGCCCCTGGAACTTGGGTCCGTGCCTCCCGATAGGAGAGTCACTGCCCACTGTGGCTCCTCAGCACTAGGGATGTGGCTGGTATTCCTGAGGAACCGAACTCGATTTAATTCAATGAATTAAACTTCAAGTTTAAATAGCGCACATGTGTGATCTGAACTATGTAACATTCTCAAAATGACAAAGCCACGGAGATGGACAAGAGGTGAGTGGTTCCGAGGGGCTGGGACGGTGGGGGCAGGGTGGTGTGTGGGCCGATGAAAGGGCAGCCTGGGGGGGAGGGATCTTCGCGGTGAGGAGCAGCTCTGTGTCTCCATGATGGTGGTGGTCACACAAACCTACACACGTAAGAAAACGACGTAGCACTACGCGCATTGCACCAACGCCCGCTTCCTGGTTTTGATATGTACAACAGGAATGTAAAAAATAAAATAAAATGTCGTGTGGCTCTTGACGCTGGAAAAGGCAAGGAAACCGCATCTGTCCCGGAGCCCTGAGGGGAGCGTGGCCCTGACACGGCCTGCATCTGGGCCCAGGGAACCCGGTCCAGACTGCTGGCCGCCGGAGCTGGAAGACAAGAAATCCGTACCGTTTTAAGCTATCGGTGTGTGCTCCTTCGTTACCACAGCTCCAGTACGTTAACACGTTACCTGGCTGCCGGAAACCGATCATGGTCTCACTAACAGAAAGGTGTGGAAGGCTGGTCAACCTTGAAGCTCTGAAAGGTCAGAGCCAACCACTCCCTATCTAATTGAGACAATGGTAACGGAGGCAACTTCCCCATCTTGTAATCATGTAAATCCTTACTGATAAGATAATCTGCCTGTTACTGGAATTGCCTGCCTAAGGGCAATGGGCGTACCCCAAACCTGAATAAAAGGGATGGCAAGGCCAAAGCAAGGCATAGTCCTCCCACTAGAGGTGGGCTCCCGCCTGGCCCCCAATATTCCCAAGTTAATGCTTTTCTAGTCTTTTTTCTTTTGGTGGCGGCCTTCTCCAGAATCCGAACCCTGAACCACGCGGGACGTGAAAGGGGTTCCCACACCTGGCAAAACTGTACCTTTGACCCAGCAACCTACTTCCAGGAATTTACTCTGAGGATATACCTCCGACAAAACAAAACACACACACACACACACACACACACACACACACACACACACACGGAGTTATTCATGCAGACTCGTTTGTCATGCAGGGTTCTGGGAAGCACCGAAATGCCTGCAGGTTGGAGAGCGCTGACTAGACCACGCATGACCGCATGACGGAGCAGCGTGCTGCTGTAATCAAACATGGGAAACTGAGACAAATTGGTTCCCAAGAGACATTAAGTGAAAAAGAGAAAAATGCAAAAGAATATCTATTTTTCATGTAAAAAAGTAGGGAGTTTAAGAAAATGTACATGGGCCCTGGCTGGGTAGCCCAGTGGTTGGAGCCCCATCCCGATGCACCAAGGTTACAGGTTTGGTCCCGATCGGGGCGCATGCAGGAGTCAACTAATGAGTGCTGAATGGGTGGCACAACAGATCAATGTCTCTCTCTCTCTCTAAAATATAAATCAATAAATTTAAAAAATTAAGAAAGAAAATACATATGTATCTGCTCATTGTGCAAAAAGAAATTGAGGAAGGAGGACCTAGTAACTAGTGAGGTAGGTTACCTACAGGGAGGTTGGGACCGGGGTGGTGGGAAGAGGGAAGGGGACTAGGTAGGAGGAATGATGGGTGCCAGTTCTCTGTGTGCATCTGTTTGAATAGTTCTGAGTCTTAAAAACATGGTAATATTTTACATATTTAAAAATTTTAATTAAACTCAACCAGGATGTGAGGAAGCCCCAAATGGAATAAAAATAGTAATAAGTGGATATAACTATCTATAATAATAAAAGCGTAATATGCTAATTAGACCGGACGTCCTTCCAGGTGACCTTCCGGATGAAGCTGGGGCTGCAAGCGAAGCCCGGGTCCTGGGTGCCAGAGGGAAGCCGGTGCCGGCAGCCGGAGGAAGGAAGGCCTACTCTTGCACTAATTTCGTGCATCGGGCCTCTAGTATTAAAAATTAATAACAGAGCCAGCTACACCAAAGAGGTGTGGGAGAAAAGACCTAATCCAAGGAACTTTGGGGAACATTGTTCTGATATACATGTAAGGCTAAAGACAAAACAACAACAAACTATACACACATCCTAATAATCTGTTCTTCAGGAGAGATTAGGTTAGCAATTTGAAAACTACTTTGTGTGCATAATGGATTGAATAGTGGTCCCCAAAAAAGATATACCCACCGAGACCGGTTTGGCTCAGTGGATAGAGCGTCGGTCTGCGGACTGAAAGGTCCCAGGTTCGATTCCGGTCAAGGGCATGTACATTGGTTGCGGGCACATCCCCGGTAGGGGGTGTGCAGGAGGCAGCTGGTTGATGTTTCTCTCTCATTGATGTTTCTAGCTCTCTGTCCCTCTCCCTTCTCTCTGTAAAAAATCAATAAAAGATATTTTTTAAAAAAAAGATATACCCAAGTCCTATTCCCCCCCCCCCCCCCCCGCCCAATAGCTATGAATGTGACCTTATTTGGAATAGTCTTTGCCGGTGTAAGTTAAAGATCTTGCGATGAGAATGGGCCCTAAATCCAATGGCTGGTGTCCTTATGAGAAGCAGGAGAGATCTGACAGCCAGAGACGCACAGGGAGGAAGAGGCGGTGACTGGGGTTACGCAGGTCCACGCTGAGGGGCACCCGGGGCTGTGGCAGCCACCAGAAGTCAGGAGAGGCAGGAAACGGATTTTCCCTCAGAGCCTCCCGAGGAACCAGCCCGGCTGACACCTTGCTTTTGAACTACTGCGCTCTAGAACTGTGGAGAAAGACATCCCATGTGTTTAGCCACCCGGTTTGTGGTAATTTGCTGCAGTAACCTTAAGAAATAATACAATGTATACACTGAGTGGCCAGATTATTATGATCTCTGAACGCATAATAATCTGGCCACTCAGTGTATATTGGGATTGAGCAAATAAGTATTTGTGGATAATGAGGGCCAGGTTTCATACTTTTGAAGAAAGGAGTTAAAACTAAGAAAAGAGGGAAAGTTAAAATAAACACTGTGGTATTGAATTGGGACCAGAGGTATCAGTATAAATTCATGATTTTTTAAAAATATATTTTTTTTATTGATTTCAGAGAGGAAGGGAGGAGAGACAGAAACATCAATGATGAGAGAGTATCATTGATTGGCTGCCTCCTGCACGCTCCCTACTGGGCATCGAGCCCACAACCTGGGCTCCAGTCCACAGGCCGATGCCCTATCCACTGAGCCAAACAAACCAGCTAGGGCTAATTCATGATTTTTTTACGAGAGAGGAAGAAATAGATTGTCGGCTATATTTACATGTATTTCTGAGCTCTGTCCACTAGAGGGCATAGAAGCAGCGATGCTGCAGTAACAATGAGCCCATCTACTACCCAGATCTTGGTTTCCAAGCACTGTGCTCCGGTAGAAGGAACCAGGGCTCCTTGGAGAACTGGCTGGTCCCAGAGCTGAGACAGGGAAAGCACAGGATGACCCTGGTTCCAGAAATTACATATTTTCTGGGGGGTGGGTAGGAAGACAGATGCCCACAGGAGCCAATCCGAAGGAGCTCTCAGTTGCCAAACATGAGACAATTTGAGCAACAAAATCAACCATGATATTGATTATAACTCAGAATAATGATGTCCATGAATCCATAGTGATGTAAATAATCTATTAAGTAACTAAATGGGGAAGGCAAAATAACTCTTCTTTACATTAGAATTCCAATGAGTAAGTTAGAAAAGGAAAAGCACCACCCTCGCTGGTTTGGCTCAGTGGCTAGAGCGTGGGCCTGTGGACCAGGGGGTCCCGGGTTCGATTCCGGTCAAGGGCACATGCCCAGGGTGCAGGCTCGATCCCCAGTGGGGGTGGGGGTGCAGGAGGCAGCCGATCCATGATTCTCTCTCATCATTGATGTTTCTATATCTCTCTCCCTCTCCCTTCCTCTCTGAAATCAATAAAAATATATTTAAAAAAAAAAGAAATAGAAAAGCACCACTTGCCAAACACCACAGTAATCATCGCCGGGCAAGGATCAGCAAGGAATACTAAATTAGTGAGCCAAAATATGATGAGAAATAGAACATCTGCATAGTCTCAATGTATTTCCTTACAAGGTTTTTTTTTAATTACAAAGAGAGAAAAAAATCATGGCTCTACAGTAGAGAAACCTGCAGACAGCACCTTAGCCAAGTGACCCGAGTCCACACCCCCCGTGATGAGACTTACAGACTCTGTGCCTCCTGACCTCCTGCGCTGAGAGCACAGCCTCCCTGCCATGGCGTTCCCACCCGGGTGCATACCCGCAGTCTAATCACAAAAAATATCCAACAACGTGGGTGGGGGCACTCACCAAATAACTGGCCAGCCCCCTTCCACCGTGTCAAGGCCAGGAGTGACTGGGAGCTGTCCCAGGTCGGAAGAACCTAGAGAGGCAATGACAAGTAAATGCAAAGGAGGGAGTCCTGCCCTGGCTGGTGTGGCTCAGTGGATAGAGTGTCGGCCTGTGGGCTGAGGAGTCCCGGGTTCGACTCCAGTCAGGGGCACATGCCTGGGTTGCAGGCTAGATCCCCAGTGTGGGGCATGCGGGAGGCGGCCGATCGGTGATTCTCTGTCATCACTGATGTTTCTGTCTCTCTCTCTCCCTCTTCCTTCTCCCTGAAATCAAGAAAAAAATATATATATATTTTTAAAAAAAGGATGGAGCCCTTGGATTGAAACTTCAACCAGAAAAAAAGGACATCAATGGGTCAACTGAAGTTCTGTTAAGATCCGTAGGTTAGTTATTTGTATTATATCGATGTTAATTCCTTTGTGGATTACTGTACTATGGTTATCAATGATACTGACATTAGAGTAAGCAGAACGAAAGTATATCTAAACTCTTGGCTGTATTTTTTATGATTAAAATTATTTAAAAATAAAAGAGGGTTTTTTAAAAAATAGTATGTATTAAGTCACATCTGTGTGCTGGGGACTGTGCCAAGGAATGGGGGCGCTGTAGTCAATGCTAGATATGGCCTCCACCTTCCAGGACTCCCCATGGATGGGCTTCACCAGCAATCACAGAAAAGCAAATACCTAAGTGATACATTGCGAATAGTGAAAGGGGCCTCAGGATACAAAAGCGGGAAAAGGACTAGGCAAAGGCCCTCCTGCAGTCAGGCTGGTCGGGAAAGGCTTCTCTGGGTGAGAGCTGAGCTGCACGAACTCAGAGAGCAAACCGTGCAAACATCGGGGGGAAGAGCGCTCCGGGCAGAGCAAGTGCAAAGCCCCCGACGAGGAACAAGCCAACACGTCCAAGAAGCAGCGAAAGCGGAGTGAGGCTGAGCAAAGCCGGCGGCCTGCGGTGGAGGGAGGAGGTGAGCAGGCAGGCGGGAGCAGAGGGCCCAGGGTTCGCCTGCCGTGGTGAGGAATGGAGACCTTATTCCTTGTCCACATGGCGACGACCCCCCTTGCCCGCCCCTCACCACACATCACTCACAACGTGGATGTGTGTGGGACTGCATGGGGGCAGATGCTATGAGTTCAAAACAACGGCCGTGCTGTTGTGCAAACATGAAGAGATGACTCAGTTCTCCTAGGCCCTTTCTTAATTCAAGCTGCTATAAAACCTTCATTTGTAAACTGTTCTGGAATGTTCTCTGAGCTTTTGCCTGGTTCAAACACATCCTTCACCAGTTAAGCCCTTTCACCCTTCGCTAATTAGCCCATAACAATGGAAGTTGTTCTGCTCGGCATCACTAAGATGCAAAACGACCTTGGACACCAAAACCTTGGGGGAGAGAGTCCGTTAACAGCCCTCCAGCAATGCGAGGGGCGGCTACGCTGCCTTCTGAATGTTACCCCTGAGATGCCACACAAAATCAGCAGATGCCCAAAGAACACCTGTGGGAATGTCCACAGACACTCACAGAAAGGCCCAATCACAGACACCCTCTTTGCTGACAAAATTCCGCCTGGGCATGGCTGTGCCTCGCCCACCTACGTGCCTCTGGGTGTTCAGAGCGCTCCAGCGGGTGCACCCAAGGCCATGAAGCGTCTCTTCACACCGCCTGGGATTGCTCCTCCCCACCCACCATTCTTGGCTGTTTGGCAAAGGATGAGGGTACCAGCTGTTGGTGCTACAGTGCTTCACATCCCTGGGTTCACGTTGGTATCCTCTGGAGAGCTCTAAAAACACTGGTTCTGCCCCCCTACACACACACACACCAGATGATGATTTAATTGGTCAGAGATGACGTCCAGGTGCCAGTTTTGTGAAACGCTGCAGTGCAGCCAGAGCTGAGAACCCTCTGTGGCCAGAGGAAGACCCCATTGCTACTAGAGAATTGGCCACCAGGTGGCGCTAGAAACTGACCAAAGGAGCACGACGGGCTGTCCCCCAGCTCTGGGAGGAAGCAGCGTCCTCAGAATTGGGGAGCAGTCCCAGCCTTCGGCCAGGAGGGGTTTAGGAGTGTGGGATGTCGGACAAAAGACGTTTCCCCCTCGGCTGCTCCTGGTTGGAACCTAGGCGGCCCTTAGTAGGTTGCAGGGGGTCCCAGAAGCAGTACCCTCCACCCCCACCCCCACCACACACACAGCACATCCCCAGGCACCAATGATCTGGTCAACTAAGAAAACAAAGGGGCGCCCGCCCACCCCCTTCAGGGGCCGGAGCTCCTGCACCAAAAGAGGCTCCCCCCAGGGCCCAGGGGTGGGGGCCTCAGTTCCCTGGGTCCACAGGAAAGTTACCTCCCTTTTGGCAACCAAGAGACACACCTCTAAGCAGGCAGCAGCACTCGCAGCTTAAAGGGGGTGACTGGCTCCACACTTCCCCAAAACGCCCTTGGAGGAAAAGCCCCGTTACCCAACAGTGCCTACTCCCCAAGGAGAAAGGGGATCCCCTCGGCAGTCATTCTCCCCGAATTACCTCGACTCCCCAAGAGGTTAACATGCAGGGCCATGGGCCCCTTTAACCTGCAGCATTCTGCGTGTACATCCTTTCCCCCAAGGAGACAGCCTATAGCTTTCACTCGAAAGATTAAAAGCACAAATGATTAAGAACCGTCAAAACAGATGGACTTCAATAAAGAAATTAAACATTTTTAGGATCCAGTTCCTGCTCATCCCACTGTCACAGCCCTCCTGACGGGGCACGGCCCCTCCCTTGGTGCTTCCAGGACTGGCCCCCGGCTGCCCCCTAACAGCTCTGGGCACCTGCAGGCTCCAGTGCGAAGGAGCTCACCTTGCTCAGGCGGCCGCTTTCCCTGGAAGGTGTCAGAAAAGAGACCTCTCTGCCTGTGGCTGCAAGTTCCTTCAACTAATCTCTTCTGCTTTGGGCACACGCATAACATATGAGAGGGTCACGGGCCCGGGGGCGTGGGCGCATCCCTGGATCATGGCACCCAGGCACTGTGGGGCCTCTCCCTGACCAGGGGGCAGAGGAAGGAGGAAAGGTGGGGCCTGGGGACACCAGGCCTGATGGCCAGAGCCCCAGCAGGATGTGAGGTGCTTTCCCCCGGACCCAGGTCTCGCTGCTCAGGGTGGGCCCTGGGAGTCAGTGCCCGGAGTGGCACTGAGTTCACTGGCGCCTCCCCAACCCGCTGCCCGCGGAGAGGCAGCGACAGGGTGGAACGGAGCCCAGTGCCTCCTTTCACCAGGGAGGAAACTGAAGCTCAGAGAGGGGTAGGCTCTGCCTAAGGTCACACAGCAAGGGGCCCAGAGCCACGCCTCTGACCCAGGCCTGCTGCCCCCCACGCAGGGCCGTTCCCCGGCCCCCTGAGGCCTCCCTGTTGAAGAAGAGTGAACTCCATGAGAGCAGGGCCCACCCAGCGTGGCTGGTGGCCTGTCCTCCGAGGGAGTGAGGCGCCACCCTCCCCCCCACCCACCCCTCCTGGAGGCCCCCACGCTCCCTGACCCGCCTGGCCACCCTCGAAGCTTCTGAGGTGACCCGGTTCCCTCACTTTCCTCTCAACTTCAAAACAAACCAAAATGCAGACCAACATCCTTTGTTTTGGGGGATCAGAGAAAGGGGAAAGCAGCTCTGTGGGTTTGCACTTAAAAACAAAACTGCTCTGAGCGGCCCGAGCAGAAACCAAACCAAAGGTGAATTCAGAGGCCAGAAACCCTCGCGGCAACGCTGTCTCAGAATGAGTCACGGGAGGGTGTGGTGCCCTCGCAAACAAGGCCGCCACTGCCCGGCGCTGGTGGCCGGGGTCAGAGGGCGCACAGTGGGCCCGGCCATGGCATCCCACACTCACTGGGCAGCGTGGACTTGGCAGGAGCCCTCCTCCCCCAGCATGGAGGGTGGGGAGATGGGCACAGCAATGGAGACCAAGCCCCATGACTGTGGACCGCAGTCCCTACCGATCCTCTCTCCGCATCCCTTTTGCCTACAGGCCCCGGATGGGTGCCCAGGACAAGGTGAAACAGACCTGGGCCCTGCCCCATGGGAGCTCCGGCCAGCAGGTGAGGTGATGGGGACCCACGTAGCACTGGGTACTATCATGGAGGTTGCCCAGGCTCTGTCTCACCTGCCGGTTGGACTTATGCTTCCTGATGAAACTGGGCTCCCCCACCTCCAGGAAGGAGCACACAGTAGGGCAGAAACCAGGATGCTCCAGGCATCTGGGGCTCCCCTCTCAACACCCGGGGTACATGAGCCATAGGGGACATGGCATGCTGGGTGGGGCCCTGCCTAGGCTTTTCCTGGGTTGGGATGAGGAAATGGGAGCATCTGACGACGGAGCCCAGACGCCCAGCTGGTGCTGTAGGACCCGGGCAACAGCCTCGGTGACCATATGGGAGCCCAACGTGAGAGATGGCAGGAGAAAGTGGTGAGAGACTCAAGGATGAACGGTGGACCAGCTGGCCCGCAGCACAACATCATCGATATCGAACCAGGGGTGCCAGAGCTGCTGCCGGCTAAGTGAGGGCCTCTCACCTCTAGTAGCTTTAGGTGCTCAGTCTCTTTGGAGCTTCACAACGCTCCAGGCTGGAGAACAGGAGGCAGCTGGGTTCAGACCGGTGAAGAAATTTACTCAAGTTCACGCAGGAAGCCAGCACCAGGTCAGCAGGGGGTGCTGCTCACTGGAGGTCCCTGGGCCGTGCTGGGAACACAGAAGAGGATTCTAGACTGTGCGACTGACGGTGGGAGGTGGCGGGAGAGGACTTCCCACCTCCTCCTGGTTATTCTGGCCTAGGATGGGTTAAGCAGACTTTGGACCAAGTGCTTCCAGTATCTTACGCTCCCAAGTTTTGCTAATATCCTTTGGCAATGAGCCGAGCACTTCACTTTCATTCTCTCATCGGATCCACCCTCCAGCCCTGATAAGTAGGTACCTTCACCAGCCCATTTCAGAGATGCAGCGACACTAATGAACCAGCCCAAGGTCACTCAGCTGATAAGCTGCAGAATAGTACCCTAGTAAGGGATTAGGCTCAATAGCGCCCTCTTGTGGCATTTAGAGGACAGCACCCTAGTAAGGGAATAGGCTCAGTAGAGCCCCTAGTGGGTATTTAGGGAAAAGCACCCTTGTAAGGGATTAGACTCAATGGCGCCCTCAATGGCACCCTCAAACCAAGCCTTTCCGAGAGCAGGGGTCCTTTCTTGCTCAGTACCCTCCATCCCATCCTTATCTTTTTCACCAGCGGCATTTTTAGCTTTTACACGTCCTCATTTCTAGGATAACTGTCCCAACGCTGGGCCTCCCCCAAGACCCAGGGTGGCTTGTGATTGGGGCGCAAACGTCAGAGGCTCATCTCCCCTTGCAGGGGAGCAGACTCAGACATCTGCGCTGGCTCCTGGCACTGCAGGTGTGCATGCCCACCAACGGCAGCCAGCATCTGGCGCCCACCTCCTGTGGGTGGGGGGTGGGGGGGGGAGATCTGCCCTGTCCTTCCTGTTGGGAAGCCCCTGCTGCCAGTAGATTCATAAAATCCTCCCAGAGTTGCTACCCTAGCTGGCATCTCGGCTCTCATGATGGGACAGAAGTGTCCTCTCTTCCTCCAAAATAGGGGCTCGACAGCACGTGCATGTGCTCAGCTGTGTCTGTCCCACGCCTGTGTGCGTGTGTTTGTGTGTGTGAACTCGTAGGCAGGTGCCTCTCGAGGTAGGTGTGTCGAAATGGCTGTGTGATGTGCTCAGCTGTGTGTCTGTGTGTGTCACTGAATCATTCATTCATTCAACACACATTTCTTGAGAAGCTGCTCCGTGGAAGTCTCTGGGCCAGTGCTGGGAGCACGGAAGAGGACTGGGCACGTGCAGTTTAGACTCTGCATGGAGCCCTTCGCCGTGCGAGGCCTCCTCAACCCTGGCCATTCCGGGGAAGGGAGGCCTGGGCAGCGGCTGTACTTCTAAGGGAGCCAGAGGCAGCTGTGGCCTTTTAGGGCATTGGTCCCAAGACAAGGCCCAGCCCAGGGGCCCACAAACCCCCAAGGCCCACCCTGCAAAGCTGCATTCTCTTCCTTCAACCTCTTCGCAGACGAAACCACCCACAGCCATAGGAGACAAAGCTACGTGCTAGACTCCCAAAGAAAGTCCCTAAAATCGGTCAACGCAACTCCAGGCCCTGCTGCTGGCCTGGACCTGCAACACCCGTGGGGAAAGCAGAGCGTGCAGGGCCCACCTGGCCAGCTGCCCGCCTGTTTACAGAGGGGACGGCTGAAGCCGGTAGATTCGTTTCCTGTTGCTGCTGTAACAATTTACCTCAAATGTATTACCTTACGGTTCCGGGGTCAGAAGTCCTAAACAAGGTGTCCGCAGGGCTGCATTCCTTCTAGAGGCTCAAGGAGGAATCATTTCCTTGCCTTTCCCAGCTTCTAGAAGCTTCCAGGGTTCCTTGGCTCATGACCTCAGCCTCCCTCTTCCACACCAGCAGCGTGCTCTCTCCGAATCTCCCTCAGACCTCTGCTTCGTGGCCGTCGCTCTTCGGACTAACTCTCCTGCCTCCCTCTGAGGGAGCCTCAGGATGCCTTGGCTCCACCTCGATAAGCCAGATCCTTCACTAACCACGTCTGGGCAGGCCCTCTGGCCTCGGAAGGGAACGTGCTCACAGGTCCCGGGGTTAGGATGAGGGGAACACGGTTCTGCCTGACACACTCAGAAACGGAAGGACCAACCTGCGGTCTAAAGGGGTTGAGTGAAGGCCAGAACTTTGGCTTCAGACCCCCCAGTTCTGGGTCCCTTTGGGCAACACCCCGGGACAGAGGGAAAGGGGGCCTCTCCCAATGTAAGCTGCTCTCCTACAGTGTGCTGCACCCAGTGTGGCCAATACCCCTGCCCGCTTTCCGGCCCAGCTACTCCCCCTGCTAGCGGGGTGGCCTTGGCATGTGGCTTCCTGTCCCTGGTGGCCTCGGTCTTCTCCTCTGTGAAGTGGGGTGACGATGAAAGGCCCCCAGGTGCCT
This sequence comes from Cnephaeus nilssonii, assembly GCF_951640355.1. Lineage (NCBI taxonomy): Eukaryota > Metazoa > Chordata > Mammalia > Chiroptera > Vespertilionidae > Cnephaeus > Cnephaeus nilssonii. The sequence continues at coordinate 75,570,768 of NC_137076.1, forward strand.
GATGGGAGGGTGAGAAGAGGCTGTGTGGTGGCCGCACTCAGAGCTGCGGCATGACCTCAGCACCCCCACACCTGCTCGACTAGACACGAGGGACGTGAGGGCCTAGAGGGGAGGGCCAGACACATGGCCCAGCGAGCCTGGTCCCCAAGGCCGTGCCCCTGCCCCTCGTGGCCTCCTGCCCTGGGAACTCCCGGAGAGCGAAGCCTTGGTCCCTAAGAGGGTCCTGGAGAGGGAACAGAGGGGTGCTTCCTGCCTGGGAAGCCCCCCGGCGGTGCGGAGAGAAGCCGGGTCAATAACGGGCTGAGGGCTGTGTGACTGCGGACACACAGGCAGGGCCCGTGGTGCACCGGGGGCGGGGCCCCCACAGAGAAGCCACAGAGATTCGGCAAGTGTCCCCCAGCCTGGAGGGAGGGTGGGCGGCAGGGACGCTGCCAAAGCCTCTCCAAACAGAAGGTCGGGGAAGGCCGGGGCCTGAGCCGGCTTCCGAGGACAGCTCCTGCAGGAGAGAGAAGAGACGCTCTCTCGTCCATCTCCAAACCGTGGGGTCTCCATTCATCCCCCACAGGAGGAAACTCGGGGGCCCCGGCCCCTCCACGGAGGCCGCCTCCTCGCTGTCACAGGCCAAGAAGTGGTTCCCCACTCTGGGTGCTGCAGACCCAGCATCAGCCGCGACCCTTAGGGTCTTTCGTGTTTGCTTTTCTGTGTCCTGCTGGAGTCGGTATACCGGTGCCCCGTGGACACAGGAGAGGCGCTCAGCACGGGATGGTGTTCTCCCCGTGGGGGTGAGGCTGGCTGGGAGGTGGGGGGGCCTGTGCGGGCTTCTCAGAGACACACTGCACACAGCGCCCGGCTTTTCACAGCTCCCACGTCCCAGCATGATCTGGGACGATAAAAGGCTAATCAACACCCACCATCCTTTTTCTCTGACTTTTTATTTTTTTAATATATTTTTATTGATTTCAGAGAGGAAGGGAGAGGGAGAGATAGAAACATCAATGATGAGAGAGAATCATTGATCGGCTGCCTCCTGCTTGCCCCCTACTGGGGATGGAGCCTGCAACCCAGGCATGTGCCCTGACCGGGAATCGAACTGTGACCTCCTAGTTCATAGGTCGATGCTCAACCACTGAGCCACGCCGGCCGGGCTTCTCTGACTTTTTAACTATATAGAAACTTCACTGCTACTCATAAAAGAAGTTCACACTCATTACAGAAAATTGGGGCATGAGGGCAGACCACCCAATGGCCTTACCATCTACCCAAAGACAGTCACAGCTAACATCTTGGTCTAGTCCTTCTAGTCTTTTTAATCCCAGGCAGCCTTTTATTTTTATTTTTATGACTTTTATTTTTAACATATCTGTGCTTGGGCTGCATACATACCTTCTGTTTTGTTTGTTTTTTTCATTGAGCATTAATTTATTTACTGCTGGAGCTCTGGTACTTGGCACAAATAAGACCCCAATAAATATTGCTGTATTAATGAATGAATGTGTAGGTAATTTTTCTATGGTATGCAAAAGTAATAATGATCAGAATATGTACGTGACAAGTGAGGGATTGGTGCTGCGTATTTTATACATATTATCTCATGCGATACTCACAATAATCCTATGAGAAGGGGTACTATTATCACCCCCACTTTACAGATACATGAACTAAGGTTTAGAGAGAAAATCCCCAGGTTATACAGGAGGCAGTGGGTGTCTAACCAGGTCTGGGGGCCACAAGCCTATATGCTAATGCCACCTCCCTGCCTCTCAGAGGACATTTTTAGAAACAGCATTTAGCTGGTTTGGCTCAGTGGATAGAGCACTGGCCTGCGGACTGAAGAGTCCCCAGTTCGATTCCAGTCAAGGGCACATGCCCGGGTTTTGGGCTCCATCCCCAGTAGGGGGCATGCAGGAGGCAGCCGATCAGTGATTCTCTCTCATTATTGATGTTTCTCTCTCTCTCTCCTCTCCCTTCCTCTCTGAAATAAAAAATAAAATAAAATAAAAAAATAAAGTGACTTCATAATAGTCTTTTAAATGGATTTAGCCATTTCTCAATCACTACAAATTTAGGCTATTTCCTGGGTTTTTATTTCACTGTCATAAATAATTCTGCAAAAACAACTTATGCATAGCCTAACTTCATGTTCAAAGGCTATTCATCATCAGTCCTGGCCAGTTTGACTCAGTGGATAGAGCGTCGGCCTGTGGACTGAAAGGTCCCAGGTTCGATTCTGGTCAAGGGCATGTACCTTAGTTGCGGGCACATCCCCAGTGGGGGATATGCAGGAGGCAGCTGATTGATGTTTCTCTCTCATCTGTGTTTCTAACTCTCTATCCCTCTCCCTTCCTCTCTGTAAAAAATCAATAAAATATATATATTTTTTAAAAAGGCTATTCATCAGCAAAAACTCTCCAGAAATTGAACTACTGGTTCAAATGGTGCATGCATTTCTAAAGCTTTTGAGGATGTTTTTATTCAATTGTGTTGTTTTACATATGGAAATGTAGATGTGTCGTACCTGCCACCTTCTCTTTTATAATGTTGTCCACTGTTTCCGGCTCTGAAACACCTCCCCTTCCCAGAGAAATTAATGGTTCTGCTTTCCAGGGACTGTACATGAATGCATAAATAAGCGGAATAACAAATCTTTTAAATTATTCAACCCTTTGGTTCTTCAGCGCACCTTTTGGGGGATGTGCTGAGGCCCCATTTACACTTCCAAGCCCCCCAGAAACCGCCCCTCCCTCCCTCCTGCGGGCAGGGAGAGATGAAAGAGAATGTGAAATGAGAGTGTGAAAAAGGGGGCTGCTGTCTTCCTAATTACAGGGCCAGGATTGCCCCTTCTGCGCATGAATGGCTCTCTCACTAGTTCAGTGATGGGCAACCTTTGGAGCTTGGTGTGTCAAACTTCACCAAAAAACTGAGCATAACTCGGGTAGTGTGTCACTTTGAGGAAAAAACATTATTTCGCAAATGTTTCATCCTCAGGAGCAGCAAATGTTTCATCCTCGGCATGCGGCCGCCTCAGCGGCCACGTGTCATCAGAAATGGCTACGCGTGTCAGTGCTGACACGCGTGTCATAGGTTCGCCATCACTGTTCTAGTTAGTCTTGGAAGCTTCTAAAATGCGACCGGTTGACTTGGAGTTAAGACAGAGCTATCCTAGTAGCTTAAGAAATTCCTTGAGAGCCTCAAAGGATGCAAACAATTCTTTAAATGGAAGATCAGGAACATGTCAAATTGGGAGTGAGGGTGTGGCCAAGCATGTTGGTTTTAGGTGACTTGCTTTGGACAAGTGGGTGGTGGAGTCAGGGTAGGGATGGGAGCAGAAGCCAGGTGGGTGAAGACCTACCTACTCCCCAGCTAAACAGGCACCGGGGCGTCTGGCCTCTGGGTGAGGAGGCCTCTGGGTGGCTCTTAAAGGTGTGTGTGAGCCTGGCTGCAGCAAGAGGTGGCTGTGTGGCACGCATGCCACATACAGTGTGTGGATTATGCCCTGCACGAGGGCATGAGGTCAAGGGAGCCAAGAAGGCTGAAATCCAGTCATGCATGGAGCAACTTCCAGTTTTCTCCAAGGCGCCAGGCGGGCCAGCGGCTGCCTGGGCTGTCGGATAGTGACAGAGCGCTAACCAGCAGCTAGGAGGCGTGCCTGATCCAACTCTGCCAACCCAAATGACCCTCCCTGGCCTCAGTTTCCCCATCTATGACAGGGGGTTGGCTAGCCAGTTCTGATGGTCCCATCCAGCTCTGATGCAGAGTCTATTCTGAGAATCCATAAGCAGCTCTTATAGGGCCAAGAAGGCCCTTACTCTCTTCACATATATGCAGTGCCCACCGTGGCTCGGCTGCGGCCGAGAGAAGACGCCCTACGGTGCTTCCACAGGTTAGGGAGACCAACCCTCTTCCAACAGAAAGACAGTTTCAGAGTAACTTGCATTTTAGTTCAGGATCAGAGCCCCTTACTTAGTCTTGTTCATCCAGCTCCTTTTTTGCGGGCTTACTTATTTTTGTTTTGTGTTGATTTTAGAAAGAGAGAGGTCGATTTGTTCCACTTATTTATGCATTCATGGGTTGCTTCTTGTATGTGCCCTGACCAGGGATCGAACCCACAGCCTTGGTGTATCGGGATGATGCTCTAACCAACTGAGCCACCCGGCCAGGCTTGCTTATCTGTAAGAGCCTTGTTGAGGAAGTCAGCTGGTCTCCTTGCTCACCATCTGGATAGGACACCATCCCTTCCACCTGTTGTTCCCCTTCCTGTAAACCCAGCTGAAGTCGGATTAACAACCAGCACGATAGTTTATTGAGCACAGCCCCTGACTCAACTCTGACCTTCAAGCCCCAACGAGGTCACTCTCCCCGCCTTTGCAAGGCTCAGAAACAGAGGCCCCAAGTCCCACAATACATAACCAAACAGGATTCGACCTCAGATCACTCTGACTCCAAACCCAGGCCCTCGTAACATTCCCACCTCTTCTGCAGGTGAGGGGACTGAACACGGAGTGACCATGCCACTTGCCCAGCCACCCAGCAAGTCAGCAAAAGGATGGTTTTCAGTTCCTTTCAAGAAGGCCCTTAACTGCCCTAGCCAGTTTGGCTCGGTGGTAGAGCGTCGGCCCGCGGACTGAAGGGCCCTGGGTTCGATTCCAGTCAAGGGCACCTACCTAGGTTGCAGGTTCCCCAGCCCTGGTCGGGGTGAGTGCAGGAGGCAACCAATCGCTGTGTCTCTCTGACATCGATGTGTTTCTCTCTGTCTCTCCCTCTCCCTTCCACTCTCTCTAAAAATCAATGGGAAAATATCCTCAGGTGAGGATTAACCAAAAAAAAAAAAACACAAAAAAACAAAAAAAGAGCAGGCCCTTACTTAGTCACAAATCCCCTCAATAAACCCACCCCAAGCCTGAGAGATTCTGTATTTTGTCAATTTCTTGTGGACCAATGGATCCATTGCCCACTCACCCACCATTCTCTAGGTTCCTCCCATGAGCTATGTGTTCTAGGGAGAAGGCCCAGCACCCATCCTGTGGGAAGAAGTGCTCAGGGTGCCTGCATCGTGGAGTCAGCCCCAGGGAGCTGGGCTGGGAGGAAGCCTAGCAGCGTGGGTGTGGGCTAGGAGGGACCCAGAGCAGGCTGTGGGCACTCGGTCCTGCCTGCCTCAGGCCACGTGCTCAGGGCAGGAGCAGCGCCAGGCCATCCCACGCCGTGCGGCTGGGCCTTCTCTCCGATCTCCACTTGGCTGGACAATGTGGGCAGGTCACTGGGTGTCTCTGAGCTACCCACTGTGGCAGATACTCAGCCAACCCAGCTGCCCCTCACTTGGGGGAGATGGGTCGTTTCCTCAACCACAAGTCAGCCAGTCAGAAACAGGGCTTCTCCCTTCCCGGTCCTCAGGGCGGATTCCTCCCGGGCGGGCATTACCCAGAGGCATTGAAAATGAAGTACAACGAGAAGTTATGACTTCCTGTGGGCTCCGGAGAAGGGAGGAGGAACAATTAGGCCCTTTGTTGCAAGGCCTCCTTCTGTCGCTGACAATGGCATTCTTGAGGAATTTTGATATTAAAGACTTAATCACCATTTGATATACACAGTAAAACATTCCATTCACGGCGTTTCTGGAAAGTGCTGTCTTCATCTAGTACAGGAACTTACCTCGAGTCTTTTAATTAAGTCGGTCCTAAATGAGACGCCTCCTCCCTGGTGCGGTAATTTTCTGAATGAAGCTACCCTGAAGTACTAATTAGTTTGCTTTTAATGCGTAATTTACGCTGCTGCTGCCGACACGGAGGTTAGGGTGGGGCTGACCTGCTGAAACTGGATGAGGTCCTGCAGGCTGGGACCATCGGCGGCAGCTCAGGGCTCCCCTGGCCGGAGAAATGGAGCCATTCTTTCTCACCCGTCCAGCCTCTAACCTGTCAGCTGAGAACTGACCACGGACCTACACTTGACCTGAAGGCCCCAGTTTCTGAAGAACTTTGTCTATGAACTTTTCAACGATTATTTTCAACAATTAAAAAATCTTCTGCTCAACCATTAAAAACCTATTGGATTTCCATATCAGGTGTCCCCTGACAGCAAATTCTTAAATGTCCCTTGCTGCCATATGAGAATATGCCCCGCCACTCTCCCTCCTCTGATTAGCCCAGGAAGCCACTTCCTCCCCTCAGGAAGGGGACCGAGCCGCCTCCGATGGCAGGGGCTGCCCATCACTGGAGGTGTCCAGCAGGGGCACTGGGCACTGAGTAGGAAAGTGGTCCAGGTGATCTCAGAGGTCCCGTCCCACCCAGCGTCCCGCTGATGGTTCCTATATTATTTTTTTTAATTTTATGTTTTTATTGATTTCAGAGAGGAAGGGAGAGGGAGAGAGAGATAGAAACATCAATGATGAGAGAGAATTATCAATATGCCACCTCCTGCACACCCCCTACTGGGGACCAAGCCCACAACCCAGGCATGGGACCCTGACCGGAATCGAACCCAGGACCCTTTAATCCACAGGCCAATGCTCCATCCACTGAGCCAGACCAGCCAGGGCTCCTATATTGTTCATTCTCATGTCACTCACCAGAAATTTACTGCGGCCCCTCTCTGTGCATATAAAGGAGGAGCATCGAGGGGCAGGATTCTGCCTTGTTGCTGCCCAAGGTGCAGATGTAGCTGCTTGGGGGTGGGGAGGGGCGGGGGGGGGTCACCAGTGTGAAGGGGCCACAGAGGAGACAGGAATGGGCTCTGGGAGCACAAATGGGGGCAGAGAGGTCCCCAAGGAAGTCACCGGGAGAAACGGAGGGTAGACCTGGGGAGTTGTTTGGGAATGGAGTCAGACCCAGCTGTGGCTCCCACTGGGAGGTTTGTCCTGAGGGAGGAAGGGGCCTGGGGATTTCCAGCCCAGAAGGAGGCAGGAGAAATCTGTCCACATCTCCCATCTCACAAGCATGCCTTCCAGTCCTCAGGATGGGCAGGGACAATGGCTTGTTTTGTTTTTAACTGTTTTTTTTTTCTTTCTTATTTAAAGTAAGTGCACACATGTAAACGCATCATACAATATAGGAATAAATTACATTAAGAAGTAAGTCTCTCATTATCTCAATTATCAGCCCCTTCCCAGAGAAAATCGCCACTAACCTCCCTCCAGACCTTCCTCTATGTGCACACACACACACACACACACACACACACACACACGGGCTTTGCTGGTTTCACAGGATCATAGTAAACACATGGCCCTGTGACCCCTTTTTACTCTACGATAGACCACGCGCCTCCCTTCATGCAGACCTGGTTCATACAGACCTACCTCATTTTTCCAACAGCTGGGAGCACTCACTAGGAGAGTCGGGTTTATTTATCCGTCGCCCTGCCGATGGACATTGAGGCTGTTGCCATTTCTCTACAGTTGCAAACAAAGCTGCAGTAAACATTCCTGGACATAACTTTTTCCGTTATGTGCACTTACAGAAAGACGTGAAACTCAAACTGGTTTTGTATCGTTGTGGACATTTTTTATTTTTTTTACATAAAATGTTCTCAAAAATGGACTGCTGGGTCAAACACAAGTATAGAAAGTACATCTGTCTTTTAAATATTTAAATTTAAATGCCGCCAGGTGGCCCTTCAGGGACAGGCTGGGCCTGTGGGTGCAGAGTTTTCATAGGACAGGCCTGCATCCTTACCTTCTCTTCACTGCCGGTGACTACTAGGCCTTTCGATTGTTTGCCTATCTGATGAGCAGAAAAAAATTAAAAGGTGCTCTTCCCTGTTTTCCCTTCTGTCCTGATTTGCAAGAAAATAATAAAAGGAGGCTGAGGGAGCGGCTGGAGGGCCCAGGTCGGCAGCCTGGCTGGCCCTGGGTGACCTGCGACCCTGACTCTGAAGCCCTCCGGAGAGAGCGTGGGCAGACCATCCGTGGCCCCAGCCTGGGAGATGTGAGACAGGAGCCAGTCAGGGTCCGTGGGGAGCAAGTCCCAGGAAGCGAAGGGACCCGAGCACCACAGGCCGCGGCTCCAAGGGCCTCTCAAAAAGCCCCCCTCCCACCTCACCCCACCCCCCCACACCCGCTGGCCCCGCAGAGAGGCTCTGGGGCTCACCCCTGCCCTTTCCCGGAGCTGAGGCCAGCTCTGCCCAGCAGTCGGAAGTGGGCTCCACCACTGCCCAGTGCCCATGAGGCGCTGGGCCCCTGGCACTCCTGGCAGAACGGGCAAGCCCGAGTGAGTGACTCAGCGCTGCCCATGAGTCACAAATTACAGGCCTCCGGTCCAGCAGGCCGTGCCAGCCGGTGAGGCTGATGCTGGCAGGGAGCTACAGGGCGCTGGGCTCGGGGCCATGGGGAAAGAGAGGCCCGGACAGGAGCAGCAGCCTGGGCACCCTTACAGCTTCCCTCCCCGCCAGCCAGCGGGCGGTTCCCAGGCCACAGAGCCAAGGCCCAGTCTCAGGGCTTGGACCCCAAGGGGAAGGCCCAGACGTGCTCTGACCCAGGTCTCCCCAGGCTCCAGACCGAGAGGAAACTGGCACAGCCTCCTGGAGCTTCAAAGCTTCTATCTTCCCACCGAAACTACAGGAGCGCCCAGGGCCCGGCGCCTGCTGCGTACGGCGGGTGCTAAGCCCCGGGAGGTGCTCCCCGTGACAAGCTCCCCACTAATGGGAGCTGACACCTCAGGCTTTGGGCATCGACATCCCCAAGCATTTAGCACGGGCAGGAAGGCAGCAAGGGCTCCCAGCGTTTTCACTCTTCTGTGCTGTGATAATGAAGCTGGAGGCTCCTGCAGCCCCCACCCCACCCCATCCCATGAACTCTCCTTGGTTCATTCAGGTTACCTGCAGATTTTCTTCAATTTTTTATGTACGCAATTATGTCATCTGCACCTCAAATTGCATTGTTTTTTCTTCCATTGCAATCTTTATTCTTTTTATTTCTTTTTCTTCTCTTACTCTGCTAGCTAAAACATGTAGTACAATGCTAAATGGTATCTCCAATAGCAGGTGGACTTGGGTCATGTCTGAGTTTATTTTTTTATAAATATATATGTATTTTATTGATTTGTAGAAAGAGAGGAAGGGAGAGATAGAAACATCTATCAGCTGCCTCCTGCACGCTTCCTACTGGGGATCAAGCCTCCATATGTCCTGACCGGGAATCGAACCATGTCTTCTTGGTTCATGGGTTGACGTTCAACCACTGAGCCACACCGGTCAGGCTCGATAGACATTTATCAGGTTCAGAAAGTTTCCTACCATTCTAAATTGATCAAGAATTTTTATGAGTGATATTAAATTTTTATCAAATACTTTTTCTGTTTGCATCTATTGAGGTAATTATATGGTATGTTTATTTTCTTTGCTCTGTTAATTTGGTAAATTACTTCAAGTGTTCAAATTTTACATTCTAATTTAACACTGTCCTTGTACTCCTGATGAATCAATGATACGTATTTTCAGTTTGCTAATTTTTCACTTAGGATTTTTGCCTCTTCATAAGTGATTGGCCTACAATTTTCTTTCATCATATTGTCCTTGACCAGCTTGCATATCAAGATTATATTAACCGCCCTAGCCAGTTTGGCTCAGTGGATAGAGCATCGGCCTGCGGACTGAAGGGTCCTAGGTTCGATTCTGGCCAAGGGCACATGCCGGGGTTGTGAGCTCGATCTCCCCCAGTAGGGGGCATGCAGGAGGCAGCCAATCAATGATTCTCTCTCATCATTGATGTTGCTATCTCTCTATCTTTCTCCCTTCCTCTCTGATATCAATAAAAAATATTTTAAAAAAAGATTATATTAACCTCGTTGGCGTGGCTCAGTGGTTAGAGTGTTGGCCTGCACACCAAAGGTTCTCGGGTTTGATTCCTGGTTAAGGGCAGGTACCTGGGTTGCAGGTTCCATCCCCAGTCCTGGTTAGGACTCGTGCGGGAGGCAACCAATCCATGTGTCTCTTTCACATCAATATCTCTCTCTCTCTCCCTCCTTCTCTTCCACTCTCTCTGAAAAGCAATGGAAAAAAATATCGTGGGGTGAGGACTACTAATATTTTTTATAATTTTATTATATTAATAATAAAATTTTAAAAGATTATATTAACCTCATAAAGTTAATATAATCTTTAGAAGACATTCTTTTTCAATTTTCTGTAACAATTTAAATAAAAGAAGGATATCTGTTCTTCGAATAATTTGGCAAAAATTACTATCTAGGCCAGTTGCTTTTCAGTATGTTGGAGGGTTGCTGCTGTTTTTAAAAAATAAACTTTTAATTTTGGAATAATTTTGATTTAAAGAAAAGTTTTCCAAAGGTAGCAAAGAGGGTTCCCCTATTCTTCTCACCTAGTTCCCCCTAATATACGAGTTACATAATAACAATGGTACATTTGTCAAAATAAGAAACTAAGATTGCATCTGTAATAGTGTAAACAATAAAAATAAACTTTAAAAAAACTGCAGGCTAAAACAAAAAGGAACCAAAATAGCAAAAAAAAAAAAAAAAAAAAGAACGAAAGAAAGAAACTAAGATTGGTACATTACCAGACTTTATAAGGATATCACCAATTTTTCCTCAACGTCCTTTTTCAGCACCTAATGTGGAATACCACATTTAGGGAGGGTTGATTTGTATGTTTACATAACAGTTTTGGTTGATTGTTATAGTAACAGGCCCCCCATGAATGCCCCTCCCTGTATCCTTACCCTGTATAATTCCTCCCACATTGATTCAGTGACTTGCTTGGGCCAAGATTTGTTATTATTTGGCCAATGAGACATTGGAAAACATGACACAAGCAGAGGCTTGAAAATACTTGTGCACTGGGGCCTACCCCATTCTGCTGCTTGCTTCTGCTAGCACGAGAAGCCGGAATAAGCTGATGGAGACATGTGGCTCAGCTGATGACCAGCATCAACTGCCAGGCAGGTGAGGGAGGCCATCCTGCGCCATCCAGACCCAGTAGAGCTGCTGATGGCTGCCACGGCCTCAGGGACCCCAGGTGAGACCCACAGAAGACCTGTTCTTGTAAAATGCCCTGCCAGCCTGCTGACCAGCAGAAGCATGAGCAAATAAAATGGCAATTGTTTGTGACACTGTGCTTTAGGGTGATTTTGTTCCTTAGCAATACATAACTGATACAAGGGATAGCACATTTCTGTTTTTCTATACATTTTATACATTTACATGTTTCTAGAAAATTATCCATTTTTTTTTTGAAATTTCAAATTTATTGGCACAAAGCTGCTTATAGTATTCACTCATAATTTGTTGTTGTTGTTAATCTTCACCCAAGGATACTTTTTCCATTGATTGTTAGAGAGAGTGGAAGCAAGGAGTAGGTAGAGACGGAGAGAAACATTGATGTGAGAGAGACACATTGGTTGGTTGCCTCCTGCAGGTGCCCCAACCCGGCTGGGTTCAAGCCTGCAACCCAGGTACATGCCCTTGACTGGAATCAAACCCGAGACCCTTCAGTCCGCAAGCCAACGCTCAATCACTGAGCCAAACTAGCTAGGGCTCACTGATAATTTTTTAAAATTTTTATATGTTTTTATTGATTTCACAGAGAGGAAGGGAGAGGGAGAGATAGAAACATCAATGATGAGAGAGACACATCGATTGGTTGTCTCCCACATGCGCCTAGACTGGGGCCAGGGATCAAATCTGCAACCGAAATACATGCCTTTGACCAGAATTGAACCCAGGACCCTTCAGTCTGTGGACTGGCGCTCTAACACTGAGCAAAACTGGCTAGGGCTTGCCCTCGTTCTTTTTTTTCCCCAGAGTGAAAAGGAGAGGGGGAGAGAGAGATAGAAACATCAATAGGCTGCCTCCTGCATGGCCCCCACAGGGGATCAAACCCGCAACCAGGGCATATGCCCTTGACTGAAATCGAACCCGGGACCCTTCAGTCCACAGGCTCTACCCATTGAGCCAAACCAGCTAGGGCTTCTCTCATTCTTGAACAACTTGTAGTTTAGAGTAGAATTTGAGGATGAAGATTCTTTTCTCTACACTTTGAAGGTAGTATTCTCACCTCCTTTGTTGCTGATGAGAAGGCTGTTTAATGATCATTTCTTTGGAGGTAATTTTTTCTCTGTGGTTTCTTTTAGGATTTTCTCATTGTCTTTAGTGTCATGAAATTTCACTACAGAGCAGCAAGGTAGGGAGTGTTTTATATTTTTTCTGCTCAGAAATCACTATGCCTAAGAATTCATATATTCATCAGTTCTGGAAAATTAGTAGCCATTGACTATTGCTTCTTTCCCATTCTCTTCTTCTGAAATTCATATTAGAGGTGTTTGACCTGCTTATTCTAGCCCAGTGGTAGGCAAACTCATTAGTCAACAGAGCCAAATATCAACAGTACAACGATTGAAATTTCTTTTGAGAGCCAAATTTTTTAAACTTAAACTTCTTCTCACGCTAATTCTTCAAAATAGACTCACCCAGGCCGTGGTATTTTGTGGAAGAGCCACACTCAAGGGGCCAAAGAGCCGCATGTGGCTCGCGAGCCGCAGTTTGCCGACCACAGTTCTAGCCTATGTGTCTTGTTCTCCTTTTCTCATTTATTTATTCTCTTCCTTCCTTCCTTTCTTTTTTTTTTAGTGAGTTTATTTGAGCCAAACTGATGACAATTGCTGAGAAGCAAAATGTCAACAGACTGAGAAAGTGCTCCCTCATTTATTTTCAATCTTTTAAAAATCTCTATGTTGATTCAGTAAATTCATCCAAAGTGAATTTAGACGGGGGAATAGAAGGTTCTCTGGGAGGTGATTTTGTGTGTCTTAGTAAAAGCAAATTTTACTTAGTAGCAGTACCCTCTGGGGGCCCCAGCAAAACTCCCACCCACACAGCCACCTCCTCACCCCCACGGTTTTACTGTGCTTTCAAAAGAAGGCAAAGATGATTGTTAAAGAAATCAGAAGCATAGAATGACTTAGAGTAATAAACTGCCAAGTTAGCAGCAAGAACATCAAAAGATCACCAAAGCTAAGTAGAGGAAAGGGAAATTTTTTTTTAGTGTTCTCTAAAGCCTATGTTAAAAGACAGAGGCCCATTTCAATGACGGGAGCATTGCAACTGAGCTCAAACTCTCCGCATACTTTTCAAGACAACAGCCCTCTCCTCAACACTTCTCTCTCACCATCCATGCCCTCACAATTCAGGACTGTTCTTAACCCCATGAGGGGCCAGCCATGAGTGAATGGATTGATGGGGCGGGCAGTTGGAATGATGACCACATAGAGGTGGGTTGACCCCCCCATAACTAGGTAATCACCACCTTCTAGAAAGAAAGCTGAATGTCTGACAAGTCCAAGTCCTGTAGAAGCTCCTGCCACCACTCAGGTCTCCTGAGAAGCAACCAAGGGGAGAGCAGGATGAAAAACCCAGACCAGGGGCCTCTGGAAGACCCAGCTACAGTCTGGGAGTCATATTCCTGCTTTGTCACGTTTCCGTAGCAAGGAAGCCAAGAATATCCAGGTCCTGGCCACACCTGGTGGGGACGCGGGACGCGTGGCCTGCTCAGGAGGGCTCTGCACACAGCCTCCTCCCCACTTCCCGCTCCCTGACCCAAGGCATCCTCTGCAGACTGGAAGGAGCCCTGCCTGTGGGAAGACACAGAGTGGGCGAGCTCTGCCCCTCACCTACAAGCCATCCAGCACCTCCCCCGGCACCAGTCTCCTCTTGCGTGAAATGGGGACACAAGGATCGCCCGCCCGCCCCACAGACTGGAGGCTGTTTTGAAAAATTTGCTGAAGTGTTTTGTAGGGTGCCGTTCAAATTCAGAAATTGGGAAATCTGGTAAAACTTTGTTTTATATTCTCAGAACTGAAGTTTTATTTCAATAACATTTGCTTTGGTATACGTGATTATGGTAAAAAGCATTAAAAAAAATTGGTATCCTATACTTTCCAGTCTTTTTTCCATACAGGTCCATAGAGTTATGGCTTTCATGTCATACCAAGAGCATTTCTAGTAGCAAATGTTCTTCTATGTCATCGTCGCTAATGCTTTGGAGTCATGGGTTTTTCCAGCGGTATCTGGCCCCTGGTAAACCAGGGGATCAGTGAATGTAACCAGTCTCTGCTGCTGGTGTTCCCACCCCCGTGCTAAGCAGCTCCAAGGTGCTGTGTGTAGACACCTTTGCACACCTGTGTGTGGTTATTTTCTTAGCAGCAGTGGACCTGCTTGATCCGAGGTCTGACGGTTTTTAACTTCTGGTACAAATATGTTGCCCAAATGGCCGGTTGAATGATCCTCGAGGACTAGTCCCCGCACCCCGAACCCACCTCGGTGCGAAGGTCCCGCCCAGCCGCGTCCTCCGGGCCCAGAGGAACCCGTGGGGCTCTGACTGTCGCGCCCTACGCCCAGAGGTTTGCAGGGCTAACCCTACCTCCCAGGCGCTGCCACCCCAGAGGCGAATTGCCCCGGGGCAACCCCTGGGCCGGGCCTTCCGGGGGAAGAATTTACAAAGGGCGCCCAGCGGGTGCCTCGGGGCCCATTCCCATGCAAAGCGCCGGCCTCAGCCAAGGTGGGGGCGCAGCGGGGGCGGCGATCGCGGCCACTTCAAAGCGCTCCGTGTGGGGCCTTCGGGGGAAGGGGCTGGGCTCGGGGGCCCACCAGGGACGCCTCCTGGGCTGCGCCCTTCCCCACCGGGAGGGGCGCTCGTGCCTGGGGCGCGCTGGGCAGGTGGGCACATCCTCTTCCCTCTGCCGGGGCGGGGGGTGGGGGGGGGTCCGGGGAGCGGAAGCCCTTCCCCGCGACCCCTGGCTCAGCCCCACCCAGGGCCCGATCCGCAGACCTGGGCGCCCGCTGGCCGCCGTGGGCCCAGCCTCACCCAGATCAGAAGTAACACCCTGAGCTTTTCCACCGAGCAGAATTCCCCCAGCCTCGACTTTCGATTTTTGGGTTGGGAGCGAGTGTCTTGAAAGAAATGAGAAAGTTAAGTTTTGAGTCTGAAAGGGTTAAAATGGCCCCTGTCCCTCCCCCCAGTTCCACTATTACTGCAGAGTGCGCGAGTGCAGCTGGTGGAGGCGTGGGCGATGGGGTCCTCGGCAGAGCGTGGCCGTGCCCTGAGCTGCAGCCGCCAGACCTTGGGCCCACTCAGATCCACCACAGCCCCTCCTCTCCACACTCCCGCCCTCCGCTGGTAACCCCAGCACAGGAGGCAGAGTCCCCCCCACCCCTACCCCCCGCAGGTCCCCTTCTCAGCGGAGGTTGTGCAGAGGGTGTTCCTGGTGGTGGGACCCAGCACCCCACGTCCGGGGCGTGCAGAAAGGGCCTCAAATGGCTGAATAGCTGGCTCTAGGGTCTAGCCTCCTTACCCAGGGCGTGAGCAGCCCCAGCCCATCTTGCAGGCACCTTCTAAGATATTTATTTGTTCATTTTTCATGTGTTCAACAAGGGTCTGCTAGGTTCTCACTGTGTGCTGGGTGCTGAGATTACAACCATGAAAAAAAATCAGGTAAGACCTTCAAGACTTTAGTGTAACCCAAAAGGAACAGGCACAGCAGCCGGCTTCAAACATTTCTGCACCAGATTAGAGCTGGATCCAAACTTCGCCCTCGCTGAAGGAGGGGCCTGGAGCAGCTCTCCCCCACCCCCTACCCCACTGTGGCCTGGCCCCTGAGGCTCCCTCCCGCCTCCCTTCTGATCCCTGCCACACAGAAGCCAGCAGTCCAGAGGAAGCTTCTTTCTGACATCAAGGTTGCTAAGGTTCATGGACAGCACCTTGGGGATCAAAGGGCAAGGAACCTGGGGAGCCGCAAGGTGTCAAAATTCAGCTCCTCCTGGGGAGGAGGCACTGACCAACTGTCCATGGGGGTCTGACCCTCAGTCTGCAACTGGACCATCCTCAGGTACAGAAGTGTCCCTCTCAAAGCCATCGGGGGGATGTGTTTAGGTACCAGGTGTCCAGGTTCCCCCACTCCCTCCCCAGCAATGCTCTCCCCCAACCTCCGTGTGACCTCCTGCAGCCCAGCTGGGAACAAAGAGTGCCTCGGGGTCCTGAAACCTCCAGACCTTTAGGAGCCCCTCTCTGGGGATGTGGGCTCCTGTCCTTTCTTCTATGAAAACCTCAGAGCCCTTCCCAACCACGCTGTGTAAACAGCAGGGAAGACTGGGGTGAGGTGCAGGGGTGAGGGGGTGGTGCGCAGAAAAGGCTGGCCCTGCAGGAAAGGCTATGTCTAGAGTCAGCAGGTCCCCTGCTTCCAGGCCCAGCTGGAAGATCTGCCGAACAGACCCCTGGACCCATTGCTAACCAGGCCTCTGGACCCATTACCAGTGGCCTGTAGAGCCCTACCGCCCAGCAGGACACCCACTCCTCAGCAGAGGGAGGAGCCCAGGGTGAATTCTCCGGCCCGTTGTCTCCCAAGGGTCAGGTGACCCTCCAGGTAAGTGGAGGCTGCGCACTGATTCTCACAGTGTGGTCCCTGATCCGGCAGCCTCACCTCGGAACTCTGAGGCCCACACCAGACCCACTGAATCAGAAACCCCAGGTATCTGGCCCAGCAACCTGTAGCTTTAAAAGCTTGCCAGGTGATTCTCGCACACAATTAAAATTAAAGCATCAGCGTTCTGAAGGAAGGAAGACATTCTTTGCCCTTGGACTTCAATACCTCCTATCCTTGAGTTGAACTAGGCTGAGGGTCATATAAAAGGATTTGCTTGTGATGGTGACAATCTGGAAACAATGTGGCTCAGTGAAGGGATGAGTACATAACCTGTGGGAATATATACACTTGGGAATACTATGCAGCCATTAAAAAGCGTAAGGTGGGCTCCTACCTTGAGCTAGTGTGCAGACGGCGCCGGAGCTGAGCCCAGCTGGTCGGGATGATGACAGACGTGCAGCTCGCCATCTTCGCCAACATGCTGGGCGTGTCGCTCTTCCTGCTTGTCGCTGTCTATTGCTACGTGGCCGTCAACAATCCCAAGAAGCAGGAATGAAAGTGGCACTTTCTCCGCCCCAGGGTTCCAGGGCACAGTCGAGGCAAGATGGAGGGTGTGAGGGGCCTTCACACTTCACTTCATCCCTTCTACCCATCACAGCATGTAAAGTAACTACACCTGGGTTTTCCCAAACAACTTTTATGTCTTCAAGTCTTCCTGAACCCTATGGCACAAGAAGCTGCCACCAAGTAGGGCCCAGTATAGTGCCTGCTTTCTTTTCTACTCCCTCCCCCCAATATAAAAATATAGATTTTTGTGTGTGTGTGGTCAAAAATAAAAAAAGAATAAGGTGGGTTTTCACACATTGATGTGCAAAGATCTCCAAGATGTGTACCATTAAATAATAAAGGAAGTTGCTAAATGATACGTAGAACTCAGATTTATGTAAAAAGAATCATATAGCCCTAGCTGGTTTGGCTCAATAGATAGAACATTGGCCCTCGGACTGAAGGGTCTTGGGTTCGAATCCAGTCAAGGGCACGTACCTCGGTTGCAGGCTTGATCCCCCGCCCTGGTCAGGACAAATGGACTCAGTGTTCACTCGGGTGGGGAATGAGGGAGTAGAAAGGCTAGACAGGGCCTCCAGTGTGACTGGCCCAGGGGAGCAGGCGGAGGTGATATTTGTGAGCCAGGAACTTAGGAGGAGCTGCATTGGTTTGGGAACATATTACATTTCAATTTAGAGCAGTTGAACAAACATGTAGGGAAGGCCTACTATGTGCCCGGCCAGATGTTCCCTTTGTTTTCAGAGCCATAGATGAGTTAGCCGTTTTCCCAGCTGCTGCACAAAGCAATCTCCTAGGCCCTCCCAGTCGAAGGGTTCTAGCCAAGCATCTGCTGGTAAGCCCCACAGGCCACTAACCACCCCAGTCTTCACCCCAAGAAACCCACTCAACAAGAGAGCCCAGAGGCCAGAATAGAAAGAGAGAAATAAAGGCTGTTGTTGACATAAGAGGAAAAACCAGGCTTCCTGTTTGAACTCAGGCAGGTACTGGAAGCTGTGAGTAATGTCTGAATCTTGGCCTGCCCTTAAGACAGCCTGCGGTAGGGGCTTCTCACATTCGCTGTGAATCACTCACTTGCAGGGGACACGGGGCCCAGCAGGGGCAGGCTGTGTAGAACCACGCACACAGGCCGCAGGGTGGGCGGCGACAACTCACGGTGCTCACGGCTCTCAATCATCCTCGATAAGGACCCAACATCAGGTGATAAGGGATTCTCCAGTCCCCGTGCCCAGTGGCCTTGCTCCCGACAGCCAGACCATTCCCAGGTCCTGGGAGGCTGGGATTGTCCCCTTTTGTCCTGCTTGGGGTCAGGCCAGTGCCAGATGGCACAGTGCTGGGGACTCACTCAAGACTGGAAATGCGGACCTGCCCTGCACTAACTCCCTGGGAGACCCGGGCAGGGTCCTGGACCTGTCCCAGCCCCAGGCCCCTGTCTGTAATGGGACCTCCTATTGGAATAAAATCTGCAAGCCATTTACAGAGGTAAAATACCAGACACCGGGCTAACGCCTTATCTCATTTAAGCCTCAAAAGAATATTCCTGGGTCACAAACAAGGAAACCATCCCATTCTAAAATTTACAGAGTTTTCAACTTTTTTGAGGAATAATTGAAATATACTAAACTACCCAATATTTAAAGTGCACACGTAATAAGTTTGACATGTTTGTAGCCATGCAATCATTGCCACAAGGATTCCTATCACCCCCCAAAGTTTCCTCATGCCTCTTTGTAATCCATCCCCCCTCCTCCCATCCCAGGCCCAGGCAACCTGCTTGCGGTCCATATACATTCCTTTACATTTTCTAGAGTTTTATAGAAATCAAATCATACAATATGTCCTCTCTTTTGTGGAGATTTTCTCTTCCAACATCATGGTTGTGAGATTTATCCATGTTGTTGCAAATAGCAATAGTTCATTCCTTTGACTCGCTCAGTACTGTTCCACTGTATGGAATACAATGCGGTACAATTTGTTTATCCATGCACTTGTTGGTAGACATTTGGGTTGCTTCCTGTTTTGGGCTATTACAAAAGAAGTTGCTATAAACATTTGTGTGCAAGTCATTGTGTGCATATGTTTTCATTTCTCTCGGGTAAATGTCAAGGAGTAGAATGTCTGGGTCATATAATAGATATTTGTTTAACTTTTCAAGAAACTACCAAACGATTACAGTCCTATCAGCAGCTCAGTCACTTCACACCCTTGTCAACGCCAGGTTTGGTCAGTTTCTTATTCAGCGGTTCTGAAGAATAAGGTGGTGGTATCTCATCGAGGTTTTCATTTGCATTTCCCTGATGACTGCTAATGTGGAGCATCTTTTCATGTGTTTATCAGTCATTTGTATGTTATTTTTTGTGAAATGTCTATGCAAATCTTAACACCTGTGAACTGGAGAGAAGTTTTACAATTGATGGCTTAGTATATTTAACTGGCAGGGAGTGTTTTTTCTTTCTGGGTGGAACCTTACAAGGGATGGAGTCTTAGATTCTCAAAATACATGAAGTCACTTGCCCTGGGTCACACCATGGATGGGGGACAGAGTGCTCAACCCTGACCCTGTGCTTTTATTTATTTATTTATTTATTTATTTTAATTTTTATTTATTGATTTGAGAGAGAGAGAGAGAGAGAGAGAGGTAAAGAGAGAGAGAAATCAATTTGCATTTTCACTTATTTACCCATTCATTGATTGCTCCTTGTATGTGCCCTGCAGCCTTGGTGTATTGGGTCAACGCTCTCATCAACTGAGCGACCTGGCCAGGGCTCTGACGCTGTGCTTTTAACTAATACATTATTCTACATGCCAGAAGACTTAGAAGTTTGTGTCGGTGTGAGGAAAACAAACTGGGTCGTCCCACAGCGCTGCTGCGCTCCAAGTGCCCGAGAGCCTGGAATGGCCAGGAGCGGGCCCCGCTGGACCAGCCGGAAGCAGCGGCCGCCCCCAGGCTTGTGGCCCAGCTGGCCTTGGCCCCGCAGGTGTCTTCCCTCACTGAGCCTTCCTCTGGCAAGGGCTTCCCGAGACCAACTATGTGCCAGGCAGGTGTGCGAAGTGGATGGTGCCAAACAGGATACAGCCCCTGAACTGCAGGACTCAGCGCCCAGAGAGGGAGCCGGGAGAGCCCCATAGAACACACTCCTCTGAGACTGGGAGCGCTCAGAAAAGGAAGGGGCGGACCCCAAGTGCTTTGTGAAGGGGACAGAGAAATCAGTGTCGGGTGGTGCATAGGTCTGGGCTTTTTAGTCAGGTGGTTCAAACCCTGGCTCCAGCCCTGACCAGCTGTGTTCTCAGGCACATGGCTTAGCCTTCGTCGCCTCAGTTTCCCCCTCTATAAACTGGGGGATAAATGATGTTACAGAGGGGATTGCTATTCCCATTTTACAGATGAGGAAACAAAGAGGGTTAAATACAATGTATGGCCCTAGCCGGTTTGGCTCAGTGGATAGAGCATCAGCCTGCAGACGAAAGAGTCCCGGGTTCGATTCCGGTCAAGGGCACGTGCCCGGGTTGCAGGCTCGACTCCCAGTAGAGGGCATGCAGGAGGCAGCCGATCAGTGATTCTCTCTCATCATTGATGTTTCTCTCTCTCTCTCTCTCTCCCTTCCTCTCTGAAATCAATAAAACTATATTTTTATTTAAAATAAATACATACAATGTATGCAGAGCACTTGGCTCAAAGGAAGGCTCTTTGATCCAGGCTTTAAGGATAGCTAGGAATTTGCTTGGCTACAGGAATAAGGAGATCCCAGGAGGGGAGCCTATATGATCCAAGGTATGGGGTGTGGACACACAGGAAAGGGCTGAGGGAAAGAATCTGCTGGGACAGGGATTCCCTGCCGTCACCTCAGAAAGCCCGTCTCCTGGAATGCTGCCAGGAGTCCCCTGTGGGTCCTAGGGCTTGGCAATGGGAGATGCACACGGTAAGGAGGCCCAGAGGCCCAGGCCCTCCAAACCAAATCCTGGAGCTCTGGCCGGCATCTCAGTCCCCTCCTGGATGGCACAGTAGGGGTCCCCGGACCAAATGGGCTGCCTACAAGAAATCCCACAGGTCTGCTCAGGTCCCGGCCAGCACCAGCATGCTAGGGTTTCTACGGCTAGCACTGCATCCTTTTGTACCTCGATTTCTCCATCTCTCAAATGGGGATATGAAAACATGACATGCCTGCCTGCCCACCCCACAGAGCTGTGGCCAAGATCAAATAACTTGCTGAAAGGTATGTGAAAGTACTTTGAAACCGATACAATGTTATGCTTATGCAAATCCAGGGTAGTTCATAGAATCACAAGACCATGGACTGTCATGTATGGCAGGGATCCTAAAGAGCTTTTCCTACGACACCTGAGTTTTCCTGATGAAGAAGCTGAGGCCCGGAGAGGTAGAGTAACTCACTGGAAGCCACACAGCCGGTCAGCCAGGAGTCCCCCGGGGGTCCTAGGGCCTGGCCATTGGAGATGCACACGGTAAGGAGGCCCGGAGGACCAGGCCCTCCAAATTCAAGCCTCAGTTCTTCGGATCCAGGCCGCTCCAACATCTCTGCCCCGCAGGCTGGGGACCTCAGGGGTCCCAGAGCACAGCCAAATCTAAACGTGAAGTCAGCAGCCAACATGCTGTCTGCTAAGAGACTTGGGAAGCCACCAATTTTGGTCCAGCGCTCAGAGGTCTTTGCAAATGCCTGGTCTCTGCAGACTCGGTTATGGGTCCTCCACGGAAAGACCCTCCCCTGGCCTCGGGGTATTTTCTGCTGTGGCTGCTGTCGTCACTCGTCCCTTATCCGAAAAATGGGTTTGTGCTGGCCGCCACATTGACACCAACCTCCTCCATCCAATAGGAGATGAGATGATGGACATGAAAGTGCTGTGAAAAGGCAACCAGTGCTTACGCACGTGAGGGTCTGTTCCTGTTGTGATGTAATGACTCCGGGTGTGGGCAGCCCTTGGTAGGTTCTAGACACTGATGAGCCAAAGGGACAGCTTCGACTCGACCACAGGAGACGCGGCGGCGATGGCTGCAGAGCCACCAGGCCTCCCCAGAGAGCCAGCACCCCCAGGTCTCTCTCTGGGCCACTGGACATCAGCCTCACAGAGTCTCTCCTTTTTTCTGTGTTGTTTGTTTTTTCTTGCACATTTGTTTTTATTTGGATATAGGAGATGGGTC
Source organism: Cnephaeus nilssonii (assembly GCF_951640355.1). Lineage (NCBI taxonomy): Eukaryota > Metazoa > Chordata > Mammalia > Chiroptera > Vespertilionidae > Cnephaeus > Cnephaeus nilssonii. The sequence continues at coordinate 75,592,847 of NC_137076.1, forward strand.
AGGAAGTGTCACTGGGGGTGGTTCTACTCCATCGGGCTACTGTCCATTCTAACTCACAGGGTCTTTGCAGCTCAAGGAAACGGACGGGCATGAATGCGGACTCTCAGCAACTTTTGCCTCCGGGAAAACGGCTCTTTCTAGGACGCTGCCCACCATTTTCTCCTCTCACAAAATCCCCTTCTGGTAGGTGCCTGGCTCTCTTTCCTTTCCTTTTCTATGCAAAACCTGTAACACAGGCAGCAGAGAGAATTTCACAGACTCAGCACATCCCTACCCAACTTCTCATAAGTTCGGGCACCTGATTTTCCCTTGTGATGCGCATCCGAATGGTGGGCACGAGGTACAGTGAGTGGTTTTGAAGGCAGTTCCTTATCGTGGAGCGTTATCTGAGCCATCAAAGTACACTTGAAGAAAAAAGCAGTTTCAACATGAAACTTGAAGGTTTGACTGTTAAAAGTAAGAGCCTAAGAGCCGGGACAAAGCGACCACAGCCTTTATCGCACATTTCTGAGGGCGGCGTGCGGTGGGAATACTATCTATTTGGGGCTTGCTGCTGAGAATGCCTCCCTGGCCTTTGAACAAAAAACAAACCATGCTATGGAAATTGCCGGTAATTGTCTTTACCTACAGTTTCAGAGGGCGCACACCGGGCCTTGTGGTTGTGGGCGCCGTTTCATGCTGGGGTTCGCGTCCCCTGCTCTGCTTGGCACAAAGAACGGAACAGATCAGAGCCTCAGATCTGCGCGCACCTGTGGTCGCTGCGAGGAGCAAGGCGGGCGACAGTGGAAAATTTCTCACCTGAAAGGAGCCAGGAGGCCTGGGCCACGCATCTGAAACAGGGAGCGAGGAGGAAGCCAGCCCCTCCCCCCAGGAACCGCCCACCCCCACTCCGCACTTTCTCCCACGGCTTCTTCAACATCAGCATGGAGGGATTCCTTCTGCCCATTAAAGGGCGATGCCCGCCTTCGTCTGTCGATATTCTCATTGAAGAAATGAAAAGAGCAAACAGAACTTTGAAGATCAGAGATTTTTCTTTTTTCTTTTTCTTGTTTTATTTGTTTGTTTTGTGTTTTTTTTCAAAATAATCTTCATGTTCTAAAGATAGGCCTTTCGGCCCTAGGCGGTTTGGCTCAGTGGATAGAGCCTCGGCCTGCGGACTGAGGGCCCCAGGTGTGATTCTGGTCAAGCGCACATGCCTGGGTTGCAAGCTCGATCCTCAGAGGGGGGGCGTGCAGGAGGCAGACGGTCAATGACGCTCTCTCCTCGTTGATGTTTCTCTCTCTCCCTTTCCCTTCCTCTCTGAAATCAATACAAATATATTGTTTAAAATAAATAAATGAAGACAGGCTCTTCTTTCTCAGGAAAGGTGCTCCAGGGCCCCCCTCGGAGAGAGCTGGTAAGGTCAGGGCAGGCCTCCTGCCTGAGGCCCATTCCCTTAGCCTGTGGGCAGTCCCGCAGGGACCGAGGAGAAGTCCAAGCAGCTCTGGCCATTGCTGGCCTGAGGAGGGACAGTGCTGACGCTCTCTGAGCCAGGGAACGTGTCCGGGGGGCCCAGTGCTGGGCTCAGCCCAGAGTGGGCCAGGGCCCCTGAGAAGGGGGACCCACAGCCTCCTGAGCTTCCAGGCTCTCTGAGGGTCAGAAGCCCCCTAGCTTGTGATTCCACCAGCACCAAGGAAGGCCTGGGCTGAGCCAGGCTGGGTGGACACTGGGAGGGGCTGACGGGGCCCGAGGGAGGAGAAGGAGAGAGCTTGCCAGGGCCCTGTGAGCAGCAGTGAGCTGGAGAGAAGAGGCAAACTGGGGAAGCAGTGAGTGTCACGCTCAGTCTTTCAACGTCCCTCTGGTTTTGCTTCCTTAGCCTTTTTTATGGCGAGAAATATCACATTCAAAAAAGTACATAAAGCATACATGTACAGCCTATGAATGAGTAGGGTGAATGCTCCTGCAGCCGCCTCCAGGATCAAGAACTAGGACATGGCTTGCCCCCTAAACACACCAACACCCCACCCAATCCCCTCCTCTCTTCTCACTAACGGTTACCACGAAGCCAACTTTTAGGGTGATCACTGCCAACTTCAGTTTTATCCCTAAGCTTACGCCCCTAACACCACAGCATAGTGTTTGCCTAGTTTTGAACTTGATATGAATGGAATCAAGCTGACGTATTCTTTCAGCTTCTGCCACTCCACACGGTGTGTTTCAGACCCGGCTGTGTTGCTGTGTGCAGCTTCGGTTCACTCATCCTCACTGCAGCCTCCTTCCTGGCTTACGTCTATGCACTGCCTCTGGGTTTGCAGGAATCAGTGCCTGGGGGTGTCCAGAGTCCTCGATCCCTGAACCAGCCTGGGGCACCAGGCCTCCCACGGGCCGGGCTCAGACTCAGTTGTTTCCAGATGGCTTTGCTCTGTGGGGACAGCAAAGACAAAGGGCAGTGTGCTCCCAGCTGCCTCCGCAGAGCTTCGCGTGGGGCACACTGGAGGCCGGAGGGCTCACAACAGAGGCTCACCCCGGCCTCAGCACAGACGCCTGGCAAGGGCAGCGATCCGTGGCTGCCCTGCCATCTCCGAAAACCAACCGGGCACTGGAAACAAACAATAAACCCAGGCACATCCCAAATGAGAAGCAGGTGGCTTCCTGGGACCAGATTTCTTAACATCCCGCCCTCTTGATTTACCCCTTCTCCAATGTGGTTCCCATTTGAAGGAGTTGGAGGCTTTGGAGCCTATAACCCATATGAAAAATGATATAAATTATAGCTCACCATCATAGCCTGGCTGTTTGACATCTTGGCATAAACATGAAGGAAGGGCCACCCTGATTATAAGGTAGAGGCACTGGGGAGAGGAGGGGAGGGCTGGGCAACCCCCCAACGTGCCTCTCTCCACTCCCGTCTGGGTGCAGGGAGCAGCAGTTCACCTCTCCCAGGCACCTTGGAAAATGATGGTCCAAGGTAGCAAGGAGACTCCAAAGCGCTGGGAGCAGAGGCAGGTCACCTCCTGTCTCAGCAACTCCCATCGCTGCTACATGTCTCCCATCATTCCCCACGGGCAGGCCAGCTGGTTCCCACGTCCTATGCTGCTGGGCATCCTCTCACCTCCCCACGTTTTCCAGACCCCAGGAGCTACTCTAACTCCCCATGGGCTATTCCCCGGCAGCTGGTTCAGAGACCACTGATGTGCTGCCCCCAAACGCCTGGCATCCCTCCTCCTCCTCACCACACCAATTAGCCCTGATTACAGAATGCATGCATTGTTCTCTAAGGGCTTCATGTGTGCAAGTCCCAAATTCCCACATGGAGAATGGGGAGGGGGCGGGGTGGAGATTGGCCAAGCCTCTGCCCCTCTCTGGGCCTCAGTGTCCCCATGTCTGAAAGAAGGAGATGGAGCCAGAGGCCAGGCAGCCCCCCCCCCCCCCCCCCCGCCTCCTTCTTGGCCCTGAAGCGATGGCCTGAGGACTCTGGCCGCTGGGGAAAGAGAAGTGATCATGGACTCTCCTCCCACCCTCAGCTTCCTCCCTGGGCCCTCACTGCCCAGAAACCCACCCCACAGCTCCTCCGAGGGAGGTCGCAGCCTCCACCCCAGCCCACTCCCTGCCACTGAAGGGCAAGCATTGGGGCAAACATCCTAAACCACCGAGTGCTTCTAAAAATACGGTGTTTTTGTCAGAGAGCAACCTTCCACTTCCTTCAGACTTTGATCTCCACGCAGCCCACGGAGGAGAAGACACACTGACAACAACAGTCGAAAGCCTTCATCTTCCTTTGGGGGCTACCTCTCAAGGGCTTTGAATCCCAACTGCGGGGCGGTACCCCGCAGTCCTTCTGAGCATGCTCAGATCCGTGGGCCGCTGGCTCAGGGTGGGAGACCCACACAGCTGCCCCGGGTGGGTCTGTGGCGGGGAGAAAAGACCAGGACAGAGGTGCTGCCAGGGCACAAACTGGCCGCCGAACCCTCTGCAGGTTTCAGGCCCCTCACTGTCCACAATCTGGAGAGAAATGAACGCTCCAGGACAGGGCGGAACGGATGAGTGAGTGCTCAGGACAGAAATGGGCTGGGAAGAAAGAATGGAGAGGCTAACGCCAGTGCGGTGCTCGCACAGAGTAGGCACTCAGTAAATACCTGTGAACTTTCAATGAATGTTTCTGACTGTGCGCTGGGCCTTGGAATGCGGGTGGATGGGGATGGGGTGGTAAGGGATCTCCTGGCAAAGGAACGACGTGGACAAAGGCTCGGCCGCGGACTGAACAAGAAACGCACAAGCTCACACCATATTTGGCAGAGGCAGGGCTATGGAAACTCTCCCTCCAGCCCTGCAGGCTCACGAGCTGCTGCCACCCTGCCGGAAGCACAGGTACGGGCAGAAAGAACAGGACGGTGATAAAATGATCATCCCTGAGCACCAAGTGCATGCCGGGCACATTCCAAGCTCTGGACACACAGGTCCTCGCACTGTGGCTGTCGTCATCGGCATTTATTTTTCCTTCAGGAAAACAGCCTCAGAGAGGGGACGTCCTGTAGCCCCGGGTCAGTGACGGAGCTGGATTTGAACCCGGGAAGCACAGTTCCTCATCTGTCTGAAGCCTCCGTTCAGGGTTCAGGCTGATGCTGTGCTTGCCGAGCAAGACCCTGGCCTTCCTGCTTGGTCGGGTGCCCAGGGAGTAACCCCAGTGCCCACTTCCTCAGGCCAAGCACTCTGTTACCTCATTTAGTCCCCAGCAATCTTTGAACCAACGGCTGGTGTGAGTTACCAAAACCAGGTGAGGAAATCAAGGCCCAGGGCAGCTAACTCACAGAGTACGTGGCAGAGTGGGGACTGGAACTCAGATCCATCTGACCCCGAATCCTGTGCCCGAACTTCCTCAGCAGCCTCTCTGGGTCTCACCCCCTGCCTGGGAATTCCAGACTATGAGTAAGTCAAACATGTCTGAAAAAAATCAAAATCACTATAATTTCCTGAAGACTTTAATAGAGGCAGATCTTCAAAACAAAACAAAAAAACCTATCAGCAAAACTGCCAAGGGCCTCTGAGTCACTGTCTTGGGCTCTCTCTGTTTGGAAGAGGGAACTGTGTGTGAGAGGCTCCGGGCCAGGGACCAGGCTCAGAAGACTGAGGCCGGGGTCCTGTCTTCCCCATCATGTGCTGTTCAATCCCGGGGGATCATCTTGACCGTTCTGGATCTGTTTCCTCAGCCGGAAGATGTGCAGGTTTCTCTGGGTGAACTCCAACACTGACTTGAGACTCCCCCACTCACGACAGTTCCTCCCACTGACCCCCCACTCGTCCCACCGGCAGGGCTGGAGGTACTGTCCTGTAACATGGATCCACAGTTCAGTCAATTCACTACCAGCGTTTAGGTCATCACAGATCTCCATTCAAGTCTACTTTCTTGGTCGCAGCCCTTGCCTCTTCTTGGGGACCAGTCCTGCTGGAATCTCCTCGTCTGATGGTTCGCAGCTTTGACCAGGGGTTGCCAAAGACACCTTCAGCAAAGGCCTCTTTTGAGCAAACGCACAGTCATCTTTGCAGGGGATAAAGGTGGTTTATGCTTCCTGACCGAGTCATAAATCTACCAGCGATCTGACGGGGTCGGGAGCGGCCACCGCCTGGCCCTTGGCAAGCCTGCATGTACCTGTGAGTCATTGGGCAACAGGTGCACCTCACTTGATAGAGCTGGATATGGTCCTGAAAAGTTAGATGTAAATGAAACCCATTTCCAACACCCTAGGGCCGTGGTCGGCAAACTGCGGCTCGCGAGCCACATGTGGCTCTTTGTCCCCTTGAGTGTGGCTCTTCCACAAAATACCACGGCATGGGCGAGTCTATTTTGAAGAAGTGGCGTTAGAAGAAGTTTAAGTTTAAAAAATTTGGCTCTCAAAAGAAATTTCAATCGTTGTACTGCTGATGTTTGGCTCTGTTGACTAATGAGTTTGCCGACCACTGCCCTAGGGGAAGCCATTAGCTTCGGCTTGGGTAAGGGCTTGTGTGCATGCATATAAGCATAACCAATGGACGCAAGACACTGGTGGGTGGGGGGCGGGGGGAGGTAGGGGAGGATGGGGAAAGGTCAATGGGGGAAAAAAGGAGACATTATGTACTACTATTTATAATACTTTAAACAATAAAAGAAAATTTTAAAAAAGATCACTGCCTATTTTTAAAAATATATTTTTATTGATTTCAGAGAGGAAGGGAGAGGGAGAGATAGAAACATCAATGATGACAGAGAATCATCGATTGGCTGCCTCATGCATGCCCCCCACTGGGGATCGAGCCTGCAACCCAGGCATGTGCCCTTGACCGGAATTGAACCCGGGACCCTTCAGTCCACAGGCCGACACTCTACCCATTGAGCCAAACCACTTAGGGCTCACTGCCTATTTTTAATCAAGTTGGATGTTCATGTGTTGGGAGCACTGAGGCCTGGTGCAGAAGGTGTGCGTGGTAACAAGACCGGCACACTGTGTGTGTCCCCATTAGGGCCCCGTGTGTCCCATGTGAGTGGTGCGCCCGGACTTGTGCTGAGGTTGCCCTGCGTGCGTGCACTGTGTGTCCACAGGGACACAGGCCGGGCCTCGGGCCTCCAGGCGGGGGCAGGCTGTCCCTGCACGAGGCAGAGTGCGAACCCCATCTCAGCCCAAGCCCTCAGACCTGTGACTGCCAGTTGGCGGGTGATGTTTCTTCACAGGCCTGCCCAGGCCTCCGATAGGGCTGTAGACCTCCCAGGTCGGCAGAAGGAAGCATCCCCAATTTCCCCATGCCAGGCACCCAGGGTTCTGGGAGGAGCGGGGTGAGGGCACTCCTTCCTGTTACCCAGAGAGGACAAGCCTTGCCCCGAGGGAGAGGCCCTGCTGGCCACCCCTCCAGGAGGGGTAGGAAGTGCAGCTCCTCTTGTGCTGGCCATTTCCTCCTCTGGGAAGCGCCGTGGGGCCCCTCACAAAGTCCCCAGCTGCAGTTCCCGCCTCCCCTGAGAGTAACTGCTCCTTTCCTGCCATCCACAGCTCTGACCCCGCTGGGGAGCCCCACAGACCGGGGCTGTGTGATCCGGGCCTGCCTGGGCCGGCGGCAGGTGGGGGAGCTGCAGCTGCCCCATCACCGGCTTAACGCAAAGGTGGACAGGCTGAGCGCCGCCTCCTCCCAGCAAGCACGCAGCCTTTCCAGTCGGAGCTCGTGGAGTCTCCCTGCAGGCCTGCACGTCCCAGCTGGCTCTGGGCCTCAACCTCCAAACTGGCTACCTGGGCAGGTGGAAGGTGCACGTGACAGATCCCTGCCTGCCTCTCTTCTCTCCCCAGCAGGGGCCAGCTCACACCCTGGAGCAACAATAGAGCTCCGCCCAGTCCAGCCTCTGTGGCCAGCCAACCCTGTAGAAGACTGAAAAGGGGCAGCTGCCTCCACACTCCCCACCAAGTGGTCCCTGTCCCCATGTCCTGAGCCCATGGACAGAGCAGGGAGGAGCTGCCCCTGGCCCCACAGCTGCCATGTCCAGGGCGGAGCACACAGTGATGGGGCTTCCAAAGGCCACTGCTGGGTTCCGGGAAGGGCTGGGGCAACGAGAGCCCATGCGGAGTGCAGCGAGGCTCTGGGCCGGTGGAAACGGGTCTGGGCGACTTTCTGTAAGCAGGGCACTAGGGTGAGTGTGAGCCAGTCCCACAGCACACCACCTGTGGGTGATGGACCACACCGATCCCTGGACCCTTAACGCTTAAGATGAGACCCTGGAGAGCTCCACTCCTCTCCTCCAGCCCTCAGTCAGCCATTCCTGAAGCGGGGTGCTTCTAACCCTCAAAAAGGGGTACAGTGGAGTCAATCTGGCAATGAGGGGCAATGTCCACTGTGCAGATTATAAAACAGCATCCTGTGCGGCCTCGGTTTTATGAAAAAGAAAAAATGCATATATGCATGCAAAAGAGGGTCTGAACGAAGTGCACCAAAAGCTTAACAGGGGTTACTCTGGATCCTGGAATTAGAGATTATTTTTATCTTACTTTATACAATGAATATGCATTGTTTTAACCCAGTGGTTCTCAACTGGGGATAATTCTGTCCCCAAGATGGCATTCGGCAACATCTGGAGACACTGTTGGTGTTAGGACAGTGGGGAGGGGTGCATGTGCCGCTGACATCGAGTGGGTAGAGGTCAGTGATGCTGCTGAACATTCTACAACGCGCAGGACAGTCTTCGTAACAAAGATACGAAGAATTATCCAGCTGAAAATGTCAATGGTGCCAAGCTTGGGAAACCCTGAGAACAACATCAGAACTTACTCCAATGGAGAAACAGGGCCGGGGAGGCATGTGCCACTGCAAGCAGCATTAGCCTGTCCGCCCCTGCCCCCCCGCCCGCCCCAAGTGACAACCCCTCTCACCCACCTCACCATGTGTGGATAGACATTTTATGGGCTCAGCAGCAGGCACACTGAGGCCTGGCCAAGGGGCTTGCAGCTCCCCCCAAGGAAGCTGTGAGTTTGTGGGACCCCGCCCATAACAGGCTCACGGCCCCAGCACACATCCCACCAGCATGTCCGATCTCACCTCTTCCAAAGCACATCCCCGTCCAATAAAAAGACATCAACACCCATTAGTGCTGTCAGGTTCAAGGTTCACATCACTGCAATCAGTGAGACCTCCAAGTTCTCAAACATCCTGTTCCCAACATGTTGACAATGGCATCCTGTTTTCTTTTGGAAGGAAATACAGGTTGGATTGATTAACCTCCGAACTGGGTTTCAAAATTAATTTACAATAAGAGAAAAAGTCCATGCTAAATAATCTAATTATATGTTCAGGGCTCAGAATGGAAAACATTCAGGAACACAAAAGGCCCAACCAAGCTCATTAGCTCTGTTTCGCCTCTAAAGTATCTCTATGGCAACTCGTTGAGGTCGGGGGGGGGGGGGGGGGAAGGCTTTCAAAACCAGCTCATCAAAAACTTCACCCAGAATAGCCACAACACAAAACTCTTTTAAATAAACCTTCAGACGATGAAACGGTGAGCCTGTGTGCCCAGGCGCTCAGGCTGGGCTCAGGCACAGGGAAGCCACCTCTTCCTGGAAGCCCGGGCCCTCGGTCATTCCATTGGCTGCAGGGTGCTTGGTCCTGCCGCTGTACACACCCACATCTATGGTGGAGGGGCTGCTGGTGATTGGGCCTCACGGAGCACCTCTAAGGGTTGGGAGTTGGGGATGGACAGGAGCAAAAGTCTGTGCTTGTGCAGAAAGAGGCTGGTGCCGTAGGAGGTCCCTGTCTCGCTTGCCTGGCAACTGGGGGTCCATTTCCTGGAGGCTTTCCCATTGGGACCCTCACAAGACAGGTCTTGCAAACCCGAGGATTTCTTTCTCTTGGACCAATCATCTGCCAGCCTCTGACACGGCTGCCCTCTCACCCTCCCACCCTCCACGCCTGGACAGGTGGCGGTGCCCTGTGGGGCCCTGCCCACAAGCCCCGTCTTCGTCAGGGAAGATCCTTGGTCCCAGGCTCCGGAGGTTTCCTGCTTGGCTTGTCCTGCTTTCCGCTTACCTCTTCAGCTAGGTCTCCTGACAGAGAGCAGATGAACCGGAGAAAACAAAAGGTTGATACACGCGCCCGGGGAATTCACACAGGCATGGAAATTCTAAATATAGTGAGGCGTAGCTGGGGATCGATGTCATTTTGTACAAAGGAGAAAAGTAGGGAAGGGGATCTTAGCTCTTAAAAGTAGAAATGGGCCATTGCCGGCCGCTGAGAGAGTGGCAAACAAATTCCTACTGCGCAGCTCAGCAACAAGGGGACCCGGGGACTCCAGCCAGCAGGCCCCGGCCCGGATCCTTCTGTCCAATGTTGGGTGAAAATGCTTAAGGTGATTATACCAAGTACTCCTCCTGAAGCAGGGTTTTCCACCTGAATCTTTAAAGAAGAAAAGGGGGCTTTAACGGATTTCTATTAGAAATAACCTGCATGCCTGCAGGGCGGGGGGGGGGCACATTCTGGGGATCCTTGTTCCCAACAGCCCCACCCAGGGGTTAAACACTGCTGCAGGGGTGAAACAGAGCTTGGGGAAGAGGGGAAGGGGGAGGGGGCGGGGGGAGAAGTAGACAGGCAGGCGGGAAAGACAGAACTCGTTGAAAGCTGGTATGCTTCAGGTGAGCCCAGACTCTCAGAGCGAGGGCTTCTCAGCGGAGTGTACTCGGGGCCAGCGGAAGAAGCAGCTTCTGACTGGGCCTGGCTTGGGACAGTCTCACCCGCTCTCCTGTCACCACAGAATTGCCCCTGCATGGGCCCAGCCTTTAACTTCTCAGAAGTTAAGTACTCCGGCTTCTCAGGGATAAGGTGGGAAGGCTGGGGTCCCTCTCATCCCCTTTCTTGGCTCATCTTCTCATCTGAACAGCCTGGCACGGCCTGGCATCATGTCTGGGGGTCTCTAGGGGATCTGCCAGGTGTGACACAGCCCCCACGCTGCCTCCATAGAGTCAGCTGTTCCCAATCGCCTCCCTGGTCTCACCGGAATCCGTGGTCCGGGCCACAGGGTTGAGACCGAGTGGAAAGGGAGATGCTCATGTTTCCCAGGCTTTGCTGGTACATACAGCCTGGCCCCTGGGCTCACCCTGGGCCCATCCAGCAGGGCGTGTGCTCAGCCCCGTGCAGAGGCCACAAGTGGGGAGAACAGAAGTAGCTGAACGCTTTTTATTGGTTAATTTAGACTTTCCACCCCACCCGCTTGTGAAGGATTTGGAGGCCCCTCTGGGAGTAGAGGAGGACTAAGTGCCCAGGGCACAGACCCTACAGTGGCCCCCCAGGTTTCCAGGGCGAGGAGAAACCCGACCTGCCTGAGGCCAGGGCTCTCCCAGGGGGTGAGCAGGTTGAGCATTTTCTGGAAGGCACAGAGTCAAGGCCCCTACGCAGCTTACCCATCTGCTGGGCTTTGAGGGCACCCCCTTATTTGCATACTGTTTGCATTCTATTTGGTATGATGCAAAGGATGGAAAATCACCCCCAACACCGGGCCCCAAATGACAGTCCCTGGCGCTTTGCTCGCCTCGCTGCAGCACCCGTTGCAGAGGGAGGTCCTGCCCGTGGTCTGGGACTTGTGCCTCGAAATGGCAGCTGCTGTGAAGGTGGCAGCAGCAGGAACAGGCCTCACAAAACAAGAGACTTTCACATGTGACTCACACACCGAGGGCCAGAGCGAAAGTACAGTGTGAAAGCCAGAGCCGGCTGCGTCTTCTCTGGGGAACCCCCTCCAGCTCCCTCTCCACTTCACCTCTGTAAAGTCCTGGCGTGGCCCAGCACTCTGGAACCATCCACAAAAGGGCCATGCTCCCCTGCGATGGTGGGCAGGGCCCATGCCACCCAGGCTGGGTCCCTTGATGCTGTCTCCCAGGGTTCTAGGTCTGGGAAAGTCTGTCTACGCAGAGAAATAGGCAGAAGAGGACTCATCTCAGGGGAAGCCCTGCTGGGACCTCTGAGCAGTTGCTGCCTTCCAGGCCCCAGGTCTGCTTCACGCTCATCTTTTCCCAGCTTGACTCCCTCCTTCCAGTCCATTCTGTGAGCCAGTACATGTCCTTTCAATACGCTCTTATGCTGCCCAAGACCACCAAAGCTGGTTTCTGTTGCTTGCAAGCCATAATTTCAACTGGCACATCCCTGGGGTGACAGGACGGCCCAAAACCCTTAGCAGAGCCACATTCAGCTCCAGGCACGCCCAGGGTTCTCTGCCACCCCCAAGGGAGCAGCCTGGCTCCAAACCCCTCTCCTGTGGGCGAACAGTGGCCTGACCTTGGGGAGACACGTCCTCCCTCTGAACCCCTGTTTCCTCACCTGTGAAATGAAGCTGTTAACTGAGAAACATAGGATTGTGGTAAAGATGAAATGAAATAAAGGAGAGCTGACCTGGGGACTCCGCAGACCTTAATTCCTTTGAATTGTCATATGTCTTTGCAATTATGCCCACTTTCTATTAATTGTTCTGATTGCTTTATTTTACTATTATTTTAATAGTTATTGTTAGGAGCAAGAATAGCATGGTACGCTCATGCGTTAGCAAAGCAGTCATTACTATTCCCCACTTTACAGAGGGGGAAACTGAGGCCCAGAGAGAGTGACTTAGAAGGTGAGCTCGCAACTCAGACACCCTGGGTTCAATACCATCCCCAGCCCTCAGGAGCCGTGTGACCTCGGGCCAAGTTACGTGTCCTCTCAGCGTTTTTGCTTCCCCATCTGTGAAATGGAGGCAGTTATGGCCGCTGCCTCACAGGCTGGGTGTTAAATAGCACCAAGGAATTGTTAGTCACTCTTTTTGGATACCATGCTGGCTTCGCAATTATGTAAGAAAACGTCTATATTTTTAGAAATACATACAAAAGCATGCAAAGGTGAAATGACATGATGTCTGGGATTCTCTTTAAAATATTTAACTAAAAATAGAGAGAATGTCAATTGAAAAATAAAAAAAGAGAGAGGAAGACAGAAAGAGAAAGAGAGAGAGAGAGAAGGGAGGGAGGGAGGGACAAATAAAACAATCATGACAAAATCCTGATAATTGTAAAATTGAGAGAATGAGATAAATGTGGGTTCATCATACTATTCTCTCTACCTTTGTTTGAGATCTTCCATTAATTTTTTTAAAATATATTTTATTGATTTTTTACAGAGAGGAGGGGAGAGGGAGAGAGTTAGAAACATCGATGAGAGAGAAACATCGATCAGCTGCCTCTTGCATACCTCCTACTGGGGATGTGCCTGCAACCAAGGTACATGCCCTTGACCGGAATCAAACCTGGGACCCTTCAGTCCGCAGGTCGACGCTCAATCCACTGAGTCAAACTGGTTAGGGCTAATTTTTTTTTTTCAAAGATCTCCGTCTCAGCACTGTTGTGAGGCTCTGCCCACAGGAGGCCCTCAGTCAACATGAGCCAGCATCCTCACTGGCATTATTGTGTGTTTTTTTCCTCCCAGCTGAACAGCTGTGCCAGGTCAGAGCCTGGATTCCTGACCCCAAGTCATTGTCAGGGACACCTTGCCCTGGCCCTCACTGTGAGGCCTCACCAGCTGTATGTCACAGCTCCGTCACCGACACTGAAGGCTCAGACATGAAGCTCAGGAACCCCTGGAGGCTGCCAGGCTCTCATGAAACCTGTCAGCCCCATTAGGGTCCCTGTGAGTGACTCTGTCCTAAAAGACCTCTTCTGAGTTTCAGTTGAACACACACACCTGGCCACCAGGCCTGCTTCAGAGCCCAGGTGAGAACCCTCTCACAACTCCCTGGCGACTGATGGAGAGTAATTCTGCCAGTGACGTTCAGTGCCACCATCTAGTATGCAGTGTAGCTATTATAGGGGAGATAGAGACCCAGTGCCTAAGCATCACTCGCCTCCATCCCTGCAATTCAGATAGAGCCTTTTTCCAGAGCCAGCCACTAGGGGGTGCTCTCCCTCTGAATCAGATCCTCCCCAGGACTGAGTCAAAGGAGGCTTTGCAAGGAGCCATCCAGGTCACCCTGTGAGTGAGTGAGTGAGTGAGTGAGTGAGTGAGTGAGTGAGTGAGAGAGTGAGTGAGTGAACTGCTTGTAATGTAACAATCTCCCAGGCCCCACCCAGCCTCCAACGTTTTTATTTCCACCTGCATTTTAAAAATAACATGGAATAGTTAAAAAAAAATTATTATAAAAGCAACTTAATACACTAGATGGGTGCTTTGGAATTTTGTCTGTTTTGTTTTGCTGCATGTTTCAAGATTTCCTGAGCTTAGGGCAGATGGTTTTTAAATTCTTTGGGCCATGGAGTAACGGAAGGAGCTCAAATATCCTCTGAGACCCAGGCAGGTTCCTGCCTCTCTGGGCCTCAGTTTCCCCCGTCTGCATGCTTGGGGTCCTGACAGTCTCCTGACCTCCTGAGTCTGAGCTCTAGCAGTTGGGCTTTCCGGGGCTGGGCAGGGAAGGTGGGGCAGGGACCACCCCACCACTCTCCACAGACCCCGGCTCCCGTCTCACTCGCCCTTCAGGTGCAGCCCTGGCCTCTCCCAGGGACTCTTCCTGGCCACTCTAGTCCTCACTGCTCACCTCTGACAAGGAGAAAACGGAGGTGTCCTAAATCAAATTACGCAGGCCGGACAGTGCAGGGAGAGACAAGGGGTTACTCCGCTGACAGAACCAACAAAACACTGTACTCCTGCGTGTATGTGGAACTCTGAATTCACTTCCAGGAGACTAGTTCCAGGATTACCTGAGAAGACCAGGCAGCCCCCAGCCCCAGGCCACCGCATCCCGCATATGCATGAACTTTCAGGACTGTTGCTGACTACCAATCCTAAAAAGCAAACACTCCTTCCATAGGGACAACTGTTAATCAGAACAACATTAACTCCAGGCTGCAAATCTTTTTTAAAAGAAAGGGTTTGTTAAGCATGGCTGGCAAAAAAAAAAAAAAAAAGCCAGTCTTGGGGCACGCAGTCTAAACCCCCAGCAGCATGTCCAGGTGGGAAAATAACATGTCCGTCACCCTGGAGTTTTGCAAGCATGTTTATTCATCAGGTAGGGGAGAAAGATGTAAGCCATTCTGCAAGGATTTACATTCGCTGTAGAAAGAAGGGACTGGAGAAGGCGGACTGGAACCAGGGCTAGTCTTGGGACAGGAGCAGAGAGTCCGCCAGGAAGAGGTGTCGGCCCCTGGGATTAGCTATGGGCAGCAGATCGGGAAGTTCATGTGCAAATAGGAAGCAGAGGATCCTGGGGTTCGAAGGCGCCCTGCTAGTCTCTCTTTTGGATAACCTTGGAAATAGCCACCTGGAAGTTGATCCTAAATTCCAACAGCTATACAGGAATGTGAGCAGTCTTTTGCCAGAGCTGGTCCACAGCGATTAACAGGCTAGCGTTTCTCTTTCTCTCACTAACTGGCCGCTGTAATTTTACTTTAGAACACCTTGGAGTTTTTTTCTTGTGAAAGCTTACATCTTTCTTCCCCCTACTTGGTGTACAAAGGAGCCTGTCAGTACCATGTTGTCTTTTCCATCTGCTGGCGATTTAGACCTGGTCCTTTTTCTTGCTACCAATGTGATCCAATACACCTTCTTTTTTTGAGAGAGAGGGAGAGAGAGAGAGAGAGAGAGAGAGAGAGAGAGAGAGAGAGAGAGAGAGAAACATCGATGTGAGAAACAATCAGTTGCCACACGCACGCACGCGCCGGGACCCAGGATTGAATCTGCAACCTGGGCATGTGCCCAGACCCGGAATCGAACCCGTCACCTCTTAGTGTACAGGATGATGCTCCAACCAGCCAAGCCACACCAGCCAAGGCAAACGCTTTCTTTTAAAAAGACTTTCAACCATGAAAGTTAATTTTTTGTTGAGCACCAACCTCTGAGGGCCTGGCATGTAACTGCACCAGGCTCCTGTCCATACAGGGCAGTCCTCTAACTTCCCCCCACGCTCACCCCGTCTCTGGGGCTCTGACACCAGCAGTGAACAAGACAAGCCCAGCCCTCCCTGCTTGAGCATCCCAGCTCAGCTCCCGACCAGCCTGAGAACCGGTACCCGGGGCACCTTCGGGACTTTCTGCGGGTGCAGAGGAAAGCCACGACAGCATTTCCCACGCTGGGGAGCAGTCGAGCTGTGGGTCTGTCCCATGTACAAGTTCCAGCAATGAAAGGGGTTTTAAGTGCTTTCCCCCTGCAGATCAGAATCTCATCCTGAGAGCTCAGCCCCACAAACATGAGGAGTTCAGGTCCCAGCCAGGCCCCACGCCTACTATTCTGTAGGGGGAGGAGCTTGGCCTTCTGTCCCTCCCCAGCTTGAGGTCCTGGTGGTTCTCAGCCCTGCAGACCTGCCCTCCCAGAAACCAATCCAGCACTCTCCCCACGGTCAAGAGGGAAGGACGGCCTCCACTCAGCCAGCGGCCGGGAACCCATCACCAGTAGCCCGTCATTGTGGCCCAGCCCGTGGCAACCGAAGAAACCCCCACCCAAACCAGAGGGGCTGTGAACCTCAGAAAGAAAGTTTCTGGCCACAGCCCTACTCCCACAATGAGTCAGGAGGAGCAGAGACCCCACCCCCCACCTTGCCAGTCTCTGCCATGTTTCCCCGGGCACTACTGGCCCCCCAGAGCGAGGTGATTTGCTTGGCACAAAAAGAGCTTGGGTGTGAAGGGCTAGAGGCACCAAACTCCCCCTTAGAAAAGCTGCCTTCAGAGATAGGTCCGCCCTGGGGGTCCCTCAGCCTTCTGGGGGCAGGGGCAGGGAGATGAGGGATGTAGGGCAAGTTGCTTTTAAACCCACCCCGATCCATCTCCTGCTTTGGCATCTTCCAAAACCATGGGCTGAGAAGAGAAAGAAGAGAGGAAAGACGTTCTAAAATGATTCAAACATAAAACAAAGCTTGACCAGAAAGGGAAGCCCTTTAAGATGTCAGTAATAATAGAGCCGTGAGCAAAAAGTAAAAACAGCAAAGCTGACGAGGAAAACCGCAGCGGCCCCCAGTGACCCAAAGGTGCAGAGAAGCACTTTCACCCCTGCGGCCGGCAGGCTGGCCCCGCAGATCCCGGGACAGCAGAGCTGGGGACGCGAGAAGGGGCATCCCCAACAGGACAGGGTGTTCTGTCCTCAGGAGCCAGAGTGCTGTCCCCCCGTGAGGCAGGGCTCCCAGGCCCCATCCGGGACAGTGACTTGAACCCCTGGCCGAGAGCTCCTGAGGGCATGGGCCTATCTCTCCTGGCTCCCAAGAGGTTAGGGGGAACTTGCTTCTTAAATCAGTGACCCTCAGCACCCCAGATCCCTCCCCCATCAGAGGCCCTGGAGGGTGTGGCTCTGTCCCCCTGGTTCCTCCCCTGACCATTTCTGAGGAGCACTTCTGTGCGGAAGGAGGCCGGGGAGGCCTCTGCCAGCTCAGGATCCCTCCAGTCCCCTCACTGTCCTCACAGAAGGAAGGGGGAGACATCTCCACAGCCGGCAGAGCTAGAGTTAATGTGGAGCCCTGAGACCAGGGTTTGAGCTATGTGACCTGGGCAAGTCACTTCCTCTCTCTCTGAGCCACAGTTTCCTCATCTGTAAGATGGGGTTTAAAGACCTGCCTCTCAGGGTTGTTGGGAGGATCAGATGAGATAACAGATGGGAAGGAGTTTTGTAAACAGTAAAGTGCAGTGTAAGTGTCTGGAGACATTCTTGAGCCCAACACATATTTATTAAACATCCGCTTTCTGCCAGGCTCTGGCTTGGTCCAGGGGACACAGCCATGAGCAAGACAGAAGGCTCCTGACAGAACAGAAGAGGAAATGGGAGTGAGGAGGACACCCTAAGCCCACAGCACCAGACAGCCTATGCAGGGAACCCAGCTCCTGTCCCTTGTCCCTGGAAGCTGTCAGGAGTGGTCAGCTCTCTCAGCAGTGTCACCGCCAAGGCAAACACAGCCCGCCCAGAACGCTGGCTGCGCCCAGGACCCCACGATGGAGATTACTCAACTGAAGGAAGCAGGATTGCAGTTTGTAATCGGAGTCACCCAGCAACATTTCCACAAATTAGTCAGAGAAATCTCTCCCAGGCAGCCAGGGAGAGGGGATTCCAGCCTGAGTCAGTGGGGGTGGGGGGAGGGGGGAGGGCTTCTCTGATGCCCGCTTGCCTGGTGATGGCGGTAGCCCTGCTCCGGTGGGCACTTGACCTCCCTAGAGCTGCCGCAAACTCCTGGGGCAGTTGAGAGAGTGGTTGAGAGAGAACCCAGTTCAGGAGACAGACCATCCTGAGTTTAAACCTTAGCTCTGCCTCTCACCAGCTATGTGACCTTGGGCAAGGACTTGACCTTCTCAGATTCATTTCCCTAATGATAGTATTTTCAATCTCATTAGGCTTTTGTGAAGACTAAACAAGGTGACTGATGTAAAGCCCCTTGCATAGTACTAGGCTAGGCATAGAGGAGTTGCTCAATTAATTTTTGGCCACAAACTGTTCCAAGTATTTTTACAAACACTAACTCGCTTAATCCTTACAAGAACCCAGTGAGATAGCTATCATTCCATCTTACAGAAAAAGCTGAAGCACAGAGAGGGTGACTTGCCCAAAGTCACAGAGCTACCTAGGGGCAGAGCCCAAATAGAAACCCAGGCACTTTCCGCTCCTGCTGCTCCCCATTTTCTCCTTCCAGCCTCTGGTTTTAGAAGTTGAAACAAGTGAGGGGAGACTGATTTAAGAACAAGCCCCCTCCTGCTGCCAATCGCTGGCCTCCCCAACTCCAGCAGGCCTGAGCAGGTGCCTGGGCACAGAATGGGCTCAGGCGCCAACTGCTAGCCTTTGCACTAAGCTCCTTCCCCAAAAGGCAATGTTGCTGCTATTCATGCCCTTGAAATCAGCCTCTTACAGCAAACCTCCCCTCGAGCCCCCAGTTCCAGTTCGGAGCCAGAGATGCCGGAGCCTTTACCCTCACACTTACCTCAGAGCCTGTCGTTGCTCAGATACCTGCAGCGGCTCAAGTGGATCAAGTGAGGGGCAGAGCCGAACAGGAAGTACAAGGGACTGCCCACAGCCTTGGAGAAGCCTTGAGGGTAGAAACCCCCTGCGTGGCTTCCCTCCCTTGGGAGCCCCCAGCCTCTGCTCTCACACGTCTGTCTGGTGACAGAGACCTCACTGCCTCGCGGCCTGGGCAGGCCACGGTTGGCCAGCTTGGACTGGGAGACGTGCCTCCTCAAGCCGAGATGAAATCTCTCCGTGTAATTTCCTCTTATTAGTCCTGTCTCTGCCCTCAGGCCCCACAGGCCAGCCGGCTCCCTCCGGCTTGTAGGCATCTGGAGATGGCCATCTCTTGGCAGGAGTTTCCACTTGGGCTGAATGCTTGGTGGCCTCAGCCTGGTCTCAGATGGCAGGGTTCCTGGTGCCTTCCCCACCCAGGTCCCGACTCTCCACCCCAAGACTAGCAGGACTGCAGGGTTGTAGGGACAGCCTCTGCTAACCACTTCTAAGGGCCTGGTCCCAAGCACAGCCTTGCTGGCTGGGAACAATAATAATTGACACTGGTCACCACTTAGCAGACACCTACTCTACACTAGACACCACGCTAAGTATTTACCAGCAGGAACTCATCCCATCTTCCCAGCTCTTTGAGACAAGTATTATTTTTGCCCTCACAGAGCAGATAAGGAACCGAAGGTCCCAAGAGGGAGGGGACTTGCCCAAGGCCCCACCCCCAATAAGTAAGAGGAGAAGGCCTAGTTCACATACTGGCTGTGAGTTTCAAGCCCAGCTCTTGACCACCAGATGACAATAGCAGTAGAAAGACAGGAGACTTACTCACAGGAAACAGAGACCAAAGGGCTCATGAAGTGGAGTGGCTCCAATTCTAAAGGCAATGAGAGTCTGGAAGGGAGAGAGACCCCGTGGACCTGAGCAGGTGGAAAGGCTTCCTGGGTGAGGGAGAAACCAGAGGTGAGCTCGACAAAACAAGGCATCTCGGACACTGCACAATTCCCAGCACACAGACCACGGAGAAAACCCCGGCCCCCTGGAAGTTAAGGAACTGACTTGGGTTGGACCCTTACCTAAGAGCTCCATCTCATGGGCAGCAGGCATTTATTTATATTTGTTGTTGTTGTTGTTTTTAATATGTTTTTCATTGATTTGAGAGAGAGAGAAAGGGAGAGGGAAAGAGAAACATCGGTGAGAAACATTGATCAGCTGCCTCCTGCATGCCCCCTACCAGGGATCAAGCCCAAAACCCGGGCATGTGCCCTGACCGGGAATTGAACTGGAAACTTCTTGGTGCATGAGAGGACCCTCAACCAACCGAGCTACACCAGCCAGGCCAGCGGACGTTTATTAAGCACCAGCGTATGCTGGGTTCATGCTAGCACTCAGCAAGGGCACAAATAAACTTTCCATCATCCCAAGAAGCTGAGAATCCAGCAGGGCAGGAGCGAAGCCTTACTAGATCTGTGATGACCAGTTTGGGAAGCGACGATTGCTAATTTTCTCCAAATCAGGGACACAAATTGGAATATGTTTGGGGGTAAGGAGTGCTTCTCCTTGCCTCTTGAAACCAGGGACATTAGCATTCCTCAAAGACATTCAGAAGAGCCACATTCTTTGGAAACTCATATATAGGAAAATAGTTTTATGGTCAAATAAGTTTGGGAGACACTTGGCTGAAGGAGGCTAGACAGGATTTCTCTGGGGTAGGACTTCCCAGCGTCTTTAACGACCGTATACATGGGGGCTGACAGTAACCACAGTATCTGGCACAGGTTCTCTTGGGAACCAGAACACAGGCCTCCCACCACCAAGCTCTTGGGAGACCAGTGTGCTTGGTGGCACAGTGCTTGTCACATGCCAGCCACTCCTGGCTTGCCTTTGTTCTGATACCTTGGTGCCTTTGACTCCAGACCCTTTCCTGTGGAAACCCTGGGCTATTTATTTCTCCTGGTACGTAAGTCCTAGCCCCAGTCATTGGGAACAGTGGCTGGCACCGTGGGAAATTAGCCCATGGGAAATTGTCATAACAAGCCCTCTGAAGCTGTGGGCAGCTCTCTTTGCATTCTCACTACCACCACCCTCAAACCAATTTGGCCACACGTCCTTGGAGTTTCATCAGGAATAGCTAACATCTAGTTTTATTACTAAACTTTTATTTTAAGAGCAATTCTTGGCTATTGTACAGTTGGGGGTGGAGAGGTGGTAGGGGAGAAACCCCACTGAAGATTACAAAGAGAGATGACTCCAAACGGTTTTCGCCTCATTCTAAGGCAGCGGCCTGGTCCCTGACCCAGAGCAGTGGCATCATAGCAATTGTGTGTCTTTGCCATTCTCTGGCCAAAACCACCCACATGCACACACACACACACACACACACACACACACGGACACACGTGCACAAACATGCAGTGAAACTACACAGAGTCTCCAGGGAGCAAACTGTGTTTCTAGTAACAAACCACAGTCTGCCTCTAGGACGTGTGACCAGGCTTTGCTCCGAGAGAGAAGGTTCCGCGGGAGGGGAAGTGTTCCTGCCCAAGCCGGCAGCCCAGCCTCCAGGCAGCATTTGGCAAGCCCCGACAGGATGCCAGGTTGGCTGGTAGGCAGGACAAGACGCCACTCTGAACCTCTCCCCATTGTAATTTACCAAATCTATCTGGGGCTCCTTTGAGCCATTATTTTCTGGAAACGCCACATTTCAAGGGTCTCCCTGTTAGAAAAGGTCAGAGTTCATGTGGGCCTTTCATGTTAAAGGAACTTGAAAGAAAGGAAAGGAAATGTATATTTTCAGCCTTAGCTGTGATTAAGTGGGCTCAGGCCATGAGAACACTTAGATGATTTACATGACGTTACACGAAGAGCCAATTAGCCTAACAACTTCCGAAAAATTTCTAGCTCAAGAGCACCCGTTTATTAGAAGCACTTGGGATGTGCCAGGCGTTGTGCTAAGTTCTTTCTCAGGACAAATGATTCATCTCAGCCTCGCTCCCACAGTGCGAGGCAGGTTCGGGTGTCATAGCCATTTTGCCCACAAAAAAGCGGAGGCTCAGAGAGGGTCAGTGATTTGCCTGGGGTCCCCCAGCTAGTAAATGGTAGGGCAGGGATGAAATCTCAGGTCTGCCTAAATCCAGCGCCAGAGCTCTCTTGCTCTAACCCTCAACCCTTGAGAGCTCTTTGTCCTGCATCCAACCTCTGAGGACAGCACATGCCCACCTGGTTTATTTGCATGAAGATGAAGCCTTGTTAAATCTCCAGCTCTGACCTGGGCTTCACAAGTCCAGAAGACTCTGGGGCCTCCCTGCAGACTGCCTGGTCCCAAAACTCCCCTGGTCACACCCAGGGGGCAGCCACAGCAGATCTTACTCCCCTCCGCATGGAAGAACCCCAGGGCCCATCGCTATGGAATCTGAGTCCCTGTCCAGAGCAGGCAGTCTAGAGTGGGCCCAGGGGTGAGATGGTACTGACTGAGGTTGCTCAGACTCTAGGAGACGCTCTGGATCCTCTCACCTAGCAAACAGTTGAGCCTCCCTACACAGACCGGCCACAGAGATTCCCCGGTCCTCCTGGCGGCCCCTCCAGGCAGCATGAGTCAGCCAGAAAGTAGGAACTCGATTAGCCATTAGCGGCAGCTCACTGACATTTGTCTGCAAAGACCACGAAGCAGAAAAGGACCCCGCTGAATTGTAAAGGTCATAATGGAACACTAGCGAGGGTATAAAGGGGCGTGGCACAGGAGGTAGACCGCCTGGGTTTGGGATGCTGATAACCTCACTTCCAAGCTGTGAGACCTTGGGTGACTTACTCAACCTCTCTGCGCTTTTGTTTCCTCATTCATAAATGAGTACAATAGTCCCTGTATCATAAGATTGGTATGACGATTAAATGAGATAATGTGTGTGAAGCTCTTGACAGGATGCCTGGTACACAGCAATCTCTCCGTACTATGAAGTCACTGTGTGGATGATGACGGAATCAGTGCTAACCAGACAAGGAAGGGGCTGCTACAGGGCCTGCACTTGCCTTTTAGGGACAAGCCTGAGCTCCTTTTCCTCTATCTCTCCAGGCCCAGATGAAATCTTTCTGCTCCAGGAAGCCAACCTGACCACTCTAGCCCCATTGATCTCACCACATTTGAGCTCCTTCTACTCATGGTTCATAGAGACTAATCCAGCGACGAACTTGGCTCTAATAATTTCTCAGCTGCTTAAGCTGCTAAGGTGGTCTCCTGAGCCCCTCCCCTCTCCACAGCCTGAGTTTAGGGCTAGGTACTCAGGTCTTCAGGCTGATTTCAGTGTGGATGTGGATATCTGAAATCAGCCTGTCTCTCCCTCCCTCACCCCTCCTCACACACCTATTTCCCTCTCACCTGCCTGCTCCCTGTTCCACCCGGCAGGGCAAGAGGTTGGAGCCATGACTCCACAGGGCAATGGTTCCCAGCCTTCGGGATTTCAGAGTCCTATAAAATGACCCAGGAAATTTGGGGGTGGGAGAGTGAACAGAGAGTTGCCAAGTTTTTCTTTTGCCAAATAAGAACATTAAAAAAAAAAAATCAATTCTCACCATCATTTCAGTAAAGAAAGGCTGTTTTCACACCAATAAAACAAAGTTCATAATCTCTGATTAAAGGCTAATACTTTAAGCTGAAAAAATTTAGCCCTCTTGAGAAAAACAAACTCACTCACTGTCGCCTGACTTCTCTCCTTTCTCTACGGACTGGAGAAAACTTCAGCCTGTGTCTCCATGAATCTGGGGAACTTTGTCCTGGAAGAGGCTCCTGCTAAGTTGGGGTCACCTGAAAATGCAGGAAGACCCTCAAAGCCTTTGGGTTAGGCAGATCCTATTCCCACTCAGCTAGAACAGTGGAGGCTCATCCCAAAGCCAGACCTTACATCTTCAGGGGTTGAGGTGGGGGAGGCCATGGGCCAAGGCTGGCTGGAGCCCCTCCCCCTTACTCTAGAGGGGATGAGGTGAGACTGAGCAGCAACTCACACCAGAAAAGCTGACTGGGGGGACCTAATGGGCAGGGTCTTCCAAGGCCATACTGAGCACTAGTGCCCACCCCCCACTACATCCCTCCTCCGGAAGGGAGGAAAAGAGGGCCATCCAGCCCAGAGGTGGAGGGGCCGAGGCGCCCCGCTGGGCGGGCGCAGATAGGATCTGAACGCGGGGAAGGACGGCCTAGCCTCTTTGATCCGCAGCCAGCCAGGCTGAGCCTGGACCCCGAGGGGCGGCGCGGCTCTCTTCCGGCCCGACTTTGCACCGCAGCCAGGGGTCCTACGAGGCTCTGAGCCGGAGAAGCGTCCAAGGCACCCTCCCTTTCCAAATACCCTCCGTCCCAGTTGTTCTTGGGAGAGGTGGGAACGTCTACACTGAATCCAGCACAGAAACCTGCTGCTGGCTGCGGTTCACTGCGCCGCGACTCAAAGGGGCCTAGATCCAGGGGCTGAGCCGAGGCCAAGCGTGCTGTAGAGGCCCGAGTGGACTTGCAGATGCGAGTGCCTTGCAGATGCGAAGAAGCTGACGCGCGTTCCCGCGCTCCTCCTGGCTGGATCGTGCGAGGTCCCGTTTGCGCCAGGCTCGGAGTCGGTAGGCTCCGCGGGAATGCGACTTCTTTCCGCGTTGAGTTGCCTGGCACCACCGGGCCGCTGGTTCAGGGCCTGGAACTGAGTTGGGACAGCCGTGGGAGGGAGAGGGTGTGGCTGGAGGATCCCCATGGAGGCGGGGGGAGCGGGGTCCTTCCTCCTAGTCCTGCTGCTGTATTCGTGCCTCGGAGCCGCCACATGGCTGAGAGGCCCTCGCAAATGTGACGTATGAGCCCCACATGTAACAGGCACTCAATAAATGTGTGAAGGGTACAGGCTTGTGTTCGCGCGGTGAGGGGACGACCTCATTGGCTTAGGTTTGGGAAATGGGCTTTGAGGAGGCCAATTCCTGCCGGTGCGGGGTTGGAGCACAGCCTCCGAGCAGCCCCAAGCTCTAGGAAGTGCCCAAATCCAAGCCCAGGACGCCCTAGGCTCCGGACACAGACGCAGTTCACACTTTGGCTCCTGCTTTTAAATCCCCGCCGTTTTTCAGGGTGTCCGACGCCTCGCTCGGGTTACCCCGGGAGAGCGAGCCCTTTAAGAATATACCCCTGGGCGCGTCCCGGCCTCTCCCGGGAGAGGAGGGGCGGAGCCGGGCGACTTGGCTCCACCCACCTCCCGGCCCGCCCCCGGCGCCCCGCCCCGCCCCCCGCACTCCGCCGGCGGCGCCTTTGATGTTCCGACCCGCCAGCTCCCGAAGCGGCTGAGCCGGGCGCCCGCGCCCAGTGCCCAGCGCCCAGCGCCCCCAGCCCGCCCAGGCGGAGTCCGCCCGCGCTCCTCCCGCCGCGCTCCGGGCTCGTAGGTCCGGACTTCGGGTTCGCCGCTCCCGGGCCGGCTTCGCGCCCCGCACCTCGGCGCCGCACGCCCCCGCGGGCGGAGCGCACCATGCCGCAGCTGGACTCTGGCGGGGGCGGCGCGGGCGGCGGCGACGACCTCGGCGCGCCCGACGAGCTGCTGGCCTTCCAAGACGAAGGCGAGGAGCAGGACAAGAGCCGCGACAGCGCCGCGGGCCCCGAGCGCGACCTGGCCGAGCTCAAGTCGTCGCTGGTCAATGAGTCCGAGGGCGCGGCGGGCGGCGCGGGGGTCCCGGGGGCCGGCGCCGGGGCCCGCGGCGAGGCCGAGGTCGGGCCCGAGGTGAGCGCCGGCCCCCGCCCCGCTCCTCCTCGCGCGGCCGCGGCCCGACTTCGGCTCTAGCGGACCCGCCCCTCCCTTCCGCGGCCCAGGGGGTCCCCATCCCTCAGAGCCCCTGTAGCCCCTGGCCCGGAGTCCCCAGCTTTTCCCGCGCCCCTCACGGCCCCTCTGGATTTCCCCGCAGGCTCTCGGGCGGGAACACACTTCGCAGAGACTTTTCCCCGACAAACTTCCAGAATCTCTGGAGGACGGTGAGTTTCTGCACGGCCCGGCTGCCCTCCACCCGCTAAGGCCAGGCCTCCGTGGGAGGGAGGGAGCGAACCGAGGGGGCGCCTCCCCCCCTCCCCCCCAACTGCAGCTCCCGGAGGCGGTAAAACCGAGGGGGTGGGGAGACTGGGGGGCGGGTTTCCCGGGCGCCTCCGGGCTCGAGTCACTTCCGGTGCCCTGACCTTTATATGAGTAAACAGACCCCCTTCATCTCCGCCTCCCCTGCTGCCCAGGTGACTGCCTAATCCCCTGTCTTGAGGAGAAAGCGTTGGCCAAGGTTCCTTGGCCGGCTGGGAGGGTGGGGGTCAAGTGGGGGCCGCCTAGGGAAGGCCTGGACCTCGGGATCTTCGTCAAAACTTGGCACTGGGCACCTCCATCCCGTTTCTTCTCACGAACTTGAAAGGGACCCCTTGGCAATTCTTATTTTTCTCTCGAGAGCAGACAGCCTTCAGCCCTAGCTGCCCGGGCTGGCGTGTCTGACCCAGCTGTGGTTTTTCCAGGCCTGAAGGCCCCGGAGTGCGCCAGCAGCATGTACAAAGACACCGTCTACTCCGCCTTCAATCTGCTCATGCACTACCCGCCCCCCTCGGGAGCAGGGCAGCACCCCCAGCCGCAGCCCCCACTGGTAAGTGGCCCTAGCCCAGCCGGGTGCCTGCGACCTCCTTGACCAGGTATGTGAGGCACGGGCAAGAAGTGACTTTCACTTACAACAAAATAGGTACAGGAGAATTCTGCTCTGGTCTCTCTTCCCATTCGTGCCCAGTAGGATGTGAACCAGAGGAGAACTTTGCTGAAGGAGGGAGGGATGGCCCTGGGGACGCCACTTCCCGCTGGCTGTTGACTTTTGTCTTTCCAGCTTGCTCACAAGCAGGTGTAGGCCTTATCCTGGTGCTTGGTGATGCTGGGGTGTAATCTTCTCATAGTAAATTTGAGCCGAGACCCATCCCCCTGACTCCTGAGGGTGGTGTGCATAGTGTGGTCTGAGCTGTGAGCTTTGTAGTTAGTCTCCCCCCTAAAGCCCGAAGCCCCAAGCCTTGGTGCTGGGAGGAACCGGCAGACAAGCTGGTGGGCTTCCGATTTCCTGGTTGTGGATCGAGACTTGCTCTGTCCTTATTGGCATGAGTGCACCATGCAACAGAACGAGCCTAAACACCATGTGTGGAAAGTGAAGCTGGCTTGGTCTCAAATGCACCACGAAAGGTTTGTTGAGGTGTTTCAAATCAGTAATGTTGGTAAAGGGTCTGTTTGATGAATTTGTAAATTAAGTATGTTTACATACCCAGTGGTTTGAAAAGATTTCATGATCATTACAAACCATGCTTTTCTGACCATTGGAGCAGATGATCTCAAGTGTGAAGGGCCTGTTCGGAGTGCTTTGGAGCAGTTAAGCTGCACTTAGAAAAAAAAATCAGATTAGTGTTTCAGATTGTCCTCAGGTAGCCCAATTTGAGGTGAGGTTAGAGCTCCTAGAGTACATGAAAGGTTTGGGGGACTCTCTTTGGCGGATGTTGGGTGCAAATGCGGGCACAGTGTAGGTGGGTCCCGCAGGTGCAGGCCCTATCCCGGCTCACATGGCTCATGGTGGGGGTCACCCAGAGGGAGGAGGGTGACAGCCTGGCTTGCTGACCCGGAGATGAGGGTTTCATGCTGAAGGCAGTGGGAGGTGAGATGACAGATTGAGGCTTCCCTCCAGAAACCCAGGATGGAAAACCTTGTAGACAGCTGACTCAGGAAGTGAGCTCCTTGCACTTTGAACCCCTATTTTCTCATCTATGGAAGGAACATATTGGATGAGTGTTCTCTTTCTGCTCGGGGGTGGCTCTATCTAGATGTTTGCTTCCTTTCAAGTCTAGCGGGGAGGGGACTGACCACTGGCCTTGCCACCTAATGCAGCAGCTCTCCTGAGAGACCTCTACCCCACAGGAGCAGATGCTTAACAAAGATGCTTTTGGGGTCCCTTAGAAGGAGCAGCCCTTCGATTTGGGGCCAAGTTGACATAACCCACCGCTGCCAAACCCCTGGCAGGTGAGTTGCTTGCTTGTATGGTCAGGGGGCTGGAGTCACTGTGATAACCATGACTAGACAAAAAGCCTAGGCCTGAGAACAAGCCTAGCAGGGCAGGCTCCCCTCCTGCTTCTTGTGATTCCACAGTGGTGCAAGGAAAAGCAGGGTTTCTGAGTTCCTTTCATGGCATGGGCAAGTGGCGGGAGGGTGCCCAGAGAGGGAGGGCCTCGTTCTCTGTAGGGGTGTGATGTTGAGACCATTTGGTGTCCTTTAGTTCACATTGGTCAAAGAGTAGGTGGACCCACAACCAACTCCAGCCTAAGGATGGGGGCGGGGTATACCACCACTCTCCTGGTCTGGATTTTTTTTTAAACTCAGGATCCTTCTCAAGATACAGCAGATGTATTTGTATGTGTCATACCCTCTCCTATAAGGGCAGACCCCCTGGTTCTCCTCCCCACTCAGCTGCTGCCTCCCCGCTGCCTAGTTTCTGGGAACACAGGAGGAGGACAGGCTCTGGCACTGACTCTCAGTTCCCTGGTGCCAGCTGCTTCAGGGGGTGTGGGCAAGGACAGAGGCAAGGGCCTAAGTAGGGGTGGCACTGTGTGAGGAAGATGTATGTGAATGTAGTGGAACCTCTTTTAAGAAAACTTGATAGCCCTAGTCGGTTTGGCCCAGAGGATAGAGTGTCAGCCCACAGACTGAAGGGTCCTGGGTTCGATTCCAGTCAAGAGCACGGACCTCCCTTGAAGGGCACATGCGGGAGGCAACCGATCGTTGTGTCTTTCTCACATCGATGTTTCTGTCTCTCTCACTCCCTTCCACTCTCTGAAAAACTTGATAGTTACAAGCAAATAGCAAATAAGAGTAGTTGTTTGCATTGCTCGGAAGAGTTGTACGGACATTTAAAATATGGTTTATTTTAAAAAGCAAAATTAATTGACCCTGTTTTGCGAGCATATTTATCATGTGACTCAAGGTTCATGTCTAGAATCAGAAAATATTCTCTTAAAGTGGGTCAGGAGCCCCTTGCAGGGGCCCTGAGGAAAAACTACCTTTGGAGGTTTTCTTCAAAGCGGTGCTTTCCTGAGCCCATCTTCATGGCGCAAATGACAGGCTGCCCAGCCCCTGCCCTTCAAGGGCTTTAGAACTAGGCTCCCCGGCCCTTTGCCCAGCCCTCTCTGAGAGAATGCAAGTGGTCAGCCGTTGTGCTGAGGAGCTCAAGACCAATCCCTTGACTTCCTAGACAGTGGGGAAAACCCATGCCAGGGACCTTCTCTGCCCATGTGTAGATGGAATGTCCATGTGGCTACCACATTGGGTACCTCAAAACAGGCAGACCTGAGCCTAGCCTGGAGTAATGGGCCAAGTAACCACCTCAAGCTCAATTGCCACAGGGCAGAGGGAGATTTTTCCCCCCCAAAAAGTTACTTTCTCTTGGGTACGTGGTGTCTTGTAGACTCTGTTTGGGTAAGGGGAATTAGGTCAGAGTTTATTTCAGGGCTGATGTTTGTCAGGCATCTAATGCGGGTTTGCACAGTTACTGGCCTAGAGCAGTCGCCACTCCTTATTTTGGTTTTATTTCCTCTGCTCTGAGACCTGGGGATGGGGGTGGAGGGCAGGGAGTGGGCCCTGGGCCAGAGTTTGAGGGGCTTCTGGGATGAGTAAGGCATCATTCCTTAGGGAAACGCAGGCTTTTGAATGTGCAGGAGTGATGGTCTGATAGAAATCCTCATCTCAAAAGGAATACGAGGCCACATTGCTCTTGTGACCCCTTCCATGGGCTCCACTGAGAACCTGTGGCCTGGAAGGCTGATGAGCCTTTTGCTATTTAGATGAAGTGTCCAGAATGGGCAAATCCATAGGGACAGACAGTATATTAGTAGTTGTCAGGGCCTTGGGAGAAGAGGGTTGAGGATGGACTCTAATGGGGTTTCTTTTTGGGGTGATGAATATGTTCTGGAATTAGATAGTGGACACGGTTGTACTACCATATGAATATACTAAAAGCCACTGAATTGTATACTTTTTAATGGTGAATGTTATGGTATATGAATTACATCTCAGTACAGGGGAAAAAAACACACATCTGAGGCTCTTGGCTCTTATAGGGACTCGGGACTATTTCCCTCTGTCTGAGCACTATAGCCTTCCTGGTACCTGGGTGTGCCTCAAGCCAGGGAGTCAGGCATCAGCTCCTGGGTGGAGGAGCCCAGCTAGGCAGTGGACTCATGCTGGGGCTCCTGGCCATTTGGCTCACATTCCCTGACTCCAAGGTCTGAGGTCCAGGTAAGGGCTGTGCAGACAAGTCCCCGGGGAGCAGGAGGTGAGGGTGTGAGCAAGATGAGCGTAGGAAGGAAGTGCTGCTGACACATGGCCAGCCTATCCAGGGGAGCTCTGCAGAGATGCACTCACTCAGACCTCCACACCCCGCAGAGAGAGCAGCAGGGCCTTGTTAGGGAGGGTTACTGATGGTCGATCACCAGCTCTGGTTGGAGTGAAGCCTGTTGGAAGGGAGGCTGGCACTAGGCGGGGCACCTAGATGGACCAGAACCAGCCTTCGCCTCTGGGAGTGCCTGGCCGAGTGGAGAAGACTCCCTCCTGGCTGGACAGTGCTGTCACAAAAGACCCAGCTGGGAGTATCCTGGGCAGAGCTGGCGCAGGAGGAGGGTCTGCTAAGCAAATTCCTAAGGCATAGTTGTCTGACAGGTGAAGACAGAGGGACTGGCAGGCACCTGGGCTCCCCTCCAGATATCCCTGATTTCTCACTTTTCCACTTCAGTCACCACCCCCCAAGCCCAAGCATCTCCATCCCTCACCCAGATGGCAGTAGCAGCCCCCTCCAGGGTCCCTCTGCACCTGCCCCCACCCTAACCCCTACCCTAACCGCCACTCCAGGCTCCACATAGCAGCCGAAGGAGTCCTTTAAAAACATAAATCAGCCCTAGCCGGTTTGGCTCAGTGGATAGAGTGTCTTCGGCCTGCGGATCAAAGGGTCTGGGTTCGATCCAGTCAAGGGCACATGCCCGGGTTGCAGGCTTGATGCAGGAGGCAGCCAATTAATGATTCTCATCATTGATGTTTCTCTCTCTCTCTCCCTCTCTGAAATCAATAAAAATCTATTTTAAAACCAACAACATAAATCAGATCCCATCTCCCACCTGATTAAACCCTGCAGTGGCTTCCCATTGCTCATGGAATAAAGTCCAAACCACTCACCACAGCCTGAGTGCCTGGGTGGCCAGCACCTGACCACCCCCCTCATCAGCACCATACTCTTCTCTCCCTAAATAGCAGCCACTTCATTGTCATGATAAGTTTTACAACCAATGAGAATCTTTTCTACCTCAGGACCTTTGCACTTGTCCCCTCAGCTTGGAATTCTTTTGCAGCTCTTAACATAGCTACAACCTTTTCATCCCTCATTCATGGCTTAATTCAAAGGTCACCTCCTCAGAGAGACCTCCTTTGGTACCCTCTGTCATGGCTGCCTACCCTCACAGCCTCTCTGGCCAAAGTTGGCCCTGCTTTATGATGTACTTGCCATGCTCAGACCAAAGATAGCTCATCCATCAAAAGTATCTCAGCCTGCTCTGGCCAGGTGGCTAAGTTGGTTGGAGCATCATCCCATACACCAAAAGGCTGGGTGTTCTATTCCCAATTAGGGCACATACCTGGGTTGCAGGTTCGATCCCCTGTTGGAGCGCATATAATCGATGTTTCAATCTTTTTCTCTCACATTCATGTTTCTACACCCCACCCCCCCTTCTCTCTCTCTCTCTCTCTCTCTCTCTCTCTCTCTCTCTCTCTCTCTCAAATCAATAAACATGTCCTCAGGTGAGGATAAAAGGGCAGGAAAAGTATCTCAGCCTTAGTGTCCTCATTTGCACAATGGGAGTGGTAAGCCCTCCTCCCAACATTGGAGTGAGGTCAGGAGGCAGAAGTGCCAGGGAGGTGCCCAGGAAAGTGCTGGTGTGGCCTGGGCTTGCGACGGTGGGGGCTGGGCCATGAATGATGCTTTCTCCCTTGTTGTCCTGGCTCCTCTGGGGCTGTTGTGGCTCAGTGGTAGCCCCACGTGCACTACCATATAGAGGGCTGTATCTCCACTTTGGGCCACAGAGGCCTGGGGATCTGAACTCTGGGGCCAGTCCTAGGGTGGGGACTCGGGTGCACAGGACCCTCTACCTCACCCAGGGGTTCTTGGAAGGGGAAGTGCTATTCCTGGGCCAGAACAGGAGCTATGGCCACTCAGCTTATCCTGAGAATCCTCTCCCACCACCCCAAATATGTCCCCTTTCCTCAACCATATAGAACCCCTTTACACAGTATGATAGGGGCTTAAGCTATTTTGTAAGAAAAAAAGGGAAGAGACCCACGTGGTCATTAGCTTCTGAACCATCCTGAGACCTTTTCTCACAGTCACCCCTGCATGCAGCCCTTGTGTCTTGCCACGATGCTTCCCTTGGTGTGGGGGTGCATATGTGCAGGCCCCCTGACAGTGCCATGTACAGCATCTTCACTTGTTTATCTCGCATTTTGACTGTCTCCCTCATGTGGCCTCCAGTTTGCTCACAGGTTGGGAAATGTTGCTTTGTAGAAATCACTCCTTAGTGGCTATTTTGTTTATTTTCCTGGAGCACAGTATCCAAGGAGAATTATGGGACCAAGAGGGAGGAAGAATCTGGCATTTGCTTCCCTGTAGCCCCAGTTCACTTTGGGGTCCTTGCAGGGCCTGAGTGTACATGGCTAACGTGGACTTTTCTCTTTCATCGTTCATTTAATAGATGTGTCGTGTGCATTGGGACTTAGAAGTTATTTTGACTTGCATTCTTTCCTGACTTGGAAGGCCATGTGGTGTTGGCTGTGGTATTTGGGAAATCTGCAGCACCCCCTCAGCTGCTCCCAAAATCGGACTTTGCTTTCAAGCGTTCTCCCTTGATGCCTTTCAGGACCAGGAAGGTCCATCCTGCAGACCCCTGCCCCACCCTGTTCCCAGGGACAGCAGTTTTAGGGCTGCCCTCTAGCTCAGTGAGGTGGAAAGGCTAACAGAGCCCTGGGTTGGTTGCCAGGACCCAGGTATTCTTCCTGCATCCTTACCACAGTTTCACCAAGTCAATTTCCACAGCCAGCAAATAGGGACATTCATACCAGCTCTGTCCACCTCCCCAGGTGCCCAGAGGCTCAGGTGTGAGGGGGTTTGAAGGGAGGTCTTGGTGATCCCCTCCCAGAGGCTGCCAGCAGAACATGCCTCCTGGACCTCCTGAGACTCCCATGCTCTGTCCCTGCGGGAAAGGAGGTTTAGTTGAGCTATAAGAATGGGCTCCAGGGGCAGTGGCTTCAAGTCATTTAACTGCTGACGTCTGGCTGGATCAGGATGGACATAGAGCCACATGGTGAGGATAGGGGGCCCTTCTTAGGCAGCTGCGGTCCTGAAGACTTACAGTCACACTCCCTCATACCTTGTGACTGGCTGCTTCCTGCCACTGTGTACAAACAAGACTCTGTTGGAGGAAACAGGTGTTTTATCAGGTCACAGGGCCTCCCTCCCCCAACGGTAAAGTGCCCAGATCCTTGGGTAACAACCCTTCTTCTGCAGGTGGGAACAGTAAGACTAGGTCAGGGAAGGGACTTGTCCAAGGCCCCTTAGGAGAGTGGAAGGGGAAGGCATTGAGTCTGGAAGACCCACCCTCAAATATATCTGCCACTTCTTGGCTGAGTGGCCTTGGGTAAGTTACTTAACCCCCCTCTGGATCTTAGGTTCCTCATCTAAAATTGAGGATAATGTGAGTTCCTACCTCCATGGGTTTCTGTGGAATGGACTGCGATAGTGTATGTTAGATCCCTAGCACGTAGTAGATGCTTCATGAGTGGAAGCCACTGTGGGAGGGATTGTTAACACTGTGATAATGACCCTTGTGAAGGACGCTGAGCACTCCTGAAGCTGAGACTGGGCTGGAGCCGTGATGCTCTCCCTCAGCTCAGCAGCCAGCTCGCCTGGGGCAGTGCAAAGAGGACAGCTGTTCTGGCCCTCGGGCCCTCAGCTGGATCTAGAATCCTGGGCCGAGACCCCTACTGGCAGTTACTGAGTCACCTGCTCCTACCCCACCCCCACCCCTGCTTGTATACTTGGCCTTGTCTCAGCACTGAGAGGACAGCTGCCTCTGCCCTCCCAGAGCTCAGTCCTGGCAAGGCCAAGAGACTCTCCTGTGGGCTCACAGTCAGCTTTGAGGTTCTGCCTGAGTTGGTAAAGGGCACCGAGGAGGGAGAGAGGCCAGTGGGGGCAGCTTGGGAGGGTTCCAGCTGGCCAGGAACCTGCACAGTTGAGAGTGAGAACACTCAAGGTGTGGGGACACAGCTTGTGCATAGGGTGTGACACAGAAATTTGTATTTTCTTGACCATTGGGAGGGTGGACCAAAGCCCAGGTCTGTGGGGGCCATGAGATGAGGCTAGAGAAACAGGGCTGATACTGATGGCCCAGCATGTGACCTTGATGCCCAGGCAATGCTGGTTCCAGAGCCTGGGAGTGCCTGGTGGGCATATGTGGTGTGTTGGCAGCACGAAGGTCAGGGTAGTCCCCACCAGGGCGAGGCAGGCAGAGCCTGCAGCTGGCACAGGATGGATGTTGGTAGGTGCAGGGTAATTGAGGTGCGAGCAGGGCCTGGGGAGGGGTGGGCTTTGGGGAGGCCCAAGAGTGCTGGCACGTGCAAGGCAAGAGTACCTCAGAAGTGGAAGTTTCCACTTTAGTGTTATTGTATTTGACTCTCAGTCTCTCCAGGGTCATGAGTTGAGGGTTTTGGCCCCCTGTTTACTAAGGGGAACTGAACCTCAGAGGTCAGGTCCCACCCATCAGTGATTCAGCCAGGGTGTGGAGAGCACCTCTCTCATCAGCATTGTCTCTAGCAGGACTCTGATGTTCCAGGAGTCTGAGAAGGGGATTCTCTGAGAACCAGGACATTGTTAGCTTCTTCTTTCAGGCAGTTTGCAGGCTCAGCTCATAGACCTATGATGCTTGGGGTTTGGACATGGGTGCCACCTCCCTCCCTAAAAGGTGTAGTCCATATCATCCTTCGCATGCATGAAGTCTCTGAGCTGCAGCGGGGTGGGTTTGTCCTGGTCAGAGGATTTGGCCCCTTCTTGGCTTAGTCCCCTGATGGGTGAAGAGACTGTCCCTTACTGGGTAGGGACCCTGGCCTGGGGTGGAGCTGAGATGCACGTGAGTCTGGTCCTCTGGGGAGGCTGCCTGTGTAGCCTGTCCCACCCATTGAGACTGCCTGCCTGGGCTGTGTCAATAGACAAGGCCTTAATGCCCAGAGGGAGACTGGTGATACAGAGCCTTCACACTGTGGCGGACTTCTACAGCCATAGCTCCCCAGAGGTCAGAGGAAGTGGATGTTCTGCCAAATAAGTTTCCCCCTGTCCCCTTACCCCTCCCATTAAAACAACCAACTCTTTCTCCCTCCAAGGACAGGAGAGCTGTCTGGGCCCCACTATCTGCTTCCAAATGATGCGTATATAGCTGTGGCTGTAGGCATGGGTGGGCAGGCTGTGGCCCCAGGGAACAGTGGGCTGGCTCCCTCCTAGAAAGCCCCATTTACCCATGAGGCCAGGGGGCTGTGATGAGTAAGGAAGCCAAGGGACCAGGGCATCTCCTCTCATGGCTATATGAGCTCAGGCAAATCTGTTAACCTCTCTAGGACTCAGTTTCTTCCTCTAAAATGGGGGCAGGGGATCCCTGGCCCTGGCTGATTTCTGAGCTTCAGATAAGTATTGGCTGGAGAGGCCTGCTATATGAGTGGGCTATTATAAGGATTGATCCAGGGCCAGCCTCCCCATCAGGCAAGAAGGGATTGTGGGGAGGGAGGTACAGGTGACGAGTCCAGGCTTAGGGTATTCTGACTAACTCTGACCTGGCTCTGGTGGCAGCAGGCCCAGCCTCCCAGTCTGCTGGGCCGCCATCTGAAACGCATTACCGATGCTTTGTAAACTCTACATCATTCGGCCACATGAAAGCCTGGAATCTAAAAATAGGCACTCCCAGAAGACGCCCCGCATTGGTGAGGCTCAGCTGACCTCTGCACGAACACCCACCACTAGGCCACCTCCCTTGCCAGGGAGCCCCAACTGACAGGACCACACCCACCCATCCTCCCAGCGTGGGCAGCCACTGCCTGGGGCCACTTTATCTGGGCGCAGATCTCATCCAGCTGGTCAAAGCTTCAAGCCCCAAGGCCTCACCCAGGGCAGAATGTCTGAAAGAGCCAGGAGGAAGCAGTTGAGTGTGTTGGTGGCCCTAAGACCCCTTCCTCAGTGCCGTACATGCCTGGAATGTCCATGGGAAAGTTAATGGTGAAGCCATTGGAACCATCTTACAGATGAGGACACAGGGTCCTGTGGAGGGAGACACAGAAAGGGGGCCTTGGCCACTGTCAGATCGGTGGACAGGAGGGCCACTGGCTGATGTGCTGGTGTGAGAAGGGCAGGAGCCTGCCCCGGATTCTGTGGTGGCGGTGGAGAGCCTGCTGCAGCAGGAACGGAGAGCGGCTGTGGTTCTCCAGGCTGCTAGGCTTGACTCTTTGCCCTGCTTTCTGTGGGTTCCCTTTCCCTATAGTCTCCATGACCAACTGCAAACCACTCTTTTCCCTAAAAATAAACATGCTTATGGGATTGGGGGAAGCTTTGTAACTATCAAAGGAAATAATAGGGTGTTTAAGAAAATTACATTGCGTTTTAAATAACCAGCATGAAAGTCATTAA
Source organism: Cnephaeus nilssonii (assembly GCF_951640355.1). Taxonomy (NCBI): domain Eukaryota; kingdom Metazoa; phylum Chordata; class Mammalia; order Chiroptera; family Vespertilionidae; genus Cnephaeus; species Cnephaeus nilssonii. The sequence goes on from NC_137076.1 coordinate 75,628,994, forward strand.
GTTTGAAGTTTCATTCAAATCATATGGCTCTGTGGCTGGCCCGGTGGCCAGGCAGGCAGAGGGTGGGTAGGCAGGCAGAGGGTGGGTGAGGCAGGCAGAGGGTGGGTGGGCCCGGGCCCTCCGAGATGCTGAGAGGCAGCCTGTGGAGAGTTTTGCAGCAGCAGCAGCAGTGAGGTCTCCGGTGGGATAAGCTAGCCGAGGGTCCAGGCGGCGTGGCCACTGCTTGTGTGCCAGGCTGTGGCCACCACCCTAGAGCTTGCTGGCTGGCTTTGAATCAGGATGCAGCCCGGGAGCCACCCAGCTGTGGTGGGCAACCCCATGGGTGGGGCTGGGGGGTGACCGCAGTCCACAGGGTGTGGGAACAGATGAAGCTGGGATTGCTTAGGCTACAGGGATTGATGGCCATGACGAGTTGGGGGTTTCAGGGAAGATGGTTTGAATTAGCCTTTGAAAAAGGCTAGAGGAGATCTACAGGGCCTGGGCCACATCTGTCCTCTTCACTGATGGAATTTCAGTGCCTTGCATAGTAGGTGTTTAGCAAACAGTTGTTGAAAGAATAATAATAACAATAATGCCAGGTCTGTACCAGGGGTTTTAATCCCAATATCAAGATCCTTGCAAGAAGCCAAGAAAGTAGATACGATTATTGCTCTCATTTTGCAGATGGGGAAACTGAGCTCAGAGTGGTTAAGATCGTGCTAGTACCTGGCAGATCAGGACTTGGACTCAGGTCTGTTTTATCTCAAAGCCCATGCTCCTCGCTGTCCTTTCCCTTTGCTGTTGAATGTGTGGAGATGGGGGCATTGCAGGTCAAGAAGCTGAATGTATTCCCTACTCTTTTGGGTTCATGTGTTGGATCCAGCTAGATTCCTCTGGCTCCAAGGAAAGATTTGGTCTTCATTGCCCCGCTGCATGTGACCTCACAGCTCTGGGCTTGGGTCAGGGCTGGACCCTTTCCTCCTTGGATGCCTGGCAAGGTCAGGGCTCCCAGGGCCAAAGAGGTTGTATTTCTTGGTTAGAGGCAGGAGCACCGGGCTTCCAAAATAAATGCTACCTGGAAAAGTGTTTATAAATGACATTTAAAATTGAATCAGGTTTGGTGCATGACATAGGACAGGTCCTGGTCCTAGCTTAGCTCGGAGCTCATGGTTGGGCTTCTCTGGGCCCAGGCGCCCTCCTCTGTGTGGTCTGGAGTTAGGCTGGAGGGTTTCCTAGACCCTGAGTCACTGAGAATGGCTGGACTAAGGAAGTTGAGGGCATCCTTGAATGTGCCCCTCACCGTCAGTGGGAAAGCTTTTGTGAACCAGAGCCAACTGCCAGCCCTGCAGAGGCATTTTGAGAGCAGTTTTTTCTATTGCTACCATCCTCTGCTTCCCGCCCCCGACTTTAGTCACTGAAAGCCAGTCAGGAGCTGCGCAGTCTGAGCCGATAGCAATCAGGCAATAGTCCAAAGGAAATAGAGGGACAGCAGCCACAGCCTGGCACAAAGGCTGGCTTTCCTGAAAAGCCTTGGTCCAGGGACGCGCTTGAGTTTGTCATTATTAACTCCCTTAATCCTGACATCAATCCAGTGAGGTATAGCGATGGTACAGTTGGGGAACCTGAGGCATGGAGAGACTTGCACCTTGTAAATGCTGGAAGAGGGATTTAAACCCAGGCATCTACTTGTTTTTACTGCCCTTAACTGCCATGCTTCCTTGCCTCTTAAGACAATTTATCTCTCCACTCAGTTTTTTAAAAATGAGTTTATAGTTACAGCTGGGTCTCCTTGGCACCCCTGTTCCATCCCTCCCCACACCTCACCCCCAGCAATTTGGCATTTCACCCTCTCCCCTGTATTTTTATACTGTTACACTCAGGTGTGTATCTGTAAGAGCTGCTTGGTGTGGTTTGGGAACCCCTAACTCAACCTCATTAGGGAGCTCCACCACAGAGGGGCCCTGTGGCAGTTGGCAGCCCTGCCCTCCTCCCCCACTCACACTGGGCAGGAGGGGCGTGGGTGGAAGCACTGGGGCCTGAAACCTCCAGCAGCTCCTTTCCCTTCCTTGCTTGCATTCCCTTCCTGAGTCCAGGCAGAGCCCCAAGGTCCTTAACTGGCAATAGTTAGACTTGAGTGAGTTTCCTGCCTGTGGCCCAAGGCAGAACTGTCCTGGGACTAGTACAGGCCAGGCAACTCAGACACCCTTGATCCTCAGAAGCTGGCTGGAATGAATCTGGCTAGGGATACAGTGCCAAGGCTGGAGATGAGATCTCCAAGTCTGTCCCTTCCACTCTCGAGCCATTGCTGACCATCAGCCTCCGAGTTTCTGGGCCTGGCCAAGGCTCTCCTGGCTCTCACTCCTAGGCAGCACACTTACCCTTCTAGATAAGCCCTATGGAGAGACACCCCAGTGGCTATCCAACCCCTCCTGGCATGTGGAGGGGGAGAGCACAGCCAGACCCTGAGGGAGGATAACCTCTCGTTTTTCCTTTAGTCCTTTATGTTAGAACCAAAATCATTCAAGGACAGGGTCATGGCACCCTTCACATAAGGCTAAGTGGAGGTCAGAGCCAAGCTGCCAGTTAGTTTGTTCCAAGAAAGGTTCTTGGCAAGGAGTTGCTGGCAGAATTGGTGGTCCCGGTTCCCCAGTGGGCTAGAGACCCAGTGTGGGGGAGAGAGGAATTTGGGAACCACTGGCTCCTTGGTCTCCATGCTGGCACACTACCAGCTAATCTGTGAGGTCTTTTGCCGGGTGGTAAAGATCTTTGGCCAGGAACCGCAAAGGGCTGGATTCAAATCCAGATCTGTCACTACTTGCTGAGAGAGCTCGGCAAGTCGTCGAACCTCTCTGGGTTTCCCTTTCCCCACCTGCAAAATCTGCACAGTCACAGAGTGGCTGGGAAGACTGGTGGGACTCTGGTGGGGCTGGTGGGGAACAGAACTCTGCAAGGTGCTAGGCACACAGTCAGCTTTTAGTAGTGGGGGCTGCCGTCTCTAAACCTGTACCTCTGCTGGTTTCTTCCTGCCTTTGCTACAAAGTCTTATGGTTTTGCTCCCAGGGGACCAAAATCTCTGAGCTCCTCAAATGCCTCCTTCCCCAGAGCCTTGATGTCCCTACTGCCAAAGACAGGCTGAGCTCTTAGGTTGTGTCCTAGCCTGCCTCAGCACACAGTGGGCTCTTGGATGACTGGGCAACTACCCAGTGAGCGACTACCTGGGGGTGGGAGGTGCCCAGCCTCGGGGCTGCTGCAGAGTCCCCAGACAGTATGTCGGTAGCATCAGCTAGCAGCTCGGCTGCAGCAGCTCCCGGAAGCTTGTATTTTCCTCTAAAAACATCCTGTCCTGAGGGGCGTTCACCTCAACGAGGAGGAAGGAAAACACAAACGAATGCATAGAAACCGCTGGAGGCTGTGGGCCAGGCCACTCAGCTCACGAGGCTCAGCTAGCTCTGAGGGTGCCTCGGCTGGGCTGGGTCTAGAGCAGGCCTGTGGTTTGCCAAAGCTGCATGCAGGGACCCAGTCCTCACCTCTGCTGTGGCAGGGCCCCGTTATCTGATGTCGAGGCCAGGCAGCTGGTGGACTGGTCACACGCACCTGGCAGGGCTCTGTGCAACCATGGCAACAGTCCTGTGCTGGCAGGCAGGACCAAAGCCTCCTGGTCCACGAGGGTGTGGCCCAGCCAACCTCCAGCCCTGTAGCTCCACAGACGATTCGGCCACGGCTCCATGGTCTGGGGTGGGCGTCTGGCACAAGACATCCAGTATGCTGTGGGTGGGGAGCTTTCGGGCTGTCCTCTGGAGAGCACCATGTCCTGGGCAGCAGGGCTCAGAGCGGGGGCTGAGGATAAAAGGGCATGAGCCCAGCTGGGGGTATATCTGCAGAGGTGGGGTCTGGAGGAGTCCACAAATTGAGGCCCACTTGATATGCAGGGGAGTCCCCTTTGGAAGATTTTGGGGTACCTGCCTCCCTCTGGAAAGTTCATTCTCTTGGTCCCAGGACTTGGGGGAGCTTCCCACTCAGCAACCGGCCAAAATCCTTAGCACTTAATTTAGGCACCAGTGGCACTGGACAGTGGACCCCAGCTCCAGACACAAAGTCTGAGGTAGCTGTGGGGCTGCCTGGAGCTGAGAGAGGAGTCCAGAAGAACTGATCGAGGCCTGAGTAAATAGATGCTCACGGCCAGGCTATGGATGGAGCCTGGCTCAGAGCTGACAAGCCTGGCTCCTGGCAATGTGGGGAAGAGAAGTGAACTGGAGGGGGCCTTTTGAGTAGGGCTACTATGATAGAACCAAAATCATTAGGGAGCTGGGCCAAGGAATTGAAACCCAGGCTGCAGTATGCTCCCCCAAATCATGTGTCCTGTCATGGGCCTGGGTGTCTCAGAGGAAGGGATACTTTTTCTAATTAGCACAAAGGTACCATTTGAACTAGTGGTGGCCCTGGCTCTGGTCATTCTGACTCCCAGAGGTATTGCAGGCAGGCAGAAGTCAGGGTAGGAGGAGGTTTAGGGTCTCAGGTGCCAGGCAGGATGTCCCTGACTCTAAGCACTGGCCTCAGCTACTCCCATCTTCCTGTGAGCTACTGACCCTGTGCCCAGCTCCAGCCAAGGTGCTCTGTCCAGTGCTGGCACATCTCCCTAAACACTGGCTCACACTGGGTGGGGCACCCATCACAGTGCTAGAGACACAACTTTGAGGGCCTAGCTTTAATTTACATAGTAGAAATAGAGCAGGGTACGATCTCAGACCTCAGGGAGGGCATGAAGACAGGTGAACAGACACTTACAGCAAAGTCGAGTCAGTGCTATAGTCAGTGGGCCTTAGCAGGGGACTCCTGCTCAAATGGGGAGGGTAGGAGAGGTTTCCATAAAGAAGTCTCATTTATGATGAGTCCTGAAAGATGGATGGGAATTGGATAAGCCCAGAGGGGGAGAGTTCTCCAGGCAGAGGAAACAGCATGGCCCTCAGTGGCTGGAGCAGTGAAAGGAGGGGAGAGATGAGAGTGGCTGTCTGGCATCACATGTGACATTTATACTACTAGAGGCCTGATGCACGAAATTCATGCAAGGGGCTCGGCCCCCACCACCGCAGCGGCTGCCTCTGCCTTGGCCCCCGCTGCCGCAGCTTCATCCATGGCTTCATCCGGAAGGCCGTCCAGTCTAATTTAGCATATTATGCTTTTATTATTATAGATTTCTTTTCTGTGCCGTGGTGGAGAGAATAGTAACTATCAATAGCCCACCTTTCTGTCTGGTCAGGCCCTGCCATAGAAGGAACAGAGGCTCAAGGTGTGGATCTGACACTCCTTCTCAGGGCTTGTCCCCAAGGACCTCTCCCTAGCTCCACAGCAGGCATTGGGAACCCCGAGGAGCCAGGAGTTGGGAGAATGAAGTCAGCTCCTGGCAGATGAGTAAGTGAGGCATGCAAAGATTCTCAGGGGCACTGGGGATTCTAGAGGCCTTCATTCAACAAGTCTTAGTGACTATGCTCAGAACCTGGACAGGAAGAGATGATTTACAAGCCAATTCTGCCTTCCAGGCTCTCCAGGCTGATCTCTGACCAAATGGGCATCTCTGCATGCTGGGCTTTTGGAACCCCACCCAAGTCACGGTCCTTTCCAAGGAAGTGACCCTTAGCCTGAGGTCAGTATGAGGAGCCAGCCTGGCAAAGAGCAGAAGGAAGTACAGGAAGTTGTGAGAGGAGGGAGGAAGGAATAGGTAAAGATGCTAAGAGGAAGAGCTGGGCACCTGCTAGGAGAAGAGTAGGCCTGAGCAGCGGGGCATGGCTGGGATGTGGCTGTGCCATAGTGATGTGGGCTAGGGCTCTAGGGGTCATGTCCATTGATCACCTGCAAGCAGGCCGGGGGTGTGGCCAGAACCCCAATAATAGGAACCTGCTGGAACATTTTTAGGATCAGGGAATCACTGGCTCTGGTAACTCGGACCAACCAGGCTGGAGAAAGGGGACAGTGGCTTTAGGACTGGAACTCCCTCCCTTGTTCCCCCTTGTTCTGTCCGTAATAGCCATAGAACCTTTGCAGTACAATGGGTAGAATCCAAGCTCTGCCACTTACTAGCTGTGTGACCTTGAGCAAGCTATATAACCTCTCTGTGCCCAACTTTCCTCATCCATCAAATGGGAATAATTGTACCGATATCATAGGTTTGTTTTAGGAGTATGAGTTGAACTCTGTAAGGTGCTCAGAGCTATGCCTAGCACATGGTAAACACTCACCTGTCATTAACATATGCTTGTTCTCTCAGCCTGGAACATTCTTTTGCATGGCACACAGTAGGAGCTTAGTAAATATATCTTTTTATTATTATTATTGATTTTTTACAGAGAGGAAGAGAGAGGGATAGAGAGCTAGAAACATCGATGAGAGAGAAACATCAATCAGCTGCCTCCTGCACATCCCCTGCTGGGGATGTGCCCGCAACCAAGGTACATGCCCTTGACCGGAATCGAACCTGGGACCCTTGAGTCCGCAGGCCGACGCTCTACCCACTGAGCCAAACCGGTTTCGGCAGTAAATATATCTTGATTGAATGTGTCTGCCAATAGCAACCAACTAAGAATTCTGGTGTGTGTGTGTGTGTGTGTGTGTGTGTGTGTGTGTGTGTGTGTGTGTGTGTGTGTGTGGCGGGGGTGGTAGGGGGTGGGTGTTTTTCCTGACACAGCCTCTGCCACAGGGAGGCCTTCTTGGGAGGACCTGGTCAGCCCCACATTCTCCTCAACCTCTGTCTTGAGGGTAGAGGAAGCAGCAACTTTCTTCACTGGGAAAGTGTTGTGGGGCTCAAGCGTTTGGGGGTTTTCAGAGTCAACCGTCAGAGGCGAGGGAGTTTCTCTGCTGGCGGTGGCAAGGGCTCTCAGGGTGCGCACAGCCTGTGAGCAGACCGCTGCGGTCTGCAGGGAAAATGCCGACTGTGTTTATTTTTCACCTGAGCCTGCAGGAAGTTAAGGGGGGGTTAGGAAGGGAGGGGGGAGCCAGCCAACCAGGCCCAAGCTCAACTTCAGAGCAGAGGAGATCTACCTCAGGAGTCCCTCATTTCCACCTGTGCCTGCCCAGCCCTGCCCTGCCCTTGGGCCCCTTCCTGCCTCCATCCTGCTCAAGAAGAGGAGGGCATGCTGGGGCACCACAGTAAGGAATTTCCAGTCATGGGCTAATGAAAATACCCCAGAAGGATGAGGACCACCTCTGGGACAAGATTTTGAGTTCGGCATGGCAAGAGCAGTAAGAGCAATGCAGCAGTAGGAAGGACCACCTCCGCTGAGACTGTAGCAGACATGGCTTCCCAGCCCCAGGGTTGAGTGCTGGAACCATCTGGGAGGATGGGAGAGGGGTTCTGGGAGAAGGGCGGACTACAGGCAAAGGCAAAGAACAAGAACAGGGGTCCTAGAGTGTCCTGATCAAGGACTATGGACTGCTATTGAGTCTCTTATTCATTTATACAGTCTAGCCAACTGTGAGCACTTAATGAGTGTCCCGCTCTGTGCTCAACACACTGCCCTCAGAGGTAAGAAAGATGAGGTTATACCATCACAATGCTCAGGGTCTGGTGGGGACAACTGACCCAGGCCTCCTTCCCTTGGAGGCTGGGCACAGTCAACAGCAGGTAGGTAAAGGAGAGGAGGAAAGCTCCCGTCACTGGGCTTCCATACACAACCCAAGCCTTAGGCAACCCCACCCTGTTGTCTGGGCAGCCTGGCCGTGGGACAACCTTGTGCTGAGGCCGTGGAGCGGGACGTTCCACTGGCTGAGAGGGGTATGAGACACTGGGCCCTGTGCCAGACAGTTCCCCCTGGCTACCACCAGTAGGCATAGAGGGGGTTGGAGAGTGAAGCTGAAGGGCAGCCTGCATGAACGTGGGAAGGACTGTCCAGGCCCTCAATGCCCTACCCTGGAGCCCTGGCCATCTCAGTGCCTCCAGCTGCTGGCAGGCTCTGCCCTACCCCTGCCCACCTGGCAATTCTCCTGTGCTTTGGCTGCAGGCTCCTGTTTAATGAGGCTTTTCCCTAGTTCCCAGGGAAGGCTGGTAGACAGGATGAACCCTTTGTCCACCAGACAACGCCCCACGCCCCACCCCACTGCTCCTGTCACACATAGTAGGCCAGAGGCTGTAGGCTGAGCTGAATTCTGTGGTTTCCTAGGCCTAGCCTGAGCTGTGCTGCAGCCTAGGGCTTAACCAGCCTGGCCAAGGAGGGTCAGCTCTAGCCCTCCTCAGGGAGGGTGGTTTGCCCAGAAACTTGGTGTGGCGCCAACACCTCTCCCCCAACCTTGCTCCAGGTAGAGTGGACTGTCTTCCTAGAGCTGGCACCTTGGAAGTCTTAGGCTCTGCTCCTAAGACTTCCCAGGGTCAGAGCTGCCCACCCAGAAGCCAGGCTTGCAGCCCTGAGCGCCGAAGAGCCAGAGCCAGGGCTGGATGTCAGGGTCTTCTCGGAAGCAAGATCTTAGACTCAGAAGTCCCCTGTGGTGTGGAGGGTGTTCATTCCACCTTTTGGGCCAGGGTGCCAGGCATTTGTGCCCTCAGGCAGTGAATGGTGGAATGACTGCCACCAGGGTCCCAAGTTCTTGAGGGAGTGGACCCTGAGGCTCAGTCTCCTGACTTCCATGAAGCCTAGTCAGGGCTGATGCTGTCTGGCTACCACTATCCTAGGAACCTATCAGGATCAAAAGGCCCCAGAGGTTTCCAGGAAGCTTCATACCTTCATAGGCCCTTGGCTCCAGCTCCTAAAAATTTTAGGATAAAGCAGGGTTTTTGCATCTATGACCAGTGAGGTAGGCAGGGCTGATATTCTCATCCTCCTTTTACAAGGGGCAAACTGGCCCAGGATCCCATAGTGAAAAGATCAGTAAAAGGTCAGTGAGCCTTGAGATGAGCTTCCCAACTCACTCACTTCACCTCATGGTACACTTAAAAATTATCACTGGAGTAATTAGAGAAGGAGGTTGGAGGCCAAAGTACCTATGGGAAGTCCTTGGCATAGAGTGTGAGGAAGAGAGGGCAAGGTAATAGGGTTAGAGAGGGAGAGGGGCCTAATCATGTAGAGCTTTGTAGGCCCAGGTAAGGCCATTAGAGGCTTGAGGCAGAGGAGGATGTGATCTGATTTATGTGGCTGCCAGATGGAGGCCTGGCTGAGGGGGCAGGAGGCTGCTGCAGTCATCCAGGTGAGAAGTGGCTGTAGCATGGACTTGGTAGGGGATCAGGAGGAGGGAGGATGTGGTTGGATTCTAGGTATATTTTGAAAGTAGAGCCATTAGGATTTGCTGACAAACTGGATATGGGTGTGAGAGAAAAAGAAGAGTCACGGATGACTCCAAGGTATTTGGTCTGATCATCTGGAAGAATGGAGTTGCCATTAATTGAGGAAGATGGAAAGGAGCATTTGGGGCAGAAAGTCAAAGGTTTCCTTTGGACATATTGAGTCTGGGTAGCATTTTAGACCTCTGAGTAGAGTTTATGAGTAAGCATTTGGAGAGGGGAGTTCCTAGGAGAAGTTAGGGCTGGAGATATAAATGTGGAGTCATCAGATGAAGATGCTAAAGCCATGGATGAGAGCACCCTGGGAGTGAGCTGAAGACCAATTTCGGGTCAGGTCAAGAAGAGGATGAGGAGATGGAACCAAAGCAGAGGAGTAGCCTGTGAAGTTAGAGAAAAATCAGGTTAAGTGTGGAATTCCATTGTGGAAGACTAATGAAGAAACTGTTTCGAGGAGGAGGGAGAAATCAGTGTGTCCAGTGCCGCTGAGATGACATGAAGGTAACATGAAGACTGAGAAGTGACCACTAAGATCAGCAACATGGAAGTCATGGAGACCTTGGCAAGAGTCATCTGGTGAAGTGATAGGGCAAGAGACTAGCTAGATTGAAGAGAGGACGAGAGCTGAGAACTGGAGAATTGAATGCGGACAGATCTGTTGAGGTTTTCAATAAAAAGGGGAATGAAACATGAGGCAGTAGCTGGGGGAGGATTTACAGATGTGAGAAATGAGAGCCAGTAGATACCCTGATAGGAATGAGACTGGGCTTGTTTGGCACAGTGCCTGGCCTGTGACTGGTACTAAGTATATGAAGGATTTCACATGCATCCACATACCCCACAGCTGTCCCAGCCCACTCCTCTTTCCAGCCTCCTGCAGGCCTGATGATCCTACATCCCACCTTCCATTCCCACACATACTCCCAAACTGTTACAGTTGTGTCCGAGTTCAGTGCTGGAAATAAAAGAAAGCCTGAGATTGGCACGAGACTCCCCCAGGAAACCTGGCCTCAGAACAGCAACAGGAATGTCACAGCACCCAAGGCCTGGGGACTGCATGGTGCTATCATTACCCTCCCCAGGTGATGCTGCCAGTGGGCTGCCAGGCATGCCTGCCATCTCTAGGCAACACTCCCCTTCCCTCAACCCCCCAATCCCACTTGGCATAATCAGGTCTAAGTGTCTGGCCTGTGTGGGGACCAGCACCAGAGTGCTAGGGAAACATTATGAGTAGCATTTCCTCTGCACCTGTGAAGGCTCTGTAGGATGAAAAAGAGGCTTCCTACATGTCCCTTCCTCATTGCCTGACACCTAAGTAATTGAACTCTTGGGTATTGTCTGGTTTTTATCCTCACAACAACCTTCTGATCATCTCCATTTTACAAGGAAATGTATGCTCAGATATTGTAATAAGTTCTTGAAGGCCACACATGTTAGAAATAGGATCTGAACATGGTTGGCCCACTCTTCCTCAAGTTCACAGCAGAGAGCCCTCCCTGGGAGTGACAGAGGGAGGCTCACCTGCCCTGCCCAAGGAGGCCTGGAGGGCTCCAGTCAGAGGTAAGGCATCGAGCTCAGGAAGGTGCTATGGTGCCATACATACGCCAGTTGCAAAGGAGGAGCCACTGCTATTGGGACATCTACCCCTGTCTGCATGAGGACAAAAGGCAGGCTAATTAGCTCTGGGATGTAAGGTTGCTCCTGGTGGGCAGATGAGCAGGAGACTGATAGGTGGCCGGTGTCAGTACCTTCCCCAAGCCCTGAGGGGAAGGATGCAATTTATAGCTCAGCCTCAAGCTTCCATGGAGGCAGGAATGTAGGAATGATGGAGGCCAGGACTGTTGCTGGGAGGTATGGGAGCCTGTGCCCACCTGGTAACCTCACACTTTGACTCTATGCAGTTCATACCCCCATCTTCCCTGTAGCCTCACCCTGGACCCCAACAGCCAGTGCCAAGAGACCTGTGCCAAGATGTTAAGGAGTCGGGCTAAATTCCACTAGTAGGAGATTTCACCCACAGGGCCACAACCTCTCATAGTCTTGCCCCAGAGATATCCTATTCCTTCTGTGCCATGGATCAGAAGTCACTCATCAGTGCTCCCAGCATCCCCACAGACGGACTTTTCTGAGTGGAAGTTGGGCCTCAGTTGTAGATGATGTCTCCAGGGCCTTGGCCCATACAGATGTGTGCTGAGGATGTTTAGAGCTGGGCCTTGGCCCTGAGCAACAACTCCCAATGCCTGGGTCGCATGGGGAGCCCCCATCTCGGCCTGAGTCATCTCATGACAGATCCATGTGACTAGTATGAAAAGTAAGAGTCCTGTGGTGTGAGCAAACAGGAAGTGTGGGGTTGGGTGGGTTGGCCCTGGGGGAAGCCTGGCCCCACTTGGGCCCTCCCCTGAATTAGAGGGCTGAGTGGGGGCTCTTGCCTGTGTCAACAAATCCTATTAAGCCTGAGGTGGCACAGAAGATCAGAGTCAGGACCCCTAGTCTGGGGGCTGGAGGAGGAAAGAAAGCTCCTCAGACCATATCCTGATGTATCGGCCTAGAGGCTGTGAGCAAGTCATAGGGCCTCAAAGAAACTGGAGTATCTCTGAAACTGGGAGGCAGCAAGAATTTCGTGGACAGGGGAGATGTGCCTCTTGGAATTGAGTGCACACTCCCTACGAGGTGGGATAGCTTGAGCAAGTTCTGGAGAGGGGGAGGTGGGCAGGAGGGCTGGATCACTGGACGCAGCCTGGTTTGGGTGGTACCCCCTCCTATGAGGACTGTGGTTTTGACCACTCCCATTTTCCTTTGACAATTGGGCTGCCCCCACACACAGCTATAGCCCCAAGCCCTGTGCCTTCCTGCCTCAGGTCTCCCCATAATCATCCATCCTCATTTTTTCAGCACAACAAGGCCAGTCAGCCTGCCCATGGCGTCACCCAACTCTCTCCTCTCTATGAACATTTCAGCAGCCCACACCCCACACCTGCACCGGCCGACATCAACCAGAAGCAAGGTACAGATCTGGGATGGGGAGGGGCCCAATGAGACAGGTGGTTGGGCCCTTTTTACAACTAGAGAACCTAGTGCTGTGCAAAATCGGGGCCCTCCTAGATGCCAGAAAAGTGGATCAGGGGACCTTGGAGGTACCAGAGGGCTGGGGGAGATGGTGCCAGGTCAGAATTTGAAGGCTTCAAGTTGAGGTAGAAACCTAAATCCTGAGTGACCTTCCAATGCCAGTATGAGATCAGGCATCTGTGTAAAGCTGATTAACTATAAAACTTGTAGCTGTTCCCTCCCCCAGTGAGAAAATGGAAAGTGGTGGTTGTGATGGCTGATTCACCTCAGCCTCAGGCAAAGTCATTCTGAAATCAGCCACTGTCGACTGTGGGAAACCTGCTGACTCAAAGGGGGTGCTTGAAACCCTGGCTCCACAGGCCAGGTTCCCCCAGACTCGGGGCGGCGGGGGGAGGGGGGGAATGCAGTAGAGGCCCCAACTATCAGTGGCAAGGCCTGGCCTCCCATTCCTGAATGACTCCAACTCTGCCACTGACCAGCCAGTGTCCTTAGGCAAGTCACCCGTCACCCAGCCCTTCTGCCTTTGGTTCCCTAGCCTGTAAACGCAGCACTGTTATCACACTGGGGTAGTCCTGAACAAAGCCATATGTCTGGTACCCTAACATGGAGGGTGGGATCTTAGGAGGCCCCCACAGGAAGCTCTAGAATGCAGTAAGTAGCTAAAGTGGCCTCCGAGTCAGGCTAGCTCACTTGGCCCTCTTCACTGCAGTTCACAGGCCTCTGCAGACCTCTGACATCTCTGGCTTCTACTCTCTGACCTCAGGCAGCATGGGACAGCTCCCCCACACTGTGAGCTGGTGAGTGTGGGCCCAATGGGAAAGGGGCACCTTCTTATTTAGATTCTTACCTGTCCTTTTTTCCATCCTGTGCTGAACACACTGCTGCCAATTCTATATACATACCAGAGCTGGCCAGCAGCTCTATCATTCCTCAGGTAGCCTGACATATTCCCTTTGGCAAGACTGGAGACTAGGCTACAGTCCCAGCTCTGCCACCCTTGAACTCTGCTTCACTGTCTGAGACTTGAATGAGAGAACCTTGGACTGTTCAGGGCCATCCATGTGAGGAAGAAAAGGTAGGCCTGAGCAGGGAGATAACAGCATGAATGGCCATAAGAGAGGTTGTTGCTTCTCAGCTACCTGGTGGGCAGAAGGATACTTCCCACTCACCTCAATGCCTACTGCTGGCTGGACCCTTCCTTGGCTGAGTTGCTTGAGGGGCAGGGTCCCTCCTTGCCTCAATTGTGCCTGCTTGAGCCTAAGCCCTGGGCCAGTCTGCTTGGAGAGCCTATTAAGGCTGGGCCAGGAAAAGCCAGCCTGGACCCCAAGTCAGTAGGCCTAACTGTGGGCCAAAAGGCCTGTCTTCGGCTTGAGTTGGGTCTGGCAGGCTAATTGGTCCTTTGCTCAGCAACCGAAGTGTGATTTGGGCAGGTCTTTAGCCTCTCTGGCCTGGGACAATCACTTAACATCAGGAAAGCTTGGCTTCCCAGGAAGGCAGGGTAGGTCAAAGGCCCAATCTAGAGGCCCACCTGTCCCTTTCTACTTGCCCTTCATCCAAGTTAAGCTGATTCCTCTATTTCTAGATTCTCCTTGGACAAAGTTCCACTCTGAATACAAACCATGAGTACCCCCAGGTTTGAACTTGCCAGGCAAGGATCTGGGCACCACCAGAAAAGCACTGCTGAAGCAGCTGCTGATCCCCAGAGAGAACCGCTAGCAGGGTCGCAACCCACAGGTTGAGAATCGCTAGCAGGGTCGCCTAAGACCATCAGAAAACACAGTTATTTACATTACGATTCATAACAGTAGCAAAATTACAGTTATGAAGTAGCAACGAAAATAATTTTATGGTTGGGGGTCACCACAACATGAGGAACTGTATGAAAGGGTCGTGGCATTAGAAAGGTTGAGAACCACTGCGTAGAGGGAAGTAGGTGCAGCACAGGTTGCCCTCTGGTGGCAGATGCTTAAAGCACACATTGGAGTGGTCCTAGCAGAAGCCAATTTGTCTCTCATCTATGGGTCAGGCCTGAGCATGGAGGGAAATCCTTCCCCACATAGACCTAGTAGCCAGACTGCTAACAGCTGTCTCTCCCAACCACAGGCCCAGCCCTCCTCTCTATCCCCTGTCCCCTTCCTGCGGATATAGACAGCACTTCCCTGCCCCCACTGCAGCCCCTGGCGCCCCCTATCCCAGGTGAGTCCCCTACCCTGCAGCCAGGCTCCTGCTTTCTGTTGCCCAGGCTTCAATGCCCACACAAGGCCATGTCCAGGCCACTGCTTGCCCTGTGCTAGTCGTCTGTCCATCCGTCTGTCTGTTATTCTGCAGCACCTTGCTGCCTTGTGTCTGAGAATGAAGTCAAAGGGACTGCAAGAGTTCTAAACCCAGGCCAAACTGTGCAGCAGAGCACCACAAAGCAGCCAGAGACAGTACATGCACACGTGTGCTTGTGCTCCTGCCTCTGTGCATGTGCAAGTCAGTCCGTGTGCAGGTCTGTATGCATTCACCTCTGTTCTGAATCCCTGCTGAGGGAAGGGCTAGTCAGAATTCTCCTGGGCATTCCCTGAGCTCCGCCCAAGCTGAGCAGCATTTTTTACTTGTGTCTCCAACCTCTGGCCTGCTCAGAGACCCTTATACCAGTTAAGCAGCAGGAGGCAGGGTGGTAGCCATACAACAGCAAGAAAGTAAAGTGGGAGGCGTGTGTATATATATATATATATATAAGCCCCTTTATTTAGCTCACTCTCTTAGTGACAGATGTATGCAAAGTATGGAACAAGGAATTCAGATATTTTCAGCCCTATGGAGTTCACCGCCTAGGGTAGGAGGTATAGACACCACACCAGCATTTGAATTGGGCTATGCCCTGTGGGTGATGGGGAAGCCCCAAGGAGACCTCAGCCAGATTTGATGGGAAACAGAGAGCTTCATGAAAAGGGTTAACGGTCTCCTGAGTAGCAGGGGATGGCTGGAGGTGGGAAGTGATGGGAAATGGGGGAAAAGATGGGGCTAGATATGTCAGCAGGGCTCTAGGCAAAGGGAGAATTTCAGCAAGCGTAGTCAGGAGCACTCAGGTGTTTTTAAAAGGTCACACTGGCTGTTGGTAGAGAGAGTCCTAGAAGAGTCAGGAGAATGAGGAAGCACACAGGGTAGTCACAGGCTCATGAGGCTGAGGCTGAGCTGGTGAGGGCAGGTGACGACAAGGGGAGACTCAAAAGCTATGTAGGGCTTAATTTAGTAACCACCTAAAAGATGAATATATAGATTTTTGCAATGGTGTCTTTGTGATGTGTTGGGAGCAGGTATTTGTATGTATCAGTGTACTTGTATGCAAGCCAATGAGGGTGGGGTATCTGTTCACCTGTCGTTTAATGTGCAGGGCCTCGGTGTGTGCCAGGGTCTGTCCTGCACACACCTGACTCAGTGTTAACTCTCCTCCTGCCTCTAGGTTCACCCACCCGTCCCTGATGCTAGGTTCCAGCGTACCTGGTCACCCAGCAGCCATTCCCCACCCGGCCATTGTGCCCCCCTCAGGGAAGCAGGAACTACAGCCTTATGATCGAAGCCTGTGAGTGAAAAGGCACAGAGTGAGGAGGGGCGGGGGAAGCAGAGGAGCAGACTTCAGGCTCCCATCTATTTGTCAGCCAGGATACACATTTCTTCCACCAAGCCCAAGTCCTGCCAGAGGAAGCCTTTGGTCAAACTGTTTTGTAGCTACTGCCATGGACTACTGTTTTTGGAGGCTCAGAAGCAGGAGGGATTGGGTGGCGTGAGAAACAAGGCTTTAGTCTGAGCCAAGAATGGAGGGGCTGAGAAGTCCTTACACATACTTTCCTTACTTAGCTGCAATATTCCTATAAGGAACAAATACTTAACTCTGCTCACTCATTTTGGAGCAGCTAAAAAAACACACACAAAAATACAAAATTTCATTAAAAAAACACACCCTAGTATCCATGCACTTACACATGCACTGGACGCACTACAGGGTGGTAGCATTAGGTGGGCATTGTGGGGACTCCCAAGTGATCTGGACATGTGTTCCTCAGGAAGACGCAGGCAGAATCCAAGGCAGAGAAGGAGGCCAAGAAACCAACCATCAAGAAGCCACTCAATGCCTTCATGCTGTACATGAAGGAGATGAGAGCCAAGGTTATTGCAGAATGCACACTCAAGGAGAGTGCTGCCATCAACCAGATCCTGGGCCGCAGGGTGAGGCCACAGGCAGGTGGGCTGGCAGGGGTGATACAGCCTGCTGATTCCCTGACACATCCCATCTGCCCCTCCTTCCCCTTTGCAGTGGCACGCACTGTCACGGGAAGAACAGGCCAAGTATTACGAGCTGGCCCGCAAGGAGAGGCAGCTGCACATGCAGCTATACCCAGGCTGGTCAGCGCGGGACAATTACGTGAGTGGCCAACAACACACAGTAGGGATGGGTAGGGGAACCTTCAAGATTCCATGCCCCGGGCCACAGTCTCAGCAAGCAAGGACTATTTGAAGGCACAGATGAGGGGAGGTGGTGAACTGGTGGAGGGTACATGGCCTCCTGTGGCTAGCTCAGGAGAGGATCAAGCAAGGGGAGTCGCCCCTGAAGGCAGACACGTGTCCTGTTTTCTACTCAGGCTCTATTCCCATTTAGGGCTGTTTCCCAGTATTTGATTGGGGCGAATGAGCAGAAGGGAAAGAAAGGGCCTGGAAATTACTCTTCCATTCAAAATAGAGACAAGTGTGAGAAAGGGAGGGGGAACCCCTAATTGCCTCATATTACCTAGAAAGAACTGCAATCAAGAAACTGTGCCTGGAATCCTAGCGTCAGCCAGGCTAGGTAGCAGGCTGCAGGTATCCCAGCCATTTGCTCACTGGGATTAGTGTCCACCTCCCACATCTGAGGATCCCTCCCTTTATTCCCTGCAGGGGAAGAAGAAGAGGCGGTCCAGAGAAAAGCACCAAGAATCCAACACAGGTGAGGCCTTCCCTCAGCAGTAGTGGAGGCTCCTCTCCAGGTCCCTATGTGACACATCACTGCTCTAGCCCAGAGGGAGGGGCAGAGTAGTTGCCCTTGAACCTTCAATGCCTGGGCCCTGGGCTCTGGATACAAGGCCTGGCATCTCACAAGTCAAATCCCTACTTTAGGAACAGCTATAGTAAGTCCTAGGGGTGACCAGCAGAAGCCAATTTATGTAGCAACAGTGTGGGCCCAACATCCCCCCCACCACTCCCTTGGCTAACCCTACCCTGCTCACAGCTTGCCTGTCAGGGAAAGTTAGTGAGGAACTGACGGTCTCATCCATGTTAAAGCATCCTGGTTAGTTCTGAGGTGGACAGCAGATTGTCTGGAGACTGAGCCAGGCCCCATGCCTAGGCCCAGTAATCACCCAGCCTGCTGGCTGGTGCCCAGCAATTTGTCTGTCACACTGTACCCAACTCCCAAACCCTGTTTTTCATTGCAGGTTCTAAGTGCTCTATATAGAGGACCCAGGGAGCCCACGCTCTTTTGCAAGTCTCCTTCCTGTAGATAGATTCCTGCCCCAACTCTGATCCACATTTATGAATGACTTTCTCAACAGTGCTGTCCCCACATGCTACAACCAGGGCAGGGTAGGCCTCAGCCATTTTTCTGAAGTTGCAGAATGGGCTTTAATTTTCATATAGAAAGGTGTGTGGAATATGTTTAAGTTACAGCACGAGGAGATATGCGTCAGGCAGATAGAGCATTTGCAAAAATGAAAAATAAAATGGGAGTTTTGGGGTGGAGGCAGCCCTAAGGAAGAAGAGGTTGGATCTGGATCTCCATGGGCATCCCTGGCTTCTTCTGCCACAACTCCCATACTGCAAGTGGCCCCTCAAGCCACAGAAAGGAGCTAGCCTGATATGGTCCCTTCTCTTCCCCACCATTCTTCCCACTGCCTCTTCTGCCCAATTGGGTGCCGTGCCCGCCTTTCCAAACATCTTGACTCTGGGCCCTAGGGCTCCCACTGGGGCTGGCTGTGCCATGGAGAGGCCCTCTGCCTGTGGGGGCTGTGGGGTATCTGTGACTAGCTAACACTGATGTTACCTCTTCTTTCTGGGCCCTGCTCTGCCCTGCTGCCTGCCTGCTCGCCCTCTGCCCTGCTCTGCCCCTCTGGCATGGCTGTGAGCAGACCCTGGCTCGCCTAAGAAATGCCGTGCTCGCTTTGGCCTCAACCAGCAGACGGATTGGTGTGGTCCGTGCAGGTGGGTTTGTCCCCACCACCATCTTCCCTTTGCTTCAAGCTGCTTCCTTGATTCTGCACATGTTCTGCTGGGCTTATATAAGCCTTCCTGTGCCCCCCCCCTCCCCCAGCCCCATAGGATACTTGCAGATTGTAGAGCCTTTGCCTCCTAAGAATGGGAATGAATACTGACACATCTTGTAGGGAAGATCTCTTGGATCTAAGTGGAAGGAGGGGGAGAGACAGAATGTTCTAGAAGGGAAGGAAAGGCAGACTCAAGAAGGTAGTTCTGGTGCCTAGGATCCTCTGGTAATGATGGTTTGGTGCTAACCAGGCCCAGTTGGTCCTCAGTAGCCAAACCTCACACCATTCAGGTGGCCTCTGCCCCTGCTCTCAGGCCTGAAAGTCATAATGGCCAACCAGCTCCATCACTTCAAGTTGAGATCCCTGTCTGAGCCATAAATCTAAGAAAAATAAGGTAACTATAATAGAGAATATCATTAGTAACCTGGATGCCAAGTGATTCACCATTTTGAACGTACTGAGATCAGAGGGCTGGAGAGAAAGGGAGAGGAGGGCTATCCTAACCAAAGGACCATACAAAGGTTTCACCTCATAACAGAAAATATCCCTGTGTATATGAAAAGAAGGTATGCCTATCAAGTGGCTAAAAGTTGCCTAGTTTAGGTTCATGCCAGGCCTGATAGGGCCAAGGCTGAGGGTAGTGTAGGCAGTTAGTTCATTGACTAAGGAATATTTGTGCAGCCCCTCAGAGTGCCCTCATGCTCCTTTATCAAAGGGTAAAGAGAAATCTTGGGTAATATGTGTGTGCGTGTGTATGTAAACATGATGGGAGGCAACCCTGTCCTCAGGGAAGGTCCTACTTTTACCCATTCCACAATTAGAGACAAATTGTGGCCCAGAGAACTCAATAAGAATGAATGAGAAGACTCAAAGAATCACTGTTCATTTCTATTTCCCCTTCTCTACTCCTAACCTGGCTTTGAGCCCTGAGATTGCTCAGCCCAAGAAGCCACAAGCATTGGAGCCCCTTGCCTTAATGCTGATCTGAGCCCCACAAACATACATGATGCAGAGGCTCAAAGGCTCTCCTGGAAAACAAACCAGCCCACAGGTCCAACTACAAAAGGTCCCTGTGCCACCATGTGGTTGTGCTGGCAACTGCACCTATCCCAGGTCTGGGCCAGGCCCAGGCCCAGCAGAGTTGCAGTGCTGATTCAGGTCTGCAGGATAAGCACATCCAAGTACTGTGGGGAGAGGGGAGGTCAGCTAGGCCTATGCAAGGACAGCATTTTTTGGTTGTGGTGTGTGACTATGAATTCACCCTCTGTTTACAGATAACTCTCTTCACTATTCCTAGGAGGAAAAAGAAATGCATTCGGTACTTACCCGGAGAAGGCCGCTGCCCCAGCCCCTTTCCTTCCGATGACAGTACTCTAGGCTGCTCCGGGTCCCCAGTCCCCCAGGACTCACCCTCATACCTCCTGCTGCCTCACTTCCCTACTGCACTACTTGCTAGCCCTGCGGAACCGGCGCCTACATCACCAGGTCTCTCTGCAGCACTCAGCCTCCCAGCCCCCTGGGCCCCCACGGGCCCCCAGCAGTGCCCTGCAGAGTACACAGGTACAGCAACAGGAATTTCGGAGGCAGGCAGCCTAGCATGCACAGGACACCTGGCCTCCTCCAGGGACCCACTCTTTGAGAAGCAGCAACAGAGCCCCAAAGCACATGGAAATCGATCAGGGGCCCTATTAACTCCTTCTTAGGGTCCAGGTGCTTGAGATTTCAGAGGCTGCACAACTTCTGCCTGAATCTGGGGTCATCAATTCAAACTGCTCCAAGTGGTGCATCAGATCTGTTGTCATTTGATTAAGGGCATCTCCTGTGCCTGTGGCAGCCTGCATCTTTTTACCATCTGTCTTACTAGCCAGATGCCCCTGCCTCCCTTCCTTTCCTGCTATAGATCATAGATGGACTACACTGAGTTCAGCTGCCTTCTCTACCCTGTCTCCTCACCGTCCCCTCCACTGCCACACCCTCCCCATACCAGACACTTCATGGACCAAGAATGAGTTCATTTATCAAACATGTAAGCCTGGTCACAACCACAAAGCTCAAGATGACAGTGCTTTTCTCTTGAGGGCCTGGAAAAGCCATGTTTTACAGAAAACTAGCTACCATTTTTGAGCTGGACCAGAGGAATCCTGCCGAATTCTCAGGAGCTTATAAATGGAAGCAATGAACAGGTTAGTTTACATCTATCACCCTAGGCAACAGAAAAACCTGACACTACCTTAATCTGGCTCTCTACTTCAAATTACTTGGAAATGATTCCTGAGAAACTCAATCGCCTAAGAAGCCCCAATACCAAAGCCCCAAGGCCTGTTACTGGTGGCTGTAGTCAATAGTTCAAAGAAGTTATGGCCCCAAATTCAGTGTGCATCCCTCCCCATTCTGAGGGCCTTTGTCATGGATCCATTTCCAGCTTATCCACCACTTGGGCAGTGGTGAGGGCAAACCCAACCTTTTGTGACAGCCTGTGTCTTCCAGCATGAAACCAGGCCAGCTTCAGGTTTCCTATGGTTCTGTGGGAGTGAGGACTATTACCACCAGAACAATAAGCCCAGAAAACCTTTAGGGGTAGACACTGAGTTTTCACCACAGCCTAATTTAACCCATTTATGAGCCAAGCTTCAACCCTGAGCCTTTAAAAAAATCTTTTTAACCTTTTTTGCCTCCTCACCGTACATAGCCTGAATCCAAAGAAAAAGGGCTGTCCCTGTACCCACATACACCCTTCAACAAATGCCTTTAGTTCCTACTTTAGCCACTGGCTTCTCAGATTCCAAAGATCATGTATTCTAGTGTAGTGTTGCAGAAAGTTTTGAGAAAAAAAGGACCATTGTAGTATTCAAAATATTTTTGTATTGTTAATGCATCATCATAGAAAAACTTTAAACATGAGAATAAAGATGCTTTTCCCTGTGTTTTTTTTCCTCCCCAAAGCTTGACCCTGAGAAATAAGCTGTTTTCAGAAATAGCCTAATTTTCTTGACAGCCATGAAACTTGGGGTTTTCTCTCTACTATGGTACACATGTTAAAGACTCAACCTACAGAAGCCGGGGATTACTCTCATCTCCTAAGGGGCTTGGGCCTACCTAGCTCGTGCTGCGTATAAGCTCCCATTCCAAGCCTTGCTCTGAACCCACCAACCTTCTGACCTAAAAATTGATGCAGGCACAGGCCAGCCTGCTTCCCACCCCCATAAGACTGTTGGAAACTGCTATCCACAGACCCTAAGACAATCCAACTAGAAATAGGTGTACATGACCACGAGGCTCCATTTTCTCTGAGAGTTGAGATTAAACTAACCATAAGTATATATCCTATTACAAGGAAAATAAGTCTTTTTTATGTACTGGTATAAACTCCAAAAAAATATTTAATAGAACCCTTTCCTCCCAAAGACTATTAAGGTGCTAGAGGTATCCCTATATTTTTATATAAAACCTTTGATAATTCTGCAACCTACTTTTTACACAGCAGCTTCCATTAAAGTATGATGTTAACTTTAAGACCCTTCATGAATGTAAAAGGTGTCATAAAGCCATCTCAATAGGTCAGTCAACCATTAGGAATACACAGAACTATACAACAAGCAGCCCCTGGGCCACCATCATGCATTGTAATTTTCACTGAGTTATATTTTTTGGACTTTGTGTTTTAAATATTTATAAAGTCAGAGTAGTGTCTATTTAAAGTAGGCCACTGAACATTGTAATCCCTGAGTTGCTTTTTTCTGGAAGGGTGCTAGAGGAGACCAGCCATTGACTTGACATCTGTCCCATTTAAAGAATTCCGCTCTGGCTACTGGCCTAGATGTTTCAAAAAACTACATTCTAACCAAGGCTTATGCAAGACTGGGTTGCTGCATCTGATTAGATGTCTTATTTAGAGTTCACTGGGTACATGAACAATGCACTCTTTGTGTATGTGAGGGTAGAGAGGAGGGCTTTGGCAACATTGTTAAAATCAAGCCAGCCTTTTTAAAAAACTGACATCAAAGAGGAAATTCAAACCCTCCTGGATCACACATTCCTATGAGGTCTCAGGGTGACTTGAGAGTGCAGCCTTCAATTCAACTTCAAACACCATACCAGTTCCACCTTACTGCCAGCCAAGAACCAGCCTCGTTTTCTGAGACCTGAGACAAAATAACCTAACACCACCTCTACATGTTCCCACACAACTGGCATAATTTGCTTGAAATACAGATCTGAAGCCCTCTCCTGTTGCAGCTGCTCCCACTGTGCTCAGGATATTGTGATGGCTTAGCATGGCAAAAATAGCAGGGATTTCCCAATTTAAAGATGTTTCTCCCTTTTATAGGAAGCCCCAGGGCTAGGCTCTTCTGAGCTGTTAACTATCTTGAATGGCCCAGAAGCATAGCTATTCATTGTACAATAATCCTGGACAGGAAGGCCACACCTGGAGGGAAAAGAAATAGTTCTTTACATTGTTCCAAAAAGGAATTGATTGCTGTGTGCATTACTAGAAAAACAGTACAGAAGAAATTTGCCATGCATTATATCAAAGTAGAAGATTTGAGACCAAAAAGTAATTCATAATATAAAAACACTGAATTGGCTTTTGAGGTTGGAAAGGCTGTTTTAGCATGAGTTTTTCTCAGGTCTTTTCAGAACTTTAATAGTTCATGATGGGTCCTTGAGACCAAACTGGCTATGCAAGCAGATCCTTGTTCTTAGGTTGAGTCAACTCTCCCGATCCCAACTATTCCAACCACTTTCTTTCTGAGATCTCAAATCACCACAGGACTCTTAACTCAGGTTTCTGGGCTCTCCGATGTCTGGAGCAGCTAATAGACTTTTAACTGGTCTTCTATTTAAAGTAGGCCACTGGAAATTGTAATCCCAGACTTGCCCACAATGGGCATGGTTGTCTGAGAGGAACCCTAATTTCATGTATTCAAACAGATAGTTTTTAAAAAGAACAGATGGGGATATTCCCATAGTTCTGTAGAATAAAAGCCTAGCTCAGGTTAGGACAAATTTTGAAGTAAAGATAGTATGGGATTGGGCATAGAGTTAACTGGAAAGGGCAAATTCTATCCTAGGGTTAGGAATTATCCTATCCCTGGCTATACTTATGAGTTAGATCACTAGCAATTAAAGTAAGGGATATTTCAGTAGCCATGAATTATATGAGAGATAGTTAATTAGAAATTCAGGTTGATACTTATTTCAAGTTCACAAAAGGCTCTGGACCATCAACCAGGGTTTACTTTTTCATTGAAGTGTTCTCTCATTCCTTAATCAGAAGTCTTCAGACATGTTGTACAGTCAATGTCAAGGGTGGGGGAAAGAAATAGGGAGGAGGAGGAGTTACGTTCCACTCACCACCACCCCGTGCCACTCTGGAAACCCCTTGAATATAAATTTCTGAGAATGTAGCACTCTGTATTCCTACCCCTCCTGTAAACCTGCCGAGACAGAAATACCTACAAACCATTTGAAGCAAAAAAAAAAAAAAAAGGTTGAGGTTGTGAAATGGCATGGTCAGCACAGAAAGGGCATATGAATTTGCACCATACAGGTGGGAAGTATTGAAAGTGAGAAAACTTTTATGAAAAAGGCTGATCCTCAGAGTGAAAGAAGAGGCTGGTATATAGCAGGTTAGGTGCTCATTAAATAGTTCCTGAAAATATCAAGTTCAGTGGTATCAGAAGGTCATGAGTACAAGAGAAGTGGAAGCAGATATTGTGAGCAACTATATCATCCACAAAATGCCTCTCAAGTACTAGCACACAGAACAGCTTTATCCAAAAGTGCAAAGTTCTGCAAGCTAGCAGTTAGCCATGAATTAAACCATCACTCACACGAAGTCCCACGTTGGAAATCTGTCAAAGAACACTTTTATACCACCAACAATGCTCATGACTACTGACAACTCAACAGGAACAACCAGGTGTCCAAATCCTGCTTAGGTATCCAAGTGACTCAATCTTGGACCAAGGATGTTCTAAACTACTTCTTACATCATTCTTTGTCTTGATATATACACTGAGTTCTTACTCATTCTTCCTTCTTTTTAAAGATATAGTGATTTTTTTAATATTTTTTTACTGATTTCAGAGAGGAAGGGAGACGAGAGACAGAAACATCAATGATGAGAGAGAATCACTGATCGGCTGCCTCCTGCCCGCCTTACACTGGGGATCGAGCCCACAACCCAGGCATGTGCCCTACCGGGAATCAAAAATGTGACCTCCTGGTTCATAAGTCGATGCTCAACCACCGAACCACGCTGGCTGGGCTAAAATATAGTGATTTTTAAAAACAGTAAAATAAGGAGTCTAGTTGTAAAAACCCAATATTCAGAATACTTTAGTCCTGCAATTAAAAAGGAAGTTTTAGTTCTAACACTCAAAAATAGCAATATCTAACATGAGTCTGCTAAACACTCACCTTAGTGTCACAAAAATCCTGCCACCAATCTGCCCTTAATGTTTCTTTCCAGCCAATAATCGCCAGCAGACTTATTAACACCCTACCTCTGCTGCCAGTTCCAGACTGAGCACTGCTTTCCCTCCCTCACCTTGGCATCCCCCACCCCACACCCAAATCCAGCTTCACTTTTGAAACCTCTCCTCGACCCTTCCAGTCCTCTAGCCCCCACTTTACTAATTAATCTTGTTCTGTCCAGGAACGTTGTTATTAAAGTCACCCATTCTCTCCCAGCAGTATTTATGCTTTACCACCTTAACTATATTCCAAAAGCTCCCAAGCAGGCAACCATGTCTTACCCTTCCTACAAAGGATAAGCCAGGAGCTACACTTTAAGTATTCAACCATTTCATATGCTTTGCTTTTACTTGCATTATTCTCCCTTATTCTCTTCCTTCCTAGCTGGAAATCAGTTTTCACACAAATCTAGATAATCAAAGATTATCAACTTTTTAAAGTTCAAGCAACTTAGTAGGGAAACATTTGAGTCCTCCCCACTTGAATGTATACTGAGCTTCAGAAAAATAAAAAGAAAGACCTTCAAATGGAAGTGGTGGCAAACAAGTTAAGCTTTGAAAGATGAGTGAGATTCTGATGTCTATGGATACGGTAAAGGGTGCTCAGAGCACGAAGTGTGCTGTTCTCTCAGTTCTCTTTCCTGGTGAAAGCCCCTTCCTATCCTTGTTCAAACTGTCCTATTAAGAGCCTAGACAACTTACCTATAATTTTTTAATTTACCCTTGGATCAGAAAACAAATTACAGGATTGGCCAATTTTTAAGTAAATTAAGAGATCGTGAGGTTTGGAATATCTGCCCACCCTAAGTCACATGCCTATAGTGATTCACTGTTACCTTCTCCAGCTAGATCCAAGCTAAGCTCAGCACAGTCCTAGAAGTCCACCAAATTGTAATATAGGTCTTGCTTAGTACCAGCAGCTGGTGTGTTCAAACAGTTGTAGAATAAACAAATCACAACTATAATGTCACTCAAGCATCTGTAACTGAAAGGGATGTCTTTGTGAGTCTTTGGAAAAATATAAAAATTGTAAAGCAATACCTACCTTGTGTGTTGCTAAAGGTAAATTTATGAAGGCAAGCTAATAAACTATGGACATAATTCGGGATATTACAGGTTCAGTATCAGAGCACCACAATAAGTGAGTATTGCAATAAAGCAAACCGTAATCCTTTTGTTAGTAGAGTCTCTTGTCTTCAATTTGTAAAACACCTGTTAAGTGCCATGAAGTGAAATGCAAGAAAACAAGATCTGCCTGTATAACCACTTCAAAAGAAGTAACTTGCTTTTACAATTTAAAATTAGAATCTATTTGAGGAGCTACATCCTCAGTCCATGACAATGTTAGGGAGAAATAATAAAGGCTTTGGTTTAATTTTCTATCACAAGTGACATAGTCAATAAAAAACTGAAAAAGCCAAATGACTCTCACAGAGGTCTTAATCACCAATAGCACCACAATGCAGGTTAACTACTGTTTCCAACTTATCCAGGCCATGCAGGCACTAAAAAGGACTCCAGCCTTACAGTATGACTTCATGCCACAGTATTAGTTTAGAAAAGTTGGGAAGTGAGAGGACAGGCAGGAGTGGGTATATCTTTGAAGATAGGTTTGGCTACTATGGGAAAGGGCCACTCGCTGCATGAGATGAGAGTGTGGAAAACTCTTGGTAGACATAGTAAAAAATAGCAGATAGCAAGAAAGAGGGAAAAGGGTAGGAAAAGAGTGCTGATGCTAGATTGAAGAGCCTCTTAATACCAAGCCTATGATTCATTTGGGTACACAATATCTATAAATGGACTACTCTTGGATGAGCTGTCAGATCTATATTAAACACTAGAGGCCCAGTGCACGGATTTGTGCACAGGTGGGGTCCCTCGGCCTGGCCAGCGATTGGGGCCAGCCGGGCCGGCTGGCCAAGGACAGCGGGAGGTTGGCCGGCTGGCCCTCGCATCGGGGCTGATCGGGGCCGGCCAGCCGGGGGGAGGGACCATGGGAGGTTGGCTGTGCGCATCACAGCGACCAGTCATTCAGTCGCTTAAGCTTTTATATATAGAGATGAATTTAAGATTATCGGGACCTTTTTGTTTGTTTAAAGACTAGAGCCATGGTCTACAGAAAGGGAACAAAAATTTTAACTACTCTATTGTCTGTCCACTCATCTTAGCTATTCAGAAAGGTCCCAGTATACTTTATATACAGGTAGTAAAGTTATTTAGTCTTGTAATCCTAACAATTTGGGGGAATTATACAGATCAAGAGCTAATAGTAATAAGCTTTTGTTTCTTAGAAGCTAATACTTCGTTTCTCAATTAAACACAGCATATGCTAATAATCTTTGGCTTTCAGTGAAGATTTGTGTTTGTCATAATATTGCTAGGGATATACTTGGGGTGGTTAAGGTTTTAGCAGATGAGATACTCCAGCCAGGATGGAACTCTGCCATCTTACCCACTAAAACCAAGGTAAATGGAAAATAAGCTTACTTTCTGAGAGTAAAGGGAATCAGGGATCCAGAGGTAGTCACAGGGATTGACAAAGTAAACATTTTAGGCTTTTGGTCAAGTACAGTCTGTGTGTGTGTGTTTTAAATTTTAAATTGACCGGGGATCGAACCCGGCACCTTTTGGTGTACAGGACGACACTCCAACCGAACCACACTGGCCAGGACTCTCTGTGTGTATATTTAACAATCCTTTAAAAAATGTAAAACTCAGCATTGGCTAGGTGGTTCTGTTGGAGCATCATCCTGGACACCAAAAGGTTGCAGGTTCGATTCCTGGTCATGACACATACCTAGGTTGCAGGCTTAGTTCCTGGTCAAGGTGCACACAGGAGGCAACCGATCCATGTTTCTCTCTGACATCAATGTCTCTGTTTCGCCTCTACCTTCCTCTTTCTCTCTAACATCAATGAAAAAAACATATCCTTGGGTGAGAATTTAAAAAAAAATTTTTTTTAAATAACAAAAGTAAAAATCATTTTTAACTCACAGACTGCAAAAATGCTGGTGAGCTGGATTTCACCCACACACAGGCTGTGGTATGCTATCTCCAGTACAGTCAACAAATGGGGATTCATGTGATACAGCATATGGGACTTTATGTAATAAGGCAGATTTGGAGCAAATAAGAGGTGAAGTAGAGTTAAGCTGCTGTCAATAATCTGGCCACAACAGCTCATGAAGAGAATACAATAAGGCTACATGTGAATACAGATGATGCTAAATGGGAAAGGAAGAAAAAAGGAAACAAATTTGTGAGCCATCTCATGCCACCAAAAAAACTTCATTCTACTGTAGGGGAGAGGCTGGAAACGATAGTGCCTGAGTACACCACTTAAGAATTAAAACACTGGCCCAGCCAGTGTGGCTCAGTGGTTGAACGTCCACCTATGAACCAGGAAGTCAAAGTTCAATTCTTGGTCAGAAACATGCCCAGATTGCAGACTCGATCCCCAGGGGGGGCGGGGGGGGGGGCCATGCAGGAGGCAGCCGATCAATGATTCTCTATCATCATTGGTGTTTCTCTCTTTCCCTCTCCCTCTCTGAAATCAGTATATGTATGTATGTATGTATGTGTGTGTGTGTGTATGTGTGTGTGTGTGTGTGTGTGTGTATATATATATATATATATTTTTTTTTTTTTTTAAAGAACTAAAATACTGGCTCCAGCCAACCTTTCAATGACATTAGAGACAAAAGTCTATCAGAAACCTATTGTTATGTCAGCAGATTCAGCAACCTAGTACTGCCTCCAAGTCTTTTTCAGCTAAACAACCGTACATAAATTTAACTCATTTAATACTAAGTGAAGAGACACATTTAAGTACACAAAAGCAAACCGTTTACTACCTACTATGTAACTTACTTTTTATTGAAAGTATCTTGCATTCATGCTGGATGCTTTCTGGGTTTTGCCACACATTTTAATGTTAAAGTTTAAATTTTGTTTTTTTTTTACATGCAAGGAGTGTAAATAGTTTTGCCCATATGGGATCACTGATTATAAAAAGATGACATACCACAAGGGTTGTCTTTTTTAATTGAAAAGCTAACAACTGCATAGTTATATTTCCCCCAAAACCACAAACTGAGTAGTAACTGAGTCTCTAACCAACATAGGATTAAAAATGCAAAAACAAGTCCTCAGATTCAATTAAGAAAGCCCTGCTACATATGGGCTAATCAATACCAGTGGTATTCCTTGACTCCGGGAAGCTGGAAGAAATCCTAATAATCCCACTCAGACCATTTACCTCAAGTAGCCTTTTCCAGCTCCCAACTCATGAATAAAGATAATACATTGTTAATTCTATTTCAGAAAACTTTTGCAAGTTTTTTTATTTACAATGCCAACTTTTAAAAAGTCACTAAACTAAAGTTAACTAGACAATTAACCAGGCAGAAATCGCTTTGCAAAAAGAGGGAAAGCCCAAAATGCCACTTTCTATAGAGAACCCACAATTCAGTTTTATTCAGAGCAAAGAAAAAAGATACTTTTGATCATACTGGAATAAACTCAGCCATAGGTTTGGAATCTGTACCCAAACTACACATGCAATGAAGACAATATTCTGCTAATACAATTGATTTGCTGCTGCATTTGTCTACTGTTTGCCTAATATTAACAATTATAAACAGAGCAGTGCAACTAGTATTTGGAACAATCCTTACAGTGTTACAGTGTCAGGCACAACTTTTCACTTCTCTTCACACCACTGGTTCTCTTTGCGTACCTAGAAAAAGAGATGGATATAAGAAAGTACCTTAAGAAGTAGTCTTTCCTAAGACTAATACCTAATAATTCATTAATAATCTCTGAGGTTGATCATAAAGAAACAGATGGAAAACTGGAAAAACACCAGGTTAATAGTAAACTTCCTAGTCACCCTTCTTTTCCCCCCCACTAGGTTATTTTGCCCTGCTGAAATTATCAAAAAATCAAAGGCATGCCCAGCCAGTGTGGTTCAACAGTTAAGCATTGACCCAGGAACCAAAAGTTCACTGGTTCAATTCCCTGTCAGGACACATGCCCAGGTTGCAGGCTCCATCCTCAGTAGCGGTAGCCAATCAATGACTTTCTCTCATCATTGATGTTTTTATCTCTTGCTCTCTCCCTTCCCCTTGCTAAAAATCAATAAAAACACATTAAAAATCCCTAACCTATTTTGCTCAGTGGATAGAGCATCAGCCTGTGGACTAAAGGGTCCAGGGTTCGATTCCAGCTGGGGGTGCATGCCAGGGTTGCAGGCTCAATCCCCAGTAGGGGGCGTGCAGAAGGCAGCCAATCAATGATTCTCTCTCAACATTGATGTTTCTATTTCTCCCTCTCCCTCTGAAATCAATAACATACATATATATATGGCCCTAACCGGTTTGGCTCAGTGGATAGAGCTTAGAGCATCAGCCTGCGGACTGAAGGGTCCCAGGTTTGATTCTGGTCAAGGGCATGTACCTTGGTTGCGGGCACATCCCCAGTAGGAGGTGTGCAGGAGGCAGCTGATCAATGTTTCTCTCTCATCGATGTTTCTAACTCTCTATCCCTCTCCCTTCCTCTCTGTAAAATAATCAATAAAATATATATATAAACATATTTTTTTAAAAAGCAAAGGCAGAGGGCAATTATAGCTTCAGTCACCAGAGCTAACAGAGCAAATTCAAATAGTTCATTCACATTATTTCAGTTTGTAGCTGTGTCAACAAAATCATTCTGATCTAGTCACTCATTTCTTCCCTGTTCACTAAGTTGCTCTAGAGCAGGCGTCCTCAAACTACGGCCCGCGGGCCACATGCGGGTGTTTTTGCCGTTTTGTTTTTTTACTTCAAAATAAGATATGTGCAGTGTGCATAGGAATTTGTTCATAGTTTTTTTTAAACTATAGTCCGGCCCTCCAACGATCTGAGGGACAGTGAACTGGCCCCCTGTTTAAAAAGTTTGAGGACCCCTGCTCTAGAGTATCCTAGCATCCAACCATCCCTGCTTCTCTGAAGTCACTTATGGCTTATATGTAAGGTCCCAGATGCCAAAACGAATAACTGCTAAGGAATAAGTATCAAAGAGCACCTTTGGCTGAAAAGTATATTGTTCTTATGTTTATAAAAAAGCAGTATCCTAGCTGATTTGGCTCAGTGGACAGAGCGTCAGCCTGTGGACTGAATGGTCCCAGGTTCGATTCCAGCCAAGGGCACATGCCTGGGGTTGCCAGCTTGATCCCCAGCAGGGGGCGTGCAGAAGGCAGCCAATCAATGATTCTCTCTCATCATTGATGTTTCTATCTCTCTCTCCCTCTCCCTTCCTCTCTGAAATCAATAAAAAAATATTGCCCTGACCGGTTTGGCTCAGTGGATAGAGCGTCGGCCTGTGGACTCAAGGGTCCCAGGTTCGATTCTGGTCAAGGGCATGTACCTTGGTTGCAGGCACATACCCAGTGGGGAGTGTGCAGGAGGCAGCTGATTGATGTTTCTCTCTCATCGATGTTTCTAACTATCCCTCTCCCTTCCTCTCTGTAAAAAATCAATAAAATATATATATTTTTTTAAAAAAGCAGTATCGCCTAACTGGTTTGGCTCAGTGGATAGAGCGTCAGCCTGTGGACTGAAAGGTCCCAGGTTCGATTCCGGTCAAGGGCATGTACCTTGGTTGTGGGCACATCCCCAGTAGGAGGTGTGCAGGAGGCAGCTGGATCGATGTTTCTCTCTTATCGATGTTTCTCTCTCATCGATGTTTCTAACTCTCTCATCGATGTTTCTAACTCTCTCTCCCTCTCCCTTCCTCTCTGTAAAAAAATCAATAAAATATATATATATATTTTTAAAAAGGCAATATCATTCAAGTGTTTAGACTCATTTTAGGACACAGAAGGTACCTGTAATGTTTTAGGACATAGAAAGTACCTATCTCATATACCTCAAATAAAGTCAACATTCTTTGACACAGGCACTTCTTTTCCTGGCATGTTAGGATTTTAATCTCTTTTAAAAAGCATGTGATCAAGAACAAACTATGGACTACATACCTGGGCTTCCTCTTCTTCAGTAAAGTCATTTTTTATATTGAAGGTCTTGCGAATCTCTTCAGGGGTTTTCCCCTTGATCATATTGGCAACAGTCTTGCATGTAACATCAAGCAAACCTTTGATGTCTAAATAGTTTGCAGCCTGTGAAATGATTGTTGTTTTCATTAAAGTATATTTGACGGTTTAAACTAAATACAAAGTTAGCGGTTGATAATTCCAATCTAATTAATCTTAAAATGCTAGTTAATTTTAAGAAGTTAAATGGAGAAGAGTAAATCAGACAAGTTTTGTGAAAGATATTTGTTTATACCCTTCCTTGTATACCTCTACAATCATGAGTCCTCCTGCTGCCTAAAGTAAACTATATACGCTACACCTCAAACATTAAAGAATGGCCACAACTGGTAGGTAGGTGGGTGCTCGCGCGCACGAGTGTGCAGAAGCACCACAGGTCAAATCTTGACAAGACATTTAAAGAATTCAAACATAAGCAGCTACAGCATTACATTTTATTGATCTTCTGAAATAGCTTTTGGTTTCTTTGATTTTCTCTAGTTTTCCCATTT
Organism: Cnephaeus nilssonii; assembly: GCF_951640355.1. Classification (NCBI taxonomy): domain Eukaryota; kingdom Metazoa; phylum Chordata; class Mammalia; order Chiroptera; family Vespertilionidae; genus Cnephaeus; species Cnephaeus nilssonii. Next base: position 75,661,639 of record NC_137076.1, read on the forward strand.
TCTATTGATTTCTGCTCTTTAACATTCTCTTTTTCTTTGGGTTAATTTCATCTTTCACTAGTTTCTTTTGGTAAAAGCTTAGATCACTAATTTGAGACTTTTCTTGTTTTCCAGTATCAGTGTTTAGTGCTATCAATTCCCCTCTCATGACCCTCAGGAGAGGAGGGTCATCCTTGTGGTGGGGGCTCCACTGAATGACCTACCACAAAAATAAAAGTTCATTCCTCTGTGACATCTCACAGATTTTCATGTATTCTGCTTTATTTCCATTCAGTTCAAAATACTTTATAATTTTTCTTTGATTTCTTCTTTGACTCATGGAGAATTTGTTTTTTAGTTTTCAAATATCTGCAGATTTTCCAGATAGCTGTTACTGATTTCTAATTTGATTCCACTGTGTTCAGAAAATACATTGAATTCTTTCAAACTTGAGACTTATTTTATGTCCCAGAACATTCGAACCTTGATAGTATTTATTCGAATATACAAAGAATATGTATTCTGCTGTCATTATATGTAATGTTCTGTAAATGCCAATTAGGACAAGTTGATCAACAGTGTTACATAAGTCTTCTATATCCTTACTGATTTCTCTGCTTGTTTTATCAATTATTTATAGAGGCCTGGAAATTTCTAACTATGACTGTAGATTTGTTTGTCTATTATCCTTTGAGTTCTATTAGTTTTTGTTTAACTTTTTGGAAGTTTTGCATTTAGGCAGATAAATGTTTATAACTGCTATGCCCTCTTAATAATGAACTGATTCACTGTTATCATTATGTAATAACCCTTTTTAATCATGGTAATATTCTTCGCCCTGAATTCTACTTAATATAGTCACTCCAATTTTCTTTTGATTAATGTTAGTATAATATATAACCCCCCACCCTTAAATCTACTGTCTCTTCATATTTAAAGGGAGTTTTCTGTAGGCAGCATAGCTGAGTCTTGCTTCTTTTTAATCCAATGTGATAATCTCTACCCTTTAATTGTGGTGTTTAGACTATTTACATTTAATGTGATTATTGATATGTGGATTTGAGTTCAGAGTGTTAAAATTCAGTATCAATTAATTTAACTAACCAATTAAACTCTATTAAGAAGTCTAAATGCTCTGAACTAGAGTATCTTACAGTGTTCATTAAAAATATACCAGAATAGCCCTAACCGGTTTGGCTCAGTGGATAAACATCGGCCTGTGGACTGAAGGGTCCCGGGTTTGGTTCCGGTCAAGGGCATGTGCCTTGGTTGTGGTCACATCCCCAGTAGGGGGTGTGCAGGAGGCAGCTGATCGATGTTTCTCTCTCATGGATGTTTCTGACTCTCTATCCCTCTCCCTCTCCCTTCCTCTCTGTAAAAAAATCAGTAAAATATATATATTTAAAAAATACACACACACACACACCAGAATAGCAGCTCTCTATGGAGCACACCACACCTTCATCCATCCCCTTCTTTCTCTAGTGCACGCTCTTTTTCCAGTGCACCCCTCTGCGTCTCCTCCCTCTTTCATCTCTCAAGGCACATGCCTCTCTCCCTCTTTCTCCTAAGCTCCAAGGGTCATTCCATTGCCTCTGTAACTTTCTAAATAAACCTTCCCTTATTAAAAAACAAACTGCCGAAACCGGTTTGGCTCAGTGGATAGAGCGTCGGCCTGCGGACTCAAGGGTCCCAGGTTCGATTCCGGTCAAGGGCATGTACCTTGGTTGCGGGCACATCTCCAGTAGGGGGTGTGCAAGAGGCAGCTGATTGATGTTTCTCTCTCATGGATGTTTCTAACTCTCTATCCCTCTCTCTTCCTCTCTGTAAAAAAATCAATAAAATATTTAAAAAACAAACAAACAAACAAACAAACAAACTTACCAGAATTAGTTCAAATAGTGTTCCTTGGTCAACTTTGAGAAATTCTTGGTCCCAAACAGGAATATCATCTGTTCGCTTTTCTTTGTTCTCATCATCCTCAGGAGGAGGTGGGTCATCCTTGTGGTGGGTGCACCACTGAATGACCTACAACAAAAACAATAGTTCATTCCTCTGTGGCATTTTATCACAAAGTATTCATTCTACTGCTGGGGCAAGTTTATTCCTATAATGAGCTAAGAACTAGCTAGAAGTTGACTTGCATAATAAAATTAGTAGCCATGCTCGAAGAGCAAAAATGAAGCTTGAGAAATCTTCACAATATCAACTAAACCTGCAAACAGATTACTATACTTCACCACATTAAAAAGCTCTTGTGCAAAAAGATACATAAAGTCACACAGAAAAAGGACTGGAAAATACATCCAACTAGCAATGGATTACCCTATAGAATATAAAATCTTAAAAATCACTACAAAGAAATAAGCTAAAAACAAACAGGCAATTCACAAATCTGATTAGTAAAACAGGAGGAAATGCTAAGCCTCACTAGATGCAAAATTAACACTTTGGTCAGATGCAACTAGTTTAGATAAAAATCAATAAAATATATTAAAAAAAAAAAAAAAAAGAGGAGCACTTAGGCCCAGCTCGTTTGGCTCAGTGGATAGAGCATCAACCTGCGGACTGACAGGGTCTCAGGTTCAATTCCTGGTCAGGGCACATGCCTGGGTTGTGGGCTCGATCCCCAGTGTGGGGTGTGCAGGTGGCAGCCGATCAGTTATTCTCTCTCATCATTAATGTTTCTCTCTCTCTTTCCCTCTCCCTTCCTCCCTGAAATTAATAAAAATATTTTTTTTAAAAAAGGAGCAATCAGTATTTGCTTATATAGGCATTAAAAAAACTCTGGAAAGGGTATAAAAGAAATTAATGTTTATTATTATTTATGGAGGTTTCTGGTTAGATGAGAGACAAGAGATTTTTATCATATTTTTAGGGTTTGGATCATGTGATTATCCAGTATACTTAAGGTTTAAATTACCTTTTTTTGTAAAATATATTTTTCTCTAGCCATTTTCCTCTAAGTCTAGCCAGTTTTTCCCCCAATGTGGAAACTGGTTGCTGTTTTTTCAGATAAGAATTCAATTTAAATAGCTGGTTCTGTTAAGGAGCCATGTGACCCGAAACACTAAAACTCTATTCAATGTGGAGAGCCGTTTATGCTTAGACACAAGGTAAGGTGATCAACTAAGATAACAAAAGTACATCTCTTGTTCTCAAGTTCCCTTTGAGGTACCCATTCAGTGGACAAACAACACAAGAATTTTCCTTTTTGCTAATCACATATAGTTACATTTAAGTAATTTAAATGTGTTAATGAAAAGACTAGACAAGGGCCAGGTTAAATAAACTACAACAAATACTTAGTCAATCATACTACTAAGAGTTCTAGATTTTTTTAAAAGGAAGCGATCTCTTTATCAATATAGAAAGATCACTAGGATACTGTTAAGAAAGAAAAATCACATACAAGTATATAGTTTGCTAATTTACCTTTTTTAATATTGCTGCATTAACATTTGGTAGAGGAACTGGGTCATCATCGCCTTCATCATCCATTCCCAAATCTAACAAAACCAGAAGAGATTTGCCATTATTTCCTAACTTCATTATAACATTTATACAAAACTAGGCTATTTCTCAAACAAGTGAGTAACATGACATGTCTGAAAGAGTATAAAAAGTACTTTATTAAGAATAGTTCTTTTGCCAAAACCGGTTTGGCTCAGTGGATAGAGCGTCGGTCTGCGGACTGAAAGGTCCCAGGTTCGATTCCGGTCAAGAGCATGTACATTGGTTGTGGGCACATCCCCGGTAGGGGGTGTGCAAGAGGCAGCTGGTCGATGTTTCTCTCTCATCGATGTTTCTAGCTCTCTGTCCCTCTCCTTTCCTCTCTGTAAAAAGTCAATAAAATATATTAAAAAAAAAAAAAAGAATAGTTCTTTTAACAGCATTTAAAACTGGTGGTTCCTAATAAAAAGTCCATGAACAAAAAAAACAAAACAAAACAGTCCATGAACCACCCAAAATTATATAAAGTTGTGAGTGGACAAATATAGTAAAATTGTATCAAAAGAGTTCTTAAATAGGAAGAAAATTATTTAATAAGTGTGACTGAGATGGCTGAGCAACCATTTAGAAAAAAACACAAACTAAACTCTTATCCTCATTCTTTATACTAAACTCTCTAGATCAGTGGTTCTCAACCTTTTTAATGCCGCGACAATTTAATACAGTTCCTCATGTTTAGGTGACCCCCAGTCATAAAATTATTTTCGTTGCTACTTCATAACTGTAATTTTGCTACTGTTATGAATCGTAATGTAAATAACTGTGTTTTCCGATGGGAAGTAGAATGTGAAAGAAGTCAGAGAAGACTTCGGGTTTAAGACATGATCAACTAGATGGAGTTGCCATTAATTCATATGGGGAAGGCTGTTAGAGAACTATGATTCTGGAGGGCAGAAAATCAAGAACTCTACTTTCATAAGTATGAGATATAAATTAGATATAAGAGATTAAAATTAGATACATAAGGGTAGACAAAGTGGTTAAATATGCAAGTCCAAAAATCAAAAGAGATCAGAACTGTAGGTAAGTTTGGGAATTGGTGTATAGATGGTTTATAACACTATGAGACTAGATGAGATGACCAAGGGAATAAATCAGTATAAATATAGTGAAGCGGCCCAATGATTAAGTACACCTTGGGGAACTTCAGGCTTTAAAGACAAGGAGACAGAAGGCTGTGACAAAGGTACAGTACTAGTAAGTAAAGTATCCAGAAAACCAAATGTAGAAGAGAATGACCAACTGTCAGATGCTGTCAATAGGTCTAGATGAGAAATGAAACAAGATGATGCACTTGACAACGCGTAGTTTCAAAAAGTACCTTATTCTCCTGTGTGTGGTAGGGTTACTCATTTCCCCTCTCCTCCTTCCCACCAATGTCTTTTCCTGATCCCATCTCTGCTCAGAGTAAAACTAAAATATGATACTATCCTCTCCTAGCCTGTATGGCTCAGTTGGTTTAGCACTGTCCCATACATCAAGAGGTTGCTGGTTGACTGGGCCAGAGCATATGCCCAGGTGTGGGCTGATCCTCAGTAGGAGACATGCAGAAGGCAGCCAATCCACGTTTCTCTCTCATTGGTATTTCTCTCTCTCCGTTCCTCTCTAAAATCAATAAAAACATATTTTTAAATAAAAATAATATCCCAATTCGGATCAAGCCACTTACCCCTTTCCTGAACTAGTATAAAATATTTTTAATCGGAAGAGAAAAAAGTTTTATTATGTGAAATACTTGTGTTTGAGGAATTAAGATTTAGAGAAAACATAATACAAAAGACCATCTTTTAGATCCAAATGTTATTTGGAAGAAGGCTTAAGTCACATTAAAAATAAGGGCCTTAGCCCTGGCTGGTTTGGCTCAGTGGCTAGAGTGTCAGCTTGCTGACTGTGCTGACTGAATGGTCCCAGGTTCGATTCCAGTCGAGGGCATATGCCCGGGTTGCAGGCTCAATCCCCAATAGGGGGTGTGCAGGAGGCAGCCAATCAATGATTCTCTCTCATTATTCATATTTCTCCCTCTCTGAAATCAATAAAAATATACTAAAAAATAAAAATAAAAAATAAGGGCCTTAGCCTTGGCTGGTGTGGCTCAGTTGGTTGGAGTGTTGTCCCGAGCACCAAAGGGTCATGGGTTCAATTCTCGAACAGGGCATATACACAGGTTTCAGGTTCAATCCCAGGTCAGGTAGCATAGGGGAGGAAAACAAATGATGTTTCTCTTACAAATTGATGTCTCTCTCTCTCTCTCTCTCTCTCTCTCTCAAATCAATAAAAATCTATCCTCTGTTAAATACTCAATAAAAATGGTTGCAAAGGATTACTTCTCTAACATTTAAACCAGTGGTTCTCAACCTTTCTAATGCCTCGACCCTTTAATACAGTTCCTCATGTTGTGGTGACCCCCAACCATAAAATTATTTTCGTTGCTACTTCATAACTGTAATTTTGCTACTGTTAATGAATCATAATGTAAATATCTGTGTTTTCCGATGGTCTTAGGCTCTACAGCAGCGGCTCTCAACCTGTGGGTCATGATCCACAGGTTGAGAACCACTAGCAGGGTCGCCTGCTACATGATTGGTATCAATGACCAAAAAGAATTATATGTTCAGCTTTTATCAGCCAACAGAAGTCACACACTGAGAAAACAGAAGACACACCCTCTGCAATTCAGCTTCCGCCTCTACCACACCTATTATCTGCTGTTAGAAGTCCTCTAACTTATTAATTGTAAAATCCTAAGTGATCAGTCAACAGTATATGAATCCAACAATCACTCTGTTCACCTCAAAATGCCTCCCTCTTACCCTGGCTTCCACAAATACTACTTCACTGATTCTCCACTCCTGACTTCTACATTCCTGCCCCAATTTCATTTACTGCCATAGATACTTCCATTCCTCTCAAGCCCATTCTTCAGCTCTACCAACTACAGTATCACAATCTCATCCCACTCCAAAAAAAAAAACAACTAAAAAACCTTGATTTTACTTTTCTCTAACACATCCTCTCTACTACAGAATAATCTTCCAAAACATTCTAATTCTACTAGATTTGAAATGTCACCTAAGACTACACACTGCAGTCTGTCCACAAGCCTGAAGAATAGCATCAGCCAAGACGTTCCCACAGCACCATTTGGCACACAATTTTATTAATGCACTAATTATATACACCATGTGGCAGTTTGACTTCTTCGGTGTCTGTCTCCCTTCCTGGTTTAAAAATCCTTCAAGAGCAAAAACTATTTCTCACCTACCTTCTTTTCACCAGAATATAGCTAGTGCTTGGCACATAACTCACTTAAGTATTGGTAAGCTACAGATCTGCCCTATATAAAAGCATTTGATATTTGAAAAATTAAAAAATAGTCTACTTTCTGAAGAACACTTATTACTCATAAATTTCCCCCTCCCCACAATTCTAGACTGATTTGTATGTCTTCTTTTTATATTAATGTCCACCAGCCCACTAGTAACACTAAGAAGAGATCCACCTTAACTAGTAAAAAATTTCAAAAATGTTTCAGAACTGGTTTTTCTGTCTTACTTCTTTGTTGTGCTGCCCTTATACTTTGCAGTAGATAAGTCACTTAAGCATTTGTTAGCTACAGATCTTCCCTATATAAAAGCATCTAACATTTGAAAAATTAAGAAATGGTCTAATTTCTGAAGAACACTCTTATTACTAGTAAATCTCCCCCCCCCCCTCCACCACCAATTCTAGAGACTGATTTATATGTCTCCATTTTATATTCATGTCCACCAGCCCACTGGTAATACTATGAAGAGTATCCACATTAACTAGTAAAAAATTTCAAAAATGTTTCAGAACCGGTTTTTCTGTCTTACTTCTTTGTTGTGCTGCACATATACTATGCAGTAGTTTCAGAGGAATAACAAACTAGACAAAAGGGAAAACTTGGTTAAAAAAACAAACACATCTACTCGGTTTACAATCTACTCAGTTTACTCCTTCTGTTGAAACCAGGTGCTCTATTTAGCAACCTTATAGAAAGGATCTTTTTTCCAAAGGCTTTAATTTTTGTCATTAGAAATTGTGAATCTAAATTTACTCAAAACAGAAAATTGGTCTTATCTATTTAATAGGGGAGAAAAAAAATCTCATTAATTCAGACAATGCAGAAGGGATGACCTGTATAAAAAAATGCAGTTAATACTTTAAATTTAAAAAAGGTAAACTTTTCCCCTTCATATTCTTGAGAACTTTGACAGATTACTTGTATAAATTCGATGTTCACAGGTTATCTCAAACTACTTATCTCCTTCCCCCACTCCCCCCCACCCCCGCAGGCTTTTAAAATAACTTACCTTCTAACATGGTCTTGATAGTCACAGATTGTTTGGCAATTTCAACATCAACTTCAAATATCTCTCCATCAGAGCTCTGCAATTTAATTGAAGGCATCTAAAAAAAAAAGCATTATACTGAATTTGAAATTTAAGAGATATTATTTCCATAAACTACCGATTTTTAAAAAGTAAAACCAAGGTTTTTCATTGTTTTTTTTTTTCGGGTGGGATGAGATGTGCCTGTTAGAAGCCCTCCATAACTATAAAATCCTAAAAACCTGTAGTATATAGCCCTGTAAAACACTGTGAGTGATTATTCACGGGCTAACATACAAGTGTTTGTATAAAATTCTTTCAAAGTATAATTCCTAGAAACAGAAGCTCTTAAAGCCTTCCCTACTGAACTCATTGCTGGTTTAAATTTAGAGTTACATGCCATACTTTTGAGGCAAAATATTTCTAAAATGGAACTTACTTTTTTTGTCTGCCTTTCTGCTTTTACTCAATACTGACTATTGCATTTGAAGTTAACTGTCACAATTAACTCCTGCAAACCTGAGGGAGGGCAGTACAAAATAAACAAAGCTACCAAATAAGATAGTAATTTTCCTCTAGTGAAACTTATCAGTGAAAAATAAGTTCAAATCCAAAGTTGATCATGACATACTTAGTATTTATGTTTGGATCAATGCAAGATCATATAACAGAATAAAGAGCTAAGGATAAACAGATGCCAATCTAATTCCCCATGCCAAATAACAAATTGCACAGCGTCCTTTTTATCTTTCATTACTGACTGGTCCAGGTGTCCAAGTTTGAGATCTTCTGCCAAAATCCTCATAGTAATAACCTACTACTCGTTTCAAAAATGTATTTATTAACTAAGATTGAGTCATTAGGAAAAAGACACCTCTTACATAAAAGTTAATTAAGCAATTAACTTCAAAGGACTTGAATTCTGGCCAAAAAAAATAGTTTAAAATAAAAAATTCTAAGCCAACAGTTTTTTACCATCTTCACATTCTTAGGGAGAAGAGAATGGGGGGAGAAAGCATAGCAATACCTGCCGATAAAGATTAATTCAAGACCTCTTCAAATTTCAAGTATAGATTTTATGATCCATTTTGTTTGTTTTGCTTTTTTATTTTGTTAATCCTCACCAGAGGATATTTTTCCATTGATTTTTAGAAAGAATGGAGGGGGAGAGACCAAGAGAGGAAAACACTGATGTGAGACACACATCCATTGGCAGCCTCCCACACCGGGATGAGCCTGCAACCAGAATCGCACTCGGGACCCTGTAAGTTCATGGGCCGCCATTCTATCCACTGAGCCAAACTGGCTGGGGCTCAAGTATAAGTTTTAAAGGCTTCTGAGAGTCTTAATCCTGTGTTGTCACTATTAACGTGAACGTGGATAATTTGGCATTTAAAACATTCATTCATTTTAGGTTTAAAGACTTCTTAAGTCCCATTAAATCAGTTAAAATGTTGATCAGCTTTTCCCAGACAATTATCTCCATCCCCCAGACAAGCTATTAGGGAAAGGAAGCAAAAAGGTAAAGGTATGTTTTAAAACCAGGCACTGAGCCGAGACCGGTTTGGCTCAGTGGATAGAGCGTCGGCCTGCGGACTGGGGGGTCCCGGGGTTCATTTCTGGTCAGGGGCATGTACCTTGGTTGCGGGCACATCCCCAGTGGGGGGGGGGGGGGGGGGGGGTGCAGTAGGCAGCTGATCGATGTTTCTCTCTCATCGATGTTTCTCTCTCATCGATGTTTCTGGCTCTCTCTCCCTCTCCCTTCCTCTCTGTGAAGAATCAATAAAATATATTTTAAAAAAATAAATAAATAAAAATAAAATAAAATAAAATAAAACCAGGCACTGAAATATCCTCTCACTGATCCATGCTTGTAAAGAATTGAATTTCACTTTTCAGTTTACAAATAGGTCTGCTTCTCCATGTTGCCTAGTGCCTGCCATAATGCAGAGGGCCCAGGGCAGAGGACGTGCCCTGTGACAAGGCAAAAAAAAAAAAAAAAAGAAGAAGAAGAAGATATCTCCAAAAGAAATATTTTAACGTAGCCCAATTTTTAATTAGAAAATATTCTGTTCTTTTTATGTTCTATAGTACTGGAATAAACATTACAGAATCACAAGTCTGGCAATGCAGTTGATAAAATTATTTTTAAGCAAGAGTATCATACCACTTTTTTTTCAAATAACTCTCAAATAAATAACAAGATCTGCTTAGTCATAGTCAAATTCATATATTAGGTTACTCTTAAGGGAGTTGAGATCTTATTAAATAGCAGGGAGTCAATCAGCTAATCTGTAATCCGATGCACACTGTAATCCTAAACTTAATATTTAGAGAGAACTTTTTTTAGTGTTATACAACTGGAATTTGGTGCAAAAATTTTAAATAATGGATGAAATTTTGATTTGACATGCTTTCAAGACCATTCCTTCATTTATTTAGGCTCCTGTAGCTGGAAATTAAATCACTCTCCATGGCTAGCAAGATGTGAATTCTATCAACATCATAAAGAGAAAAAAAACTGCTTTAAGTGACACCTCTTTTCAGAGGGCAGAGTGGAGGTCTGCATTGCTCCACGACACAGATACATTCTATTGTGACGTTCTGACAAAAAAAAAAAAAAAAATTCATGACCCAAAAACCCAAACCCGAGGTCTCCATTAAAAAATGATCCAAAGCAAAAACAAAACCAACAAAAATCCAAAGCAAAAACAAAACAAACAAAAAAAGTGAACCCAATCAGGTTCATTTTTTAAAAGCCAGACACCTTCGGTGTTAAGAGTTCCTAAAAGTCACGCCCTGTTAACTATGGTACCTCCTATTACAACCGTTGTTTCACCAACTCTAGGCTGTGGCAAATTAATAGGAATATTCAAGAGGAGCAGGCAGCTATCTGCAAAGACTCGGCCCCACCTCAGCTGGCGGAGAACCGGTTACTAGCGACGCCAGAGACGGGAGAGAAAGGATGAGAGCCAGAACCCAGCGCTCTCGGAGCACCGGCACGCTCCCTCTCACACCAAAACAACACGGACACACGCCCACGCTCCCGACAGCGCAGGACCTCCAGGAAGACCCCGCGGCCATCCCCGCCCTGGGTCCCCGGGGCCCGCAGACTCAATACCAAGGGAGGCGCCGGCCGCAGCCTGGGCCTTGTAGCCGAGCTCTGCGCCGGCCAACGCTTGCCCCGAGCAGAAAAGGCCCAATTCCGGGCTCGGCTCGCACCTTCTCCCGCCCGCCCGGGCGCCCAAGGGGCGTCGTGACGACGCACGACCAAACGAGGCCTCGCCGAGTGGAGGGGCAGAGCCGGAGAACGGAGGCCGCCGGCGCCTCCCGGAGAACAGGGTCTGAGACGGGTTGCACCGGGCCTGAGGGCAGACCAGGCCCCGGTGCCTCCCGCCTCTGGCAAGCCGAAGCCGAAGCGGTGCGGCCACCAGCTCGCAATCCGCGGCGCCACCGCCCCTTCCCGCTCCGTCGGCGGCTACTCACGGTGCTCGGTCTCAAGGAGAGAGCGGGCCGGAGGCTGACGAGAGCCGGGCAGCGTCAGCAGGACCAAACGAAAAAGGTGGAGAACAAGGCCACTTACAGCAACAGCGCCGCTCGGCGTCGGTCTTTATATGAGCGGCAGTCGAGGACCCCAGGGCCCGTGGCGTCACAGAGCGGCGGGGCTGGCCACCGAGATCGCCTGACGGCAGGTGGAAAACGGCAGGGTGGCCCCAGGACGCCGGAGGGGCGGGGCCGGGCGTAAAGACGGAGGGAGCGACGGGGCGGACCTTGATTCTTATTCCCACCCTCGGAAGCGGGATTCGTTATTCTCCGAGGCAACGGGGAACCGGCCGGTGTACTCTGCGACCTGCAAGGGTCTTTCAGGCAGGGGCTGCCCCAAGTCGAACTGATGACCCCAGTCCTGAAAAGCCTAGAAACTACTGGTGTCCGGGAGGGGCTGCGGCTCCCGTTTCGAGACGGGAAAGCTGGGGCTCCGAGAAAGAAGGCAGATGGGGCTTTGCAGTCACCGCTGAGCTTCTGCCCAGGGCCTCAGTGCCCTCCACTGAACCTAACATGAGTTAGCTCACCTGCCGTAATAACTCTTGAGGTGAAATATCATTACCCATTTTCTCCTTTAAATGGGAGGGAACAGGTTCTGAACAGTTCAGTGGCAAAGCTAGTCTGTGATCCTTACTCCCCAGTTTGGTGCTCCTTAACCTTTTACTTCCATCCACTTCTGAAGAGACTTCTGGGCCCAAGATAACCACTGTGTTAAGGAAACCCCCGGTCTAGAGAAGAGGCCTCCCTCTGGCAATGGATATCCATCCATTCATTCAGTAAAGAGTGTTGAGCTCCTGTGTATGCCCCCGGGCACAGGGCTGGGGATTCGCCGTGAACCAGCTGGGCCAGCCAGCCAGGGTCCAGCCTGGACGGAACACTTAATGGGGTGCTCCCTGAAGTCTGTGATAGAGTCCATAGGATGAAGCCAACCCTAAGGAGAAAGGATTGGTCTGAAAATCCCCTCCTCTACCCATCCAGTCAGGGACTTTACCTGGCTCTACCCTGCTCAGCTTCGGGAACATTGCCACCCTTCCTAGGAGACGACGGCGCCAGGCTCACCTAACCAGCAGGCACATGATGTGTTCCTGACGCCAGGGAGACAAAAGACTCTTCCACACAGGGCCCTCTAAAGAAATCAGAGGCCTACAGTTCTGGTGGGATGGGTTGGGGCAGGGAGGCCAAGCAGCTTCTTGAGTTACCGGGTCTTTGTCTACAAGCAGTGGTATCCAGTATCTGCCAGGTGCCACAGCTGATGAAGGAAGATGAAAGGACCTACAGCTCTTACTTTTTTCCATAACACAGCCCTGCGTTCAACAACTGAGCTTCAGGTCTCCGAGGCAAGGCCCACTGGAGCCCCTTTGCCCCGTTTGCCCCTGGCATACAAAGTGGCACCTTGTAAACTCAGTGGAGTATCCTAAGCAGCACTGGGCAGTGCCATGTCACACATCTAGCCCAAGTACCCAGCACAAGGCCTGGCTTAAAGTAAGTGTATGGTTTTCTTTGTTTTGTTTTGTTTTTTAAATATATTTTTATTGATTTCAGAGAGGAAGGGAGAGGGAAAGATAGAAACATCAGTGATGAGAGAGAATCATCCATCGGCTGCCTCCTGCACACCCCCCTTCTGCACCCAACCCAGGCATGTGCCCTTGACCAGAATCAAACCTGGGACCCTTTAGTCCACAGGCCGACGCTCTAGCCACTGGACCAAACTGGCTAGAGCAGAAGGTGTATGTTTTTCCAAATTTGTCTGAGGACTCCCAGTATTAGAATCACCGAGAGATGCTTGTTTTTAGGTCCTTAAAAAAATATTTATTTTTATTTTGCCTTAATGTAGTGTTATAAATACTGAGAACACTGAATTGCAGCAATTACCATTTAATAGTGTTTTCTTTCTCACAGAAGTGTGTAAATTAACTTAAAAAGTAATTCCACAAATTCCACTGAAATAAGTAAAATAACAATGTATAGTGATATATAAATATAAAGCAAATATAAAGTGTCCCCCCAAAATATATACACATTTGAACAGCTGATAACTCACTTAATTTTCACTCCTTTTCAGGCTTAACTGATTTGAAATAATGGGTGAAGCTAGACTAAGCTTTGAACAAAGAAAATTTATCCTAAAGTGCCTCTAGACTTTTTAATGGGGATACATAAAAGATAAAGTTTCTGGTACAAAACCAAGCAACAGTCAATGAATTGAGGACACACAAATACCAAACAAAATAATTCTTGATGTTTGTGATTCCTTTGCTTCGAGTTATTAGCAGTGCCTGGACCAGAATGGTCATCAGTTTGAAAACAGACATTGACAAAAACAATTATTCATTTCTGTAGATTCTTTTAAATTTTGAAAATGAACTGTATGTTAATAAACACTGACTTTATAATCATTCAAAGTGTATATACATTTTTTTGGGACATCCTGTGTGTATTTTGCATGCTACTAACTGCTTTATTTTTTATGAATAAAGGAACTTTTTCAAAGCAATATATATATATACTTGCTTTTAACATTCAGATCTCATTTACTCATACATACTATTATATGCATAGATTATTTCAGGAAAAATACACAAGAAATTGTTTGCCTCGGGGGAGGGGAACTAGGTGACTAGGGGGCAGGAGTTGGGGTGATTTTTCACTTTATACCCTTTTCTACCTTTTGAATTTAAATCCATATGAATGTATTACATATGTCAAAAATTCTTTTCTTCAAAAAATAAATTGACTTCAGGTCAAGAAAAAATGCAAATTCCTGGGTCAACTCTTGATCTAATGAATTAATTCCCCAGGGGGCAGATTTTTCCTGCCTTTTAAACAAGTCTCCAAGTGACTGTTAAGCCCAGGACAAGTTGGGAAACCTCTGCAGTAGGACTCAGCAATGAAGCACTGCTAAGAAGGGACCAGGATGTCTGTCAAAGGTGACTGGTTTAGCTCCACACTTTTTGAATCAACCCTACCCTCTTTCAAACCCTCCACTCAGGAGGGACAAGGCAATTGATGGACTGTGGGGTACAAGCTAGGGATCACTCATCTCCATTAACTACAATCACCAGCCTAAGTCTGAAAGGACTGGCCTCCAACAGTCCCCACGGTGTGTGTGGATGGAGGGGTTCAGCCCTGAGAAGGCTGAGGTGTCATTCTTACTTCAATCACTCCACACACTACACAATGAAAACCCCTTGTTCTACAGAGGAAGGAAATAAAACCAAAGAAAAGGACTTTTCCTGTGTCACACCACCACTGCAGAGCAGGGCTGAGGCGCAGGCCCAGCTATGCTTCTGCCACCACAGCCCATATATTGAATTTTAGCCCCATCCCTCAAATGCCAGAAATGTTTTCTGGTTTACAACTATTCCCTGCATACTACCTCGAGGGAAGGTAAAGGCCTTGGATTCAGGTAGTCCTGGTTTTTATGATGAAATTTCCAGAGATGGTCTCCCTTTGTAAATAGTTTCATTCCTTCAAGGACAAGCCCTCTCTGTAATACTAAAATGGCTTAGTGGTGAGCTTCCAAATGGGACAAAATTCAGTTCACATTCCCTTCATCTGGCACCTACCACCCATGGGACAGACTGGATTCTAGACTCTGCATGTGTGTTCCAGCCCATAGGATGGCATGTAAACTAAGAAGGAATACAATTCTCATGGTCAGAGATCTCCTGGCTGCACTCTGCTACTGTGTCAACTTCCCTAGTCTTGCTCTCCTGATAGAATGGTAAGCACAGCAACTCTGTTAGGTGATCTTGGACAAGTTATTTCTCCCCTCTGAGCCTCACCTTCCCCTGCTGAGCCTCTCCTTCCTCCTTTTTGCCAAACTCTAAGCCTTCCAGCTAGGTAGGTGGACCTGAGAGCATCTCAGGCTCATGCCTAATGTATCAGGATCCCAAGGAGCATTAAAATATGTCCTGAGGCCCTAAAACAGCATGAAAGTTGCTTAAAGAGGGGGTAGGTGACCAGGAAGGAGCTTCTGGGGATGTAATAAAGGGAGCACAAAAGCAGATGAACTCCAAGCCAGAGACTCCAAGCCTTCTGATCAAGGTACATGCCCTTGACCGGAATCGAACCTGGGACCTTTCAGTCCGCAGGCCGACGCTCTATCCACTGAGCCAAACCGGTTTCGGCTATTTTTTAAATTCTTTATCGTTGAAAGTATTACATATGTCCCTCTTCTCCCCCCTCCCATTGTGTTTATTTATTTTAGAGAGAGGAAGGGAGAGAGAGAAATATTGATTTGTTGTTCCACTTATGCATTCATTGGTTGATTCTTGTATTGATGGGGAATATAAGACATTTGGGGGGGGGGGGGGGGGCTAGCAATCTGAATCTGTGCCAGTAACCTAATGTACATTCTTTGTAAAATATATATATATTTTTTATTTATTTTTTACAGAGAGGAAGGGAGAGGAATAGAGAGTTAGAAACATTGATGAGAGAGAAACATTGATCAGCCGGCTCCTGCACACCCCCTACTGGGGATGTATCCGAAACCAAGGTACATACCCTTGATCAGAATGGAACCTGGAACACTTTAATCAGCAGGCCGATGCTCTATCCACTGAGCCAAACCGGTTAAGGCCTAAAGTACATTCTTGATAGCCTATAATTAAGTCACTGCCCCTTTCTTAACAATCCGGTCTAGCAAGACCTTTTTTCCTTTTTTTTTTTTTTAGAGCTAGAAACATCGATGAGAGAGATACATCGACCAGCTGCCTCCTGCACACCCCCCACCGGGGATGTGCCCGCAACCAAGGTACATGCCCTTGACCGGAATCGAACCTGGGACCTTTCAGTCCGCAGACGGACGCTCTATCCACTGAGCCAAACCGGTTTCGGCAAGACCTGTTTTCCTAATTACTCCCAATTTACAAAGGAGCCATAAAGAAAGAATATAACAGTTTTGCTACAGGGGAGGTTACTAGCACCACCCAGCCAGGCATTTAGATACAACCTAGCTTCCCCTTCTAACTGACTCAGGCGGGGCTGTGGAAGCCCACCTCAAAAGCCTGGTAGTTAGGACACAGACAGAAAACAAAAAACCCAAAGGTTATAAAGGGAAAAGCTTCCTCCATATTCACTCACTCAGGGACTTGGAGAACTGACCCCATGAGTCACTGTACTGGTACATCTGGAAATAAATGGGTTTATCCTGGATCTCGGAGTGCTCCCTGTGTATATTTCGGTCACCTGGTAAATTCTGTAACAGTATGTGCCCTGGTGCCCTGACCAGTGATCAAACCCTCAATCTTGGCATATTGGGACAATGCTCTAACCAACTGAGCTACCCAACCAGAGCCACATTTGAGTTTTCTGACTTTAAAATTCCATACAGCTATAGGTGGACAAGAATCATGCAGACCTGCTGCTGCCTATTTGCTGCTCACATCTTATATGATCTAGGTGGCATCTGTGACTTTCCCTCCCTAGCCTCAGTCTCTTTGTCTGTAGAATGGGGCATATAGCAGTACCAACCCACAGTATTTTTGTGAAAATTAGTATTTTAGTCATTAGAATGGCTAAATTTAAGACAGTGACAATACCATGTGTTGACAAGGATGTGGAGCCACTAGAGCTCTCACATTGCTGGTGGAGTACAAATTGATACACTTCAAAAAATGGACAGTATCTACCGTACTTAAATACTATATGCATATCCTCAATGGCTCAGTAATTTTAATTCTGGACAAATACCCAACAGAAATAAGTCCTTTGTCTACCAAAATACATGTTTAAGAATGTTCATAAGAGAAAAAAAACTAGAAATAACAGATCCATCAACTGTAAGATGAAAAATAAACTTCAGTATATTAATACAATGGAATACCAAACAGCAATGAAAGAAACTACTGAAATAAACACCATCATGGATTCATTTCACAGAAATAATATTGAGCAAAAGAAGCTAGACACAAGATAACTGATTGTATGAGTCCACTGAAATGAAGACCAAAACCAGGCCCAAACTAATCTAGGTTAGAGATGATGAAATAATAGTTACCTTTGGCAGAGAGGCAGGTATTGATGAGGGCAGCTTCTGGGATGCTATAAACTCTCTATCTTGATCCAGGTGGTAGTTTCATGAGCCTATGTATATATAAAAATTCACCGAGCTATAATCACACTGTGCACTGCATGTAAATCATAACTCAGATTTCAAAGGGAGGATGTGAAAAGTGTGATAGTGTATGTTACGTGCTTAGCATGACGTCGGTGTCAGTTCCTGAAGGAACTTTGAGGCCCTGTAGCCTCTCCTTCACATGGCTGCCCAACAGTTCACAGCCAAGGCTCATGGGAGATGTTGGGAGGGAAAGTGGGGGTTGTTGCACAGGCCCAGAGGAGACTTATCTGCCCATTGCCCAGTTCAACTGAGGCCTTGAACAAAGCTGCAGAAAGAACACTCATCAGCTTCTTTGCTTCTATCTCAGTCAGCCAGGGCAGTGCCTCCCCTGGTGGGCTATGGGCCCATCCTTGTGAAGCTGCTATGGAAGGAACCTCTAGGCAGAAGTGATATCCACACCTGCTAGTAAATGGTAAAGGAGAAAACTTTTAAGCCCATATCTATCTGTACCCTTCACCATCAGAGGACTGTGGGCCCCAGCTGGACTGGAAGGTTGTCAGAGTGGACCTGCCCATGGGGCTGAAATGGATTAGGTAACCTGCCCCAGGCCACACAGTAGGGAATTGAACCTGGGTCTCACTCACCATAGATGAGTCAAAGCTTCCCACAAGAGCATGGGCTACCCTCTGTTCCACTCCCTCCTCCAGAAGGAGTCTATGGGGATACATGGGTGCCCACTGTGGTCTGAGAGTGGTCATGCTGGCCCCAGCAAAAATAGGGTCAGGGTTGGGGTTGCCTGCAGTCCGGTCTTGACCAGTCCCCGAGAAGTACTAGTGCTGATTGGCTCCAACCAGCAGATGGTGCTAGAGGGTCAGATGGCTATCCAAAGAGAGCATCGTCACTAAACCTACCTCCTCACTGAGATGCCTCCAGAAGCTGTCCTCTCTCCTCTCCAGGTCCCAGACTCCTGTCCAGATCCCTGGGATGGCCATCAGAGACTGGGTGCCAGGGCAGCTTGATCATACACCCACAGTGTGACCCTGGAAATAGCCTCCAACCCTATGGGCTAGTGTCCCTCTGTGAAATCAAGTTCACAGCAAATCCTAGCAGCAGGGATTGGGTAGGCTCAGTCAAGAGTGGGGTAGTGCAGTGCATCAAGGCGTCTTTTACAGATGACAAAACCATGACAGACATGACCTACCATCTCCTGCTATGGCCTCCCAGATGGGGTTTCTGCTTAACTGATTCTGATTCTATGGGGTCCCAGGGGACCCCAGCACCAATGCGGCATTTGGAACCAGCACACTGGGGCAAAGACCACCAGAGAGGACAATCTGTCTGAAAAGACTGCAGCCCAGCCTGCCAGCTGGCTACCCATGGAGCCCCAGGCCAGGCCCTGAGATGCTGAGCATTCCTGTGCCAGACGCAGGAGACATCCATGAGGCTAAGGCGAGTGTGACTTCAGCATGTCCTATAAGCCAAGTGCCAGTGTGTGGATGCTGAATGCCCAGTCAGGAAGACCTGCCTGCCAAGGGGCCACTGAGTGGCAAAGATTTCCCAAGGAGAATCTCTGAGTCCAGGCCCAGCCAATGGCCCACTAACTGGCTCAGAAAGCTACCAGTTTGGACTGTGCCAGTCAGTCAATAAATATTTACCTAGTATCCTCTCTGCTCAAGTCCTAGGCAGTGGTAAACAAAACAGAAAAAGGACTTCTGCCTTCAGGGAGTTTGTCTTCTAGTGGGGTAGATAGAATAAGCCTAAATTAAAGAATGTTAGGTAGATAAGTACTGTCAGGAGTTGATCTAGAAAGTAAAGGTGGAAGGGCGGGGACGAAGTACGGTTAAGCAGAAACTTGCAGAGGAAGGCACCAGTCATGGGAAGAGGTGGGTTAAGTATTCAAGTGGAGCACTTGCAAAGGCTTTAAGATAAGAATGAGCTTGGGCCCAGCCAATGTGACTCAGTGGTTGAGCATCGACCTATGAACCAACAGGTCACGGTTTGATTCCTGGTCAGGGCACATGCCCAGGTTTCAAACTCCATCCCCAGTGGGGGGCCGATCAATGATTCTCATCACTGATGTTTCTACTGCTCTCTCCCTCTCTGAAAACAATAAAAATATATTTTAAAAAAAGAATGAGCTTGGTATGTCCTAGAAACAGCAAGGCCAGCATCATTAGAACTGAATGAATGGGGCAGAGTGAAAAGAGATGAAGGCAGAAAAGCAGGTAAGGATCAAATCATAAAGAGCTTTATAGGGAGGACACCATAAGAAAGTTGGATTTTATTCTATTTGCATTTAGCAACCTCAGGGGATGGAGGGTTAGCAAGTGGAATGATCTAATCTACAATTTAAAGATCACTCTTGTGACTGTATGAAGAATGGGTTGTAGTTGGAGGAAGAAGGAAAGTAGTAAGATCTTTTAGGAGGCTTAAACTAGGACAGGATCTGTAAGATGAATAGAAAGACATATTTGGAGGTATAGCTAATGTATTACATGTGGATAATAACTGCATGAATGGTGGTACTATTTACTGAGGTAGGGAGCACCAGGATTTGAGTGGGAGCTCAGGAATTCAGTTTGAGATATATATTAGACACTTGAGTCACATCATGGAGGCAGCTGGGTATATGATATATGATTCTGGAGCACAGGGTTTAAGAAGTTAGTCTAAGGATATAAACTTGGGATTCTTCAGCATATAAATAGGACTAGATAAGATCACCTAGGTAGGGGGGGAGGAGAGAGAGAGAGAGAGAGAGAGAGAGAGAGAGAGAGAGAAGAGAGAGAAGTATTGGGTCACCTTAACATGCTTGATTTAGAGGACATAAAGAATTAGCAACGGCCCTAGCTGGTTTTGCCCAGTGGATAGAGCATCGGCCTGCGGACTGAAGGGTCCTGGATTCGGTTCTGGTCAAGGGCCATGCCTGGGTTGCAGGCTCAATCCCCAGTAGGGGACATGCAGGAAGCAGCCGATCAGTGATTCTCATCATTGATTCTTTCCCTCCCACTTCCTCTCTGAAATAAAAACATATTAAAAAAAAAAAAGAATTAGCAAAGGAAGTTGGGCAGCAGCAGACAAAAAGTAAAAAAAAACAAGTCTAGTGTAATGGTAGACAAATTATTTCCAGGACATCATTTTGTTTATCACTTCAAATGCTAAAACTAGAATTTAATAGTCAGAAAAATATCTACTATACTTAGCAATGGGAAAATCATCTTGATATAGCCAATTACTTTAGTGGAGTGGCCCAGTGAAATGTAATATGAGTAGACATAGAATAGATAACAATTTTAGTTTTGCTAACAAGAGGAGCATAGAAAAGGGGCAGATACTTATGAGGTATGCAATGTCAAAGAAGTTTGTTTTTAGGATTAAAGATACTGGAGCCATGTTTGTATGCTACTGGGAATAATCCAATTGAGGAGGTCCACTTTATAGGTGCAGCTGCAAAGAAGTTTGTGGAGGTGGTGGCAGGAAGAAAGAGATATTGTCTGATTGTACTCTGAAGTATTAATAGGCAAGGTCATCAGAGTTTTAGAGTTCTGGAGGGGAGGCACTGGCAATTTGAGAAGAGAACATGTGAATCAGTCCTTTTGAAGCCTGAGAAAGAATCTCAGGAAGTGGAGGGGATTGTCTGGCAATAACTATGGTTGCTTTGACATTTGTATAAATGCGTCCCTACCATTATAGTTGTGTCAATATCTCTAGCCATGCCCTACTGCTCAGTTGTAGGCATCAGTTCTGGTCAGAAAATCCCAGTCTGGACTACAACAGGTTCCCAAACAGCAACTTCCCTCCTGTTCTCCCTGACCTTCTGCTCCCCGCAGCTGAAGAACTCCCTAAAGACGTTGTCAGGTCACAGTTAGTTCTGGCTCTACAAACTAGATTTCAGTTTTTTTTTCTTTTCAAATGTCTAAATAGCCTGGCCAGTGTGGCTCAAAGGTTGAGCACCAAAGGTCACATGCCCAGGTTCTGGGCTTGATCCCCCAGTAGGGGGTGTGCGGGAGGCAGCTGATCAATGATTCTTTCTCGTCATTGACGTTTCTCTCTCTCTCTCCCTTCCTCTCTGGAATCAATAAAAATATATTTAAAAATAAAATAAAATGTCTAAATAATACGATAGTGTCTCATACAGATGGGTGAAAAAGGACAGCGCCTTTTCATCCTTTAGGTTTCAGCTCAATGTCATCTCCTCAGAAACCACCAGCCTTATTACTCACACAATCAGTGCATTGTTAAATTTAATTCAAATTTATCTAAATTAAAAATTTTAGCCCAGCTGAATGTGGCTCAGCAGTTGAGCATTGATCCAGGAACCAAGAGGTCACCAGTTCAATTCTTGGTCAGGGCACATGCCCAGGTTTCATGCTCGATCCGTGTGTGGGGGGGCGTGCAGGAGGCAGCCAATTGATGATTCTCTCTCATCACTGATGTTTCTATCACTTTCTCCCTCTCCCTTCCTCTCTGGAATCAATAAAAAAATTTTTAAAATAAATTTTAAAATTTAATTCACATAGGGAAGGGTGGGGGTAAAGGGGGAGATCAACCAAAGGACTTGTGTGCAGGCATATGAGCCTAACCGGCGGTTGGGGATAACAGGGGGGTGGGGGCATGTGTGGGGAGGGGTGTGGGATGGGAATGGAGGGACGAGGACAAATATGTGATACCTTAATCAATAAAGAAATTAAAAAAAATTTAATTCACAAACTAATTGAATTGTGCAGACCATCAGCTCTGGCTAAAAGAGTACTTCTTTTTATTCTCTTGCCTCCTACCCTGCTTTATTTCTCTTTATAGCAAATTATATTCCTTTTATATTTGTCTCTCAGAAGTGTACCAGATAAGTTCTGCGAGGGCAGACACTTGGTGTTGTATACTACTGTATTATTCCCAGTGCCTAATAGTACCTGGCATATAACAGGTACTCAGTAAATAGTTGTTGACTGTTTAAAGGCATTTCCTTGTTTTCCCTTTAAAGGTTGTTATATTTTAAAAGGCTCCTGGCTAACACAGACAAGTGGCTAATGAAACTTCAGAGCTGTGATTACTCAGGACCTGGGATTGGGGGACCTCACAACCCTTCTGTCTCCTTTGCACATACAACAGTTCTGTCTTACAAGGACAGGACACAGCTGCAATGAAGTGAAAATAGCTTCTAAGCCCACCCATGCCATCTAGTCACTTGTCTGACTCAAGGTATCTGTGATACACTCCCTGACCAGCCACTCACTCTACCAAACCACTCAGCTCAGCTGGTGCCTGGCAGTGGCTTACTTACTCCCATGGACATTATTAAAACACCATGGCAACATCTCTTCTTGCTCAACTCATTTGCCACACTCCCCCAGATGACAGCAGCCCCTAACTACACTCTGGCTGAGAAAGCTAAGCCCTTTTGCCTGAATCGCATACCCACCCCCTCTAACACACAGAAACTCTGCTTTCCCCTTCTTCCTATTCAATAAGTCCTGCCAATTTATTCTTAGCTCTGATCTCCCCTTTAGACAAATATATCTGTCCTTTGCCTCAAGGCTTGGAAAGCCTTAACATTCTCTCATAAACAAGAGCATGAATATGCACAAGGCTTGGAATGTTGGGTGTCAGGGAGTCATAGGCTTTAAATTAAAGACAGGTCCCTGCTGACCCGACACCAGGCCAAGCAACAGATAGATTTAGGACTCACAACTCACATCTGTCAATTCATCTAGCTACCACTTCCCTCACTCCATCACCAGGAACCCAAATAAGAGCCAAAGCAGAGCTTGGATTCCATCAAGTTCGTGAGGGTGAGAAAGGCCTTCTGTGCCTACACAGAACCACATATTGGTAAGGGTTTTCAGTAAGGTGAGGAAATGGTCAGGTGATGAAGGGCTAGCATGATTCCATTTACTACACTTTGTTAAAGCCTAAACAGCTGACTAGTTTCTAACAGTATTATACAGAATACCAGATTACTAGAGTCTAAAAAAAACAAGGTAATTCTTTAGCTCCAAGAATACTCCAAAATCAAATTGGCTCCAGGGAGAAAGGCGAAATTATTTCACACAGATGGAGGTAGGGGGGTGGTAAATAGCACAGAGATTTTTTGAGCAGTGAAAATACTTTGTATAATGGTGGATACATGTAAATACACGTGTCCAAACCCATAGAATGTACAATCATGAATTGAATGTACAGCTTAAATCCACAGAATGTTCACCAAGAGCGAGTGAATCCTAATGTAAATTATGGATTCTGAGTGATTAATATAGGTACAATTTTAATAAATGTGCCATTCTGGTAGGGGATGTTAATAGGTGGGGAGGTTACATGTGGGGCCAGCGGGCATATGGACAATCTCTGTACCTTCTTCTCAATTTTGCTGTGAACAGAACACTTCTCTTAAATTTTGGAATGGGGTGTCCCATTCCATATATACCTCCTTAAAAGAAACCCCTTTCGTTTCTAATCTATCTGTTGATCTAAGTCCACTGTGAAAGTTCCTTTATCCTCAGGAACAATGGTTAGGCTGTTGTGGCTGGTGCTGAATTGAAAATCATTTTCTTGATCAGATTTAGCTTTTTTAAATCTGGCTCATATAAATGTCCTTGAGACACACAGTCAAGTCATTCCATGAGCTCTGGGAATGCAGTGACCAGATTATACTTGACTTGGTCCAAACTCAAGAGGGCCAGTGTACAAACAAACCTCCCTCACTATAATTCCCAAAGGGCTTGCCGCACATTTGACTTCCTGAACAGGGGTCAGGCACACACACCTCACTTTCTCTAGACCCAAAATCTGTAAGGAAACTCAGTGGTTTAATTTGGTTTAGTATTTTATAGTAGGCTCTTGCCCACCCTTCAAAGGCCACTAAATATATATTTCAGCAAACTAAAAAGAACTCTAATGCTTTCTGAGTCAGTTTTCAAACTGTTAAAACAGCTTAATAAAATAATTCATGTAAAATGCTTGGCACATGGGAAATGCTGACTGTTAGACATTATTCACTTAGCTATTTCTGCCATTTCAAGGAATACTGCTATCCTGGGCACTCTAAATTCAACGCAACCCTTTACAGTAATGGTCATTTCAGCACTCTACTCTCATTCACATGCTGAGTGCACCAGAACCCTAACCCAACTCAGAATGTCAACTATATCTTTTAGGATTGCAATATCAAAATTATGTATTTTAGAAGCCACGTACTCTTCTAAGATACCTAATGATGTAGGTCCATCTGCCACCCAGGTTGATAGCAGAAATGTCCAAATGCTTCCAAGAGGTGGCTTAAACAAATTCTACGAAGATCCAAGTCATCTATCCATTCCCAACCCTATTTTAAAAATCTTGGCTTCTGTCTGGCCTGTATTGCTTGGTAGTTAAGAGTGTTGGCCTGCTCACTGAAGGGTCACAGGTTTGATTCCCATTCAAGGGGTCATATGGGGCACGAGGGAGACAACCAACTGATGTGTCTCTCTCACATCACTATTCCTCTCTCTCCCTCCCTTCCACTCTTTAAAAACACACACACACACACACACACACACACACACACACACACACAACCTTGGCTTCTGATTGTCTAGAGCAGTGATGGGCAACCTTTTGAGCTTGGTGTGTCAAACTTTGCCAAAACACTGAGCATAACTCGGGTAGTGTGTCACTTTGAGGAAAAAACATTATTTTGCAAATGTTTCATCCTCAGGAGCAGCAAATGTTTCATCCTCGGCATGCAGCCAGCGGCCGTGTGTCATCAGAAATGGCTACGCGTGTCAGTGCTGACACGCGTGTCATAGGTTCACCATCACTGGTCTAGAGTAAGGTTTTTTTTCCTAGGATCTGAGGTGAAGTTGGAAAAACCCAAAGGCCTACACACAATCATTAAGGTTTTGTTTTAAAAAAGTTCAGTGCCAAAGACAAAATATGATGCCGTGGCGTGGCACCAGGCAGAGAGGTCATAACCAGATCTCTCATCACTATGACCTTTTCAGAGGTTATGAGCTATTGCAGCGACCTTCAACCTTTTTCATCTCATGGCACACATAAACTACTACAATTCTGTGGCACACCAAAAGTATGTATATTTTTTCCCCATCTGACAAAACAAATAGGTGTAACTTTGATTCATTCACACTGGATGGTATTGTTGTGTTAGCTATTGTCCTTTTCTTATTTGACAATCAACAGGAAAAGAGATCATGCTCAACTAAATTGTTATTGCATATCTTAAGAATACTTGCCGCACACCAGTTGAAAATCCCTGAGCTACTGCACTGCCACCTCAAAGATCTTGATGAACTTATTTAAATGTCTATCTCTCTAGCCCTTTACAACCAGCTCCAGTGTGGCTATGGGGAAGGAATAGTGAGCTGGGGCTTAGGTTTGTCTTTGTGGTGTACTTTCAGTCAGATCATTGAGAGGATTAAAATTAAAATGGAAGTTTTATTTTAACCAGGGTAAAGTTTAATCACACTTCTTTCGCATGTGGTTCTGGGAAATAAAGAATGCCCAAGACCACATACATCCATTATATAGCTTCCCTTCCCACTCCTGCCTGCTGCACTCAATACACACCCCAGACCCTCACTGCTGTTGGCAAGGGACTAACCTTAACCTGGCTTTTCTCCTGAGACATGTTTGGACACATCTGACCTTGCAGTCAGGTCTACCCTTGACGAGGCTTACGAAACCTAACCACTAGCCCTTACCCCTGCCCCCTAAGTACCACTGCCATGCTGAAGTAGTTCTGAATCTACTGCAAAATACCAGAACGAATTAAATCAGAGTTTCCTTACAGCTCAGAAATCATGCTAAGCCTTGCTTCTTTTCTGAGGAAACACCAAATGGCGGGTGACGCTGGTACTGTGGGAGGGCCCGGAGAGCCGTGGAATGGGAGGTCCTGGCGGCTTCAGTGGAGGATTTGGCAGTGGCATCTGGGGCCAAGGTCGCACCCAGGCTGAGGTTGCAGAGCTTGAGGAGGCAAGGCCAAGGACCTGAAGATCAAGTTCCTGGAGATCTCTCTTCTCCCTGTCCATCAAGGCACCTGAGATAATTGACATTTCTTGCCGGCAACCCTCAAAAACAAGGTTTTGAAGGTATGTCTGTGTAAAAGCAGGCGTGCTGGCCAGAGCACCTGGTTCAAGGCATTTATCACTATTGGGAACTACAATGGACATGTTGGTCTGGGTGTCAAGTACTCAGAGGAAGTAGCCACTACTTCAAGTCCTTGGCCTTGCCTCCTCCTGTGGGGCCATCATACCAGCCAAGCTCTCTATTGTCCCTGTGGGGCGAGGCTACTGTGGGAACAACATTGACAAGCCACACACAGTCCCTTGCAGCGTGACTGTCACTGTGGCTTTGTGCTGGTGTGCCTCATCCCTGCTCCCAGGGTCACTGGCATAGTCTCAGCCCATTTCCAAGATGCTGCTGCTGCTGATGGCCAGTACTAACGACTGCTACACCTTGGCCAGGGGTTGCACTGCCACCCTGAGCAACTTCACCAAGGCCATCTTTGATGCCACCTAAGACCTCAGCTATCTCACCCCGACCTCTAGAAAGAGACTGTGTTCACAAAGTCTCGCTTTCAAGAATTCACTAATCATCTTGTGAAGACTCAAACCACAGTTTCTGTGCAGAGGATCCAGGCTCTAGCTGTGGCCACCATATAATTTTATACAAGAAAAAATAAAGTGGATTAAGCCTGTTAAAAAGAATATGCTAAGCCTTGAAGTAGAAGCACTCACTGGCCTCTGGCATTTCCAAGAAATTTAATTATACTTTCTACTTTGGTCTTCAAGTGTCTGAAGAGCAAGTACTCTTTCTTAACTTCCCTTTCTATCACAATTCTGGTCTTTGACTTCCACAAATGGGCACTGGACTTGTGGTAGCTGCAGCCTACCACTGCACTCAATCACCTCTAACATTAGTAAGAACAACTGATTTGTCCATTAAAGCCTAAATGATCTTTCCTAATAACAATACTCTGGTTGACTGAGGATATCTCAAGAGAAATTTCCAGAGTCCAAGTAGCAAAGTGAGCAACATGGTTTGTTATATTAGCAGCATTCTAGGTGGAGAAACAGATCAGCTACTTATCCTAAACCTGTTTAGGATACAAACTCCATTCAGTTAAATTTCAGCCATGACAATCTGTGGTTTGTCTTAAAGAAACATGGTCTTATTTTGAGCATTCCATCACTAGATATAACTATCTTTTTTTTTTTAACCTCCTGGGAAAGGCATTCTAGTCCAAGTATGACAGGAAATATAAACTTGGAGTTTGCTGCCCAGTCTACTTGTAAGTTGTATGTCCAACCTGTAAAAATGTATACATTATAAATATCCATAATCCACTTTTCCTTCTCTCAATTTTATACAACAGCTGATAAATTAACACTGTGACCTATTTATAGGATAGCACTAGGACCGCAAGTCAACATCCCATTTTTGTCTACATGGCAGTCAGTACCTGTGCAATTAACCAAATATATATAATAAAAAGCAGAAATAAAATGTACTTAGCCCTAAGACATAAGGCTTAAAAATTATAGTTGCAACAAATATAGAGATCAGGAACACCCAAGATAATACATCTACATTTATAAGGCTATCCTATCTAATAGAGGTAATATGCAAATTGACCATCACTCCAACAAATAAGATGGCCGCCACAAGATGCCCTGCAGGGGAGGGCAGTTGGGGGCAACCAGGCCTGCAGGGGAGGGCAGTTGGGGGAGACCAGGCCTGCAGGGCAGGGCAGGGCAGTTGGGGGGGGGGGGGAACCAGGCCTGCAGAGGAGGACAGTTAGGCGTCGATCAGGCTGGCAGGGGAGTGGTTAGGGGGTGATCAGGCTGGCAGGCAGAAGCAGTTAGGGGCAATCAGGCAGGCAGGCAGGCAGGTAGGCGAGCGGTTGGGAGCGAGCAGACTGGATTGTGAGAGTGATGATCGACTGCCCTCCCCTGCAGGCCTGCAGTCGGACATCCCCCGAGGGGTCCCAAATTGGAGAGGGTGCAGGGCCTCTAGTTCAATAGAATAAATGTATTAACTGAAGGAAAAAAACCCCTAAGATTTGAAAAGATTAAGGCTTTAATGAAAATAATTTTAACTCATGGGAACAGATTCCACCTCAAAATAAACACGCCTATTACTAAATTTTAAGGTCCAATTCTAGGACCACACTACAGTAGAAATTAAGGGACTGCTTACTACATACATGACAGGTAAAAGTCACTATTGAAACAAAGTAAGAATCACATGGTATATCTTAATTATTTATCAAAATCCACAACCATCATCATCCACCACAAAAACCCATTTTCTTAAATGTGTTGTTGGAAAACTGAGTTCTTAAATCTACATGTAAATTAAAATCAATTGGGAAACTTAAAAATACATATACCTGAACCCTCCTCCTCCTCCAAACTAAATCAGAACCTCTACAAGGATGAAAACCACAGAAATACCCTTGTTTTCCTACAAAGCTAAGGCTAAGTCTTTCTGACATGCTAATATTGACATACTACATTTTAATTTAAAACACACTACTGCAACCAAGAAAAAGGTCATCTATCTTTGCTTAGGATATTCAACCTAAGAAATGAGCCCATCATTTTACCAATTCATTTTACCCATACATTCCAAAGCAAACTTCCTCAAGTCCTCAGTATATTCAAAATACTCATTTTTAGTTGACAAGTCTTTGATCTTTTTTTTGAACAAGAAGCTTTTAAAATATTTATTATGAAAATTTCATTTTAATCTGTTACTGAGAAATTAACAGCAATTACAAATTTTTAAAGGAAATTACTATACTTACCAATGCATTTTCTTTACTTATTTCATAATCAGGTAGATTATTAACGCTTTCTAATTTAGATGACCAAAGCCCACAGTATCTACAATTAGACAATTTAAACTCTGGTCATCATTCTAAATACAAACCATTCTGGCCACAAACCCTCTTCTGATATTACGAAGACTTACTTTATAGAGAAATATGTATCTGAATGAGAGTACATGTCTATTACAAGATCTGCATTTCCTTTAGAGCAGCCGTCTCCAACCTTTTGGACCTCACGGACCACTGGTTGGTGACCGGTGCTTCAGAGTGAATTCTGATTACTGAAACAGCTGGTTGGTATCTAGATCACAGGGCCACGGGATTAAAACTATGGCACTGATTAACTATTTTGTCAGAGAGAAAGGGCATAAAGTGAGAAAGCAAAAAAGAGAGAGAGATGTATTTCTTGTGAAAGCATTAAATAATAAAGTGAAATGAAAACATAGGAAAACTAAGGGCTTTTTGCTTTGTACAATCAACTCTGTAAGCCATCTCAGAAGAGATAAAAAGTGGACCATTTAAGAAAATATATAGTATGTATGTGTATTTTCCAAAAGCCGCTTATAGAAGAGAAATGGAAAAACTTCGTCAGTTCCAAATTCAACACAGTACAAAGCCAAAAACCCTTTTATTACTACGCTAAAATGAATAATGATTAAGTGTCCTGAAGTTTACTCAGATAGCTTAAGATGATCAAACATTAGTTTCTATAGGAGAATTGTTTTAATTTCCAGACCCTACTCAAAGGATAAAAGGGGGGAGGGGAAACTACTCATTAAGTGGTCACTGCCCTTCATTTCAAATGTCATTTTTGTCCTGCATATTTACACTAATCAATGATCCAGCAATAATTTTCTATTTGGTTTAACTAGTCTCACTTAAAGAGCTTAATAATAGGATAATACGTTAACCGCTTTCTCATCTGAGACAAATTTAACTTTAGATCACATGACAAGTAATGTACAAATATTTGTTAAGAACTTACCAATCTGTCAATCATTTTAAAGAGTCCATATATAACAATATATTTATAACCAGAAACTGCACTGAATGATAAGTAGACACATTATTTACTTTGTGGCTCTACCTGAAAACATGCTGTTTTATTAAAAAACCCAAAAAACTTAAATCTCAAGTTACATGGTTTTACAGTCTGGTCTCACTGAAGTAGCACACAGATTTCCTTTCTTACAAACAAGTTAATATGCAGGAAGAACCCACAAAGAACACACTGGCAATCTGATAAATTGTACTATCTGAACTATAAATCATGAAATTCATCTGAAGAATGTTAAGGAGTTACCAGAGAGATTATGTAATGGACTTGATTTTTCTTTTTCTTTACCTAGCATCCTACAAATTCTAAAATTTATCAACTGATGTATCTTTTAAATAAACAGCACCAGTCTTGCCCATTGATACAATTAAAATTTGACTTTCTCAGTTCTTAGTTCACAAGTTTATTATGAAAAACACTGCAGTGCTCTTGTGCAGTTAACATTGTCTTACAGGAGGGGGAAAAACAGTTCTGTTCAAAGCAACTCACCAGGTTCTGACAATAACAAAGAACAACATGAGGCTGAGATTTGAGAAGGGAGATAAACTGAGTGCAGACAAATCATACAATTAAATTAAACGGTATCCCTGAAAATAAACAGAACGATTTCAAAACTCACAAGTAGAGGGGAGGCCTTGGTACTTATTTTTAAAAATGTTCATTAAGCTCCAATGATTGTTTGTTGCTATCCTTATCTACAGTCATGCTGAGTAAAGCTATAGCTAAATGGAAGTTAAATTGTATTCACGAGGTGTTAATGTTTACATCTTATTATCTGCAGTCTCTCATAGAAAGCAAAAGTAACTACAAATAACGTTATGCCAGAAACTGGTTTCTTGACCAACAATGTCGCTTCAGCATGCAATGAACTGGTTCATTCTAAAGTGGTCACGGCTGTTGATGACAGAGGCTTTGTATTTTTATATGGCACATCTTTTGGTCCATGTGAAAACAAGTTTTTTGAATGTTAACTATTCTCTGACACTTTGGAGTTACTGTTGCTCTTCCAATTTCCATTAGGTCAACATATGGTTCATGGCAATACTGTACAAGTTTAAAATTTCATTACAGGAAGTAGTCTGGGGTACGACGAGTAACATGTGGCTCGCCCCTGCGAGGTGCTGGGTCAAACTGCAAGCTGAAAACAAGACATATTTGTTGTTTATACTCGAAGACACCATTGTACTGACAATCAAAATCAAGAACATCATTCTTTCAAACTTCACACTATTTTTTCCTATCAAATTTCAGCTTGCCTTAATGTAACAAAACTATAATTCAATCATGCTTTAATAAGGGTCTTCTAGCTGATTGCCTCCTCAAAAAGCCAAGGTAACTTCAGCCAGAGAGGATATGCTTTTATATATTAGGCTTCCTTATATAATCATTTGTAAGATGGGCTCTACTAAATAAGTAAAATATAGGTTTAAAGTTCTAATTTACATTAGGATCTATATATCACAAGTTTCTGTTGATGTATTTCAAAATACCATAGGTCTGTTTTAAAAGAAACTTAAAAATCAAATTGGAATGTATTTAGCATGAGCTTTTCAACTCTTAAAACTCCCATTAAAACTATATATTCAAATAATAGCAATCAACTACTCAGGTGTAGATACTTACAAAGAGTATTTTAGAGTATCATCAAGTTCCATGATTGCAGCTTGGTTACCACAACGATAACAATAGTTTGGAGCACTGAAAATCGTTACTACATTCCGGTCATGGCACCAGTTATATCCCTACAAGGAAAAAAGAAAGGACATAAAAATACATTTTACTCCCTTATTTATATAACTAAATGTGACTCCACTCAAAAAAAAAAAAACACTCTTCTCTCAAAAAGGCTTGAAAAATAGCAACACTGTTTCTTAGACAACAATAATTTTCTGTGCTCTACACAACTTTTTAAATTAGAACCAATATATATTCTTAAATATCTGGCCTTCTGTAAATAGCAGTATCTGTCTCATTAGCCTCTCTTACTGCAGTGGCTCTAAACATGATCCAAGAATGAGTATATGGCCATTCCTTGTAAAGGCAGATAAATACTCCTCGGAGACAACAACCTTATTAACTCTCTTATCAGTCGTAAGTGAAGGTCCCAAGTTGGTCATTGCCCAGGTAAAAAGAATAGATGCCTCTAGCATTTCTGGCTTTATTCCCTCAGTCTATTCAAATGCATGAGTTACTTTTAAAGTATTGTTCACAAATTTCTTTCCCTATCTTTAGCAAAGTCAGACTTTATTGATAACCACAGAATTGTATTAGAATTAATCTAAACAGGACCCTAATTTTATTTGTATGCTAAAAATCAATGTTCTATGCTAAGAGCCCACTTTTCCTTTTTCTTCTTTCAAATCACTGTAACCTTACCATCCAAAAGACTACTTAAAATATTTTAGTTTATTTCTTCCCCAAACTCTTCTTCCACACATACACATTAAATATATGAAATAACAAAGTTGAGATAATAAAATATTACATTCCCGCTTCTCCTGCCCCCTGAATCTTACTTTCCCACTCTTAAATCCCGAGCACTATCCGGTCATCAAGAACCTGTCAAGCCTGGTTGGTGTGGCTCAGTGGATGAGCATCGACATATGAATCAGGAGGTCACGGTTCAATTCCTGGTTAGGGCACATGCCTCAGTTGCAGGCTCAATACCCAGTAGGGGACATACAGGAGACAGCTGGATCGATGATGCTCACTGATGTTTCTTTTTTTTAAAATGTACTTTTATTGATTTCAGAGAGGAAGGGAGAGGGAGAGATAAAAACATCAATGATGAGAGAGAATCATTGATCAGCTATCTCCTGGAAGCCTTCTACTGGGGATCAAGCCCGCAACCCAGGCATGTGCCCTGATCGGGAATCAGACCGTGACCTGGTTCATAGGTCTATGCTCAACCACCGAGCCAAGCCAACCTGGGCTCACTCAGTGATGTGTCTGTAACTCTCTCCCTCGCTGAGGTCAATAAAAACACATTAAAAAAGAATGTCAAATTTATGGTGACAGAGGGAGATTAGACTTTGGTGGTGAGCACATAATATCGTAATTATACACTTGAAACTTAGATGATGTTACTAATCAACAATGACTCAAATAAACTTAAAAAAGAATCTCTGAAAACGTTAACTATGAATTTCATGATGACCAAAGCTTGAGATTTTACTTCTAGTGTGCACCTACTAAAAAGGCTCAGGCTATATGTTCTCATTAATATCATTCATTTAAAACTCCCTAATATCTTCCTTCATTAAGTTTACATAGAAAGCAAATCAGGTTTCAAAGAACAGAACGTACCTCCATCACCAGCTGGTGAGCTCTAGACACCAACGTGAGGCCATTGGCATGATTAAATGTCTCAGAAATATCTTGCCCAAAGGTGTAACCAGCTCCTCGAGGAGATATACCCCAACCACCACGGTCATCGGGATCTGACCACAGCAAGTCACACATTGGACCCTAAAAAAGCAAGTTAAGTTAAACAGACTTGCAAAAATGGTTAATACATGATTTTAATAATTCATCAAAAGCAGACTTTATTGATAATCACAGAATTGTATTAGAATTAATCTAAATAGGACCCTAATTTTATTTGTATGCTAAAAATCAATGTTCTATGCTAAGAATTGAGCCCATTTTTACTTTTTCTTCTTTCAAATCACTGTAATCTTACCATCCGAAGACTACTTAAAATATTTTGGTTTATTTCTTTTTATGTGGTGTTTGCTGAAAACAGTAAAAGGTTTTATAGTTAAAGTCAAATATCTATGTCAAATAAATAAACTATTTCCAGATGTCTTTAAGAGAAATAGCCCCAATCAATGAGCCCCAATAGCAACAAACCCTAACTAATAATTTGCCTACAGTATACAAATGTCAATGTTAGGCACTAGAGTCTAGTAATTATAAGGCAGAGACTCTGAAGAAAACTACACCCTATGTCCTAAGCCCAGTCCCACAAGTATGGTACCTTGGCAGGTTCCTTATATTAGCTTCTTCTGAAGAATGGGTGGACAAGAGTGTTCACACTACATGGGGTTATTTTTGAGAATTAAACAAAATAATACATATAATGAACTAAGTTACAATTCAATTTTTCCTCCAAGTAGTTTGCTAAAAAGATTTTATTACCCAAATAAAAGTCATTACCTCATGGGGAACTTCTTGTAGGCGATCAAGTGCTCTGATGTGATCCAGTGTATCTATGGATGGCGAGAGGCCACCATGTAGACAGAAGATCTGAAAAGAGTGGTTTATAATGTTAACCTCACCTAAAAAAAAAGTTGAAACATTCTGGACTAAGGTGCAGACAGTAGCCCACATTATTTGACCCCACTTGTATTTCTGTTCTTCCACAACCAGGCTTGTCTCTGCACCTCACTCTAAGCCATCTTTCTCCCGACTCACTCTAAACTATTGAATACACTCCCTTTCTTCCTGATAAACCATCGCTACTTTATGCAGACTCCACTTCAATCTGCTCCTCCAAGAAAATGTTTCTCTGATTTCACTGTCACCACAGACTATTATTTTTCTTTCGCACAGAATTTTATTACAGTTTCCTTAATTACATCTCCCAGATGTGTTCAGAAACAATTTGAGAGGATGGATGTAGTCCCAACATATAGTTCAGAGCCTGATACAAAGGCACTTCAAAGAGGCCTCAAAGGGATGTGAGTGAAAAAAGAAGTTACTGGTACTTAAACAATCAGCAATGTAAATTTTAAGAAGACCTACATACCTGCCCATCCACCAAAGCAGTGAGAGGAAGATAGTCAAAAAGATCTGTAAAATATTTCCAAACATTTGCATTTCCATATTTCCTTAAACACTCATCATAGAAACCATATACTTGTGTGATCTGTCTGCTCTCATGATTTCCTCGAAGAATAGTGATGCGTTCACGGTAACGAACCTGGAACAACAAAATGAAAAACAACATGAAATGCTGGCTCCTTCAAAAACCAAACAACAATTCAGCAAACCTTCCACAGGGAAATCGAGAGTTCCAATTTTATTGGTGGCAAAAACAAAAAAAATACCATTCCAAATCCTTACATCACACTGAACTGAAACCACAGATCTACAGGCATTTGTCCATGAGGTATATGTCAACCCCATCTCAACTAAATCAAACTCCTGCTACCACCAATTTTACCCCAAGAGAATTATCAGCTATAACACTCTTCATGAATTATTTGTTAAATAATTTTTGGTAAATCTATAGCTATGCAACAACCATCACAATTGAGCTTTAATAATCATTCCATTATCTCCAAAAGATCCCTCATGCCTATTTGCAGTCACTCCCACCAACCACTGATTTACTTTCTATTGATTTGTTTTTTTAGAAATTTCATATAAATTAATCACACAACGTGCAGTTATTTGTGCCTGGTTTCTTTCACTTAGACAGAATATTTTTGAGGTTCAACTGTGTATGGATCAGTGGTTTGTCTTTCTTAATTGCTGCATAGTATTCCATTGTATGGCCATACCACCTTTTGTTTCTTCACCAGTTGAATAATACTTGGATTGTTTTGCAGTTTGGGGCTACAATGAATAATGTTACTATAATCATTTGAATGTACATGGTTAAAATTGAATTTATTGGGGTAACATTGGTTAATAAAATTAATACATGATCTATATATTGTACTGTGTGTTTACCACCCCAAGTTAATGCATGTAAGTTTTAAATTTAATTTTATTTTTAAAATATTTTTAATTGATTTCAGAGAGGAAGGGAGGAAAGATAGAAACATCAATGTTGAGAGAGTCATTGATCAGCTGCCTCCTGCAACCCCCCCACCCCCACCCCCCCGCCCACTAGGGATCGAGCCCGCAACCGGGGCATGTGCCCTTGACTGGAATCGAACCCGGGACCCTTCAGTCCACAGGCCAATGCTCTATCCACTGAGCCAAACCAGCTAGGGCCATTAAGTTTTGATATGAACATATTGTCATTTCTCCTGGGTAGATTCCCAACTGAGTATAACTGCTGGGTCATATGGTAGGGATATGTTTAACTTTTTGAGAAACTGCCAAACTTTTTCAAAGTGCAGAGCATTTTATGTTCCCAGCAGCAATGCATAAAGATTCAATCTCTTCACAAATTCACTAACACTTGGTATTATCAGCCTTATTGATGACAGCCATTTGCCTGGCTGTGACTGTGACTTTAATTTACGTTTCCCTGGTGATTAATGATTTTGAGCATCTTTTTATGTGCTTACTGTATTTTCTTGGGTAAAATATCCCAATACTTCGTTCATCTTTAAATTATCATCTTAGTTTTAACAGGTTTTAAAAAATATATATGAATACAAATACATTTTTCTTAATGATGCCTTTTGAAGACGAAAAATAATTTCATTCTGATGAAGTCCAATTTATTAATTTTTTAATGGATCATGCTTCTGGTATCATAGCTAAGAAATCTGCCTAACCCAAGGTTACAAAGATTTTCTAAGTTTTATTCTAGAAAATTCAAGGTTTAGCTCTCATATTTAGGTCTATGATCAATTATGATCCATTTGTATGATATGAGGTATTTAAGTTCCCTCTCTCTCTTCTTTTTGTTTGTAAATTGATACCCCTGTTCTATCACTATTTGTAAGTTTCCTTCCCCCTATATTAGTCTGTCATAACAAAGCATCACAGACTGGGTGGCTTATATATCAAATGTATTTCCTCATAATTATAGAGGATGTTGGCAGGATTGGTTACATCTGAAGGCCCCTCTCCTTTGCTAGTAAATGTCTATCTTCTCCAACAGTCTTATCATCTTTCCTCTGTATCTGTGTCCAAATCTCTTCTTATAAGGACACCAGTCATATTGTATTAGGGTTCCCCATCTGACTTCATTTTAATTACATCTTTGAAGATCCTATCTCCAAACACAGTCACATTCTGAGGTAATGGGGGTTAAGTCTTCAACACATGAAATTTGGTGGTAGTAGCGGCACAATTCAACCCTTAAAAGCTTCAAACATGAATTCTTAAAGGTAACATATTCATTCCTTCTGAGCACTGGGATTCATCCTGGGCTTATAAGTCTGCTCCTGTAATATCTAGAGCTACCACAGAAAGTTTCCATCATTTAAACTAACTCCTTTATTTTATAGATGCAGAACATAATGACCTCCAAAAATGTTCTGTAGTACTTTACATGATTCCAACTAGTAGCTTCAAACACATACATTATATTAGTTGCCTAAAATTCAGCTCTTGCCAAAACCACATCTCACTGCTTCCCCAATATTAGAAGTCTTTGGAAGCCATTTTACCATTCTGCATATTTAATAAAATCTTTTCTCCAAAGGGTAAAGTCAATTTTTTTACAGGAAAGACAGAAGCCTACCATACTAAACGCTATTTACCATTTCATGTTTCACCTTCAGACCTTTGTACATTTCCCAAAGCTATACCTGATATAAAGCAACTTGCTTTCTTTATCATTTCTATTGTTCTAGAATATCATGTCATGCTTAATGGTTATAAACTAGTCCATGAGCCCTGGCCAGTTTGGCTCAGTGAATAGAGCGTCGGCCTGCAGATTCAAGGGTCCCAGGTTCGATTCCGGTCAAGGGGATGTGCCTTGGTTGCAGGCGCATCCCCGGTGGAGTGTGTGCAGGAGGCAGCTGATCGATGTTTCCCTCTCAACAATGTTTCTGACTCTCTATCCCTCTCTTCCTCTCTATAGAAAATCAATAAAATATATTTTTAAAAATAATAATAATAAAAAAATAAACTAGTCCATTGAGATAAATCATAATTTAGATATTCACTTTGTGTTGGATATTTAGGTCAATTCTCTTTCTGATATTAAAAATGCTGCAATTTATGTTTTCATATAAATAAAGCTCTTTTCCTCTTGAATTTCTACCTCAACAAAATTGTAATATGACTACTGTGTCAAAGGATATAAACATTCCAACAACTTATATTTCGTTCCTTTAAAATACTTCAAAAGTGTCTAGAAAGTAATTATATTCCCTCCACATCCCAATTTATTGATCTAAAATCTATCTGACCAGCCCTCTAATGTTTTTTCAAATAATTGGTTATTTTCTTCCCTAAGGAATAAGCTTTTTTTTGCCCTGGCTGGTGTTGCTAAGTGGTTAGAACACCAGCCCAAACACCATGGAGTCTAAGGTTCAATTTCTGGCCAAGGACATGTACCTGGGTTGCAGATTCAATCCCCAGCCCCAGGTGAGGCATGTGTGGAAAGGC
Organism: Cnephaeus nilssonii; assembly: GCF_951640355.1. Taxonomy (NCBI): domain Eukaryota; kingdom Metazoa; phylum Chordata; class Mammalia; order Chiroptera; family Vespertilionidae; genus Cnephaeus; species Cnephaeus nilssonii. Next base: position 75,700,215 of record NC_137076.1, read on the forward strand.
AATCAATCGATATGTCTCTCTCACATTGATGTTTCTCTCTCTCTCTCTCTCCCTCCCTCCCACTCTCTAAAAATCAATAAAAAAAATATCCTTGGGTTAGGATTAACAAAAAAACTCCCCACAAACACACACATAAAACCCTTTTTGTTTTTATTCTATACCATCCCCTTACTCAAAAAGAAGACAGACCTATGATTTCTAAGTCCCAAATCTGAATACTTGCAATCCTAAATTTAAAGTTTTATTCTAAAACTTAATATTCAGACAGAGAAAATCACAAATCTCTGGAAAAAAGAACATTCAAAAGGACTGTATTACCCAGTTTAAAATATCTGAACATAAAATTGAAGTTACCTTAAGAGCTACAAGCAGAGTAACTGTTTCAACTGAGTAGTATCCTCTGTCAACATAATCTCCCATAAACAAGTAATTTGTATCTGGTGACTTGCCACCAATTCTAAACAGTTCCATGAGATCATGAAATTGCCCATGCACATCTCCACAGACGGTGACTGGACATCGAACCTCTTGCACGTTGGATTCTTTTGTCAGGATTTCTTTAGCCTACAGATGGGAGAGAAAAAAAAATAAACCAACACACTTGACATGAAACAACACTAACAAAGATATGTTTCTTCATACTTAATGTAGGGCAATCTTAGTAGAAAATGAAATTGCAGGCAATTATGATCCCATTATAAGAGGGCAAGGTTTTATTCCATTGGTTATCTCTCCCCTGAATCCAAAAACAAATGTATATCAAGATGCACAGCCCTATTTCTCTCATCAGTATCAACAGTTTTTAGGCCTATTAGTTGTCGTAGAAGTAAACACTAAAGAGATTATATTATTAGTAGCTATATAAAGATCAATGAAAATGGAGCAAGACATTCAGGTAACTAATTCCTTAGCTTTAGAGTTCTAACGATAATGCTGGTAATTCCAGGAATCCAAGCTATGAGGAGAGGTTTCTTAGTCCTGCTTGACTTTAATTATTGAAAGACATTAAAATTTTATCTGTATGTTAATATACTTTTTACACTTCACAGTATACTAAAATACAAGCTTATTTTACAGTTTGTACCTATTCAATATACATGGGTTTTATACTGCTTTTAGAAAACTGTTTGATAGCATTCATCCACATAGTCACAAATTCAAACATTACTTTTAAGGGTAACATAATCTATCTCTCAATACCATTTCATTCATTCAACACACTTATTCGCCATTACTGTATGCCAGAAACTGTAAAGATCACTGGAAGATATCATTCATTTGTTACATTTATCTGAGTGATATTATGTGTCAGGCAGGTTCTGTGCTATCTACTGAAGGTATAGTGAACAAGGTAGGTCATTCCCATGGTGGGGTAGGAGGTGCGGGCCCACAAACAAGTATCTAAGTAACAGAGTACAGACTGTTAAATGCCAATGAAAGGGAGAGAATAACTGGTGGAGGCCACTTTAATAAGATATCACAACAAATAAGACATCTCAAAAAGCACACAGTAGAGCAGAAGAGATAGACAATAAAATGATCATTACAGCCCTGGATAAGTGGATAAGAGCATCAACCTGTGGACCAAAATTCCAGTCAAGGGCACATGCACGGGTTCCTGGCTCGATCCCCAGCAGGGGGCATGCAGGAGGCAGCAGATCAATGATTCTCTCTCATCATTAATGTTTCTAACTCTCCCTCTCCTTTCCTCTCTGAAGTCAATAAAAATATTTTTTAAAAAGTGATCTGTAAAGGGCCAAGTGCTAAGACATGCTAGAGTAAGCAGCAGTGTTCCACGATCACAATCTCTGGGACAGCTGGAAAAACTGACTGAGCCTGAGGTCCAAAAAATGAGTGATTTAGTTCCACAAAGGGGATGAAAGTAGAACATGGAAGGAGGTCCTACACAGGCAGATGGAATTACTTGTAGAAATGTCTCAGGAGTTAAAGGAGGGAAAAATTAACATGGATGAAGCATAACACACAAGAGTAAAGAAGAGGGTGGACTGGGGTAGAGGTAGGGTAACCAACTACCCTGGTTTTAACACTGAAAATCCTGCATCCCAGGAAATGCCTATGCTGTGCCCATGCAAACCATGATAGTTGGTCACTCCAAGTAGGAAACGTAGGGGGAGAATGAAGCATGGATATAGACTGAAAAACAAGTCTAGTCAAAGTGGTATTGGAACAAAGATCCACTGGCAGCAAAGTTGATGAGTGAATATAGTATTTCAGAGGTAGGTGCTATAGAATGTGGTATTGTGGGTATCTGAAATGGAGTAGAGCTTAAAGGCCAATAGTATTCCAATACCAATCCACAGGCAAGTCTTGCCCAGTCTCCTCCCGAAACATATCTAAAATCTATCTGCTTCTATCTTTTTTGCTACTACCCTGGCCCAAGCCACCATCATCTCACCTGGATTTCTATGCTAGCCTCCCTGTTCCATTTTCCTGTCTCTAATCTATGTTCCATGCAACAAACTGACAATTTTTACAATGTTCACCAGATTCATTTTAGTTACAACTGTGTATACAGAACCTTGCTAGAACAATGCCTGAGATGTAGAAGGCACTTCAGGCAAGAATCAATAATTTTTTAAAGTCTCCTCTCCCCACCTCATACTGGTGCTCTCATGTGCAGCCAAGTTTAAGAACCACTATTTTCAAGTCTCTAAATATTTTGGAGCCTATTTTAGTACATTCACCAACCACTGACATCCAAAATTATTAATTTGCTCTAACATTTTTAAATGTAGAAAAATATTCACTGTCCTCAAAAAGGGATATTTCTGAAGAAATACATATAATCTACATCTCTAGTGTAATTACAACCTTCCTTGGTTTATTATTATTAAAAAGCAGTTCACTAGACATATTCTATTACTGTTTGGCATTAATACCATGTCTACATACTAATGAAAATAGCTATGAATGAAATGATAAGCCTTACTTCAAAGAAATTTTCCAAAGTTATTGACCACTCTCCACAACCCCACTCTCCCACTCGGACAGAGTAACCACCAATAGCATTCTGATGTATATCCTTTCAAAACCTTGTTTACACATTTTAAGTCATATTATGTGTCTAAAGAAATAAACAGTATTGTTCAGCAGTCTGCATTTCTCCTTACCAATATATCTTGGAGTTCAGAATGCATATATATATAGACCTGGTTAATTTCTCACATTGGACACGGAGTATTATCTGAGGAACTAGAGGCCTGGTGCATGAAATTCGTGCATGGGTAAGGTCCCTAGGCCTGGCCAGCAATAAGGGCTGATGGGGGCCTTCCGGCTGCCGCTCCCTGGTGGTCAGCGCATGTCATAGCAAGCGATCGAACTCCAGGTTGAACTCCCGAGGGGACACTTTGCATGTTCGCCTTTTGTATATATAGTATATAGATAGAAGATAATACTCTGGGGGGAGGGGGCAGCTGCATGTATGTCCTAGTATTTGCTCCCTTGTATACATATGAAGGCACATTTCCTGTATGAAGTGGACTTATTAGTATATCTAGTAGTTTGCACTTTTTTCTTTTTTTAAAATATATTTTTATTGATTTCAGAGAGGAAGGAAGAGGGAGAGATAAAACATTAAAGAGGGAGAGAGAAACATTGATGAGAGAGAATCATTGATCATTTGCCTCATGCACACCCCTAACTGGAGATCGAGCCTGCAACCCAGGCATGTGCCCTAACTGGGAATTGAACCATGAGCTCTTGTTTCATAGGTCGACACTCAACCACTGAGCTACGCTGGCAGGACTCATCCTCTGGTATTCTGACTGCTATAATTTAAAGCCTATGTCCCTGAATTATGCATGGAAACAAAAAAGCAACACACACTCCCAAACTTTTTTGCTTCTCCTAAACCCCTAAAACATTTTTTTCAGACCTTCAAGTGTCTCCGGTACTTAATTTAACATTTGGAAAAATAATATCAAGTTTTAAAAAAAAGTGTAATTAGTACCATATTCATTTTTTAAAAAATTGGAACCGTACTGAAATTCAGTCAAGTGGTAAATAATGAAATGAATGAATTCAAGGAAAAAAGATTTGATGTAAAATGTCCTAGCTTGGCCAGTGTGGCTCAGTGGTTGAGTGTCAAACTAGGAGGTCTCGGGTGATTCCTGGTCAGGGCACATGCACAAGGTTGTGAGCTCCATCCCCAATAGGAGGCAGCCAATCAATGACTATCTATCATCATTGAATGTTTCTCTCTCTCTCCCTTTCCCTTTCTCTGTTCTCTGAAATCAATAAAAATATTTTTTTAAAAAAACTTCCTGGAACATGGTTAAAATGGGAATAGACTGTTTTATTAATAAGAAGAGACCATCACAAGTAACAGTTTGTGAAGCTAAAATTTTATACCATCCTAATAAACAATTTGAAAAATCACTTGAAGGAAAGAAACCTTTAGGGGTATTAATTTATTTTCAACATCCTCTCAGCATTCTGAGTTCAGATTCAGAAATCAGACTGTATTTCAACCTGCTATAAAGCAATCAAGTATAAGGTGAATGACTTATATAGATCTGTTTGACATTCTTAGATATAGGTCATCCCTAGCCACCATAATAACATGAAATTACAAGCAAAGCAGTCTTAAATTAGACCTCACAGATCATCCAAGCCAAGATTTTTCAAGGAAGTAAAAGAGAAAAAAACATGAACCAACAGATTCACCAACCACTTATAATCAAGCAAACATTTAAGAATACAACATGAAATTGAAAAAAATAAAAATAAAAAATAAATAAAAATACATGATTACAGAAGAAAAACATTTTTAATAAGAAGACCAAAAAGCATTAAAATGTTGAGATTAATTTCAGTGGAAAAACTTTAAAGAATAATATGACTGTCTTAATCCTACCACACCAACGAAACTACTCTCATTTCTTCCAGTTTTTACCTAACACAGACCTCATGTCTACAATTGGTCAACATCTCGTTTTGTGCTCTAATATTTCATATTCACTAACCCAATTTCCTACAGCATTATAGTGATCATTTTAAACTGCTGTATAACATCCTCCTGAACAGATTTATGCATATATTATTGTTATTTGAATGATTTCCTTTCAGAAAATTTTCAATTGTGGGATTATAGAGCAAGATAGTATTTTTTAGTTTCATATGTACTATACAACAGGATTATGCTTTTTGTTAGTGGTGGAATGTGGAAGAGCTGCTGCTGCCTCTGAAGCAGTAAGCAAGCTTTTCCCTTAGTTCCACCACTCCAAACCCTCCCACCAAGGGCCCTTGAATCTGTCTACCCTGGGTGAAGCAAGACCTCCTAGCTGGATCCTACCCCCTCACCCACTCCCCATTTAGGCTGACTTTGTGTGTCCTAACAACCTTAGCATGATGCTTTATCTTAAACAACTGCCTTGTGCAGTCAATGGGCTGAATCCGACCACTCTGGCATAGACTTGCCGAATTCCTTGATGGGCTACCAGAATACAGTTTAAAAATCAAAGAACTAAGTGGCACCAACAGCAGCAGCAACAGAATAGAGTTTGTTTTTTTTAAAAAAAGTGATACCTGCCAAAAGGAATTTCCAGCCCAGAAAGTGAGTTCAGGAAGTGGAGCAAGTGGCCAATTCACTCACCCCTCTAGCATCCCAGTTCCAACCATTTACAGCAGCAGTGCTCCTGTATCTATCTGGAGTCCAGCTTCCATCTCCCCACTGTCAGATCCCTTGTCCACCTTCTCTTCCTGCATGCATGACCTATAGCTCGTAGCCTATGCTGAAGTTTCAGGTTATAGTCAAGAATACAATAGCTCAACTTTCTACTTTGGGGGCATGGACTACAGATCTTACTTGACTCCTCTGCATCACCAGCTTCCTGAACCAGGAGTCACACACAACCTATTGGTACCACTACAGCCACCAGCCATCTCAATCAGTACTCAGCTTCTCTTTCTATCCAGGGATATGTAGCTTCAAGCCTGGTTTCAACTACTTAACTGCTTGGATTTTAAGGACCAAACTGCCTCCTAGAAGTTTAACTTCAAGGATGACTGCTTGGATTATAAAGATCAGACATCTTGTGGAAATTCCAGGTTTTGTGAAGACCTGTAGAAACTTTGTTGTGTGGGTGATTTTTAAATATACTGGGCTGGACATTCCAGTTTTAGTATGGTTTTGTAAACCAATGTCACCACAATTTAAAAAAAAAAAAAAAAAAAAGAGAGAGAGATGGGATGATGCTCAGACTCATCTTCTGGGATACTTGAAGGAAAAATGAAGGTCCTTAGAGGGGCCCACCAACCAGCAAACTGAAATGGACAAATCAACCTACTTAAGATCCTGTCATAGTCTTAGATCATTGGTTTTCCTGATTTGCAAAATGATCAAAAGCATTCTGTCATGTGCAACCAAAACAATACAAACACTAACCTGTGAGGGAAAGAGGGGAAGGACAGAGCCTACATAAGCAGAGGTGTTCCAATGGTTTAGCCAATTCTGACTGAATCTTAAAAAAAAAAATGGACAGAATCTCAAGTTCACTCGTGTCTCATGACCAACTGTTAGTTGGCACTGAAAAACTTTTCAGGGCTGTGTGAATTGTGCAACTGATTGTCCTAGATGCACTACTTTATTTGTAATATGTTCACAAGGAGTCAATATGTAGTTTAAGAAACTATCAGCGTCTTATATAAATGGTACACCAGTGGTTTTTTAAAAAAAATATATTTTATTGATATTTTACAGAGAGGAAGAGAGAGGGATAGAGAGCTAGAAACATCAATCAGCTGCCTCCTGCACACCCCCCACTGGGGATGTGCCCGCAACCAAGGTACATGCCCTTGACCGGAATTGAACCTGGGACCCTTGAGTCCGCAGGCTGACGCTCTATCCACTGAGCCAAACCGGTTTCAGCCACCAGTGGTTTTTAATCTGTGATCTCAGACTTCAAAACTGTGATCACCTGTTATTGTATGCGACCTTGAACTCAACCTTTGTAGGGGTTCTTCTGTGATTAAATAGGTTATGATAAGTAAAATTCAGAGCAACCAAGTACTTATCTAAAAACATTACCTTTGGCTGGAGGTGCTGCACTGCAACTTTACATCAAAATGTCTCTGGACAAGGAGAATGAGAGAAGAGCACACAAATTCATCTGCAATTTACAGCCAGTAAGTCTAGCAGTAAAGAGACACTGGTCAATTGCTCTGGCCCTAGTAAACTTATAAACTGAGATCATTATTATTTATGTTTGCAGATGTTAACTGGAAAAGTTATATATGTGTAAACCTTTTCTTCCTGTATTAAGCAGATATGTATAATTGTATCTAACAGTTTGGGCCTGTGTGTGACGCATACAAGATAGCACATGCACATGCACACACACACACACCAGATTATGCCCAACTTGTTATGCAACATGCTCAGCTATCCTATATAATAAAAGCCTAATATGCAAATTGACCAAACGGCAGAACAACCAGTCGCTATGATGCGCACTGACCACCAGGGGGCAGACACTCAAAGCAGGAGCTGCCCCCAGCCTGCAGGCCAGCCAAGGTAGGTGCAAGTGGGGGTCCCAATCGCCCCGCCAGTCACCCCACAGATCGGCCCTGATCACCAGCTAGGCCTAGGGCCCCTACCCATGCATGAATTCGTGCACCGGGCCTCTAGTTTCAGATATAAAAAGCTATCTCCTGATTTAACTGACACTTTTCCTTTAAGATTTCTAACCTTTTATTCCATGTTTATTTACTACCAGTTATTTCTCCTCTTATACAAATTGTCCACACATACTCTTTGAGTAGTCACAGAGTTGGGTGATGATCTTAAGTATTTTTCTATTAAAATACTGATTATTAATTCTAATATTCATTGGAACTCTAGTTCAAGTAAATCTAACATTTCACACTCTAATCATAGTTGAGTACATCTTCACCAATATAGCCATAAAGGCATAAGAGAAGTTGAGAAAAATGCAATCTTTGAATTTTACTTTTCAGTTTAAATAATTCAAGACATTTTAAAACTTTGAATTTAAAGTTTTCATTTACGGCAAAATAATTAAATTTGCAGGCAAGAATACTTTTTTCAATATCTTAAAAGAATTTAACTTTGCTTTTTGATGCCTTAAAAAAGATAAAAGATCGTTTTTTTTTATTTTCATAACCATGCAAAAATTATGTTTTATGGTATATTAACATATATGGTTAGATTTTTATTTTGGTGTGATACATAAAGTAGTGCATATTAGCTCTGGAAGCAAATGAATTTGTGTTAGTTATCTTCAATTATCAAACCTTTTTTTATACTACTTGTCTTTCTTTTCTTTAAAATATATTTTATTGATTTTTTACAGAGAGGAAGGGAGAGGAATAGAGTGTTAGAAACATCGATGAGAGAGAAACATCGATCAGCTGCCTCCTGCATACCCCCTACTGGGGATGTGCCCGCAACCAAGGTACATGTCCTTGACCGGAATCGAACCTGGGACCCTTCAGTCCGCAGGCCGCCGCTCTATCCACTGAGCCAAACCGGTCAGAGCTACTACTTGTCTTTCATTAATTATACCAAACAGATGGTTCTAATATTTTATGAAACAATTCAGTCTTCTTTGATTAAAATCTGTATGATTAAGCTTCAAATAATCATCTTCATCTCTAACCAAAATAAATGATCATTTTCTCTAAAGCCATATATCTGACCTCAATCTTTTTTTTTTAATAAGTAGGCAGAAGTAGCAGCTTTTTAAAAATATATATATTTTATTGATTTTTTACAGAGAGGAAAGGAGAGGGACAGAGAGCTAGAAATATCGATGAGAGAGAAACATCGACCAGCTGCCTCCTGCACACCCCCTACCGGGGATATGCCCGCAACTAATGTACATGCCCTTGACCAGAATCGATCCTGGGACCTTTCAGTTCACAGACCGACACTCTGTCCACTGAGCCAAACCGGTTTCGGCCTGACCTCAATCTTTACTAACCAACCTACACATGTGCATGAATTAAACATTCCCAATCATTCCTGCATGGGGGGAAAAAAACGTTAATCTACTAAACTGAGAAATGTTGCTACATATATAGTTGATTAAAAAATTCTCACAACATAAAACTAGAGTCTGTTTCCTCCCTGATATATAAAAGATGACTTGGCCTAGGTCTTTAAGTTTCCTTCTAACACTAAAATTCTACTCCATCCTAAAGTCCTTCTTAAAAGTCTTTTAATGAAAAGTCAGAGCCACACAACAAAATACATGGTGGGCATTACTACTAGTTTACAAATGATGGGTGCAGAGAAATAAAATTCCCTTGATCACCACTAGCACAAATGTTCTAAAATCTTTCCTATATAGTTTACAAAAGTTCAACCTCCTGACTTACCTGAAACCCTGCTATTAAGAACAAAAAGCAGCCCTAACCCGTTTGGCGCAATGTACAGAGCAACGGCCTGCGGACAGAAGGGTCCTGGGTTTGATCTGGGTCAATGGCACATACCTTGGTTGCAGGCTCCTCCCCAGCTTGGGCCCTGGTTAGGACGTGTGCAGGAGACAACCAATCAATGTGTTTCTCTCATTGAGAAACATCAATATTTCTGTCTCTCCTCCCCTCCCCCCTTCTCTTCCACTCTCTAAAAATCAATGGAAAAATATCCTCCGGTGAGGATTAAAAAAGAAAAAAGAACAAAAAGCAAACTAACAAATCCCTATGATAATGCTATTTAGACAAAGTTAAATACTGAAAGTCAGTAATGCACGTAATAGGGGCTTAAAATTTTTGGTTGAATGAATTCCAAAAACAAATGTAGTGTCACAGTGTTAATAGCATCAAATGACACTCCATAATCTTTGTCAACTACACTTCTGTATATGACTCTAGCTAAACAAACAAACAGTTTCCCAGGGCACTCTAGAACAAAGGTTCTCACGATTCTTTCAGCCCCCCCCCCCCACATAAATGTAAAAATTCCAATCTGTAGTAGTAATTAAATGATTAAGGCAGAGGTGGGGACAGGGAGTGGTGCCATAGCACCTGGCCAGCTGGTCATGTACAAACTTTAGACACACATTTCTGTCACTGCCTTGTTCATCCATTTCAAACCACAATACCAATATATAACTAGGCAATAGTAACTTGGTATTGTGAAATTAAGCTATTAACCCCATGTTGTTACTTTGTAGTTCTTTCAGACCCTAGCCATTTATTGACAAGCGTGAGTCTCAACTTCAGCTTATTCTACTACTTCTGCTCCAGAAGTAGAGGGAAAAGCTATTTAAAACAACAAAAGGAAATCTTTCTCCTTCCTAGTTCTAGTCCAAATCAGATTTCACTTGCATAGGAGTACAGGTTGAGGATTTTTTCAGACAAGGATGGTAATGAGAAATTAAAGGGAAAAAGTTATATAAGCATAACCCATGGACACAGTGTGTGTGTGGGGGGGGTGTGTGTGAGGGCATGTGCTGGGGGGAAGAGGGGATGACCAGGGCGAGGTCAATGGGGGAAAAAGGAGACATATGTAATACTTTAAACAATAAAGAATTTTTTAAAAAGCGAAAGGAGAGAAGTGGACCAAGTAGAAAAGAGTTAAAAAAGGGGGGCGGGTCCTCTGCCACACAAAACTTTTCCTCTCTCTCTTAAGTACCTTAAAAAAAAAAAAGACTCTTGCCTACCATTTCTTCAACGCAAATCCAATGTCTCCTGGTTTTCTGAGCTTAACTCCTCTAAACTAAACGAATATTCCATGTGACTTATGAGATAGGGAAATACCTGCTGTCATAAAAAGGGTGAACACTAGAGTGGTGATGCAAATATTATCCCATACACTCCTGAAGTGCTCATCATTCTTTCTACAGCATGAGTTTCACTTTAGCCCTACTACCAATTTTTGTAGACACAGAACTATTGACTCTGAGAAAAACAAAGGAAGAGTTGCAGAACTTGTGTATCTGAATAGTACTGTTCACCGTTTTGGTGTTTCCTCATTAAGTCAACTCAAAACTAACTGCATTACTGCTTTATGCCCGGAAGACCATGAAACACAGAGGCACAAACAGCTTTGACTGTGGAAGCTATGAGGATAAAAAGAAAGGCATTTTACACGTTGTAATGAACAATAATGTCAGTTATGCTTTATTAGAATATTTCAGAGCTCAGTCTATGGATCACAATTTACGCTATCTGAGAATACATAGAAAATAAACTGGAATTTTCACCTCATTAATCTTTTTTGAGGGGGGGAATGCAGTTAGCCACATCCAAAACTGAAGAATAATTATTGTTGACTCCTCCAGGACACAGTGAAACAACAATATGTGACAGGAATAGGGAACTTTCAAGCAATCAAAATAAAAGTAATGCTTTATTTTACAGAGCTGTTGATTCTACAATTCAGTCTGGCCTCAATTCACCTGCATCTTTTATTAACACTACCTAAGAATCTAAAGGGGGGCTATGAAGCAAGGCTAGAACATTGGTCTTAGAATCCTAGGCAATCTCAATTTAGTCCCTGCAGCCAATAACTTTACCTTTCTGAGCCTCTAGTTTCTATTTATAATTGAGGACAATAACTGTTACATAAACTTAAGAGAACTATGCATGGGAAAGTATGATGAACATAATATTCTGTGTTACTGCCAACTCTTTTCAATGTTCATATTACTTTTATGTAAATGAACCAAACAATGTTGTAAACCAAACACATATACAGACTAGCAAAAAACATATTACACTTCATAAATTACATTTGCTCAAATATTTTGTAGCTCATCTAATTAGAAAGAAGGGATTTGTTTTCTATATACTCACGTAAAAAAGGTTAACACTAAGTGGGGCCTAATGACCGCATTTTATTTATAGTGCTTGTAGAGCAATGGAAAACAGCATTCCTAGTTAAAGAATGCTTTGAGGAAAAAAAAATCTGGCTATCAAACAACATTCTCCACAAGTTTGGTAAGAACTGAAAGCACAAAGCCAAAAATCATACCTAAATTAAACCACTGCTGAAGTCAAATAAAAGACTGTTTACTGTAGTTAATGTGAAAGCCAAGTTGACACTAATATTTTTTCCCATCTGTAGATGGAAATATACCAGTCCAGTTACACAGATGTAGTCCTGTTACTGACTATAGAATTGTGCCTGGCACAAAACTGCACTCACTTACCACAAATTCTTAAACAATCAACAAATTATGATCCCAAAAATGACAAGGTATACTGCGCACACACACAACCAACTTGGCTTTGATATAAACCTTTATCACATCTGAGGGGGGGCGGGAGCTTGACTTGTTAATAACATAAAACTATGTTCACTCTTGGATTCTCTGCATTTGAACACCTACCACCGTTCAGTGTTGACCATAATAATGGCCTTTGCATTTTAAAAAATTACAATAATCTCTTATGATGATCTTTATTACTTAACTTTAAATATTTCATTCAGATCAGGCATTTTCAGATATATAAAAGGTTTTAAAATTATCATGCCTTCTCATAATCAAAGAAATCATCAACTATTACTAAGTAGCTATTTCCAACAAGTATCTTTTCTTAAAATAAAAAACTACTGTACTAATGAAAAAAAAATTTCCCTCAAGATTTTTAAAATATGTAGCTTTCACCAGATGGGTTATTAGCCATACAAATATTAACAGTGAAAAGAGAATTTTTTTACTAGGAAGACTTGTACAAAAGATCATTTCAAGTCACGTATCCTAACTCATCCCAGATACCTAAAAAACTGCCTTCAAATTAATTTAGTCTGGAAGGTTAATATAATACCAAAAGTTGAAATACTTACAAGCTAAAGACAATAGGAAGGCTGTGTGATGGTATCCCCCCAAAAGGCTCATCCCTTTCTTGGAAACCTAACTCCAAATATTATTTCCATCTTTTTGGCTCTGAAAATTAAAATCTGGACAGGCTGGATGAGCAATAGAAATCTAAGCATAAATTGATTAATCTCACTCATCTTAAGTTTCACAAAAATGTGGAAAACAACGAACATTTTACTAGGTGCACCAAGCTTCATACACCCCACCTTAGCATCAAATATTTCGTCTGTAGTCTCCAACACAAACCCTCTACTTCTGTGGTCCATTTACTACTGATTTCCAACTAGATTCAGACTCCTTGAGAATAAACATTATATTCTGTATTGCTTTCCATTCCTCTCATAAAAGGAAGCAATCTTGGATATTCAGTAGGTTTTCAATATTTAAACACAAAGCACCCATTTAAAATGGAATTGTATAATCTCAAATTAAACATGTATTAAGTCTATAGACAAGAAAATGGGTCTTGGTTGTGTAGCTCAGTTGGTTAGAGCATAATCCCAATAGACTGGGATCAATCCTCACTCAGGGCACATACGAGACTCAACCAGTGAATCCATAAATAAGTGGAACAACAAATCGATGTTTCAAAAAAGAATATGGACCAAGTGAAGTGGTTGCCCCAAGGTGAGTCACAATTATTCACTAGTGTCCAAGTCTAACTTTGCAGTCCCATGATTTTCCAATTACATCATTACTTCTCTTCCAATATTTTCTACACAAATGACTAGTCATCTAGCCAACTGCTGAGTAAGTCTTTATGTAAAGTACTAAACTCTAAAAGTCATTACAATCATCACTATGGTACCTACAAATTAAGACCTGATAATATACATTAAATAATTTTGAAAAGTTTATTTATAAATCTTTAAAATAAACACCATCCTCATTTTATGCAGGGGAATTAAGGATCAAGAAGCTACCATTATAATGCAGCTCCAATAGATGATGTGCCACCTCATTAACTAGGAGAGTTTTGTTTGGGTTTGGGATAAATAAATCTGAATTTGATTCACTTAAAGTGCAATGATTTATAGCATAATTTCTTTAAAAGCCTATTTTAGGGGTATATAGGCCAAACTCATGAACCTAATTTTCACATCAAACCACAAACAGGTCAGCATAATTGCTCTGTAATAACTTTCTTCACTAATACAAAGTGATAACATAATATTTCACAATTCTGTATTAAAATAAAATGCTGCAAAGTTCACTTTAAAAAGGGGTAACTAAAATGGACTAATGAAATGGACTACAAGATTCTGTTTTCAGCATCTGTAAGCACAAGTCCGCAGCACAGTAAACGCTCAATCGATAGCTATTATTGACACTACCACTTAAAGCCACAAAAAATACAAACAAGTAACTTTCCTAACAAAGAGCCAGGATACAAAATTTGCTGCTCTTAGTTTATGTTGCTCATTTTAAAAAAAGAAATGGCAAAATGCCAACTACGTAAAGCTTAGAGAAAGAGTTCACACTACCCAGTTTGAGTCAGCATATAAATCTTAAATTCAACTGACATTTATTTGATTTCCAATCCCAAAACTCCATATATAGTATGATTCAAATTCTCCATTTCTTCCAACTATGAAAAACAACTTATATTCCTCCCTATATCTATCTACCACCATGACCTTCGTAGAAACTAGGTTAGAGATTTGTTTTTAAATTCTTCAAAAAAAACCCAACACTTTACAAAAAGACTGGAAAAGATTGCTCGGTGAATGTAGCGCAATCCACCTAGGATAGCAGTAAAGCAGTGGGGCCTTTCGATAGGTCTTGGGGTCTGGCATACAAGCTTGCCTTTGGGGGGGACCCTCTGGACAGCTTTGGGGCCAGGGCTTAGTCCTGAGCCCAAGTGAAAAGCCTCTGCCCACCGCACAGTAGAGTCTCAGGCTCTACCTCCATGCTGGAGAACCCAAGGCCTCTGGCCCGGACCTCAAAACCGCCCCCCACCCGGGGTCTCCGCTCCGCCAGCACCCGTCCGACGCCAAGGCCGGGAGGCTCCGAAGCCTCCGAGTGGGGTGAACGGCGCCATTTTAGGCGGCAGTGGCAGGGACAACCAATCCCTGCGCGAGAGGCAGGGGGCGCCGGGTCGCCTGGGAATCACCGCCGGACCGCGCCGCGCCGGACCCCGGTCGGGGAAGCGCCGGGGGCCCGGGCTGGCGGCCTCCGCCATGTTGCACCCTCCCCACGGCAACCTCTTTCTCGGCGGGCTCAGCCCACGGCGGTCCCCGCAGCCGGAGGGTAGCTCACCTTCTCGCAGAGGCTCTTGACCTGGGGCTCAGAGAGCTGCTTGCACTCATTCAGCTGCTCGATCCATTGGTCCAGTTCCTTGGTGAACACCTTCTCGTCCATGATGCCACCCGCCCGAACAGGCTGCCGCTCCGCGCTACACCCGCGCCGCCGCCCGCACACGGGCCACACGCACACGCCGCCGCCGGTTCCCGAGGTATTGGTGTGGTTACCGGCGGTTGCTCGGCGCTAGCTCCGGCCCGCTGGCTCTCCCCGCAGTGCTCGGCCGCTGGCCGCTGTCTTCCTCAGCTAGCTATAGCCCCCGAGCTCGGCTCTCTGTAATGGCGGCCGCCGGCGTGGTGACGTCACGCCGGGCGTCAGGAGGCGGCGGGATGCGGAGGGGTGGGAGGGCCGCGGCACGAGCTGCGCAACTGCGGAGCCGACCCTGGGCGGCCGCCAGACCGGAATAGGGGCGGGAACCCGGGGCCAAGGCGCAGGCGCAACATTGCCCGCTGGTAACAGGCACCTTGGGCACAGGGCGTGGTCCTCCAGAAGGGTGGGGTCCAGGGGGAAGGGCGGGCGGCGGGGGACTGGGCTAATCCTGGGGCACGAAGTCCTACGCGGCGCGGGCGGGGGCCTGCCGCGGCGCAGTCCTGGCGGGAGGGGCCTCCCAACTGCCAGAGACCTTTTCCGAAAGGTGCTTACGCCTCGGCTCTTCACCGGCCACTGCAACCAAATCGGAAACGAGAATTGCGACCCCACCGCTCCTCCACGGTGCACGAGCGCTGGAATTGCTTGGGATCCCCGCATCTTTGTGGGAAGGAACGAGCGCTGAGTTGTAGCCTGGGTGGAGGCCACCTCCACCTCTGGTTGGCACCTTGTAATTAGGTCACTCGTAGGCGGAGGAGGGTGTACCTCCCGGGGGGGGGGGGGGGGGGGGGGAGTGCTGCGCAGTGCATCTGACTCCCCTGGCACACACCTTTCCCTGCTCCTAGATGGCTGGTCGGGTACAATGGCTGGGCCCAGGCTTGGGTTTTTCTCAGGGCCCCCGACCTCGCCTAGCTTCCAAACACCCCTCGCAGCCTCGCCCGTTTTGGCTTTCTGCCACAAGTGTGCTCTTTCCTCTGACTCCAGTTCCTTCTGGGAATGAGATACATCACACACACACACACACACACACACACACACACACACACACACCCCTGCCCGCCTTGGGCTACTTTCTAAAGGGAAGGGTGGAAGGAGATGGACGCACCTGTTTTGAACCTGCGGTGGTAGAAAAACCGCTACGATCCGCGCTTAAAGAAAGCTTGGATATCTTAGGATCAAACGTCAGTCTGGCTGTGAATCTCTTTGGGGTTTGTAATATGTTTTCACATTCCAATGTCCCTGCACTCACAAAAATATTTTGGCTCCAACCATATGCTAGATCCCATGCCTGGGAGAGAGAGAGGGAGGTCTTCCAAATAGACAAGGTACTCTGACCTGGTGGAGCTTGTATTCATTCTCCCAACAGTACTCTTTAAATGATCTGGGGATAGATAGGCAGAAGAGAGATTTTGATGTCCACAGGATCCGAGAGAAGCTTTGCATTTAACCTTGAAACACCAGGCAAAAGCTGAACCTGGTCCCCTGTCTTCTAGACTCCCTACCCTAGAGGGGAGTGCTCGCTGCAGCTCTAAGCGCATCGTCCTGACCCACAAGCTGAAGAAGGCCCTGGAGGCCCAGATCAGCCAATGAGGGACTTGAAAATTCTTCGTTCAAGACAACCTGCTTGGCCGGGCCAACTGGCCTGGCCTTACCGGGCTGGAAATTGCAATTCTACTTTCCCTTCTTACCTCCCAGTAGTGTGGCCCAGGAGAAAGTAACTTAGATCTACTCCCCCAAAAGATTATACATAATTTACTAGTCTGGGGGAAAGTTATTTTAGCTCAAGTCTGACCATGTTTTGCAATTAGCATCCCCAAATAATACAGGAGTAAGAGTTAAGACCATTTAGAATGAAGAAAAAAAACATCACTTGGTGTCCACCATTATAAGACATGTCCAGTGTGCTGTCTTACTCTTCAGGTTTACTGGTACCTGTCTCATAGGGCAAGAAGCAGACAGGCACTCAGAACAGAGAAGGGACTTGCCCAAGGTAGTGATCAGGATTTAAAATTTCATACTCCCAAGTGCAAAGTCTTAATCTCTCTCACACAACTGATCTCCAAGGACTGAAATTTGACAGGGTCTATATAATTTCCCTTTGCTGGAGTTCTTAGCTAGAAAGGTAGGATGATATTAGTTTGGTCGATTAAAAAGTATTGAGCACTCTCTATGTACTAAGATTATAATGAATGGGTTTTTCGAAGGTGCTGTGAGCTCCTTGTTGCTAGGTAGCAATTATTGTAGGTATTATTTATTTTCTCTTGATGCAGATTACTTGGCTCACTTACCACCCCAAAATGGAGGGAAGATATAATTATATATACTTAAAACAGCCTGCCAAGTAATTAGATGCCATGACTTAACTTCTTAAGCAATGAATTCTAGGAAGCTCTTATTAGCATTCAAACAGTGGAGTAAAGCCATGATAATAAACAATATAGAACTAAATCAGAATGTCTTCAGAAGAAATCTAATATGTTTTCTTACTCTGTAGAACTCAAAGTACCTCATGGATCTTAAAATTCAGCATGATTAATCTGGTTTTGACTAATTGGCCTGACTTTCTCAATTCTAGAGCTGAGGAATACTTTGAACAAATTTAAAAATGAACAACATATTTTAAAAAAACTCTTGGCAAAAAATACAGAGTGAATAAAGCAAATGTGCTTTGAAAAAGAATCTTTGCTCAGAAGACAAATTCATTATGCAGTGAGCCTGAGTGTGCCTATGATATTTAAACATAGCTATAAATAAAAATCATCTGATGATGGGGGTGGGGGAAGAGCAAGATAACCTTGACCAAATAGCTTCATAATAGGCACTCTTTAGCCAACGTATAAAAATTGACATTAAACATAGAGAAGGAATGAGATGTATTTTGTCAGCCATCCTCTTGGCCTATGTGAGGTTTATTTTGTTGTTCCTTCCAGTTCCCTGACTTCTAAAGTTACTGAGACAGAAAGTAGAGCTTTGTAGGTGAATAAGTGGCTCTGGAATCTTCTTTGAATTCTGGTTCTGTAACTGCCTAGGTATGTGAAATTTGGCAAGTTACCTAACTTTTCTGAGTCTCAATTTTCTCCTCTATAAAGTGAGGATAATTGTAATAGTCAAATTACACGGTTCTTCCGAGAATTAAGTGAAATTATAAATTTAAAACACCGAACAGTATATAATAAATGACCAGTGAGTATTAGATATTATTTCTAACTGGTCTCTTATTCTTTTTCCCCCCTCTTTATATTTTTCTTTATTGATTTCAAAGAGGAAGGGAGAAGGAGAGATAGAAACATCAATGATGATAGAGAACTATTTATTTATTTAAATATATTTTTATTGATTTCAGAGAGGAAGGGAGAGGAAGAGAGAGAAAAACATCAATGATGAGAGAGAATCATTGATCAACTGCCTCCTGCATGCCCCCTACTGGGGACTGAGCCTGAAACCCGGGCATATGCCCTGACTGGAATCCAACCATGACTGTTCATAGATCAATGCTCAACCACAGAGCAACACTAGCCGGGCGGTCTCTGATTCTAAATATCCCTTAATGCCAATTGGAGTCCCTCGATGCCTGCTATGAAATACATAGTGGTCTTTGGAAAAAAAATAATGGTATCATATAGACACAGAGCCATTGGATGAAGTGGAGATGAGGGAGAAAATTCAAGCAATGAGAGGTAGAGACTGAACAAAAAGAACACCCCTCGCCGAAACCGGTTTGGCTCGGTGGATAGAGCATCGGTCTGCGGACTGAAAGGTCGCAGGTTTGATTCTGGTCAAGGGCATGTACCTTGGTTGCCGGCACATCCCCGGTGGGGGGTGTGCAGGAGGCAGCTGGTCGATGTTTCTCTCTCATCGATGTTTCTAGCTCTCTATCCCTTTCCCTTTCTCTCTGTAAAAAAATCAATAATAATAATAATAAAAGAACACCCCTCTTTTCCCTTGCTATCAAGCAAACATTCAGAAGGCTTGTGCAGAGAGAGAGTCACAGGATTAAATCCAAGAATTAACACAGCTAGTCAGTTTTATGCTCTTGTTGGCTCAGAATATTATATGTGAAAAGGGTGCCATATCTGATAATATGTTCTTTGCACCAAGACCTTCTATCCCCAGAAGCCACAAAATGAAGACCTGAGCAGAAAACATCTTAGTGGCTCTGTCTATGAGAAACCTGCCATGCTCTGACCAATTAGAATTGCCCAACAATCAAAAGATTTCTGGATTCAGGGTATGTAATGATGTTTGCAACTCATTGGTATCTATCCCTGTTCCTCTCCTTTGTGGTTTTCAGAAAAATTAAATTTTACTGCCCCTTCACCTGGAATTAGAATTTTATAAATGTGGCCAAAATGTTGTGGCCAGGAACTCTGCCATAGAAATAATATAGCCCTTTCCCCCAGCTACTACAGTTTGGCTAAAGAAAAATTAAAACAGAAATTACCATGTCCCATGGTAATTTCCCTGATGTCCAGACATTATTCTCAGTCACAGAGGAAATATTTTTTTCTGCTACATAAAAAAAAAGTCTCTGGAATGGAAGGCAAAGTTCATCACTCCAGAAGACTGGGTAAACATTAAGAATACTGCCACCAACTTTGTACCTATTAAAAATCTTATCATAGGAGTATGTTTATTGACATAGAACATTATTCACATTATATTAAGTGAAAAAGTCCCTTATAAGACAGCATGTGGATATAACCCTAATTTTATTATATATGTATTATAAATACATGTTTATAGGAGACTTCAGAAAGATACACAGTGAGGTGTTAACATCAGTTGCTTCTGGTGAGTGGGATTGTTTTCTATTTTCATTTTAGTTACTTGATTCAACTGTAATGAAAACATACTGCTTTTATACTTGTGCAAAGAAAATCTCCAAAATATCTGAGTAAACTTGACAAGGTAACTCTTTGGGGAATTACAGGCCCAAAGAACATGTAGCAACAGTTCTGTTAAGTTTTCACTATGCCCTAGAATATTACTCAAGGGCCCGAACTTGTAAAAAAGAAGTCTCACCTCTCCTGTGGCCTTCTCACATGGTTCCTCACAAAGCATTTCAATATGACCTTTTTTCCTGCCTTCCCTCTCACTGAAAGCCCTTCCCTTCAGCTCAATCAACCCCTTACTCTTCCAGACCAATGATGTGCTCATCCGTTTCATTCCTCCTTTCACCTCTTTGCTCCGCCTGTCCCTTTTCTCCAGATATTCTCTTGTAGTTATATTAACCCTGCTTGTCATTCAAGACCAGTTTAAGCTCCACACCCTTTGAAGAGTCCTCTTTCCTGCCTCTAGGTCTCTCTGAATTGGGAATGTCTAGAAGACCAGCAGGAAACCCCAAGAATTTGGTGGAACAGAACAGAGACCTGGCACTTGTCTGAGCTGAAGAGTGTGAATGGAGGACTTCTTGGTGAACTCATGTGAGGTGTTCCCTAAAAACTCCCAGAAACACTATGGAGGAGGGGGGCATTTTGCATGGAGCCAGAGGGGAAAACCTGTTTACATTTTGTTCTTTATTTTCCAGATTACCCCGTAAACCAGTGTTCTAGCTTGACTCCAGGTAAGATTTAGAAATCAGATCCCCGAAGCAGGTGAATTTGCAAGCATAGAGGCATCTGAGCAATGCTTTGAAATTTATTTGCAAAGATAGAAAGATGGGACCATACTGCTCTCCAGTCTAATGGAAAGAAACATTTTGGTGTATCCCCTCACAGAAGTGTTAAGCTGGTAGAGGGAACACTGGGCAGGGAGACATCCTTGACTACCAGGTACTTACTAGTATGTGATCATCCTTAAATTCTGAGCATGGTGGATGGTAAGGGAGTTAGGTCCACAAACAAAAGAAGGAACTGAAAAGAGATGGCCGATTGATAATTGGTTCTTAGAGGAAGGATGCTTATCAGTTATCTCCATCTTTGGAGGAACAAACAAGAGGAAATGAACCTCTGTCAAGTAGTAACAATTATAAAGCCAGCACTTATTAAGCACTAAGCACTTACTATATGTCAAGTATTTTTCTAAGTGCTTTACATGTATTTCATCATTTATTCCTCACAATTTGTGAGGTCGGTACTATTATCCTCATTTTAACAGGTGATGAAACTGAGGCATAAAGGGATTAAGTAACTTGTATAAGTAAAATAACGTGTAAGTAGAGTTATTGAGGTCAAACTTAGACAGTCTGACTTCAGTGACCAAACTCTTAACTACTAGACAGCATTTAGCATCAGATCACAAGTGATTTTCATGAAAGGAAGACTCTGACCATTGGACCATCTAACACTTTCATTGCCTAGCAA
This sequence comes from Cnephaeus nilssonii, assembly GCF_951640355.1. NCBI lineage: Eukaryota > Metazoa > Chordata > Mammalia > Chiroptera > Vespertilionidae > Cnephaeus > Cnephaeus nilssonii. The sequence continues at coordinate 75,721,714 of NC_137076.1, forward strand.
TCTCCAAGGATAGAGCAATAACCAGGATCCTTAAAGTTTGCAGCTTAGTGAGTGGCCTGTGGTCCAGCCCACCCCATCAATCCTATTCCCTAAATATATCTATCCCATACCCTCCTCCACTGTCTTCTGCTTGTACCATCCCCTTCTGCTCCCTTTTCTTCCTTCCTTCCTTCCTTCCTTCCTTCCTTCCTTCCTTCCTTCCTTCCTTCCTTCCTTCTGCTCCCTTTTCTTCCTTCCTTCCTTCCTTCCTTCCTTCCTTCCTTCCTTCCTTCCTTCCTTCCTTCCTTCCTTAAATCCTCACCTGAGGATATTGTCCCATTGATTTTCAGAGGGTGTGGAAGAGAGAGGGAAAGACAGAGAGAAACATCCATGTGAGAGAGACACAGATTGGTTGCCTCCTCCTGCACGAGCCCCAACCAGGGCCTGGGCTGGGGAGGAGCCTGCAACTGAGGCACGTGCCCTCGAACCCTTGTTAGTTCATTTTGTCGTTCCTTTCAGGTCCGCAGGCTGACACTCTATCCACTGAGCCAAACCAGCTAGGGTTGCTCTCTTTTCTTGATGTACCCTCTTTCTTTTTCTCCTACTTCTCCATTTGCCTAACCTACTGGGATAGCCCATAGGTACAGTTCGCTCCTCTTTAGGCATCAGAATAAAAAAAGGCTGCTGGTCCCTGGGCTCATCCCAACTTTTGCCACCAACAGGCTGTCTGATCTTGAGCACATTCTTTCCCATCAGTTTCCTCATCCAACGATGTAAAGATTGAACTATATTGGTGAGATCTCAAGTTATGATTCATGGGTGAATTCAGGGGGATCCATCAATTCCCAAAGGATAATGTATAGGAATTTTTAAAATTAATATTCTTATGGAGATAATTTTAGATTCCCATGCAGTATAAGAAATGATCTGAGAGATGCCAGTTTCCCAATGGTGATATCTTATAATACTGTAGTACAATATTATAACTGAAATATTGATAGTGACAATCCACCTATCTTGTTCAGATTTGCCCAGTTTTACATACACTCACTTTTTGAGGTGTGTGTGTGTGTGTGTGTGTGTGTGTGTGTGTGTGTGTGTATTTACTGCTATAAAATTGGGAATTTTCTCTTGCATGTGCTTTTTTTCTGGGGAAAGGCTCTTAGCTTTCATTAGATTCTCTCCAGTATCAGAGATGCAAAAGGTGGTTGAATTCCCAGCTCTAGGAATTCTGTAAGACTACACCCAAATGTCTAGCTTTCTATTCCAACAGCCACATTTAATTAGCACTTACCACATGGCAGATGTAGGAATACATGTGGGGAAGAGGTGATGGGAAGAGGTTCAGAGAAAGTAGGATAAACCCAAAGGTGCATAAAACACAGTCAACTGAGCTTATGCCCCAGCTCGGGACAGATAATCCAATAGGTAAACAAATCATTTGTTAAACATGTACAGAAGGAGAATGGCCTTGTGCCTGGGACAGCTTGGGAAATATTTTCACAAAACCTGATGCTTGAGCTACATCTAGAAAGATAATCCAGAATTCTTCAGCTAAGAAGAGAAGAAATGTTAAAATCACTCCATCTTAAATCGTATCTATTCTAGATGTTTTGAAGAAAACATAGGAAACCATGCCCACATTTGTTTATTTGACGATGTTAAAAGTGTCAAATTCTTTAACTCCCGTGTGTTGGTGTTGAGGCCAAGGGATTTTTTCCCCCTGAGTATATTTTCCACTGTCTTGTCCAATTTGGATACTAGATCCTGCCTGCTCAGCTTGAGAAAGGCATTTTATCTCTGGCGCCTTGATCACATCAGAGCTTATATTTAAAGCATGAGTGATGAGAAGAGACCGAAGTAGGTTCCTGGCTCAGTCCCATCCCTAGATGCACCCTGGAGCACCCTCTTTCTCCCCACACCAATGCTACAGTGGTTGGTGGGAGTCAGAGTTGGCCAGAGCCATAAGTAAAACATCTTTGCTCTCCAATCAATTCTCCAGTCACTGGGACCTCCTTTCCCACTGGCTCATCAGAAAACCTCAGGGTCTCATGTCTGCCCTCCCCAGGTTAGATGGTTGACTGCCTTATATGGGCTCTGGTTCAGACACTTGGGTGTCTCTTTCTCTGTGGATTGCAGGTTCCACATCAGGTTCTTCAGTTCCCAGTACTATTTTCAGGGAGATTGTTCTCCTCAGTGGAATCTTCACTGCATAAGGTAGAACAAAACCCTACTCTTGGGCCCACCCTTTGAAGAACCCCCTACAAGCCCCATTCAAGGCACCACTTCTTCTGACTTCTGTGTCTTCATGCTAGTTATTTAATGCCCTAACCCTCATTATCTTCATCTATAAGATGGGGATTATAATAGTACCATCCATACAGGGCTATTTTAAGCTTTAAATAAACCCATGGAAAGTTCTTAGCACATAACAAGTACTCCGTCTACATTAGCTATTATTCTTAACATCATTTTTATAATAAAATTTTTTATTGTAAAATAATTAAGGATCACTATAGAAAATTTGTGAACTACTGACAAGTTTAAGGAAGAAATAATCATAATATCCAGGGATGAGTGTTATGTATTGTTTTGATGTGTAGCCTTCCCAGCTTGTGTGTGTGTGTGTGTGTGTGTGTGTGTGTGTGTGTGTGTGTGTGGGTTCATGTTAAGAATGTTTATTCTGAAACCTGATTATTTCAACTGATATAGCATATACTTAAATACTCTTAGTACATAAATACTCTTAGTCTGAGAATGGCAATTTCCCCAAGCCCTTTCCAACCCTAGGGATTATTGAAAATGTTTGGCCATTTGATAAGAAAACATAGCTCACTGCTGTTTAACTTTGTGTCAAGGTACTGACTCCTCTAAAAGCTGAGAGAGAAGGCATTGGCCTCAGAGAATTGTACCCAGTCTGATAACTTCAGTGACATTTCCCCAGTGGCTCAGTTGCTTTCCCATGTCCTAAAAGAGGTGACATAGTTGGAAGGAGGAGTGAGGGGGGCCAGGATGGGAAACAAGCCCAACTCATCACAGTGGAAGCTTGTCTCCTGATCCCAGCCCCTGCCAGTGTCAGATCACTCCCTGATGAAGCAGGCATTATCTCTCTCCCACCTCCCACCCGAGAAAAGCCAGCATAATGCTGCCCTTTGTTATTTGAATTGATAAATTTAAACCTCTTTCTCTGCTCTGCAGTAAAAGAACTTTCTATTTTGGGCTTAGTGACATAGCCAAAACTAAGCAGAGAGCAGCAGGCTGCAGCATGAGTTAATAGTTTTTCTTCAAGGGAGAGAATCCACAGGCAAACAGAGGACTTTCCAAAATACATTGTCTGCATAGCAACATGCAGCCTATTTGCTGTCTTTCTGCTGACAGATATATTTTAAGGTTCAAGATTGAACACTATCTAACCTTCGGAGTAAGCTGATGGATTAATTCTGAACAATCAGGTTTCTAAATTCAAATAAATTCTCCAGGAATTTGTGGATACCTCCCTGTGTACCTAGAGCTGGACTAGGGATTGTCAGGGAAGAAAATTCTGTCCTCAAGGGAAATCTTAGCCACCAAAAATTATTTTGATTTGAGGAGTACCTAAAACATTTGCCTAAGAATATGCCTTCCTCTGCTCCTCTGTTTCTCTGCCTGAAATTCCCACATTGACCTAGGGTCCTGGGTTTCAAGAAGCCTCCACACTGTGTTCCAATGACCCATCTGCTGCCAGCCTTGTTTGGATACAAAAAGTGGGTGCAGGATTCATAGGGAACCAGGCCAAACAGAACCAAGAGTTTTCTTCTTTGCAGTCCCTGTTCTTCATTATCATAACTGTTACAGTTTTTTAAAAATATATTTTACTGGCTTCACAGGGGTCCCGAGGGCCCTGGCGGCAGTGGTGGTAGCAGAGGAGGCCGACGCCTCCCTGGGACTGCCTGGGCCATGGTCTCCACTAAAAATAATATATATAGCCAAAACCGGTTTGGCTCAGTGGATAGAGCGTCAGCCTGCGGACTTAAGGGTCCCAGGTTCGATTCCGGTCAAGGGCATGTACCTTGGTTGCGGGCACATCCCCGGTGGGGGGTGTGCAGGAGGCAGCTGGTCGATGTTTCTCTCTCATCGATGTTTCTAGCTCTCTGTCCCTCTCCCTTCCTCTCTGTAAAAAATCAATAAAATATATTTCAAAAAAATTATATATATGTTTGTATGTGTGTATGTATATGTGTATATATATATATATATATATATATATATATATATATAATTGAGTTTACAGAGAGGAAGGGAGAGGGATAGAGAGTTAGAAACATTGATGAAAGAGAAACATCCATCGGCTGCCTCCTGCACGCCTTCTACTGGGGATGGAGCCTGCAACCAAGGTACATGCCCTTGACCAAAACTGAACCCGGGACCCTTCAGTCCGAGGGCCCACGCTGTAACTACTGAGCCAAACCATTTAGAGCATACCTGTTATAGTGTTGATTAAACCCCCAGCGAAGTAAATGCTTTCATTTCTTTATGTTTATGCCCATCGAGATAAGAACCAGCATAGCATTAGACATCCCTGAGTTTGATAAGAGCAGACATGTTAGAAGACATCTCACACAAGTGCAGATATCAGTAAATGAGATTCTTTAAAAAAACAAACTCTGTAATCCTGCTGATCAAGTCCTGAGCCAACCTGCCTTTGCCCCTTGGTTAGCATCCTGTGACAGACATAAGAAGTGGCAGTCCTCACTCAAGGTCAGCTGAAGAGGCTTAGATTGAGTCATCCAGGACAGCTCCTTTAAATGGGTCAGATTTAAAGTCCATCAGAAATTCTCAGTGACCATTCAGGTATATCTAAACCTTAAATGTGTGTGGAGGTAAACCAAATACCTAAGTTATAAAGAAAGAGGTTATTTTCATGCTGATGTTTCCTCAGCTTTCAGATGAGGATAATGACAACACAAACTTCTAAAAGGGGACAGAAAGCTTAATTTATGATTTTTCAGGAAAGAATCAATGGAATTTTCAGATTTCTGGGAGTAAGGTAGATGCCAGAAATCAAACTATTACTGTATTTCTGAAATGTGTTTGTGAATTTAGAACTACACTTCAATACTTATAATAATAAACCTGGATAACAGTCAATCATGCCAGGATGTGAGCCACACTGAATACTATTGTCACTATTATTCTCGTGCACAATCCTATATAATAAAACCCTAATATGCAAATCGACCAAACAGCAGAACAACCGGTCACTATGATGTGCACTGACCACAAGGGGGCAGGCGCTCAATGCAGGATCTGCCCCGTGGTGGTCAGAGCACCGCTCAGCCAGAAGCCGGGCTCACAGCTAAGGAGCAGCGAGCAGGTGGGCAGTAAGGAGCGAGGGGTCCCGGACTGCGAGGGGGCACAGGCCAGGCTAAGGAACCCTCCCCCACCAGTGTACAAATTTCATGCACCGGGCCTCTAGTTGTAAATAAGCAAGGAGGTGGGCTTTGTACAAATCAGCGGGATGCATTAATAAACATCAGCATTGGGAAAATAGTGACCACAAAGTGGGCCTGTGACATAAAAACCATAATGTAAGCTTGGCATTAGAAAGAAGAGCAAAAGTTAAAACCTGGAGATGGCTGCCACATGACAGAAAGATCCAGAGGTTCACAAATGGCCTGGCTGCTTCACCCAGGACAAGGTACCCACCATCCAGTGGGGCCTGGTTTCTCCTTCTCAGATGCCCCAGCATAGCCTCATCCCCTTCCATCCCTCATACCAGAAATACAGCAACCCCGCAGTGCCTGTTCCCACGTGTCTCTTGGTTAGATCTCCATTCCTATGTCCTAAGAGTCACTAGTTCACATCATTGGCTTGTTGATGCTCTCTTTAAAGAGATCTGGGGTGGCTTCTGTCTCATGTGAATACAGAGTCAGCATTGCTCCCTGCTGTCAGCCAGGCCCCTATTCTTTTATCATTTAGAATGATGGAGACCATCCTAGCCAGTTTGGCTCAGTGGATAGAGCGTCAGCCTGTGGACCGAAGGGTCCTGGTTTCTTTTTTTTTTAAATTTCTTTATTGATTAAGCTGTCACATATTTGTCCTCATCCCCCCATTCCCATCCCACACCCCTCCCCATGGATGCCCCAACCCCCTGTTGAACTTAACCATTGGTTAGGCTCATATGCATGCACACAAGACCTTTGGTTGATCTCTCCCCCCTCCCCCCACCCTCCCCTATCCTCCCTCTGAGGCCCGATAGTCCGATCGATGCCTCCTTGTTTCTGGTTCTGTTCTTGTTCATCAGTCTATGTTGTTCATCATTTCCCCTAGATGAGCGAAATCATGTGTCACTAGAGATATACTTATAAGAATTGAATGTGAGACGAGCAATAATAGTTATGCTGACAGGCAAATGAATCAGTCTGTAGTGAGTTTCTTTCTGGACCAACAGTTCTTTTGAGACCCAATATCAATGTCCACCAGTTCCTTATGAGTACATGTCGGCACTGACCCCTCAGCTCTGGATGGTGGACAAATGGTGGTAATGCAGGTCCGACTCCCTCTGGTTTGGTCTCGGCCGGACCCAGGGGCACGGCTTCACCCGGATCCAGGGGCCCACGGCCTCACCCGGACCCGGGACCCAGCCTCACCCGGATCCAGGGGCACACGGCCTCGCCCAGACCCAGGATTCAGCTTCACCCGGACCCAGGGGCGCATGGCCTCGCCCGGACCCGGGATCTAGCTTCCCCCGGACCCAGGGGCACGTGGCCTCACCCGGACCCAGGGGCGCGTGGCCTCTCCCAGACCCAGGGTCGCGTGGCCTCACCCGGATCCAGGGGCCCATGGCCTCACCCGGACCCAGGAGGGTCCTGGTTTCGATTCCAGTCAAGGGCATCAGGCTCCTCCCCAGCCTGGGCCCTGGTTGGGGCTTGTACAGGAGGCAACCAATCAATGTGTTTCTTTTATATCAATATTTCTCAGAGAGAAATATGACCCATCTTTCCCTCTCTCTCTAAAAATCAATGGAAAAATATCCTCAGGCGAGGATTTGAAGAAAAAAAAAAGAAAAGAAAAGAATGATGGAGACCAAGAGTAAATTTTAAGTGTTCTCACCACAAAAAAAAAAACAAAAACAAAAAAAGAAAGAAAAACAGATAATTATGTGACATGATGCAGCTGGTAATCATTTTGCAATATATAAGTATATCAATCAACATATTGCTCACCTTAAACTTATACAATATTGTATGTCAACTGTATCTCAGTAAAGCTGGGACAGAGATGGGGGTAAGAATGATGGAGACTAGAATTAGCTCCAGGAGCTCACTACCAGGTCTCAGACTGCGTTTGGATTCTCAGGCTACCCTTCCTCCCTCCCTTCTACTTAATGCAAGTCTAAGGTATGCTATATTTGTTTGGTTTTTTGTTGGTTTGTTTATTGAATTTTAAAGTCTTTTTCTTCTGAGAGGCTCAAAGTTCATAAAAAAATTTCAGGGAGCAGTTACTTAATGATCAAGAAGTTATTTTGTCACCAGATGACTAAGCAAGAAGAAATGGACCCAAATTAAGGCAAGGGAGATTTCAGTTGACACCTGACGAAATATTTGACAAAAGATGGAACACAGGCTGGACTAGGCCACAGGCAAGAAAACGGGAACTTCATATCTTTCCAGAGCCCTTCAAGGAACAGACAGAGCAGGAGACTTTGCATAGTCTAGACTTGAGGCAAGCCTGCCTGCAAGCAGGGGAAGGCCAAGGTTCCTTTTAGATCTGGTAACACTTCAGAAGAGTGGCCAGATGCTCTAGCAAGCTGAATTTTTATTATTAACAACTGAACAAGAACCTATTCCTAGAAGAAAAAGGAGGGCTGAGAGCCTGTCTAGGATTCCAAGAGCTCAAAAATTACCTGCTAGGTCTACCCCTTGAGCCCTATAAGCCTGGTTCATTTTCTTAACCACTTTTAGGGGGCCAAAGAAGGGGAATCTTAAATGTTAAAGTCCATTTAGTGGAAGAAACTTTCAAATAGTCAAATAAATCTTGCCTGTTGTGTCAAAGTCATATTTGTCAGTTATCCATGCAGAACTATTTATGAAAATTTTCTCCTAAAGAAAACTTCCTGAAGGTATTGAACAATGCCAGAAGACAGGGGTCGCTGCGGTTCCCGGTGAGCTCAGCAGAGCTCAGCGCCAGCCCTTTCCAGCTGAGAAAGTTTCCCTTTGTTGCCTCAGCCAAGAGCTAAGGAATCCTGGGTCCACATACCAGGCTCCTTAAACAATGATGAATCTACTTCACTTCCTCCTTTATTTCCTAACCAAGAGTGTCATTCTAGTTTCGGTACGGAGGCCAGAAAGGACTGGCGACGTCACCACTTCCCCATAGGGGTTCACTCAGTCATCTTAGCAGGTTGCTTAAGAGGTAAGCCACCCTCCCCTAACTTCCTTTTGAAAGCCCAAACTAGAGATTATGGTTCTTAAATGAGGCACTCAATTTATTTTGCAACAGATGAAATTTTTCAAAACAAACCTCCACGGTATAGGACTTGGGTGGATGTGGGGAGTTGGCCAGCACCACTGAGACCTGGCTTTCAGTATGAGCCCTGCCGCATTCAGGGCCTTTGGATAACCTTTCAAATGATGCTATGACATTTCTCAGCAATAACATTTTCTAGAACTCTATACAAAAAGAGGAAAAGGGGTAGCAGTTGTTACAGAAGATTCTGGCCTCCATTTCACCTGCTCAGAAGAATCAGAGCAGTGTTGCAGCCACACCAATAAGACACACACCCTCCTGGGCCAGGCCCACGGTCTCCACCACTTAGGAATGAAGTTTGGAACAACCACCGGGTCTCTGGGGAACATGGCTGCCATTCATCCCCATTTCCCTCCTTTTCTCCTCTTCTCTACCCTGAGACTAGATTATTTATATTTTACGGGAAGAAAAAGTATGATGTATTCATTCCTCATTGCTTCAGAGAGAATCACTGTTGGTGATTGAACTGAACTCCGATGTTTCTGACACAAAATCCAACATTTAGATAATCACCATCTCTTTGCAAGCCTTTTGAAAAATATTGGTACATCTGTGTGATCTCTTATCTTTAACATTTTATTTCATCATTCCTGAGAAATCACAGTACTCTGGGCCATGGAGTGAGGGGCTGGTTACATGGAAAGTCCTGCCATGATGAGATTACTAACTTAATGGAAGAGACGAGCTGGAGGAGAAGAAGCTCTAGGAACACAGATTAAAGGCACAGGCAAATGAATCACTGCTCTACAGAGTTAGTTTAGGCTTGAAGACATGTGAGGGACTGAATAGTGTACTATGCATTAAGAAGAGAAAATACCAAAGGTGAAGCGATTTAGAACTACAAATTACCAGTTATAAAAATAGTCACAGGAATGTAAAGTACAGCATAGGGAATCTATAATAATAAAAGCATAATTGCTAATTAGACCGGACGTCCTTCCGGGTGAAGCCAGGGCTATGAGGGAACCCCGGGTATTGGGTGCCGAAGGGAAGCCGGCAGCCGGCAGCCGGCAGCCGGCAGCCGGCAGCCGGGGGAAGGAAGGCCTACTCTTGCATGAATTTTGTGCATTGGGCCTCTAGTATAGTTGATAATATTGTAATAATTATATATGCTGTCAGGTAGGTACTAGATTTATTGAGGGGGTCACTTAGTAAGTTGTATAAATGTGTAATCACTATGTTATACACCTGAAATTAATATAATATTGCATGTCAACTGTAATTGAAGGAAACATTTAAAATAATAGAAATTACTGGGTATGCACAAATTTCTAAAAATAATTCATCAGTATTTCTCCTTTTTTGCTATAATACTCAACTCAAAATCTAAACATTGCTAATTCTGCCCTCTACTTAGAGTGATTTATTTTTATTTTTTTAAATATATATATTTTATTGATTCTTTACAGAGAGGAAGGGAGAGGGATAGAGATCTAGAAACATCGATGAGAGAGAAACATCGATCAGCTGCCTCCTGCACACCCCCCACTGGGGATGTGCCCGCAACCAAGATACATGCCCTTGACCGGAATCGAACCTGGGACCCTTCAGTCCGCAGGCTGACGCTCTATCCACTGAGCCAAACCGGTTTCGGCTAGAGTGATTATTTTTAAAAAGATGTATAATTTTGCCCAGCTGGCATGGCTCAGTGGTTGAGTGTTGACCTATGAACCAGGAGTGTTGACCTATGAACCAGGAGGTTCTATTCACATGCCCAGCTTACAGGCTTGATCCCCGGTGTGGGCCATGCAGAAGGAAGCCGATCAATGATTCTCTCTCATCACTGATATTTCTCTTCTCTCTCCCTCTCCCTTCCTCTCTGAAATCAATAAAAATTTAAAAAATAAAAAATAAAAATATGCATAATTTCAAACATATTTAAAAGTAGGCCTTCTGTAAAAGCTAATAATTATTCACTAATTTATATAGTGAAGAGTATAATGATCACCCATGCACACATTATCCAGCTTCAGCAATCATCAACTCTTGGCCCTTATTTTATCTGCACTCCCAATGACTTCCCCCATTCTGTGCTATATCAAAGCGAATAGTAGGCATCATATAATTTCATTATAGATATTCAATATGTAGCTCTAAAAGATAAAAGTCTTATTTATTTATTTATTTATTTATTTATTTATTTATTTATTTTATTTGTTTTTCACAGAGAGGAAGGGAGAGGGATAGAGAGCTAGAAACATCGATGAGAGAGAAACATTGACCAGCTGCCTCCTGCACGCCCCCTACTGGGGATGTGCCCGCAACCAATGTACATGCCCTCGACCGGAATCAAACCCGGGACCTTCCAATCCGCAGACCTACGCTCTATGCACTGAGCCAAACCGGTTTCGGCTAAAAGTCTTTTTTAACATAATCAGTCCCATACTTGAAATTAATAATTTGATAATATCCAGCTAATCATGTTTTAGGAAGCAAATAAAAAAGGTTAACAAGTGGGGAGATGTGAAATACTGCCATTCCCACAGGCACTGTGGTTGAACATGGCATGTCTCTAGCTTTGCAGATAAAACCTCAGAAAGTGGGTGATGAGATCTCATAGTCAATCTAATTTTTTTAGAGGTCTTTTTTTTTTTTTTTCCACGAGGGAGGGAGAGAGATAGAAACATCAATGATGAGAGAGAATCATCGATTGGTTGCTTCCTGCACATGTGCCCTGACAGTGAATAAAACCATGACCTCCTGGTTCATGGGTCAATTCTCAACCACTGAATCACACCGGCCAGGCCAACCTAATTTTTATTATGTATTTATTCTGCACTTCAGGATGAGAAATTATGAGATGAAATCCCCATTTAAAAAAAATTAGAGAGCCTGCCTCCTATGAGTGATTCCCTTTGGACAGTGGAGACCATGTAATTAGCCAATGTCATGATGTCATCTCACATGTTGCCTCAGAGCTACACACAGAGCTCAGGAATGTGAGTGAGCAGTGTGGGCAAGGGAATTACTTGCAGACCCAGAGCAATGTGCAGAAGCAACAGTGTATGAGAGTTTTCCAGTTCCTAATTCTTTTGGCTTCTATTCCTTTGGAAATACTTTAGGAATTTATTGGACATGTAATAACATTTAGTGGCATTCATAAGGGTTAGAAGCGGAAGTAGAGTCATGTAAAAAGCGTTTTTGTTCTAAGAAATATATATATACTAGAGGCCCAGTGCACGAAATTCATGCACGGGAGGGGGAGGGTCCCCTCAGCCCAGCCTGCACCCTCTCCAATCCAGGACCCCTCACAAATCTGGACTGCTGGCTCCTAACCGCCTCTGCCTGCTGGCCTGATTGCCCCTCACTGCCCCCCACCAGCCTGGTCACCCCTAACTGCCCCCCCCCACCGGCCTGATCACCCCTAACTGCCTCTGCCTGCCGGCCTGATCACCACCAACTGCCCCACCCACCGGCCTGGTTGCCCCTAACTGCCCCCCCCCCCCATCGCCGGCCTGGTCACCCCCAACTGTCGCCCCTGCCGGCCTGGTCACCCCACACAGACTGCTGTTCAGTCGTTTGGTTGTCCCTCACTGCCCTCCCACCGGCCTGGTCACCCCACACAGCCTGCTGCTCAGTCGTTTGGTTGTCCCTCACTAACCCCCCTGCTGGCCCCACGCAGCCTGTTCAGTTGTCTGTTTGGTTGTTTCGGTTGCGACGGTCGCTTAGGCTTTTATATATATAGATAATATATATAATATACATAATATACAATATATATCATAACATCATATGTCATATAATTAATATATTATAAGTAGTATAATATATGTATAGTATAATCCAGATTATACTATATATATTCTCTGTATTCCTTTGTAATGGATTGTAATGTTCCTTTAAGAATATTACACAAACATAGGTTGGTTTATGTATTTCCCAAAGACTTTTAGGAAAAAAATTCTCTAAACCTAAATCTATTTTTAAAGCTTTCAAACAGAGCACATTTTGTAAAGCTAATTTATGTGCTTTGTGTCTCAATTTTTGAGCATGGTGTTTTCTTTCTTTCTTAAAATTAAACAATCCCAACTAGGCTTGCAGGAGGAAATCACATGTTCTTTGGTCTGTGCATGCCTTTTCACTCCAGTCCCCCACTATTGCAATAGCCATCTATGGTTTTTATGCCTTTTCTCTTGCCCCTTCCTACTGAGTTGTCTTCCTAAAGCATATGTTTATTACTGCCACGTCACTAATAGGCATTTAATGCTTCCATCACCTTCCAAAACCCCCCAATTCCTTAGTATAGCTTCCAGGTTCTCTGAGGTCTGCCCTGTCTTACAGGAACCACCTTATTTCCCCCTGCTGTCCACTCTACACATACTCTGTTCTCCAGCCATCAACTAGTAAAATTTTTTTTACTTTTATTTTTTAGAATATATTTTTATTGATTTCAGAGAGGAAGGGAGAGGGAGAGATAGAAACATCAATGATGAGAGTGACACATCGATTGGTTGTCTCCCACACACACCTAGAATGGGGCCAGGGATCAAACCTGCAACTGAAATACTTGCCCTTGACTGGAATCAAACCTGGGATCCTTCAGTCCGCAGGCCGACACTCTCCACTGAGCCAATCCGGCTAGGGCAGTAAATGTTTTTAGAACATGGCCCATGTTTTTCCAAACACTGACCCACTGACTTCCCTTTCTAGAATAAAAGTATAGCATACCCTTCATGTCAAACTACATCGAATCCTGGCTCTGTCACCTACCAGCTAGGTGACTGATAAAATCACTTAATCTGCCTGAGCCGGGAGTTTGAAGATTTGGTTGTATTAAGCAAGTCAAATGCTTAGCACAGCGCCTGGCACATAATAAACATCCAGTATATGATGGCTCTTATTTCAATCTATTAAGAATCTTCGATCAAGAGACACTACCCCTTGAAGCCTTTTTAGTTCCCCCAGCTGAAAGTCTTATCTCCTTCCTCAAGGATCCCACAGATCGTTCATACCTCTTTCTCAGCACTAATCACTTTCTGTCTTGTATTACTATTGTTATTTAGATATGCACCTCTGTTCCACTTTACTAAATCCCTGCCATGCACTAAATGCCATGGGGAATAAAATATGAAGGAAACTTGGTTCTTTGCCATACACATGCTCACACTCTAGTTAGCAAACAGAAACAGACATTGAAAACTCAAAAATAATTCAGTGATATTTGTTGAATAAAGCTGTGGCTCATTATGATATCAATATTATGATATTGTTTCCCTGAGGGTCTCTTTTACAGAAAAATCTCCAACTCTGAGCTAGATTTTAGCCCAGGGATCATTTCTCCTACTACTAAATAGAATATTCCTCTTGAGAGCAAATACAGTGAAATACAATCGAACCCAGCTGAGTTTAGGGGACTCAAGAGAAAGGCAATATCAGTGATGTTGTCAGATTTGAGTGATACGATCAAACTATGACTTCCCCTGTTCTCAAAGCTTTTGCCAAAATAAATACACAGTGTTGGACCTAAAATATGGCACAAGAATAAAGCCCTTCTAGTCTCCTTTTCCTGATGATGCCGTTGTGATGTGCATTCTTGGTGTATGTATAATTCAAGGGCAGACCGGATGGTGAAGGCTGCATGTCCATGCTGCCTCCTCTCACTCTACCTGTGGATAATCAAGACCATGAGGTCAGTGACTACCATTGGGATTCAGCTTCAGAAAGCTGGCAGTCCTGAGTACTGAAGTCCTAAATCTTTATTGTACTAAATGAAACTATAAGTCAGTGCCAGGTTGTCAGGGTCAACAAGACTTCAAGTGAGACTGCTCAGGATGCTGCCTCACCCAAATACCTGAAGATAAAACAACACCTACAACAAGAAACAATGCAACTGGACAGCATATTTTGACCGTGTGAACTGGGTATGTCATCAAGACAGCTCCTAATGAAATAATTGCTCTGGGCTGCCAAAAACAGGACTGGCTTGTTCTTCCGGGCAGAGCCAATCACCCCCTTTCTCTTGCTGCCCTCTACTCCAGGCTGGCTGAAGACTATGGCCCTGTGGCAGGCCTAGGCTGATTTGTTCACTCTATCTCTAGAGCTCTAGCTCTGTGGGTAACTGTGGAAGAGAAAGCTTTACTCAACTATGGGCTGTTTTGTGTTTATGAAACATTAAAAAATTAAATGTATGGTCAAAAATGGGCCTAAATGTTTTAAAGACAGTTCATTCCCAGAAAGCTAAGAATATTATAAAATCCCTAATTACATCACATTTTAATCACAGTATCAAACAGTATTTCCAGCATTTGTACATACTTTCTCTGTTTTCTTTTCTTCACAACTGAGTATGCCATCTGGCATGTGACTAAGAATCCAGATGAGGCTAAAGATTCACTGCTCTTAGTGCCCCTAAGGTGCTCATTTTGTCTTAACGATATCACATTCATGAGAGTCAAGCTTCTAATCACTAGCACCAGCAGCTTCATTTTTCCACTTCAAATAAATTCTTGGTCCTGGCCTGGTAGCTCAGTAGGTTAGAGAGTCATCCCAATATGCCAAGGTTGCAGGTTTGATGCCTGGTCAGTCAGGGCACATATGAGAATCAACCAATGAATGCATAAATAAAAGGAACAATCCTAATATATAAAAACC
Source organism: Cnephaeus nilssonii (assembly GCF_951640355.1). NCBI lineage: Eukaryota > Metazoa > Chordata > Mammalia > Chiroptera > Vespertilionidae > Cnephaeus > Cnephaeus nilssonii. The sequence goes on from NC_137076.1 coordinate 75,736,792, forward strand.
CAGGGTCCGTAACATCCAAAACAACTGAAGGCTTGACCAACTGGAAGTCAGTCCTGCAGTCAGCACTGGGTTGCCCAGCACTGACTGCTGAGGGGGCTGCAGATCAGGCCTGGGGAGAGAAAGACAGGATCTGATCCTCAGCCTCCATGGCAGCTGTTGATCAGCTGTTGCCTCTCTCTTTCTCTCCAGGCTTCGCTAGCAGCCACGCCTCTCTTTCTCTCTGGGCCTCCACGGGGGGTGCTGATCAGCCCTGCCTCTCTGATCAGGCCCGGAGATAGGCCTGGAGATGCTGCCTGGCATAGAAACTGACCAATCAGAACCAAATCTGGATGAACTGTGAGGAGTCAATGGCTGCCTAGGAGGCAGAGCTTTTGACGCTAACTGGCATAGAAACCAACCAATCAGAACCAAATCTGGGTGAAGTGGGAGGACCCAATGGCTGCTTAGGAGGCGGAGCTTTTGATGCTGACTGACATAGAAAGTGACCAATCAGAACCTAATCTGGGTGAACTGCGAAGGCAGAAGCTAAGGTGGGGGCTGAGGAGGGGTTTTAAGGGCAACAGCTGTTTGGTGTAAGGTGTAAGAAAGCGGTTCAATTTTTTAATGACTGGTTTGGCAGTATAGTGCATATGGTTGGCTATCAGTCCAAATATAGGGATTATGTATTTTTGTCTGCCAAGAGCATCTCCTCCTGCTGAAAAAGGCTCCCCCCCCCCCCATTTAAGCAATCCTATCCTATATAATCTATCTATACTAATAAAAGGGTAATATGCTAATTAGACCGGGTCAACTGGCCATCTTCCGGACATCTGACTTCCTTCCGGACAAAGCCATGGTGGTGGGGGCTGAGGCAGAGAGGGCAGTTGGGGGCAAGATCAGGCTGGCAGGGGAAGGCAGTTAGGGGCAATCAGGCAGGCAGGTAGGTGAACGGTTAGGAGCCAGCAGTCCCAGATTGTGAGAGGGTGCAGGCTGGGCTGAGGGAACCACCCCCTCATGCACGAATTTCATGCACCAGGCCACTAGTAAATTGATGTTTCTCTCTCTCTTTCTCTCCCACCCTCCCTCTCTCTCTCACCCCCTTCTCTCTGTGTCTCTAAAATCCAATTTTAAAAAAAATCTAACCCTTTCTTAAAAAATAATTCTTATTTTTTATGTATGTTTTCATTTCTTTTAGAGGGGAAGGGAGAGGGAGAGAGAGAAGCATCAATGATAAGAGAGAATCATTGACTGGCTGCCTCCTGCATGCCCCCTACTGGGGATCAAGCTCGCAACCCGGGCATGTGCCCTTCCAGGAAATGGATCCATGACCTCCTGATTCATAGGTTGACACTCAACCACATTGAGCCACACTGGTTGGGCAATAATTCTTATAAGAAAGAGAAAAATATTCAAATTGTCATATAAGTACCACTGGGCCAACAATGAGAGCAACACTTTTAAGACTCTGCCATGAATGCAGTAGAGGACGTCAGACTGCAATAGCCCAAAGGATAAATGAGAGCCTTAATATAAGACAGGTGGACTAAGGAGAAGTTGTAAGATCAGTGAGTACAAAATTAAAATGAGTGAAATATAAGGGATGCTTGTTCTATTAAAACTACCTTTGTATAGCACCTCTGGGTTACAACCTACTTCCATGTACATTATCTGATTTGGTCGTCACCTTACTTTTTCATCTCATCCCACACCCTTCTTCAGTTTCAGGGAAGAGCAAAGTGAGTAAGATGACAGAAATCAGTATTTGCTTAGCATGAATTATTAGTAAACAAAGAAGTATTATCTATATCTTACTTGATGTAATACATATTGAGTAACTATATAACCATCTAATGGGGTGTTAAGAGGAAAGATTTATTACAGGACTTCTTTACATAGGTATATAAGAGGGACAAAACCCAACATTATCACAGAGTTAAATGATTATCAGTGATGTACACACCAGGCATCTTTGGACATGGCTGCTGGTTTCCATAAGCCGCCTGAAGAAGCCTAGATTCTCAGCCCATCAATGGAGCGAGCAACTGCCCTTTGCAGAATGAGATCCCCACACAGGTTAAGCAGAACTTCACTCAATGCCTTGCCAGAGTAGCCCATCAACAATTCTTAAAAAATTAAAACAGAAGCTTGATTCAAGAAGAATGTAAAAATATGAGAAATATGGATAGTTGACCACTGATTAGATAATTGGTGGTATTAAGAAACTGTTAATAACTGTAATAAAGGCACATAGTTATCTATATAATAAAAGCATAATATTGAAAAAAGAAAAAAAACGTAATATCCGGGTGTCGTTCCTTCCAGACAAAACCACAGCGGGTGGGGCTGCGGCAGAGGCAGCAGAGGCCCCCACCTACCCCCCAACCCTAACAGTGGCGGGCAGGGGCCAGGACCAAGGCCCTTGCACGAATTTCGTGCATCAGGCCTTAGTGTATTTATAAGAAGAGGAATGACTCGGGGAGGGTTACACAATGTCATGGACACATCAGTATTATTATATTATTCTCTATATATTTTTGTATTTCTGAACTACTTCACAATAAAAATACACATTAACATTAAAAAATGAAACATCCAACAGTGTGGCTCAGTGGCTGAGCATTGACCTATGAATCAGGAGGTCACAGTTCAATTCCAGGTCAGGGCACATGCCTGGGTTGCAGGCTCGATCCCTAGTGCAGGAGGCAGCCAATCAATGACCTCATCATTGATGTTTCTCTCTCTCCATGCCTTTCTGAAATTACACACACACACACACACACACACACACACACACACACACACACACACACAAAGAAGCATGCAGTACCTATTTAGTCAGGGGCACTGACCCTTTAAAAAAAAAAAAAAGAAAGAAAAGCTGTTTGGCTCAGTGGATAGAGCACTGGCCTGAGGAACGAAGGGTCCTGGGTTTGATTTCAGGCAAGGACATGTACCTTGGTTGCAGACTCTGGGCCCTGGTTGGGGTGCATGCAGGAGGCAACCCATGAATGTGTTTCTCTCACATCGATATTTCTGTCTTTCTCTCTTCCACTCTCTCTAAAAATCAATGGAAAAATATCCTCAGGTGAGGATTAAAAAATAAATAAAATATAAAATAAAAGACTGTCTTTTAAAAAAAGAAAAGAAGAGTTCTGGAAGAGTCCTCCTCTTCTTGGATTGACTTCCAAGAACAATACCCATCTTTACCCAACCCTCAGCTTGTAAGAATTGCTTTCTATGTTAAAATATTTTTATGAAAAAGTATTTCTAGCAGGTTTAAGTAATGACAATAAAATCCTTTGAACCCAAGGGACACAAGAAACCTAACATTACTAACACCACTGAATCGCCAGGCACACTCTCTCCAATCACCTCCCCAGCAGATAGAGCTGCTATTCTGAATTTTGTGTTTATTATTCCTGGCCTTTCTTTATAATCTAATCATATAATTGTCTATTTTAAGGTATAGTTTTTGTTGTTTTGTTTTGTTTTGTTCGTTTGTTTTTGGCTAATCCTCATCTGAGGATATTTTTCCATTGATTTTTAGAGTGGAAAGGGAGGGGAAGAGACAGAGAGAAAGAGAAACATTGATGTGAAAGAGACACATTGATTGGTTGCCTCCCGAATGTGTTCCAACCAGGGCTGGGGATCAAGCCTGCAACCGAGATGCCCTTGACTGGAATTGAACCCAGGACCCTTTAGTTGGTGGGATGACATTCTATCCACCTAGCCAGACAGACTAGGAAGGTATAGTTTTTTATAAAGATGAGAGCAGATGTTAATGAATTTTATTAATTGATTTTAGAGAGAGATTGAGTTGTTCTACTTATTTATGCATTTATTGGTTGATTCTTATATGTGCCCAGACTGGGGTTCAAACCCTGAACCTTGGCATATCAGGATGATACTCTAACCAACTGAGCTACTTGGCCAGGGCTAGTTTTGCGTGTGTTTAACTTATACATGTGGAATCATATTGTGACTTGCTTTTTTTTGGTGAAATATGTAAGATTTATCTATGTTGATGCATGTAGTTGCTGTTCATTCATTTAAAAAATATTTTATTGATTTTTTTACAGAGAGGAAGGGAGAGGGATAGTTAGAAACATCGATGAGAGAGAAACATCTATCAGCTGCTTCCTGCACCCCCCCCCCCCCCCCGGGGATATGCCTGCAACCAAGGTATATGCCCTTAACCGGAATCGAACCTGGGACCCTTTAGTCCGCAGGCGGATGCTCTATCCACTGAGCAAAACCAGTTAGGACCTGTTCATTCATTTTTACTCTGTGTTAAATATATTACTATTTATTTATTCAGTCTGTTGTTGATGGACTTTTGGATTGTTTCCAGTTTTTGTTATAACAGATAACTCTGCTGGAAACATCCTTATACTTTTCTCCTGAGGTCCATGTACAATACTTCTCTCAGGTAAACACCAAGGAGAGGAACAGTTGGGCATAGGGTGTGCCCATCTGATAAATAATGTCAGATTTCCCCAAATGGTTGTCCCAATGTACAGTCCCACCAGCAATGTATGAGAGATCCCATTGCTCCATATCCTCACCAACAATTGGTATTGACAATCAGTTTTTGCCAATTGGGTGAGAGTGAGAACTGGAATATGAGGTTTTAATTTCTCTTTCCCTGCTTAAAAATAAGCTGAGGCTTTTGTTGTTTTATTGGCCATCTTTCTGTCTTTGTGAAATATCTGATTCTGCACTTTGCTCACTTTGGGAAGATATGTTGTCTTTTTTATTTTTTAAAAGGAATTTACTGTATATTCTAGATATAATAATGTAAGTTTCCAGTTGTGTCTTGCCTTTTTGCTTTTTTAAAAGGTATTCTGTGATGAAGAGTAGTCCTAATTTCCATGTAAGTAAATTTGTTCGTATATTGCTGTTTTCTTTTGCTTTGTGTATTGGTATAAACCTAAGGCAAGAATCTAATTCCTTTTTCTTAAGTATGGATTGCCAATTGTCCTACTCCTATTTCTTTAATAGTGTAGCCTCCCCCCACTGTACATCAGTGCCACTTGTATCATATATTGTTTCTATACATGTACAAGTTTATTTTTAGGCCTTTTATCGGTTCCAGTGATGTATTTTCTACCCTTACACATTACAGATTTATGAGTCTTGAGGTCTGGTTAGGCAACCTTTTCTACTTTATTCTTCTTTTTAAATATCTTTTAAAATAAACAGCCTTTGCTGTTCCATAAGAATTTTAGAATGAAGTTGTCAAAGCCCATTGGGGGAAAAAGCACAAACAATCCCCATTGGGATTTTATTGAGATTTGTTGTGAAAAGCTGACATCTTTATATTTAACTAGCGTTCCCGTTGCAGGAAAAATCCTGCAATAGGGTTTCCTGCTGCACTCTACCCCACCCTGCCTGCTCTCCTCCCTTGTCCCCCGCCCCGCGATCTCCGCCAGCCCCCCTGCTTTTCTAACTTCTCCGCCAGCCCGCTCTCCTTCCTTCTTCCCTGGCCCCGCCTCCGCTCCTCCCTTCTCCCCCGGCCCGCCTTCTCTGCCAGCCCGCCTGCTTTTCCCTTCTCCCCCGGCCCCGCCTCCGCTCCTCCCTTCTCCCCCGCCCCGCCTTCTCCGCCAGCCCCCCTGCTTTTCTAACTTCTCCGCCAGCCTGCTCTCCTTCCTTCTCCCCTGGCCCCGCCTCCACTCCTCCCTTCTCCCCTGGCCCCACCTCCGCTCCTCCCTTCTCCCCCGGCCCCGCCCCTTCTCCCCCGGCCCCGCCTGCTCAACTTCCTTCTCCCCCGGCCCCACCTCCGCTCCTCCCTTCTCCTCCCCCCGGCTTGCTTGCTTCTCTGCAGCTTTGCTCCCTTCTGCAGCTCTTGGCTTCTTTCTACGCTGTCGCGATATGCAAATTAGCCGCCATCTTTGTTGGGATATTTTGCATATTCGTCCTGATTGGCTGGTGGGCGTGGCTTGGGCGTAGCGAAGGTGCGGTCAATTTGCATATTTGTCTATTATTAGATTAGATTAGTAGCCCTGCGCATGAATCCGTGCATGAGTAGCTCACTGCAGCTTGCCTCAGCTGGCCGCCCTGGCCCACTGCTCTCTGCTGCCCTCCTGTAGCTCTCTGCGGCTCATAGCTTGCTGCCCCGCCCTCCTGCTGTTGGTCGTCAAAGTGTAAGGACCATTTGCATATTACCTCTTTATTATACAGGATGCCTGTTGAAAGGAGGCAGTTGTAGAAATTCTTCTTGCTGAGTTTCAAAGGCATTCCTTAATATATGTAGAGTTTTTTGCAGATTCACTTTTTCAGATTCAGAAAATGCCCTCCCATTCCTAATTTAAAAGAGGTTTCTTTCCACCCAGCCAGCTTGGCTCAGTGGTTGAACATCAACCTTTGAACCAGGAGGTCACAGTTTGATTCCTGGACAGGACACATGCCCGGGTTGTAGGCTTGATCCGCAATGTGGGGTGTGCAGGAGGCAGCCGATCAATGATATCAATGATTCTCTGTCATCATTGATATTTCTCTCTCTCTCTCCCTCTCTGAAATCAATAAAAAAAATTTTAAAGAGAGGTTTCTTTCCACCTTTTATAAAAATAGATATTGAATTATATCAAATATTTTTTTTCTGCAGAAACTAAAAACTAATCCACCCCCTTTAATATGTTAGAGTGGTAGACTTCAATAATAGGTTTTCTAATCAACCTTGCATTCTGGGATAAACCCAACTTAATTGTTACATATTATCACTTTTATATAGTCTAGATTTTGCTTGCTAATATTTTGTTTAGGATTTTTATAGTTGTTTATGAGCTTGGGCTGTTATTTTCCTTGTTTTACTGACTTTGCCTGGCTTTGGTTTCAAGACTATTCCATGCATTCATTCATTGAACAGTTTTCAATCCCCCTTAAGCACTATTTCTAGGCACTTGGACATATCATAAACAAAGGAGAAAGCTATCCCTATTCTGATGGAGATTATATTCTAGCCTCATAAAATGAATAGAAGTATGTTCCCCTTTTTCTATTCTCTGGAGGAGCTGTATGACTTGGGAATTCTCTCTTCCTTAAATGTTTGAAAGAACATATTTGTTAAGCTCTCTGGGCCTGGTATTTTAACAATTGATTCTTTTTCTTTACTGGTTACAGGGTCATTCAGGTTTTCTACCTATTTTTTGAGTCAGTTTTAACCAACATTTTGTAGGAATTTTTCCACTTCATTTAAATTTTTTAATTTATTGGTCTGCAGTTGCTGACAATGTTCTCTTACTATTTTATTTTTTAATTTCTACTATCTCTGTCCTCATGGCCCCCTTCTCATTTGTTAACTTACTTGCCCCTTCCTTGTTGTTCTTGATCAGTTTCATAGGGTTGTCAATTTTGCTAGTCTTATAAAAAAATCAGCTTGCAGATTTGTTCTCTATTGTACTATATCTCAATTTCTCATTTCATTAATTTCTGTTCTTGTTATTTCCTTCCATTTTGGTTTTATTCTGTTCTTAAAAATTCTTCAGTTGGTGTTTAGTTCATTCATTTTCAGCTATTATCTTCTGATAGAAACATTTAATGTTACACATTTCCTTCTATTACAAGTCTTTTTAAAACTTATATAAAAATTATAACACATATACAACAAAATCACAAGAGTTCAATGAACTGTCACAAAATGAGCAGAACACATGTAATTACCATGATGCAGGTCAAGAAACAGAATATTACTAGGACATCTGAAGCCCTCCTCATGTCCCTCCCAATCACCATCTCCTGTTTTTCCCAAAGGTAACATTATCACCATGGATTAGTTTTACCTGTTTTTGAACTTTATGAAAACAGAATAATGTAGTATGTATTCTTTTGTGTTTGGCTTCATTTATTCAATATTATATTTGTGGTATACATCTAGGTTGTTACATATGGGTAATTTGCACATGGGTGTAATTTGTTCATTTTTACTGCTATATAATATTTCTTTATATGAAAATACCAGAATTCATTTATCCATTCTACCATTGATGAACATTTGTGTGGTTTCCAGTTTGTAGGTATTACAAATAATGCTGATATGAACATTGGATTCTCTTATTTTAAAATAATTTTTCAAACTTGTAGAAAAGTTATAAGAACAGTACAAAAGAACATGTTTTTCCTGAATCATTTGAGACTAAGTTGTTAGCATAATGCCCCCAAATAACTTAGAATTTGTATGTAATTCCTACAAACAATGGTATTTCCTTCCTTCCTTCCTTTCTTCCCTTTCTTTCCTTTCCTTCCTTCCTTCCTTCCTTCCTTCCTTCCTTCCTTCCTTCCTTCCTTCCTTCCTTCCTTCCTTTTTCTTTCTTTCAAATTTTACTTTATTGATGTGAGAGAGAGAGAAGCATTAATGTGAGAGAGAAACATCTATTGTTTGCTTCCTGCACGTGGCCCGACGGGGGACAGTACTGCAACCTGGTAATGTGCTCTGATCAGGAATTGAGCCTACCACCTTTTGTTGTACAGAACGATGCTCGAACCAACTGAGCCACACTGGCCAGGGCAACAATAGTATTTTCTTACTTAATCCCAATACAATAATCAAAAGCAGGAAATTCACATTAATATATTACTACTATCTAATCCACAGAACTCATTCAAGTTTTCCCAGCTGTTCCAGTGTGTTTTTCGTAGCAAAATACGCCAGTCCAGGATCATATGTTTTATTTAGCTTTCCTATCTCTCTTTCTTTCAATATGGAATAGTTCTTCAGTCTTTTCTTGACTTTTGTGGCCTCCACCATTTTGAATATTACAGCCCAGTTATTTTGTATAGTGCCCCCAAATTTTAGTTTTTCTAATATTTCATTATGTTTAGATTCAGGTCATGTATTTTTGGCAGGGATATCAGAGAAATAATGTTTTTTTTTCATTGTATCCTGTCAGGTGGTAAATGACATCAATTTGTCCCATTAATGAGAATGTTCACTTTGACCAATTTACTGAGGTGTTTTCTAACAGGTTTCATCTCTATAAAATTACTATTTTTTTCCTTTAGAATAAGTATATTGTGGGAAGATACTTTGACACTCTGCAAATATCCTGTTCAGTTTTAGCATCTATCAATGATTCTTGCCTGCATTAATTATTAGTGTGATGTCTGAGAGTGGGTTTCATTTTAGCTATTTTTAGGATTTAAACTATTTTTGTTCCCATTTTCCAGCTGGGAAAACTGAAGCCTTAGAGCACCACACATATATGCCCCAGCAGAGAAGTGGTAAAGGCATGATTGGACTCTATTACTCCATCTGTACTCGATGGCTTTTAATAAAAATAGAATGTTCATTTAATAAATATTTTTAAAAAGAAGCCCCAGGAGTTTATAGGTATAGTTTCAATAAATAGTCTGATACTACCAGATATTGTTTGGTGGATAGAAATGAAAGAAACCAACTTTTCAAACTCGAATCTATCCAACAATAATCCAAGGAAGACTATTGATGGCAGAATTATTCCATAATAAATCTTGCTTTTAAAGTTTTTCATGAGGCATCAGATTCTTTCAACATTGTAATAAATAGTTTGATGTAATAATTATTAGCCACAAAGAAATTACTCAGGGATGCCCAAAAGATAATGGCTGAAATGTATATAAATAATCTATAGCTTGGTTTACATGTCCTAAGACTTTAGAGTCATTCGTCTGAGGAAACCCAATTCCTAACATTTTAAAAAATATATTTTTATTGATTTCAGAGAGGAAGGGAGAGGGAGAAATAGAAACATCAGTGATGAGAGAGAATCATTGATCGGCTGCCTCCTGCACATCCCACTTAAATGTTTGAAAGATTGAGCCCCGTAACCCAGGCATGTGCCCTGACCGGGAATCGAACCGTGACCGCCTGGTTCATAGGTAGACACTCAACCCCTGAGCCACACAGGCCGGGCCCTGGCATGCATTTTTATTGCATCTCCCATCTAGAGGAGCAAGAAGCATTGATTTAGAGCAAAAAGCATTGCTGCGTTAGTACCCCATCTTCATAGCTAGTTCAGTCTAACAGGGGACGAATAGTGTTGTCCAGTTACACCAGGGCAGAGACTGTCTCCAGGTCCTGAAAATGCTGGGCCCTTAGCTCCCTCTGGAGGAGGTTAGGACTATTTGACTTCAAAGAAAACCAGATTCACCTTTACTCTTTGGCAAGAGTGGCATGTAAACTATGTAATAGCCACTGGATACCTGCAATCTATATACCGCTATGCATTAAATGAAAGCGAATTTAACAGCAAGAACCTTAAAGTCAGCTTGAAAGTCAATCTCAGGCAAACTTCATTTCACAGGTTCATTTATTCTTTTAATTCTGTTATGTATCCATTTAACTAAGCAAAGAAATCATTTCACTTATTCTAAGCCGAGAGCTAATAGAGAGACCTGCATAACACAGAGTACTTAACACAATTTCCCACTCTATAGCAAGTATTAAGTGCATTAATTTAAGACTTCCCTGGTCCCCTGACACACAGTGGCTAAAAAAAAGGGGATGTGGTGACTTTAGGTGGAAAATGTGAAAATCTGACCCATATACTGTAACTCACTTTGCAGAGCATTATTTCTATTTACTCTTTCACTTGCCTTATCTGAATTTCCTTGTCTTCTTTCTCTTTTTTACTTTCTGAAAAACTATTTTTATAACTTATCTGATATTCCATGGAATTCTGTTCCTAACATGCATCCTTCTGTTATCTTTCTGTAATTAAGTTTCAATTCCTTCATTAAAATACTAACGAACTGGAGAACCCAGATATCGACCCAAACCACTATGCTCAATTAGTATTTGACAAAGGAGGCATGAACATACAATGGAGTCAAGACAGTCTCTTCAATAAATGGTGTTGGGAAAATTGGACAGATACATGCAAAAAAATGAAACTAGACCACCAACTTACACCATACACAAAAATAAACTCAAAATGGATAAAGGACTTAAACGTAAGACGGGAAACCATAAAAATACTAGAGGAATCCACAGGCAGAGAAATCTCAGACATATGCCGAAGCAATTTCTTCACCGATACCGCTCCTAGGGCAATGGAAACTAAAGAGAAAATAAACAAATGGGACTACATCAAAATAAAAAGCTTTCGTACAGCAAAAGAAACCATCAACAAAACAATAAGAAAGCCCACTGTATGGGAGAACATATTTGCAAATGTTATCACTGATAAAGTTTTAATGTCCAACATCTACAGGGAACTTATACAACTTAATAAAAGGAAGATAAATGATCCAATAAAAAAAATGGGCAACAGACCTAAATAGAATCTTTTCGAAAGAAGACAGAAGGAAGGCCAAGAGACATATGAAAACATGCTCAACGTCACTAATTATCCGAGAGATGCAAATCAAAACGACAATGCAGTACCATCTCACACCTGTCAGAATGGCAATCATCAACAAATCAACAAACGACAAGTGTTGGCGAGGATGAGGAGAAAAAGGAACCCTTGTGCACTGCTGGTGGGAATGCAGACTGGTGCAGCCACTGTGGAGAACAGTATGGAGTTTCCTCAAAAAACTAAAATTGGAACTACCATTTGACCCAGTAATCCCACTTCTAGGAATATATCCCAAGAAACTAGAAACACCAAAAGGATATATGCACCCCTATGTTCATAGCAGCACAATTCACCATAGCTAAGATTTGGAAACAGCCTAAATGCCCATCAGTAGATGAATGGATTAGAAAACTATGGTACATCTACACAATGGAATACTACGCTGCTATAAAAAAGAAGGAATTCTTACCATTTGCAGCAGCATGGATGGACCTGGAGAGCATTATGTTAAGTGAAATAAACCAGGCAATGAAAGAAAAATACCACATGATCTCACTCATTTATGGAAAATAAAGAACATTATAACCTGATGAACAAAAAGATAGATACGGAGGCAGTAAAGCACCAAACAGACTGTCAAATTACAGCGGGAAGGCTGGGGAGTGTTGGGGAAAGAGATCAACCAAAGAACTTGTATGCATGTATATAAGCACAACCAACGGACACAAGACACTGGGGGGGGGGGATGAGGGCATGCATCAGGGGGTAGAGGAGGCTGGGAGAAGGTCAATGGGGAAAAAAAAGGAGATATATGTACTACTATATGTAACACTTTAAACAATAAAAAAAAAAAACTAACAAACTGTAAGCTCAGCTGATCTCCTTCACCTTTAAACTCCATGCCGGATCACTGCTACTTAGTCCTTGAACAATGAATAATAGCCTGCTATAGAGAGCATATTCTACCAATAAAATCATCCCATATTTTTCAAGTGATTACTATATAAGGTGATTAATAAATTCATTCATTCATTAACAAAAGTTCTTGAGTGCCAATACATGCTAGGCACTGTTCTAGGCATGGGGAATACAGCAGCAAACAAAACTCTAAAACCCCACCTTCAGGTGGTTCCTATTTTCATGGAGGGAAACCATTAATAAAAAAAAATTAGTAAAATACATAGCTTGCTAGGTAGGGAAATATTATATGAAAAAGTAAAAGGGGATTATGAATGGGGAAAGTTGTAACTTTAAGTAAAAGTGGTATAGAAGTCTTCATATATGAGTAAAAACCAGTAAAGAGGTTGTCATGAACAATAAGAAGGAGGTGAAGGAGGGAATCAATCATGCAGTCACCTGGGGAGAAATTTCTAAGCAGAGGAAATAGCAAAAACTAAGGTTTTCAGGCAGGAACATAGCTAGGAACAGCAGAGGTCAGTGGGCCTGGAACAGAATGAGCAATAGGGAGAGAGCAGCAAATCAGGTTAAAGAGGGGCCAGAGGCATACTGTGTAGGGCCACATAGGTTACTGTAATGTCTGTGCCTTCTACTCTGAGTGAAATGAGAAGCATTGGGGTTTTGAGCACAGCAGTGACATAGTCTGATTTAAACTTTATTAAGAACACCCAGGCTCTGGCCAGTGTGGACAGTTCGATTCCTGGCCAGGGCACGTGTTAGGTTGTAGGTTCAATCCCCGGTGGGGGTATGTGTGGGAGGCAGTTAATCAATGTTTCCCTCTCACATCAATGTTCTTCTCTCTTCCTCTCTCTTCTTCTCACTCTAAAAATCAATAAGAATGTATTCAAACAAAACACCCAGGCAATGAGTTGGTAAAAGAATGAAGGTTAAACAAGGGTATAATCAAAGAGATCAGTTAAGATACTACTACAAAATATAAACAAGAAATGTTGTGAATAGCAGGAGGGTAAAAGTAGTCAAAACCTGGAAATACTTTAAGGGTAAAGTTGAAAGGATATGGATGGAGCATGAGAGAAAGAGAAAAGTCATGGATTATTACAAGGTTTTCCTCCTGAGCAATTGGGAGAATGGAGTTGCCCTTAACTAAGATAGGGAAAACACAGGCAGAAGTAAGAGATTAGGACCTTAATTTTGGACATGTTAGGTTTGAGATACTTATATATTTTAGTGGAGCTGGCGAATGGGCAATTGGAAATCTGAGTCTAAAGTGTAGGGGTCAAGTCTAGAGACAGAGAATTGAAAGTTATCTATACTAATAAAAGGGTAATATGCTAATTAGACTGGATAGACCAGATGTCTTCTGGACGTCCCTCCGGTGAGGGCCAAGGAGAACCAGGAGCCACGGTGGCTGGCAGTGGCAGCAGCAGCGGGGTGATGGCGGCGGCGCCTTCCCCTGATCGGCCCGGTTGCCTCCTGCAGAGGGGGACATCTCCTGAGGGCTCCTGGACTGTGAGAGGGGGCAGGCCGGGCTGAGGGACCTCTCCCCAGTGCATGAATTTTTGTGCACCGGGCCTCTAGTCAGTATATAAATGGTATTTAAGCCTGGCTTGTGTGCCTCAGTGGTTGAGCATCAACCCATGAACCAAGAGGTCACTGGTTTGATTCCTGGTCAAGGAACATGCCTGGGTTTTGGGTTCAATCCCCAGTAGGGGGTATGCAGGAAGCAGCCAATCGATGATGTTTCTCTCTCATCAATGTTTCTCCCTCCCTCTCTCTCTAAAAATAAATAAAAATAAAAAATTATAAAAGGTATTTAAGACCATTATCTGGATAAGCTCACCAAGGGAGTGTAGATAGAAAACAGAATAGGACTAAGAACTGAGCCCAAATACTTGATGTTTCATTCTCTGTCTCTCCTCCTCCCTCCCACTCTCTAAAAATCAATGGAAAAATATCCTCAGGTGAGGATTAAGAAAAAATAAAACATAATTAAAAATAAAGTAGAACAGCCGAAACCGGTTTGGCTCAGTGGATAGAGCGTCGGCCTGCGGACTGAAAGGTCCCAGGTTCGATTCCGGTCAAGGGCATGTACATTGGTTGCGGGCACGTCCCCAGTGGGGGATGTGCAGTAGGCAGCTGGTTGATGTTTCTCTCTCGTCGATGTTTCTAGCTTTCTATCCTTCTCCCTTCCTCTCTGTAAAAAATCAATAAAATATATTAAATAAATAAATAAATAAATAAAGTAGAACAACAAATTGATGTTTCTCTCTCTCTAAAATAAAAAAAAATTAATAAATAAAAGATTATAATATTATAATAAAAATTATGCTTTCCTTTGTTTTTCATGTCTACTTTTAGTAAATAAAAAATCAGGTAGCATTCTGGTAAAACACCAGATAATCCCATTTTATTGTTTTTTTGTGTGTGTTTTTTTTTAAGAATAGGACAATTGAGTATTTTGGCACTATTCTTCTTTTGGGTTGTATATAATTGGGTTTTATTTTTGTTTTGTTTTTAAATATATTTTATTGATTTTTTACAGAGAGGAAGAGAGAGTTAGAAACATCGATGAGAGAGAAACATCCATCAGCTGCCTCCTGCACAACCCCTACTGGGGATGTGCCCGCAACCAAGGTACATGCCCTTGACCGGAATCGAACCTGGGACCCTTGAGTCCGCAGGCCGACGCTCTATCCACTGAGCCAAACCGGTTTTGGCTATAATTGGGTTTTATTAGATAGAAAAAGTTTGTAGCACATAAAAAGCACTATCTGATGGAACCAGAAAACTAAAAGAGTGCTGGTAGTTGTTTAAAAGGATAAAAGAATTTAACATTTAAATACCATATAATTTACAGATATTTTATAAATATTATAAATACTTCCACAGCTGACTAACAGAACATATGCTTAATCATTTAATATTAATGAATAGCTTTTAAAATAATGGGTCAGATATTTCATGAAGAACTCACTTCAGAAAGCCCGAGCTTTCTAGGGAATAATTGACATTTAAAGTTATGCGGCTAGCAGAGGGCAGAGATCAGTATAATAAGTACAGTGTGTGTCATATGACAGGATGTGTTACCTACTCAGTAATCATGGCAAGTAAAGAGGCAGGAAGACAGATGACTTTAATTCCAAATCAGAGCATCACATCAACAGAATTCTTAGAAGAAAGATGAAAACAGTGAATGGTTTGCTAACAAAATGAAGTTGGATGATGCTAATGCAGATGAATGGCCTACTTACAGCTCGTTACATTTCTATTGTATATAAAATAAAAAGGGAAGACTTGCCAATTTGGATTTTAAGATTTAAAAGACGCTACCCAAAAAAAATCTGCTCCTCTTCAAATTCTTCTCCGAACAATGGCCATCTCCACCCTAAAATTAGAAACCAAGCCAGTAAGAACCAGAGATAAGAATGTAAATATATATTGCCAAAACTTTGCCTATTAATGTTAAATTATATGTAACAACATAGTCTATTAAACTACTAAATGATAGACATGCTGGTCAAGTCAAAAGATTTGCTTCAATGCTTTGATCAATTTCCATCCTTATTAAACACAACCCTCATGATATGTTTAAATGCTGTTCCAGAATGTTCAGCGTAGAATCAAACCCGTGTTTAATTCTTATCAAATATATTTGTTTGCTCAGAAATATCTGGTGCTCCCAGACATTGGCATCTTATTTTATTACACATTAGAATTTTTTTCCTTCTGTAATTACAAAGTTTTGAGCCTAAGCTAAGAATGACCACTAATCAAACATGACTGAGATAATCTATCATCAAAATTATATGACTTGCCCAGCCGGTGTTGCTCAGTGGATTGAGCATCATCCCATGCACCAAGAGGTCACTGGTTCGATTCCCAGTCAGGGCACATGATCCGGTTTCAGGTTTTGGGCTTGATCCCCAATTGAGGGTTGAGGGGGAGGTGCAGGAGGCAGCCAATCAATGTTTCTCTCTCATCAATGTTTCTATTTCTCTCTCCCTCTCCCTTCCTCTCTCTCTAAAATAAATAAAAACATTAAAAAATAAAAATAAATAAATAAAAATTATATGACTTAATATAAGCTGTAGTTTTATTAGGATGTACCAGTCAAGCAGTTTTTTTTTATAAATTAATGTTCAAATTAAGAAAACATAAATAATTTAAAGATTAATAAATTTAAAAACAAATTTAGGTGAATATACATATAACTACACAGAATTTATTATATATTTGTAGAATTATCTAGTAGCATTTTTTGCATGTAATATTTTAAAAAGTATTTTTAAAAAACCATACAGTGATTCTGGGATTCCCTGAATTTTCAGCTGCTGCATTTTCTACTCTACATCTGGCAGGTTCTTCTTCTTTTCAGTCTGTGCATTTCCTGTATTCTAAAAAGTAAATAGAAACAAGGACCTTAATTGAGGAAATGGTGAGTCTTTGGCTAAAGAAATACGTACAGCCACAGATAAGTACTTGTGCTTTGCACCTGGAGGCTGTTTCATAAGGTGCAGGGAGACTATCTAGCAAAGTATTCTTCATTATCATCATGAAACAGAGCTGAAGGTAGTTTTGGTATGGGCACTTATCTCTCTTCCTAATCACTCTTTAGCAGTAATTTAGGGTTTCTCTCTAGATCAGAGAGTCTATTCAATGCATGCATGTGCTATTTCAGTATCCATTTAAGATGCCTAAAAGAGTTTAATGTACAACTGGGAAGTGCCTGGATCTGGTTAGGTAATTCAAAAACAAGTCAATGACAGAGCCAAGAATAAAACAAGTAAGTTGCTAGTACCTCTTACGTTTTTAAAGACATGTGATATTGTTTTTTTGCTCTAACAAACTACCAACTCAAAATTTAGGAAATATTCTCAATTCTGACATTAATTTATTATAAAGTGTCTGAAATAGCCTTAGATGCAATTTCAGTCACTTGTCAAAACTGCATTTGAATGGGCAATACAAATAAAATACAACCACCATTGGTAACTTCTGGTTATTTATCTTTTTTTTGTAATTATTTCTAATAACTACAACTGTTTCAAGGTCATTCTTTAAAATGCCATCTTTTTAGAAGTTCTACGCCATATGAGCAAGAAGGAATTTTCCCTTACTATTTACTTTTGTATTTTAAAATTACAGAACTATCTTAATTTGCACTCGGATGTCGAGTGTGACTCGACACGGTTAGCATTAGAATAAAGGAATGGAGAAAAAAAGCAAGCGAGTGCAAAGGGTTAAGAGTTCTTTTCTTTTTACATTGGCATGTAATTGTAGTTCCAGAGGGGCTCTCAGAGGACAGTGGAATAAATACATAATAGCACATTACTAACATGCCCAAACTCAGGAGCTCTAACTCACCAATCATTCAAAATATGTGCAAATGGTGTGCTATTCAACATCAAGTCACCCAAGTTTAAAGCAACCCTATTACTTTTTATAATTAACTAAAAGATGACCACTAATGGCTTTTATGTTCTATCTAGAAAATTTCTCCATTCTGCAAAATAAACTGAGAGTTCTTAACAAGTTCTAGACCAAGAATAAAGTACACTAGAAAATGTCACAAAAAATATACCTAACAGTGTCTGATAACTGTTTTACTTGAATGTTGTAGAGATTGAACAGACTTAGTTAAAATACCTTCTTAAGTAGTTTCAGATCAGAGTTTCTTCATTTTTCTAATTTACTTATATTTCCTTGATAGGTATGTGCTAATTTTATCATGAATAAAAATGTAATCAAGCTCTGGTCTGTGTGGCTCAGTTGGTTGGGTGTTGTCCCGTGCACTGAAAGGTTGCTGGTTCCATTCCCAGTCAGAGCACGTGTCCAGGTTGGGGGCTTGATCCCAGGTAGGGGGCATGCAGGAGGCAACCCTCTTACAACAATGTTTCTTTCTTTCCCTCTCCCTTCCTCTTTCTAAAAATCAGTGAACCATTATTTTAAAAAATGTAATCAATTTTATTTTAAAAATAAGAAACTGAGATAACAAAGTTGCTGACCTCACAAAAATAGAAGGCTAACTATGTGATTTAATTCAGTGGATGCTCTGCACAATCCCCTTCTTTTAAAAGAATACTTTTAGAGAGTATTCATTTGGATGTTTAGGGCTTCAGATTTCCAAATAAAATTCAAGACTCTCTCTGGTGGGTTGGGGCTGGGACATTTCAACAAGATTATCTGATAGCTAGCTAAGAGCAAATATTTGTGAAAATAGGACAGCAGGTAGACAGAAGATATTCGGGAACAAATTGGAGGGGTAAAAACAAACAAACCAGGAAGAGGCTCAAGACAAATCTGTTCTTGTGGCCAGTATAACCATAAGTTTATACTATTATTCATTTCCTCTGGCATAGGTTACTTGCCCAATGCTTGGTAATACACATAACACATACTCCTTTCCCCGAGTACAACATTCTAATCACTTCAACATTCAAATAAAGGCTGGTATTCACTACCCTCCCCCCAAGAAAGTTATAAAACCTTTAGTAAGTAGTTATTCTCATATTCAAAGATTACAGAATGTTTAATTTTTATATAACTTTCCAATGATAATAACAAGTTTACACACCAAGTCAAGGATTCTAAACAGCATTCCTTAGTTAAAGCTATAAACAAAAAATGTTTTACCTCTTGTTTTTCTTGATTTTGGTCCCCATTAAGTAAAGTTGGTATTTTAGATGAATCTATTTTCTTTGATTCCCTCTTCGGCACTTTTATCTGTTTAACTTTTGCAAAAATATATACAACAATGACAACTTATTATTCTTACATTAAAATTTTACTTTCCTTTTTAAGAGTTTCAAATGGAAATTCTGATGGCCACTTAGGTCACTTCCTTACTTTATTGTAAGGGAACTGAACAAATTATGAATTGTAATGGTAAAGTGCACCAATCATAAATTTTTTGTTTTATAACTTTATAAATAATACGTCATTAAAAGAAGACATGTGTTGCCCTAGCCGGTTTGGATCAGTGGACAGAGCATCAACCTGCGGACTGAAGGGTCCCAGGTTTGATCCCGGTCAAGGGTACATGCCTCCGTTGTGGGCTTGATCCCCAGTGATGGGTGTTCAGGAGGCAGCCAATCAATGCTTCTCTCTCATCATGGATGTTTCTATCTCTCTCTCCTCTCTCTTTTCCTCTCTGAAATCAATAGAAATATATATTTAAAAAAAAGAAGACATGTATTTTTAAAATTCTGAGTATAATTGTTAAATGGATCGGATAATTCCTCTTGAACTGTACAAGTACTATATTCTTGCTATTATATTAAGTTTTCACAAGGTGTCACTGTTCTTCAAAGAACATAATATTTACTCTGCCAAAAATGAGTTTCATTTTAAGAAATCAATACCTGTTACAAATCTTTTTTTTTAAAAATATATTTCATTGATTTTTTTACAGAGAGGAAGGGAGAAGGATAGAGAGTTAGAAACATGATGAGAGAGAAACATGGATCAGCTGCCTCCTGCACACTATACTGGGGATGTGCCTGCAACCAAGGTACATGCTCTTGACCGGAATCAAACCTGGGACCCTTGAGCCCTTGAGTCCGCAGGCCGACGCTCTATCTACTGAGCCAAACCAGTTAGGGCCCTGTTATAAATCTTAAGCTACTAATTCCTTGGATTCCTGAAGCTCATATATAATTCCTGCCATTATAGGGCAAATAATCATGGGTAAACATAGGAAATTGATTTGTTCCAGATCATATACTGAACCAAAACCACTTTCTTCAAATACTGTTCTAAACATTTCAACAATACTGAGCTAATGAAATATTTAACTTTTAAAGTTTTCTTAACATTTCTTTAAAATTTTCTCCTTTAAATCTCACCCCTTATTTGATAATGGGGGGGGGGGGGGAGGGAATCCTCATCTGCTGAAAATATTTTTCACAGTAATTTACTATTTTCTACCTAAATCACATTCTAACATGTAAGTTATGTTACAAAAAAGGTTTTGTGGAAGATAACATTGGGAGATTTATAATGCTACAAAACAATTATGTACCTTCCATTCTTTTCATTTCATTTGATTGTATTATGAAAGGCAATTTTGGGAAATGAAATTCTTTCCTATCAGGTCTGGAAAAATTCAGCTTCCTTTTATTTCCACTTGCCATTTGGTCACTTTGACTTGTCCGCTCACTAAATATACCTTTCTCCATTTGGCTCTAAACAAACAAATAAGCAAGAATTAATTTGAAGAAAAATGTGTAACTATTCAATGACAAGCCTAGAATTATTAGCCATTCAGATGGTATAAGGTATGCATAACAATGCCTTCTAAAAGAGAATACCAATAAATATATAAACAGATTAAAGTTCAATAAAAGTTTCATAAAGCAATCATTATTTTTAGCATATTGAATATTCTGAGAATAATAGTCTTGACCATGAGAACCACAATCTTAACTTTTAATTTTTAATCCTATTCATTATACTCTGACTTTGGACAAATTGCTTCAGTTCGTTTTATTAAAAATTTACTTTTCTAGCCCTCACCAGTGTGGCTCAGTTGGTTCAGCATCATCCCATGCACCAAAAGATAGCAGGTTCAATTCCCAGTCAGGGCACATGCCCATGTGGTGGGTTCAATCCCCAGTAAGGGTGCATATAGGAGGCAACCGATCAATGTTTCTCTTTTTCTCCCTCTTCCTTCTTCTCTCTCTAAAATAAATAAAAACATATTGTTATTTTTAAAAACTATTTTTCAATTTAAAAATAATGTGCTCTGGACACTGGGAAAACCCAAAAGGAAAATAAATTACTTGTGAACTCAGCATTCTGGAAAACCTTTTATGTTTTCTGATGTTGCTCACTTGACAACAGATGATAAACTTTCCTAGGTTAACTGAACTGTCTGGCTTCAAGGTGAAGACTGAAGGAGCAGCTTCCTCTCAGACTCAAGTGTTGGCAGAGGCCATTGTTCCTCTGCTCATTCCCCCCAGAGCTGGCAGGCCGACTTCATATCTGAGTCTCCATCAATCTAGCTAACATGTTTCTCCAGCCCTGGTGATTCCCTGAAATCCCACTCCACCCAGCTTGTAGGCTCATCCAAGTTGTTTCTAGTGGCTTTTCCATACAAACAGCCTCTCTTGCCTCACATTTCAGACTTTCCTAAAATCTCACAAGTAGCATCTGGCCTCTGTGTACCCCATATCTTTGCTAAGTGGCCCCACGACTGACTCTAGTAGCAGCCAGCCTCGGATCACAGCTTGGCTTCTCCTGGGCACCTCTAAGCTCAGCATATATAACAGCCATTGGCAGATTGCTCTATAACTCATGCCGGGTGGCCCCAGGTAGGGCACAGGTGGTAGCTGACCCAGTGGATAGCTTCAGACCACAGCAGATTACAACCCAACCACCTCCATTAGTGATACACTCAAGGGGCAGACTCAGTGGGCATCAAACCCCACTGAAGCAAGTCCTTTTCCCTTAGTTTCAAGCTGGTCCTAGAAACTGATTGGCCCGAGGAGTCAATCTCTCCCAGTGATGTGCCAACAGCAATCAAGGCTCAACTATAACAGGACATTGCACACAGCCCACACAGGGGTGCACCTGGATCGCTAAGCTTGGGTGACTGGGGAGGCTTCACCAATGGGCCCTATAGGACACCTACCAAACAAGGCCACTCTACCAAGTCCAGGAGACATGGCAGCTCTCCCTAATATATAGAATCAAACACAGGGAAGCAGCCAAAATAAGGAGACAAAGAAACAGGTCCCAAATGAAAGAACAGGAGAAATCTCCAGAAAAAGAACCAAATAAAATGGAGGCAAGCAAACTGCCAGATACAGAGTTCAAAAAAATGGTTATAAGGATACTCAAGAAACTTAGTGAGAACTTCAACAGCATAAAAAGTAATATGAAAACCATAAAAAAAGAGCCGATCAGAAATTAAGGATACACTAACTGAAATGAAGAATAAATAACTGGGAATCACAGTAGAGTAGATGAAGCAGAGAATCAAGTCAATGACTTAGAATACGAGTGAGCAGAAAACACCCATTCAGAATAGTAAAAAGAAAAAAGAATCCAAAGAAATTAGGATAGTGTAAGAAGCCTTTGGGACAACTTCAAACACACCAACATTTGCATCATGATGATGGAAAACTTCCCTAACCTGGCAAAGAAAACAGACATACAAGTCCAGGAAGCACAGAGAGTCCCATACAAGATGAACCCAAAGAGGCCCACACTGAGATCCATCATAACTAAAATGCCAAAGGTTAAAGACAAAGAAAGAATCTTAAAAGCAGCAAGAGAAAAGCAGTTAGTAACCTACAAGGGAGCTCCCATAGGATTGTCAACTAAGTTCTCAACAGAAACTTTGCAGGCCAGAAGTGATTGGCACAAAATATCCAAAGTGATTAAAAGCAATGACCTACAATCAAGAGTACTCCACCTAGCAAACCTATCATTTATAGTCAAAGGACAGATAAAGAGCTTCCAGACAAGAAAAATTAAAGGAGTTCACCACCACCAATCCAGTATTATATGAAATATTCAAGGGTCTTCATGAAAATGGAAATAAAATAAAGAAGCTGGGGTACAAATACTTATAAAAGACAAAATAGACTTTAAAACAAAGCCAAAACAAGAGACAAAGACCCAGCAACTTCACCTCTGGGTATTTATAAAAAAAAAAAAAATCCAAAACACTAAATTGAAAAGACATACACATTCATATGTTGTTTTTTTATTAGACTTTTAAAAATATTATTAAATATCTTTTTATTGATTTCAGAGAGGAAAGGAGAGGGAGAGAGAGATAGAAACATCAATGACAAGAAAGAATGATTGACTGCCTCCTGCACGCCCCACACTGGGGATCCAGCCCACAACTTGGGCATGTGCCCTGACCCCAAATTGAATCATGACCGCCTGGTTCATAGGTCAAAACTCAACCACTGAGCCACGCAGGCCAGGCAGCATTCATATGTTTATTGCAGCATTATTTACAATAGCCAAAATATGGAATAGATGAGTGGATAAAAAAGAAATGGTGCACGCTGGCTGGTGTTGCTCAGTGGTTAGAGTACAAGCCTGTGCACTGAGGGGTCATGGGTTGGATTCCTGATCAAGGGCACACACCTAGGTTGCAGGCTCGACCCCCAGCTCTGGTCGGGGTGCATGCAGAAGGCAACCAATCAATGTGCATCTCTCTCTCTCTCTCTCTATTTCTATATTTCTTCGGGTGAGGATTAACAACAAACAAACAAACAAACAGAAGTGGTGCATATATACAATGGAATATGATTTGGCCATAAAAAAATGAAATCTTGGTATCTGTGGCAATATGGATAAACTTAGAAGGTTTTGTGCTAGGTGAAATAAGTTAGTCAGAAAGACAATGCCAGATGATTTCACTTATATGTGGAATCTAGAAAACACAATAGACAAACAGAACAGAGGCAGACTCATAGATGCAGGGAGCACTTTGATGGTTGTCAGGTGAAAGAGGGGTTGGAGCAACGGGTGCAAGAAATGAAGGGATTCAGAAATGAAAATTGGTGGATGCAGAATGGTCATGGGGATGTGGAGTGCAGCATAAGGAATATATTGTACTATGTATGGTGTCAGATGGATGCTGGATATATTGGGATGATCACTTTGTATTAGATAAATGCCTAATCACAAGGTTATACACTTAAAGCTAATATAATATTGTAGGTCAACTGAAGTTTAAAAATAAAAGGCCATGGCTGGGTAGCTCTGTTGGTTTGAGCATCATCCCAAGATGCCAAGATTGCAGGTTTGATCCTTGGTCAGGGCACATACAAGAATCAACCAATGAACGCACAAATAAGTGGAACAACAAATTTATGTTCTTCATTCTCTCTCTCCCTTCCCCTCTCTCTTTCTCTCTCTCTCTCTCTCTCTCTCTCTCTCTCTCTCTCTCTCTCACAATCAATAAATAAAAATATTAAAAAAGACTACCCTTTAAAACTTTTTAATAAAAAGGAAAAGAAAAACTTTCCTAGATTAATGAACAATCTTCCACGATGTAATTTATAGTATCCCATTGTGTAGATATACTCTAATATACTTAACCAGTCACTTGCTCTTGGATGAATTTGTGTTTCCAATGTCTTATTATTATAAATAACACTGTGGTTATTTATAGACACAAAGACCCAGCAACTCCACCTCTGGGTATTTTTGAATAGTACTTTCCTATGTTAAAAAATGAGGGAATGAACAACACTGATTATTTTTTTCTAGTGAAAAGTAAAATGTATCCTTTTGGCAATTGCTTTAATCTATAAAGTAAGGTATTAACATTTTTGAGGTGAAAAAAAAAAGTCAAGCCATGGATACAGACAATAGTACAGTGAAGGCCAGTGAAGTGGGGAGCGGGGTACAGGGAGTCAATGGGGGGAAAAAGGGAGACATCTGTATTAGTTTCAACAATAAAGATAAAATTTTTAACAAGTCTTGTGACTTTTAAAGGTGAAAAATTTAACACACACACACCCTCCAAGTAACACACTGAATACACAAATCAAGTTAAAAGAAATTAACTAAAATCGTGGTGACACTAAGGAAATGATGGGCTATTTTCATCTCAGGAGGGGAAAAAGGAAACTAAAAGTACATTAAAAAAAATATTAGTGCCCCAGAGATGGAGAAAAGGGCAAGGGGACCAGTTAAAGGAATAATGTTGAAAGAGGCCATAATTTAATGACTAGCTTCTTGCCTTACTTGAGTGGGACCTGTATCCTCTTGCCTGTTATTAGCCATAACATGTCCAATAGATTGTGAAGAAGTATGTCTCTTTTTTGCTCTTTCAGTTAACCTATTATTTAAAAACAAGTAAATAGTTATTAGAACTCCCCAGAAGTGCTCCTGTTTTAGATTCAACAATGAATAAGTTATACCATGGAAGTCTAGTTAGAACACTGAGTGCCAAAATACAATTGTCAGGCTTTAAGTGCCAATTGCTCTAAGTAGAGAGGTGAAAATAGAGAGGAGAACAACTCAGTTATGGCCAACATCAGCGGTAACTATATTGTAGGGTTATTCAATTGGCCCACTTGGTCCCTTCTATCTGATCTGAACCTGGATCTTTGAATGTCTGGGTTTCTGAATTTCTGAACTTGCTGTCCAAAGCTGGTTTACAACCATGGTTATTGCAGCAATAGTTTTTGGGTCACCTCAAGAAGAACTGAGCTCTTGCTGTCTGTAACCTGCTGAGCCTTTCGACTGGCATAGACATGTCCACCTAGACACGTCCACTTGCCCACCTCTGCAGAGCACTAAGTTTCCCAGCGTATAGCCCTGATCAGTCTGGTAGGATCAGCTTGGGATATTGAACCTAGTCTCCTTCTTTATCTATATATATAGTAGTTTCCCTAAATTTAGAACTGGCCCTGATACCTTACTAGACAGACACTGCCATCCCTCACACTGCCCTTGATTAAGAGACTGATGCACCATTCTCTCAATCTGTACTAGTAGCTAAAACTAGCCCAATATGTTGGTTTCCTCCAAAAATATTTGACCTCGAAAGACTATTTGACTATAAAAGGTTATTCTCAACTACCCTCTCTCCATTTAGAGAATTCGCTCTAATACAGAAATAAACCTTACTTTGTTATACCAAGGCAGGTCAATACCAGGACTTAGGACATATCACCTTTTTTTCTCTCCAAATGAGAAGAAATGTTTCTAAGGGTTTTTTTTTGTGTTTTTTTTTTTGTCTGTTCAGTTTTTGTTTGTTTGTTTGTTTGTTGGAAAATTGAGGCTTTTCCAAAAAGCATTAGTGAAAAATTAAACTGTATAGCCGAGAAAAGTTAATTTCTTCTACAGTATTTATAAGAAGGACTCAGTAATGGCCCATTGTATGATTATAATTTCAATATGTCTTCAAATTCAGTTTACATACAGATACTATGAATCTGATTCTTTGAAATACTATTATATAGAAACATTATATTACTTAGGTCCATTTCCTTCTGTCTCTTTTCTGTTAGAACTCACCTTGCATTGGAGTGGGAGAGATTTGAATTGAGATTGGAAGCCATCAAGTTACTGCTAGTTAGGTTGATGGGTGGCATCATCATATTACCTCCAGCATGTGGATTGTCTTTCATGCCAATAGAGTTAGTGCTGGGATTAGCAGGGTTTGGTGGTTCATTGATTACAGATTTTATATTTTGAGACACAGTATGAGCATTTTCAATTGCATCTGATTGACAATGTCCACTTTCATACTCTGTCTTTTTTGGTTCTAAGGTATCTACTTTTCCTCCTTTGCCTTTAATAACTCTGGTTTTTATTTCCTTGGGCTTTTTCTCTTTTTCCATTTCCTGGAATAGATACACCCAAAATCTGAGTCTGTAATTTTTATCATTAGTGTGCTTAACTATGTCACTGACTAAAAAGAAAAACAGTTTTTACCTTTCCCAAAAGTGAAGTACGTAGAAGAGTATCAGTATACACTGTTTTTCTTTCATCTTTCATAAGTTCATTTTCTTTAGAATTCTCCTTTGATTTTATGAATGAATTGACTTTTGCTTCTTGTAGTAATTTAGCTCTTAGTTCTGGTATGAATCTGATAAAACAAGCAATATTAACCAATAATCTTTTTATTTATGTAGATAATTTTATCTTTAATAGACCATTTAATCAATTAATTTACATTTCAACCACAGAATAAATAAGTAATCAAGAATGCATGCCCAAAATAGCCCAATACTTATTTACCTAATACAAATTTCTTCCTGGTAAAGACCCATCTTTCAATTTTGCCATGGGAATTTACTGTATAAAACTTTTACAGCAAGAACCAAGATGGCGGCATAGGTAACTGCCTGTACTCGCCACCTCCTACAATCACATCAAAATTACAACTGTAGGAGGTGGCGAGTACAGAACAAATATCATTCAGAACTGCCTGAAAGCTAGCTGAATAGAAGTCCTACAACTAGAGAAGTAAAGAAGAAAGCACATTGAGACTAGTAAGAGGGGCAGAGGCGGGAATAGGCTGGTCGGACACCCACATGTGTCATTTTTTTAATCATGAGGCCATCCATGAGGAGCAAGGGATCCCAGCCCCACACCAGACCCCCAGCTCAGGGTTCCAGAGCTGGGAAGAAAGTGTCCGAAACTACAGGCTATAAAAACCAGTAGGGATTGTGACTGAGGGAATCAGAGGCTGCCGGAATCCCTGGTGTTCTCCTTAAAGGGCCTGAACACAAACTTACCTGGTCCTGCTTCTTCTGAGCTCCAGCGTCAGGGGGACCCAGACACATATGGGGAAGAACTGGATTATCTAGCATCTGGGCAGAAACTCAGGGGTGGCTTTTTCCCAGATGGGTTTGCTCACAGGGGTCATCATTCCTGTGCTGGGACCTCCCCTGTTTCAGGGCTGACTGGAAGCCATGTCTGACTCTCCATTAGCCCGGAGCACACTGTTTGCTCCACCCTGGGGATTCCCTGAGACCCTGCCCTATCCAATTTGCAGCCCCACCCAACCTGTTTACAGCAGCTTTTCCATATGAATGGCCTGTCCTGGCTCAGGCTTCAGACTTTGCTAAAATCTCTCAAAAAAGCTGCAGCTGGTGACAGCATGCCCCAAACCTATCAATAAAAGGCCTAAGACCCAGCACTACCACCAGCCTGCCTTGCTTCACAGCTGGGCCTCGCCTTGGCATCTAAGCTCAATACAAATAGCAAATAGCAGCCATCTGAAGATCCCTTTGTAGCTCCTGCCAGGTGGCCCCAGGCAGTGGCTGACTGCACCTTCCAGGAGGCCCTAGAGCCAGTGCAGCTTCAGGCCACAGCAGATTACCAGTATAACTCTACACATCCACAAGCAACACTCAAGAGGCAGACTCAGTGAGTACCAAAGCCCCACTGAAGCAAGTCCTGCTCCATAGGGGTGTTTCCTATACAACAGCTCTCCCACCTTAGTCACAGCTTGTCCTCACAGCCAATTGGCCTGGAGGTCAACTTCTCCCAGTGATGCCAACAGCAATCAAGGGTCAACTACAAGACTGTGCACACAGCCCACTTAGGGGCACACCTAGAGTGTCCAGCTCAGGTGACTGGGAGGCTAAGCCACTGGGCCCAACAGGACACCTACTACACAAGGCCACTCTACCAATTCCAGGAGACACAGCAGCTCTACTTAATACATAGAAATAGACAAGACAAGCGGCCAAAATGCGGAGACAAAGAAACATATCATATAGGGAGGAAAAGAAATGGAAGCAAGCAAATTACTGGATACTGGGGGGTGTACAGGAGGCAGATAATGGATGATTCTCTCATCATTGATGTTTCTATCTCTCCCTCTCCATTCCTCTCTGAAATCAATAAAAATATATATATTTTTAAATGCCAAGAGTTAAAGACAAAGAGAGAATCTTAAAATCAGTTAGTTACCTACAAGGGATTGCCCATAAGATTGTCAGCCGATTTCTCAACAGAAATTTTGCAGGCCAGAAGGGAGTGGCAAGAAATAGTCAAAGTGATGGATAGTAAGGAGTTACTGCTTTTAATTTTTATAAGTATACTATTCTTTTTAAGGGAGACTCGGGTCCCTTTGTCCTTTTTGTGGTTCTTTAAAGTAATAGCATTTAAAAGATAAACTGACAAGTTTCTGAAATCTTACTCTAGAAAAATATTTTCACACCCTAGCTGATTTGGCTCAGTGGCTAGAGCTTTGGCCTGCAGACTGAAGGGTCTCAAGATTACTCTACCCCAGCAAAGCTCTCATTTAGAATTGAGGGTCAGATAAAGAGCTTTACAAACAAGAAAAAACTAAAGGAGTTCATCACCACCAAACCTGTAATGTTGAAGGGGATTCTTTAAGAGGAAGAAGAGGAAGGAGGAGGAGGAGGAGAAAGTGGAGGAGGGGGGAGAAGGAAGGGGAGGAGGAGGAGAAGAAGGGAAGATGAAGAAGGCTCAAAAATATGAATAATAAAATGGCAACAAATACATATCTATCAACAACTTAATCTAAAAATCAAAGTAAATGAACAAGAAATCTAATGAAAAAAAATAAACTGGTGAATAAAATAGAATCAGAGGCATGAAAGCATGGAAGAGACTGATGAATCTCAGAGGAAAGGGAGGAGGGGGAGCAAAAAGAGATTAACCAAAGAGCTTACCTATGGACATAGACAGTAGGGCTGGGGTGGGGCAGGAACAGGGTAGAGGGGAGCAATGGGGGAGAAAAAGGGGACATCTGTAATACTCTCAACAATAAAGATTTTTAAAAACTTTTACAAAATAGACTTAGAGAAATTAGATTTCTTTTGTGATGCAAACTTTACTCAATACAAATACTGCTTTTAATTTTGATAAGTATACTATTCTTTTTAAGGAAGACTTAGGTCCCTTTGTTCTTTTTGTGGTTCTTTAAAGTAATAGCATTTAAAAGATAAACTGACAAGTTTCTGAAATCTTACTCCAGAAAAATATTTTCACACCCAGCTGGTTTGGCTCAGTGGCTAGAGCTTCGGCCTGCAGACTGAAGGGTCCCAAGTTCGATTCCAGTCAAGGGCACATGCCTGGGTTGTGGGCTCAATCCCCAGTTGGGGGCATGCAGGAGGCAGCCGATCAATGATTTTCTCTCATCACTCATGTTTCTCTCTCTCTCTCTCTCTCTCTCTCTCTCTCTCTCTCTCTCTCTCCCTTCCTCTCTGAAGTCAATAAAATATATATATATATATAAAAGAAGAAAAATATTTTCAGTACAAAATGTAACAGAATATCAACATTGAAGGGAGATAGTTTTAGTTTGACCTTCTTATTTTTATTTTATTTTATTTTATTTTATTTTATTTTATTTTATTTTATTTTATTTTATTTTTGTCTTCCTGACACTAGAACCCTGGGTTGGGGGGCTGGGACCCCTCACTACTCAGTAGGGACCTCCACAGCTGAGATATCCCTCCCAATTTTTATTTGCCGCATTTGGATGTGGGATCAGCCCGTTCCGCGCCTCCGTCCCTTCTATCAGTCTCAATGTGGCTTCTTCTTTAACTCCCTATTTGTAGAACTTCCATTGAGCTATATTTCAGGCAGTTCTGAATGATGTTTGCTCTCTAATTTAGTTGTATTTTTTATGTGGTTGTGGAAGAATTTGGGTACCACATTTACCTAAGCTGCCATTTTGACAGGAAGTCCTATTGGTTGCTTCTTGTATATGCCCTGACTGGGAATTGAACCCACAAAGTTGGCATATCGGGACAATGCTCTAACCAACTGAGCTACCCAGTCAGGGCTATAATCATAATTTTAACGTATATATCAGAGATGGTAGCAGAACAGGAAAAAACAGACTATTCTGAGTCAGAGGTCCAAATGGGAAAAAAGTTAGAAGTCACTGATTATTTATTTAATGTTATTTCTGGCCAATGATGACCATTGCAAATGTTTGTAAAGAACTTAGCACACATCCTAGGATATAGTAACTGTGTAATTAATGTTAACTGCAATTATTATTTTTAAATATTTTTAAAAATATGGAACGCTTCACGAATTTGTGTGTCATCCTTCCGCAGGGGCCATGTTAATCTTCTCTGTATTGTTCCAATTTTAGTATATGTGCTGCTGAAGCGAGCACTGCAATTATTTTTATTATTATGACACCTGTAAGTCTACTATATACCTAGTCAACATAGGAACTCAGTAAGTTTTCATTAAATTGAATTTTTCTGTTGTGTAACAATAACCTATGTAGCAATTTTCATGCTAGTAAAATTTCCTAATACAAAACACTTAGAAGTCTACATTCACTCAAAATGCTTACTTTTCAATAAATCCATCTCTAGTAAAATACTCATGATGCAAAAGATCAGCAGATGATATTCTCTCCGCAGGATCAATTTGTAAACAAGCCTAGAAAATAAAAACAAGATTAAATAAGCTCTTAATAGGACTCTATGAAACAAAAGTTTAATTTATTTGACAAGAATAAAAGTAATTAATTACCCAGAGCTAATAGCATTCTTGAAAAGATGGAATTAGACCTCAGGAATTTCTGACAATGAGTTCTGACCATTTATTTTCCTAAGAAATTTGTACTTGTAAAGCATTATTAGGGGTTAAATGCCCTATGATTCTAGTCAAAACAGAAGCCAGTTTCTTATGGCTGGCATTCGCAGAAATTTAATTAGGTCCTATTGACACTCTTATCAGCCTGGAAAGTACTATACACTTTAAAATTTGGTAAGAGGCCCTAACTGGTTTGGCTTAGTGGCTAGAGCATTGGCCCACGAACTGAAGGGTCCTGGGTTTGATTCTGATCAAGGGCATGTACCTTGGTTGCAGGCTCGATCCCCAGGAGGGGGTGTGCAGGAGGCAGCTGATCGATGTTTCTCTCTCATCGATGTTTCTAACTCTCTATCCCTCCCCCTCTCTCCCTAAGAAACAATAAAAACAAAATATTAAAAAAAAAATAAAATTTGGTAAGAGGATAGAGTTCATGTTATGTGTATTTTACTACAATAAAAGAAATTGACTCAAACGTGAAATTGAGTCCATTATTTACTTTATAATGTGGGAATACCTAGATCCTTAAAACTGCAATTAGCTAAACATATGTGTTTATTTTTAAAACATAATAGTAATCCATCAATAAAACTTACTAAGAAAAATACTGAAAGGTTTGTGCAAGTCATAGCCTATTAGAGGCAGTTAAATTAGTCCTTCTATGAATAATCCTATCTAATAAAGACAGAATATGCAAATTGACCATAACTCTGCAACAAAGTTGGTGGCACCCACAGCCAATAAGGAGGGAATATGCAAATTGACACGACAAGGCGAGAGGCTGAAGGCGGCTCTGGCTGGAGCGAAGGCGGAAAGACGGATCCGGGCCGGAGCAAAGGTGGTGCCAGCAGCCAGGGGAAGGAAGGCCTATTCTTGCATGAATCTTCGTGCATTGGGCCTCTAGTATAATTCAGAAAATTTAAAAACATGCTGGTTTGGAAAATGTAAAATATGATACTTTGAGAAACAAACAGGCAGTTCCTTTAAAAATTAAACATACAGCCCAGTGGCTCAGTAGTTGAGCATCCACCTATGAATCAGGAGGTCACAGTTCAATTCCCAGTCAGGGCACATGCCTAGGTTGTGGGTTCTATCCCCAGTGCAGGGTGTGCAGGAGGCAGCTGATCAATGATTCTCATCATTGATGTTTCTATCTCTCTCCCTCTCCCTTCCTCTCTGAAATTAATAAAAAAATATAGTTTTTAAAAAATTAAACATACAGCCCTGGCCTGTGTTCCTCAGTTGTTAGAGTGCCAGTCCGAAGGGTTGCGGGTTTAATTCCCAGTCAAGGGCATGTACCCACATACCTGGATTGCAGGCTTGATTCCCTCTTTCTCTCTTTCTCCCCTCCATCTTCCCAACCCCGACCCCACTCCCTCCTCCTCCATTCATCCTCAGGTGAGGATTAACAACAACAAAAAAAGAGAGATTATTTCTAGTCTATTAAATCAGCAAATATTTTTCAAAATTATAACATCTAATGCTAGATTAAGAGTGGGAATTTATATCCAATGCTACATGAGATTTTACATCAGTAAAATCTTTCTGGAGAAAAAAATAGCAAAATACAACAAAAATTCTAAAAAAGTATAAACCCTTCGCCCACTACTCACACTTTAGAAATTTATTCTAAACAAAAATAAAGCAAATTCAGAAAGACAGATATAAAAGATGTTCATTGTAGCTGAAAAAATATGTCCAAAATTGCAAGATCAACTAAATAAACTATGGTATAGTCATACAATGAAACACTATGCAACTACAGAAAATTATGATGTAGTTCCATATTTGCTAATATGGTAATATGTTTATAATATTATAATGCTAAGTGAAGATAAACAGGTTACATAATAGTGTGTAAAGTATGATACCTTTTAAAAAGCTTAAATTTCTCTTTTTTTACATAAACCAGTAATTTAGTAATTTATTATCAAGTATTATGTACTGAACATAATTGTATATGCTCTACTTTTATACAACTGGCAGCTCAGTAAGTTTGTTTACACCAGTATCACCACAACCACATGAGTAATGAGTTATGCTATGATCTGGCCTTATAATGACTACAACATCACTAGGCATTTTTCAGCTAGGTTAACAATCTAGGAATTTTTCAGCTCCATTACAATCCTAACGGATCACCATATATGTAGTCTGTGGTTGACCAAAATGTTATGTGGCACATGACTGTATATATTTCCCATTGTACCGCAACTCCCATGGCTGGAAACTGTTAGAGCTGAGGTTTACATGTATCAGGTCTGTAGCCAGAGGCAGCACTTAAAAAGCATAAATTTCTAAGCATATATTTGTTGGGCAGTCTGTAAGTATCTAAACCAAAATGTTAATAGTAATATTTTCCTGGATTATGGGAGTTAGAAAAATCTTAACTTCTCTTTTTTATCATGTATGTTCTACTTTTTCGATAATCATTATATATTGTGTGTATAATTAAAACTATGAAATAAAAAAAGAAATTAAACTGAAAATGTAGTAAACAAATCTGATCCTTAATAAATTCTAGTCTCCAGGTACCAAAAAAATATATTTT
Organism: Cnephaeus nilssonii; assembly: GCF_951640355.1. Taxonomy (NCBI): domain Eukaryota; kingdom Metazoa; phylum Chordata; class Mammalia; order Chiroptera; family Vespertilionidae; genus Cnephaeus; species Cnephaeus nilssonii. Next base: position 75,770,533 of record NC_137076.1, read on the forward strand.
TTTCCTTCAAGAATAGTCTTTTTGTAAATTTTTAAAAATATTTTATTGATTCCTTACAGAGAGGAAGGGAGAGGGACAGAGAGCTAGAAACATCGATGAGAGAGAAACATCGACCAGCTGCCTCCTGCACATCCCCCACTGGGGATGTGCCCGCAACCAATGCACATGCCCTTGACCGGAATCGAACCTGGGACCCTTCAGTCCACAGACCGACGCTCTATCCACTGAGCCAAACCGGCTTCGGCAAGAATAGTCTTTAGATATGACATATGTTTAAGTTTATGTAAATAACAGCAACAACAATATCAACATTTGTTGACAGCTTATTCAAGGCCCTGTGCTCAGAACATTGCCAACATTACCTCATTTAATCCTCTAGCCCCAGAAAATAAATAGTAAATGTTGTTTTATAGCCTAGTAAACTGAGGCACAGAGATTAAGTGACTTGCCCAAGGTTACAGAGCTAATTAGTGATAGAGCTGGGTTTTAAATGTAGTTTATGTGATTCCAGAGTCCCTTTTTACAAACACTGCACTGTAGTTGCTTTGAAATTTAGATAACCACTTTTTTTTAAGGGCTATACATTAGGAATAAGATACCTTAGTTGATGCTAGGAAAGAAAATTGGCTGGATAAAAGAAATTAGTAGGAAGTTACTTTTCATATTAAACTCTCTTACCTTTTGAACTTTGCAGTGAGTGTATAGGTATATTTATTACCTAGTTTAAAACAAAATTTAAAATTTTAAATAATTTAAAAGTGCTATAAAATTTTTCCCCTCCAATTCAAGTTGTATTTTGGCATTGGTGTATCTTCAAACAATATTACAACTGCAGCTGCCAAAGCCATGTAGATACCTTAGGATACCACTGTACACAGAATAGATCCCTAACTTGGGTATTAAAAGATGGTTATAAACAGGGTAAGCCCTTAGAATATTTCCGGTTTATCCATAATTATCATTAAAATTGGGATAAACTAAATAAACATGATTATCCTAGGTGGCTTTCAGTTCTAATAGTCTAGGAATTTTACTTTCTCTGAGCTAAACACAAAGACAGGAATATAGTAACTTTTAACAGATACCATTACTTTTATGAATCCTTTTAGAATTTCATTGAAGTAATATCCTAAAACTGTATTATAATTTATGCAAATTTCCCAGAAACAAGTCCTTAATCTCATAACATACATGAACTATATCTGCTAACAATCCATTTAGCTTTGGGTATTTTTTTCTTGCATTCTTGGGGTGTTGAACTTGAGGAAGGACCACCCCTGCAAAAATAGGACTCTTGGAAAAGAAATTCTGCAAGTGAGGTGTCAAATTGCCTAAAAAGAGAAAAATATATAAGAAAACACAGAAATTAGTCTAAATCAAAATAATCAAATTGCTATGTGGTCTTTATTATGTTACTAAAAAGAGATAATAACAATTACGTTATTTTAATTAATTAACTAACTATTTTACTTTTTGTTTTGTTTTATTTTGTTTGTTAATCCTCACCAGAGGATATTTTTTCCACTGATTTTTAGAAAGAGTAAGGAAGGGAAGGGGAGAGAGAGAGAGAAAGAGGGAGGGAGAGAGAGACAGACAGGCATCATCGATGTGAGAGAGACACATTGATTGGTTGCTCCTGCACACACCTCGACCAGGGATTGAACCTGCAACCCAGGCATGTCCCCTTGACTGCACATTGAACCCAAGACCCTTTTTTGCACAGGCCGATACTCCAACCACTAAGCTACAGTGGTTTTTAAGTTGAACAAGGAACTATCTGAATATAGCATAAAAGTTAAAGTTTCCCCAGTAATCTGTTGATAGCACATAGACAGTACAGAAGGTAAAACAACCAGGTTAATTTTCTTTTCACAAAATAAAATATATAATATGTAATGCTATCAGGAAAAGCAAATCTAAACTTTTACATATTTCCATATGAGTATCTAAATAAATTAACTAGCAACTGTTAATCAAAAAAGCCTTACTCAGAAAAGCTAACATATTAAAATTGTTTAGATATTGCAAAGAAAAAACAAGGCTATAGAGTAGTAGTAGAACTATAAATAGGAGTGGAGAGAGCTAATTTCTAGTTAGTACCAGTTTTGCTATACAACTAGTTCTGTGACCTTGGGCAACTCTCCTTCCTCTCTGTGCCTTGGTTTCCTCGTCGTTAAAAGACAAAATGGATCCCATCATCTCTAAGGTTGCTTCTAACATTAATCTCGTTAATCTCGGAACATTAAAGATGACACAGAAAAGTGTGATGCTTTAAGGCTCTGAACTATATCTTTAATCAATATTTATCCAGATTTCATGGTTTTTATAGTTGTTCACAGTACCTTTCTCATGATCCTGTAATTACATGTTTATGTATAGCTTCCCCACCACAAAAAGGGCTCCTCCAGCTCCTCATTCATAAATATGTATACATTAAAAATTATTGAAACTTCATGAGCAAGGATATCCATCAAAATGCTTGGTTGGTCAAACAGATAATCAAATAATTCAGCTTTCATTAAATATATTTTTGAATAAGTTATTTAGCTATTTGGTTATCTACTATAGTTAAAAAAAAGTTTTCTCAGCAAATAATGGACTTTCTATCTCCAAGTGCTTTTAAAAAGCATCTAAATTAAATCTATTATTTAAAAGTCCTTGAGATATGCAAATATTTATTTCTTTATTTTAAATTTCAGAGAAAGATAGAAACATCAATGATCAGCTGCCTCTTGCATGCCCCACACTGGGGATTGAACCCACAACCTGGGCATGTACCCTGACCAGGAACCATAACCTCCTGGTTCATTGGATTGATGCTCAACTACTAAACTACGCGGGCATGGCAAGATATGCAAATATTTATAGAAGCCAAAAATTTTAAACAATTTTCAAACAAATTGAAGAAGATTCCTATTGTACTATTTTTCTTATCAACAACCATCAACATATGGCTTACCTATTTGCATCCTGGCAAAAATATTATTTGTAATAACAGAGGAGAATTTTCTTTTTTTTTTTTTTTTATCAGCTCAAGGCATGCATCTGCTGCATCGATCAAAAGAATATGCTTCCCTGTTCTTATAATGAGAAAACTAAATTTGAAAATCAAATTTATTGAAAATCAAGCAAATTTGATCTGGAAATACTTATTTTAGGCATTTAACAGTACATTTCAATAATATCTACCTACCTACTTTTAAAACAATTTTATGAAGTAAATCCAAATCAGAGCTGCTAGGAAGAAAGGGATTTCCAGTGGCCATCTCAATGATCATACAGCCCAAAGCCCAGATATCAACAGGTCTGAAACAGATAAGACTCAATCACTTTTTCATAGAGAAATACATAAGATACCTTTTCTAAAAAGAACTTCTAAAATAATGTTAGGGACAAAGAAAAGAAAGTGGATAAGTGGTATCATTTTTAAAATTCACTGTAATAGCATATGGCAACCTTAGTGTATACATTAAATATTATCACATTTTACTAATATCACTAAATAGATTATATTTAAACTGCATGAGAAGTCATGTAGCAGTTCAGATAAAAAGTAACTAATTCTAAAATTGTTTCAAATACTTATACAAGAACATTATGATAAACTAGAGGCCTGATGCATGAATTCATGCATGGGTGGGGTCCGGCTGGCCCGCCCCAAGGGGGGCCCATCAGGCCGGGCCAGCAGGGGGGAGGGGCCACAGGCAGTTGGCTGGCCGGCCCTGCCCGTGATTGGGGTATTGGGGGGCGATTGGGGGCCGGGCTGGCAGGGGTGGGCCAATCGGGGCCCGGAGCAGGCTGGTTGGCTGCCACAGTGCACCATAGCCACCGGTCGTTCTGGTTATTCTGGTCGTTCTGCCATTCCGGTCACTGGGCTTTTATATACTAGTATATAGATGGTTTATGAATTAGAATTGGATAATAAAATCATCTTGTATTTAAAAAGTAAAAACTAAAAATCTTGTCACATTCAGAAAGATATAAATAAACACTACAATGAGCTCCATTTTTTTACTGATACAACTGATTAAAAATTGTAAGATTTGATAACTGTTGGTGAGGCTATGGAAAACAAACACTCCCATGTACTGTTCTGGGAATATAAACTTACACAATTTCTTGGAGGGAAAATTGGAAAAAGCTACCAAGATAAAAATGTATATACATTTGACCAAATAACTTTATTCCTAGAAATTTATAAAAAAATTTACTCGTGAGCCTGATAGCAAGGCAAATATCTTTATTTCTGCAGCTGTCTAGCTCCTGAGTATCCTTTGAGTTCTGCCAGGACCCCTGGTTTGAGTCTTGCCTTATTTCTAACAGGGTTAACAAATGTAAAGCGGAAAGGATATGTTTTTAAAAACTGTAATAACTTACCCACATTTTATATCCTACCACTGATGAGTCAAAACACACACACACACACACACATACACACACACACACACACAACAAAACTTCAAATAGAACATATGAGGGGTGAATAAGGCACCAGACACTGTCTATTTTACTTCCCTCCACTGCCAGATGTAAGACTCAATAGCGTAAGAAGAAAAGGAGATGGGACTTAACTCAGTTCCTCAGGAAATCCACTTCCTGGTACTGCATGGCAAGCTATAAAGGAAAAAGAACAACGCTAGGGAATGGACAAGTTGAGATTATTTAAAATGACGAGTTTAAAAATGTGATTGAGTTCAATCTCTTTACAGGACAAACAACTGTTCCCTGGCGGAGTACTTTCTATGGAATTATCTCTCAGTCCTCTGGCCTGCATTTCTGCCATGACTCTGCTGGCCCAAAATGTAAGTCCCATCTGCAGTTGACTGCATAGAACTTACTTTTTTGTTCTTTATCTATAAAGAAGATTTGTTCTTTCTCATGCATTGGAAAAAATAGAAGTTTTCAATGAAAATTTTACTGAATGGATTTGCAAATTCTGCTTTAGCAATCTATCTTTAAATACACATTCTGTAGGTTAGCTATTGGGAATAAAGCGATGGCTAAAAAAAATTCACTCACACATGTACACAAAAATAAATGATAAAATTTCACAGCAACAATGTTTGTGGTAGAAAATATTGGAAACAACCTAAATGTCCATCCATACAGAAATGGATATATAAAATTTTGTACAACCACACAATGAAATATTATTCAGCTGTTAAAAAGGATGACATAGGTCTATATGTGTGCTAATATAAAAATCTCTAAGATAAACTCTCAAGTGAAAAAAACAAATTCATTAAAGAAATCAAAGAAGTTATAAATAAATGGAGAGATATTTCATGTTTCCCAACTGGCTCTATAGATTCGATGCAACCCCAATCAAAATCCAATGTGCATATCAATAAATTGATTATAAAATTTATATGGAAAGGCAATAGACCTAGAATAGCCAACACAATGTTGAAGAATAACAAAGTCAGAAGAAAGACACTATCTCATTTTGAGACTTACTGTAAAGCTACAGTAATCAAAACAGTGTGGTATAGATTAAGAGAACAGAATAGAGTCCAGAAATAGACTCACACAAATATACTCAAATGATCTTTGACAAAAGAGCAAAGGCAATTCAATAGAAAAGGAAAGTCTTTTCAACAAATGATACTGGAACAATGGACCATCCATATGCAAAAAAAAAAAAAAAAAAAGAACCTAAACATAGATCTTAAACCTTTCACAAATCCTGGCTAGATAGCTCAGTTGGTTGGAGTGTAGTCCAGATGCATCAAGGTTGCAGGTTCTATCCTGGGTCAGGGCACATATAAGAATCAATCAGCCCTAGCCGGTTTGGCTCAGTGGATAGAGCATTGGCCTGTGAACTGAAAGGTCCCAGGTTCCATTCCGGTCTAGGGCACATGCCCAGGTTGTGGGCTCGATCGCCAGAGGAGGGCTTGCAGGAGGCAGCTGATCAATGATTCTCTATCATCATTGATGTTTCCATCTCTCTCTCCCTATCCCTTCCTCTCTGAAATCAATAAAAACATATTTTAAAAAACACACAAATGTATATATATTAAAAAAGAATCAACCAATGAATGCACAAATAAGTGGAATAACCAATCGATGCTTCTCACTTCCACTCTAAATAAATAAATAAATAAATAAATAAATAAATAAATAAATAAAATTTAAAAATTAAAACCTTTCACAAAAATGAACTAAAAATGGATCATAGACCTAAGTGTAATATGCAAAACTATAAAACTTCTGGGCGGAAAAGATGGCGACCGGCAGGAAGGTAGGGAGAGAGAGAGTGTGAGTGAGGAACCCATAGAGGTGAGTGTAGACGTGTGTGGTGTGTGTGTGTGTATGAGCTAGGGTCAGTTAGATTCTGCAGGTCTTTCAAGGGGCTGCCTAACTGGGCAGTCCTAGATGGCGGAGCCCCGCGCACAAAGCGGACACTTCTCGGCGGCTGGTGCAGACACAGAGACCACGCCATCTTGAGAAACAGAGCTGCCTGAGATTCGGATCCTGGCTTCTGACACAAACCAGGACCCTGCAGCCACTGGGGACAGAGAACTGCTATCACAGCTTCAGACCAACAAACAACAAGAATCCAGACTTCCCGGCAGATTTCCGTGAGTCAAAGAGCCTATACCCCTCCCCGCAGGCGCGCGGATAGCGCCATAGTAACTGATAGACCCACCCCTCGCCCAAGCTGCAGAGCGCCCTCAGCCTTGCGGTAGCGCCAAAGTAACTGATAGACCCGCCCCTCGCCCAAGCTGCAGAGCTTTGCGCAGGGACGCGCTCCCCCTTACGGAAGTTGGCGCGCGGGACAGAAGCAGCTCCCCGTCGGGGAAATCTGTCAGTGCGCACAGAGGTCTCCCCTTCGGGGAATTTGGGGGAATTTGGCTTGCGGGTCACAGCTCCCCCTTCGGGGAATCATAGAGCGTGCACAGAGGGCCTTCCCTTTGGGGAATTTGGCGAGCAGGACAGACTCCGCCCCCCTTTGGGGAATCTGGGAGAGTGCACGGAGCCAGCTCACCTTCAGGAATTTGAGAGTGTGCGCCCTAGCCGGTTTGGCTCAGTAGAGAGAGCACACACAGGACGCAGCTCCACTTCAGGGAATTTGGCATGCCGGACACAGCTGCCTGGGATCCCTGACTCACAGTGCATTCACACTACGAGCCAGCGACCCCAATTGTTGGTGCATGCACACACAGGGACCCTGATTCTCAACGAGAAACCGCACAAGGCAACAGAGACTCTGACACTTGATTCTTGGTGCAGACACAGGGAAACTCTGACTCCTGGCACATGCTAAGGATCTCATTTTCGGTACATACCAACAGTGTGGTGCAGACAGGGCCCCTGATTCTAAGTGTGCACATGAGACCACACGGAACACAGGGGACACTGACCCTGGGTAAGTCTGGTTCCCACCAACCAAAGGCAGCCACACATCCTAGTGTCAGAGCACTTCAGTGAAACTCGGGTGGAGCAAAGTCCCCACAGCACACGGCCCAGGTCCACGCAAACGGAAGCTTGAGCTTTCTGGTGATAGCCAGAATGGGGAAACGAAATAACTCACAGAGGAAAGAAAATGTGGAGTCGCCAAGAAAGGAAATTAGTGAAACTGAAGCTTGCAACATGACCGAAAAGGAGTTCAGAGTAATTGTCGTGGAATTTATACATCGGATGGATGAGAAGATCAACAACTTATGCAAGAATCAGGAAGAAATGAAAAGTGATATAGCTACAATAAAAAACACCATGGAAAGTTTCAACAGTAGACTACAAGAAGCAGAGGACCGAATTAGTGAGTTAGAAGATCAGGTACAGAAACAAGCTCAATCTGAACAGCAATTGGAGAAAAAAATAAAAAAGCAGGAGGAAAGCCTAAGGGAGCTTCGGGACAACATGAAACGAAGTAACATGCGTATAATAGGGCTGCCAGAAGGACAAGAAGAGCAGCAGGGATTAGAAAATCTATTTGAAGAAATAATGACAGAAAACTTCCCGGATATGGGAAAGATAAAAGTTACGCAAGTACAGAGAGTCCCAAGCAGGATCAACCCCAAAAGACCCACACCGAGACATGTCATAATTTCAATGGCAAATATAAATGATAAAGAGAGAATCTTAAAGGCGGCAAGAGAGAGACAGAGAGTTACCTACAAAGGAACAGCCATCAGATTGTCAAATTATTACTCAACAGAAACACAACAAGCTAGAAGTGAATGGAAGGAGGTATACAAAGTGTTGCAAAGCAAAGGACTGAATCCAAGAATACTATATCCAGGAAGACTATCAATCAAAATTGAAGGGGAAATCAGGAGCTTCGCAGACAAAAAAAAGGCTCAGGGAGTTTATCACCACCAAACCAGCATTGCAAGAATTGCTAAAGGGAATACTGTAAAAAGAAGAAATAAACAGGTAAGAAGGAATACAGACACAAAAATAGATATGACTACAAACAAATACCTTTCAGTAATAACTTTAAATGTAAATGCTCCAATCAAAAGACATTGAGTGGCTGAATGGATAAAAAAACATGACCCATATATATGCTGTCTACAAGAGACCCACCTCAGAACAAGAGACTCACACAGATTGAAAGTGAAGGGATGAAAAAATATCTTTCAGGCAAATGGAAATGAAAAAAAAAAAAGCTGGGGTAGCAATACTTATATCTGACAAAATAGACCTCAAAGTAAATGCCATAACAAGAGATAAGGAAGGCCACTTCATAATACTAAAGGGAGAAATACAACAAGAAGAAATAATTCTGGTAAACATATATGCTCCCAATATAGGAGCACCCAAATACATTAAAAAAAAAAAAACTCCTGGAGGATATCAAGGGAGAGATTAATAGCAATACAATCATAGTAGGAGATTTTAATACCCCACTATCACCACTGGACAAATCCTCTAAACAAAAAATCAGCAAAGAAACAGCAATCCTAAATGACTCACTAGACCAGATGGAATTAATTGACATCTTCAGAACATTTCACCCCAAAGCCACAGAATATACATTCTTCTCAAGTGCACATGGGTCATTTTCAAAGATAGACCATATGCTGGGTCACAGGCAAAGTCTCTTCAAATTCAAGAAGATAGAAATTATATCAAGCATCTTCTCAGATCACAGTGGCATAAAACTGGAAATCAACTACAATAAATACAATCCAAAGAAATCAAACACACGGAGACTAAACAGCATGCTATTAAACAAGGACTGGGTCACCAGAGAGATCAAGGAAGAAATAAAAAACATCATGGCAACAAATGACAATGAAAACACAACCATCCAAAATCTATGGGACACAGCGAAAGCAGTCTTGAGAGGGAAGTTCATAGCTCTACAAGCCTATTGCAAAAAACAAGAAACAATGGTAATAAATTACCTAACCCTACAACTCAAAGAGCTAGAAAAAGAGCAGCAAGAAAAGCCCAGTGTAACCAGAAGGAAGGAAATAATAAAGATCAGAGCGGAGATAAATGGCATAGAGACCAAAGAAACAATACAAAAGATCAACAAAACCAAGAGCTGGTTCTTTGAAAGGATAAACAAGATTGATGGACCTCTAGCCAGGCTCACCAAGAAGCAAAGAGAGAGGACCCAAATAAACAAAATCAGAAATGAAAGAGGTGAAATAACAACAGACCCCGCTGAGATACAAAGGATTGTTACAAAATACTACGAACAACTCTATTCCAACAAACTGGACAACCTGGAGGAAATGGACATATTCCTAGAAAAATATAACCTTCCAAAAATCAATCAAGAAGAATCTAAACAGCTTAATAGGCCTATAACTATGAATGAAATTGAAGCAGTCATCAAAAAGCTTCCAGCAAACAAAAGCCCGGGGCCTGACGGCTTCACAGGAGAGTTTTACCAAACATTCAAGGAAGAACTAAAACCTATCCTCCTCAGACTATACCAAAAAATTCAAGAGGAAGGAACACTTCCAAGCTCCTTCTATGAAGCCAGCATCACCCTAATACCAAAACCAGATAAAGACAACACAATGAAAGAGAATTACAGACCAATATCCCTCATGAACATAGATGCCAAAATCCTCAACAAAATTCTAGCAAATCGGCTCCAGCAATACATCAGAAAGATCATACACCATGACCAAGTAGGATTTATCCCAGGAATGCAAGGATGGTACAATATCCGCAAATCAATAAACGTGATACATCACATAAACAAATTGAGAGATAAAAATCACATAGTCATATCAATTGATGCAGAAAAAGCATTTGACAAGATCCAACACCCTTTCTTGATAAAAACTCTCAACAAGGTGGGAATAGAAGGCTCATACCTCAACCTAATAAAAGCTATATATGATAAACCCACAGCAAACATCATACTCAATGGACAAAAACTAAAAACATTTCCCCTAAGAACAGGAACAAGACAGGGATGCCCACTCTCACCACTCCTGTTTGACATAGTACTGGAAGTATTAGCCACTGCAATTAGACAAGAAGAAGAAATAAAAGGCATCCAAATTGGAAAAGAACAAGTAAAGCTGTCTTTATTTGCAGACGACATGATATTGTACATAAAAAATCCGAAAGACTCCGTCAAAAAACTAATAGACTTAATAAATGAATTCGGCAATGTAGCAGGATACAAAATTAACGCCAAGAAATCTATGGCCTTTCTATACACCAATAGTGAACTTACAGACAGAGAGACTAAAAAGGCAATCCCATTTACCATCGCTCCAAAAAAATTAAGATACCTAGGAATAAACTTAACTAAGGAGGTAAAAGACCTATACGCGGAAAACTACAGGACACTGAAAAAAGAGATAGAGGAAGACGTAAACAGATGGAAGAACATACCATGTTCATGGATTGGTAGAATCAATATCATTGAAATGTCCATACTACCCAAAGCAATCTATAGATTCAATGCACTCCCCATTAAAATACCAATGGCATATTTCACAGACCTTGAAAGAACTCTCCAAAAATTCATCTGGAATAAAAAAATACCCCGAATAGCCACAGCAATCCTGAGAAAGAAGAATAAAGTAGGAGGGATCTCAATACCAGATTTCAAGCTGTATTACAAAGCCACTATTCTCAAAACAGCCTGGTACTGGCACAAGAACAGACATATAGATCAATGGAACAGAATAGAGAATCCAGATATTGACCCAAACCACTATGCTCAATTAATATTTGACAAAGGAGGCATGAACATACAATGGAATAAAGACAGTCTCTTCAATAAATGGTGTTGGGAAAATTGGACAGATACATGCAAAAAAATGAAGCTTGATCACCAACTTACGCCATACACAAAAATAAACTCAAAATGGATACAGGACTTAAACATAAGACGGGAAACCATAAAAATACTAGAGGAATCCACAGGCAGCAAAATCTCTGACATATGCCAAAAGAACTTCTTCACCAATACTGCCCCTAGGGCAATGGAAGCTAAAGAGAAAATAAACAAATGGGACTACATCAAAATAAAAAGCTTTTTTACAGCAAAAGAAACTATGAACAAAACAACAAGAAAGCCCACTGCATGGGAGAACATATTTGCAAATGGCATCACTGATAAAGGTTTAATCTCCAACATCTACAGGCAGCTTATACAACTTAATAAAAGGAAGATAAATGATCCAATAAAAAAATGGGCAACGGACCTAAATAGAATCTTTTCCAAAGAAGACAGAAGGAAGGCCAAGAGACACATGAAAACATGCTCAACGTCACTAATTATCCGAGAGATGCAAATCAAAACAACAATGCGGTACCATCTCACACCTGTCAGAATGGCTATCATCAACAAATCAACAAATGACAAGTGTTGGCGAGGATGCGGAGAAAAAGGAACCCTTGTGCACTGCTGGTGGGAATGCAGACTGGTGCAGCCACTGTGGAGAACAGTATGGAGTTTCCTCAAAAAACTGAAAATGGAACTCCCATTTGACCCAGTAATCCCACTCCTAGGAATATATCCTAAGAAACTGGGAACACCAATAAGAAAGGATATATGCACCCCTATGTTCATAGCAGCACAATTTACAATAGCTAAGATCTGGAAACAGCCTAGGTGCCCATCAGCAGATGACTGGATCAGAAAACTATGGTACATCTACACAATGGAATATTATGCTGCCATAAAAAAGAAGGAATTGTTACCATTTGCAGCAACCTGGATGGAATTGGAGAACATTATGTTAAGTGAAATAAGCCAGTCAATGAAAGAAAAATACCACATGATCTCACTCATTTATGGATAATAAAGAACATTATAAACTTGAACAAAAAGATAGATACAGAGGCAGTAAAGCATCAAACAGTCTATCAAATTATAGCAGGAAGGTTAGGGAGAGGTGGGGAAGATAAGAAATCAATCAAAGGACTTGTATGCATGCATATAAGCATAACCAATGGATGCAAAACTCTGGGGCGTGAGGGCATATATGGGAGTGGGGTGGGGGGGGCAATGGTAAGATATGTACACATATAATACCTTAATAAAAAAATTGGAAAAAAAAAACTTCTGGGCAATAATACAGGGGGGAAAAATCTAGATTCCCTTGGGGTTGGGAATGAGTTTTTAGATATAATACCACAAGCATAATCCACAAAAGAAAACAACTGGTAAGTGGTACATCATTAAAATTAAAAACGACCCTGGCTGGTGTAGCTCAGTGATTGGAGGCAATGAATCGATGAGTCTCTCTCATCTCTCCCGCCCCCTGCACCTCTCAACAGCAGGGTAGCCCCCCTCAGCGGCCGCGGACCATCAAAAGTGGGGGAGCTGGGTGCCTGTCTGCTCTGGCACCAGCGGACAGGCACCCAGCTCCACCGCGAAAAGCAAAAGCGTGTAGGGGACCCTACACGTGCATGATTCAATCATGCACTGGGCCTCTAGTATATAGATAAAGTAATTGAGGCTGAGAGATAGTTTGAGTAAGGCATCAGTGATAAGTACAGTAGAAAAGGTACTTTGGAGTGACTTCAGGTAAATTAGCTTACCTTTCTGTGCTTCAGTGTCCTCTTATATAAAACTAGAGGCCCAGTGCACGAATTTCGTGCACTGGGGGGCGGGGAGGTCCCCCAGCCTGGCCTGTGCCCTCTCACAGTGCGGGAGCCCTGTAATCGATCACTCCAAAGTGGTAGGCCCCACCCACCCATCTGGGGCTCCTCGATGGACTGCCCTAAAGAGGAGGCCGGAGCTGGGGGTCCCGCCTCCTCTGTGCCGCACACGCAGCATCAAATCCCTACCCACCCGTGTGCACCCGCTGTGCACACAGCCTCCTGGTGATGGATTGTGACATCATGGTGTGATGGCGTGATGACCATTTGCATATTAGCTTTTTATTATATAGGATGAGGAGGACAATAGTAGCACTTTTACCAGAGAATTATGAAAATTAAATGATTTAATGCATGTAAAGCATTTAGAAGAGTTTCTAACAAAAAGTAAGTACTCATTAATATTAGATATTATTTCCTTGGCTAGTGTGACTCAGTTGGTTGTAGCATCATACTGTATACCAAAAGGTGACAGGTTCGATTCCCAGTGACAGCACATACCCAGGTTGTGGATTCGATACCTGTTTGAGGCATGTACAGGAGGCAACCCATCGATGTTTTTCTCTCTCTCCTTCTCTCCTTTCCCCTCTCTCTTTCTCAGATCAATAAAAACATATCTTCAGGTGAGGATTTAAGTATATATATTAGATATTACTATAAAAACAGAATAATGGTTTCTAGGAAAAGCATGCAAGAATATCCCTCTCCATTTGTTGTATTAGTTGTACAACTTGGTCCCTTTATGTTCTTTGAGATTCGTTATTTGTATATTAGATTGCTGTTTCATATACTGCTTCTACTGTTTCACAATAAATTGAGACCATGCTACCTTTTGAGGCATCCAGAACAATATAATTTTAAAAAGTATTATTTGCCAATCTTTGCAAAGAGAGTGCCATATTCCAGAAAATAGGACACTTGTCAGTTCCTATAGTAACACTGGCAGTGAGGTAAATGATTTTAAAACCTTTGTATAATGTGGAGGCTAAACATAAGCAGATAAAACAACTCTGCCAAGGATACAGTCTGAGGAATGTCTGCATAGGTCTCCTGGGGTTTGGGCTACTTAGCCCCAGAGGGCAAGCATGGTAACATCAATAGCCAGCATGACAGGTGCCTATAGGACCTCTCTGTTCTATGTAGAGGTATCCCTTTCTTAAACCCAACTCAGATGCAGAAGGCTGAGGGTGTCAGTAGTAGGGGTGACAAATTCACCACGGTTAAAAAAAAAAAAAGATATGAATGGGAAAGGCCAGGCAAGATCCTAAAATATACATACTTTCCGTAAGAGGTATCTTTTAATACTAATTCTGGAGCTCTATACCAGCGTGTGGCCACATAGTCTGTATAAATATCCCCAGGAGCTGCTAGCATTCGTGCAAATCCGAAATCACAGAGTTTAATAATTCCTGTCTGGGATACTAAAATATTCTCAGGTTTTATATCTCGATGAATGATCTAAAAAACAAACAGAAGATGCAATACATTAAAATGGGGTTTCATTACCTAGAGAAGCTCTCAAAAATTATACAGAGAAAATCTAGCTAATCAAGGCAGTAAAGGTATTTTCTTACCCCATGCAAAGGATTAATCACACAATGCAAAAGCTAAAGTTATACTAGAATTTTCAATTCTTGCCCCATACATTGTCTCAAAATGACAGGGAGCCAAAAAAAATAAAAAATACAAGTATAATACTAAAAAGGTAAATCACATTCCTAAAAGGAAAAGTAATCAAAAGATCTTGAAAAAAAGTTTAACTTTCCTTTAACCCCATGTCACATCCCAGGTACTACCATTTCTCTCATTTTCTTCACAATAAATCTCTTGCTGACATCATCTCTACTCATTCTTCACTTTATGATCATTCATTCACTACTCAAAGTAATGAAATCGGTCTTCTGCTGAAATGTTCCATTAAACTGCCTGAGCCAGCACCAACAACTTAATTGTTGCTAGTCCAACCGATACCCCTCAATACATTATCTTACTTGATATCTTAGTGTAAAAATGTTGCCAACCATACCTTCATTCTTGATTTCTAGGACCTAAAATTCTCCCAGGCTCCTTCTGTCTCTATGACAATTCTCTATCTGTCCCTTACATGCAGGTTCTGATCTTAGGTTTTCTCTTCTCATACATCATGCTTCCTGGGAAATCTCATGTACTTTTTTTGGGGGGTGGGGGGACCACTTTCTTCACTTGGTTATGGGGACACCATACTCTCTTGGGCTTCTTCCCAACTACTGGCTATTCCATCTCAACCTCACCTACTTTTATAACTTTAGTAACTATCCATATACTGATAATTTCCAACTTTCTATGTCTAATTTCTATTTCTAGATATCTCTCCTGGTTTCCACAAGGAGTGGAATTCCATAAGAAGTCCCACTCAGCAAATGCAAAACTAAATGCATCATCGCCCCCAAAGCTATTTGTTCTCAATAGTGCTTTTGCTTAGTGAAGGGAACCAACACTGACCCATGTCTCAAGCCAGAAACCAAGGTATTTTTCTTCCTCTCATATACTCTTTTTAAAAAATATATTTTTTATTGATTCTTATAGAGAGGAAGGGAGAGGGATAGAGAGTTAGAGACATCGAGGAGAGAGAAATATCGATCAGCTGCCTCCTGCACATGCCCTACTGGGGATGTGCCAGCAACCAAGGTACATGCCCTTGACTGGAATTGAACCTGGGACCCTTCAGTCCGCAGGCCGACGCTCTATTCACTGAGCCAAACCGGTTAGGGCTCCCATATACTCTTAACCTACCTACTTCTCTCTCTAGTTCAAGTCCCCTCAGCTCTCTCACTGAAAATTACACTACTAACTAGTCTCCCTGCATTCATTGTGATCCCCTCCAATCCTCTATCTACAATGAAGTCACAGTATTACTTTAAAATCATGTGTGATTATGTCACTTCTCTGTTTAACATCTTTTAAGGATTCCCCACCCCACATGACAAATTTGTAACTCCTTAAAATGGCTTATAAAGCCTTGTAGGATTTGAACCCTACTCACCTTCTCAACCTTCTACAACCTCTTTCTTTTTTTAAAAAAAAATATTTTTATTGATTTAAGAGAGGAAGGGAGAGGGAGAGATAGAAATATCAATGATGTTCGGGGATCGAGCCCGCAACCTGGGAATGTGCCCTTGACCAGAATCGAACCTGGGACCCTTCATGTCTGCAGGCCGATGCTCTATCCACTGAGCCAAACTGGCTAGGGCTACAACCTCTTTCCCTAGAATATTAGTTTCCCAATTTTCCAGGATTTGTCTAATCTATGCATTTGTGATGTTTGTATTTGATGTTCCTTCCATTTGTTCTCACATCATTCTGCACTTACCCATTACAATATTTGTCAGGCTATATTATTAATTGCCTATTTATTTATTTGTAACTCCCACCAGACCTGTAAGCTCCATGAGGGCAAGATATATGTCTTGTTTAAGCTATATTACCGTGCCCAATACAGTGCCTAAAACAAATAAGGCATTTTAAAACTTTATCAAGCCCTAGCTGGTTTGGCTCAGTGGATAGAGCGTCGACCTGGGGACTGAAGGGTCCCGGGTTCGATTCCAGGCAAGGGCACATGCCCAGGTTGTGAACTTGATCCCCAGTGGGGAGTGTGCAGGAGGCAACCAGTCAATGAGTCTCTCTCATCATTGATGTTTCTAGCTCTCTCTCCCTCTCACTTCCTCTCTGAAATCAATAAAAATATATTTAAAAAAAACTTTAGCAAATGAATGAATTATGTTCTCATCACTGGAAAAGTATCATAGCACAAGTGAAAACATCTCAGTGACAGAAATCTGGGATCTTTCTTTGTTTATATAACTTAATTGCTATGTCTTTGGGGTTGGCTCTTGTTCTGCCTCCGTCTCCCTCCACAAATGGCCAAAAAAATTAACCTAGGGTAATAAGTTAGAGCCATCTTAAAGGTACCATCTATACAACTACATTGATGTATTTTTACTTCCACAACTCCTCAGGATGAATTTCAAGGCTCTGGCAAATTTCTCGCCTGGGCACCTGTGCAATCTTATCTCCCTTTGCCTGGTCTCTGTAAGAGCACTTATTGCCACTCTCTGACGTCCTCTGCCCAGGTTTTCCTCTATTATAGTGGTATCCCATCTGAATATAGTTCCTTTTCTAGAGAAATCTTAGTTACAATTCAAAACTGTACTTACATTAGTTTTAGCTCTTCTTCGAAGTCTTCTACTCTCAGTCTAGACCATACTGTTTTTTTCCCTTTTTCAAAAAACATTTTCAAAGTCTACAAGGCAGTATAGGACTACAGATAACATGACTATTCCTGACTCTGATACAGTGCTAAACACTTTATACCTACTACCTAATTTGATCTTTACAAAAAACCTGTGAGGTACTATCGTATCATTTCACAGATAAAGAAAATGAAGCTCAGTGAAGTTATATAACATTTCTGGGCCCACAGAGTAACGGGGCTTCCACCTTTCATTGTGCAAGCTGTGAACTGCACAAGTTTTGTGTTTATCCACAAAAAAGCTGGTGGGTGAAAATCCAAGACAGACTGATAACAAAGACTGGTGCTTTTAACTTTTGCATTATACTGCCTCCCCATGGATCCAGCTGGGAAGGAAATTACAATCTGAATTCTAGTTGCTATCCCAACCATATTTTTCAAAGCAGTAAAATGTGATACACTATTAACAAGACAAAAATTAGAAATTAGGATATCTGAAAAAGTCTGGAATATATATGTGTTATGCCTATATCACTTACTAATAAAACTATTTTTAAAGCTTTTACTGTTATTTCCTGAATACAAATCTAACTTTCCAGAAAGTAGAGCTCGTGGTGGGAACAAAATATCTCCTTAATAACCTGAGCTAAATACGTATATACTAGGCAATGCTAAAGGCAGCACTAAGAATCAGAAGAGTTGATCTTCTTTCCTTTCTTGATTTTTCAGGAGTTAAACAAGGCTCTATATCTCTTAGCTACTTTCTTTCTTTCTTCCCCTAAAGGCATCCACATGAACTGGCCAAGTTTCAAGTTCCTACCTTCAAACCTCCCTTCATTTGAGCTAGTCTAGCTTTCAACATTTTAAAATGTACTTTCTCTAATAAAAAATGCCCCAATTGACTTTTGATTCCTCTATTCTAAATTATTAATACCATACTTGGTCTGCCCTATAATTAGAAATATTGTAAGCTCACTATGTTTTTTTGGTTCTGCAACTAAGTTATAAAGTACTGACCTCATTTTCAGGATGTCAATATTGTACAGAAAAATAATTTTAACAACTTCATAAAAACAGAACAATATTTATTTGTTTTATTTTTGGGGTCTGGCAATGGCTTTTTATTTTTGTTTTTAAAAGAATCTTTATTATTGAAAGTATTACATAGGTCCTCCTTTTCCCCCATTAACCTCTTCCAGCCAGCTCCCATCCTCCCTCCTCCCCCAGGCCCTCAGCACCCCAGTGTCCTTGTCCACGGGTATGCATACATGCATACAAGTTCATTGATTGATCTCTACCTACCCACACTCCCCTGCCTTCCCTCTGAGGTTCAACAGTCAAAACAGAACAATATTTAAAGGGCACTTATCATTCATATACATTCTATAGTTTGGCTTATTCTGTAGCACTTACATTATTATTGTGAAGATATTCAATTGCTCGAATGATTTGGAAGAGGTATTTTCTAAGTCGTTTACTCTCTAGTCCATGACAATAATGTTGTAATTCATCTAATACTGTGTGGTCAATAAATTCAAATACCAAATGAATTTTCTTTTTCTGTCTAAAAACTTCAATCAGATTGACCAGGTTTTCATGATGGAATTGCTATTGACAAAGAAACATATTTTTAATAAATTATTTCATGCACAATAATTTATACATATAACAACTATATCATTTTTAAATGAAGCAGAAATATTCTCAGCTTCTTTTCCTCCATGCATTTCAACAGAAACTTCCCAACTGATTTGCTTACATTCCTATTTTAAGAAAATGTTAATCTATTTCATAATATTTATAGAACAAAGGGAAATGTATTGCTTTACTTCAAGTTAGCATTTGCTTGTTTTTTATTAAAATAATTTAGAGTTAATGTACTATAATGCAACTTGGTATGCTGCTAAGAGATATCTTCCTATCTTTTAACTTGATTTGTGGTTAAATTTAACATCTGAAATTTAAAAGGTCCCTATATTTTCAAATGAGCATTGTGTTCAATGCTACTGAGTATGTGATCTGAATATATATAAATTATTCTTTGAGTTCGATCCTAAACTCTTGAGAGTAAAATCTAAGTTCCAGG
This sequence comes from Cnephaeus nilssonii, assembly GCF_951640355.1. NCBI lineage: Eukaryota > Metazoa > Chordata > Mammalia > Chiroptera > Vespertilionidae > Cnephaeus > Cnephaeus nilssonii. The sequence goes on from NC_137076.1 coordinate 75,789,882, forward strand.
AGGGACATTATAAATTCATCACACTGTAACAAAAGAGTATCAGAATATCTAGAAACTCAGATATGTGAAATACCTATTTATAGTCATAAGGACGTTACATAAATATACAATTATTTGTGTGTACATTTTTTGTTCTAGTCTATTAAGCATTATGCTATTCTATTTGAATAAAATAATAGTCTATTATTATATTAAGCAATAAGACATCTTTTAGACTGGTATAATAATTTTAAAATATCAAAAATGGTATGTATAAGCTTAGAAAAGGAATGACATTTTAATATCTTATGCTGCTTATCCTATTTTGTAACACATTGATTTAATTACAATAAACTCTGAGATATTTAACTTTTTCAAATGACCAAAAATATTTATTTGGCTAAAAACTAAGGGGTATATTTTCAATGTTAGATTCATTAGAAAACTATACTTTATGAAAATTATTTGCCTTTATTCTGAGGGGATATTAGCAATTTCTCTACTTACCTGTATTAATATGTAAACCAGTCCTTAAAACATGACTAATAGAAAAACATGTCAAAGTACAATGCCAGATGCCTTTCCTACTTTTGCTCCCAATTTTCCTGGTGGGCAAGATGCCAGAGTGCTGCTGCAACAGCATGCTGGTAGTAGCAAAAAGAAATGACTGCTTTTGGACATTAATCTTTCAACTAAGGAAAATTATGGGTTTTCTATCCAGTCTTTATTTTAAAGGCAAAAGCAGTGAAGGGTTAATGGAAGTTAATAATCATTAGGGAAGATCCCCAGGGGTAAGGAATCAGGTACACTCTCAAATAAATCATGAAACTCCTAGAAATGCTCCATTACCCCTTTTCAAGTTGTTTGTTTTCCTTCATTACTAGACAACTTTTATACAGATATTTTCACTAATTACTGTCACTTATTTAGTGAAATTCTAGAAGATAAAAATTTAGTTCAAATTAAATCATTTTGACTATCTTTTTAAACTAGGAATTGTTATCTAATCCAAGAAATATCTCTTGTAGAATTAGGTTAAACTAAAAATTCTATAAGAAATAAACCAATACAAATAGTTAAGCTGTCTCAAAATAGTGTGCATAATAGTTGTAATAGCTGTAACATTCAAATTCATCTCTGTGCTCTTGCCATGACATTATTGACTTTTAAAAATTACTAAGTAGAAAAAAATTATCATCTTAAATGCAATAGAGTTGAAGAAAGAGTGAAAGATATTACCTGGGAAAAGGGCTTCTAATCAGATTACTCACTTACAGTGCATAATAGTTGCCTTACAGTATTATTATGTTTTGGGTCATCAGAATAAGGACTGGTATCTTACACAAAATTATAACATCTTTACTGACTTTAACTTTCCTTTTCATTGTCAAGAAATAGAGCAGTTCCAACAATACAGACACTTAATATATTTCTTCTATTTTTAATTGATCCATCATACCTAATATACACTTACAAAGAAATAGAATATTACTTTTGTATCAGATAAAGTGAGTAAAAAGAGTATGTTTTCTTCATTAAATAAAACATCTAGACTACATTGTCAAAGTCATAAATCTTAAAACATCTAGATAAATTCCAATTTATAAAATACATATATACTTAAATCACTAGTTTTATACTAGTGATTTAAGGGGTCTTAATGCTCCTTTCTTTACACTCGGGAGTACTTTCCCCTAGGCTGACCTGTCATACCTACACAAAATCCTATCTTCTGCCCTGATCTCTCCTGATATCGTTCCCCATCTCTAAGAGCCCACTGGCCATCTTTACTTAAATGTACTCCTGTCACCTTAAATTCAACATTTCTTTCTGTTTTGTATTGATCCTCACCTGAGGATATTTTTCCCATTGACTTTTAAGAGAGAGTGGAAGGGAGGGGGAGAGACAGAGAAAGAGAAACTTCGATATGAGAGAGACACACAGATTGGTTGCCTCCCGAAAGTGCCCTGAATGGATCAAACCTGCAACCAAGGAATGTGCCCTTGACTGGAATCGAACTCAGGACCCTTAAGTCTGCAGGTTGCTGCTCTCTCCACTGAGCCAAACTGGCTAGGACGAATTCAACATTTCTAAAACTGAACTAGCTCCCAAACTATGTCTCTTGGGGGTGTTTCAAACTTCCATGATAGTACTCACTGAACCTCAAAGAAATCTGTCTTCTTTTGCAGTATATCATGTTTTAACTTTACTTTCCATTCAAATTGCCACAATCCTGTAGGGTTCCTCGTGACATTTACCAGTATTCCTGAATTAAATTCACATAACAGGCCTCCCTATTGTTACTCTCGGAGTCCTCCAATCTTTTCTAAAAAATAGTGCCACATTTGTATTTATAGAGTTTATTTACTCTGAATTCAAAACCTTCGTCCTCTTACAAATTCAAATTTTAACTCCTTAGCTCAAAAGACAAGACTTAAAAACTGCCCTGGCTGGTTTGGCTCAGTGGATAGAGTGTCAGCCTGCAGACTGAAGGGTCCCAGGTTCGATTCTGGTCAAGGGTACATGCCCGGGGTTGCAGGCTCTCCCCAGTAGGGGGGCAAGCAGGAGGCCGCCGATAATGATTCTCTCTCATCATTGATGTTTCTCTCTCTCCCTCTCCCCTCCTCTCTGAAATCAATAAAAATACATATTAAAAAAAAAAAAAGACTTAAAAATCTACGTCCAACTTACCTCTCTAATTCTACTCTATTTCGGTACAGAAAATTCTACAGGGCAAATGTCTTTGCTCTTTGTCCGTTCCACTCTGCTCCTTTTTTTTAATCCTCACCCGAAGATATTTTTTCCATTGATTTTTAGAGAGAGTGGAAGGGAGAGGGACAGAGAGAGAAACACCAATGTAAGAGAGAGACATTGATTGGTTGCCTCCCGTATGCCCCCGACCAGGGCCAGGAGGCTACAACCCAGGTACATGCCCATGTATATGCCCGGACCAGAATCAAACCCGGGACCCTTCAGTCTTCAGGCTGAGGCTCCATCCACTGAGCCAAACTGGCTAGAGTTCCACTCTGCTCTTTATCTTTGTCCTGCTTTAGCCTCTCTGAGCTTATGCTGTTCCACTAACCTATTATACAACAGTTTCTCCCTCTTACATAAATCCTACGCATCATTTAAAGCCCAAGTCATGTCCCAATTCTTCCAAGAAACCATTACTACCCTACAGGACTTTGTGTTAATCACTTGGCACTTCTTATGAGCCACTTTTTATTCAATATTATATGTCCTCCTGTCTCTCTGATTAAATAATAAAAGGCCTGAAGAGCAGGTACTGTCTTTTACCTCATTATAGTCTTAGCATCTGGCACAATGCCTTGCACAAAGCACACATTTTTATGAAGTATTATACCTGGATATTTCAGAATAATTATTTCACAATATTTGGTATAACTTTTGTTATATTATACATGAACACATATATCTAGTATCACTATAAAATTACAAAATGTAGACAATTAGGTAGGGTATCACACTTGTTTTTCTATTACCTGTCTTAATGCATGTGTTAACTGAAATATTTAGTTTTTTTCCCATAACTATTTCTCTCTCAACTTAAAGAGCAATTAAGGCAAAAGAAGCAAACCTTTAGAAACTTTATTTCTCTCGTTGCAATTTTGTTGACAGATTTTTCTGGTGTCTCATAAAATATCTTAATGGCCACTATCTGCCCGGTATCCTTATGTTTACACTTCATGACTGTTCCATAACTTCCTTCTCCCACTTTTCCAAGAGTTTCATACATCTCCATTCTTAAGCCCTGCTTCTTCACAGAAATAAAGAAAATGTTAAACATTTTTATTATATTTATTGAAGCTGGATAATGCAGTTCCACAATAAACCCATACTTTAAAATACAGAAACATAGAAAAAAAAATAGGAATCTTTTCCACAGACACCGTTTGTCTTTGGAAACTGCCAGCCCGACAGTAAGGTGTACTTGTGGGGCTCCAGCCCTCAGGAGAACTTGGGGAGCCTCCTGCTGCCTCGGTTATTCCCATCAACACTAAGTATTAAGATTCCTTCACTACACGTCACAATCCACGGGGGCGGAGAGTTATCCTCACACTTCCGGTCATGCCCGTCAAAAATGAGGGACCCGCAATACTGCAGTGGCCCACAGGTCAGTCCCCGGGACCCAAGAAAACCTCGATCTTGCCCACTCCTCAAAGCAGAGATCTTAGGGTACCGGATCAGTGTCGCACCCCACGCCCGGCAGACGACCTCGTCCGGGCAGCCGCCACCGCCTCAGCCCATTCTGTAGTCCAGAAGGTCCGGCTAGCTCCCCACCACCCGCTAGCTCCCCACCACCCGCTCCCATGGCAACGGTGCCGCCGGCCTCGCGCTCGGAACCTAGTGCGCAAGACCGGAACACAGGCCGGACTGGCCTGACCCGGAAGAGAAATGAGAGGTAGCGGAAAAGACAAGTTCCATGTGTGCACTAAATGGAAGCTGGTTTAGGGGTGGAGGTGGGGATTAGTGGTTGCCAACGATCAAATTGTGTTCTCCTCACAAAGTTGATTTAGAGTGGAGATGGGGGGGGGGGGGTGCATCAGCAATTTTGACGGCAGCGTGAATGACTGCAAACACTCTAGGAGAGAGGAACCGCGGCGGAGGCTTGTCCAACCGGCCTCCCATGTGTCCCCAGGCTAGAGAACACCTGCGCTTCTGCTGGGTCCTAAAAGGATGGCTGGTGTCATTAAGTAGTAGAGAGTTCTTGTAAAAGGAGACTTCCAAGCAAGTCTAGTGTAATTGTAGTTTTCTAAGTTACCTAGTTATGTAAATAGTCCATAGACGAGTTTGGGTTCAGCTGTCCACATTTCATCCTTAAAATGGAGAGAAGACGCTTCTTACATCAAGAACATTTCTGCAATACGCTTAAAAAATTATTTTTCAAGCTCATAGTTATCCTTTTTAAGAAAACTGTGTCAAAACTGTAAAAATTACTTTTTGGGAAAGGAAATATTTCAACGGGTCCTATCACACATGGATTAACATACAAGGGTATGGGGGGGAGGGGAAGCTGTTACCTAATTGCTTAATACTAGAATGAAGTCCTGCTGGCCTTCCAGCCTCCAATGAATAACAAGGATATCACTGGAGCAAGTGCCCTCTTTCTTAGGGATTTCATTTATTTTTTTTCTGTAAAAATAAATTTAAATATTAAAGGGCCAAATCTCACTGTTGCCCTAAATAAGGAAATACCATTATCCAATAAATTCTAGTCCAGTTGGTTCCACCCACCATGCATATTAAAATTATATCTGGTGAGCTTTTAAAAAGGCTCCACCCCCGAGATCCTCATTTAAATGAGAAAGGGTAAAGGAATTGGTATTTTTAAAGCTTCCAAAATGTTTCAATGCTGCTCAAATTTATATTGAGAGAGGAGTGGGAGGGGAGGGAGAGGTGGTCATGGTTGTCTTTTTCTTTTAACATATTTTTATTGATTTCAGAGAGGAAGAAAAAGGGAGAGATAGAAACATCAATGATGAGAGAGAATCGTTTATCAGCTGCCTCCTGCACGTCCCCCACTGGAGATCGAGACTGCAACCTGGGCATGTGCCCTGACTGGGAATCGAACAGTGACTTCCTGGTTCATAGGTCGACATCCAACCACTGAGCCATGCTGATCAGGCAATGGTCATGGTTTTGAAACTGGACAACCAATGGGTCCGGGCTGGGACCAATGGATCCTGGCTGCCTATCACTACTTGATCCAATTAAGCAGAGACTGGGTTGAATCATATGAGTGTTTATTCTTTTTTGTTTTGTTTATTCTAATAATGCCACAGTATGGGAGAGCAGCAGGTCATCCATGAACATCTGCTCTGCTTATGTTGGTTAGGACAAAGATTACATGGGGAAGTGGGCAAAAGGAATTACAGGCATGGGGAAGTAGGCAAAAGGAGTAAGAATGGGTATAATGGTTACTAGTTACAGGCAATGCAGGGGGTTTCGAAGGGTGGACTCTGTTGTTTCAACTCGGTTGTTAATTCTTTGATGAATGGACCAAATTCCCAGGTTAACTCCCATGTTCCAGGGTGTACAACTCTCAGCCATTTAGAATGTGCTTTCGCCAATCAGAATAGAACAATCATGGTTAACAGAGCATGATTAATATTTCTGCCCCTAATAGTTTTTGTTTATCACTACCAAAATATTGAAAATTTTTTCCTTTTAAAAAGTTATTCCATGTGGCTCTTGTTAGAGCATCGGCCCAGAAGTGTCTTGGGTTTGACTCCCAATCAAGGGCACATACCTGGGTTGGAGGTTCGATCCTGGGCCCTGGTGCCTTCTGGAGGTAACCAATCTGTCTCACATCGATGTGTTTCTATCTTCTCCCCCTCCCTCCCTTCCACTCGCTCTAAAAATCAATGGAAAAAATATCGTCGGGTGAGGATTAACCAAAAAAAAAAAAAAAAAGTTATTGAACCCTGTTATAAAATACTTTGTATCTATGAATAAGAATATCATAGTGGGCTCAGACTTTATAAGTATATTTATTAAATGTTGTGGACTAAATATTTGCAAGGGACAAAGCATGAATCAGAGTCCTTGCCCTCAGTGATTTCACAATCTAGAGCTACAGAATCACTACAGTATAAAATTATAACTTTTAAAGGGGCGAGGGCAGGAGAGATTAAACAAAGAACTTATATGCATATATGCATAACCCATGGACACAGACAATAGTGCAGTAAATGCTTGGGGAGACTGGCAGGAGCGGGATGGAGGGGGCCAATGGGGGGAAAAATGAGGATATCTGTAATACTTTCAACAATAAAGATAAGTTAAAAAATAAACTATCTACTGTGAACCATAGGCCCCAAATGGTATTACTTGTGCTAAAAGCCCATGACACCAAACCTAGATTTAATACCTCATCTAATTGCAGTTTCAACCTCCGCCAGAAGCAGCCTTGACTAGAAAATTCCAGATAACCAGTCTTAAGATTTCGTTTCCTGGCAATTGTTGACAGTTTGGCTCAAATAAACTCACAAAAATTCTTCACAGGTTTGAATGTTTCTTACGTTGACAAATGGCTAGATAAATGACATAACAGACTTCTTTTTTTTAAGTTTCTCTTTAGTATTTCATTGCATGTAACCCTACCAGTGAGTCTTCATCCTTGGTTATGGGAGGATTAGGATTGCTATGGCAGGAAGACAAAAAAGTAAAAATAAGGATATTCAGCTTTTGATTTAGAGAATCACATTTATGAATGCACAGCAGGACCTATCAAAAGTTAGGTCTGGCTAACTTGATCACAAAGGCAGTTACTAAAAGCAAGAGATAGTAGGGTTTGAAAAAAGGGAGTGTTGACATAAGAAACGTCCAATCCTATACAGAATTTTTATGAGTTTATTTGAGCCAAACCGACAATTGCCAGTAAACAAAATCTCTTATCAGATTGAGAAATGCTCCTGAAAAATGGCAGTTTTACCATTTATTTTATACATCAGAATCAAAGGAGAAGATGTAAGGGGGTTATATGAAATCCATTCGTGATTAGGAAGGAAGATGGTAGAACTCAGATCGAGGAAATCTCTGAGATTGGATAAAAAGTATTATCAGAGACTCAAATACTTCTTTTACATTGGTGGGTTCAGGATAATGAACACTTACAGAACATAATAATCATGGTTATGTGGAGAAAAGATAACAATGAGGGGTTCAGTGGTCTCAAATTCTGGTGCGAGATTATGCCCCAGGGGTCTGGAAAAAGGGGATTACTCTGACATAACAAAGGTTTGTTATCATAGATGCAAAAAGACAATAGGCCTAGGGCATGACTACCTTCCATGGCTCCCTTTTAGTTAGGAAGTTTTCATTTCAGACCATTCTCTATGGCTACTTCAGGTCTCTGACATTGTAAAGCTTGCCATGCAGGCCTCCCCTAAGTTTGTCGGTTTTAGTATGTGGCTCCTTTTTTGTCCAGGAGATACCAGGAAAGGGAGGAAAGTTAACCCTCTCTGGTTCCATTGAATTATGGGCAGTTTGGGGCAATGCTAAGGCCCTCATCCTATCCTCTCATTCTGGTTTGGGATGAATTACCCTAATATATAGGAAAAGGTTCAGGGTCCTCTACAAGAGTCAATAACTTTGAGCTGCTCTCCCACACCCTCCCCGCCCCGCCTGAAGCTGTGGGGAGCATTTCTGGTACATCTGCATCTAAAAAGCTAGTGTGGAAGACCTGAAATGAGTTATCCAGGCTAGATATAAAATCCCCATCCATGTCTCCATGATCTGTTCCCCAGATCTGAATCTACACCATTCTTTTACCTTTGTCCATAATTTCCAACCCTGGAAACCCCACTGCAATGCCCCTAAGGAAGTAGTTCAGGGGATTTTACTTTGTATGGGTCTCAGCATTCAATACCTCAATAAAAAAATAAAATAAAAAAATGGTGGTCCCATCACTTTATGTACTAGATTTGATAAGCTTTTGAACCAACCAAAGGAGATTATAATTCCAAATTACTTTTAGCTCTGTTTTAAAGAGACTTAAGCAAAACGTGCTTTGCTTCCGAGAACCTCCTCCTCTCCCATTGCCCTCCCTGTTCACGGGACCAAATGTTTGGAAAAACTAATACAGGTGTATGCCCATCCGGTCAGTTTAACTACCTGCTTCAAATACCTGGCCGAGACTCAGATCCAGCGTAGCTCTCACTTTACCAGTTCTAATCACGTCATAGCGGCACGTGGTTCTAGATACTTCGCCACCTCCCACTCAGGGGCGGATTGTTGACAACCCCGCCGGCAGGTCACGTGACCTTACGTCATCCCACCTCCTTTGCCTGAAATCTCAAGCCCCGCTCGCTTCCCCCTCTCCCCACTCAGTCGGACCTAACCTAGCCAAAGGGGACGCAACAGGGTATGTTTCGGTTTTGTTGTCTCTTAACCCACACCATCTAGTCTGAACACAGAGAATACTAATTTTCCAATTGGTTCAGGGAGCCAAAATGGTAGGGCCTTGTTGAAAAGCTACCACAGGGGCTCCCCCACGTGCCCTCCCCCTTCTCTCCACCCCTCGCGCCGTGGTACTGGCGGAGGGCGGAGGGATCTGGAGGCGGCGGAGGGAGACGTCATTGCGGGGTTGTTTGTGCAGCCTCCGCGGCGGTGACCCGCAGTGATTCGGCCGCCGTGCCGGGGGGTGGGGGGGCTGCGCGGGACTCTTTTCTTTCAGACGGACCGCGGGGCAGCTGTGGAGCATGTCGACCCCCGCCCGGAGGAGACTCATGCGGGATTTCAAGCGGTAAGGCCCTTCCCCTCCGCCTGGACGACGGCTCCTCCCCAAAGCTGCGGGCCTACCGGACGGGGATCCGGGACACCTTCCTCTTGGGATTCTCAGAGGGCCGGCTGTGGGCCCCGGGGAGCGACGGAAAGCCAGTTCTGACCGTCCCCCCCCCCCCCCCCAAACACACACACGCCGTTCGCACTCCCTCATTCTTGTTTTCTCACTCCGATATCCCTCCCTCCCCAAATGTAAAAAAAGGGCAATGGACACCTAGGATTCCCCACTGCCCGCTTGGGCCAGCTGCCTGACTTGTCGCCCTGCCGTTGAAACCTTACCCCCGCCCCTGAACCCTGCGGCAGCCCTTCTCTAAACCCCACAAGGGAGCCCTCGCAGAAGCTTTTTCCTCGCGGACTCCACCAATGAGCTTTGTTCCCCGGTCCTGCGGTCTCCTCGGAGGGGCAGGGTTGAGGCGAAAAGCAACCCCCCCCCCCCCCCTTTCTGCAGTGAGGGTGGGTCTGCCTCGCGAGGTCCGGAGGTGGTTAACCCATCCTCCGAAACCCGACTCTCCCTCCCCCGCCCGCCCGCCCGCCCGCCTGCAAGGACCTTGAGAACTGGCGTAGACCTGGGACTCTGGCTGCCAGTGCCTTCTGGAACGCGGCTCCGTGGCCTGGCGTATAAAGCCCTATCTATAGTCCCCAAAGTCTGGAAAAGTGCCTTCCCCGAGACAGGCGCTAACCCGATCCTCCCAGGGCCTCCTTTTGTCAAGGAGGGTTTTGTGAGGAGATGCGGGGGGGGGGGGGGGGGGTGGTGAGGAGGAAGTGACTTTTTTTTTTTCTCTCTCAGTTGTTTACCTTTTACTTTGAGGTGCGGTGGGGGGAAAGTAATAGAAAACTTAGCCGTGCAGTCCTCTTTTTCTGAGCCCTGCCCTGATTGAGACGAAATGTGTGTTATAAAAACTTAGATCAGCGGCTCAGGAAGTGACCTCTCAACTTCGCCATTATCAAGTCGTAGGTGAGACCTTGGAAGCCATTGTTTTGGGCTTTGACCAGTTTATCGTTGAATATATTTGTTACTTCTCTTAGCCGGTTACCTTTGGTGAGCGTCAAGCATCATAATTCCTGTAAGGCTTCTCTGTTCATGGCCCAGTCTTCTTGAGGCTGACTAAAAATAACTGTTTTTATGTGGACTAATTTAAAAGTATCATAGAATCACTGCATATATATATATATATATATATATAGAGAGAGAGAGAGAGAGAGAATATAGCGTTTATTTTTTACTGAGTCTTTGAAAGGAGATGCCCTATTTCATGTAAAAGTCGTCTTCTAAAGCTTGAAATCAGTAGATTTCAAATTAGCTGAAATTCAGATGAGTGAAATTCAAATAATAAAACTTCCAGTTCGTGCCTCTTGTTACCCTGATTTGCTGTGATTCTCTGCTTTATTCTGAGTTGAATGCCGGGTACCTTTGGTAGTTTTCCAAGGGTCTTCAGGTTACAAGAATTTGACTGACAAATGTTGGAAGATAGTTTTGTATTGAGTCTCCTGTTCTCAGAGGTAGTTTTAGTGTTAGTGCAGAGCCTTTAAAATAAGGACTGACGGAAAACCAATCTTTGATTACTCTAAAAGCCATTGCTAATTGAAGCAAATGGGATAAAGTAGCTCTCCTGCCTGCAACTACTTTCCTAATGAAATTGAATCAAGTGTTTTCAGTCCTTTAGTGGTCACACTGAGGATTTTTTTGTTTTGAGGAGGAGGTTTGGTGGCCATGTTGCACAAATAGCCATCCTTAGCGCTCACACAGTCTGCATTACAGCAGCAAAATTGATGGTTCTGTTAAAATATTTTTTGCACTTGAGGTTTTTTAGTTTTGGTTGAGGGCAGCCTACATACACACACACACACACACACACACACACAAGTTCTTGAAAGATATCTTAATCTTGATGGTAATTGAAGAGGGATACTCATTTTAGGTGATTTGTAGTATCTAATAAGTATGTACCTGGGCGATTTTTTATTGTCAGATGGTTTATTCCAGCTCAGCACAAGAACAAGGAATTAGGTTTTGTTTGTGTCTCAAAGCAGGTAGTATAGAGCCTATAGGTCTTTTATTTGGCCTTCTTAGTGGCCCAAATGTTCAACTTTTAAAATTACTCCTACGGATTTCTAGATTGCAAGAGGACCCACCTGTGGGTGTCAGTGGCGCACCATCTGAGAACAACATCATGCAGTGGAATGCAGTTATATTTGGGTGAGTTGAAAGATAAAACAACTGATAGGTGTGGGGAATTTTTAAAAATGTGCAGCTAGGAAGAGACTGAGGTGAAATGGGGACCTTACAGAAACTGCAAGGTAAATTAGAAAAAACATTCCCATAAGTTTTATTGGTTACATAAAATTTATTTGCATTTTGGTGTTAATACATAAGATTTTATAGCCCTAGTTGTTTTACTCAGTGGATAGAGCCATCGGCCTGTGGATTCAAGGGTCCCGGGTTCGATTCCAGTCTGGACACATGCCCAGGTTGCTGGCTCCATCCCCATTAGGGGGCGCGCAGGAGGCAGCCAATCAATGATTCTCTGTCATCATTGATGTTTCTATTTCTCCCTCTCCCTTCTCTGAAATCAATAAAAATATATTTTAAAAAATATATAAGATTTTATAATAACTGGGTTTTGCCTTATAAAAATACCATTTGAAACTAAAGGAGAAGAGATAAATGATTTTATACAGAATATGCCAAGCAAGTGTTTATGCTTGTATTCTATTGGAACTATAAAAAGGCTAGGAACAAAAAACATTGAGAACTTACACTATGGCAAGATTTTAAATGAAAAACGTTTCATAGCCCAATATAAAATACAGGCATACCTCATAGATACTGTGGGTTTGGTTCCAGACTACCACAATAAAGCAAATTTTTTTTTTTTTTTTTTTTGGCTGGTGGAGGGCCTTACTTTCAATTCATAAAAAAGGCCATATCTGTGAAGTACAATAAAATGAGTATGCCTGTAGCTGAATGAGTCTTACATTCTACATATATATTGCATATATGCTTTTTATTTTAAAATTTCCTATGCCTTTTCTTTGGTTTTCCCAGAATTGATCTTTTTTTATTTCACTCTTTTTTAAAAACTAGGGTTTTGTGCTAAAACTTTAATTTTAAAGGGGAATCTTTTCATAAACAATTCTGAGTTGCCTCTGAATTAGTTACAAGTAAGGGTCTACCTTAAAAAATAGTGGGAAAAAGAGGGCAGTTCTCCTTCTAAAGTGATTATTTTAAATTAAGGCTGTAAACATGCTTCTTTGAGACCTGAATATGCCTTGCAAATAATTAAACTTCATGCTGCTGCTTAGGAAAAATGAAATTGGGGTATGGAGGCAAGGAAAAGATTTGAGCAAAAGAAACTGGCTTTCTTGATTTAGTTATGTCTATCCAATTTGAACTAGAAATTGCTCTGTTGAAAAATAGAACACACCTGCTCTGGCAGAGTGGGTCACAGTGTCATCCAATACATAACAGGTTGTGGGTTCAATTCCCAGTCAGAGAACATACCTAGGTTTCAGGTTTGATCCCCAGTCAAGGCTCTTACAAGGCCCGGCCAATCAAAGTTCCTCTCTCCCATCAATGTGTGTGTCTCTCCCTTCCTCACTAAAATTAATGAGCATCATATCCTTGGGTGAGGATTTTTTTAAAAAGCAGAACTCGATGCTTTGGTAACATACTTAACTAAAGGGTATTGATTTCCATCTTACTGAGTAAATTAAAATAGGACCTTTTCTCTTAAGAATGCACATATTGACAAAATACCTTGTTAGTATTTAGGAACTGAATTCTTTTTGTGCTAAAATCATGATAAATTTTGTTTTGCTTTGTTTTGTTTTTGTAAAGCTACCCTAAAAGGAAAACCTAGAAAATAAAAGTTACCTTTTATGCCTACATCTGTAAAAATTTAGGCCTAAGATGATACTAAATTAACACTATCTTAAAAACTCCACAAATTGTCAGGATGAGCCCCTCTTTCTGTTTGTGTTTATCCTTTCCACTCTTGAAAAAATCAGGAAAAAGCGGAATGAAAGAATGAAAAACGTGTTTTAATTAGAAATCTTCTTGTTTTCAGACCAGAAGGGACACCCTTTGAAGATGGTAAGTCATTCTCCTTATGTTTTCTACAGTGTTAAGAGGCTTTTTAGAAGTAGGAAATTATGCCCTAATTGGTTTGGCTCGGCCTGCAGACTGAAGGGTCCCGGGTTTGATTTCGATCAGGAGCACATACCTTGGTTGCAGGAGGCAACCAATGGATGTTTCTCTCACATCGATGTTTTTCTCTTTCCCTCTCTCTTCCACTTTCCCTAAAAGTCAGTGGAAAAATATTCTTGGGTGAGGATTAACAACCAAAAGTAGGAAATTATAACACCAATGTATCTACTTAAAACTATTTTCTATTTGACTTATTGTTAATAGGTCAAATTAAAATTAAATACTGCTACATAGTTTACAAGACTTTCTCCTCCCATCAGCTTGATCACCTTTGTTGCCACTCTATTACCTTATTATTTGGCTGTAGAACCTTAAGCCTAGATCAGTGGTCGGCAAACTGTGGCTCTTTGGCCCCTTGAGTGTGGCTCTTCCACAAAATACCACGGCCTGGGTGAGTCTATTTTGAAGAAGTGGCGTTAGAAGAAGTTTAAGTTTAAAAAATTTGGCTCTCAAAAGAAATTTCAATCGTTGTACTGTTGATATTTGGCTCTGTTGACTGAGTTTGCTGACCACTCGCCTAGATCATAGGGTCTGTGTTGATAATAGTTTAAATTTGGATGGCCTTTGTAGCATGCTAACAGTGTTCCTGTGGTAAACACCAGGAGAGGGTAATTGTGCTTTTTTTTTTTTACCTTTGTCATCTATATTGATAGTATGTTGAGCTGAAATTGTTCTTAAGTACACAAAGCTGCCAGTAATTTCATATACAACTGGTATTCAACACCTGTAAATAGCATTCTTGCATACTTTTAAAAAATATGTTATTTTTTTAAAAAAAAGCAAATTTCCAGTTCTAAAAAAGAATTTTTAAACAGGTTTGTTTTAATTATCAAAATGGCTTCAGCATTAATACAGCAGATATTTGTACAAAGATTGATTGCAGCACCATTTTAAAGGAGATAACCTGAATGCCCAATAGAGGAAATGGTTTGCACATTATGACATAGCTAGACTCTGGAATATTATATACCTGTTAAGGAATAAGGTAGACCTGGACAAATGACAACGTTACAGAATAATGTATGTTGCAATAAGTACACATATGCAAGTGTGTCTGTTATGTTAAAGGGTTATGTACCACACTGTTATCAGGGGTTACCTCTAGGCCAGGGTTAGGAATTAAATAGAGGTACTTAAGGATGTAAGCTTTTTACCCTTCACAAGGTATTCTCAAGAGTGTTCCAAAACCCCCTTAAGGTCCCTAAGACCCTTTCAGGGGTTCAATGTGATCAAAACTGTCTTCATACCAATACTAAGACATTTGCCTTTTTTCACTTTATTGACATTTGCACTGGTGGTACAAAAGCATTAATGACTAAAACCAGAACCTAAGCAGTTTAGCGTCTTGGCACAAATGAAGACAGTGGCACCAAACTACTAAGTGGTACTTTTTGTATTTTAAAAAATGCCAGTTTCACTTAATCTCTTGGTGAAAAAGTGGAAATTATTAATATTATTAAATTCTGACCCTTGAGTATACATCCTTTTAATATTCTGTGTGATGAAGTGGGAAGTATGTATACAGCACTTTACTTGTATACCAAATATGATGATTATCTGGAGGAAAAACACTTATGCAATTGTTTGAGTTGCAACTTGAACTACTGCTTTTTTCATGGAACATTCTTACTTGAAAGAATGACTGACAAACTGATTATTTAGGTTTGAGTATTTGGCAGGTATATTCTTAAAAGTGACCTAAGTGAGCTGTTAGGTCAAGGAGAGCAGCTGAACAGTAAACCAATATTTTCCAAATGTGAATGATACAAAACTTTATAGATATGGTTTCAGATTCTACATTGCAACTAACCTTTAAAAACTTAACATTTCTTTGGTGTAATATAAAAAAATACCTAGTTATCTGAAAAGGCTATGAAAATACTCCTTTCCTTTTCATTTACATAATTGTGTGATGCCTGATCTTCTTCATGTTCCTCAACCAAAACAGCATATTGCAACAGATTGAATACAGAAGAAGCTAAGAGAATCCAGCTGTCTTCTGTTAAGACAGTCATTAAAGAGATTTGCAAAAAATGTAAAACAATACTTCACTTCTCACTAACTTGGTGAGAAGATATTTGTTGTTGTTTTTCTCATTAAATGTTACTTAGGTAAATGTGTAATGAGTTTATAGTTCTTAATGATAGATATTTTAAGATTTTTCTGAGTTATAATTTCTAATACAACACATATTGATAGTTACAGCCAGTGGTGTGCTGGGGGCAGCTTGTACTGATTTGTGAGAACAGATTGTTAAAAGTTTTAGGAACTTTTGCAAGCTGATTAATAGAGAGCCAACATTTTAAAATGAAATTATTTTTTCTTTTTGGTGGAGATACCATAAAATAGTATGCTATTGATGCATCTCTTTCCAGCTTCACATTAGTGACTTCACATTGAAGCTTGGTGGAATGAGAACGTAAAAAGGGTCCTGAGCCCTAGCCGGTTTGGCTCAGTGGATAGAGCCTGCTGACTGAAGGGTCCCTTTCAGTCCTGGGTTTGGTCAAGGGCATGTACCTCCGTTGCAAGGCTGGATCCCCAGCCCTGGTCAGGGCCAGTGTGGGAGGCAACCAATCGATGTATGTCTCTTTCACATCAGTGTTTTCATTTACATAATTGTGTGATTGTCTCTTCCATTCTTTCTAAATTTCATTGGAAAAATAACTTCAAGTGAGGATTAATTAAAAAAGGGGGGGTCCAGAGACCCCAAAATAGGGGGAGAACTTAAAAATAGCTGTTTCATATTTGTGTTTGCTTGAAACTTTTACATAGTACATTTTTGTAATTAAAGAGAATTAAAATGTAAGCTTTAAAAATACATAGGTATTGGGATGGGAATGGGGGGATGAGGACAAATATGTGATACATTAATCAATAAATAAATTAAAAAAAATAGGTATAAGGCTGTCTTCACTAACTATACATTTCATAGTACCGCTATTAATATATCAAAATATGAAATAGATACCACCTTTTATTTTGCTTATATCTTTGGCCTCCCTAATTCCAAATTTCCAAACAAAAAATTGTAAAGAGGTAGAATTTGAGTATCAAATATGACTAGTGAAGATAAAAAATAAAATATTTTACTAAATACATGCCTCTTATGTTAGTAAACTGAAGCCAGGAGTTTAGAATTGAGGTTGATTAAGGTTTTTGTTGTTTAGATTATTTTAAAAATTTTTATTTTTTAGTATATTTTTTAAAATTTTTATTTTTTAGTTATAGTTGGCATTTTTTTAAAAAAATGGCATTGATGACATAAGGGAAAGAACTTTGTAGAGAGACCTGGAATGGTATAAACTTTCATTGACTTCGTTAGGAATAAGTTTTTCCAATGGGTTTTAGTTAGACTCTAGGGCAGTGATGGCGAACCTATGACACGTGTGTCAGCACTGACGCGCGTAGCCATTTGTGATGACACGCGGCCGCTGAAGCGGCCGCATGCCGAGGATGAAACATTTGTGAAATAATGTTTTTTCCTCAAAGTGACACACTACCCGAGTTATGCTCAGTTTTTTGGCGAAGTTTGACACACGAAGCTCAAAAGGTTGCCCATCACTGCTCTAGGGAGAACACCTCTAATCTACTCACCTTTAAGGTGAGTTTCCTCAAAATAAAAGGACTTTGGATAGTGAATAAACACAAAAGAAGTCTAAAAAAACAAACCTAAAACCACTAGTAGTGTTATTTCTGTGAAATGGATTTAGAATTGGAGTTGAGAGTTCTTAACTTTTCTGTTCACTGTGAAGAGATTTACTTTGTTAAAATGCATAATTTAAAAAAATGCCTATGCTTCTATTGACCAAAAAATACTGATGTAAACTGACCAAAATGTACTGTGTTGGTCTGTAACCAACAATAGTAGACAGTTACACTTATGCTTACCAGGACTGATTCTTGGCATATTTAAGTGAAGGGATTCTTATGGGACAGAACAGACCTTTCACATTAGCTCCCAAGTTTCCAATCTGAGTCCTTTGTTATGTGGTAGTCACCAACTCTCAAAAATCCTCTGGGCATCCTCCCCTCTTCTAAACTATAATGTCTCCAACCAAATTGCCTTTTTAAAATGTAACAGTTATAATTCCCACCAATAGTATGTGAAAGTGTTAAGTTTCTTATGCTTGCCATTGCTATGTGTTCTCAGTCTGACATAAAGTATATTAGTATGTTTCATATACTGAACCAAAATTCACATGAATTTTTATGTGGTGCAAAAACTAGTATGGGTTGAAAATTCATTGATGAAGAGATTTAAAAGTTATGCTTGTCTGTACTATAATTATTTTGGTTTGTTTTCTATCTAGGTACTTTCAAACTAGTAATAGAATTTTCTGAAGAATATCCAAATAAACCACCAACTGTTAGGTTTTTATCCAAAATGTTTCATCCAAATGGTAAGTAGCAATTTTGTTTGACTTTGCAAATGATAAAGGGGAGGGGGAAAAGGCTTGTTTCCTTCCTTCTAGGTCTTACCCAGTAGTTCTCACTTTAAGGGCCCACTTCCAGATGTTGTTTCCAGATCAGTATTAGTCACAAATCTTACCAAGGTTCTAAATTTGAGATAAATTTGTTTTTGTTTTAATAACTTCTGATTTTAAAATAATACCTATTTGTAGAACTGTGAAAGGTGTTGAAAAGAATTTGTCACTTAAAATTTAGCTTTTAAAAATATAAATAAATGCTTGTACAAAATTGGTATGTTCTGAATAAAGTTTAAGTACCTAATTTTTTATATACTATGAACATTTTCCTTTATTAAATATTTCTACACCATTTTTAGTGGCTACAAAATGTTCTGAGTTTGCCATAACTTACCTAATCTGTGTCCAGTTGTTGATTTTCAGCATTTTTTATATTATTGAAAATAAATCTTCTCAAATACTACTCCTGAATATTTCTTTAGAATAAGTTTTTAGACGTGGTATTACTGGACCAAAGGTTTGTGTATTTTTAAGGCTTTTTAAAATACAATTTTACATTTTTTCTCATTCCTATTTTCACTTTGAGAAGTTTATTATTTTTCATAAATGATTGCTGAGGGACCCTTTTGTAGTTAAATTTGTTCTTCCCTGATTTTGTGATTATAAATTACTGTCTGAAAGACTTATTTTCCAAAACATTTAAGCTCTCTTTTTGTAACCTTTTGCTCATTTCAATGTGATCTTCCCCATCAGTTAACTTCTCTTCAGGAGGCACATATTCAGACGTCTTTCTGATTGCATCTAGTCTAGTACTGCAAACTGCATGAGTGGGCTATAGGCAGGTAGAGCTCCCTACTCAGAGGAGTGTTATGTTTGTGTATCTGGAACCAGTGTGACTTCCCAATAATAGATTTAATTTCTTTTGCTTTTTCCTTCCAGCTGCCCCCCTTTTTTTTTCTTTTAAAGCCAAGACAGGTTTTATTTTTTGTTTCTGTTTTGGGGAAATTACCAAGTTGCTTACTATTCTGCTGTCGCTTTATCCTGGCTTAGACTTTATATTGAATCAACTCAAATTATAGAAGGGGGCTCTGTAAATCAAGGTGGAATAGACTGTAGAATGTGCAGGGAGTATATGTTTATATGTGTAGGATTAATAGATTTATGGGGAAACTATATTATTTTTGATCATTTAATATTAATAGCATCGTCTCCCTTTTTTCTGCTATCAGTATTTTTTTATTGTTAACTTCCTGGTTTACTTTATTAACATTTTTATTGAAATACAATTCATATACCATGCTCTTCACCCATTTAAAATATATAGTTCAGTGTTTGTTTTAATGATTTTTATTGATTTCAGAGAGGAAAGAAGAGGGGGAGAGAGAGAGAGAAACATCAATGATGAGAGAGAATCATTGATTGGCTGCCTCCTGCATGCCCCCTACTGGGGATGGAGACTGCAACCCAGGCATGTGCCCTTGACTGGGAATCGAACCGTGATCTCCTGGTTCATAGGCCAGTGCTCAACCACTGAGCCATGCGGCTGGGCCAATTTTATAACTTTTTTTATGACTCTCCCCAAAAAATCCCATGCCTGTTAGCAATCCACGGACTTATTTTTTGTTTCTATAGATTTGCCTATTCTGGAGATTTTACATAAATTGAATCCTGTAATATAATTGGTTCTTTGTGACTAACTTCAGTTAGCAAGCTAGTTTTCAGGGTTCATCTATGTTGTAACACATAATTACTTTCTTTTATGGTGAATAATATTCCATTGTATGGATATAGTACGCTTTATTTATTCATCAGTCCCTAGGTTTCTTGTTCACTTTTTGATTACTTCTCAAAAATAGTTACTAGTTCAAAACTTAAAAATCATTTTAAACTTCCATGGGATTTACAAAGGTGTGATGATGATAAATCATTTTATACTTTAATGGGATTTACAGAGGTGTGATGATACTTGCTTTGCGTTTCCTAAATGTGATGTTCCTTTGGATTTATAGTAAGTAAATTGACTGTTGTTTTTAAGCTGAGTTTTAGAATCTGGTCTAAAGCTAACAGTTTGAAGTACCTAGCACATGGATAGTAATGGATAAGAAGGATAGAACTGAGGATAGAGCCCTGTGGAATGACAGCATTTAAGTACACTTTGCCTTGTCTCCCCTCCCGCCCCCCCCAAAAAAACCCACAAAAAAACTGAATTGCTGTTTTTATATAAAGTGATCTGGCTTGCTCTAAAGACTTCTAAAACTTGTTAATTACTTTCATTTTTTAATTATAAAAGGAATGTATACTCATTGCAAAAACAATTCACAAAATACGAGAAAAGGTAAAACAAGATCTTTCATAATCCTATCTACAGATATTTGCTAGTTACATTTTGACATTGAATCTTACAAATGTTTTTGCAACTGCATATACTTCAAATGAAGATATTTATCATTTTTTACTATAAGTGGAATTATATTATCCTGTATAAATAATTGGAAAATTACGGCATTAAGGTAATATACGTATTGTGGATGTCTTTCTACATTAGTTAACATAGGGTAGATGTGTATCATTTCTGTTGACTAGCGTGGGAATGGTTATATGAATGTAGCATGTAGCAGGTCCCCTCTTTATGGGCCACAAGGTAGTTTCCAATTTTTCACTCTTACAAAGAGTATTATAGTGAACATCTGTAAATAAAACTTTGTAAGTTCATGATTATTTCTTTTAGAGTAATTTCTGGGAGTGAAATTGCTGTGTTAAAAAATAAACTTTTGCCCTAGCCGGTGTGGCTCGGTGGCTAGAGCGTCGGCCTTCGGATTGAAGGGTGGGTCCCAGGTTCGATTACTGATCTGGGCACATGCCTGGGTTGTGGGCTCAATCCCCAGTGTGGGTGGGGTGTGCCGGAGGCAGCTGATCAATGATTCTCGCTCATCATTGATGTTTTTCTCTCTCCTTCTCCCTTCTTCTTTGGAATCAATATATTTTAAAGAGTGTTTTTAAATAAACACTCTCCCCACCCCCAAAGCTTTATTTAAGAATATTTAGAAATAGGGAATTTAAACAGATTTGCTGTATGGAGTGTTGAAAAGTTTTAACTCCCACCCAGCCTCCTCATGAGAAGGTACAAAATAAGAGACCTTATTTAGGACTGGTTTTCCTGTGAGAATGGGGTTTAGTTATTGCCTAATATTCAAAACTTCTGTCTGGGCCAAGCATTCTATTTGTGGTAAAGATTTCTCTTAATAGATATGACAAAGTTAATATGTAACCAGTTTTAGTGTTGTCTTTGCAGTGTATGCTGATGGTAGCATATGTTTAGATATCCTTCAGAATCGATGGAGTCCAACATATGATGTATCTTCTATTTTAACCTCAATTCAGGTAAGTGTGTATTAAGATGCATCATAATTTTTCAAGACTCTGTGGTATCCAATCAGCTCTTTTAGGCGTAATCTAAAGACCAAGTGAGCAAACTAACTTTCCCAGCACTGAGGTGGCAGAGCTCAGACAAAAAGCCCATGATTTTCAGACGACTGGTCTGCTTTTTCATTAGTGACCACCTTAGATCAAATCCACAATTATTTTCCTGTTTATGTGTAAGTTAATGTTCTCACAGGCTAAGTATTATTTGTGCCCATGAAGTATAGCCAGAGGTTGTGGAGAAGAATAAAAAATCTCGGGGAAAGATAAAAGATGATTGCTTCCCTGGCTGGTTTGGCTCAGTGGATAGGGCGTCGGCCTGCAGACTGAAGGGTCCCTGGTTCAATACCAGTCAGGGGCATGTACCTTGGTTGCGGGCACATCCCTAGTAGGAGGTGTGTGTGCAGGAGGCAGCTGATCGATGTTTCTCTCTCATCAATGTTTCTAACTCTCTATCCCTCTCCCTTCCTCTCTGTAAAAAAATCAATAAAATATATTTAAAAAAAAAAAAAAGATGATTGCTGAAAAAAAACCATAGGGACCTCAAAAAACTGCCAAGTGCAGGGAATTGAGAATACTGCCCTATCCAAGAAATTATCTATACTAAAAAAGGGTAATATGCTAATTAGGACGTCTTCCAGATATCCTTCCGGACAAAGCCACAGTGGCGGGGGCTGAGGCAGAGGCAGAGGCGGTTAGGGGCGATGAGGCCAGCAGGCAGAGTGGTTAGGGGCGATGAGGCCAGCAGGCAGAGTGGTTAGGGGCAATCAGGAAGGCAGGTAGGTGAGCGGTTTGGAGCCAGCAGTCCCAGATTGTGAGAGGGATGTCTGACTGCAGTCGGACATCCCCTGAGGAGTCCTGGATTGGAGAGGGTACAGGCCGGACTGAGGGACACCACCCTGTCCCCTCCCACCCAACCCCCCCTTTTGTGTACCAGGCCTCGTGTGTGTGTGTGTGTGTGTGTGTGTGTGTGTGTGTGTGTGTGTGTGTGTGTCAGCCTGGGGGAGGGGACATGGGCGTTTGGCCAGCCTGCTTGCTGGTCGAGAGGATAATTTGCATATTAGCCTTTTATTATATAGGATATACACTGAGTGGCCAGATTATTATGCGTTCAGAGATCCTAATAATCTGGCCACTCAGTGTGTGTGTGTGTGTAAAAGAAAGTAGCGTAACTATTTGCCAAAGCACTCTGGAAGAACATTTCACAGTGGACCTTGAATTACAGTTTCCTGGAGGGGAGGAGAGAGGTATGTTTTAGTTATGTGGATTTGAGAGGAGCAGAAGTAATGTTTTGATTTGTGACTTTTTAAAACTTTGCTTTAATTTGGGTCATCTTATAAACGTTTTTAACCTTCCTATTTCATCCCTTTGCTGCTAGATATGTTTTATTGATTAAAGGAAACAAGATTAACTAACTTATAGTGAGACATTTGCCAAATAACTACAATAATAGAGCTTAAGGTTGGAAAAGGTTTGTTGCTAAGCTATTTATAGGTGTTGTATATTAACCAAATCAAACTGCTTGCTTCCTAGTTTAATGTTAGTAGGCTGAAGAAGATATTCTTTTCCAATTTATTCCAAAGGTCTTAACCTTTTGCACTCGGATGTCGAGTGTGACTCAACACAGTTAGAATCGGTAGCAGCTCGTATGTCGAATTGTATTGAATGTATCAATAATTTGAAATATAAAAAAAATCCAAATAAATAAGTTTGTATGAAAAGAAACTCCAGTTTTTTATTCTACTGCCGCGCTTTGTAAAATCTGGGGTATTTAAAAAATTAAATCCCGAGTAGAATAAAGGAATCGAGAAAAAAGCAAGTGAGTGCAAAGGGTTAAGGCAATTGAGAGTGATCTGTTTTAGAAGCTTTTCTCTAGCAGTAGGAATCTTCTCACTGTATTTATCAAGAAATTTTTGAAAAGTATTTAGACCTAAAAATATATGACATACTAATTTCTGCCATTTTATATAACTTCTGTGCTCCTTATCTGACTCGTTAATGCAAAGAACAACTCTGCAAATTTTTTTTTCTCTCTCTTTCCTTCTAGTCTCTGCTGGATGAACCAAATCCAAACAGTCCAGCTAATAGCCAGGCAGCACAACTTTATCAGGAAAACAAACGAGAATATGAGAAAAGAGTTTCAGCCATTGTTGAACAAAGCTGGAATGATTCATAATAGACAACTGGTCTGTTAATCTTTTTCATCATTGTTGTGTATAATTTACCTCTCAGTAGAAAGGCTAACAAATTTTAAGTGCCACCGGTTTTAAGGATTCTGCAGAAGAAGAAAAGTCCTTCAGTTTAGAACCTATAAAAGCTTGTGTATCTTGATTAATGTACTTTTTATTGCATGGTGTGAACTAAGTTATTGCTTACATAAATTTGTAATATATCCTGTTTGTATTTTTTTCCAAGTGTATAATGTTGGTGTGGAGTTTTCATGACAGAATATACACATTTTGTAAATCTGTACTTTTTTCAAATATTGAATGCCTTATTTTTGAATTCTTTAGATTTTTAAATTGGAGAAAAGCACTTAAAGTTTTTTATATATGAATATTACATGTAAAGCTGTTAAAATACATAACTTCAAGAGACTTTGTCACTTATTTCCTTATCTATGTAGGAGGGGTTAATAAGTCTCTAGCTCTCCATCAATTGATAGTTTCATTTCCAATTTCAAAAGAACAGATTTATATTTTATCAAGAAATTCTTCAAATTTGATTCTAAACACTTATAATCTCAAACTTTATTTTGAATGCACCTGTATTGGTTTCAATTGAGCAATTATAAATTGGCTTGTTCTGTCCAACTCTGTACTTAGGCCACTTGTTACTGTTTCTTCATGCTCTACTTACTGTTAAACTGTACCTCTTGTGATTTCACAATTTGCACCTCTACCATGAGGAATTAGCACCTTTACCTTTAATGAGCAGAGAGCTGATGCAACTTATTTGCTGCTTAATAGCACTTTAAAAGACTTGATAATAAAGAAAGTAAAACCATAAACATTTACCAAACATCCATACCCCCACTATTAGCAATGAATAAGAATTAGTTGCAGTGGACGAGCAAGACAAACATTTTTTAATCTCCTAAATTGTATAAAAGTTGTACTGCATCTAGTTTACTGGATGCATTTAAAACACGGTATTGTAGAAAGCTAATACAAAGCTATCCTATGCCTTCAAGTAGGATAGAAAATGGAAAATATACAAGTAAATTCTGTTGAACCACTTGTGTAGTCTTTCTAGTAGTTAAAACAGCTATTTCAGTAATCCCAAGAGTTTTCTTGTCATATTCCTACCAGTTTAGTAAGCTCAGAGCTTCTCTATTAGAAGACTGTAAGATGGCAATATCTATAGCTTTTAGTAAGCAAAGTTTAACACTGGAAGGATAAGTGCTGATCGTTTCTTTTAAAGTTATTGTGGCAAATTTGGGGGTAAGTATATGGTCTTAAGTATTTTGATACAAGGGAGAGTTCACTCACTGGAATTAATGGCCAAAAATGGGGGAAAGGTGCTTTATTTTAAGATACTTTTTGGTCATTTTAAATGTGTGATGCTTTTATATTCAGCTCTAAAATTATACTTTTAATAGACATTTATTCCAGTGAGTGAAGTGACTCTGATAGTAAATGCACAGTAGCAATGAGAGTCTTCCATCTCACTTCATTATATGTTATTTGGATACTGCTTTGAAATCTATTTTTATCTTTAACCTGTTTTCCTTTCCCTATTTTAAACTGAAACATTTCAAGTATCGATAGAAAATTATAAGGAAAATTATCGAAGAAAATACGTGCATGGGTAGGGTATCTAGGCCTGGCTAGTGATCCGGGCTGATCAGGGCCTTCCTTTGTTTTGTGCCACCCCTGGTGGTCAGCGCATGTCATAGCGAGTGATCTAACTCCCTAGGAGACACTTTGCATATTAGCCTTTTATGTATATAGATTATATCTTACTTGGCAAGGAGTCAACTCTGACTCCTAAATTCAGTGCATACAACTCACACCTAGTCTACATTTCCATTGGAGAAAATTCTTGGGAACGGTCTCTGAATTACTCCTCATAGTTTTTTCCTTCAACTTAGGAATCAGCTTAGGCTAATGAGTACAGTGCAGCAGCTAACACACAAAACTACTGTTTGTGCATGGCTAAAGATGGTGGTGGTTTTATAGCATCCTGGGCATTTCACATCCATGAAGTGGGAATTGGGTTCTGTACCAGGCATTTTTCTTGTGTTTTTTTTCCTTCTGGAGAGGGATGTTGTCATGGGGAAGTCGTCACTGCTAGAAAGGCCAGATTTCTATTTCTTTGGTTGAGCACCAGATGTAAACCTTCAATTTACAAGGTTATGTCATATTTTTAAAAAAATGTTTACTTTTAAACTCGACACAAATTTTATAAATGGTATGGCAGGAGGCTAGAATTAAGTTATTTGTTTAGGTATGAAGGTGGAGTCATGTTAAAATTTAAATACATTCGTGATGAAATTCCTCTTTAACAATACATAACACTGTACAAGGCGCTATTCTAAGAACTCTTGACATACATTGCATCTCAGAGTCAGTAATCCTGAGGTGTAGGTATCAAAGACTAGCAAACTATGTAAAAGAGATTAAGTGACTAGCTCTAGATCAACTAGCTAGTGATAGAGTTGGGATTTGAACTTAAATATTCCATCCCAATTTATGAAAATACTTTTGTTGATGGTTGATGTAGAGGTATGTACAGACTGGTATCTGTCCAATGCAAAGGTTTTCCTGACCACCATTTTCCACCTCTTTTTCTAGTATAAAGTCTTGACACAGGGATATTTTCAGGTCTGTGCTATAAAGGACTGTGATTTATCAATAGACCAAAAATTTTTCCCTTCCTAGAAATATCCTTGAGTCTGTACACCCCACCCCCAAAAACATAAGATCCATTAATATGATTAATTTCTAGAACTGATCTAAAAATTAATAATATAGGTGGAGGTAGTAGGAGGAAAAAGCTATTAAAGGTACCTTATTTAGTAACATCTTTTGTGCTCAATGAATAAGGCACCTAAGTTTGTTTATTTAGCACTCTTTTTAAGAAAGAACTCAGGCTTATTAGTTACATGTAAGGTATTTTGATCTATTCTTCCATGTTTCAAGAGCAGAGACCAAGTTTTTAGATCTTGGTGGTGGTTATTACAATTCTTTTATATTGCATTCAGCAATGCAAAGTGCCAAAGAAATCTGTTGTGGGGATTATGTATGTTAACAGAAAAGTCAATGGTTGGAAAGCTATTAAAAGTAAATGAAATTGTGCATAGGACTGGGTCCTTGTGCCAAGGTGTGCCCTCTTCAGTTCCCATGTAGTTAGGGAAAAGAGCTGTTGTCAAATAAGGGGAAAGATGACTTACCAGTTATTCCAGTATATAACATAGAGCAAAGATATGTTGAAAGAATTGACAGTTTTCCTCTATCCTTTCAAAAAGAATACAGAAAAATGTGCCATTCTTTCAGTAATTTCTCTACACCATCACAACAGCTTTTTTTTTTTTAACCTTTTATTATAGAAACTAACAGGAATAAAAGAAGTTAGAAAATATATTGACCTTCCATAGGTTCATCATCCAGGTTCACATTTTTCTCTCTCTTTTTTTTTCCATTTTCTTCTACCTGACTTCTCTTTTTTTTTTCTTTCCATCAACATGTATCCTCTATGGCCTCTTCCTTCTCCACCCAACCCCTCAGACCTCCAAAATCACCACACTGTTGTCCATATCCATGGGTTCTCTCTTTTTTACTTTATCTCTACACCACACCCAACACCACCAACAGACAAATAACCATATGATTTCACTCGTATGTGGCATTTAATGAACAAACTGAACTACCAAGTAAAATATAGACAGCATTATAGATAGGGAGCAGTCTACTCCTTTTTTAAAATTGTCTCAGAGATCCTTAAACCTCAACACGGCAAATCAGATTTCCTAATCCGCATTTCCAGCCATGACCCCTTAATTGAGGTCATCTGTACTTTACTTTCTCCCTTCTTGCTGCTCATAGTCAATATCCTCAACCACACACTCATAAACCATGAGTGATATGAATCACTTCATTTCCTCTTAGTTCTTAAATATGTTGGTCATTTTCTCATCCAGCCGGTTTAGGAGGTATAGGACCCTTACTCTGAATTCTTTGACATTGCTTGCCTCCATTTCATTAAGTTTATTTTCTGGCGATTCCTCCTTTTCTTTCCTTTGGGGGTTTCCCTAAATGGGGTTTGTCTCCCCATTTTTGCTGTCTCTTTCTGGCCCTGGGCTCCCTGCTTGAGGCCCAAGGGGTTGAAGCCCCTAGTGGTGCAATGATCTGGCACTTGCTAGACTGGAGGCTGGGTCGGCCTTGAGTTGTACACCTTTATTGTCTCTGCTCTGAGTTGCACCCCTTTCTCCCCCGGCTCTGGTCCCTCAGTTGTCCAGATTCTCACGGTGGGCGGAGGCATGTGCACAGTTCGTTTGGTGTGCAACTTCCTGTGATGGCCCAGAGCCCTCTGGCATGCAATTCACAGTGTGACCCTCGCACCCAAGACAGGATGACACCCTAGAAACCCCTGGCAGCGCACATGCAGCATGGTCCTGTGACCTGTGGCTTGGCACACCAGGTTGAACCAGCAGCTCTGACCGGGGCCAGGGGTAGAGCATGGGCCAGTTGACAGCTCCATAATTCGAATAGAAAAAGCATGCCCTTCTGCAGCCCTGGGGATGGAACCTGGTCTGATGGGGTGATTGTGGGTGCTCATTTTTTCATTTCATGTAAATGTAAGTTAGTTGAGACATTTCATATATTCCCAGCTTGGCCTCAAAGGTAAAACGGCAGGAATGAAGTTGTGAGAGTTCACTAAGTGCTAGGTGCTTTCAAAGACGTTAGTTTTTCCACTGAATCCTCCAGTAAAGATTAAAGGATCATCCCCACTTTGCGGATCCCTACCCTGAGGTGAAATAACTTGGGAAGCATCTCCTAATTCATATCTATGAGGTTCAGTTAAATATTCTTAATAAAAAGAAGTGTCAAAGGGAAAGGAAAATGCAGCCCTAGAGGATGAGATTTTGGTGCTAGCATTCACATCAAAGCAAGGGCTTTAGGCCCACACAGTTCAAGGTTGACCTTACTACCCTTCACTAAACCAGGGGAGTACCAAGACTTGCCTTAGGCCCATAACAGCATCTTCCTCTCAAGCAAATAGGTTGGAGGACCATAGTCAAGGATATTTTTGGTTCATTAGCCTACTTTTCCTAGGCAGAGAAAGAAAGATGGGACTTGGGCTACAACTACCAGGGTTATATTTTAAAGAGGCATCCTTTTCTGACAGCATTGTTGGAAAGAAGCTCTGGTTCACATGGTCTAGAACAGATAAGAATTGACTCCATCAAATGGGAGCTTAACAGTTTCAATTTTTACTATTTGATTTCCAAGGGCATCTGTTCAGATGGTTACCCCAACTCCTCAGCGGGTCCTCTTATCCAAAGGCCAGGCTTCAAGCCCACCTCCATGTCACAGGAACACATGCAAAGGACTCTGCCCCTGTGGCTGGCGTTGTGAGAAAGCCCAAACCAGAGAAGGGCAGCCAATACTGCCACCCCTGGCCCTGGGAGTCAGGACTTGGAAGGGACAAACTTTTTTTGCTTTTCATTAAATAAAAAATAAACAGGCATTATCACTTGCTCTCTATTTTAATGAAAAGTGAGCCACGTGAGATTCTGTTTCTCCACCAAAGAATTTGTGTATTTGTGTGTGTCCATGACAGCAGAGAATTTTATTTTTTCTTAATATATTTTTATTGACCAGAGAGGAAAGGAGAGGAAGAGAGCGAGAGACAGAAACATCAATGATGAGAATCATTGATCAGCTGCCTCCTGCACAACTCCCACTGGGGATCGAGCCTGCAACCCAGGCATGTGCCCTGACGGAATCAAAACTGGGACCCTTCAGTCCACAGGCCGACACTCTATTTGTTGAATGAAACAATATCCATTATGAACACAATTCTGCTTAAGTTCTAAAACTTGTGCCTCTTAAGATTTGTCTTTAGCCCTAGCTGGTTTGGCTCAGTGGGTAGAGCATTAGCCTGTGGACTGAAGGGTCCCAGGTTCAATTCCGGTCAAGGGCACATGACCTGGTTGCAAGCTCGGTCCCCAGTGGGAGGCGTGCAGGAGGCAGCAGATCAATGATTCTCTCATCATTGATGTTTCTATCTCTCCCTCTCCCTTCCTTTCTGAATTCAATAAAAATATATTTTTTAAAAAAAGATTTGTGTTTACTTTTATTCCTACAGAACCAAAAGGTGTCCCTAAACTGATCAAGAATGACCAGATGACAGAACTCCGACCTAGAAGTTGACAATCTCCTTTCAGACATGAGTACCCAGCAGAGAATTTAGAGCTGGACAGCTGGTAAACACTAAGTTATCTGACATATGGGGTAATATAAACCTCATTTCAGATGCAACACTGTATTTTCATGGTCATTTACTACTGATAGCAAAGCATCAGGGGTGGTGATAGTGTCCTTCCTCCCAATGCCTGTGGAATAGGTAAGCCACAGATCCAAGTGGATCCTGGAAAAGTTCAGAGGAAATCTTTCCCCTGCAAAGGTAGAGGATTTATCAGGTGGGCCACAGACTCTAAGGAATGTTTCAAAGAGCAATTTTCTGGATAACATGAAAGGGTATCACTATTAACTGAGCACCCTAAACTGTTCTTGTGCTTCTCACAAGGTATTGAGATTTATGTCTTTAACAGAAAAGATCCTTTTAGTCATTATTTGAATGTAATATTACACTATGTCTCTTCCTAAGATATCACTTGATCCTCACCCCATCTTTGGGAAGACTATAATAATAAAAGTATAATATGCAAATCAACCATGCTATGACATGCACTGGCGCCAGGCCAGCCAAGGCAGGTGTGATGCGATTGGTTGGGGGTCGGGGGGCCCAGGCCACCAGCCAGCAACACTGGGGCGGGTGGGAGGGGCTGGCCAGCAATAGCCCGCAGAGGGAGACCCAGACCAGCCAAGGGATTGCACCCCATGCAGGTCGCCTGCAGAGGGAGGCGACTGGTGGCAGGGGAGTGGGGGCAGCGCTGCACAGATGGGAAGCAGTGGCAGCGGTGGGAGCAAGGCCAACTGCGGCAGCCAGGGGAAGGAAAGCCCCGAGAGGCTCATACCACGGGCCAGGCCTAGGGACCCTACCCGAGGGCTCCCGGATCGCAAGAGGGCACAGGCCAGGCTGAGGGACACCCTCTTGCCCCCTCCCCACGTGCATGAATTTCGTGCACTGGGCCTCTAGTATATATGAAGAGGCCAATATCTATTAGCATATATCTGGTGCGAGCTCCTGTTTGGAAGCTAAGAGTGGACCATTTTACCAACACCACAGGAGTGCTGTGATGCAAAAAAAAATTGGACTTCAATACCAGAAAAACATGAGGATAAAATTATAAAATCTTATTTAATTGTATAGGTAAGATAGCCATAGAAGTCATAAAGACGAGAAGAAAAAGAAGTTGCTTAAACTGAAGAAATAATGAAAAACACATCAAAAAATGGTATTAGAAAATTTGATTTTGTTTACCTAGAGAAGTCTTCAAAAATAAACTGATGGGGATGGGGTGGAGAAGTTTATCAGTCAGTACACAATTTAAGCTTGCTGTATGCGATATATTCCTGATGGGATATTATTAATTTATTGAGACATTATATCTTATAGAGAAAAAAGAATCCATCATGAAAAACCCATGGAAAATGCATTTTAAAAGTGAATAATCAGCCCTGGCCGGTGTGGCTCAGTTGGCTGAGTGTCATCCTGTGCACCGTGAGGTCATCAGGTTCGATTACCAGTCAGGGCACAAGCCCAGGTTGTGGACTCGAGCCCCAGTAGGGGGTGTGCAGGAGGCAGCCAATTGATATTTCTCTCTCTCTCCTTTCCCCTCTCCAAAATAAACAAAAACATTTTTTAAAAGTGATAACCACACTCTGATTTTTCCACTTTATAATTTGATTTTTTTAAGCCACACAAATTTGTGCAAATCAGAATGAGAGAGACTAGGCTACATTTAAGGAAAAGAAGAGGTTAAGGCTCATTAAGCATATGCTTGGCCTTCCATCTTAATCCTTGCCATAGCTCTGGTAGTAATTTCTATGATCTCCATTTTTCAGATAAGGCTGAGGAAGAGAAGTGGCTTGTCCAGAGTTATAGGTCAGAGATCTTGTTTCTTCCAACGTGGTCCACTCTAGTGGTCACTAGAGATGAGCTAAAAGTTACACAAAGATGAGGCCCATCCAAGGTGTGCAGCCTGGCCTTAAGCCATGGCAAGAGTCATCCCATTTCTCTGCCACCAGACACCATGCTACCACAGTCAGCTCTCCTCGTTAGCACTTCTGGTTGTTCAAGTACCTGTGTTTTTCAGTAGGTTATGCTAAAGCAGGATCCACTGTCTTATTTACTACTATTCTCAGGACCAAGCACCCTGATGAGTGAATCCTGCTGTGATTGGCTATTACACTGCTGTCTCCTAAATGATGTACCTCTCTCAGTATTTATGCTTGGAATAAATACTTAATGGTGGATACTAAATAGGAAAGAGGAACAGGAGAGGGATAAAGAATAGATACATTAACTAAAAGGGAGAAATTAATACCAAAATTTCAGCGCAGAGCAGCACTGCAATAAAGAATTTCTTTTGTGCTTGGCAATTCCTCAAGTCTAGTAGAAGATAAGAGCGTAAGGCTCCCTCCAGAAAAAAAAAAGAAAAAAAAATGTGGCCTTTACTCAGCAGCTGGGAGACCTTCTAGAGAATCTATAGATCAACTGGCTACCTGGACCAAACTTTGGAATCTTGTCAGTTTTAAAATAAGATTAGATGCTCTTTTGTAGGCTGCCTCTTCCCATGAGCTGATGGGTACTTAAAGCCTATGGTTTGATTCTCTCATCTCTTTAAAAAAGATGAGTGTGTGTGACAGTGGAGTATATGGGATGGTGTAAACTTCAGATAGAAATAGGAAATAAAAGGTCTGGTTTGTGGGGGGAAAAAAGGACCATAAGGACCAGAATCACACTCAAAGGGACATTGTTGAGAAACCCAAAGTGTAAAATCCATTACCTGCCATTTTTACATCAACATAAAAAAATATGCATTTTAACAAAAAGTTTGATATTCAAAAACAAAATAAAAAGGCATGATTTATAAATACATAAATATTCATGCATACTTTTACAATGATAGCTACTGGAAGAATGAGACCTTTTAAAATGCCACTTTCATTCCAACTGCCTCTTTCCTACATGTTGGTAATATCAGGAGTCGTAAGAGAGCTTCTGTGGTCAAAGTCACATTCCTCCTTTCTAGCCTGCAGCTGATAATGAAAATGTGATGGATCTTCTGTCTTAGCTTTGATGCTGGGGAGAAAAAAGGAAAAGGTTATGTAGTCATGTAGTCCAGTGAATCAGATTCATAAACTATAGCAGTGATGCAATATTTATGTACTACCCAGATAGTAAGTAGACTCAAATTATTAATATTTTACTACACACAAAAAATTCAGAACTCTGACCATACCATCCATTTGGAAGCCAGAACCTAATTTTATTTTGTCATTTGTGATCTGTAAATGTTCACAATTTAATGTGATAATGGAAATACTTAAAATATAACTTTTTTTCCTGGCATGCTTTCCAATGAAAGGCTCTAAAAGCAGAATCACACAAACACTTATTGTTCTACATTTAAAATCCGCTAGATCCAGGTAGTAATTCACAACATTCCACATTTAGTCAGGATATTTAGGAAATGTGAAGGTTATGTACTTCTGGATTTCACACTATTAGAAACTGTCTTGAAATAATGGCGAAATGAAGCAGACATTATTTCTGGGTACTCTCTAGCACCTTTGGTAAATTTAAACATGGCTTTAGACAACTTTTAAGCAGGGTGTGAAGAAATCATTTTGGCTGTCACCTTGTATTTGAATGGATTTCCTTAACATTTAGCAGTGTGAATGAATCAATCTGAGAGTCTTTTTAGTAATCAGAGTTTTCAAGGTATGACCGATATCCTAGCTAAGCCTATTGCATCAGTCTTTTTGAGTAATTTAAAAGCAGCAAAATTCCTCAGCAAAAACAAAAATATAAGAAGTCTTTCTCCTTTTAGGAGAATGCAGTATCACCTAAAGAAACCAACTTCAAAGGGAACGAGATTATTCTCTAAATTGTCTCTCAGATTTCTGATAAGCCCAAGACAACAACAGCACAACAGTTGCCACTGGCTTTGGTTGCTGCAAGTCTGGTCTTTGACACAAAGTGTTGATATGTGATCCACTCATCCTTGGCACCAGGCAACAGGCTGGCCTATGGGGTCAGGCAGAGCTTTTCTGGCTTCTTTTAGCAGATAAAGGAGAAAAGGTAGCTCCACTGAGCATTTATCTTGGTGATGCAAGACAAAACTGATTTAACTAATCTGACAGGTTGCTTTTTTTTTAAAATACATACTCGCCACCTTAGAATCATATCTCCTGCCACCAAGTGGCTGCTCCATTACCCTTACAGCTTGCCAAGACTGTACATAATGCACAAAAAAAGAACCTCTTGAAACGCAGATACACTCATTTTTCTAACTTCTCTTTCACTTTCCATTCTGCCATTTTCCCTCATGGATAAAAATGTTTTCAGGGGAAATGGACAAGTAATTACGATGAAAAAGTCTTTCTTTTAGTCAATAATGACAGCTTCCTAGTCAATCACTCCTCTTTCTCAAGACAATGCATTTGGAAATATTAATTCTGACAGTCATAGTAATGACACCCTTTCTGAGTAAGCTGCTGCTCATTTGTTAATTATTGCTTATTAATGGATAAAGCTGGTCAACCACAAAGCTGCCAGTAGGTGCCTAGGGATGATTGTTAGATAAATGATTGTTCGCTCAATATATTTGTGTTTTAATCTCCCTCTTTCAAAAGAAAAATTATACACTGCAACTGTCTGACAAGTACCATCAGTAGACCAGACACTCTAACTGCTGAGCCAAACCAGCCAGGACCATAAGTGTTTTTAAAGTCTTACTTTAAAGAGCTTATGTCCCTAAGTCATCTTCACTAAGTCCTAAGATATCAACAATGCCAGGCGATTCCTTTCCACCTGCTAGCTAGCTTTAAGACTCAACTAAACTCTAATTTTAGAGGTAGGGGTCAATTGTGGGCAGAACTACAACAGATGTTTTCAGGTGCACGGCTCAACATCAAGGTTTTCTTTTGTTCTGGGCTGGCAATGTTGCTTAAGGTTTGCCAGTCTCTATTACATGCAAACACCTCAGGGCAGAGACAAAAGTCCCCGAAGGCTCTTTCCAGTGGGCTCTCAAGGTGGCCTTCAATGGAGGGGACAGCCTTCAACACCAAGTCTGTCATGCACACATGCCGGGGTTGCAGGCTCAATCCCCAGTAGGAAGCGTGCAGGAGGAGGCAGCCGAATGATGATTCTCATCACTGATGTTTCTCTCTGTCTCTCCCCCCTCTCCCCTTTCTCTCTGAAATCAATAAAAATTAAAAAATATATATTTAGAAAAAGAAAAACAAGTATTGAAGGAAATTGAAACACACGTAATCCAAAAATGTTACAGAAGTATAGGCTCCCTGCAGGCTTCTTCCAGGTAGCCAGATGCTAAGGATTAGTTTGACCACAAAGCTGGTTTCTAGGGTGCCAGGTTCATGCCCGAGAACTATTCTCTGGAGGCTAACAGTATGCAATGACAGCATAAAAAAATGGACATCCCAGGGCAGAGCTCCCTACATTTTTAAAAATATATATATTTTATTGATTTTTACAGAGAGGGATAGAGAGTTAGAAACATTGATCAGCTGCCTCCGACACACCCCCTACTGGGGATGTTCCCGAAACCAAGGTACATGCCCTTGACCGGAATCGAACCTGGAACCCTTCAGTCCGCAGGCTGATGCTCTATCCACTGAGCCAAACTGGTTAGAGCGCTCCCTACATTTTTGATGCTCCTTTACAATGTATAACAGTTTAGAGAGACCTTCCCCCCAACACACACATACACTTCGCTCTGGTCTGTGGGTAATGTTAGGGACGTGCGTGTCAATTACAAAACTTCCTTAGTCTCTCCTGGGAGCTGCAACCCAAATATCTTGAAGTGGTCTGATCTCTAATAGCCTGGCATGACAAAATACAGCTACATACAAGAGAGGAAAGTATATTACAAAAGAAAATTGATGTGAAAGATTTTAGGGAGGGCAGAATACCTCTTAGAAGCAACAAGCAAGGAGAGAATCTGCCACAAGCAGTTAGGAAGTAAAGGTTCACCCTATTCAGAAAACAGTATATATTCCAATACATCACTATAAACTCTATACCATTTCAAATGCACTTGGAAAGCCTGTTTACCTTTTTCATTAACTCACTTCTGGTAGTAAATTGTGGCAGGTCTTCCACTTCAATCCCATCAGCCATTTCCATCACCTTATCTAAAAGGTCTTTGTTGTAACTGCACAATAAAAAGTAGTAAGGTTAAAAACCGTGGAAAAATTGCTTGTCAGTATGGGGCTAACAAGAAACTGCAGGTAAAGGGACTGTAAACTCAATTCTCCGAGGACTGATTTGATACTACAGGGGAAATCAATACATGTTCAGCAGCAAGTTAGTTAGCAGTTCTTCCCGTTGGGAATACAGAAGTGGCTCTAGGAATGCCAAGAGAGCAGGTATTTCAAAACAAATTTACAAAACAAGCAAAACATTTACAAAAAATAGAGGCACTGTACATCTGGCAGTACATATTCATGGATATGGTAGGAGAGCCAAAAACTTTGT
Source organism: Cnephaeus nilssonii (assembly GCF_951640355.1). Lineage (NCBI taxonomy): Eukaryota > Metazoa > Chordata > Mammalia > Chiroptera > Vespertilionidae > Cnephaeus > Cnephaeus nilssonii. The sequence continues at coordinate 75,826,077 of NC_137076.1, forward strand.
AGTTTTTGAACACATGGAATGTTGGTCTAATGAAAATAAAATTATCTGTTCATTTATCCAACTTGCTGACATTTGCTGAATCTTGGATCCTGTTAACCAGGATTTCCCAGGGGTGTCTTAGAAGGCAGAGAAAAGAGATGGATGTGACTGGCAAGATTTGCTTCCACAAATCTTGTTCTAATGACCCCCAACATCTGAAAGCAAAATCAAGTGGCTTAGGGCTAGGTGACAAGAGTCAGACAACCAGGAGTACGCTGAGTCATTTTATCGTAACATAATTTCAGGAAACGCTAAAATAAAAGGAGATGGGAGCCTCGAGATCTGTCACCTTCTTCATGGCTGGGGAGAGGGGGATGCAAGACATCTGTTACTTTCATAAGAGGAAAGGCAATGAGGCAAAAGCTGGCTCTGGCTCAGAGTCCAGCAGATTGGGGAGGGGGAAGATAAAAGCGAGGGCCACAGATTACATCCTGCCAGAAGCTGCAAGGCCCTAGGTATGTCACCTCCCCTCTCTCAGCTTCTTCATAAGTAAATTGGGGGCCTCAGTTTTCGTCTCTGCATTTGCCATGTGGGTGAAAGGAGCTAATGGACTTGAAATGCACTCTGCAAAGGTGATGGTTGGAGCTAATACTAGCAATACAAACAACAATGGCAATTTTAGAGTCCAGCATGTATTGAGCTCTTGCTAGATGGCAGCCTGTGTGCTAAGTGCTTTTCACCCTTCAATATTGCAATCTTCACAACTCATTTTCCAAATGAAGAAACTGAGGCTCAGAGAGGCCATAAATATCTTTCCAGGGCTAAGGGTGGGAATCAGACGTAGGCCTGGCCAGTGCGGTTGGAGGTTGGGGGCGGGGTCAGCCTGGGCCAGAGCTGCGGGTCGGAAGGCAGGGGACAGGGTCGTCCAGCCGTCAGGGGACCGCACCTGCAACCCAGGAAGAGGTGGTTGGCCCAGACCATGGAGAGGGACAGCAGCTGGTCCAGGCGGCCGCCGCCGTCAGGCGGGTCGCGGTAGTCGGGCAGGTGGCGCAGGATGAATTCCATGCGGGCCTTCCATTGCTTCTCGCTCTCCGAGTAGGAGCGGAACTGCTCGGCGAAGTCGGTCGCCTGCCGAACCCCAGAAACCAGCTCCTCCACCGCTGCGGCGGCATCACCACCCACCATGGCGCCCTCCGCCGCGAGGGGTAGACCCGCCCGCCGCCTTCCCGACACGCACCGCGCCGCTTCCCGGCGGCTAGAGGGGCCCGGGCGGCGCGCGCCTGCGCCGGAGGACCGGCCTGGAGCGCCCTCGCCGGGCGCGGCGGCCTGACCGGCCAGGCAACTCAGATCTCCGCAGCCCTGGGCTCCGGGGCGCAGGGGCGGTTCTCGGCGGACCCCTTGGGGAAGCGGTAGGGAAACGGAGGCCCCCAGGCGCGGAGACCAGGCGTCGCTTTCTGTCCTTCGGCAGCTGGATGCCAGCCAGAACTGTGCTGTGTCCTTGCCCTGAGGGCTCCCTGGGCGCCCGGCTCGCGGACGAATTTCCTCAGTTCGGAGGGAGGACTTTTCTGTGCAGCTGCTCCGGTTCTGTCTGTGATTCCCAGGGGTCGCCACGCCGCACCCAGGTTGTGGGCGACCCGCCTTCCTTGAGCGAGTCATTCATCCAGTTAAGGACCTGCCAGGCCCTTCTTTGCAATGAGAGCAAACCCAGAGCCCTGCTTTAATGAACTTTATCATCTACTGAGGGAGCCATTGGTGAAATACCTAATTGTTCAAGTGAAAATTTTCAACGGGAACACATTTTAAGAAGGAAGAGGTCCAGAGTGCTAGGAGTATTAAGTAAGCAAGAACCTGATCCAGACCTGGGGGTCAAGGAAATGATGCTGGATGCTGAGAGATGCACAGGGGTTAACTACATAAAGAGGAGAAGGCCACGGCAAGAGAGAGCCTGGCCTGGTAAGAGAACAGCCAGAGCTGTGTGACAAGGTCCGAGAGTGGAGGACAGTGGAGGAGGTGAGGCCCCAGAGATCCACCAGGACAGCACGCCATGGGAGAGACTGTGGTCTAGATCCTCAGAGGAATGGGAGCCACTGAAGGATTTTAACCAAAATAGGGACACCTGTGTTTCCAAAAGATGTTGGAAGGAGCCAGAATGTATGTGTCCCGAGGAGATGAGCAGGTGAGCTGGCATGACTGCTGTCTGCTCTAGGATCCCATAGCAGACCTCCTGAGAGACTGAAGAGCTTCGCAGCTAGTGGTGAATTTCCCACCCCTGAAAGCATTCCAGTGCAGTAACAGGGAAATCACCTGAGCCAACATCAGCCTTGAGAGATTATTGACCTAATAGGCTTTCCCATCATCCCCTTTAAGATGTGGGATAGGGTACAGAGCCGCCCTAGAATCAGGATTAAGGGCTCCAGTGAAGGTCCTATGTTGTGAGCAGGGCCCAGGGGCAGAGCCAACCATGTGCTGTCTGCTGCTTCTGATGAGAAATCAGCTGCATACCTCCCCCACCCCCCAGGCAGAAACCGCATACAGAATGGAAATACCAGGCAGTCTTATGAGTATACTGTCCCTGCAGACCCAGCACCAGATGCAGTGACATCTCATTTACGGTTAACAATATGGAGGCATGCTGCTCTCACCCTGTGAACAAGGAGAGGGTGGACAGGGCTGTGAAGCCAAAGACAGACTCAGCTTCTCCACAGCAATCAGGAATAGATGCCCAGAGCCGGGCCTGAGTGCAGATCACATCTCCTGAGGGGCTTGTTAAAACCGCATTCCCAGGCCCATCACCAGATACTCAGAGTCAAGGCCCTAGGTAATTAATTCCACCTGCGACTGACCAAACTTAATGCTGATAAGGGTTTGCTGAACAAAATTCTTTGTCACCCGATTGTAAGGTGGAAAGGCTGACCCACAAATAGGAACCAGGGCTCTGTGACCAGCAGCTGCAGCTACACAGCTATGTCAGCCACAGGGGTGTGAAAAAGCTAAGGGGTCATCCAGCAACTAGCTTATTTAGCATCATCTTTGATAACGATGGGATAGATGAATACATACGTACCTATATACAAACATTCTCAGACATGTATGTAGGTTATAAGAACCCAAAAGTGCACAAATGGGTATTCTTTAAAAAATGTATTTTATTGATTTAAGAGAGTAAGGGAGAGGGAGAGAGAGATAGAAACATCAATGATGAGAATCATTGATTGGATGCCTCCTGCACGCCCCCTACTGGGCACATGTCCTTGACTGGAATCCAACCCAGGTCCCTTCAGTCCTCAGGCTGACAGCTCTATCCACTGAGCCAAACTGGCTAGGGCAGTATTCTTTGTTTTTAATAATATGAAATTATTGACCTTATGCTTTCAAAATGTAAAGCAGAAAAAAAAATTTTAATGTGAAGTAGTTTACAAATGCTTGTATTACTTTTAAAAATATATATATTTTATTGCCCTAACTGGTTTGGCTCAGTGGATAGAGCATTGGCCTGAGGACTGAAGGGTCCCTGGTTCGATTCTGGTCAAGGGCATGTGCCTTTGGTTGCGGGCACATCCCCAGTGGGGGGCGTGAAGGAGGCAGCTGATCGGTGTTTCTCTCTCATTGATGTTTCTAGCTCTCTATCCCTCTCCCTTCCTCTCTGTAAAATAACAATAAAATATATATTTTTAAGAATATATATATTTTATTGATTTTTTACAGAGAGGAAGGGAGAGGGATAGAGAGTTAGAAACATTGATGAGAGAGAAACACGGATCAGCTGCCTCCTGCACACTCCCTACTGGGTATGTGCCTGCAACCAAGGTACATGCCCTTGACCGGAATTGAACCTGGGACCCTTGAGTCCGCAGGTCGACGCTCTATCCACTGAGCCAAACCAGTTAGGGCTGCTTGTATTACTTTTATAGAACCCTGAGGCAAGTCCAGTTACTAACCAGTTTTTGTCTCTAACTTGTTTCTATGATTCAGATTTTCTCAGAGTACTTACTTCCATGGACAAAAATCAGTTTTTCTACCTTATCTTTTTTTAAACATTTTTATTGAGATCCAATTCATAAACCATAAAATTCACTCATTTAAAGTTTTTAATTCAATTAGTATATTCACAGATTTATTCAACCATCAACACAAATTAAATATAGAACATTTTCATCACCCCCCAAAAGAAACTCTATATTCATTAGCAATTGCTCTCTTTCATAACAACTAACCTATTTGTCTCTGGATTTCCTATTGTGCACATTTAACATAAGTGGAATCATACAATATGTGGTCTTTTATGACTAGCTCTTTCACTAATATAATGTTTTCAAGGTTTACCCATGTTGTGACATGTGTCAGTATTTAATTCCTTTTTTAAAAAATTGATTAGAGATAGAGAGGAAAGGTGAGAGAGAAAGAGAGAGAGAGACCCATTTGTTGTTCTACTTATTATGCATTCATTGGTTGATTTTTGTATGTGTCCTGACCAGGAATCGAACCGTGACCTCCTGGTTCATAGGTTGACGCTTAACCATTGAGTCACCATGGCCGGGCTCTCTTGCCCTTTTTAAAATTTTTTTTTATTGATTTCAGAGAGGAAGGGAGAGAGATAGAGAGATAGAAACATCAATGATTAGAGAAAATCATTGATTGGCTGCCTCCTGCATGCCCCCTACTGAGAGGGATCGAGTCCACAACTGGGGCATGTGCTCTTGGCCAGAATCAAACCTGGGACCCTTTAGTCTGCAGACTGACACTCTATCCACTGAGTCAAACCGGCTAAGGCTCTCTTGCCCTTTTTTAAAAAATTGTTTTAATTGATTTTAGAGAGGAAGGGAGAGGGAGAGAGAGAGAGAAATATTGATAAGCGATACATTGATTGGCTGTCTCCTGCCCACTCCTCATCAGGGATCGAGCCTGCAGCCTGGGCATGTGCCCTGACACTGAATCGAACTAAGCTACACTGGCCAGGGCAGATCTCTTGCCCATTTTTTTAAAAAAATAGACTTTATTTTTAGAGCAATTTTATGCAGAAAAATTGAGTGGAAAATATTGAGAGTTTCCATATGTTCTCCCCTACACACACATAGCCACCCCCACTATCAACTTCTCCCACCAGCGTGGTATATTTTGTTACATCATTATCATCCAAAGTTCATAGTTAACATTAGTTTTCACTCTTAATGTTGTACATTCTATGAGTTTTGACAAATGTATAAGGACATATATTCACCATTAGAGTAACATACAGCATAGTCTTACTGCCCTAACAATCCTAAGTGTCATTTGAAGAGCAAAGTTTTTATTTTGATGAAATTCAATTTCTTTTATGAGTCATGCTTTTTGGTCCTATCTAAGAAATCTTTGTCTAACCCAATGACATAAAGATTTCCTGTTTTCTTCTGGAAGTTTTAGGTTTTTCATTTAGGTCTATGATTCATTTCAAGTAAATTTTTGTATATGATGCAAGGTATGGGTTGTCATGAGCAATAAAGGATATGAGATTTTACCCTACTTGCAAGTTAACAACTTGCCCTGCCACAATTTCAATGGATGCTGACAAAAGACGTAGGACTCCTAAGACAGAAACAGAACTTGATTACAGCACAGCAAGCTGTGTGATCGCATGTTTGCATTGGTTCCCCATGTCCCCCAGGTCTCACAGGGGCCAAAAGACCCAGGTGGGTGAAATACAAACAGGTACACAGAGAGGGTTTGTACCACAGCTCAGCAACTCCAAGCGCAGGGAACATCAATCTTTTATAAAGGACTGCAAGCAAACCTGTGCAACCTTTGCCCCAGAACAATACATTATCTTTTTATCTGAACAGTAAAAAAAAAAAAAAAAAATTGCCATTTGCTCTGAAGGTAGACACTATCTCCAGACTGTTTCATGGACAAACACCCTTGAAAAGACAATCTGGAACAAAAGGAGTTGAATCTTCCAATTCACAATTCTGATGTATCTCTCCACTTATTTAGAACTTACTCTTGTGGTATATTTTAAAATCCGATGAAACATTAGACTTATACACACTTTTATCACTTTACTTGTTTTTCATTCCTTCTCTATCTCTTACAATCTGGTTTCATGTCTAACTCTTAAGATGTGAAGATGCATGAGAGACCCATGGAGAATTGTCTCCCAACATAGGTTGAGATTCTTTTTTACCTTTTTAAAAAAGCATATTTATTGATTTCAGAGAGGAAGGGAGAGGGAGAGAGAGATAGACACATTAATGATGAGAGAGAATCATTGATCAGCTGCCTCCTGCATGCCCCACATTTGGAATCAAGCCCGCAACCCAGGCATGTGCCCTGACTGGGAATCAAACCGTGACCTGAGCCACACCGTCTGGGCTTTTTAACCTTTTTTCCTCCCTCCCTCTCTCCCTCCCTCCCTCCCTTCCTTCCTTTCCTTCCTTCCTTCTCCTCCTCCTTCCCCTCCTCCTCCGCAACTCTTCCACCCCCTCCTCCTCCCCTCTCCTCCCCTCTCCTCTTCCTCCTCCTCCTCCTTTTTTGGATATGGTTGTCTAATTGATCTAGTGCAATTTGTTAAAAATACTATTCTTTTTCCATTTAATTGCCTTGGTACTTTTGTCAAAAATCAATTGACCATATATGTGTGAACCTATTTCTGGACTCTATTCTGTTCCATTGATCTATTTGTCCTCTTACCAATGCTATACTGCCTTGAATACTATAACTCAGGAGTTAGTAAACTGTTTTTGGAAACGATGGGTTACCTATGATTCCTGTTGCATACTTTTCTTTCTTTTTCCAAACATTTAAAAAACTAAAAAAAAAAAAGCATTTTTAGTTTCTAAGACTTACAAAAACAACCTCCAGGTTAGATTTGGTCCATGGACCATAGTTTGCCAACCCTGCGGTAGCTTTATAGTAAGTCTTAAGATCAGATTGTTTGAGTCCTCCAACTGTGTTCTTCCTTTCTTCCTTTCTTTCTCCCTCCCTCCCTTTCTTTCTTTCATTTTTAATTTTTAAAAATTGGTTTTGAGCCCGGCCAGTGTGACTCAGTGGTTGAGCATTGATTGACCTATGAACCAGGAGGTCCAGGAGGTCACAGTTCAATTCCCGTCAGGGTACATGCCCAGGTTGTGGGCTCAATCCCCAGTGTGGGGCGTGCAGGAAGCAGCCGATCGATGATTCTCTCTCATCATTGAAATTTCTATCTTTCTCTCCCTCTCCATTCCTCTATGAAATCAATAAAAATACTTTTTTAAAAATTGATTTTGAGAGAAAGAAAGAGAGATTTATTGTTCCACTTATTTATGCATTCATTGGTTGGATTCTTGTATGTGTCCTGACCGGGGATCAAACTTGCAACCTTGGTGTATCGGGACAAGGTTCCAACCAACTGAGCTATTCGGCCAAGGCCAACTGTGTTCTTTTACAAAATTGTTTTGACTATTTTATGCTATTGCTTTTTGATACAAATTTTATCATTAGTTTGCCAATTTCTAGAAAAATAGGCTGCTGGGATTTTAATTGGGATTGTATTGAATCTATAGATCAATGTGGGAAGAACTAACATTTAACAGCATTGAATCTTCCAATTCATAATTCTGATGTATCTCTCCACTTATTTAGATCTTATCCTTATGGTATATTTTAAAACCCGATGAAACATTAGATTTATACACACGTTTATCACTTTACTTGTTTTTCATTCCTTCTCTATCTCTTACAATCTGGTTTCATTTTCCTTCTGCATGAAAAATTTGTTTGCATTTTCTTTACTATAGGTCTGCTGGTGGCATGCTCACTTTTTATCAACCTGAAAATGACTTTATTTTGCCTTCTGTATTAGTTATATGGCTGCATAACAGATTACTCCAAAACGTAGTGACTCAAAACAATAAACATTATCTCACAATTTCTGTAAGTTAGGAATGCAGGGGGAGCTCAACGGGGTGGTTCTGGCTCAGTGAATGTTCAGAACATTCACTGACTGGGGCTTCATGTGTGGGAAGGCTTGTTTAGGGCCAGAGGAGCCACCTCCAAGATGGTGCACTCACATGGCCATTTGCCACAGGTCTCAGTTTCTCACAGACGGACCTCTCCCCAGGGCTGCTTGAGTGTCCTCATATGGCAGGGTCTTCCTTCAGAGTAAGTGAGTCAAGAAAGAGCAAGGTAGAAGCTACAATCTTTCATGACACGGATTCCTAGGTCACATAACATCGTTTCTGACTTATTCATTAGTCACTAAGTCCAGTACACATTCAGGGGCATGAGAATTAGGCTCCATATTTTGACCCCACCAATGTGTCTCAGTGGTTGAGCATTGACCTATGCACCAGGATGTCACCAGTTCAATTTCTGTTCAGAGCACATACTAGGTTATGGGTTTGATCCTTATTGGGACCATGCAGTAGGCAGTTGATCAATGTTGATATTTTCTCTCTCATCGATTGATGTTTCTATCTCTCCCTCTCCCTTCCTCTCTCCCTTCCTCTCTCTCTCTCTCTCTCTCTCTCAAGTCAATAAAAACATATTTTCATATTTTTAAAAATAGGCTCCACATTTTGGATGGAGTGTCAAATGTATTCAAACCACCAAATCTTTCTTTCCATTTTTTCCTCCTCTTTTTGCTCCTCCTCTTTCCTTCACCTCCTAATACTATCTTGAACATTCCTCTCCAATCCTTTTGGGCCTGGGAACCTTAAGAGAATTCTAGAGGATACACTAGAAAATAATCTAGAATGTTTTTCTTCAATTCTTTTACCACTAATTTGTTTCTCATGCCTATAATGCATTGGTTACTAAGTCTAACATATCCTAAATATTAGAGTCTCTAGCTTTTTCCTGTTAAGCAAACTATTGCTTTTCTGCTAAGAATTTTTTTTTCATTTTGAGGAAGTACCCATTAATTCCCATTTTACTAAATGTTTTAAATCAAGAATAAGTATATATCAAATGCATTTTCAGTATTTATAAAGCTACCCATGATTTTCTATTTAAAACTATTAATATGACCCCACCGGTTTGACTCAGTGGTTCAGTAGTTCATAATATGATGATTTATATTAGATTTTCTAATATTGAACTTTATTTCCATTCCTAGAATAAACTCCATTTGGTCATATATTCTTTTTTAAAAATAACTTTTATTTATTTATTTTTAAATATGTTTTTATTGTTTTCAGAGAGAGGAAGCGAGAGGGATAGAAACATCAATGATGCAAGAGAATCATTGATCAGCTACCTCTTGCATGCCCCCTACTGGAGGTCAAGACCACAACCCAGGCATGTGCCCTGACAGGGAATCGAACTGTGACCTCCTGGTTCATGGGTCAATGCTCAACCACTGAGCCACACTGACCAGCTGGTCATAATATATTCTTCTTTCAGTGTGCTTTTGGATTCTATTTACTAAAATTTTATTTAGGAGTTTTGTATTGATATTTTTAAATGAGATTGGCCTATTTTTCTTTATTCTTATTATATTTTGATATCAATGTACTTATATTTTCTTTTTGAAAAGAGTTTGTTCTTTTTCTAGGCTATGGAGCATTTTAAAAAATCACTGGAATCACTTGTTCTTTAAAGGTTAGTAGAGTTGTTGAATTCCCCTATAAAACAATGAACCTGGTGTTTCTTAGGTTTTTTTGGGGAGGGAGAAGGGTGTTTGACAAATTTTATCAAATTATTTTGACAAAATTATTTCTTAAAAGTTTTATTGTAACTTATTAGCATTATGTCTATATGTTATATTATGCATAATATTATATTCAAATTATTTTGAAAAATTTATGCAAATTGGTCTATTTTGGTTTTCTATCTTTAGTTTCTGATGAAATTATATATTTCATATAGGTTTTCAAATTTATCTGCATAAAATTGTATAAGGTATTCTTTTTTGTTTTGTTTTTTACTTTCTAATATTTGTGTGACTATTTCCCATTTGTAATTTCTTATTTTGGATTTTAGTGCATTTCCTTTATTATGATTAACTTAGCTTGCGACTTACCTAATTTATTGAATTTTTTAAAAGAATAAGCTTATTTATAAGTTCTACTATAATTTGTTAGATTAACTGATTAATTTTTGTATCTATCTTTATTTATTTTTTCTTTGGTTTATTTTATAATTTTTTTCTTGTTTCTTGAGCCAGCTGTTTGTTTCATTTATTTTTCTTTTATTTATGTTGATATACTTATTTAAGGCGGTGAATTTTTCTTTGAGTACTACTTTAACTATACTCCTATATCCTTTTATATATGCTCATTATTATTGTTTACTAGAAAGTCTACAGTTTTGAATTTGTATTTTCCATTTGATTATGGATTTATTTAATATATACCCATACACACATCCAAATAGAAGGGCACTCTTTGTTTGTTTTCTAAATATGTTATAAATGTCAATGTTTATTGTGTTGTTATTATAGAATGCTACCTATATTATTTTTACTGTGATGATTTAATGAGATTCGGTTTATGGCCTAACGTATTCTTTTGTGTGTACAAATATTTCAGACCACTTGATAAGAAAGTATATTCTCTATTCTCAGGGCACAATGTTTGATACATATCAGTAACATCTACCTTATTGATTATATTGTTTGGACTTCTAAATTCTCATTTCATTTTGACCACTTGATTTGTTTGGAATTGGGCAAGGCAAATCAAAGTCTTCTATTATTAGTGTGTCTTTGTCTAAATCTCCTTGCATTTCTATAGTTTCTATTATATGAAAGTTCCTGCTATATTATTTTGTGCATATATATTCATATCTTGTTTTTATGGTAAATTGTAGCCTTTAGCATTAAAAACTACTTCTCTTTATTTTGCTTAAAGCTCTTTGTACTGAATTCTATGTTGTCAGATATTAAGAGTTTTAAAGTTTGTATTTTTCTTGTATGCTTTTCTTTGCCCATCCTTTCATTATTAAGCTTTCTGAATTATTTTGTCTTATATGTATACAGACTATAGTTGGATTGGGCTTTGCAATCTATTTTGAAAACTATTTTTAAAGTAGATGAGTTAGCCCAGCTGGGTGGCTCAGCTAGTTGGAGCATTCTCCATACACCAGAAAGCTGTGGGTTTGATTGCTGGTCAGGACACATACCTAGGCGGCAGGTTCTTATCCCTGGTCGGGATGCATTTGTTTCTTTCTCACATCTATCTCTCTCTCTCTCTCTCTCTCTCTCTCTCTCTCTCTCTCTCTCTTTCTCTCTCTCTCTCTCTCTCTCTCTCTCTCTCTCTCTCTCTCTCTCTCCCCCTCCCTCCCTCCCTCCCTCTAAAAAAGTAATAAAAACATATCCTCAAGTGAGGATTAAAAAAATTACAAATAAATAAAATAGATGAGTTAAACTCATTTATATTTATTGAGATAACAGATATATTTGGTCTCAATTCTGTACTTTTTAATGTTGTGTTTTCATTATGTGGTTGCCCTTTTCTTAATGTGGTTCTGATATTTAGGAAGGTTTGTATTTTTGTTCTAGAAGTTACCTTTATAAAATACTGTTGATCCACTCTCTTTAGGGACTGTATCTTTTAAATACCTACTATGAACAATAATAAAATTATCTTGTAATTTCATCCTCTCCCCCTGACCCCTCCTCCTTCATACAATCAATAGAATTATCAATCCTAGTGTTTATATTAAATATGCTTAAGCTTCTACTTTATTTTGAATCTTTAAATACTATCCTTTGAATCAATTAATTTGAGGTGATCAGTGAGCTTATTCTTTTTTAAAATACGTTTTTATTGATTTCAGAGAGGAAGGGAGATGGAGAGAGAGAGAAACATCAGTGATGAGAGAGAATCATTGATGAGAATCATTGTTGGGCTGCCTCCTGCACACTCCACACTGGGGATTGAGCCCGAAACCTGGGCATGTGCCCTGACCTGGAATTGAACCCATGACCTCCAGGTTCATAGGTCAATGCTCAACCACTGAGTCATGCTGGCCGGTCAGTGAGCTTATTCTTATTCCTATCTTCTCTCTCTCTTCTTCAGTTTTTTATTAGTGATGAGAAATTTCTACCATATTAAGGAATGTAACATCTGCATTCTTTTTTAAAAAAATATATTTTATTGATTTTTGACAGAGAGGAATTGAGATGGTTAGAGTTAGAAACATCAATGAGAGAGAAACATCGACCAGCTGCCTCCTGCACACCTCCCACTGGGGATGTGCCCGCAACCAAGGTACGTGCCCTTGACTGGAATTGAACCTGGGACCCTTCAGTCCGCAGGCCGACGCTCTATCCACTGAGCCAAACTGGTTTCGGCAACATCTGCATTCTGATCTGTCATCCTAACCTCTGTATTGGTTTTACTCTCATTTCTGTAGTCAAATACATTTCATGCCCAAGGAGTGGCCTTTTACCTGGATTTCCTCAGACTCGCTCAGTAGTACTGAGACTGCTGTTCCATGATTCTCATAGGTTCCTCAGAAAAGGCTCATGATATTTCCTGATTTCTTACAGGTTTCAATATGTTTGTCTATAGGCTTTATACTTAAACTTTACTTTTCTTCCTTTGAGTGTCTTGTAGGCGTTGCTCCACTGTTGTGTGCCCTGAACAAGTGTTGGAGGGGTGGAAAGGTGTGGCCAGGGGAACTCTCTCTGTTGCCACTTCAAACATGGTCTCTGTGAGTAGTCACCTCTTCTCTGGATTTCAAAGCATGGTTGGTGAGAGCTTCTCTGTCCATCTCTCTTTCCCAGATTTCTTTTTGTTTCTAAGAGAAAGTGACCACTTTTCTTTTTCCAGTGCTTTCCATTGTCCCTAGCAATCTTTCTTTGTATGATTTAGGACTTGTTTTCATAGTTCCCTTTCAAAGTGGGGCTTTCCCGTTCTGGAAAGGAATAATAATAATAAGAGCTTTCTAAGCTCTCTGAGAGTCTACATCCCCTTCTCACTCAAGGTTTTTCACCAGGTTTCCTACTCTTTCTCACCTTTGGCAGCTCCTCACAAAACTTTGGAGGCTGCAGCTGGTTTCTCTATCTGTTGCTGTTCTTGTTGAGTGTGAGTCAATTCAGAGCTAAACTACTGCTCTAAAACAAAACATTCTTCTATTTAATTATAATTTAAAAATGTAATGAATGCCACTGTGACTTGTCCTTTCAACTAAACTTCCATGGACATCTAGGTTTTATTTTACTCCTGATAAACTCCTAGAAGTGGAATTCCTGGTTCAAAGAACTGCACACTTTTAAAGCTTTTACTATGTTTTGCCAAAGTACCTTCTAGAAAGTTTGGGCCTAAGTTTCCATACCTACCAGCTGCAGGCTTCTTCTTTAAAGCGGGTAAATAGTGCAAGACTGCAATGAGTGCTCTCACATTTTTTAATTCCCTTGTTAGCATCATAATTAGCTAGTTAATATTAATAAAAGGAAGAGAGCACGTACCTGAAGAAGCCATCGATGTTTCTCTCTCAGACCGATGTTTCTATCTCTCTTTTCCTCTCTCTCTAAAATCAATAAATATCCTTGGGTGAGGATTTATATATATAAATCCCAGGTAATGTGGGAACAGAGGACACAGTTGGTATTTCTGTTTCAAAAGGCATGAATGGTTAGCCTGTTGTAAATGTACTTAAAGTGTTTTTTTTAAAATGAATTAAACAAGTCCTCTCTCTGCCAGAAACCTTGAAATTGATGTTCTTATAACAGCAGTCAAGTGGCTACTTTTACCTAACTGAATTGATGTTCAGCATTCAAGATCACAGAAAGTTATAGTTCTTCACTATTTTGTACGCCTCGGGCCATACCAGGAGAAGTTCAGTCTGAGTGCCTTATTTTAAGCACAGCATTGATGAACTAAAGTGCTCAAAGGGAGGGATGGAGAAGGGGAGCTGGAGATCAGGTAATGTGGGAGCAGAGGACACAGTTGGAGAGGCCCTATGCCTATCCTATCTTCAGATCTTTGAAGAGCTGTTTTGTAGAAGATGGTTTATTTTCTGCTTTTCAAGGCAGGCATAGGTCCAAAGAGTGAGAGCTATATATAGTAAAGTCAAATTTCATCTTTAAATAGAACTTTAAACCATTAGAGCTGTCTGAAAAATACTAAATACCCCTTGGGTTGAACTGAGCCCCTGGTCATCTCACATCTATAATAGATTCATGATTGAACTAGATAACTAAATATTTTATAATTAAGTGTCTATATCTATATCTATATCTATATCTATCTATGTATCTATCTATCTATATAGCTCTTTGTTTTTATTTTTTTTAAATATATTTTATTGATTTTTTACAGAGAGGAAGGGAGAGGGATAGAGAGCTAGAAACATCAATCAGCTGCCTCCTGCACACCTCCTACTGGGGATGTGCCCGCAACCAAGGTACATGCCCTTGACAGGAATCGAACCTGGGACCCTTCAGTCCGCAGGCCAACGCTCTATCCACTGAGCCAAACCGGTTTCGGCAGTATAGCTCTTTGTTTTTAGAAAGTCTCTTTTGTTATTCTGACCAGTAGTTTTATAGAATAAGACCCTATGGCTACTCATCTTAATCCCAGTTTGATTTCTGAAACCTGTTGCCTCCCTAGCTGCTGTTAACTTCTATTCACATAAGGTATAAATAATAGCAAAGCAACAAAAATGCTTTATGTTTGTGTTCATCCTCATTTTAAAATATCCATATTTTAATTGTTTCTCTCTTTCTCTCTTTATTGATTTCAGAGAGGAAAGGGGGGAGAGAGAGAGAGAGAGAGAGAGAGAGAGAGAGAGAGAGAGAGAGAGAGAAGCATCAATGATGAGAGAGAATCATTGATCGGCTGCCTCCTGCACGGCCCCTACTGGGGATCAAGTCCACAACCCGGGCATGTGCCCTTGACCAGAATCAAACCTGGGACCCTTCAGCCTGCAGGCTGATACTATATTCACTGAGCCAAACCAGCTAGGGCTAATTGTTTCTCTTTATACATTTATGTATGTGTATTGTCAAATTGTATATTTATATATTCCGGGGATGAATTTAGCTTTCAGGAGGACTCATATCCCTAGTCTTAATTATATTAACCACAAAGAATAATTTTCCTAGCACAAAAGGGAAAAATTGATTACATTTCTACCATTAGTCAGTGGTAGAGAATCTCCCCACACAACACAACAACAAAATTCTCCTTTGAGAGTGAAACTTTTAGTAAGCACATTGTAGACAAGATTAGGAACTCATGTAAATTTGCTTAAAGAGATAGTTTTTCAATAAAAAGCAAGAGTTGGTGACATGCGTGTGGTCCCACTCCTGAATTTACTTAAACTGAGGTCCCCTGTCATCCTGCCCTGCTCTCTCTCAGGAGAGAAAATGCAGCCTCGGGACCTCTGTGCCCTGCAGGAGCCTTTGGGCACAGCTCCTGAGCCCAGGGACAGAGCCCTCAGGCAAACCCAGCTTCCAGTCACAGGGCAAGTATAGCGCTCCTTTAAGTGTACTCCGGGCTCACAGAGGCTGGTAAGGAGCTGCTGGCACCACGCCATACCTATCTTGACTAGATACCAAATCACTGCTCAGCATCTGACCAGGAAGTTTTGTCAGCCTCTATACACATCTCCCACACTATGAATATTAATTGCAGAACTTTCTGGTTTCATTATCTCTTTAGCCATAGACCTAGACTGTGGGGTCTATATTTTAGGGTGCCAGATTTAGCAAATAAAATAGGTTAAATTTGAATGGATTTTCTCTGGCAACCCTACCACATTTTCCAATCAACATTTAAGATTTTTGAGAGAAAATAAATGAATGAATGACTAAGTGAATGGATAAATGGAACAATTCAGAGCTGTGATTAATGAGTAACTAATAATTTAAAAATTTTGTTTTTGTCCATGTAAGATATTTTCTATTGATTTTCTTTTTTAAATTTAAAATTTATTTTTAATGAAAATTATATATATATATACACACACACAAATTTTAAAGTCAAATAGTACTAATGGCATATGGTGAAGAACAGCAATCCCCTATCCCACCCAACACCAACCCCCAGCCTGATCCCCAGAGGTACCCAGGTAAATTTTTTCAGCTATTTTGCCCAGTTTTAACCTCCTCCCCATATTTTCCAATAATATACTTATAGTGCCAATTTGTTGATTTGTCAATTTTAGACATTGCTATTTTCTTGCAATTATGGAAGATGAGGGTTTATTTCTTTAGCCATCTTCTGCATCTTCCTTCCCTTTTCCCCAGCTTCCCAACCTGTTTCATAGTCTTTGGTTAAATCCATTATCTTTTTTTACATTGTTATGGTTATGTACATTTTTTGGTGTTGCATTTATTTTCTTTTGCAGTTTATGTGTTGTAGTTTTTCTGTAGGTAGTAATTGCCTCACATTTTTTAATTTACTCAGTCTTTGATAAACTTGTTATTAATTCTCACAACTCTCTAATAGCCCCTCAACAAAATTTCCCACCTAGGCACGCCTGTCAGTTAATCCTCTGGCCCATCTCTGACCTAAAATCCTCTGTTTTCTGGCTCAGAGGGCACTCCTGTCCTGCTGTCACCCAGGGCCTCCTTTGACCTCTCCTGGACACGTCTTCCTCATTGTTGGATTATACTCTTGTTTGGGTGGACAATCTCCTGAGAAAGGGAACATGAAAGGCAAATTATTTGTGATCTCCCATGTCTGAACGCATCTTTTATTCTACCACTTCTCTTAATAATTTGGGTTTAGAATTCTAAGCCATTAATAATTCTCACTCAGAATTCTGAAAATTTCACTCGATTGTCTTTCAGATTCTAGTGCTGCTGCTGCGAAGTCTAGTGCCATTCTGATTCCTGATCCTTTCAATTGACCTGTTTTTCCTTCCTGGGTCCTTTTAGGGTCTCTTCTTTATTCCCGATGTTCTGACATTTCATGATAATGAACCATGAGTTATAAATCTTATTTTTCCTCCCTGAAGATGTTATAGTATTTTTAAAGCTTTCTTCTCCTCCCTGAACTTACGCATTCCCTTCCCACTCGCCCTTACTCCCTCATACCTGTCTGTCATGTCTGAGGCTTTCTTTAAAAGTCTAGGGATCTTGCTGGTTAGAGCATTGTCCCAATATGCCAAGGTTGTGGATTCGATCCCGGGTCAGGGCACATATGAATCAACCAATGAATGCATAAATAAGTGGAATAACAAATTGATGTTTCTGTCTCCCCCCTCCCCTCTTTCCTTTCCTCCTTCTCCCTAATCAATACATAATTTTATTTTATTTTTTTTGAAGTTTGAGGATCTTGACTCTCCACTCATATTTAAGGGTTTTGTGCTATAGAGATGGTTGCATGGTCAGCATGATTGGGTGGAGCTTTTCTAATGGTGGACTTCCCTGTAGCGGGCGTTGGTCATAAATTGGCTTTTGCAGTGGGGATTCCAAATGTCTGTATTAGGAGGTCTTACCCTTGAGTCTTCTCAGTTCCTACAGAAAAGGGTTCTTTAGTCTTCAACTGAGGGTAAGAGGTGTGCCTGCCTGCCAGGTTGTCGGGAAGCAGGGTGAGGAAAAGGAGCTGGGACTTAACCGTTTAGTATCTAGATTTCCATTTAGTCCCCATATTTTCAGTTCTGCACTTCATACCCACCCTCCACAGTTCCTCATGTGCTGATGCAAATTCTCCACTGAGCATATCAGGTCTCCAGTGGGAAAGGGCAAGGTGTGGCGACTCCACTGCCCGCGGAGACTGTGCTCTCACGGAGGCTCTCGGGACCAAGAATCTGTGCCTGTTTGCAGCTCTGCCCTTCCCTGCAGCTTGGTGTGCTTCTCACCTTCTCACAGGGAACCCCTCTGCAGGCATCAGGCCTCCTGCCTCCCCCATGCTGCCATGTGACTCACTGCTTCTTCCTCTGCTTCCCACACTCCCAAAATGTGCTGGCATCCTTCATCTGCTGCCATCTCCTATTCTCATAGACCTTACAGATTTGCAACTCTTTTTATTCCTTTATCGTTGTTTTTGGGAGGGAGCAGAGATTCATGAGAGGCTCTTCTGCCACATTTAACAAGAACTTCTTTAGGGTCTGTTTTCACTCTGAAGCACTTGGGAACAATTTCCAGGCCCCATTCTCCTGCTGTCAGTCAACACAGTCATTTTTTTTTGTTTGATTATGAAGTAGGTGTTTCTTTATGGGAAATAGAGCAAAGTCCAAACACACACATTGTTTAATAGTATTAGTAAAACACTCTTGATCTTTTGAACAAGATTCAAATATGTTTCTCTGCTTTGTCTAAGAATGGGGGACAAAAAAGCATGAGGGGCACTTTGAAATGTGGCCCAAGCCCCAGTGCTTACCAAACCTGCTCTGTCTTCTGGGTTTGAATAAAAGCAAGGAGAATGCCGAAATACCATCTCCTTTGAATTAATCATGAGCCCCACCTCTCCTGCTCTCCTGTGTTTACACATTACTGCTATTGTGCTGTATCTACTGGCGGATCTCCTTTCATCTGCAGCCACACAAAACCCTCTTCATTTAAAGCTACACATGTGGCTCTTGAATTAAGAGGGGGCATTTCAACAGTAATTTCTCATTCCTCTTTTTGAAGGGTTCAATGTCTTAAGGAAAGTTCCCTGCTCTTTCTATGTGCTCTGCTATGCCCAGCCAACATTTAAAGTCTGGAAAAGCTAAGGAGAGGGAGCAGGGCCAGGAGGCTGTCACAGGAAAAGGTGGGTCGGTGGAGGTGGGGCAAAGGGTAAACAGTGGACCAAGATGGAGCGGGCCTTGAATGTCACATTAAGGGCTTTATTTCATTTATTTTTTTTATTGTGATTTTCTTTAAAATCCTCACCTGAGGATATTTTCCATTGATTTTTAGAGAGTGGAAGAAAGAGAGAATGTCAGAGAGAAATATCTATGTTAGAGAAACACATGGACTGGTTGCCTCCTGCACGCACCCCGACCAGGGCCTGGGCCAGGGAGGAGCCTGCAACCGAGGTATGTATGTGCCCTTGACTGGAATTGAACCTGGGACCCTTCAGTCTGCAGGCTGACACCACTGAGCTAAACCAGCTAGGGCCACACTAAGGGCTTTATATTTTCCTGCAGGCAGTGGGGAGCTACCCAAGGACCTTGAACAGGAGAGTGACAGAGATCAATTGTGCTTTAACAAAATTAACCTGATAATTGTGGGTGGGAGGGTTTAGAACAGAGAGAGGCTAGAATCTAGGAGGCCAATTAAACAAAGTGGTTCTTAACCTTGGCTACCAAGATCACTGGAATAGCTTTTTAAAAATCCAGACTCTGGCCTCTACCTTGCAAAACTTTGTTTTAGGTGATTTGGTGATGGGGTCAAGAATCTGTGTTCTTAAAACATTCCTCAGATGCAGCACTGAGCTGGAAGGCTACTGTGACAAGCCAATAAAAGGGACCGGACCTGAAACACGGGGCTGTGCTCTGAGAGGGAGAGGAAGAAACAGATTGGAGAGAGGCTGCCAAGGGTGGTGGTGGAGTCTCACCTGATCTCTGCCTGTTTCAGAGCCTGGAGGAAGGAGGCAGGACGATCATTGAGCTGGGCTAAATGAAGGCTAGTGCTCTCCCTGCAGAAGAGCTAGAGGATCGGATTTGAGAGAAGATGGTGACAGGGGAACGAACATGCAGGATGCCAAAGGGGCCTGGGACTTGGGGAAAGATGAATCTGGGAGCATCTGGCTCCTATATACAGTCATGGAGTGCATGGAGCTGGAGACTACAGTTCAAATCCTTTTGGTTGCACACACACACGTGGACACATGCATGGATACACGTGGACACACACAGCCTTGTTCTGCAGGAGCTCAGTGTTTGTGTGACACTGGAACCACAGCCTCCTCGCTACAGAAAGCTGCTGATGCTAGCATTAACTCAATGTGGCTGTTGTGATGACTTGATGAGATACAGCGTGCAAAGGCTGGGCACAGAGCCTGGCACGCAGGGAGCACTCCGTAAATGGTAGCTATGAGTAATACCAAAAAATGCGATCTCATTTCTGAAGCCAGTGAGCCATAAAGTATTTCATTCAGTGTATCTCACGTCTGAAGCCAGAGAGCCATAAAGTATTTCATTCAGTGTTAGGAGACATGTCCACAGGAAGGCATGAAACCTTTCATTTGTTGCTACTCACTCTAGGTGGCTTTCTCTGGGTGTGTGTTTGGTGAGCCCCTTGCCTTTTATTTCTAGGGCTTTTAGAGAAATGACAGTCCCTTGCTGCTGCGTTTAATTGGAAAGGAGCTCAGAGACCTGAGATTACAATTATGACGTCTTAAATGTTAAGCTCTTCAAAAGTCTGCCATTGCCCTCACTGTCACCCTGAACACATCTGGGAACCCAACCCCTGCAGCGCCCCAGAGCATGCACTGGGCCTCAGCCAGGCTTCACCTGGGAAATCTGAGTGAGTGCCGTGCAGGCAGCAGGAAGATACACAATAAACCGAAGAGCCTGTGATGAGCTCAGAGGAGGTGAGTTGATAATCTGCTATTTATAGCCCCACTAAGAGGCTCTGGCCGCCAGCTCCATGTGAGGCTGGGTAGAAACGATGCTTTCACAGAGCTGAGAGCACAAAATGAAATTGGTGATTCATGGGCAGCAGCCACTTGGAATACAAACACGTCTGCACCCCAGCCCCACTGGCCTTTCAGACACCCACTTTGGAAGCATGTTGCACAGAGTTGCTAGCCTGCTGCCTCCTTCTCTGCATGCGTTTGGACAGGATGTGAGGATAGGCAGGTTCAGCTCCAACAAGGGGCCTCAGAAGGGCAGCAGCACTCCTTGGAGAACCCCAAGAGCCTGAGCCTGCCCCTCTCAGAGACTCAGCCAGAGCCCAGGTCAGAGCTGAATAAAAGGCAGGCTCTGGACTCAGGAGCCCACCTTCAGGTGCTGGGGCCTCGGAGAGCCTGCGGTTCAGAGAGAAAGGACAGTCCACACTTGCCAGCTGCACCGCCTCTATCGCATTCCTCTCGGAGACTCAGTTTCCTCATCAGTAAAATGGGAATAATAACAGAATCTACCTCACTGGGTGCAATGAAGATGAAAAGAAGGAACATATGTAAAGTGGTCAGCACGTCCCTGGCCCATCGAAGGCTCGGTGAGTGGGAGCTGCTGCCTCTGCTGCTGTTTTTGCTACGGTGTCCTGGTCCCCACACATACCACTCCTCTGCTCACAGCCTGCGGCTCTGAGGTTCCTCATGGAGGTGGTGCCCTGGGGCCTGCACAGAGACCCTCTGCCTAACACGAGCACACCCCACACCAGGCTACCCAGCATAATGGACTTACCCCCTGGGGAACTTGACTCTTTGCTTTGCCTGTCTTTGCCTTTATCTAGAAATTAAGTGCCTGTCCCTCTGGGTTGGGTCTTGCCTGGGCTTGGCCACCCTGTTCTTCTGTTCCTCTGATACCTGGGATGGCCCAAGGGGGCATTAACTATCACCATCCAGTGGTGGGCTTCACCTGAGAGGCCCTAGTGCTAACTTGAGGTCTGTGGCTAGCACTCTGCCCACCAAAGGGGGGCTGGACGACTGGCAGGGTGGCCCATCCCACCTACCAGCTGGACACAAAACGCGAACTGCTGATTCATGGAGGCTCATGAGGTCTTGGCTGTTTGTGTATTCTCTCAGCTCCAGCTGTCGGCCAAAACATAATTGTAGCTGTCACTTTGGCAGCGAGATGCTGTGAAGTGTCCTAATACAACTGCCTCTGCTCCATGGCAGTGAGCTTTGGGGAGGTGGGAGGAATCTGCAGCTGCTCCTGTGGAGAGAGCCGTTCTGGAAAGTGGCCTGTGTGCTGCTCACCCAGGTGCAGCTGCTGGAATGGTGTGAGCAGCAGGGTAAGGCCTTGCATTAGAACAGGCACTGGCATGCCTGCGTTTGCATAGATAGTAATGCCATTTTGATGATACCAATTAATACCAGAGAGTCTGCTGCTGAAATGAGGCTTTTGGGGCAGCTATGAGGACTTGGAAAACAGCCTTTAAACCTATGCACAAGTTGGACAAACATGCATGGGGTGAATGAGTGGTTAGACAGTCGGGTACATGGCATAGAGAGATGGTGCTAGAGATATGGCTGGGGCCACACTGGGAGCAGGGGACTTGAAGGCCAACCATGGAGCTTGGCCTTGATTCTGGAGGCAGTGGGGCACTAATGAAGCACTTTAGGGAGAGAGTGATAAGGTCAGACAACATTGGGATCTAAGCTCAAACATCCCCAAGAAGTATCACTAAGGGTAAAGCCCTCCTTCCCCACAATGGTCTATAAGAAGTGTTGTTCTGCCCTGGCCAGGTAGCTCAGTTGTTTAGAGCACCGTTCTGGTAGACCAAGGTTATGAAGGTTATGGGTTCAATCCCAGTCAGTGCACATAGAAGAATCAACCAATGAATGCATAAACAAGTAGAAAACAAACCGATCTTTCTTTCTCTCTCTCTCTCTCTCTCTCTCTCTCTCTCTCTCTCTCTCTCTCCTTGCCCCCCTCCCTTCCTCTCTCTCTGTAACATCAATAAATAAATACATAAATTTTAAGATTAAAAAACTAAAAATAAGTAGTGTGATGCTTGGGAATGTGTCTGCAGCACCAGCTCTAGGATTCAGGAGTGGCTGTGGCTCTGTACTTAGTGGGGAGGGCTGGCCCTCATCAGACCAGCTGAGCGTGTGTAGTGAGTGAAAGGAGACAGCAGGCTCATGCTTTCCTTCTTCCTGGGTCCTCCTAGGCCAGAGTTCACTAATGAAGCATCTGCCTGCAGATGTGCCCAATGCAAGGGACTGCACACACTTGTGCTAAAGGTCAGGGGAGGCTCCTGGAGCTGGGAGATGGTCCTGCTGCCTGTTGGTGTTGCCTCCACCACCACACATGCACATTAAGCAAACAGCAGAGCCCAGCTGCTGTGGCTCTGAGGTTGAGCGTCGACTTATGAACCCGGTGAACCAGGAGGTTCAGTTCTGGTCAGGACACATGCCCAGGTTGTGGGCTCGATCCCCAGTAGGGAGTGTGCAGGAGGCAGCCAATAAATTATTTTTCTCTCATCGTTGATGTTTCTATCTCTCTCTTCTTCTCCCTTCCTCTCAGAAATAAATAATTAACGATATATTTTTTAAAAAAGAAAACAGCAGAAACAATTATCCAAGTTTGGCTGATGGAGGAATTCCTAGAAGGAAGGTTCTATCCTCGTGTACTTAAAGAAATACTGGTTTATAGGTTGGCAAAGGAAGACGGAAGAATACAAAGTGTTGAGAGTCATACTAGTCGGTGAGGCACCCAAGAGCTTGAAAGCAGAGCACATAAGGTCCATCATGTAAGTTAGGAGGAAGACAGGATTCAATTGACTGAAATTTTGTGTACTCTTCTCAGAAGTGCATTGTTGCACAACAGTGGTTTGGCAGTGATTTTCCCTGTTCAGCTGCAAGCCAGAGAGGGCAGGATGCCTCTCAGGTTGTCTGTCAGAGGAGGTGGGCCAGGAGGAAAGATCATTCTGGCATGATCTTCCATCAGCGTTCCCTGAGGTGGGCTGCCAGGGGTGCCGGAGGGTGGAGAGCCAGCAGGTGTTGAATAGGGAGGAAGGCTCCTCACCTGGCAGCTCCCGACACAAGTGGGTGTACTGGGTGACTGGAACCATTTGGCCTGTGGGTGGGGCTGAACTTTATGCTAGTCCCTAAGGGCAGGTAGCATGTCCTAACTACCTCCTGGCTGCCCATGGCTGGCTTGGAGCAGTAGATCAAGATGTAGTTTATTTGGTTTGCTTTTTCCCTTAAAATTTACAAAATTTAATGACAAAGTATATCCGTTTTTTAAATTTTTATTTAAAAATATAACACAGGAAAGCCCAAGCAACCATAAGTCCAGCTTAAAATGAATGCTTTTTAAAAATAAATATAGAAAAGTATAAAAAAGAAAACAAATGACCCTTAAATATTTGTCTGGACAACTTCCACTGAAATTATTTTAACATACGAAAATGAAAAGCGCCTCCTTCTTTCTTCCCCTCCCCCCACAAATAACCACTAACAGTTTCTTGTGTATCCTTCTAAAATTTTTTTCTCTGTACCACAAATGTTTCTAAAATGCGTATGTGATCATACAGGCTTTGTCTATATTTAATGGTAAATTGTAAAAGAGGATGCAATCGCACCCCTCCTAAGATATAAAATTAACATGTGGTAAAGATTTAACTCATTAATTAATGAGATAACTGCTAAAATGTTACAACCGCCCTAGCTGGTTTGGCTCAGTGGATAGAGCGTCGGCCTGCGGACTGAAGGGTCCCAGGTTTGATTCCAGCCAAGGGCACATGCCTGGGTTGTGGGTTCGATCCCCCCACAGTAGAGGGCGTGCAGGAGGCAGCCAATCAATGATTCTCTCTCATCACTGATGTTTCTATCTCTCTATCCCTCTCCCTTCCTCTCTAAAATCAATAAAAATATATTTAAAAATAAAAAAAGTGTTACAACCAATTCAAAGGAGAACTCAAAGTATGGCACATGATAGATAAGCAATGCTGAAATGGTTTTAGAAATGGGTGCAAAACTAGTTAATTTCCACAAGGCAGTAATAGTCGTATTCCACAATTTGCATTTCCGTGAACAGGAATTATTTTCATTGCTATCAAGTTTTTACAACTTACCTTCCATCTTTAGAGCTGAGAAATGTCTAGTCAAAGACAATGAAAGGCAAAGATAACCCCAGTGGGTAAGTTCTTCAGGACACCCACAAAATTTCAACATCTTTCACAGTTTTTCCATACACTTATAATTGGGTCCCTCCCTCCTAGGATTTCCCTGTCACAGCCCCTGCTGCCCATTTTTTTGTCACAGCTGACCCAACCGCTCTCCCCAGGTTCCAGGTGATGGGTTGGGGCTCAAAGCCTGACCTGAGAGAGCCAACCATCACCTAGGGTGATCCAGACAGGTGCTCCCCAGGCTCTGACACCCCACTTCTACGGTGGTGGGCCCTGAAGTTGTGAGTCAGGGGACTCAGGGCTGGCGATCATGTTGGGCCTTGTAAAAGATGGTCAAAGGTTTTGTGAAAAGAGGAACAGACTACGAATACAGAGAAATAAGACCTGTGGTCAGCACAAAAGACAAAGTGGCTGTCTAATACGTCTCTAATTTCTGGGATGGCTTCGTGAATTTGGATTCCATGAGAGTCCCCCTTTACTCATGAGTCAGTTTGGGTGGGTGTCTGTCCCAGTAATTCCCCACCAAGAGAATAGCTGAAATGTAAAATGTACAGTATTATGACCTAAGGGGTTGGGGTAGTGTCTCAATCCTCCTGGTCTGAGGCAGCTTCCCACATATCGCAGGGTCTGTGCTGGCACCATGGGGCTTGATGTCAGCCCCAGAGGGCTGGGGCAGAGTGGTCTATGATACAGCAGAAAAGAACAAGTATTTGACTCGCTCTGCACCCTTTGGCAATCATCTCCTATGAACAGGTTTTCTTATCTTAAAAATGAGGGACAATGCTACTTTCTGTCTTGCCTCCTAGGGCTGCTATGGGGGTCCAGTAGGAGGCATGGGTGTGAATCTACTGCCAAGACCAGTCACGTGGTGGGGACTGAGCCTACAGCTCTGGCAGGACAGAAGAGCTTGGCCTCTCTGTGCAAAGTGCTTTGGGAGAAGAGGTTTTATGCAAATGCCCAGTCATGATTAATTGATGGGGAGGCTCTCAGGCAAAGGATCAGATTTCATAGATAAATATATATATAGTTTGGCTCTCCTGAAAAGAAAATGTTCATATTTAGCATAAGGCAAGTCTATCTAAATAAAGATTTTTCATATCTTCAATGGATACCTTCTCACCATCTTCATTCATTCACTGAGCATGTATTGAGCACCTACTGTATGCTAAGCACTCTCCCAGGCACTGAGATAGTGAGATAAAGGGAGCTAGCTCCTGCCCTTGTGGCGCTGGGAGGCAGACATACAATAAGAGCTTTACCAAGGAGTGTGATAAGCACAGACAGAGGATATTCTGGCAGCACCTAGGAGGGGCACCCACCTATGACCCCAATGTAGCATCAAGGATCCACAGGTCATGTACAGAGGAATGTCTGGTATTGCTGGAGTGTCAGGGAGGTGAGGGGCAGCTGAAGCAGGCATGGGGATCAAATTTGTACCATAAAACAGTCACTCTGGCTGCCTGTGGGGAACAGATTAGAGGGGAACAGACTAGAGGCACAAAGACCCATTGAGAGGTGGTTACAGGCATCCAAGCAAGAAATGATCTGAGCTAAGGAAAGGGGTGGAAGGAATTGATTCAAGAAATGTTTTGGCCAAGATTTAACCTAAGAAAAGAGACAATGATGACCCTCGGGGTTTCACTGTGGATGACCATGTGGTTAGGGTTCACCATCATAGGTTAAAGAAAGCACAGGAGGAGAAGCAGGCTTGGGGGAAGGGGCTGGTCTGGGCAATGATGAGTTGCATCATAAACGTGGTGAGTATGAAAGACCTATGGGCATCCAGGTGGAAGTATCCAGTGAGCAGGTGGATACACAGGTCTGAAAGCTAGGAAGTTGTGAGGCTGTGAAGCCAGGGAGAGGAAGCTGAAGTGAATGTGAGCATAGGCAAGTTTATATGAGTGTGGAGGGGAGGGGAGAGCAGGGGAAGAAGTGGAGGGACATCGTGCCCTTTAGCCCTAAAATTCTCATTTGCTGAGAATGAGGGTGAGGGAGGGGCTAAGGGCAAGGAGAGGATGCTTGGAACTCTTTATATGGGAAATAGGAGAGAATCTGACCCAGGCCTACCAATACAGGGCCCTGGTGGAGGTTATAAGTCTGCATTGCTACGAACCTGTCCA
This sequence comes from Cnephaeus nilssonii, assembly GCF_951640355.1. NCBI lineage: Eukaryota > Metazoa > Chordata > Mammalia > Chiroptera > Vespertilionidae > Cnephaeus > Cnephaeus nilssonii. The sequence goes on from NC_137076.1 coordinate 75,852,750, forward strand.
CCTCAGCTTTTCTCCAGAACGCAGAAGCTGGAAAGGCAGGTAGGCTTATAGTGCCGCATTGTGGTCTTGCTAGGAGGGTGTGGCAGAAAGAAGGGAGGAGTGTGTACTAGAGAGAGCTAACGGTTCACCAAAAAAAAAAAAAAAAAAAAAAGTCCCCACCCTCCCATAGAATAGAGGCTAGGAAGGGGCTTCCCAGCAGAGACTACATTTCCCAGTACACTCCTCCCCTATTACATCTGAGAGGAGGCAAGTGACTTGTTCTTGCCAATGGAATGTTAATCAGAGATGACGTGTGTCATTTCCAGCCCAAGATAGTTAAGACACAATTGTGCCTTCTGCACCCTTCCTCTCTCCTTCTTTCAGTTTGATGCCCCCTTGGAAACCATGTCAGAGATGGAAGAGGCACAGGGTGGCAGTATCCTGGTCACTGAATCATTAGAGGGACACCAGTGATCAGAAACTTGAGCTGATACATATTCTGGAATGTTTTTGTTATAGCATTATCATTACCCTAACTAATACAGGGTTTAAGAAAATTGATGGTTATTCAGATGATTCAGATGGGCCAGGCTGGGGAAACAATCGAGGCCTCTAAAGACAGAAGATCTCTGTTAAAGTCCAAGAACAGCATGGAGAGAGGACTAGAAAAATCTAAGAAGCAGGAGGTCAAGGCCTTTGGTAGAATTTAGGAGGCTAAGAATTCCGAGAGAAGTTATCTCATGATGTGCCAAGTGGGAGAAGGTGAGGAACATTAAGCAGGCCCAGAAATTGTGATGCTGGGAGTCAGGGACTGTGTTAGCTGGTTAGTGCACCCAGATGTGATAGTCTGTGATGAAGCTGGACGTAGGTGGAGAGGAAGCCTCGGAGGACTGGCTATTGTCCTGCAACCAGGGTACCAGGAAGGAGTGCTTTAGTATAAAGAATAAACCAACAGGACTGCCATCTCTCAGTCCTGTCAGTGGCCATGACTGAATAGAACCAAGCAGGGCATCTCACCACTGTTAAGGACTTGCTCAATAGGCCACATAAGATGCACACTAAAAGCTGGTCCATGAAAGGGGTACCTGTAAATGCTGATGTAGGCTACCTCCATCCAGAAACAGCCAGACCCACAGCAAGAGAGCTCTCTTCAGTTGATAGATCCACCTGAAGTCTCCAAAGCACTTATTTACTAACTAGAGGCCCAGGGCATGAAATTCGTGCACAGGTAGGGTCCCTAGGCCTGGCCGGCCATCAGGGCTGATCAGGTTACCCGCCTCCCTGCTTCCTCCTTCCCTCACTCTCTCAGTGTGCTGCCGCCAACACTGGTTGCCACCATGTTCTGCACCGCCCCCTGGTGGTCAGTGCACGTCATAGCTAGTGATCAAACTCGTGGTCAAACTCCCGAGGGGACAATTTGCATATTAGCCTTTTATTATATAGGATGTTTGAGCATCATGGAAATTCCAGGGAGAACTATGAGAAGATGGTGTCCCTGTGCCTGGTAAAGTTACCAGAGAGTTAAGTGAGATCTCACAGGAGGGGGTGGAGCCAGGGTCTCCTGATCCTTGGCCTGTGGTTCTCATTATAAAATTCCTCTTATAGACATTTTTAAATATTAACTTCTCATCATCTTAGAAAGATTTAGGCATCAATGCCATTGGCAGCAGGAATGACTGAGATGGCCTCCAAACACTCTTCCAACTAGTGAGTCTGAGAAGAATTTCTGAGTGAATGGTGCCAAAACAGGGATGGGAGTAGAAGTGACAGAAAACTCAAGATAATAGTTGTGAAAATAAGAGAAGTTTATTTCTCTTTTTCAAAAACAAATAAATAAGGTGGGTGTCAAGGGTTGTGATGGCCCTCCACAATTTCAGAGGGAAAGGCCCCTTCTATTTGGCTGTTTTCCTCTGTTGTTGTGTAGTGAATTATTTCAAAACTCAGTTGCTTAAAACAATGGTAAACATTTATCTCATTCTTTCTGTATGTCTTGAATTGACTTAACAGGGTGGTTCTGGCTTGGTCTCTCTCATGAGATTGCAGTCGGGTATCACACGGATCTGTGGTCATATGGAGGCTTGACTGGGACTACCATATTGCTGGCTGTTGGCAGGAAGCCTAAGTTCCTCACCACCTATAGTTCTCCATAGAATTGCTTTGAATGGCTTACAACACAACAGCTGGCTTCCACTAGCCTAGAGCGAGTGATCTGAGAGAGAGAGTAAGGCAGAAGCTACAATCTTTTATGATGTAGTCTCAGAAGTCATACTATCATTTCATTTCTGCAATATCCTATTGATCTCACAGGTCAGCCCTATTTAATAAACAAGAGCCTGAATACTAGAAGTTGAGAGTCATTGGAGGCCCTCTCAGAAGTTGGCCTACCACATCTGCCATCCTCAAAGTGTGGCTTTATCCTCGTGGTCCAAGCTGCTGCTCTAACTCCAGCTATCACATCATAAAAGGTGCCTTCTAGCTAGCATGAAGAAGGAAGAAAGGAGGAAGGGCATGCCTTTTCCTTTTAAGGATACTTTCCAGAAGTCGAATACATTATCCTACTTATATCTCATTGATCAGAACTTAGTCACATAGCTGGAAAGAAGGCTGGGAAATTTGGATGGTGATGTGCTCAGCTAGACCAGATACTAGGGCCAGTTGGCACTCTCTGCCACATCAACAATGTTCCTGTGTAGATATTAAAGGATGGGGGTGGGGGAAGGGAGCATAGAGAACATAACTACCTTGGGTTACTGATCTGGCTGAAGACTTATGACCCATCTTGTCTAGGAAATAATTGTGTGTATGTGTTGCAGGGATGGGGGAGGAGTGCAGATTAGTGCTTTACCCTGTAATTAGTGAATCTCAGTGTAAAAAGAAAATAGTCCTTAGAAGAGCTCAGGAGACAAATGAGCATTAAAAACAGACTTAGTCCTAGAATTCCAACCAAGGGTGGTCTCAAGAATTAAGATGATCCAGAAAATGAGAAGATCATCACAGGACTCATCGTGAGGGCAGCTTCATTCTACACCCAGACCTGCAGGTTTAAATAAATTTTAAGTAGCCCGATTTCCTGATTCAAATGCAGAAGCACAGATGGGCAACTCTACCAGCTGTGTTTTTAAAGGATCATATGATTCCTGATCAATGAACCGAAGAGACCAAATACAGAAGTGTTTAGAGTTGAGCTGCAGATTTGTGAGAGACCTCTTAGCGACCAGAGCCACGGCTTGAGCAGCCAGCTGGGTGCTGACTCAAGCTGGGGGTCAGGGGGCAGGGAGAGTGATGTTGGGCATTGGAAACTGGCTAAGCAGATGAACCATTAGCTAGCCAGAGAATTCTAAGTCTTGAGAAGTCCACAGAAAAGGTGCCCTGGCAGAAGGAGGGCAAGGCTCTGGCTTAGCCAAGTGGCCAGTGAGAAGAGGCACTGTCATCCTGGAGAAATGCAAGAAGCCTGGGACTAGGGCACCCAAGGGGACAGCAGGTACTGCCAAAGCCTTGTGGCAGGGGCTGGCTTTCTCTTTGCTGCCACAGCTTGCTTGGACATAGATCCTTTTCATGAAAGTGGAAGAGAGTCGACTGAGGACTCAGAGGTTCTTGCTTCATGGAGGATGTCTGGGGGTCTCTTACCTGCCTGGCTGGTCTCACATACCCTGCCTATGGTCCAAGCTGGATGATGTCCTAGGACCTGAGTCCCTACCTGGCCATCTCCAGATGGGATAGCAAGGATACCCTGGGCAGCCAATATGCTCACTCATTCAGCCTACAGCCCATAGGGTTGTCAATCATCACCACATTGCTGCTGCACCAGGGTCATTTTCCAGAGCAGTGAGGGGATCAGCAAAACTCCCAGCCTTCCCCAATCTGCCTTGGCCTCAGTCCCAAGTTCATCAAGAAACTGGGGAACCTCCACAGATTTTGAGGACCCTTTCAAAAGAGACACCTCCAGGGGTGACTGAGATTGGTCTCCAAACTTGGGCAAAGGGTGAGGTCCCTGGGGACAAAGTTGGGCTGGTAGGGGGTAAGATGGGGCAAAATATCCCAAAGTAGCCTGACATTGGCTTGGGAAATCTGGGACTCTGTGTTCATAGCTCTGTTGTACAAAAGCTTAGTGAGCACCTGCTCATTGGGACAGCATAGGCTTCGCCCTGGGGGGTACAGAGCTGAGAAAGGCTCATATGATATCACTCCAGACAAACAATTAAAGCAAAAGAGCTGAGGGTGCAACATGCAGTGATGGGTTAAGTACAAGGTACAGAAATAATGGAGGAGGGTGAGTAGAGAACAGAGTGGTAAAGGAAAGCTTTACTGAAGAAGTGATACCTTCAAGGAGGAATGGGGTTCCTCAAACAGCAGTGGGGCCAGCTGAGGAAGGGTTTCCAGGCAGAGGGAACAGTAGGCCCCAGAGTTCTGAGCTGTGAGACCTCCTGGGTAGAGGAAGGGAGTTTGTTTGCCTGATGCATTTACTGTACTCTGAAGTTTCTGGGCCTGTTCAGGGTGCAGTGTGGCCTTGATCTCTTTCCACTAAGCAACTCAGAGGAGTCAGAGGGGGGAAAGGTGCTCCCTTGCTGCGGAGGTATCTGGTCATGATAGTGGAAGTACCATAATTAGGAAGGGGAAAAGTGTCCTCTGGTTTTGGAGAACCTACCCAAGGCCCAGTCCTTCTCCATGTAGGTCCCTTAGGTATGACTGTCCCCCACAGTTTCTGATGGAGCAGAAGGCAGGGCTGGGAGGTACTCTGGGTGGGGCACTCTGGCTTCCCCTCCCTGTTGTCAGATCCACCCCCTCCAGGTCGCTGGTGCTTTCCAGAGCCCATGGGAACCCCCAGTATTGCAACCAGCACTACAGTAAAAGAAAATCATCTGGTTCATATTGATAAGCCTCATCACTTTTTTTTTGTGATACACAAGCTTGCTTTTCCTCCAGGACCCAGGAAAATGTGACATGCAAATGAATCACCAGGTGACCCAAAAACAAACAGTAGCTCTGGAGTTGTTCTCTGAAGCAGAAGGAGCCAAAGGCCCCAGAGGTTCAGTGGGCACCACCTCCTCTCTGGGTCAAAGTGGGCAAGTACACCTGAACCAGAGCCATGCTGGGATGTCACCTGTCTCCACCTACAAGTGGACCAGGAGCCTCTGGCACAGAGCTGCAAGTGCCACAGCAAGGCTATGGGAGAGTTTGTGGTGCAGGTAGAGGATAGGCCCTCCTGCCCTCGGTATCAGTGTCCTCGCCAGCCCAGCTCATTCATCCAGGAACTCCTTTCCCCTGATTATTGCTCTTCTCACTGGGATATGCAAACAGCCTCCTGACAGCTCTGGCTTCTCTCTCATCTTTGCTAGCTCCAACCCCAAGGCCCAGCTCAGGTCACATCCCTCTGGCTCTATAACTAATTCCCTTAATTACAAACTCCTTGGCCTGGCATTCAAGGCTCTACTCACTACAGTACTAACTCACCTCTCTCAAATCTTCCTTACACTCCTCCATCTTTTTTATACTTCTGCCTGCAAAGCTCTCCCAACCTTGGGCCCTGGATCTTGCCTTTATCTGGTGTAAATGCCCCCTTGTTGCTGCTGTAGACACCACCTTTCTGACCATGCCTAGCTCCAGTACTGTCTCACCTAGTAAGTCTTCCTTGTCACCCTCTGCCCTCTGAACCTATGGCCTTAGGGATGAAGCTTTTTACTAGATTTGCATCTTTAATTACAGGAGTTTCACATGCTTACAAAAACATTCCCACATTACAGAAGCATACACAATAAAATGAGCATGTCATCCCAACTCGCCTGTCCCCAGAACTTGCCCCAGTTAACAGTCAGGCGTGCACATAGGTACACATTTTACCCAGCATGAGAGGGACCAAAACCACTTGACATGGTAGGAGCAGGCTTGGGGTTGGGAAAAGCAGATACCTAGATTGACTTTGAAATAAAATTCTCAAAATCAGTTTGTGGGACCTTTGATTTCTTTCAAAGAACAGAGCCCCAGGGAGGCATTTCTAATTTGTATGGGAATATTTATTCTATTCACCCAAGAGCCAGAAACTCAAGTTCAAAAAGCATCTAGGGCCTAGCTGGTGGCTCAGTTGGTTGAGCGTCATCCCCTGTACCAAGAGATTGCCAGTTCAATTTCTGGTCAGGACATATGCCTGGGTTTCAGGCTTGATCCCCAGTAGGGGGCATGCAGGAGGCAGCCAAATGATGTTTCTCTCTCATAGTTGTTTCTATCTCTCTCTCCCTCTCCCTTCTTCTCTCTCTAATATCAATAAAAACATTAAAAAAGAAAAGAAAAAGAAAAAGAAAGGCAACTAGGCCTCTGGAGAATGCTCTTGACCTAGCACAACCTCCACTACAAGCCCAGGCTGAGCTGAACAAGAAATCTGGCAGCCTTGATGACATGGTCACTCAGTTTGATGGAGAGAGATGAGGTTTGAACCCTGGCCATCCCTTCTCTAGCCTGGGCCTTTGCCTGGCCCAGTGTTCTGGCTGGGCAGCCTGGAGCCCCTCTACCCTCTGGGTGATTCTCTTTAAAGCATGGTCCAAGAGAAGAATGCACCCTAGGGACCAAATGGTTCCCGTCCACCTTAGAATAGGATCTGTCCTGGCATTTCAAGGGGCAAGTGCTGGCATTTCCTTCTCCAGGGACTCTGGCTAATGTTGCGGGGCAGTTTGAGGGGCAGGGGGCAGATATCTTCCCCAAATAACCCAAAGAACCACATCTCTCCAATTTAAATAAATATTTAAGTAGGGAGAAAGGACTGGCGTGCACTAGTTGGGAACACCTAACCCCAACTTAAGTATGTCAGGGAAGGCTCCAAGGTATTGGCATCTAAACTGATACTTGAAAAATAAGCGGGAGGTGGCAGGTGAAGGTGAGAACAGCATTCCTTGCAGAGGGAACACCACGGGCAAAGGCCTGAAAATGAAAGGGAGCCTGACTTTGGAGAAACTGAAATTCACTGTTGCTAAGCTTAGTGTGTGAGGGGATGTACAGGGGTGTGGTTGGAGAGGTAAACTGCACGTGCAAACCGCTGGCTTTGTCCAGATGGCCGAGGTTTGCTACATAGACTATGAACTGGAGGTGAAGTGAATGTCTTTGGGTGAACAATAATGGTGGCCTGGACTAGGGCAGACACAATAGAATATGAGAAGAGTAGTATTCAACACCGCATGTCAAGGTGAGGGAGAGGAAGAGGACCCTGCCTTAAATGTTGAGGATGTATATTCCTGATCAACAGTTGCATTTAAGAAACAATGGTTTGGACTCAGCTCTAGCCGGTTTGGCTCAGTGGATAGAGTGTCGGCCTGCGGACCGAAGGGACCCATATTCAATTCCCAGGTCAAGGGCACATGCCTGGGTTGCAGGCTCAACCCTGCAGTGTGGGGCATGTAGGAAGCAGTTGATCAATAAATCTCTCTTATCACTAATGTTTCTATCTTTCTCTCTCCCTTTCTTTTCCTCTCTGAAATAAATAAAAATATATTTAAAATAAAATAAAGTAAATGGTTTGTACTCAGGGTGTGGGGAGCTGGGGGACCTCACAGCCTTTTATAATTTGTAAAGAACTGAAGGCCAGTGGTAAGTGATAAGCCCCAATCTGGCCATCTAGCCTGCTGACATCAGTGCAAACCTGATTGTATACCCAAATCTTGTTTTGAGCATGTCTATGGCTAGACAACATAATCCTGAATTAGATAGATACCTCCAGCCTTTAAGCCTGATGTCCCAGTCACTCAACAAAACTCAGAAACTTTGTTTTTTAAATACAGAACAGAGATAGTTCCTGACCAACTCCATTTCTCTCCCTTCCCCAACCCTGAGCCTAGGTTCTCTGCTGGAATAGTCTCTGTATTTGGTAGTAAACTTTTTCTACTCAGCACTCAACTTTGATGTCTAGTCTTAACTCAAGCCAGAGGTTCCCACCAGGCACAGGGGCCTGAAGGGGCTTCAACAAAGTTGGACCCACCCTATACGTTCTTTGCACAATTCTGATATGTTGCACTCTGTGGTTTATCTTTGAGTTCTCCTGGACACCTGGGGGTACAGTGAAAGGCCCCAGTAGGGGCTGTCTGAGGCATGAAGCTTGAGGGTGGTGGGCTGTGGGCTATGGTAAAAGAATATAGATAGGAATCTCAAAGCCTCAGTCAGGTCTCCAGCTCCTCGGTGACCTCTCCTCTCTGGACCTGTTGCCCTCACCCTGACCCCAGCTCCCAGGCCTTTGCACATGCTGTTCTTCTGCCTGGAATACTCTTTCCCTTCTTTGTCTGTTTGGTTCATCCTTCAGATCTCAGTTTTCTTAGGTAACACCTCACTGACTTCTTGGTCCAGGTCAGAGTCCTTAGTTAAATATTCTGATAGACCAGTGTTTCATTACTTTCCCCCCTTTATTAGAGGTTTTCTTTATTTGCTACCATCTGCCTTAATTGGGATGAGAGGGACCAGTCTTTGCCTTCAAGGAGGGAGAGGTTCTGCCTGTCTTACTGCTGTATCCCCAGCCCCTGGCAAGAGAAGTGTCCAGGAGTAGGCACTGAATGAATGGATGAATTAGTGAATGAGCAGATAGCTGGATAGATTTCACTTGGTAAAACAAAAAAACTCAATTGGACAAGATCCTTCCTAGCATTAATATAATTTCCTGGCCTCTATTGTTTTATCTCTGAAATAAGAAGAATGTTCTCTGCTTGCTGCTTTACTTCTGTATCTAACATGGCTCAAGTCAGCCTGATAAAGTTTGGGAAGATAAAAACAACAACAACACAACTTGAATAAAGGATCCCATTTGGCTCAAGGACCTTATTTTTCTGACACCTGGTCACGTACTAGTATTTGTGAACCTTGGGATAGAAATTCAGGCTGTGCCTGAAAGTACAGGTCTCTCTTTCAGAGCTGGATTTCAGTCTTCAGCTCCCTGGGCAGGGCAGGATGAGTTTCCAGAGGCCCCAGACATGCCTCCTAGAGTTAGGGCAGTAATACTCTTCTATATCTCCATGGCCAGGCAAGGAGGGTGGGTGAATGTCACAGCACAGAACTGGCGATTGTGCCCCATGAGGGGCCCAACTGTTCTGCTCCTTTATCCATCTGTCTAAATCAGTGATGGACTGAGTGCAGGAGTTTTTCTGAAGCAGAGCCAGAGGTCTGGCTTAGGGCCTGGTGAGTCATCTCCCAAGAGTCTAGGCTGCATAAGAAGGCTGCCTTTGCTGTTACTGCGGCAGGTGGGCCTCACCTACTGAGGTCTGGGTCTCCTTTTAGGATGCACAAGGATGAGGAGACCATCTGTATAATCTTCACCAAGTGATTCTTCCCAGCCATCCTCTCCCTGAGGGCCTGGGGCTGCACTTTCCTATTCCCCCTAGTCTTGAGGAAACATGGTCCTCCTAGAAGAAATAGCTGGCTGGATGGAGGGATGACCTGTCTAGGGGTAGGAGTGAGACAGACTCCCAGCCACATCAGGAAGCTAGGGGCACACAGAATGAGGTCACTCATGCTCCTAAGAGCCAGGATAGGGAGTACCAACAAGTCAACAAAGGACAAAGAAGAGCTGAAAAACCTAAATGAAGGAAAGGAGGAGGCATTTTATTCTGGAGGAATCTTTTCAGTGCTTAAGAATTTAATGCCCACCCAGCTGATGTGCCTCATTGGTTGAGCATCGGTCTATGAACCAGGAGGTCAGGGTTCGATTCCTGGTAAGGGCACATACCCAGGTTTCAGCTCGGTCACCAGTGTGGGGCATGCAGGAGGCAGCCAGTCAATGATTCTCTTTCATCATTGATGTTTCTCTCTCTCTCTCTTTCTCTCTCTCTCTCCCTCCCTCCCTTCCTCTCTCTAAAATCAATAAAAACATATATTTGGGTGAGGATTAAAAAAAGAAAGAAAAAGAGGCCAGGGAGATGGGAGAGTCATAAGGAAGCTAATGGCACACAGAATGAAGTCACTGTGGCTGAGCTATGGTCAAGGTAGCAGGAGATGGGCCTGGAGCCAGACTGGGCAGGACCTTTATCCAAAGGGATCATAGCCTCCTGGAGTGTTTGCAGCAGGAGAGAGACCTATTTGACTTACATTTGGAGAAGCTCACTCTGGCTGTAGGGTGGAGAATGGACAGCAGGGGGCATGGGTAGGAGCAGGCAGGCAGTGAGAAGCTGCTGTAGGCATCTAGAAGAGAGATGGCGGGGACTCCGCCTGGGTGGAGGTGGAGGTGGAGGGCTACATGCTGTTCCTTCTGCCTGGAATACTCAGGTTCTGGAGGTGTTTTGGAGGAAGAGATGCCAAGGCCTATGGCTGGATTGGGGGGTTTGTCACATAGGTGGACAGTAATGCTATTTTCTGAGATCTAACCACTGGAACAATAGCTTAAGGGCACTTGTTTGCTGGGAGCTGAGTGATCAGTTCACCTTTTCCCACCTTTGTTGGTTAGACATCACAGCTCGTTCAGAAAGTTCTTTGAGTTTAACCCTGACCTTCCAGCTGCAATTTGAGCTCAAGCCATTCCATACTTGCCCTTGATGAGTGTGTTAGGTACTGAGGGGCAGGGGGACTGAGGCATGGGCTCAGGTCCAAGGGCTTGGATGGCAGGCATGCTTCCTGCATGACCACTGTCAAACATACCAACCTCTGGTGCTCGTCAGACTCAGACCCAGGGAGCCTGTGCCAAGTGCGTGGGCCAGAGGACTCAGTACAGGATCTTACTGCCCCAAGCCCTTCAGGCCCGCACATGCCCCTCATCCTGCCTCTGGAGCCCTCCCTCAGATCTGAAGCATCCCCCAGGGCCCTCGAGAAGGGATCTTCTTCCTTCAGAGGTAGGAGGTGGAGAGCAAAACCTCTGATCTTGATGCCAGACTCCAAGAAATTACTCACCAGAGGGCAAAACTTCAGAAATCCAGGCAAGGTGCCCTGCCCAGGTCTGATCAGTGTGACTGTTTAGCAGGCGCTGTGGTATTGGGGGGCTTTCAGGGATGGGTCCAGGGCCCAGCACAGCACAGCTCCTTCCACCTCATCTTACCAAACTGAAAGTGGGGACCAGGGAACCATGGCCTGACACCCCTTGGGACCAGTCCCTCTAGCTGACCAATTGGGATCCTCAAAGCCCCCAGATCTACTCAAGATTGATTTGCCACGTATTCTGGAGTCCCATCAGTGGCTTTCTCATTTCTGATCCCTATGCTACCCTTCTGGAAAGTGTCAATCAGTACCATAGTGATCCCATCCTGGAAGCCTGCTCCCTGACACGCTCAGGAAAGTGCCCCAGTCTTGGCCTCTCATGAGCTTCCCATCTCTAGGAGCTGGGATCAGATGACCAGCCTGCTCAGGTGTCCTTCTTCTGCACCTCCCCCCCTGCTCAGCCCTCCTGGGCCTGGCTCAAAGGCAGAGAGTAAAGGGACTGTCACTGGGAAGGGAGTCAGGTGACCTGGGGTCCAGCTGTCTGGGATAGAGCCAGATGTTGTCCCAGCAGAGGTGGCATTTTGGGAGTCATTAAATCTGGAGGGGTAGGATGAATTCACAAGGGTGGTCTCCCCACTCTCCCCTGAGCAGAAGCTTGTCTGGTGTCGTCTTGAGAGGCAGGCCTCTAGGGAAATAGCCCTGTGATTGACACTCTCCCCACAACCTCCTGTCCTGTGCTTTTGCAGCTTGAGTGGTAAGGACGCCTTCCTTATAGGAGCGGGGTCTCCAAAGTTTTTAGCCCAAGGCCTGGCTCTGCCCTGAAGTCACACAGAAAACACCTGCCCTTGGTCCTCCCACACACAAACCTGTGAGCTCCCCAAACTACCCTTTCCTGGCTGGACTTCTGAATTTGCTCCAGAGGGCTGGATGGGGTTAAAGGGACCTCAAAAAGTGTCCAGGGTCAACTTCAGGCAGAGGTTGGATCTGGCTACGTAAGAAATGGGGACTGCTGAGGCTGGTCAAGGCAGGTTGTAAGGGTGAGGCCTGCTGGGGACCAGTGAAGGTGCTAAGAGAGGGGCTGATGGCTACCAGGTTAGGCTCTGGGGGAGATTCAGCCACGTTGTGCTCCCCAGCAGCCACCTCTGTTCTAGCCATGGAGTTCTCTAAGATGGCTTCAAGGACTTCCCCTAATCCCATAGTCCCCTTCATCTCCATTCTCAGCCATTGTCAAGAGCAGTAGACTCTTCGAGGGTGAGCCAGCAGATGAGCTAGCAAAGTCAGGACTGCTCACTCCCTTCTACCATCCTTCTGCCCCATGTTCTAGGTATGAGACCGAAGTGCCCATCCTTGCTTGCCATCCTACTCTGTGTGGTAAACAATGCAACCTGCATTCCAGGCTCCTCCTGCTCAGTATATCATGTCCTATGGCTCTCCTGGGGGTGTAGTGCTCTCCTTACTTCCTGTCCAGACAAGCACTCTGACCAGGGTGAGTCCTCCACCACCAGGGAGCCCCTTAGGGTTTCCCAGGGGTAAGGCTATTTGCCTCTCTCTTCCTGGTATTGTCCTATGATAAGAGACCCAAATTCCCTGAGGATGGAGGGTCAGGCAGTCAGGGTGAGATGGGGAAAGGCCCATTCAGGAGTAGTAGGAGGGTGCAGATCCTTTCTCTCTTGTCCCTTGTTCACCGCCCCCTTCTAGCCAGGTGATTCTTCCACTTGGCACCACAGAAGAGCTCTCTGAGGAAAAAGAGGCTGAAATCTCTAGGGGATCTGGATATGCAGGCAGATCAGGGATGGGTGAATGCTAGAAGAAACCCACAGAGAACAGCTGTGACCTAGGAAGGAGTCACCATGGGCTCGTCAACCCACTCTAAAACTGGACGGTGGGCAGCCTCCTTTGGGGCCTGAGGGACCCTCTCTCCCAAAGGAGACTGATCGTTGTTGGGTCCTGCAAATAAAAGAGCCTGGTACAGCTTCTCATGCTGCTGTTAGAAGAGTCCTTAGGGAGTCAAACAGTGTCACTATGGGTCTCTGTCACTTTGGCCATTTAACAAAGCTTCATGAACTTCTGTCATTTTCTAGGCCTCAGTTTCTGCATCTGTAAAATAGGTATCAGTCTAAGGATTCAAAAGGAGTCTATTTTATTCTCAAAATATCTCCCGTCTCTTCCTGTCATTTATTCCAAATGCCCACTTTCCTTAGTAAGTTTTGGTTAGACATTGCCCTAGTCGGGTATTGCTCTTGAAAGGTGGTGAGGGCACAATGAGTTTCTCATCTTTGAAGAGATAACATTTTTCTGATGCCATCATGCCTCCATCCCCTTTCCCCAGATCTGGCCATGCCCCCATAAATTGAGACCTCTGGGTATCACCCTTGTTTGCAGCCCCCTGTGCTATGCCTAGATGATCCCAATCTCATGGACTGGAGCCTGGGCAAAGATGTCAACACAACATTCCCTTGCTAATGGGAGCCAAAGCTGTCATTGGCCCAAACAGGACTCTGACACTTAGCCAAGCCACCCTCTATTTCAACTGACACCTGTTGGCTGAACCCTTATTTTGTGTCAGGCACATAGATAGGCTCAGAGGCAGGAAGTGGGTAGAGAGAAAGGTTAGGTATTCCACTGTCCCCATTGCATCCTCACAGATGTGGCATTGAGGTTCTACTCTAGCAAAATCCTCAAAGAGGGGACTTGTCCCTAGGAGCCAGGTAAGGAGGGTGGAGAGGGTTCAGCCAGGTCTCCAGGCCCTCTAACACCCTTAATGAGATGGCAGTGCCATGCGATATCTGGTCCAGCAGGCTGACCAGAGGTCACAGTCCTCTCATGTTTAAAGGAAAGTAGGATGTTGGGTTTGCTATCAGGCTCAAAGCAGGGAGCTGGCAATAAATCAAGAACTGAAAAGCGATGTCACTGCTTCAAAGTAAATTTCCAAGCCTGGGAAACAATTGTGCATTAAAATCCATTGGAGGGAAAAAAAATCTATTAAAACTTCAGGAGAAATGCTTTGCTATAAATTAGATTTTTCTGCCAACCAGGATAATTCAATAATTTCCCCTTGACATTCTCGAGATTGCTCTTTGGGGGGAATTATGATGCTTTGAAGTTGGGAGCAATTTGTTTCCAAGGAAAGATGAAGAGACGACTGGGAGTGGAGGTGAGAGGGCAAGTAGGGGCTCTTCCAGCTAAAGGGGAAGGGGGCCCCATTTGGGGGTTCAGTGTCACTCGACAGGTTTTCCATAATGGCCACAAGGACTGCAATGCAGGTTTTGACCAGGGGCTTCCCCAGGCCAGACCATGACTCTGACAGGAAAATGGCAGGGGGCTTGGGGAAGGCTTTGGGGTCCTCCAGTATCACTTTACAGTTAGGGCAGCCTCAGTCTCACAGCTTCCCCGAATAACTATCTAAAACTCTCCTCAACCCTTATGGAACCAGAGCTGGTCTCAAGCAACGAGGTGACTATAGTCACGTCTTCTTTTTCTTTTTTTTCTTTCTTTTACAATTGATCTCATAGGGTAAGGGAGAGGAAGAGAGAAATAGAAACATCAACGATGAGAAAGAATCATTGATCGGCTGCCTCCTACACGTACCCTGCTGGAGATCAAGCCCACAACCTGGCATGTGCCCTGATGGGGAATCTGCGACGCTCAACCACTGAGCCACTCCAACTGGGCCTGTAGTCACTTCTTAATTCCAGGTGCAGGGTGGGTGCGGGTGGCTGCCTACCGCCTAGTCTTCCTCTCTTCCTTTGTTGTGCTTTGATCCTAGCTCTTGTCAGCCCAAGTCCTTCTGCATAAGGTCCAACCCAGACATGATGCCAGACTCTCTCTGGTTAGCCAAACCTTCTCTGGCTGGACAGGGCAGCTGGCAGAGGGAGGGTGCCAAGCAAGGAATGGGATCTTGGAGAGCTGGGCACAATCTGCCTGGCCACTGGGTACCAGCCTCCAAGACAACTGTGGGAGCAGGGAAAACACTGAAGTCAGGACTTGAGCAGGGCAGGGCTCCAGAGTCAGCCTGCCTGGCTGTGAATCCTGACTCCTCCACTGGCAGGCAAGTCACTTAACCTGTCTCTAAACCTTGATTTTGCTATCTATAAAATGGGGGTAATAATAGTACCTGCCTTATAGATAGAACTAAATGTAACAATGTGCATGAAGCACCTAACACCAGCCTGGCACTCAGAAATGGTACTTAGATCTTTCAGACACAGGACCCCTGACCATAGGCTTTCCCACCTCAGAAAACCCATCTCTTGCAGCCCCTACTCAGGCCCCTTTCTCTCCCCACCCACAATGGCCTGCCTTGGGGACTTACCTCCTCAGACAAAGCCACAAAGAGTGATGTCTGCCTGTAGACCTGGGATGCCCACTGGGCACTGTCACATGATTGTGCTTGAGAAGACCTCATCCACTGTGGTCACTCATTGTTGCTACTACCAACAATCCTCACAGGAAGGTGGTTGATTAGAGTTCTGTCATTTCTCTGAGGCTCTGGGAGGTGAAATGACATTGTCAAGGTCACATATCTAGAGGAAGAGGTTGGAACTGGGACTGGGACCCAAGTTAAAACAACTCAACCACAGAGGCAGACTCTCATCTCAAGATCCCTTCTTCCCTCCCTCCCTTTCTTCTGCCTTCCTTTCTTCCTTCCCTCCAGGAACCAGAGCCTCCCAGAGCCCACAGGGTGGCCAGAGCGGCAAATTGAGGCAGGGACATGTGAGAGTGATCTTCTTCCCAATATTCTCTGCATCCTCGGGAGGAAGATCATAGGGCCCAGCAAAAAGAGGTTAAAGGGGAAGGAAGTGGGAGAGTCTGGGAATGTTTCCATTTAAACAGCTGTCAGAACAAGCCATTCACTTGGACACTGTCTGACTCATAGGACAGAGGAATTTGGGGTTTAAAGGTCATCTCCACTCACCTTCCTTTTGAGTAATTTCTTCCACAGGTGCTCCCCAACCTCAGATAACAGGGATCACACTACTTCCCAGGGCAGCCCCAGGGTACAAATTGCTCTTGCTTCTTGACCCCTTCTGGGGCTCAGGCTTGTCTTTCTGTGGCACTGCCCTGCCCCCGGCCCAATGGGCAGGAGACAGCAGCAGTTGGATGGTGTGTGCCCGCTGCTTCTCACTTGGCAAAACTCCAGGTTTTAGGCGCTAATCTGTGAGCAAGGCAGGGGCTTTCTGGAGGCTGCATCTTGCCAAAGGGTAGGGCTGGGTGCTGGTGGGGCAGTATTCCCTGTGGGCCCAGCCCTGTGCTCAGGAGTTTCCCTCTGAGTGAGGATCAAGGGGAAACTCAGGGCTGGGGAACTTTGCCACCGCCTGAAACCAGGCTGGGAGTTCAGCAGACACCTAATCAATACCACTGGATTTGCCTTAAAATGATAAATACTTATATTGAATTAGCCCCCAGGCCAGGGGATGTCCAGATTCCTGGTTGTGCTAGGAGGACACCCTCAAAAGACCTGCTAGCACCTTGGAAGGGCAGGACATGGAGGCTGGAAAGGGGCAGGAAGGATCTGGGGGTTTTGAAACTGTGGCTCTTACTATTCAGTCTCTGAATGAAGGTAACAGTGTTGTATGCCTCAGAGCCTTGTGGGAGGTAACAAAAGACAGGGTGCCTGCGAAGTGCCTAGCAATGAGTGGGTTCTCCTAAGGTGCTAGAGTTTGTTACTATTTGCAGCAGATGGGGAAACCCGTGGGAAATCCGGGCGCCTCTGGGAAGTTGGGGGTGGTGGGCTGGCCTTCCCGGACCCAGGGGGCGTGGCGGGGGCGTGGCGTCCCAGGTAGGGCCCCGCCTCTCGGGTCTGGCTGCCGTGAGGCCCACTGAGCTTTCCTGCAGCCGAAAGCAGCTGAGTCACTGTGGCCCAGCCGGCCAGCCGGCCGTTGGCCTAATCTCGCTGCCCCCGAAAGCCCCCGGCCTGCACATCGGGTGACATCTAATGTGTGCCAAGTCCCTCCAGCAACTCTGAAAAAACATGCAGGGGCCCATGGGCATGGGGTCCCAAGGAAAGAGGGAGCCTTCTTCCCAGCTGTCTGGAGGTATCCAGTAAGCCCCTTTCCTAGAAACCACCCCCCCACCCCACCCCCACCCCCCGCCTGCTGGCACAGTGCCTATCTTTCCTCCACTAGCTAAACTTTACTTGGGAATAATAATTGTCTTCTGCAGATTTCTCTTTTAAGATGCTTTGAAGGGGAAACAAGAAGGTTGGAAAACAGGGGCTGAGGGACCCCCTCTGAGCCAAGAAGGGGAGGAGGACCGAGGGACAGGCCTGGGATCGGGCTGCCTCCTAGGCTCCCTCTGGCCCCGCCTGCCCCCTCCCATCCCCCAGGACTCCAGGGGAAGTGGTGGATGGGGGAGGGGAACAGAGCTGACATTCTGTAAACAGAGCCGATTTGGGCCTCAGCCAAGGACGGGGTGTCCTGGCCCAGCCTGGGTGTGAGGCCTTTACTCGGCTCTCCAGGACTCCCCGCCCTGCCCGGCTGCCCCAGGGGTTCCCGGCCCACTGCCAGCTCAGGCCAGGATGTGTCTTGAGTTTTGGGAAGTAGCCAGTTCCCTTGTGGGTAACGTGTCCTGGCCGAGGGGGACAAGGTGGGGGCTTCTCTCTAAGAACTATCATCGTTTGCTCATTCACCAAGTGCCAGGCTCAGGCACGGAGACAGCCTCTGGTCCCTGTCCATGGGGGAAGCTGCTACTGGGTTGTTGCCACTCCCATCTTCACCTCCCATTCCCCCTGCCGGCGGGCTGCCTGAGGCAGTCCCTGTGGGTGGAGAAGCTGCAGGGGGAGGTGAGGGTCGGGTTCTGAGAACACTTCAAGGCCCAGGCCTGCTCCCTTGGCTTGTTGCCAAGTGTGGTATCCCATGCCCATGGCCTCACAGGGGCAACTCCGAGCAGCAAGGAATGACCTGGAAAGGAGGAAGGGAAAGGCCAGGCACCCAGGGACACTCCAGGGTGCTCAGTGTCGGAAGCAATAGCCTGCTGTGGGTTTAAGGTGGGGAGAGGGGTCTTGGGTGTTTAGGGGAACAGGTGGCTCAGAGATCCTGGCACCACAGCAGGTGGAGACAGCTGTAGGCTATGCCATGGATGAGAATGGGTTAGATACGGAGAGGATCCTGGTGGCCGGAGAGGAGAGAGGTTGGCAGTGAGACTGTAGGCTGGTCCCCAAGTTCCAGTCACAGATTTTAGACTTTATTGTTGAGGCAATGTGCTCCTGGATGATAGTGGGTGAGGTGGACAAAAAAGGATCCCGTAGACAAATATGTTTGGAAAACACTATTCAAAAAAGCTAAACACACCCGGCCAATGTGGCTCAGTGGTTGAGCATCAACCCATGAAGGGCACATGCCCGGGTTCACGGTTCAGTTCAGGTCAGGGCACAGGCCTGGGTTGCAGGCTCAATCCCCAGTAGTGGGGGTTGCAGTAGGCAGCTGATCAATGATTTTCTCTCATCATTGATGTTTCTATCTCTCTCCCTCTCCCTTCCTCTCTCTGAAATTAATAAAAACATGTATTTTTTTAAAAAGCCACCATTTATTGCAAGCTTTATCAGAGCCTTTATTTCACATGCTAATTAATGAACATCTTTGTTCTCCAAGAGGGGGACTGGGTATGCCGAAGTTTCCCTCCCACCTTAAGCCCAGCCTCATAGGACTTGTGCTGTTCTGAAAACATTGGTGCCCAAGGATTAATAAATATGTCTCACTTGCTGGTTCTGGCCCGGGTGGAATGGATGTGCACACATAGGCACCAAAGAAAACAGCTTTCCTAGAAACCCAGATTCAATTACCATCTCCTCAAAGGAGGCCAGTCTGCAGAAGCACAGGCAGGGGGTGATGGTCATAAGAGAATATCAAATGAAAGAGTTTGGCAGACTCAAGGTTCCAGGTCCCAGGCTCCAGGCAATCTCCTACTTCTCAAATCAGGTCCCCAGCTCAGCATTAGTGAATCTGGGATACCTACCTGGTCATGGTTGGGGAATCCCATGGCCTTCACAGAGAACATACTGATTAGAGGTTATAGATTGCGGCCGAGGTTGGGGCTTGAGGCTGTGGTCAGTGTGATTCCTCAAAGTAGGACATCTCCTGAGCTGAGCCTCCTATGGCCTCATATCTAAGTCCACAGAAAGCACTGGAGCAAAGCCAGTCCTCAAAAATGGGCTTCTCATTGCTTTGGTAAAGAGGTTGCATCCAAGCTGTGCTAGTCAGGGACCCCTCTGACAAAGAAAGACCTGCATCCTCACTGGGAAGCAGAGGGTGACCAGGAGAGCAGCAGAGGAAAGAGACTGCAGATCCTGTATGGCATCTCCAGAGCATTCCCTGGGGCTCCCAGACATCCTGGGGGCACCAAGCAGGGAGCTGCAGAGGCCCTGCTTGAGCAGGTGGCTGTTAGATACATAGGCTGGAATATATAGTCTGGAACCATGCGGGTCCCCCTGTCCTCACAGGCTGGGGAAGCAGTGTGTGTGTGTGCCTACATCTTCCTCCTACTTGCAAGCTGCTTCCATAAACTGTAAGATAGATATGGTGATGACATCTTGTATGCAGCGTGAAAGCAAACTGAAAAGGGAGAGGTCATTGGGAGCTGGCATCTCCAGGGAAGGGCTCCAAAATGCGGTAGGGTGTGGTGAGCCTTTCTAGGTGGCTAAGTTTTAGTGGTATAGAGAAGAAAGGACTGGCCTGGCCGGTCTGGCCAGCATCAGGAGAGAAGGCTGGAGAGGCCCAGAGTCAGTTTCACCAGCTTCTTTGAGGAGCTGATTCTCAGGCTGAGCAAGAGAATGTCTTATGGGGGCCTGCAGAATACACAGCCACAAGCCTCCCTTCCACCAAGTCTCACTCCTGCCTTCATGGCCAGATGAGCCTCCGGAGTCTTCTTCATGTATTTTCCTTGCTTGAATAACTCCTGCAACTTTGCGATACCCCACCATAGTGCTGAAATGGCTTTGGCTGTGGATCACCCAGAGTCCTCTTGACTGTCATAGTCATTGAATTTTTTAAAAATAAACAGCTTGATTGAAATATAATTCTGTTATTCACTTCTTTAAAATATACAATTCAAAGGTTTTTAGTATATTCAGAGTTGTGCAACGATTGCCATAATCAATTTTAGAACATTTCATCACCCTTCTCAATAAATCATACCCATTAGGATATACCCATTAGTCTTTTCCCTAATCTACTTTCCGTCTTTATGGATTTGTCTATTCTGGATATTTAATTTAAATGTAATCACACAAAATGTGGTCTTTTGTTACTAGCTTCTTTTCCTTATATTAATGCTTCCAAGGTGCATCCATGTTGTAGCATATATTAGAACTTCATTTCTTTTTATGGCTGGATAATATTCCCTTGTATGACTATACTTCCATTCATCAGTTCATGGTCATTTGGGCTGTTTCTACTTTTTTGGATATTATGAATACTGCTGCTGCGGACACTAATGTACAAGTTTGTGTATGTACATATGTCTTTATTTCTCTTGAATCTATCCATAGTAGAAGTGCTGGGTCATATGATAACTCAATATGTAACATTTGGGGGAACTGTCAGATTGTTTTCCAAAGCAGCTGCACTACTTGCTTTACATTCCTACCAGCAATGTATGAGGGTTCCAATTTCTCCATATCCTTGCCAACATTTGCTATAATCTGTTCTTTGGATTATAGCCATTCTAGTGGTATGATGTAGTATCTCACTATGGTTTGATTTGCTTTTTTCCTGATGGCTAATGTTGAGTGTTTTTTTTCATGTGCTTATTGGTTATTTGTATATGATCTTCGGAGAAATGTGTATTCAGATCCTTTGCCCGTTTTTAAAAACTGGGTATTTGTCTATTATTGCGTTGTAAGAGTCCTTTATATATATGATTTGTAGAAATTTTCTGTCATCCTCTGGGTGTTTTTATACTTTCTTGACTGATACTCTCTGTGGCACACAATTTTTAATTTTGATGAAATCTAATTAATTAATCTATTTCTTCTTTGGCTGTTTGTGCTTTTGATTTCATAGCTAAGAAACCACTGCCTATTCCAAGTAACAAATATTTACACCTATGTTTTCTTTTAAGAGTTTTAGAGTTTTGCCTCTTATATTTAGGTCGTTGATGTATTTTGAGTTATTTTTCCCATATGGTATGAGATAAGAGTCCAGCTTCATCCTTCGGCATGTGAATATTCACTTGTCTTATCACTATTTATTGAAGACTACTCCTTCTCTCATTGAATTGCTTTGATACCCTTGTCAAAAATCAGTTGACCTTACCTGTAAGGGTTTATTTAAGATTTTTTAGCTCTCATATTGATCTGTATGTCTAATCCTTATGCCAGTATCACACAATCTTGATTACGGAAGCTTTGTAGTAAGTTTTGAAAGTGGGACATGTGAGTTCTCCAACATTATCCCCCAAAATTGTTTTGGTTGTTTGGTTCCCTTGTATTTCCACATGAATTTTAGAATCAGCTTGTCAGTTTCTGCAAAGAAGCCCATTAGAATTTGATGGGGATTGCTTTGAATCTGTATGTCTTCTGATTCATGAATATTGGATTTTTTCTATTTATTTAGGTCTTCTTTAATTTCTTTCACAAATGTTTTGCAGCCCTAGTTGATTTGGCTCAGTGGTTGGAACATCAGTCTGCTGACTGAAAGGTCCCGGGTTTGATTCTGGTCTAGGGCACATACCTTGGTTACTGGCTCAATCCCTGGCCCCAGATGGGGCATGTGCAGGAGGCAACCAATTGATGTGTTTCTCTCAGGTCGATGTTTCCCTCCTTTCCAGATGTTTCCCTCTGTCTCTCCCGATCCTTTCCACCCTATATAAAAATCAATGGGAAAAATATCCTTGGGTGAGAATTAAAAAAGAAAAAAAATGTTTTGCAGTTTTCACTGTGTAAATCTTAAAGTTCTTGTTTAAATTGTCCTGCAGTATTTTATTCTTTGTGAATTGTTTTTTAAATTTGTTTTTGGGTTATATTGCTAGTGTATAGACATATAATTGATTTTTGTATATTAATCTTGTATCTTGCAAACTTATTAGTGTGCTGGATTTATTAGTTCTAATAATTGTTTAGTGGATTCCTCAGGATTTTTTATATACAAAATCATGCCATCTGTGAATAAACAATAGTTTTACTTCTTTTCTGGTCTGTCTTCTATTTATTTTTCTTGTCTAATTGCTCTGACTAGAACTTCATTAGAGTGTTGAATAGAAGTGATGAGAGCGGATATTTTGCTTATTCCTGATATTAGGAGGAATTCAGTCTCTCATTAATAGGATGTTAAGGGGTTTTGTAGATGTCCTTTATCATGCTGAGAAAGTTCCTTTCTATTCCTAGGTTGTTGAGTGTTTTTATCATGAAGAGCTGTTGAAGTTTATCAAAGGCTACTCAGATGATCATGTGGTTTTTGTCCTTTATTCTACTGATATGCTGTATTACATAAATTGATTTTAAGATGTTAAACAAACTGGTGTTCCTGGAATAAATCACACTTGGTCATGGTGTATAAACCTTTTTATATGTTGTTGGATTTGTTTTTCTAGTATTCTGTTGAGGATTATTATATCTATATTCCTAAGATATATTAGTCTGAAGTTATATTTTCTTATAGCTTTATCTGTTTTTGATACTGGGATAATACTGACCTCATAGAATGATCTGGGAAGTGTTCCCTCCTGTTCATCTTTTTTAATGACTTATTTTTCATATTGTAAAAATAAGAAGATATAGAAAACTATAACTAAAATTAAAATTACTAGTAATTCCACTATACAGAGGCAAGCACTATTAATATTAAGGTGAATTTTCTTCCCCATTTTTCTATGCTTATACCTGTTAAAATACAAAATAGGCATCAGACTCTATGTGGAGTGTGGTATGCTGTTTTGCTTTTTTTGATGTTAAAATTGTATTTGTGAGCTATGATGAAATATTATTCAACCATAAAAAGGAATGAGGTGCTGATACATTATATAACATGGATGAACCACAAAAACATCACGTGAAGTGAAAAAGCCAAGTACAAAAGGTCATATTTCTGATTACATCTACATGAAATATCCATAATAGGT
Source organism: Cnephaeus nilssonii (assembly GCF_951640355.1). NCBI lineage: Eukaryota > Metazoa > Chordata > Mammalia > Chiroptera > Vespertilionidae > Cnephaeus > Cnephaeus nilssonii. The sequence continues at coordinate 75,875,652 of NC_137076.1, forward strand.
AAATCCATAGAGGCAGCATGAAGATTGGTGGTTGCCGAGGGCTGGAGAGTATGTGTGTTTGGGGCTAGGGGAAGTGTGGAATGGAGAGTGTGAAATGCTTAATGGGTACAGAGTTTCTTTTTTAGGTGATGATAATGTTTGGAACTAGAGAGAGGTGGTGGTTGCACAACATTTTGAATATACTAAAAGCCACTGAATTGTTCATTTTTAAAATGCTTCTCTTTAGCCCCGGCAGGGTGGCTCAGTTGGTTGGAGCATCATCCCATGCACCAAAAAGATTGTGGGTATGATTCCCAGTCAGGACACATACCTAAGTTTTGGGTTCAATTCCCAGTCAGGGTGCATACAGAAGGCAACCGATTGATGTTTCTTTCTCACATACATGTTCCTCTTTTTCTCTCTCTTTCTCAAATGAATGAAACATATCCTCAGGTGAGGATTAATAAATAAATTAAATAACCATCTTTATGTTAGTCAAATTTTACCTCAGTAAAAAATTATATTTGTGAATATTATTAGATGTGATTTTAAACTCTTTATAAGTTTGATTTTAAAATATTTTATTAGACTTAAAAAAATTACAATATGAACATATTTGCTTATGATAAAGTGAAGTGATAGTTAAGGTTTATGTGCAAATTTCAGAATAGCATAATGATTTCTCAATAGCTACAAAATATTTCATTAAACATTTTATTATATATCTAACTAATCTAAATTTTTATTATGTATTATGCTATAATGAATATCTTTAGGATTGTTTCTTAGAAGTGAGTTATTATTTCTAGAGCTTTATAAGATACTATAAGTTCAAAAAACCATAAAATTAATGCATAAATTGAACTGTATTCAAATAAAAACATTCTGTTCATCGAAGTATCATTGTAAGAGTGAAATGGCAAGTTACAGAGTAAGAAAAAATAGTTATAAAACATATACAGCTGATCCTTGAACAACATGTGTTTGAATTGCACAATTATACTTATATGCAATTTTTTTCAATACGCATAGTACTGTAAATGTATTTCTCTCCCTTATGATTTTCTTAATAACGTTCTTTTCTCTAGCTTACTTTATTGTAAGAATACACTATATGATACATATAACATACAAAATAAGTGTTAATCGACTGTTTATGTTATTAGTAAGGCTTTGAGTCAACAGTAGGCTATTAGTAGTTAAGTTTGGGGGAGTCAAAAGTTATATGTGAATTTTTTTTGCTCTGGCAGGATAGCTCAGTTGGTTAGAGCATCATTGTGGTACACCAAGATTGCAGGTTTGATCCCGGGTCAGGACACATACAATAAGCAACCAATGAATGCATCAATAAGTGGAACAACAAATCAATATTTCTCTCTCTCTCTTTCTCAAATTCAATAATTTTTTAAAAAAAGAACAAAACTGGGACTCTTTCCCCCTCCCCTTGTGGGAGACTGTGCTATGAGATTCTTTTCCCTTTCCCATGTGGAAGTCTGTACTTGTTCTTCAATAAATTTCCACTGTTGCTATTTAAAAAAAAAAAAGAACAACTTATATGTGGATTTTTGACTGTGCAGGGGTTGGTGCCCCTAACCCCCATGTTGTTCAAGGGTTGACTGTGATTAGTAAATGGCTTGGATCCAGAATATATAAAGAGCTTCTATAAATTCATAAGAAAAAGAACTGAATATAAAAATTTCTGAGTGTAGCTAAGGTAGTATTTAGAGGAAAATTTATAGCATTAAATATATGTATTTAAGAAGAAATTATGAGCCAAGGATGCATTTCAGGAAGTTATTTTCAAAGAAAGTAGAAAAATAAAAAAATAAGAATTTTGCCCTTAACGGTTTGGCTCAGTGGATAGAGCGTCAGCCTGTGGACTGAAAGGTCCCAGGTTCGATTCCGATCAAGGGCATGTATCTTGGTTGCGGGCACATCCCCAGTAGGGGGTTTGCAGGAGGCAGCGATTGATGTTTCTCTCTCATCGATGTTTCTAACAATCTCTCCCTCTCCCTTCCTCTCTGTAAAAAAAAAAAATCAATAAAATATATTTAAAATAAATAAGAATTTTAATTAAATAAAAATCAAACATATAATAGAATTTTTTTTATTGATTTCAGAGAGGGAGAGAGAGATAGAAACATCAATGATGAGAGAGAGTTATTGATCAGCTGCTTCCTGTACACCCTCAACCAGAGATTGAGCCCAAAACTTGGGCATGTGCCCTGACCAGGAATCGAACTGGTGACCTCTTGATGCATGGGTTGACGCTCAACCACTGAGCTGGGCTCATTATTCTTTTTGAAGAACAAAGTTTAGTATTAAAAATTCTCTCTATTAACCTGGCCAATGTTTCCATCTCCCTTTCTCTCTCTCTAAAATCAATAAAAACATATATAAAAATAATAGAAATTGATAAAACTCTGATGAGAGTAATAAAAAAATAGATGAACAAATAATTAATAGCAAGAATGAAGAAGGGGATGTTACTAGATGTCCTGGAGACATCTAAAAGATACTAAGAAGATTTGAACAACTTAATGCTAATAAATGTAAAAAGTTTAAATCAAATGGGAAAAATCCCTAGAAATAGTAATTGGGGAAAATCCCTAGAAATAATAATTTACCAAAAATGATTAATGAAGAAATGGAAAATCTGAATAGTTCCATTACAATTATAGACATTGAGTCAGTAATTTAAAATCTTCCCACAAAGAAATCTCCAAGTCCAGATAGCTTTACCTGTGAATTATACTGAACATTCGAGAAAAATAAAAATCCATTCATATAGAAACTCTTCTAGAAGTTTAGAAGCTTTGACTCCCAAAGAACCAAAGTTATCTTTCTTACCTCATTTCACAAAATTAATATGACCCTGACCCTCAAATCTGACAGAGTCAATATAGGAAAATTAAAGGCCAATCTCACTTATTAACATAGATATAAAAACTCTAAATAAAGTACCGTGGAACCTCATTTCTCGAACTTAATTCATTCCGGAAGGCTGTTCCAGAAGCTATTTGTTCGAAAACCAAATAATTTTCCCCCATTAGGAATAATGTAAATTGAATTAATACATTCCAGACCCCCAAATGATTCCCTATTTTAACCTTTTTATATATAGTACATGTCTAATGTACTGTTTATAAATAAACACTTAAAATTATTGAACCACCCCCTACTAGCCTTAAGTGAATTTTTCATGTATCACAGCTTCGGAAATGCTGTCTCTGGCTAACAGCTTTTGGTTTATCCAATCAACAACAGTTTTTCTACCTACTCAATTGCCTGTGATTGTTGTTTTGTGAGCACCCTTAGGAACATTAGCACTTTTTTTAAAATTTAAATTTTTTATTGTTGAAAGTATTACATATGTCTCCTTTTTCCCCCATTGACCTCTCCCCGGGCCATTCCTATCCCCCAGCACATGCCCCCACCCCCCTACTGTCTGTGTCCATTGGTTATGTTTATATGCATGCATACAAGTCCTTTGGTTGATCTTTTACCCCACCCCCCAACCTCCTGCCTACCCTCTGAGGTTGGAGGGTCTGTTCGATGCTTTTATGTCTCTGGATCTATTTTTGTTCATCAGTTTATGTTGTTCATTATAACATTAGCACTCTTGATGGCCTCTTTATGTTTTAAAATTGTGCTAATCTTCAATTTCACCAGCAACAAAAGCATTCTCTCCTTTGTTGCCTGAGACACTTTTGGTCTTGCTGAGCTATCAGCATGAAAGGGTTGTCAGGTTGATAACTGAAGTTTTGGTCTACAACTGAGACTTTTTATTTCTGTGAACAACTTGGTTGATAATAGAATTGTTTGGAGATGGAAGATGTTCAACAAACAAGGTTTGATTATATTATTAAACAAAATTTAACATCATATAAAAAGGATGGTGCAGTAGTGTGGGGGAGACCTGGGAAGGGACAGGAGTGGGGTGGAGGGGTTAAGCAGGGGTGGGGTGGGGTGTTGGAATAAAGGGGACATCTGTAATACTTTCAACAATAAAGATAATTTTTTAAAAAAAGGTTAGTGCATGTGATCAAGTTATATATAATCCCAGGAATGTAAGATTTGTTTAATAGTCAAAATCCAGTTAATGTTATTTATCACACTAACCGATTAAAGAAGGAAAAATCTTATGGTTATCTCAATGGATGTAAAAAAAAGCATTTGATAAAATTTAACTTCCATTGAACTAAATGGATAAATAATTCTAAAAAATAATTTTGCCAAATTGGAACTTCCTTAATTTTATGAACACTAGCTTTTAAAAAAATAGCCAATGCAAGTATCATAATTAGTGGTGAAACATTGTAAGTTTTCCCTTTGAAAATTGGAATAAAACAAAGATACCCAGTACTAATACTTATATTCAGCACTGAACTGAAGGTCCTGGCTGGCACAGTGAAGAAAAGAAATAAGGATTGGAAAAGGAAGAAACAAAACTGCCATTAGTTATAGATAATATAATAGTGGAAATAAAAAATAATCTACATATAATTAGAAAAATTAAGAGAGTTCACCAAGTTTCCTGGACTTAAAGAAAATCAATAAAGAAAAATCACTGTATTTAACAACAACAAAGAGAAAAATATATTTTTAAAGGGTAGCATTTGTAATAATAGAAATTTAGTACGATTCCAATGCAAAAAATATTGCAAGCATTATTGACAGAGATTAAAGAGCTTAATAAATGGAGGTATGGTATTCATGGATTGGTAGACTCAATGTTACAAAGATTGTCAGTTCTTCCCAAAGTGATCTATAGATTCAGTCTTATTCCTAATAAAAACTCAGAATGTTTTATGGAACTTGATAAGGTGATTCTTAAATTTATATGAGCATACAAAAGGCCAGGAATAACTAAGTCACTCTAGAGAAAGAATGAGGTTAGAATTGCTATACCAGATTGATTAATCTAAAGCTATAGTAGTTAGAGAGTGTGGCATTATTTGGGAATAGACAGTTCAATGAAAGAGATGAGACTACAGAAACAGACCTTCACACATCTGGACATTTGATTTCAGACTGAGATGACAGTGCATAGCAGTGGCAAAAAGACAGATTCTCGATAAACTTCGCTGGAATCATTAGGTATCCACTAGGGAAAAGAATAAAATTGGAACCCTACCTCACACCAAATTCTTCCTTGAGGTGGCATCTGGGTGGCACATCTTTGCATCTGCCACAAGCCCAAACTGGCAATAACCCAAATCTATCAGCTGAAGAAAGGTTAAACCCTGCTGTGTTCATATGACATACCCATAATTCCCCAATGTTTCCTCATGCACTTTTATGATCTATCCATCCTAGGGCAACCACTGATCTTGCTAATACTTGATTTGGTCAGTCTTTAAATTCTAGTCTTTCTAGTGGATGTGCAGTTTTAATTTGTATTTCCCTAATGATAAATGATGTTGAATATCTTCTCATGTGTTTATTATCTAAATGTCTTTGGTGAAATCTTCTTCAAGTCTTTTGCCTATTTTAAAATTGGATTGTATATAATTTTTGTATGAAATTTGCATATGTAATTTTGTGTATGGCTCATACATATAGGCCAATAATCCATATCTAGTTAATTTTTGTATATGGTTAATGAGTAAGAGTCACAGGTCACTGTGTTGCATATGGCTATCCAATAGTTCCAGCACCATTTGTTGGAAAGATTGTTTGTTCCCCCTTGAATTGCCTTGGTACTGTTGTTGAAAATCAATTGATCATGTACATGCGGGTCTATTTCTATTTTTATACTAAAATCACATTTTTTACACTAGCTTTTCAATTTGACCTGAATTCATTTAGAATAAGATCTAAGGTACAGTCTGGATTTATTTTTTCTCAAATAGTTAACCAATTGTCCTTGGGGGGGAAATCATGCTTTTTATCTCTACTGTTTGAGGCCCAAGCTTATTATAGATAGATTTATTATGCTATATATAAAAGTCTATTTCTGGGCAATTCTGTTTCATTGACGTGTCTGTGGTTTTAGTATCAGTTGTGTGGAGAATGTTTTGATAAATATCCCTACCTGGAACTGAAGAGGAAGCCCGGGGCTCCGTCTGCTCTGGGGAGACTGCCCCCCCCGCCCTCCCCCCCCCCCCCCCCCCCGCCCCAGATCTCCAGACCACCATCAGCAGGAATGAAGAGGGCTCCTGACAAGTACAGTCTCCTCCTCCTTCCTCCCAACAAACCCAACCTGGCCACCACCCTCTGGCTTGGGCCCCTCAGGACCTCATCAGACCTTTAATCAGAACCCACGAGAGGCCTAGAATTCTCAGGACATCCCTCATCCCAGGACTCTAAGCCCCAAATGGCTCTGTATTTCCCTTTTATGACTTCATGGCCCACTCTACTCCATGTCCAGAAATCCTTTCACTGGACTCTCTGAAACTCATGGTGTAACATCAACAAACTCCCCTATATCCTGGACATCATTTTGGAATGTCCTCGTTGCTTTCTTGCTCTAATGGAAAACTACCTCCCTGCAAGGACCCTGCTTCCCCAGCAGCCCCTCAAGTGCTTGTGGTCCCCATATTCCTGGGTCTAGGGATGAGAGGTGTCCATTTTGCCCCCCAGTGCCATTTCTGTTTGCCCTCCTCCTTACAAACACCCATGTTTGAATGCCAGGTGATCAGTCATGACCACCCATTTCTCCCCCCTTTTGCAGTCATTCACAGACCTCCTGTCACTTGCCCTCATTCCTTGAAAATTTCAGATCCCGACCCACAGTAACCTTCTCCAAGCCCCCTACTACCTTTTTTTGTTGTTGTTTGTTTTGTTTGTTTCATCAGTCATGTGGATGAACAAGCCTCTCAGCCCCTTGGCCCCCTCTTCAAGATCTTGGTTTCTGCAATATTTCGGCCTCTCACTCCTATAGTTAGACTTTGAACTAGTTGTTATCTGTCAAGGCAATTCCTTCTTCATCTCGATATCATGTATCCCGCTCTGTGAAAAGCACTGCCTTTCTCTCCAGTTCACTCCCTCTAGTATCCCCACTCCAACAATTCTTCCTGGAACCTACTGATCCAAGAAAAAGTCATTATCCCCCACCCCCCGAGTCCCACTTCCCTCTTTACTCTGCTCAGTATATAGTCACCTGGCAAAACCACGAACCAGGTTAAACTCAACCCTCTACCCACTCTAAACCTGCACCCACAAGCTGCCCAGGACTGACAGAAAACCTACAATGCGCTGACCAGTCTCACTCCACTGACAACCTCGTCCTAGTTTGCTAAGAAAATAGAAGCCCTGGGAAGAGCAGTTCCATGGCCTCCTCCACGGCTTGCCCCACCCACCTGCACCTGTGTTAATCAACTCTGCCTTCCATGTCCCTAATATGGATGAAGCATCCATGTTCCTATTCAAGGACAGCCCCTTTTTTGGGCACCAGATGCCATTCCCATATGTCTACTCAAAGACTTCACTCCAACACTTACCTCTTTCTCACCCACATCATCAAAACACCCCTCTCTGCAGGAGTATTCCTAACACATACAAATACTGTAATTTTTCCATCTTAAAGAGAAACCTCGCCCTAGCCAGTTTGGCTCAGTGGATAGAGCATCGGCCCTCAGACTGAAGGGTCCCAGGTTCGATTCCTGTCAAGAGCATGTACCTCAGTTGTAGGCTCGATCCCCGGCCCTGGTCAGGGCTCATGTGGGAGGCAACCAATCGATGTGTTTCTCTCACATGGATGTTTCTCTCTCTGTGTCTCTTCCCCTCCCTTCTACTCTCTCTTTAAAAAAGAAAATCAATGGGAAAATATCCTCAGATGAGGATTAACAAAATAAAATAAAAAATCAATTAAAAAATTTTTTTAAAAAAGAGAAACCTCCTCTTGGCCTTATATTCCCCTCAGGCTCCCACCCAGTTTCTCTGATCCTCTTTATGGCACAGCTCTTAGAAGGAATGGACTCTTCTTGCCGCCTTCAGGTCCTCGCCTTCCTTCCTTTCTCCCTTCCACTCCCATCAGGCTTTAGCCCCCATACCACAGCAAAACTGCCTTTGCCAAGGACTTTCCACGTGGTTAAAGCTCAGGCCTCACCTTCCTTGCCTCTCCGTAGCATGTGAGAGTTCATCTCTCCTTACCTGGTGCCCAGATCAGCACCACCCTCTCCTGGTTCCCCTTCTACCTCTCCGGTTGCTCCTCCTCTGTCTCCTTTGCTGGCACTTCATCCCCAAGGCTCCGCCCTTGGGCCTCTTTTCTTTTCTTTTTTTAACATATTTTTATTGATCTCAGAGAGGAAGGAAGAGGGATAGAGAGACAGAAAACATCAGTGATGAGAGAGAATCATTGATTGGCTGCCTCCTGCATGCCCCACAGTGGGTCTAGAGCCCAAGCCCACAACCTGGGTATGTGCCCTGACCAGAATCGAACCGTGACCTCCTGGTTCATAGGCTCAACCACTGAGCCATGCCTACTGGGCAGCCCTTGGACCTCTTTTCATCTCTTGTCCACACTAACTCCCTTGATAATCTTCTACAGTGTCGTGGTTTTAAATACCATTCAGTTGCTGATGACTTCCAAATTTCTATATCTGGCCTAAGCCTTTTTCTGAATTCTACCTTATATTGTCTCTAGGCAGTCCCCTGAATCTGAATTGTGGCCACACCACTTCAATTAGGCCCAAGTCGCCAGTTCTATGGAGTGAGGGCAGCTGGAATGGGGGCCAATGACTCAGTGAACATTGCCAGCTGGTAGATTAGTCTGCACTCTGGGCTGGCTGAGCAGCTCGGTGTGAAGCACTCTTAGCTGGGTCAAGGTGGCCACTGTGGCCGCATCTCATAGGCATACAGGTGCCTGCCCCCGTACACTCTGCCTGCCGGGTCTCCTTCCTGCCTTCCTTCAGGGCACAGCGACCTTTCAGGAGGATACTGCTAAAGGTCTAGCCCTGAGGATATTACCCATTCATCTTGTGGCCTCCATACCAAGCTGAGATTGTCTCTCCACTGGACTTCATTGCTCTCGGGGACCCCACAGGGACCAGGCCAAGTGAGAAATTCTGTAAAACCCCTCTAAGTTTCTCTCCCACCTTCCGGGCTCACTGCTCCGGAACCACACCATACCTGAGGAACCCAGGTAGGCTTTCAAGGTGGGTTATGTCACCTGGGCCCAGTACACACAAAGGGGAAGCCAAAAGCCCTATTCATTGCAGCAGGGGGCATGGAAGCCTCCTGAGTGGGCTTCTCAGCAACAGATGGGACATAGGGCAGTCTTCTCCCCACACCACTCAAGGCTGCAATTTTGCAAACCAAGAATTAAAGACTGGAATACTCAACGCCCTGCGGTCTCGAAAAGTGGGAGGATCCTAAAGGAAGATCAACTTCCCTTAGAAGGCAGGCACATTGGCAGGAGGTGCCCGGGTAAACAAGCGATCTTGGGGCAATGCTAATCTGCTTTTTCCTCTTCTTCAGAGTGTCTGGTCAGGTCTAGATTGAATTATTAATTTAGTCCTGTGTACCCGTGTCACTTTTCCAGACAACTCACCCACGGTCAAATTCAACATGCAATTTGCAATGAAATTTGACTGATCAGCAATACCATAATCAGTTGCAAATGTCTGTGCTTGTATTTGTTTGGCATAGGGTCTTTTTCATTAAAGTGAGGGAGGCCAATAAATGTCATGACCTTGTTCTGAGACATTGACTAGCCAGAAGTTGTTTCTTGGGTCAGGGATGGGGAAGAAAATAGATTGTGGGACTTGAAGCTGCAGCACGTGGAATTGTGTTTTCACCTTAACATATTTATGTTCATAAAGAGTAATCTGAGTTGCATAGATGATAACACATGTAATCCATAAGGAAGAAGGGAGCTGGCGTTACCTTGTCTGGCTTCACTCTTTAATCTCTTCAGATCTACTTGTACACCTCCAGTAACAGGGGCTTCTGACCTGGTGAGGCAGCTCTACTTCTGAGAAACTTTTTTGCCTGGACTCCCATCTGCTAGTTGTAGGTCTGTTCCACCTAGTTCAGGGTTCTGGTCTGAACTCAGAAATTGTCACATTGCATGAGCTTGGGCCAGTCTCTAAGCCTCAATTTGTCCACCTGAAAATAGGGAATCCAGCAGTCCTGTCTCAAAGATTATAACAGAGTTTCTAGCTGTAAGCAACAGAAATTGACTCTTAACTTAAGCAGATTGACTCAGTTGACTTAAGCAGAAAAATAATAAGGATATTGAGCAGCTCAGACAATCTCTGGGCAGAGCAGAGAAGCAGCCCCAGAGGCCACACGGCCACAAGCAGGGCCCAAGATCATACTGCAGAACTGGCTCCGTCAAGACCTTGCTGCTATCACTGTCCCTACCACCACTCTGCACAGGCTCTGCTGTCTGGGCTGTAGCATCCTGTCCATGTCCTCAAGTGCCACCAGCTCCACTGTCCTATGAAGGCTGGCCTATTGCACCCACAATGACCACCAAGGAGAACTCTCTGTGGTTCCTGCTTTTTTGGTCCACTAGCTCCCAGGTCACAGTCTGGAGCCATAGGTCTGATTATCAGAGCCTAGGTCATGGGCCCCTGCCCTGCCACAGAGAGGCTGGGAAAAGTGTGCACGTGGTAGTTTCTATGGTGGAAGTGGCTCTACCTCAAAGTAAGGGGAATTCCCCATCACAGGAAGAGGGTTCAGATCCTGGGTAGCCAAAAAGAAGAACAGAGAATCAAATAAGATAATAGATGTTGAAAGAGTTTTGAAAAGGTATCAAGTTCTACCCACCTGCCAAAGATTATTGATTTTATAACTATTTCTGCAGCTATAGAGGGGGGAATGTTGTGGTTCCTGTCCTCAGAGACAGCACAGTACCCTCAGGGAGTAGGAGGCCTGGGCTGGATGACTCCTGTTGCTGGCAGGGGCTGGTGACCTCTGTGGATTTCAGGGTGCCCAGATTGTATGCTGATTAACTATGAAGTACTAAGTCCCAGAGGGGTAGGCAATATCTGAGGCTTCTCAGGCAACCCAGAGCTTGCTTGGAGGTGGGTGGTGTCTCATATTATCACTGTATCTGGGGCTGTGTATCAGCCCAATGAAGTCTGATACAGACTCAGAGCTGAGGAATCCTGTCCATACCTGCCTCTTTCCATTGAGAGAACTGTGTCCATGAGGTAGCCTAGAGGGCCCATATAGAAGGCCTCTAAAGGGCTCACCGCAGCCTTGTGTGAGCAAACCAAGCAGACCACTGCAAGTGCAGAGCTAAGGCTCAGGAAGGTCCACGCTGAGGTCAGCTCCCCACAAGCCTCCGCCCCTCTAGCTCTCTGGGAGAAAAAGGAGAGTGTATCTTATTGTAGGGCTAGATAGGGCAGGGGAAGGGCAGAGGGGCCAAATTAAGGCCCATTTTAGACTTGGCACTGGGTCCCAATTGTACTAGAGTTTTCCTACATTGTTTAAGCTCTCCTAGATTGTTGGCTGCCTGTGGGCTCAGCTCAACAGCACATAGAACATGGCCTGGCACCTGAGAGGTTTATAGTCATGTTTACCTAAGGAGCAGGGGTCATGGGCTAATGGCCCCACTGCACCTTCTCTCAGGGAGGAGAACTTCCCACCTCAGATGTCTGGATAAAAGGAAAGAGGAGATCTTTGGACCATTCCAATGTTAGGAGGCCCTAAGAGTGCTTTGCACACAGTAGGTGCTTCTTGTCCCTGGATAGAATAGTTTCCAGTCCTTGGAGCAGGATCTGGGTCTGCCCTAAAGCAGCCAGGTACCCACTCTGTAGACTGGAGAAGACTCAAGGTTGGGCCCAGAGGTAGCAGGACCTGCCCTAGGTAACACAGGAGTCCCCTAGAGTGGGGGACTTGAGTTATTGGAGAGGATAGTGTCAGCTTGGAAGACTAGGCACTGAAGTCAAAGAAAAGCAGAGCCTGCCTACTTTCACCCCACTGTACAGATGGGCAAACTGAGTCTTTAAAAAATTAGTGCCTTGTCCCTACCTCACAGCTCATCTGCTGTCATGCCCCATCCTTTCCTCTCCCTCCTTCTCCAGTTCTGAAGGAGAAGTACTGAAAAGCACCATAGCCATACCTGGCCCAGGTCAGGCACCCCACCTTCTGCCTTCCTCTAGAACAGGGGCTAGCAAACTATGTAAAGGGTCATATAGTAAATATTTTAGACTTTGAGGTCCATGGGTTCATATAGCTCTCTGTTGCAGCTACTCAACTCTGCCTTGGAGATAATATGTAAATGAATGGGCCTGGCTGTGCTCCTTTGTTTATGAACACTAAAATTTGAATTTCATAAAATTTCCACATGTCATGAAATATTATTCTTCTTTAATTTTGTTTCAACCATTAGAAAATATAAAAAAAACTATTCTTAGCTCAAGGGCTGCACAAAAATAGGCAGAGGGCCAGATCAGGCCTTCAGGCCATAGTTTGCCAATTCCCTGTTCTAGAATGTGCTGTCCTGGGGCCCAGATTTCCAGAGTCACCGAGGCGGTAAGTCATGTCATACCAAAATGTGGTGGTAATAGAGTGACGACCCATTCTGGTTTTCCCAGGACTCAGGGGTTTCCTGGGATGTGGGATATTCGATGCTACAACCAGGACAGTCCCAGGCAAACCAGGACAGCTGGTCACCCTCGCTGGTAATCATTAACCCAAAGAGACAGACTGCAGGCCGGGTACTGGTGTGGCCCCACGGGCCTGCCCCATGCACTGCCTAGTGCTTGTGGTTTGTGGTAGGGCCTCTCCCGCTCTGCCTGGCCCTTAGCAAGGAGATGCCCCCTCCTCCAAGCAAGAAACCTCTGTGGTCTGGGCGCTCTTAAAAGGCAGGAAGTTGAATCATCAACTCCGGTAACGTCTCAGTCAGCCTGTGGGTCTGCCCTGGGAGCTCAGGGCTCCAGGCCCAGGGAGCTGGCTCTACACTTTGTTTGCTGCTCTTTCCGACCAGAAAAGCTCAAGAGGAAGGCTTCCAGGGAGGCTTCCGAAGAAATGAGAGCCGTGGAGTCAGGTGGGGAGGAGAGAGGATGGCAGGCTCTCACTGGCTCTGTCCTGAGCTTGCTGTGTGGCCTTCAGTGACTCCCTCACCCTCCCTGTTTCTTGGCTTTGGCTTCTACCACAGAAATACTGATTCTTGAAATCCCCCTGAATTAAGATTGTGGATGGTGACCAAAGTGAGAGCATCCTGGATCTCTGAATGCTTTACGACCAGGGATGCAGGATGCTCAGACACACAACCCTGTCTCCTGCTCACCAGGGAGCAGAACCTGACCAGCCACCCCGGTTCAGACGGCAGAGGCTTTAGAAGGGCAACAAGTCTGGACTTAGAGAGCTGGAGGAGAGGGGCAGAAGAGGAGAAGTAGGTTAAAGAGGAATACTTATCAATAATAACAATGTTATTCGTGCCATCTGTTGCTTATTAAGCACTCACTCTGTGCCAGCCCCCGGGAGATCTCAGTTGATCCTCACAACGACCCTTTAAGATAAGAACTGTTACTATTATCATTTCTGTTGTATATGTGAGGCAAATGAAGCCCAGAGAGGTTAAGTACCTTGCCCATGGTCAAACAGCTACCAAGTGGTGGAGCAGGCATTAACCATTTGTTAGACTGTAGCTTTGGGGCTCAGGCGCTCAGGTGGCACAGGGGAGGAATGAGCTCCTCCGAGAGGTCAAGGATAGGGTGTGGGAGAAAGTGTTCTTCCTTTCTGGTGCTGCACAAGGACCTCCAGAAAATACTTAGAAGTGTGGGGCTTGCTGGGTGGGGTCGTGCCCCTGATAAAGCAGATCACGCCTCACGCATTGTTCAGGTTGTCTCTGAGGGCCTCACGAGGGAAGTGGACACACAGCAGGATTTTGCTGCAGAGCAGGACCTGAGCACTCACTTTTTTTGAGCAAAGGCAGCCACCCCTGCTCCAGAGGTGCCCTTGGGTGTCTCTGTCTGCTCCTTCCTGCCCCAGCATTGGTGCCACACTCAGGAGTCAGACTGTGGGCCACAAGACCCATGCCGTGCCCTGCTTGGCCTCCCTCTTCCCCTGTAAAGGAGGGGCAATGAGGGCAGGGGACTAAGCCCACGAGGGGCCCATGGAGTCACTAACAGGCTGTGCTTCTTGGAGTGGAGGCAGCCGCCAACTTAGCTGTCCTCAGTAACCAAGCAGAGAGACCATTCTGGGGAAAGAAGCCAACCCAGCGACCCAGGCCACTCACTGAACCCCCAACATAGGCTCAGGCTGGGCCTGGAGATGCCTTCTCTCCTGTGAGCAGCAAGTTCAAAGCCAGGCTTAGCCAAACCCCTAAGCATTCCTTATCTTCTCTGGGGCACCATGAAATTTTGCATGAAGTCCTTCATCTAAAAAGGATTTTGTTCATGTCTGCTATGTGGGCATTGGCTGGATTGGTAAAAGTGGGGTTTTAGAGGGTTCATTGTCTAAAGACCTACTAGGGGCCAGGCCTGGACGGAAGCCTTGAGGAGGCGGTAGGGGGCCTGGAATCTGGGTGCAGTGGCTGACGCCACTCTCCTGACCCTAACCTGGGCCTGCACTGGACCCCCAGGCCTCAGGAGCCAAACCATCTTTGCAGACACTTGGATTCTGTTACCTGACTATTTGGGCAGCCCTGAGCTAGACTTGATTATGGCAAACTGAAATAGTTCCTTATTAGATGTGGCTGGCTCTCCCTTCCAAATGAGCCTTTTGGAGACCCTTGGGGTTTTGTGGTGAGCACAGCCCCCATCCTACCCTCCAGTTCTTCTGGCAGGAAAGGAAGAGCAGCCCAGGGAGCCTCGTACAGAGTGTGGGACTGAGTGCCAGGGGCAGCACAATGCCTCCCTCCAGGTGTGGGCCCAGCCCCTTCCCGTTGGAGAAAGGCACAACAGGAATGGCCGGGTGAGGACACTGTGGGACTGTGCCCAGGGAATGACAGTTCTGGGCCTCTCCCTACTCCCTGTGAGTGTCAGCCTGGGTGTGGGCCCCGGGAGGCCCCAGTCTCCCTAGTCCAAAGGCCACTAACAGCCCAGCTGCCGGGAGTATGTGGAGGGGGGTTCTTCTGCCAGGAGGTGCAGAACAAAGGAGGGCGGGTGGGAGAGAAGGAAGAGGCTGAGCTTAGTGCATATCCTGGCGCCTGAGTGCATCTCTGTCTGGGCAGGACTGGGCCGCTGGGCCAGCCCTCAGCTTCCCCTACCACGCAGCCTGCACCCTGGACAAGGCTCTGCAGAATAGCTTGTCTTCTTTGGCCCCTCCTGCTCCTGAGAGGCAAGTTTCCTATAGGACTTGAGTGAAATAGCACCAGATTGCCAGGCTCTGGAGGCAAGTCCCCATCCAGCTACTCCTGGCAGAGTCTCCCCTCAGGGACATTTACCTTAATCAGGGGTGGGTGCTGTCAAACTTGCCAGTGGTGGAATTTCTGACCCAGAGTGGTGGGTGAGGGAGATGATTTGGGTCAGGGGCCCTTTGCAAGCCATTTACATTGTCTCAGGTTGACAGTGCTCCATTGTCGCGGGGGTCACTGGTGGGCCGAGTGGACTCAATGGGGCCCCAAGTGGTGGGAGCAGGGAGACAGGGAGCTCCTGGGGCATACAGTGTGGCCAAAGCAAGAGGGACCAGCACTCAGAGCTGTTGGTGTGGGATGGTTCTGCCTTGCAGGTGATGAGTGCCTATCATGGGGACACCCAGGCGCAGTGAGAAGGCTGGGCAGGGATGGTGTGGACAAGGGGACTGTGGGAGCAAGGGTCTGCAGGTGGGAACATGCCAGGCAGGTGTTAAGGACCAGTGAGCCACCCAGGGAAAATGTATACAAAGGTTGTGAACAATTAGGTAGCAAACGGTGGAGAGCTCTGGCCCTGAGCTCCATGCCTTCCCAAGCCTTTGCCAACTGTTAGGGGTTGAATTGTGTCCCTACAGAAAGATATGTGGAAGTGCTAATACCCCTCATTTGAATGTGACCTTATTTGGACATCGGGTATTTGCAGATTTAATTGAGTTAAGATGAGGCCATGGGGTGGCCCTAATCCAGTTTGACTGAATTCTTGTAAGAAGAGGGACACTTGGACACAGACACAGGTGCACACGAAGAACACTGCATGAAGACACAGAGACCACAGACGCAGAAGGAAGATGGCCGAGTGAAGATGGAGGCAGAGATTGGAGTTATGCTTCCACAAGCCAAGGAATGTCCAGAGTCACCAGAAGCTGGAAGAGGCAAGAAAGGATTCTCCCTAGAGGCTTTGGAGGGAACGTGGCCCTGCCAACTCCTTGATTTTGAACTTCCAGCCTCCAGAACTGTGAGAGAACACATTTCTGTTATTTTTAAGCCACCCAGTTTGTGGTACATACTTTGTTATGGCAGCCGCAGGAGTCTACCACACCAGGCTGGCTCTGCTGCCTGGAACACCCTCCCGCCTGGTTCCTTCCAGCGAGCCCTCTCACCACCTCCAGTCCCATCACCTGCTCCATGAGCCGGAGTTGAGTGTGATTTCTCTGTGTAACCTCATGCTGAGCCCTTGTCCAGTAGATCTATAAGGTTTGCTGGCCAGCCTACATCCCTGACTAGACTGTAAGCTCCCCAGGGTAGGGCCTGGCCTCCAGTAGGGCAGCATAGACCTGGTCCACAGTGGGTGCTCAGTCAGTGTGAGGTAAATGGAGGAGCAGTTGAGAGTGCCAAGGCCCTCTCAGACTGGGATGAGCCATCTACTCCTCCACAGCCGGGCCTATCTGGGATGGGCACAGAGCCAACCAAAGAGAGGTGACAGCACCATCCACACAGGCCACTTCCCAGCTCCTCCACTCTCTAGTCCCCTCCTGGCCTTATGTGAGTCTGAATGACTTTGGGGAAATTCCTAACCTTCCCTTTCAATTGGGCCATTGGCCCTGTGAGTTTACCACAACATAATTGCTCAGGTCCCTCCAACAAGGGGACTGTGTCTGTGGCTTGATGACTCATGCACACTGCTCCATCCCACAGCCTTGGGTGGGAACCAGGGCTGGGGATAGTGCCAGCCAGAGCAGGCTAGGAGCTTGGACATCCCATTGCCCCAACCCAGTCCCCAGGAACAGAGTGTACTTAAGGCTTTAGGACAAAAATCTGGAAGCAGGGAGGTAGCTCTCACTTGAAGTGAGATCTGAGTGATAAAAAGGAACAGACTGAGGAAACAGTGAGTTCAAAGGCCCTGAGGTAGGAATGAGCGTGGTATGATCAAGAACTGAAAAGAAGACAGGGGAGGCTGGAGCACTGTGAAAAGGGGGTCAGTGGGGCCCTAGCCAGTTTTGCTCAGTGGACAGAGCGTCCTGGGTTCGCTTCCGGTCAAGGGCACGTACCTCCGTTGCAGGCTGGCCCTGGTCGGGGTGTGTGCGGAGGCAACCAATGGATGTGTCTCTCTTACATCGATATTTCTCTCTGTGTGTCTCTCCCCCTTCCTTTCACTCTAAAAATCAAGGGAAAAATAACCTCAGGTGGGAATTAACAAAAAACAAAAAAAAGAGGTCAGTGGTAGGACCTGAGATTAGATTGAGTCCACCTGGATGACTGGGATAATCTCTCCATCTCAACATCCTTAAATTAATCCTCTCTGCAAAGCCTCTGTTGCTGTATGTGAGGATAACATATTCCAGGTTCTGGGGAGCACAACATAGATATGCTGGGGGGACATTATTCTGTCTACCACAGTGTCTCTCTCATCCTTACCTTTCTCTCCCATGCTATTGCTACATTTCTGTTTTCCTATCTACCTATATGATCTATTGACCTATCATCTGGCCACAATTTATCTCTCTTCCTACCTCTTCATCAAGTCTCAACAAGTTATTTATCAATCTATCACTCTTCCATGGCTTGAATCTTTCATTTTGAAAATTGAATCCCCCCTCAGCCCTCTAGCTAATAAACTGACTTTTAAATTCAATCTCAATCCTGGCCGGTGTTGCTCAGTTGTTAGAGCATTGTCCTGTGCATGGAAGGGTTTTGGGTTCCAATCCCGGTCAGGGCACATACCCAGGTTGTGTATTTAATTCCAAATTGGGGCACATGCATGAGGCCAACTGGTCGATGTTTCTCTCTCTCTCCCTCTCTTTTCCTCTTCCTCCAGAACAAATGAAAAACATATCCTCAGGTGAGGATTTTAAAAAAGATACTCTGTCTCTCATTATGAATTATCAATCATCAAGTTTCATATTTTCACATGTGTCACATATGTGAACATTCTTTCTTAATGTCTCCAAATAAATTAAGTAAATATTGAGTGCTTGCCATGTGCCCAATTCTATGTCATGTGGGTGAGATAAAAGGCTGATGACACCCTCAGTAGCCATATTGGGTCCTTTTTCATCATCATCATCATCACCATCACCATCAATACCATCTCTGCCAATCCATGCATACTTCCAATTTGTTATCTATATAGGACCATTTTTATACGGACTTTCCAGCCAAATCTGGGCTGTTCTAGTCTGCCTTTTGCTTACTAGTCATCCTATGTGTGCATAAATAATGCAGGCTCATTTTAACTCAATCTTAGATAAAGTGTGGGTACAAAAGTATATCTGCTAGGCAAGCATCTTCTACATCAAGTAACAAATCCTAAAGTTAAATGGAAATTATTTTTAGGTTGACTGGGCAGGTAGCATAGAAGATAGGGCCCCCAGAGATGTGACATCAAGCATGTGTGGATACATGAAGACACACAACACACACACACACACACGTAGGTACACACAAATGCACATGTGCACACACAAGCATATTTGTGCCCTCTCTTTTCCCTCTTTCCACACATAGTGGCTCCTTCCTGGCTCCCTCATTTCCTCCCCCACTCCCATCCCCAGGGCCAAAGCAGACACTTCAGCACTGACTCATGATCTCCCTCATCTTTTTTCCAGCCTAGGAATCTCACCTCCTCACCTTGGCTGTGAGGTCTTCTGAGGCAAGAATGATGCCTGTTCTTTCTTGGGCATGTCCTCCCAGCCTGGCCAGCCAGAGGACTGGACACCTAAGAGCTGCTGGCCTTTCCTTGAACTCTGAGGGCTGCTGGGGAACAGAGAGGTAAGAGGTTAGATGCCCAATAATAGAGGCTCTCCAGAGAAGCCCCCACTGCCCAACACAGTCCCCTCTGCCCCCCAAGGAATCTGCCTCTCTTGACCCAGCTGGATGCCAGAGTAATGAGGGTTTTCTCCTTTGGTAGAACTCTCTTAGAGGAACTGTACTAGGTGGGTAATCTGCCTGGAGCTGACCTAGTGGGGATCAGCTCAACAAGAATTTCCTTGTTTCCAAGCATCTCCATCGCACAAGCATCCAGTGCCAGTTCCTGTCCAAGCCTCTCCCCGGGCCTGGCTGGAGACCCAGCACATTTGGAAGCAGCTTGCCATCAGCCAGAGCTGCAGGTCCTGGATGTCCAGCAGTTACATGCCCAAGGCCAGCCCAGGCTCACAAGTCACTTTGTCCACAGCTTGCTCCCCGGTGTCTGCAGGAGGCTCCCAAGCAACCACCTTGCACCCTGGAGCCCTTCCCAGCCGTGGGAGGCTGGACAAGGCCAGGATACCATTAAGGAAGCCCTGACTGGGGTGAGGAATCTTGGGGCCAGCTGGCCTTGCTGCTTCTGGTTCCACACTGAGCCTGGATCCTATCCACTTACTATCCAAATCCAATGTATGCCCCTCTCCTGTCCTGTGGTATCCCAGGGCAGAGGCCTCCTACTAGTATAACATCTCTGTAGCCTGAAGCTAGCTCAGAGCAACCATAGGAATTGTATGCAGAACAGATCTGCACCTATGCACAGCTCACACCAACATCCCTAGGCCCAGAGCCCAAGCCCAGGCCTATAGCAGTCTCTACCTCTCTCCCCCAGCTCAGAACCCTCACTTAGTAGTAAGTTTCATTAACTGTTTAGAGCCCATCAGGTCATAAATTATCCCCTTATTTGCTCCCTAAAGGAGCCAGGCTGGGCCAGATATCCTCAAGCGGAATGTGTTGGGAAGAAATGGTACTCCCCTGTCAGAGGAGGGAGCCCCCACAGGAGGCCATGCTACTTGGAAACTTCTCTCTTCTCACATGGTTCCCAGTCCCTGCCTGGCCCAAGCCTAAGTCCCAGAAGACCAAAGTGGGGCTTTTCCATGCCTTGCTGGATCTCAACCTCCATGAGAAGGCTCTGGAAGGACTAAGAATCTCAGGCTGGGCCAGCCAGATAAGCCCAGAGGGACATTGCCACTGGGGCCCAAAGAGGCCAAACAGGCGCCAGGCCACCCAGTCAGCATTGGGCTGAACCAGATGGCAGCCTTCTTGCCCCTGCCCTCCAGGATGGCACTCTAGCCCATCTTTGGGCTCAGGGAGCATGTCCCTCCACCCCAACAATGCTTCTATTCCAGGAGAAGTCTAAGCTCCCGTGGGGCCACCAGCACTGCCCAAATGCAAAGGGCTTCTTGGGGCTCCTCCAACAACCACAGTCAGCTCTTCCCCTCCATCTCTACAGCCCCACTCCAGCCCCCCACCCCTTCCCAACCTCACTCCCCGACCTCCAACACAGGCAACCAGTCATCGGTCTGATGGCTATCTTTCCACTCTGCTTTTTCTATGAAATTACATATCTCTGTGTGTCCGTGTTGAGATAAAAATGTAGGCTTTTGTAGGTATTTTTTAAATGTGGATGGGATTATGCTGTGCATGTTAGCCTGAAACTTGCTTTATTATCAGGTATACAATAAAATGATTCAATATTTGTGTATTCTGAAATGTGTTTTTTCACTTCACACTTTTATTAGGGCTCTTTGTACATCAGACACACAAAACAACACAACAATTCTTCTTTTTGTCTTCTTTTTACACGGGTTTATTTAGCCCGTTTTCTAGTGATGGACATTCAAGCTGTTTCCAGTTTTTCACTGTTACAGTGATGTACTGACGTTCTTAAACCTTCTCGTGCCATATCAGAGGGTCCCTCCACGTAGATTCCTGGAAGCAGACTGCACGCTCTCATCTCCCCCTTCAACTTGGGGGACTGCAGGGCTCACTTTCACCCACAGGCAGTGTACTAGTATATATTCCTGTACAAAGGGCAGTTCCTCTTCAGGAAACAGGGAGGACCAGCTCTTAGCACTGTCTTCTGTACCCCACTGCGCTGCTACGGCCCTCGCAGACATCACCATCTCCCTGGAACATCCTCACCCTCCATCTCACCGGAACTGCGTCTATGGTATATGCAGGTCCATCGATGGCCTTCTCAAGAAACTCCCTAACTATTCCACCCACGAGCTCCCAAGATGGCTTGCTTTACCTTGACTATCCTGCATATGCTTAAGGAATTATCTTCCTAAATGGGCCTACGTCCCTTGGAGACAAATCTGCCCTAAGATAGAGCCTTGTTTGTGTAGGTGCTTGTTAAATGTGTGCTATCCTATATAATAAAAGCCTAATATGCAAATTGTCCCCTTGGGCGGTCGTTCGACCAGGAGTTCAACCGGGAGACCACGAGTTTGACCGCTTGCTATGATGTGCACTGACCATCAGGGGCAGCATGAAACATGGCTGGTGTCGGTGATGCGGCGTTGGCAGTGGGCGGCCAGGGAGGCGCTGCTGGCCCCGATAGGCCCTGACGAGAGCAGGACCACGGTGGGATGGTGGAGCAGGTGAATGGGCAGGCAGCATCAAGCCAAGGCGGGTGCGAGCGGGCCCGATCGAATCGCCCTGCAGACACAACCAGTGGTGGTGGCAGGGGGCAGGACCGGCACCCAGGATGGTGGAGCTGGTGATGGGTGGTGCCAGGCCAAGGAGGGGTGCCAGGTGGGGCTGCGAGGCACGAATTGGTGCACTGGGCCTCTGGTTTTTAATAAAACCAAGTTACCCTCAGTAAATGCACGGGAGCGGTCTCTGTAAGGTTGCTAGACTGGGGGGTGGGGTGAGGGGGAGGATTTGCTTTGATTTATCAGAAACCCTGGGAAAGGGTGAAAGGCTTTTGCTTGAACTGCTTATTCAACTTGACTTGGAGCCAGTGCCTTTGGTTCTTGGTGGTTATTGGATTAGGCTGGGCCCCTCAGCTCCGAGTGGGGTGTCTCACACTTAGATTCTGGTCAAGCTGGCCTCTGACTTGGCTGGAGTTACTGTCTGCTGCCAGTTTCCGGGGAGGCATTTGGAGGCCCCAGAGACCAGCATTGCCTTCTGCCATCTGTGGCCACTGGGCTGGGGCTGAGAGTCTGCGGAGAGACAGGTGGCCTGGCTGGCACATCATCCAGACATCTCCTGGTGCTGGTCCGTACCGTCTTAAACCAGTTGGCAACGACTGCAGAGGGGTGCCTCTCCCAGGCATGCATTTATAGTGCACCACAGAAAGAGCCAAGGCTGGGTCTTGCCAGGGCAGTGTCTTCGGCCACAGATACTGCCTGGGCAGCTTTTCTCTGTCCCAAACCCCTGCTGCAGCCCCTGCCTGGAGCCTAGGAGGCGGAAGCTGCTGGATTAGTACTCTCTGGAATGCCAAAGTATGTGCTTTGCACAGAGGTTGGCATAGATAGGCAGCCAGCAAAAATTTACCAAATGACCAACAGAATGAATGTCTCTCTCCCTTAGAGGAGGCCACCTAATGCCATTGACCATATGTGAGAGGATAAGGACTGGATTCCAGAAACAGAGGAGACAGAAGAAAGTGTGAGCCAATCACACCTGCATCTGTGCAGTCTTCCCAGATTTCATGTTTTCCCTTCAGGATTCCCCAGATGTCTACAGGCACTCCGATGTTGAGGGCAAGTGATCCAGTTTTCCTAACACTCTAAAACTGTGATATTTCAAGTGTGATTTGTGACCACCAGCAGCAGCAGCAGCAGCACCTGGGAGCTTATTAGAGATGCAGATTCTCATGCCCGACTCCAGACCTAATGAGTCAGAATCTGCACTCGAATAAGGTCCCGGGTAACTGTGTGCATGTTAACATTGGACAAGTATGACCTCAGGCAGCTAGTGATTAAACATAGGACTTCTCACTTGGCTGCTAGAAAATGTGGCAAACTACATTTGGGGCTTCTACCTAGCTGACGACTCAGACAAATTATTGAGTCAGATATTTTCTGTCTCCCCAGCCCTTGAATACTGTCTAGAACAAGCATGTCAAACTCAAAGGCTAACACGGGCCAAAGAAACAAGGTTTAAGTTTATGTGGGCTGCAAAAAAACAAAAGCTTCAATTTTCATAGAAACGTAGGTTTATTTCGATAGAGACATGCTGAATACAAAGGGCTGAAATAAATGAGTAATCGTTAACATAAAATAATAGAACATTTCAATAAAAATTAATATATTTTCTTGAACATTAACTTAACAGACATTGAATAACTGCACAAATTAGTAAGTGTAACGCAAATAAACCTATTTTTCTTGTTCTCCAAAAGCAAAATATTTCCTGTTGCGCACACCAAACAAGTCAGTATAAGACTAATGATGTGGCAATCGGCTGCTAAAATATTTGCTGCTAGTATTAGTGGAGAGAAATGGTCCGCCTGCGTGTAAGGCATGTAAGGGAAATGAATGCAACACCATTATAGTAATCAGTCATTAGCGAACGTTGTAGTTCGTTATTAATAATGATGCTGTATAACAGGATACTGTAAAAATTAAGTTATGAAATTTTTATTAAAATGTTTCTTACATACTGTTGGGCCACAAAAATATTCATTGTGGGCCACATGAGGCCCATGGGCTGCAAGTTTGACATGCCTGATCTAGAACATAGTAGGCACTCAGTAAATATTCCATGAATAAATATTGAACGATTCTTGTGCTCTTTTCTCAATTTAATGTGTTCAGGGTATGCTGGACTTCTGTTTCTGGACATCAATTGCAAGTTATGAGAAAGAATTTTTGCTTCCGGTGGAAGAACAGCTATTGTTAAATGAGCAATTACTGAGTGCCAGGCCAATGCCATATCATGTGGATAAATTCCTAGTCTTTTACAAAGTGTGGTTCAAGGCCAAGGGCATCAAGCATGACCAGGTGCTTGTTTAAAAATGTAGATCCCTGGGCCCTGCTTCATACCTGCCCATTGAGAACTTTTGGAAATGAGGCCCAGAAGTCTGTTTGTTTTTAACAAACATCCCAGGCACACTAAAGTTTGGAAATTATTGCATCCCTAGTTTACAGAGGAAACTAAGAAACAGAGAGATTAACTGACTTGTGCAAAATCACAGAGCAGGTGAATGGTGGAGATAGGACTCAAACCCAAGACTGCCCAAATCCAGAATCCACAGCTTTAACCACATTGTCTATGTTGCTGGAAAAATTGATGCCCAGGCTGACTGTATATTTAGCCATATATATCATTTTGTGTGTATCTCACGTTTCCCCACCGTTTGCTATATCATTCTTGTGGAATCTTGGAAGGCAGTGAATGTGTTTTATTTTTCTCAGTGTCTGTAGCATCCATTCCCATGCCTAGAACCTGGGAGATCCTCAACAAAAGTTGTTTGAATTGAATTTCTACAGATACATAATTATCCATCTCTATAAACATAGATACACAGAGGACATCTCATTTTCAGGTGGACTCTTGGAACAAGCTATAACAACTATAAACTTTCCTACCTTCTCTTGAACCCACTCAATCAAACTTTTGCTCATGTCACTCCATTGTCAAGATCACCAATAACTTCAACCTGGATGAACCTAATGATCAATAATTGTCGGCCCTTATCTCACCTGACCCCTTGGCAGCTTTGGACATAGAGCCTTTTCTTCCTCCTGAAACTCTCTTCATTTGGCTTCCAACCTCTCTGGATTCTTCCCCTCCTCCTCCTCCACCTCCTTCTTCCACGCCCCCCTCCCCCCAATTTTGTTATTGTGGTTAAATAGACATAACATAAATTGTATTACTGTAACTATTTTTAAGTGTGCATTAAGTGATATTAAATATATTCACATTATTGTGCAACCATGACCACCATTCATCTTCAGAACGCTTTCATCTTGCAAAACTGAAACTGGACTCATTAAACAGTAATTCCCCATTTCCCCCTCTCTCCAGCCCCTGGCAACCACATTCTACTTTCTGTCTCTATGAATGTCACCACTCTAGATATCTCATACAAGGGGAATCACACAGTATTTATGTTTTTGTGACTGGCTTATTTCACTTAGCGTAAGAACCTCAAGGTTCATTAATGCTGTAGCACACGGCAGAATTTCCTTCCTTTTTAAAGATGAATAATATTCCATTGAATGTATATACCACATTTCCATTCATCCATCAAATGAACACCTGGGTTGCTTCCACATTTTAGCTATTGTGAATAATGCTGTGAGTATGAGTGTACAGATATATCTTCAAGACTCTGCTTTCAATTTTGGGGGGAATATATCCAGAAATGGAATTGCTGGAACATAGGTAATTCTATTTTTTAATTTTTTGAGAATGGCTGTACTATTTTACATTCCCACCAGTAATACACAAAGGTTCTTCTAATTTCTCCACATTCTCATAAACACTTGTTTTCTGTGTTTTTGTTTTGTTTTGTTTTTTTTGTTTTTATCTTAGCCATCCTGAGTATGAGAAGGTATCACACTGTAGTTTTGATTTGCATTTCCCTAGTGATTAGTAATGTTGAGCATCTTTTTGTGTGCTTATTGGCCATTTGTATCTCTTCTTTGGAGAAATGTCTGGATACTTCTTTATTAACATCTTGCTGATTCCTCCTAACCTTGCAGTGCTCAAGGGTACTATCTGTGGACCACTTCTTTTTCTTTTTTTAAAAATATATTTTTTTATTGACTTCAGAGAGGAAGGGAGAGGAAAGAGAGATAGAAACATCAATGATGAGAGAGAATCATTGATTGGCTGCCTCCTGCACACCCCCTACTGGGGATCGAGCCCACAACCCAGGCGTGTGCCCTTGACTGGAATCGAACCCGGGACCCTTTGGTCCGCAGGCCGATGCTCTATCCACTGAACCAAACCAGCTAGGGCTATCTTTTTACTATCTAGACAAATTGTGTAACCCTAATCAGTTTTGCTCAGTGGATAGAGCTTCGGCCTGAGGACTGAAGGGTTCCAGGTTTGATTCCATTCAAGGGCACATGCCCAGGTTATGGGCTCAATTCCCAGTAGGAGGCATGCAGGAGGCAGCTGGTCAATGATTCTCGTTATTGATGTTTCTATCTCTCTCTCAGTCTCCCTTCCTCTCTGAAATCAATAAAAAATATATATATTTTAAAAATAAACAAATTGTGTATCTCCTTTCACTAGAAAGTTCCATGAGAGCAGGCATTTCTGTCTGTCATGGTAGTGCTGTGTCCCCAGCACCTAGAATGGTACCTGGCATACAGGAAGCACTCAATAAATATTTGTTGGGGAAAAAAGAGTGATTACATCTCTAAGAACTCTGTTTCTTCTCTTTTTTTTCTGTAAAAAGTTAATGATTTGTGAGACTTTTAGTAAACATTAAAAAGTTATAATTAGCTCTATGGCTATCATTCTGCTAACATTTCCAAGGTTAACCTTAAACAGCAGAGAGCTGTAGGAACCCAAGGATTCTTGATGGAGCTTCCAGTCCTAAACAAGCAGTATCTTCCAAGGACCTTTTAGGGGACGTGGGTCATACCCAAACTCAGGGAGTCACTTCAGAATCAAGGTGCTGCACATAAAATTCTTTCTTACCTACTATACAGCAACCAGGCCCCCATCCTCAATCAAACCATTAATACTAATACTTTTTATTTCTGGCAGTGTGGTAAATGGAAAACACATAGGCTTCCAGGTCAGCTGGACTAGGTGCCAGTTCTGCTACCACTTGCTAGCCGCATGATTGTTGGTAAGTTACTAAACCTTTCAGAATAGGTAAGATGGGTTTTTGTGAGGATGAAATGGGATGGCATGTACAGTGTACAGCACAGATAGGTCACTGTATAAATGGTCATTCCCTCCCTCTTCCATCTCTCTAGGTCATTTTAAAAAAATATATTTTTGTATTGATTTCAGAGAGGAAGGGAGATGGAGAGAACAACAGAAACATCAATGATGAGAGAGAATCAATGATTGGCTGCCGCCGCACACCCCCAACTGGGGATCGGCCCATAATGCCGGGGCTTGATCAGAATCAAACCCGGGACCCTTCAGTCCGCAGGCCCACGCTCTATCCACTGAGCCAAACCAGCTAGGGCTCTCTAGGTCATTTTTTAACTGCTTGCCAAGATTCGTGGGATCCTGATGGCTAAGGGGATGTCCAGTCCTCTCCTGCATGTAAACCCTCTGCAACTAGACCTAACCAGAGCAGTCCCCTTGGACGGTGCCACTGTAAATTGGTGCCTTCACTCACTCCCACCTCAGATGTGTGGCTGAGACTGACATCTGGACCTTGGTCACAAAGCCCACCATCTGTCACAGTTTCTTCTGGCTTTCCCTTTTGCCCACACTGGGAGATCTTGTATATGTCCTCATAGAGGGTAAGACACAAATCACTGTCCCCAGTTTTTTAGCATTAAGAGCTTTTAGAGGGCACATTCACCCTTCCAAAAGGTAGGCACCAGGGGAAGTTCTAATGTGCACTTGTGCACTCTGAGCCAGGCCCTGCTTTACACACATAGCATGTGTATGTACATATATACATACATGTGCATGTATACATGTGTGTGTATTTGTACACATGGCCTTAGGAACCCTGCCACCACTC
This sequence comes from Cnephaeus nilssonii, assembly GCF_951640355.1. NCBI lineage: Eukaryota > Metazoa > Chordata > Mammalia > Chiroptera > Vespertilionidae > Cnephaeus > Cnephaeus nilssonii. The sequence continues at coordinate 75,903,188 of NC_137076.1, forward strand.
CATTCCACAGAAGAGGAAAAAGAGAACCAGAGAGATGAATTCACTTGCCCACATCAAGCAGCTTCTGAACTGAAGGGTCAGGATTAGAACCCAAGTATTTAACCATTGTGTTACTTGCCCACAGCCTGCCACTGTCGGCAGGCACTGACTTGGGCTTTGGTATATCCTACTAACTGACCACTGAGAGCTAAAGCCAGGGCTAAGTGGGAGGTGATACCCAGCCTGTCAATCTTGCCAGACAAGCCCTCCCAGACTTTGTGAATGAAGGCCAAGGAAGAGAAATATTGAACTGAGTCCCTTGAGCTCCTGTTTCTTTCTTGTTGCAAAAGTGCTTATTTCAGCATCCATCATCTCCCTCTTTGTTGTGTAGACAATCAATCCTGTCAGAAGATTTGGGCTGTTATGAGTTTATTATTAGATTTATTTCTCCTATAAGAACTGTGTTCACAACATTCCATTGGGTAATCTTTTTAATTGTGACATAAAAGTCACCTTATGTAAATTGAATATTTATCTTCCCCTGGTAGGGTGCAGAGGGGGGAAAAAGAATAAACAATCTTCAGTCTTGGAGAGGGAAGGTGGTTCCTGACCCAGTTCATTACTCATCCATGTGCCTTCAAAGCCAAAGGTGAGCTGAAAAAATTATTGGATCATCTTTGAGGGGCGCCCAAAAGGTAGGGTGAAGAAAAAGTTGGCCATGATGCTTTGGGGAAGTTGGGTCAGGCTCCCAGGTCTCCCTCTCCAAATCCCGCCCGAGACCAGACCACCTCCTCCCCAGCTGGGAGCATCGGGAGAAGGCTGCAGCTTGCCTCTCACTCCTCCCCATCCAGGAGGCCAGCCCGGCTCCTTCCTCGAGAGAAGGTGAGCGCGGCGGGCACTATGGGTTGAGTGGGTGTGGCCCGCGGCTCTGGGAACCGACCCAAGGCCCCGCCACCGCTCGCAAGCCGCCTCACAGTCCGCCTGCTTGGCGAGCACAAGCTCTTCTTCCAGAAACTGCGAGGATCCGAGCGCACTGTTTGTGCACCACAAGGTCAAGTCGGGAAGTGGAGCCGGAGGAGGAGGGGCGAGGAGGCGAAGGGTGGGAAGAGGGGCGCCCCGCTTCCTCGCCAAGTGCCAACCCTTGGAAGTTGCCCCTCGGTTTTTAACCCTTTATGGGGAGTGGGAAGGACAAGCAAGGGGAAGGGGATACCCCGGGGCAAACTCCTCTAGGGCCAGGACCTGCAGCCAGCCACCCACCCATCACTACGTTCCCCACCCCCCGGAAATGCGGGGCAGAGCTGGGTGCCAGGAGGCACCCGGGCGGGAGGAGGGGGCGATGAGCCCGAGAGGGACCCTCTACGGACTGCCCCTCCTTTCTAGAGGTCGCCCACAATTTCAAGTTTTCCCCGCCCGGGATGGTAGTTTCCATCTGCTGGGGGTGGGGGAGGAGGGCCGCGCCCCCTCCCCCAGACTCGCGCGCGCCCTCCCCTCCGCTCCTGCCAGCACTTTCTGCTCACTTCAGGCTGTAAAACGCCACGCGATTTATTCGATTCGCATTTTAAACCAGCGATTCTGGAGCAGGGCCTAGGGCGAGGGTCTTCCAGCGCTGGAGCCCCGGGAGGCGGGGTGCTCAGTGCAAACCTCGTTCCCTCCGCGAGTGTCGCCTTCAGGCTATTTGCAAAGAAACGTCTTTTTGACGCAGGGAGAAATGGCAAATTTTAAGTACGTCATTAATATGGCGCCAAAAGATTTTTTTAAGTATAAGCTTGCCTTTTTTTTTTTTTTAAAGGTTGCGGGGGGCACCGCCCGGGTCTGGGGCGAGAAGGGGGCGGGGTGTGAGCAGAAAGTGTGAGTGAGAGAGTGGAGGGGCGGGGTATGTGGGTGAGTGTGTGAAGTGTGAGCAGACCTGATGGGACTTGCTCGGGCGCAGCCGCCGCTCGGGCCCGGCCCTGGGGACAGGGCGGGCTGGGGGCGCCCCAGAGTCCGTGGGGAGTCCGGGCTCGAGGTGCAGGCAGGCTGGCAGCCCGGCAGGGCACCCTCCCTCCTGAGGCCTGCAACGTTACCTGGACCCGTTTCTTAAGCCAAACAACTGGGCGCAGGGGGGTGGGGGGTGGCGGGCTACGGAGGGGGGTTGTCAGGAGTGGAGCTCGGACTGAATAAGAAAAAAGTGGCTACTCCCCCTCCCTTGCTCCTCCCGCCCGCCCCCAACCACCCCACCCCCACCCCAACACATTTTTTTTTTTTTCTAAAGAGATCACAAGGAAGTCTTGGTTTAAAAAGAAACAGAAACATACACAGGGGGGTTGGTGAATGGTCCCGACCGCGGCCATCGCAGTTGGAAGCTATTTTTTGGTGGGGGTGAGTAGTGTCCATGGAGTTACTTTGCGCCCACTGCTAGAAGGCAAGGGCTCGGGTCCCTCGGGCTGAACCGTCCCTGGCAGAGGCGCGGGGCTGGGGACGCCGCGGGCCCCGTCGCCTCCCTCGCCGCGACCCCGGATGGATGCGCGCCCCCCGCCCGCCCGCGCCGGCCCCAGGAGCTCCGGATTTCGGGAGCATCCTTCCCGCGCCGGTCCCCGCCGCGGCGCGTAGCCGAGGGCAGCGCCCCTCGGAAGGGCACCACGGAGCAAGGTAAGATCCAGCCCCCAGCTATGGGCCCTGCGCATCTCCACGGCGTTATTTTGTGTTTTTGCAACAGATCTGCCAGCGCTCCTCGCTCTGTCTCTAGCTCGCTCGCTCCCTCTCTCTCCTGCTGGCTGCCTGTTCTAGGAAGCCAGCGCGCGGGGGGAGGGGGGATGCACAGCACAGGGAAGAGAGATTGCGCATGTTGGTCAGTCGTGTTTTAAAGAGTACATTGCGGGGAGGCTGAGAGGGGCGCACGCTACAACAACTTTTGGAAGGGTGAGTTTGGCGACCTTCTTTATTAATGACTGCGGCAAAGAGCCCCCGGGCAGGCTAGGGGGCGCGGGCGGGCGGGGGCGCACAGGGGCTGCAACTTGCCCCGTGGCTCGAGCTGGGCGGAGGGGCTGCAGCGGGAGACCTGCGCCAAGGGGAGATCGAGCGGCCGGGGACGAGGGTTCGGAGGACCCAGAGTTAACTGCCCTCCTGTCGCCCCGAGTTTCATTTTGTTGGTACGCAGCACGTCCGGGAGACGAACCGGGTTGAGCCGGTGCACATGACCCCGCGCTGGGCTCACGTGCAGCCGGCCGGGTCCCAGACACCTTCCGGGGGTCACTGCCTCCGCCCTGTCGCCCCCTCTCCGGGCTAGGTGCACGCGGGCGCTGCACGCGGGGGCAGCGTGCTCAGCTCCCGGGCGCTGAGGCTCTGCACAAATTAAACACAGTTATTTGGAGGGGTGGGGGACGCCCTTTCCAGGTGAGTGTAGAGGGTGCGCAGCCCCGGCACGGGGGGAGCGGGCTGGGTCGGGGGCAGCTCCCCCCTCCAGGGCTGCGCGGGAGTCCGGCGGGGGAGAAGCGCTGAGAGAGTGGAAATGTACCCGCGGCGGCCGGAGCCGCGGGTGCGCGCCCGCGGGGCGACGGCAGGGGGCGTGGCCCTTGTTTACCTTCTCCCAACTCAGCGGGTTCGCGTCCCGCTCTGGGGTAGGTTCTGCAGTCCCCGGCTCTCCGCCTCCGCCCCTGCGTCCTGGGTGGCACCGGGAAGACGTAGGCTAGCGGCAGCCCCAGCCTGGACTCACATACCCGACCCCCAAATGAGTGCCACTGCAGCCCCCGCCCCCACCGAGCACCGCTGCAGTCCCTCTCCCCGTTCCCCGGCCCGGCCCCGCCCCCCAGGCAGTGGCATCTTCCCGGCCTCACCTCCTTCCTCTCTTCCTCCCTCTCTCCCTCCCTCCTTCCCACCCACTCGCCTGCGCCTGCGGAGCGGCTCCCCCCGCCTCTTCCCCGCCTGTGTGCAGACTTGTGGCTCCCTCCGGTCCCTTCCCGCCTATCCCTGGGCCCTGAGACACCCTCTTCTCCAGGCCAAGGGATGAGACGGGGGTCAGCTTCGCGATTAGTCAGATGGGGATGGCAGCAAAACAGGAAGGCTTCACTGTACCATCCAGAGGCCTAAGACCCCCTCTCCCGCCACACACACACTTCCCCACAACTGCTCACTCCACAAGGGGCGCGGGGCCCTTAACCGCTTCACCCAGTCCCTCCCCCCAGCCCGGGCGTCCAGTCCATCTCCCGTCGCCACCCCCGGCCTGAACCGCCTCTTGCCCTTCCTTTGCCTGGGCCAGAGCCCCCCGCAGCCACCTCCGGCTCCTCCTCCCGGCTCCCGCGGTCGGAATCACGCCGGCGCGCCTCCAGCCTGCGGTCCCGCGGACTGCCTCCAGGGGCAGACTGGAGGCGCGTGCCATCCCTCCCCCCACCCCCACCCCCAACCTCCTAAGACTCTGCCACCCGCCAGGGCACTTGACTTTTGATATTTTTCTTACTGTCTTCGCCGCAAGTTTCTTGCCCAGGGCTGGTGGGAGCGGGAAGAGCCATGTTTCCCTTTGCCCAGTGCCAAGGGCACACTGCAGCCGGTCACTCTGGTCTCTGCAGATTTCCAAACCTTGCCCCTGCACTTAGCACCCCCGTCCCCTCTCCCCCTGCTCATCTGCAGGATTCTGAGACAAAGTTTCACTCACAGGCTGAGTTTGCAGGGGATCATCAAGGGGCATCATGTTTGCACTCAGCATTGCCAAAGGGATGGGGAGGGGCTGAGTGGGCCAGCCCGACCTGCCATCTCACCTTTATTGATAGGGGAGGAGCCCTGAGCTTTGAGCCCAGGCAAGCTGTCAGGAGGTCCCTTTAACGGTTCTGTTTGCAAACTGATTCCGGGGCCCTGGTGGTGGTAGGGCCACCTGCCCCCTCCTCCCAGGGTGGCATTAACTCCCTTCACTGGTAAAATTCCCAGTAGGACATTTGGCAAAAGGACCCGCCAGGGAACTGCCAACCAGGCCTGGCCCTGTTTCCTGGGTTCCCAGGGTGCTGGCTTCTCCCCTACCCTGACTTCCTTGCTCACCTTAGGACCCCAAGTGAAGTACCATCCCTTCTGTCCCATCTTCCTGGGGCAGGTTGGAACTGGCAGAGCCATCTAACAAGCAGGGGAGGAAAATAACAACAGAATAACTGTAAGGGGAAGGAATGAGTAATAAAGCCGACCCAGGCTGGGAGGAGGGCTTTCATGTTTAAGAGTTGCTATTTGCTTTTTAGGTCACAGGCTGCAAAAACAGGCTTTGATCCGAAGTGGGCGAATAATTTATTGAGAAAGTTTGCATGGTAGAAAAAAAGGATGTTTGTTTGATCTGGAGCCCTCTCAGTTGTCCCAAGTGCTGTTGGCTGTTGTTTAGAGTGGAAAAGCATTTGGTTCCACAGCAAATGCCTCACAGAGGGAAGTCTTTGCCCCAGGCAGCAGGACTTGCAGTGAATGTTGGACTTGAAACTCTTTGGCCAGGGGTCTCCCCAGCACTTTTGGGAGATGAAGTGTTTAAGGATAAAGTTGTTTGGGCTTGAGATGCAGCAAATATTTCCCATCCAACATGCTTTTCCCTTTCCTAAGTTGCCTGGCTAAACAGCCAGTAATACTAATCTAAGATGCTCTCCTAAGTCTCTACTTAGCTTTCATTGACAGGTGAAGTGGGACTGCTGGTCCCCAGCCCCAGGTGCACCCCAGAGTCAAGGTTAGGCATTTGACATTGACTTCCATGTCCTTGAAGTTGGGGGCAGGGTGTCCTGGTTAACCGGTGTACCTGTTCACAGGGAGATAGTTGTCTTGTATCCAAGACTCAGGTCAGAGGCTTCCAGTCCAAATTCTTCATAGTTCATCCAGCGGGCTCTTTGTGGGCCTCAAAATTCTCCTTTAGGTTCTCTAAGGGAAGGCCAGGTCAGAGTTGTGAGGAGGGGAGTACCCCTGGCTTTCTCTGCCCTCCTAGGACCATGTGGCTCAAAGCTTAGGAGCCCAGCAAGGTGCCCACAGGAATCTGGAGTACCCCAGCCACACTCAGGAGTTGTGGGCCTGTGTACTGTAGCCCAGTGGGATGGGGTACACCATCTGGAATCAGAGACTTTCTGTGACTCAGTTTCTTCATCTACAAATAAGGTTAATAATAGTACCTATGTCATGGTGGGTACGTGGATTAAGCAATATTGCATAAAGAAGACTAAACCCAAAGCCAGGCATGTGGTAAGCACTTGATTAGTATTAGTCACTCTTATTATTATTATTATTAATGACCTGGACAGGGTCCAAATGCAGCTTTGACCTTTGATCTCTCCCCTTTAGGGTAGGCTGAAGAGCCAACTCCCTTCTCTGAAGAAGGGATCAGAAGGACCCTGCAGTTGCCAATGGGCAACCATCTGTGGGAGCAAGTGGACTGAGCTTTGCCCTCTCTGAGGTGGAGAGTAGGGTGAGAGGTGCTGAAGGACAAATAGACAAAGCCCCTTTCATTCTCCCAGGATCCCCTTGGTATGTGCCCAGAACTGGGTCTGGAGGGTGGGTGTGGGCAGCATGTTCTAGGGGAGCTGGGTGCGCTCTGGGACACTCGGAATTGCAGGTGGGCACTGATGGGTGTCGAAGGAGAGTTCAGGCTTCCCTGTGCTTGGAGAAGCAAGTTTGAGGATCTGTGCGCACAAAATCATTTTTGTAACAGCAATTACTGTCCCTGAGAAGGCATTAAAGTTAATGAGAGATAGGAAAGAGTGGGGCTCTGACCCCCGTTTAAAGCCATTTAAGAGTATGCAGTTCTTGTTTTCTGAATGTCTGGCCTTCCCGACACAAGGAGGCTCTGAGGACAGGTTTTCCAGCCGAAATATCATTAAATTGTATTAGCATCTTATTACACACACGCCTTAGTGGTCTGCCTCAGACAGGGAGAGTTTTTGTTTCTCTTTGAAAGATTGTGTCTGGAATGGTAAATTGCCTGCTTGAAAGCCTCCCCCACTCCCCTTTTTTAAGGAGGAAGACGAAATCCTGCTGTGTGTGGTGGCTGTCAGGGCAGGCCTGGTGGCCCCCAGGGAGGAGAGGCTGGAGGCCAGGCTGGGGTGTTTTAACTGCCCAGGGAGCGGCTGCAGTAGCAGGCCTGAAAGGCCCACTGTTCCAGGGTCAGCTGGAAGGGCGTTAATGGAAGCCCAGGGTGTTTATTTGAGTTTATTTGCAGAGAAATCTTTAAAGGGGGCTGGCACTGGGCATTGATGTTTCAAGTCCAGACCCAAGGCCCCCACTAAGACCAGTGACTAGTGCTGCCAAGAAAACATCTGCCACCAAATTGCTGCCCTATTACTAAGTTGACATTGATCATTAGCCAGGAGCCCAACCAAGTAAAGAGTCCTGGAAAATGTGTGAGGTTAAGATGGGGAAGAGGGCTGTGAAAACAGGACAAATCTTTGGGCTGGGGTGTTTGTTCCTGCAAGCTACAGGCAGGCCAGCTGGGCCGTATGGTCCCCACACTTCTAGAAGGAGGGGACAAAAATACACTCAGCACTCTGCACGTATCGAGTCCCTATTCTGTGCTGAATGCTATGCAAGGAGGGCATTGGGGCCCAGCAGGCTTACTTTCATGGAACATATATTCTGGAGGAGAAGGGTGTTCGACAAGTAGATTTGCAAACACAAATTATGATGGATGCTCTGAAGACACTGAATAATAGGATGGGAAGCTTTCTTTAGATAAGGCACCCTGCATATGTGACATTTAAGCTGAAACTTGAAAAATGAAAAGTCAGACATGCATAGGCTGCATAGACCATTACAAGGCAGAGGGTACAGGCTGTGTACAGGTCTCAAAGCATGGACTGTCAGGCTTGCTTCAGGAAATGAAAGGAGGCAGGTGTAGCTGGAGCAGGGCTAGGGGTCGATACGAACTTGTTGAGTTAGGCACATCATGTGGGGTCTTGTGGCTAGGAGCTTGAGTTTTATCCTTTGATCAGTAGGAAGCCTTTGAAAGGTTTTAAGTAGGGACATTTAAAATTTATATGTTATAATTTATTTTATTTTTAAATATGTTTTTATTGATTTTAGGGGAATGGGAGGAGAGAGAGAGAGAGAGAGAGAGAGAGAGAGAGAGAGAGAGAGAGAAACCTCGATCAGGTTGCCTGCTGTATGCACCCTAACTGGTAATCAAACCAGCAACCTGGGCATGTGCCCTGACTGGCAGTCGAACCGGCAGCCTTTCGGTGCACAGGATGATGCCCACCAACCAACTGAGACACACTGCCAGGGCCTGATTTATACTTTTTAAAGATCATTCTGGCTACTGGATTATGAGGGAGCAATAGTCCAGGCAAGAGAGGAAATGGCTTGGACCCGTTTGGTAGCAATATAAATGGGGGAAGGTGGGGGATTCATGGTGTGTTCTGGAGGGAGAGCCCACTTGCCGAGGGTTGCCGAGAGGCCGTGGGCTGCCGCTTCACTGAGGCGACCCTATGACACCCACACTCCCAAAGAGCTTCCTCTCTGTGTCTCCGTGCTGGGGGCAGTGTGGGAGGTGCAAATGGAAGGAAAAGTGACCCTTCTATTCCTCGTCTCCTTTGTAGGTGGGGTTTCAGGGACACTTTCTGTCTCCAAAAGAAAGTGCCTTGTGACACTGAGGTATTCTCCCAGAGCAGACCTTGCTTTGGGAGACATTGGAGGGGCCAGTGGAGAGGGAAAACTCAGAGGCCAAGATCAAATCTCAGCTCCCCCAAGCCCCACATGTATTTGCAATCTTAGACTTCAACTTGGTGAAGGAGTCTTCCCTGTACCCCTTGCTGGGGTGGAGAGGGGGGTTCCAGGGGCAAAGGGCTGTCCCACAGCCCAGCCCAGGCCTCACTGGGGCTTCATTAGCCACTGACAGTGGAGGCTCACCTGAGGCAGGGAGGCCTTTGCAACAGACATGGTTCAAAGGAAGGCAGCTTCACTTACAAACACTGACTGTCCTCTGAAGCCTAGTTATTATTTCAATTAAACCACCACAAAACCTGCACCCTTAATAACACCCTGCCCAGGAGGGCTCGGGATGCTCCACAGAGGGCAGGTTGGACAGGGACCTGGGTGAGGGTGGGGTGCCGGGCTGCATACTGGCAGGTCCTGGGCAGCAGGGAACGGCATTCTGAGAAGGGTGTCGCCGTTGGGTCCTGTCATAGAGGACCTTCCTTATTGTACAGGGACACCGCTCCCTCTGAGGACCCCTCAGGTGGGCACTGGCAGGAGGTCTCTCACGGGGCCCAAGCCTGCATGGTATTAACGAACCTCGATGTGGAGGGCCAACCACTGTGCCAAGGGCTTTCTGCTGCTCTCATTTCTTCTCACCAGCTGATTCTGGCCACAGATGTGTTTAGTTTGGCCTCCTGAAAGTGTTTGTAAAATCCTGAATCAGCTGCCAACATTTTCAGTTCAGGAGATTTATGTAAAAACGCAGGCCCGGTTGTCTTTCCCCTGGTCCCTGGTCTGGTGGGGGCTGTGGCTTTTATGCTATGGGAGAGCCTGGCTTGGAAGTGACCTCTTTGCTAGAAATGAAGAGAAATGCAATTCCTGGACAGCCCACTGCAGGGGGAAACAGGTGGATGGAATTCTAGCACCTCTCTTGGACTTCTACCCGCCTGTGATAGGGCTGCGTTAGCTAGATGTAGGTTAGAGGGCTTCGTTTAAAGCAGTGGTTCTCAACCTTTCTAATGCCCGCGACCCTTTAATACAGTTCCTCGTGTTGTGGTGACCCCCAACCATAAAATTATTTTCGTTGCTACTTCATAACTGTAATTTTGCTACTGTTATGAATCGTAATGTAAATATCTGTGTTTTCCGATGGTCTTAGGCTCTACAGCAGCAATTCGCGACCCACAGGTTGAGAACCTCTAGCAGGGTCGCCGAAGACCATCGGAAAACACAGATATTTACATTATGATTCATAACAGTAGCAAAATTACAGTTATGAAGTAGCAACGAAAATAATTTTATGGTTGGGGGTCACCACAACATGAGGAACTGTGTTAAAGGGTCGCGGGCATTAGAAAGGTTGAGAACCACTGGTTTAAAGCCACCCTCAGACCCCAGAGGACAGCAAGGATGGGCGGCTGTAAGTGGTAGAGCATTGTTGCCTGCTTGCACTAGGCTGCACAGAGGCAGGGACATTAAAGGTCAAGTGCATGGTCTCCTGAATCAGACAGACTTGTTAAAGCACTGCCATCCAGGGCAAACCCATAACCTCTTTGCTTTGTCTTCGTCTGCAAAAGGGAAGCAGCCGTCTTGCCCACCTGTACCAAAGGTCTGTTCTGGGGGCTCAGTAAGGGCCCTGTGTCCCATGGTGTCCCCCTCCCCTGCCGCAGTGAGTTGTTCCCACCTTCCTGTCATCCATGCACCTCATACCAGCAGGCATCCCTCCATACCTCCACGCCGTCTGCGGGGCACTTGTCCACACCTTCAGAGCTGGGCAATAAGCAGCCCCAACGAACCTTCCTGTCATCCTAATCCTGCTGTTGGGGGCCACGGGGTAGAGAGAAGCTCCTGGTTCTGGTCAAGCTCCAGGCAGGCGGGTCCTCCTGGTCAGCTCAGAGGTCTGGGTAGTCACCCCTGCCTAATGCTCCCTGGTCTCTGCAGGGCCACAGGAGGAGAAGGGGAACCCCAGGCCTGGCAAGGGCAGATTTGGGGTGGTGGCAGGTAGTAGATAGGATCATAGGCGCGGTCGGGAGCCTGGCTGGCCGGCAGCTGGGTTAGGCCGTGGGGCTCTTCCCTGCTGACGCTGGCTCCTGGCTGTTTGCTGTGGGCAGTGAGGCAGCCCAGGTTCCAGACTCACAGGAACAGGAACAGGAACATGGTGGAAAGTGCTCTGAGCCCTGAGCCCCAGATCTGTTCTCACATTAGCACTCAGCCACTAACTAGCTGAGACCCAGAGCAGGTTAACAAGCCACTGGGTGTGCTCCCCTCCAAGGGGACAGGAGCAGGCGCTGCCACCCAGGACTCTGTAGGATTAGAGGAAATAGTGGGTGGGAAAGCACTTCCAACAGGCAGGCGCTGAGGAGGGCACAAAGGCGGCTCAGTGTGGGCTCGGGGATCAGCCCACAGGCATTCAAATCCCAGTTCAGACAGTTACTAGCAGGACGAGGCACTGAGCCTCCCCAGTAAATGATGCAAATAGCTCACAGCTCACCGGGTTGTTAGGAACTGGAGATAGCTGAGATAGTGTGGGTAGAGGAATGAGCGCAGCATGGGAGAGCTGCCCTTCTTACCTTGAAGTTAAGTACTGTAGTCAAGATCAAGTTGGTTTGTACTTTTATCTGGAGAAGGACAGTGGGGGAGGGAGGGAGCCCAGCCCAGGACCAGTGACCCTGGGCCTGGTGTGTCTCAGGGACCCAGCTTGGAGCCTCCCTGTACTCACCCCCATTTCCACACTCCTGGCCGACCCCCTCAGGATGAGTCCTCAGTGCAGGCAGGGCTGGCTTGTCCTTAAACTCAGGTAGGATGGCCCTACCGCCTTCCCTTCTCCGCACTCAGTGAGGCACCAGTTGCAACGTTTGCTTGGGAGTGGATTGGTTTTCTGGTGAGCCTGAGTTTCCTGGGCAGGTCCTCTCATCCTAGACGCCTGCTCCTCTGAGGCTCTGGGCTCAGGAGATGGAGATGCACCCTCCTCTCCCCTCCCTCATCCCCCCCAGGGTGGGTGGGGCCGAGTGGGGCTGGCTGGCTGTAGCCGGAAGAGTGTGGGGAGGGAGGGAGGGAGGGAGGCTACTGGTGATTTTCTGGGGGATTGAGGGTTTCCCAGGTTGCTTGTGTGTATAATGGGGCCTGCCTTTTGTTGCAGATGGAAGAGAAGAGGCGAAAATACTCCATCAGCAGCGACAACTCTGACACCACTGACAGTAAGGCCTTCCTTTTGGGGCTCCTCCAGGGAAAGCATGTGGATAATTACCAGGCCCACAGATGGGGAGCGGCTGCCCATGGTCTCAATGTTGGGGAAGGCATAAATGAGAGCAGGTCCCTCTGATCCTAAGAAAGTCCCCACAGTAAGGCCTTGCTGTCCTCTTCACTCTACCCCCACCCCCCACCCCTTTACCCTGCAGGTCTCAGCCCCACCTGCTTTGCTCTGTTTGGAACAGATCTGCTCCCCTCTGGGCCTTTGGATAGGTAACTCCTGGCTACTAGGAGTACATCCCTCTCCCTGTGGCTCTCCTGTTGAGTCAGGGCACTATAGGAGGGCTCTACACAACCCATAGAAAATCTGTCACTGCAATAATTACCTGATAAGTATTATTACCTGACCACTGGCAAGCTCCCTGATAAGAGAGGTCATGTCTTACTCACTGCCTTATCCCCAGCTAGATAGGTGCTCAGTAAATGTTTGCTGAAGAAATGAATGAAGCAGTCTGACCTTCATGGGATCCCAGTAATAGAGTCTCAGAGGTAGACTAGTACATGGCCTGGGGGTTTCATTTGGATGTCTGGGGATGGGGAGATGTTGTCAAGGAGAAGACAGGGCTTAGGGAGCCTCTTCTGAAATTTGGGGGAGTGTGTGTAAGGTGAGAGCTTTTCTCTAGTAGTAGAAGGCCGCTCTTCCTAGCTGCCCAGGAGCCTGGGCCTGCATGAGCTGGTTGAAGTCAGGAGCTGCATTCTGCCCTGTCGGAAAGACACTGCCAGGGGGCTCCCACGCAGTGGTGTTACTGGTGGAAGCCCAGGCTGAGAAAGAGGCTGCATTGCCAAGGAGGCTGCAACTCTAGACCTCAGTTTGTTCACATAGGTGGGGAGCCCCTGAGATTAAGGAGATCTCCAAGGCCCCTTAGAGCTCCCAAAGTTTCATACCTTCCTCCAAGAGCCTGTGGCAGATGCAATCCCATGGTGGGTCTGGTCCCAGTCCCATCCCCCGCTCCAGGTCCCATTCACTGTCCTTTGGGGGTCTGTTGGTTCATCTGGGCTCTGGTGTCTAACTTGGCCAGCCCTTCCTCCCTGTGGCAGGAGATCACAGCGTCTGGCCCTCTGTGGCTGCAACCACACTGCCTGTGGCCTGGCTCAGTAGAGCCAAGGAGGACCGCATCCTCTACTTCTAACTTTATTGCATGCAAAGGAGCCCGAGCGGGCGGAGCACCTGCAAGGGGTGGGCTCCTGGGCAGTGAGCCCTGTAGCTGCCTGGGAGTTGGGTCGGGCCGATGCATTGTCCTTTCCCTTCAGCTCCTTTGACCCGTGGGGATAGAAGCCACAGCCCTGTAGTCCAGCAACGGCCTGAGACCCTCATAGTGATAGCTAATGCTTATTGAGAAGACTACAGGCATGCTATCATCTAATTCTCACAGCAACCCTTTGAAGACAGCCAGTTAGTCTCTTGCCCCCATTTTATAGAAGAGCACACTGAGGCCCAGAGAAACTTAGTTATTTGCCCAGGGTGACAAGCTAGTAAGTGGCTGAGCCAGGGCTCAAGCCTGGTCTGTGGGGCTACTTTAGAGCAGCATTATTCCCACTGCTCTGCCCCGCCTCTTGTCTACCCAGGGCATCACACCAAGGAGGAAGCAGAGGACAAGAGAGTGCAAGGGACTTGTCGTGGGTCACATAGTAAGATAATACTGAGTCCTGGTCACTGCCTTTTGTTTCCCAAGCCCCTTCGGGTTGGTGGGTAGAGGGGGTTTCATGTCATCGTTCATCATTGGAGAGCCCCAGAGCAGGGACAGTCTATCAGGTATTCACAGAGGCGTCCACCTCCTGAACATTCAGGCTGGAGCTTCCCTTCTATCCTTGGGTGTGGGTGGGCGGTGTTCCTGGCCCCCCAGGGCCCCTCATGGGCTGTGTTCTCTCCGCAGGCCACACTACATCTGCCTCAAGATGCTCCAAACTGCCCAGCAGCACCAAGTCGGGCTGGCCCCGGCAGAACGAAAAGAAGCCCTCAGAGGTGAGTAGTGGCCAGTGTGCTAAAGAAAGGCGAAGCGAAGGTGGAAGGTCACAGGAGCAGAGGCCGGGGAGTGAGCTCTGCAGATGGGTGGAAGAAGAGCAGTCCTGGCAGAGGGCACGGTCATGGCCACGCTAGGCCAGTGCGGCTGAGGGAATGAAGGCAGGGGGTGGAGGCTGTTGTAAAGATGTTTCTGTTGATCTGAGGATCTGAGTGAGAAGCAGCCTTTCCAGGATCATAAGCAAGGTAATGGCGGTCTGATGTTTTAATGAGAGGTCCCACTGGCCGCCGTGAGGAGAAGGGCATGCCGGGACACAGGCGGGACCAGGAAGGATTCTGATTCTCTTGCAGTTGACCAGGAGGTAATCGATGGCGGCTTAGAGCCTGGGGTTGGCAGTGGAGTAAGAAGCAGTGGTATTCGGGACACTTTGGAGGCTGAGCAAGGGTGACAGGGTTGCTGGTGTAGGGGTGGAGGATGGGTCCCCAGACATCCAGTTAAGTCCTCTGCTCCTTATTATGCCCAGTTCACAGTGCCTGCATTTTAAGCCTTCCTTTGTTTGACCTGGGATGTTTCTTGTGGCAGGTAGAGGAATTTGGCTTCTGGAGCTGTGGAGAAGAGCATGGGGGGGGGGGGTGTGGGGGGAGATGTCTTCAAAGCAGAAGAGGCCCCAGGCACAGATGAGGCTGCAAGAGCGCTGAGTCTCTGAGAAGTTGGAGGGTCTGTGGAAGGGTTGAATAGGGCCCTCGAGAGAGGCATTGCTCTGCAGCCTTCAGAGTAGCTGGCACTTTAGAGTGATGGACACTTTAGTTTTTTAATCCTTAAAAGTAGCCCAGAGCCCAGCCAGTGTGGCTCAGTGTTAAGTGTTGAGCCATGAACCAGGCAGGAAGTTATGATTTGATTCCTGGTCAGGGGTTCAATTTCTGGTCAGGGCACATGCCTGGGTTGCAGGCTCGATCTCCAGTGGGGGGCATGCAGGAGGCAGCTGATCAGTGATGCCTCTCATCATTGATGATTCTGTGTTTCTCTCTCCCTCTCCCTTCCTCTGAAATCAATTTATATATATATATATATATATATATATATATATATATATATATATATATATATATAACTTTTTTAAAGTTAAAATTTTTTTTTAAGTAGTCCAGAGTTCTCAGTCCTGTGATAAGGACTGAAGTTCCCTAAGTTATATAGCCAAGATCTGAAGTTTTGGGGCCTAACAGTGCCCAGAGTGGGAAGGCCCAGAGTTCTGGGGCTGAGCCCTTGACTTGGGGTTGGGGGAAGGATCTGTGTTCTGAGCCTGGAGCCCTCCTCTCCCCCTTCACCACTGGAGCCATCTTGGCTCAGCTGTCATTAGCCAGCCCCTAGGGGGGTCTTCCGCAGAACCTTGCATTTGAAAAAGGACTCCCCGCCTCCTCCTGGAGCTGACTGACCCTAACATTCTCCCTTTGTGGGGAGTGGGGAGCCTTTGAGACCTGATGCCTCCCACCCCTACCCCCAACCGATTGTCCTCCCTTGGCCCCGTGGAGGAGGGGTGGAGCTGGAAGGAGAGACCTTCCGGAATGCAGTTAGGGCTGGACCGAGCCTGCTTGGGAAGATTCTGTTCTTGAGGCCGTTAGTGCCCCCCTGGACTAGCCCTGCTCAGTGGGTGCACTGGGAAGTGGGAGGCAGAGTGCTAGAGCCCTGGAACCCCTGGGACCACTCCTCAACTCCACTGCCCCCCTCTCCCTTCCCACCCCCATCTTGATACCTGCAGGGGCTCCCCAATTGTTGAGATTGAATTAGTAAAACACTAGCCACCTTCACACGTCCTGTGGGTCCTGGGAGGCAGCAATTGTCAAGCCCCTTTGGGAGCAGAGGAGCCTGCGGCTTTGGAGAAAGGTGGGGAAGTTCAGGGGAGCTCCTAGGGCTGGCTGCTCCCTCCTCCCCACAAGCACCTGGAGGAGGAAGGGCCGGCTCTCAGGGCAGAGATTCCAGGGCCGGGGCTGCCATCGACACCCAGGAGAGGCTGGTGGCTGGGAGGAAACAGGTGTCCACGGAGGCCGAGGAGAAAATGATTTGCATGGGGCTGAAAATTCCCCTGCTTCTTGGGTTTTCCAGCTCAGAGCCTTTGAACCTCCTCCCCTCCCCCCCCCCCAAAATAGAGTCAAGTCATTGTAAAGGTGTTGGTGCCCTGCCCTGATGGGGACTGGCTACACGTGGCCTTGGGTTCGAGCACAGGAGCCTCCCAGAGGGCTGTGCAGCCTGAGGGAGACACCCGACCTCAAGTCCTGGGCTCCAGGAGAGCTGAGGAAGTCTTCCCCGCCTTGAACTATGGCCAAGGACAGCTTTTCCTCCCGCAGCAGGCTGGAGAGCAGCCTGTGAGGTTTCCCTCGTCCCCTAAGTGAGGAGGCTGAGCCGGAGCCACCATAAATTCCAAGCTATCTTGGGGCAGAAAGGAAACCGTCAATGAAAGCTTCCAAATTATTTGGCTCCTGAGAAGGCGGAGATGAAAGCGAGGATTTGGCGGTACAGAACATTTGCACTAAATCTCGCTGGGTTGTTGCCTTCTCTTTCTGTGAATGGTGTGGAGAGGAGGGCCCTTCTCGGCTGCTGGGCCTGGGGGCCCAGGGCTTTGGACCCCCTGATGAGAGGGGGTCTGGGAGCCCCGGCTGCCCTGTCCCCCAGAGTAAGAAGCCTATGGGGTGGTTGTCAGGCTGGTCACAGGGTCTGCTCCCAGCCTGGCCAAGTTCCCAGCCAGAATGTTTGCAAACTGATGTGTGTGGTGCAGGAGCCCCCTCGCTGGGGGCTCTGTGGTTCACTTCCTCGCCTTATCCCTGAATGCGGACAGTGATGGGGGGGCGGGGTTGAGGACCACGAGTCCTTATCCCCAGCAGCACCACTAGCCCATAGAGAAGCCAACAGCTGTGGGAAGGACTGGGGTTGGGTTTAGAGAACCGAGGAGCTGCCGCTCTGATGACCTGCCAAGGCCGGCCCTTCCCAGTGCACCCTGAGGGTGCAAATCAAGGGATGCCCTCTACACCAGAGTGAGGTGCCCCAGGCGGAAAAAGTGCTCCCCGTCAGGAGTCAGGACCCTGGACAGAGCCGAGGCCTTGAGGCCCAGATTCTCATCCACCCTTAACCAGCGGGTGGTCTTCCTCAGCCGAAGTGAAAGGGGAGTGCAGGCCTGGGTCCTGGGGTGGCCCCAGAATTCGCTTTGGCAGTAGAGGGAAAAGTGGGCCTGACCCCAAGGACTCCGCGCGCTGCCTTCCTCTGCTCTGCCTGCCTGCAGTACCCCAACAAAGCTGAGGTCTGGCGCTTGGGGCCTACGTCAGCCAGGCCAGTCCTGAGGGAGGAGGAGGGGTTAGCCTGTCCTGGGGAGGTGGCATTAGTGCATAAATCTTGCTCAGGCCTTGAGTTTCTGGCTGACCTGTCTTACCAAAAGGCGTCATCATTGTTGGTGCTTAACACTTTGTGGGTCGTATCTCTGTGAACCTGATGGAGATCAGAGACCACCGCCTATCCTACCTCACCCCCAGGAATTGTGACTTAAATGGTCTGGAGTGGGGCCTCAGAGGACCTGTACTTTCTCAAAGCCTGCCCCCGCCCCCTGGAAGCCAGGGTTAAACACTACTGTCATAGCCCTTTCTCCCTAATATGCTAAGGCGGGAGTTCCTGGCTTGGGCCTCCGTGGAAGATCCTGAGGTTGCAAGAGGGGACGGGAGCCCGATTCAGTGACCTAAGAAAAGGCAGTGGGAGTGGGTGGGACCGTCCCCCAGCTCACCCCCGTCCCCACAGCGGCAGCTAGGGGACTGGCAGGTTTTTGCTAAGCCCTCTGTCCCGGCAGGGCAGTGTCTTCCTCAGGCTGGGCAGAGAGGCAGATGGGAGGGCAGGCCACCTGGTGGGGATTCCCCCAGTCAGGCTGTCTTGAAGTCGAAAGCCGTGCTTTTAGGAAGTCAGAGTCCCCAGAACTCAGCCAGTGGGCAGGGACACTGATTACACTCAGCCAGCACCTAATAGACCCTGCCCGGTGCTAGGGGGACAAAAGATGCAGGCTGTGTCCCCAGGGAGCTTGTCCTCTGGCTGTCAGCAGGATGCAGGTGCTACACAGGAAAGGGTCTGTTACGGGAGGTGCAGCCAGCTTTGCCACTGAGGAGCTCGGTGACCGTGGGCAAATGAGTGCTTCTCTCTGAGCCTCAGAGTCGTCATCAGTAGAGCCCTGCCCTGCCCCCTGCCATGGAGGTTCTGTTCTGTAGATGTGCCATCCTTTCCTGGGGCCTGTGGAGCCTGGAAGTGGGAGTGATCCCCGAGTGAGGGGCGGGGACCCTGGCCTCCCTGGGACAGAAGCCTGGGTGGTCCCAGCACAGGGTGGGTGGGAGTTGGGATTCAACCATCAGTTCCTTAGTGGGCCCTGGCGACAACCTGGTGTATCTCTACATGAGGGAGTGGGGCCTGTTTACAGCTCCACGGAGGCCCTTCGCCAGTGCTCAGCCTCTTGCCCCTGGGGACAGCGCCTAGGAGAAAGAGGTGACCCTTACGGACAGCTTCTGACCCCATTGGGGTGTCCCCAAGACCCAGTGTTGGTGAGGATTCAACAAGTGAAGAGAAAGGAGGCAGTTCATTGGTTTGACCCATTGCTTTTGAAAATGAGACCCTTCTACCTTTGGGTGAAGGCGGGGATGGCCAGATTGTGTTGGGGTGCAAAACCACAGGATCAATACGATGCCTTCCTAGAGGAGCAGAGGTGTTACCCAGATGTTTGACATAACCTATTTTTAACTACCTTTAAAAATTGATTTTAGAGTGAGAGATAGAAACTTCGATGAGAGAGAGACATTGATTAGCTCTCTTTTGCATACTCCCTATTGGGGATCAAGCCCACAACCCGGGCATATGTGCCTGACCAGGAATCGAACCGTGACCTCCTTGTTCATGGGTTGATGCTCAACCACTGAGCCACACTGGCCGGGCAACACAATCTATTTTATATTTTAAAAAATGGTGACATATATTGTAGTAACAGACCCACAAACCTGAGAGGTGAAGCAGGAGAATCCTAAAAAGGGTTTTTGTGTTTGCCCCAGTGGTTTCGAGCCCTGATTCTGGCCAGCAGCTCCTCTGCTATCCTGGAGCAGGCGGCGAGCGAGCGAGCGGAGAGCCCTTCCCCGGGGCTGAGCGCCTGCTTGCCGAGCCTCCCTCTGCCTTCCTCTGGGCCTCGTATAGTCAGAAGCAGCACTGCTCCCGCCAGCTGGAAAGGCCTCCTGGCCTCTGGGACTTGTCTTGCAAAAGAAATGTGTGTAATAAATTCTCTTTAAGAGCAGGAAGTGCTGTTATCCTTGTGAAAGAGAAAGAGATGTTGAGAGAGAGGGAGTGTGTGCCTGTGTTTTAAGCGTGTGACCAAATGTGGTAGCTTGAATGGGACTAGGCAGAGCCTTTCTCTGGTGTTTTATGCCTAATTTTAAGTATCTAACTTTGCTCTTGGATGTGATACTTTTTATCAGGTTCCAGCTCAGGAAAGAGATTTCTTTTTAATTTTTATTTATTGATTGGAGGGGGAGGGGGACGGGGAAAAGAGAGGGAGAGAGAAACATCAACTTGTTGTTCCACTTTTTTTTAAAAAAAAAAAGTTTTTGTTGATTTGAGAGAGAGAGAGGAAGTGAGAGGGAGAGAGAGAGAAAAAAACACTGATTGGCTGCCTCCTGCACAACCCCTACTGGGGATCGAGCCCACAACCCGGGCATGTACCATGACTGGGAATCCAACTGGCGACCTCTTGGTGCATGGGACGACACTCAACCAACTGAGCCATGCCAGCCAGGGCGGTTGTCCCACTTATTTATACATTCATCCATTGCTGCTTTTCTCTGCCCTGACTGGGGATTGATTCCATAACCTTGCTGTATCGGGGTGATGCTCCAGTCGTCTGAGCTACCGGCCAGGGCGAAAAGAGATTTTTTTTAAAAGAAGAAATATCTGACTGGTTTGCAGATAGTATTGCAGTGGTTAAAAGGCAATGCAGACCTCAAACAAGGGGTTTAACCTCTCTGAGTCTCAGTCTGCACATCTGTAGGATGAGGGTGATATGAATTAAGTGAAATTATATATACAAGGCATTTAGCATAGCACCTGCCATGTCACAACAGGCCAATTACTGTTCACTACTAGCAATTGTTTCTAACAAGATGAAGTGCTCAGAAAAAAATGCATTAAAATGAGGTATCTGGGCCAGGCCAATGTAGCTCATTCATTGAGCATCGACCCATGAACCAGGAGGTCACGGTTCAATTCCCAGTCAGGGCACATGCCTGGGTTGTGGGCTTGATCTTCGGGGGGCGGGGGGTGGGGGGCGGTATGCAGGAGGCAGCAAATCAAGATTCTCTCTCATCATTGATGTTTTTATCTCTCTCTCTCTCTCCCTTCCTCTCTCGAAAATCAATAAGAACATATTTTAAAAATTAGGTATCTTTCACTTGGCTCTTTCAGGACATACCCTCAAATATCCTTAGGAGGGCTGGGGGGAGGGTACCACTCCCAGCTTTGCATTGGGACTCCTCACGTGGACAGAGGTCATGGAGAGGCAGTCGCATTTTCACTGACTTTGAGGGAGTGACCAAGACCAGTTACTGAAGTCCACTGAAGAATCTTTTGACCAACCCCTGCTAAGCAGGACAGGAAGTTTCAGGGTTTAGCCAAACTTCAGATAAATCCTGAGGTTCATGCATTCATTCACTCACTTGTACCACACACATTTCTTGAACACCTGTTATGTGCCAGGCACTGTGCCGTAAACAGGCATAATGATAAACAGGGTACACATGTAGCCTCTTGCTTCGCTGAGCTTGATTATTAGAGGAGATGGACATTAAACAAATCATTACCCAAATAATCGTATTTTGTAATTGTGGTAAGTGCGGGAGCCTTTCCTTAAGTAACTAAACTTCCTCTTGGTGCCTCTTGGTCTGAAATAGACTATGATACAATAACTCACCTTGAGAAGAGGAAGTACAGGGTCCCAGGTCCTGGGATGAAATACTCAAATAACATCCACAAGTCTGTGGCCATATATGAGAACTCATTGGATGGCACTGTGAAAGCTGCCCGTTGTCATTGTTTTTATTTGCTTTTGGAGGTCACATCAGACTCCACTGATGTTTTCTGGCAGAGCCTGTTTTTGGTTCTCCCTGGAGAAACAGGTGTAGAAAGCTAGATGGTTGTGAAAGGCAAGGTCATGAACCGTCCCTACTTCTAGGCAGAGCAGGGTCTTCAGCTCCGTCCAGAGTTGCATCGGTACCTCTGGCACTCAGATTGGTTATTAAATTAAAATTTTAGACCTTTAAACTTTCTTCATACTGTTTGGAGAAGCTACAATTCACATCTCCTAAGCAGCTCAGCAGAACTTGGTTGCTAGGCAGCAGACCTTTAACAATTTGTCAATTTCTGCCAAAAGAGAGAAAAATAGTAAACATTCACATTCTTAGAAAATTGCTTGTTTTCCAGCTTCTAACTTTCCTGCCACAGCAAGGCTTCCAGTTTATCAGTGGCCATTTTATTATTTATTTAGTTTTCATAAATAATTCAGAAGCCGTTTAAGATTATAATTGAGCCTTTTTTCAAGCCTAACCTCTGGCAACTAAAAACAAGGTATTTGGTTTATAACTGGGTTGCCATATTTGTGGACGGGTTTTTTGTTGTTTTTTTAAATATTTTTTATTGATTTCAGAGAGGAAGGGGGGAGAAAAAAGGGGGGTAGAAATATCAATCATCAATGATGAGAGAATCATTGATCAGCCGCCTCCTACATGCCCCACACTGGGAATAGAGCCTCCAACCAGGGCATGTGCTCTGACCGGGAATCGAACCATAACCTCCTTGTTCATAGCTCGATGCTCAGTCACTGAGCCGCACTGGCCGGGCTGGACAGGCTTTATATGAATGTACAGAGGCTTCTCTGAAAGGCAGAGTGCTCAGCTGTATGTAGCCTTGGGCAGCAGCCCAGCAAGGTGGTGGCAGGTCCATGGGAGGTTCTTGAGTCCTTCAACTTTTGTTAGCACCTAGCGTGTGCCAGGCCCTGTCCACTGCTGGGCTCCAACCTCCTGCCCGGCCGGACCTCACTGAGATCACCTTCTTATGGGGAGACATGGCAAGAAACCAGGAGATTCCCATATTGGGGCTGTGGGAGTTCAGAGGAAGCCCAGAACCCATCCTGGGATTAGGGAAGGCCTCCCAGAGCAGATGTGGGCTGAACTGAGACCTGAAGGATGAAGCAGGCCAGCCCCGCCTCGGCAAGGGAGAAGTGTGTCCCCGCAGGGTCCTCCACGTGCCCAGGGAGAAAAGTGAATAGTGCTCTGGATACTGCATCTGGACAGGCACGGGGCCTGGTATGCCTTGCAGCTCAGTCTGAGGGCAGTTGCAACTTGCAAAAGCCTCCACCTGATTTGCATAGTCGAGTCCTAGCAGAAGCCACTTGATTTGACCTCAGGTTAACTCAGGGGAATTGACAGTGAGCCCTGTGGCCAAAGGGGCTGTGGGAGAGTGTGGATGGTGTCAGAATGGTCTTGGCGTGGGGTACTTTTGCCACTTCCAACACGCGGGACCTTGTAAAGGTTCTTTAACTAGACTGAGTCTCAGGTTTCTCAGCTGTAAAATAGGAATGATGGTAGCTCCCACCTCAGCGTTGGTATAGGGCCTGATAATAAATTAACTCACGAACAGCCCTTGCACTGGTACTGGGCACACAGTACTCTTTACCATTATGATAGCGCTGCCTTACTGTGCTTACACGAGTCCTCTGCCCGAAAGGGCCACTGGTGTCCCGTCTGCCACCGGCTCCCTGAGGGACCCGGGACGAAACAGAACTCTCTTGAGATCAGACTCCTCTCTCCTGAATCTCCCGGGCCGAGTTGAGCCCGGGACCCCTGCTTGCTCGGAATTCTCAACGCTGGGCCTGTTCCTAGGTCAGGGTCACTCTCCCCCGCTGGGGTGGCCTGGCACTCTGGCCTCTCCAACTCCAGCTCCGGCAGCACCCTGGTCCTTTGGCTTTGAACCCTGTGTTGCTTTGTTCAGGTTCAACTTGGGGTATATCTACGAGATGTCTCACCCTGTTACTGTGGGTTCAAAAAGCACTGCCGAGAGCCAGCTGGGAGCCTCAGATTCATCAGATAATTCCTCAGAGAAGCCCTTTCATTCATTTGCTCAGTCACCTGTTACGTGCCAGTCGCCATGCACTGAGAATGCAGCGGAGACCAGGACAGGTGTGTCAGGGGAGAGGATGTGAAACAGGCAGCATGAGCGCACCAGCTCATCTTCAGAATTGGAAGTACTGGGAAGGGAGGCAGGATGCTGGGATAGAAAGTGGCTCTGCCGGGCAGTTGGTGCTCCCTGAGTCAGGGTGATCAAGGAAGGAATCCCGGGGGAGATGGCATTTAAACTATTCCACAGGATGAAGGAACAGCGAGAGATTTTAAACACATCGGTGCCTCTTTGGAGGGGCTCACAGGGACACTAGGTTCTTGGAGGGCTGCTCTCTGGGGCAGGAAGATGGACGGTCCAGGTGGGCGGCTCCCCTTGGCACCAGAGCAGCAGGACTGTCTGTCGTGCCCCTTGGCTTGCCTGGGTTGGGAGAGCTTTGAGGCAGTGATGAGTCCACTGTGGGTTCAGTTCGCCCACCAGGTCTTGCAGCCCCAGCCCTGCTGGGCTCGGCTGAGGCCACCGCTAGGAAGGGCTCCCACCAAAGCACCGAGTACCTGAGCCTGTGTTCGTGGATCAGCTGGCTTACTGCTTGCTAATAAGATATGCAAATCACCAGGGCTGTAAAATCTTCACCACATTCCATCTTCTGTTTAATTAGCATTTAATTGTAATCTCATTTTAACTTTTTCACACTGGCACCCTAATTAAATGTTAGGGTATTCTTCTTAACAATTAAATTATATTGGCAAATAGAATCTTCAAGAAACTTGACCTTTTTCAAGCCAGGGCCCTCTCTAGCTAGATGCAGATGTTAATTAGATTTCCGCAAGATGCTGCCTCAAACCCCCTTGGTGCACCCATTTCAGTTGTTTTCTTGCTGTTCTGGCCCTCGATTCAAGTGAGACACTCACAACCAGTGACTTGGGCCCCCAGCAGGCAGAGGTTACCATGAATGAGCTTGTCACGAGCCTCCGAAAGGCCAGCAGATGCTGACTTTTCCAGGGAGGGGTGGTTTTGAAGTTTGGTCTGAGGCCTTGAGCACTCCTTGAAGTGGTTTCTCTTGTCTCATTGACGCGATCACTTCTTTGACTTGTGATTCTCATGTGATGATCGCTGGGAAAGTTGGTACCTACGTAAGTCACCTCGTTTGGAGCTGCCACCGAGTCCCTCAGCAGCCCTTCCCGGGAGGCCACCTGAGGTCAGGTAACCAGGGCACAGGAGTCACTGCCAGTGCCACTGGGGCGGGGCTTAGAGACTGTTTGGGGAGATGGGGGCACAGCAGGCAGAAGGTTGGGAGGAACAATTTCCTGAGTGACCAGAGGAGACCAGAGCATGAGGGTGTGTCCACTCAATGGCCTGGCTCTGAGGGGACTTGGATGGGCTTGATTGAGAAGGAATCCAATCCCATCCTCCTACCCCATCACACACAGAGGATGGGACTGGGGAGCCCCTGCTGAACAGGGACCTGGTGTCCTTGTTCTTGAGAGACTTTAGAGACCCTGACCCATGGGAAGTGTTTCTTTGGGGTTGCTCCAAACCCCACCTCCCCTCAGCTGTTTGCATAAGGTCCTGGCATTTCGTTTGCCCTGGTTGGTGCCCTGCAGTCTTTACATCTCCACTGTGCCTGTAGCACCATGTTTGCAACTACAAACATAATTTTAAGCATTTGACAGAAATTCCCCGAACAGTCACTTAATGGCAGTATTGCATTCACAGAGGCCTCTTTTTTTTTTGCCTTTCCCAGCCTTTCCTGTTCCCTCTGAGGTCCACTCCCATCCATCACTTTGTCCTTTAACAGGTCAGAACACATATGAATTCAGTTTAACACATTTATTGAATACCTGCTGTGTGCAAAGCACTGTGCTGGGTTTAGAGAAGATGCATTATTGCACTTAGTGCATTTGTGTTGGCTTCTGACTTTAAGTGAGTGGGTAGAAAGCCCACTTGAGTTGTATTTGCCTCTTCTTCCCCTTGCCTGGGGAGCAGACCACCCGGAGGCAGTCTGAAGCCACTCTCGCCATCCTTGCTCCCCACAGGTTTTCCGGACAGACTTGATCACAGCGATGAAGATCCCAGACTCATACCAGCTCAGCCCGGATGACTACTACATCCTGGCGGATCCGTGGCGACAGGAATGGGAGAAAGGTGTGCAGGTGCCCGCCGGGGCAGAGGCCATTCCAGAACCCGTGGTGAGGTGAGCCGGGCAGCCCAGGCTAGGGGCTCAGGCAGAGGAAGAAGGGGGGGCTAGGACCCCACATGGGATCCACCAGTCCTGGGACTCCTTACTAGCCTAGCTTTATTTTGTCTTAGATTTTTTTGGCCCATAAACCATTGAAATATTCCAGAAATACTAGCAGTTTACCTTTGAGACTAACCTCTTGGGCTTGGGCTCAGCGGTGGAGCCAGACAGCCTAGGTTCAAATGGCCATTCACTGTCAGTATGATGTTGGGCCAGAAATATAATCTCCCTGGGCCTCAGGTTTCCTTGTCTGTGAAATGGGAATGATGACAATAATGTTTACCTCCTACGGTGGTGGAGTTGATGTAGGGAAATGATGCCTGAAAGGCATTTGGCACAGGGTCTGGCACACAAGTATTCAGTAAAAACTGGCTCGGATTAGCTTGATGTCGGTCCAGACTGGGTCCCACAAGCACGTCTTAATCAGGGAAATCTGCAGACTTTTAATGACTCCTTAAGACAGGGATAAGCCATGCTCTTGACTTCTTAAACCTTTGTAAGGAGTTCTTAGTGGGAGGGATGCTCAGGAAGCAGCTGCTGTGACCAGCCTCCTAGGAGGCCCCCTGCCAGG
The DNA here is from genome assembly GCF_951640355.1 of Cnephaeus nilssonii. Classification (NCBI taxonomy): domain Eukaryota; kingdom Metazoa; phylum Chordata; class Mammalia; order Chiroptera; family Vespertilionidae; genus Cnephaeus; species Cnephaeus nilssonii. The sequence goes on from NC_137076.1 coordinate 75,928,965, forward strand.
GCTGAGTCCTCTGGGCTTGTGGGTCAGAGAGACCCCTGGTGCTCTTGTCAGGAGGTAGCCTCGTGGCCATGGGCCAGGCCTCCAGCAACAAAGTTCAGCCAAGTGCTTCCTTCTGTGCCCTGGGAAACCCTCCAAGTCATGTCTTGGGGCAGAGGGGCCTGCTGCCCTGCCCTCCCCCGCCCACCAGCTCGCCAGGGTTGGACAGCTTGTGTTATTAGCAGTCCACTCCTGGCCTTGGCAGCCCCAGAGCTCTTGCTCAGGCCCATTTGACCGGGCCTGGGGCAAAGATCACAGCTGTCACCTCCCATGACATTGGCACTGCTGCTTCCTGGCAGCCACACCCATGACTGGCTCACAGACACCCAGTGCCCTCTTGGTGCCAGGCCTGTGCTGGGCATGGATTATAGAGGCAAAGCTAATCCCTGCGCAGGTGCTCAGTCAGGGTTGGGTACTGCGCAGGGCTCATCCTCCTGGGCTCCTGAGGGCTGAGTGCCTACCAGCACTGGTCTGAGGCCTTTAGAATCAGGGAGCTTCAGAGTCTCTGGGAGAAACACATGAGACTTGGAGGAAGAACTTACTCTCCACATCCCCTGCCCAGGGCCACAAATGTGGGGCAAGCTTCTAGCCAGTTCCACACCCTCCCCTCTGCAGACAAGAACTGCTATTGCCCTTTTGAGCCTGTTTCTCCTCTGTCAAACGGAGCTAAGAACAGTACCTGCCCGATGGTGTGCTGGTGAGGACTGAATGAGAAAACATGGGCCAGGAGCCCAGGGTAATGAGCGGGGGGCACCAGCTGGGTGGAAAGAGGTGGGTCCTGATTAGGCTTAGCCCAGCAGTCTGTCCCCTCTCCTTGATGTCAGTGTCAGGTGGTTCGGGAAGCATCGCTGGCCTGGGTAATTAACTGCAGATGCTTCCACACCAGTAGCTTGGCTTCAGCCTGCCTTATCTGTTGACATCAAGAGGAGAGCACTTGTTCAGGCAGCTCTGGCTCTGCTGGGTGCATTCCCCACATATGCATGTGCTGTAAGCTGACAGGAGCCAGGCAGCCTGGCCTGGCCATGCTCTTTGAAGAGGAGAGACTGCAGGCAGGGAAGGGTGCGCTCTTGGAGGGATCTCCATGCCCCTTCTTCCCATCTCCCTCCACCTTCTTCAGCACCTCCTACTGCACAGCCCTCGCCTGGAGGCCAGCGTGGCAGCCACTATCGTCAAAATTCTCATAGGAACTCTCTTCCTGACAACTTGCTGTGCTGAGCCTGTTATGTTCATCTTCTCACTTAATTATCATATTAGCCCTATAAAGTACATATTACTGTCCCCATTTTATAGATGAGGAAGTTGGGAAATTCTGGGGAATTCCCTGCATGACTGTCAGGGCCTAGTGGGCTGGGCCAGGAAATCACAGGCCCTGGGAACAAGCCCTGGGTTACCTCTGTGAGGCCCAGAGAGAGCCTGTGCCCTGATCACCCTGCATGTTGGTTCTGACTGCCCTCCCTGGCTGCTCCCCTAGGCCCCTCTGTCTCTGCCTCCTTCCCCCATCTTCCCTGGCCCTTGGGCAGGTCTGCCCACCTCGTGGTCTGAAATGTGTCTGGGTAATGAGAATCTGTCTTGCCCCCAGATCATGAATTGAGTGAGGGTTTACGCTGCTCCCTCAGTGTGTCCAAAAGACCCAGCCCCAGGCTGAACCAACCCCTGGTGTCTGTTTGGTCTTTTGGAGTAGAGACCCCTCCCCGCTCCCAGATCCCAGCCCAGCCGCCCACCTCCTCCCAGCTGACCTCAGTACAGCTGGCTGCAGCTGAGACTGAGACCTTGGCCTAGGGTCAGGCTGGTCCATGCCTGATGCAAGAGCTTCCTCCTTAGCCAGAGCCAGAAGAGGCCAAACGGATGAAGGTGAGGCCCAGGAAGCACAGGAAATGCCTTTCTGATGAGCCTCTTAACCCCACTTCCCAGAGAAAGGAATGTGATATTGGCCCCAAGAGCTCTGGCCAGGTGGCAACTGCCTGAGTATAAGGTGTGGACAGTTATGCCAGTAGGTGGTGGGCATTTGGGCAAAAGTTATCCAAAACCCCAACTAAGCATATGCTGGGGGCACAAAGGAGGGTCATGACAGAAATCAGTCTGTGTTTTTAAAAGAAAGTATTAATTCAAATAAGAGTCTCATGAGGAAAGGCGTAATTTTGTAGGACAGAGTGTTCATCTTGCTTCTATTTTGGGGGCCCGGCTGGCATGGCTCAGGGGTTGAGCATTGATCTATGAACCCAGAAGTCACAGGTTTGATTCCCGGTCAGGGCACATGCCCAGGTTATGGGCTCGATCCCCAGTGGGGGGCGTGCAGGAGGGAGCCAATCAATGATTCTCTCTCATCATTGATGTTTCTATCTCTCTCTCCCTCTCCCTTCCTCTCTGAAACCAGTAAAAATATATTTTTTTAAAAAAGAAATGACCTTTTAAGGGAATTGGGGGAGTTGTGCCAGCATCATCATCATCACCCAAAGCCTTCTTTAATCTGGACCTCTGTGTGGAAAGGTGGCACCAAGCCTCCTTGCCCCCCTCAACTGCCTCTGGGCTTCCCCCCTGGTCTGGAGGCCATTCTGCCTCCTGTCTCCTTCATCCTTCCTGCCTCTTGCTGACACCAAGGCATTTCCTGGAGTCCAGGGCCCTGCCCTCTTCTCCTGTCTGCTCTGAGTCACAGCCCCTGGCAGCCCTGTCTCCAACCCCAGGAGGCCTCCTGGGCAAGTGAGAGGCCTCTCAGCCCCGCAGGCAGGGCTGGCCAGAGAGGCCAGGCTCCACAGCCATAACCATGGCAACCAGTGGGGAGGGGGAGGGGAAGCTGGCATTTTGAACTGGTACCAGGAACTGAGGGGCAGCACACCGCTGAACCAAGAGGGGGCATGTGCCCTCCCAAGGCAAAAAGCGCTCTATTCCATTTCAGAAGGAGCGTAGTGATGTTCAGAGGTCTTAAAAGACACACTCACACATGGAGGGCGTACTGTGTGCCAGGCACTGTTCTAGGGGCTTTACAGGTTTTCATGCATTTCCTCTTCACACCAACCATAGAAGGTAAATACTATTCTTATTGGCCCGTTGTTGGAATGAGGTCACAGAGAAGTTAAGTGGCTTGCCCAGAAGTACCCACTAAGTGGGCAGCAGGGCTGAGTCCCCACTCTGCAGCCACGGCCCTTCCAAGCTGCCTCAGAGGCAGCACCATGCCTGAGGGAGGGTTTCCGGAGTGTGATCTGGGACTGTAGTAGGTGCATCTTAGTATCCAGGGGAGGCAGTGTCCCCTTGGGGTGAGGGGAGCACTGTAGACAGAGACTCGCTGCTCAGGTGACATTCTTTGGAGGGGGAAGGGCAAGGTGTGTGGACAACACTGCTCTCTGTGGCGGTAGACCTTTTCTATGTGGAAAGGGCCACCCTGGGTTGCAGTAATGTAGCCAGAGAGGACTCCTCTTCACCCAGAGGAAACCTGGCCTCATTTCTCCTCGGGTTGGTGGTGAAGGAGGAACCAGGGCCGGTGAGGGCATGGGGACAATCCTGGCCTCTCCGCAGCTCGAGGGCTGTGCTGAAGGACCTGGAGCCCACCTGGCTCTGTTCCACGTGTCCCAGAGTGGCTGGCACGGGAAGTTGCCTAGGACGGCACTTGGAATGCCTCCTACGGGCCGGGGCAGGGCAGATCCAGGGCCTGGGGCGTTAGCTAAGGCCCAGGTGCCCGCTCAGAGCAGAACGGATGTGTATGGATGGATGTGCACGGGCTGTGGGTCAGCCCCCACGCTCATCCTCCACTCTGCCCACAGCCCTTTGTTTTCCTTCCTGCTCGCGCATCGTCCTCTGAGACTGCAGGGTGGGCAGGTGGGAGAAGGAAGTATAAGAAGGGCGTGAAGTGTGGGCACTGCTTGTCTCACTAGGTCCTCAGCTGGGCTGGCCAACTCACCAGATGCCTCCAGACCTAGCAAGGGTGGCAGGCTGAGGGTCCTTCCCCTCATGACACCACCCCCTCTTGATTTCCTAGGATCCTCCCGCCGCTGGAAGGCCCCCCTTCCCAGGTGTCCCCTAGCAGCTCCGAACTTGGCGAGGGCTCCCAGCCTGATTGGCCAGGGGGCAGCCGCTATGACCTGGACGAGATTGACGCCTACTGGCTGGAGCTCATCAACTTGGAGCTCAAGGAGATGGGTAGGTGACCTGCCAGGCCGAGAATGGGATCGGGGCAGGCCAGGCAGGGCTTTCTTCTGAATCCCAGCATCCTCACCCTCAGAAGGACAGCAGCCACGACTGGGCTTTTGCACTGAATGGATCTGGGTGACAGTCCCTGCAGCATGACTGATTGGAGAATTTATTGGTGTCTCTGTGCCTCAGTTTCTGTAGCTGTCAGGTGAGGGTGATACTAGCATGTAATTGACAGTTCTTGGGAACAGAGTTTTAGTAAGCGTGACTGTTACATGAAGCGTGAGCATGGACTTCCCGGCTGGAGTCCACTAACATGTACCAGGGCCAGCTCTGTCATATCCAGCCACCTTCAAAGGTCCCCCATACACACAGCTCAAGCAGTGGATTCCCCATGGAGCCAGCCGCATCCCGGAGATGCTCTCTGCATGTACACTTCATGTGTGTGGTTGCAGGCAGGCTGTCTAGTGTCAGAACACCACGACAGGCCCCGGGGCCTTTGAGCTCGGATGGTCCAGCCCATTCAGTTTTCAGACAATGGAGCCGAGGCCCACGACAGCCCACCTGTTTTCCCAGGTCACACCAGATGAGTGGAAACCCTCCCATCCATCTGCCCTGAAAAGCCACACTTCTCACTCCCTCCCCTGTCGTCCTCACAGAGAGGCCAGCGCTGGACGAGCTGACCCTGGAGCGTGTGCTGGAGGAGCTGGAGACACTGTGCCACCAGAACATGGCGCGGGCCATTGAGACGCAGGAGGGGCTGGGCATCGAGTATGATGAGGACGTCGTCTGTGACGTGTGCCGCTCCCCCGAGGGCGAAGACGGCAACGAGATGGTCTTCTGTGACAAATGCAACGTCTGCGTGCACCAGGTGGCCAGCCCCCCAAAGGCCCCTCTCCACACTGGGTCCTCACACGCAGCCCGGCGGGCCCCTGCCCGGAGCTGGGCGTCCTGACTGGGAGTGTAGCAGCACTGTGGGCACAGGCTCCTAGGAAGAAGGGCAGGGTGGGAGGCAGGGACTGGCATGCTTGCCCGGTGGTGCTGGGCCAGCTCCATCAGCCAGACCTGAGGAAAGGCCCGTTGGATGATCTTTCTGTCCTCTCCTGGCAGGCTCCCCACCGAGCACACTGCCCCTGCCTTCCTCCTCTGCTCCTCACCATCCTGGACGACAAAGAGGCGGCTCAGTGTCGTGATTGAGAGCAGAGCCTGGAGCCAGGCTGCCTAGTTTCAAATTGTGGCTCTGCCCTTTACAAGCTCTGTCGTCTAGAGCGAGTTTCTTAGCCTCTCCGGACCTCTCTCTCCTCAGCTGTACATAAGATTAGGTGGTAGTAAGGTCTGAGTTGTTGGCTTCGCACAGTATCATAAGGGCTCCAAGTGTTTGTTACCATTGTTGATATAAACCCTTGGACCTTGGGCATCCCTGGGCCATGTTTGCAGACCTGACTAGAACATAATGGACCCGCTCTGGCTCTGACTTTGACACCCGCCTGCCCTCCCCCACACACAGTGCTGCTGGACTGTCTCCTGGGAGCTCAGAGAGGCCTCCCCTGGCCGGTGGTTGGAGGCAGTACACCCCATTCATCCACACCCCTTATACTCAGCAGCTCTTAGGTTCATGAACCCTCACATGACTAGGAGGACCCCCTTCACAGACGCCTGTGAAAAAAGATGGAAGGTCTGCTCCTTGTCCTCAGGCAGTATACACACCAAAACACACTAGGCGGAAGGCAGCGTGGACACTTCCTCACTGATTAGGACCCTCGGGCTAAAGTGATAGTCCTCCCAGCAGAGGGCAGACCTGAGCCCTTTCACAGAGGACTGAAATGGTGGCATTTCTGGCACACAACACAGACAAGTCCTCAGGAGGTCTCCTTGCCAGAGCCTGGCACTAGGGTAGCTTTGTGGCTCCTAGCCCGGGTAGGGGCTGGGACAGTCACAGCCGACTCCTGACCAGATGCAAGTTGACCAATGCCTCCGACCTGTGACCACCCTGCTCTCTTCCCAGGCCTGCTATGGGATCCTCAAGGTGCCCACAGGCAGCTGGCTGTGCCGGACGTGTGCCCTGGGTGTCCAGCCAAAGTGCCTGCTCTGCCCCAAGCGAGGAGGAGCCTTGAAGCCGACTAGAAGTGGGACCAAGTGGGTGCACGTCAGCTGCGCTCTGTGGATTCCTGAGGTGGGCAGGGGGGCGGGGGGTGCCTGGGGAAGTAGGTCTGTGTGGAACTCAGAACTGGGGTGGCAGAGCTCTGGGAAAGGAGGGAGATGGTCCACATAACATGGGATCTCAGATGTTGAGCTGGAAAACACTGGAGCCCCCGGGGACCTTTGCTATGGACATGGTCAGAACTCAGGTGGTGGTTTCCAGGGGAAATGGACCCTGGGAATCCAGCGGCAGGTCTGAGAGCTGGACAAAAGTCAGGCAGCTGACTGGGGAAAGCAGGCTGTGGGTCCACCCCCATCGAGGCCGTGGTTCCAACCAAAGTCAAGCTGCCTTTTTAAAACAGAAGTAGGCCAGCTGACCTGAAAGGAAATTGGGTGGCAAGCCGAATTGAAAGTCGGATAGTGGGCCTGCTACTGGGGCTGTGGCTAGATAGAGGGGTGGCCTGGGTCTGAGTCTAGGTGGGGAGGGACCGTGGATTTACAGACTAGGTCCACAGTGAGGTCGCAGAGGCCCTGGGCTCCCAGAGGGCATCCCATTTTATTTGAAATGGGAAATGCTGAAATCTACTGGAGTGTCAGCCCCGGCCCTGTTATGTGCCGTGACCCAGAATGAGGCCTCACTCTAATGCTGCCGTGCCCGGAAGCAAGCCAGGTGGCCCTCCCCTTCCTGGGCTCCAAGCTGAAGGTCCTTGCTGAGACCCACATTGCAGGTTCTGTGATAATGGTGGTTGTGTCAGCAGTGGTCACTTGCTTCCACTGAGCATGCCCTGGGACAGAGAGAACCAGCAAGGACCCCACCATGGGGGCCCTTTGGTTTAGGACTTCTGGGCAGGGGCTCCTCCATCCTTAGGCATAGGCAGTGGGGGGTGGGGGGCTGTGCCCAGGAGATGCAGACATGGGTATAGTCCCCATAGGAGACGCAGGAGCCTAAACAAAGGCCCTGGAGGCCTCCAAGAGGAGATGCTACCCTGACCCTGACACCATTACTTGTTGCCCAGAAAAATAAATAAGATAAATACAAATTATGATAAGAACTCGGAAGATGCTATTGACAAAGGGCTGAGGTATAGAAGAGAGGGGAGCTTGCATGTACTCATTTAGACACACACATCTCTGTCTCGAGGGCCACACAATTGTAGGCACACACAGTCAGTTACACTACTGATGTGCACTGTCTCACACAGACACAAACAATGTAAGACTTGTCGCAGGGGAGCCCACACTCACCCAGTGGTCAGCTTGGGACGGTCAGGGAGGACTTGGGATTCTGGGGCTCTCCCATTGTCCTGTCTGCCTCCCACCTGGTGTCAGCAGACAGGCCCCCATGTGGGGATCCTTGGGGCAGGCTGAGGACAAGAGGCCTGATGTAGCTCCCTGTGTCCTGCCCAGGTCAGCATCGGCTGCCCCGAGAAGATGGAGCCCATCACCAAGATCTCCCATATCCCAGCCAGCCGCTGGGCTCTGTCCTGCAGCCTGTGCAAGGAGTGCACGGGCACCTGCATCCAGGTACATGGCCACTTCACCTCGCTGCTGCCCGGGAGCCCATGCAGGAGCCAGGTGCCACCCCCCGCCACCCGCCCTGTGGTGCTACACACAGAGCCACTAATGGGCCAAGGAAGCTGAGACTGGGACCAGTCAGAACCCCACGTCGGGGGCATTCCTCCATCCCCCATTCCTCTAGGCACAGGGGGCAGGCCTTGAAACCAAGGCTTACCATCCCATTGGAGTGCTGAGGACTTTGACTTATTAAGCTCATGACCAGGTTTCTTTGTGCTTAATAAATGCATTGGCCTGGCTGCTGGCATCAAGCATGACATGTAGCAGGCGTGGGAATCAAAGTTAGGCTCTTGCCACACAGGGCAGGGCTGCAGTAGTCCATTGACAGCAGGGGTTCCAAATCCTAGTGTGATCTTTGGTTACCCGAGGGCTTGTTAAAACACAGATGGCTGGGGTGGGGCTGAGAATTTGCATTTCTAGCAAGTTCCAGGTGATATTACTGCTACTGGTCTATAGGCTGGGAGGTAGGGATATCCTGACTCTCCCGAGTCTCTCCAGGAACAGTTGTCATTGCAAACACTAACTGTGCCTCTGCCCATTTGTACGGCTTTCAGAATGGCTTGTGAGTGCAGCGGAAATGGCCACTAATAGTTGGATGGGTTATTGCTGAGACAGTTATCAGCTGCCCACGACCATCCAAGGCTGGGGGGAGGGGCAGGTGCTGACTGGGCAAGAGAAGGAAAGGGTCTAAGTCCAATCCCTCTTCCCAGAGGACAAAGGGGGTACAGCTCCCCTGACATTGCAGGAGCAGAGAAGGCAGTGACCCCTCACCAGTCTCTTTCGATGTCTCTGATTCCAAAGTCATTTTGCCCACACAGGCATGCAGCTTGCCCCCAGAGGGCTTGTCCAGTCATCTGCTTGTTGTCTTCCCCATGTCTAAGGTGCTGAACCCTGTTTCCTTCCCAGCACCCCCTCCCCAAATGCCATAGCTCCCTCCATACCCTCCAGGGTGTTAGGAGCCCATGCCATTTTATTTAGGGTCTCACCGCATTCTTGGTTCTCGGAACCCTGGGGGATGCCCACATCCTTCTTACCTCCCATGAGGGCTCCCCCCATGTCTGACACTGCGCTTGCTGTCCCTCCAGTGTTCCATGCCTTCCTGCATCACGGCATTCCACGTCACATGCGCCTTTGACCATGGCCTAGAAATGCGGACTATATTAGCAGACAACGACGAGGTCAAGTTCAAGTCATTCTGCCAGGAGCACAGTGACGGGGGCCCGAGGGTTGAGCCCACATCGGAGCCGGTGGAGCCCAGCCCGGCGGGCGAGGACCTGGAGAAGGTGACTCTGCGCAAGCAGCGACTGCAGCAGCTGGAGGAGGACTTCTACGAGCTGGTGGAGCCGGCCGAGGTGGCTGAGCGCCTGGACCTGGCCGAGGCGCTGGTCGATTTCATCTACCAGTACTGGAAGCTGAAGAGGAAAGCCAATGCCAACCAACCGCTGCTGACCCCCAAGACCGACGAGGTGGACAACCTGGCCCAGCAGGAGCAGGACGTCCTGTACCGCCGCCTGAAGCTCTTCACACACCTGCGGCAGGACTTGGAGAGGGTGAGTGCTCCTGCCGCCCACCTGCCCGCAGGCCACTGCTCACTGCCCTGGAGCAGCTGTGGCTCACCAGGACCCCTACTGTGACCTCTGGCCCAGGGGTTGAGGGCCTCCGGGTCTCATACAGGGAGGAGGTTACTGACTTTGTAGAACAGGGAAGGATCCAGCTCTTGGGTCTGAGTCCCTCTGGTCCCAACCCTTTGGAAGGCCTGGTGAAGGGTCATGAGGCTGGAGATACTGGAGCTGGGGCAAGGACCCAGGCTTCCAGCTCTCCTGGCTCCCGGCCCCATTTGTGGCCCCTGTGAGCCCTGCCCGGGTGCAGCACACAAGCTCCTGCTTAGAGTCAGAGGCAGGGGAGGAACGGGGAATGCCGAGTGAGCTGAAGCAGCCCAACGAGAATGTGCTAGGCCAGGGCGAGGAAGACAGGTGTGACTATGGCGCCCCGGGGTGCCGGACAGAGGACATGGAGTGAGCAGAGGGGTGAGGGTGGGCTCACCTCTGTGGGGTGAAAGGATGGTGGGTGGACTAAAGTGGTCTAGAAGTTACAGAAGGATTTCGAGCAGGGACTGCCCTGCTGTGACCTCCACTTCCAAACACTCACCCCGAGGGGGAATCTAAGGGCCTGGAGGGAGTGGGCGGGTTGGCTAAACCCCCCCCAGCTGCGAGCTGAGAGACTGGTGTTCTTGGCTTGGTCCAGGGTGGTAGCTTTGGGGGCCGAGTGAGATGACAAAGGGGTACAGACTCTGTGGTTTGGGGCTGAGCTATAGAGGTTGGGGAGCAGAAAGAGCATGGAGGATCCTAAAACCTCTAATCCCTCCTACTCCCCCCAGAGAGAAAGTGAGGGATCCTGGCACATGGCTTTTCTGGCACCCCTTCTCTTCCACCTCCAGCCAATAAAGTGCCACCCCGAGCTGGGGGCAGCCCAAGGAGGAAACGGGATATTCTGGTCCTTGGGTCAGTCCTCTGAATCCCAGGTGCTGGTCTGGCGCCCTGTGTGGGACATTCAGTTCAGGGTTCCAGGCCATGTGGGATGGTGACCCGGTGTCCTGCACAACAGACACACTTGCCCACCTTTCCCCAGGTCATGTGAAGAAACACCCCTGGGTGCAAGCATCTAGACTCTAGAAGGCCTTGTGTGGCCTGAAGCAGTGGCTCCGTTGGCAAGTCTGTAAAATGGGTAGAGCAGCTCCACAGCTGGTGTGCTGTGGGGGAGGCGGGAGCGGGCATGAGGTGGAGGCTCTGAAGCTGGACTTCTCCACCTGCGGCCCACTCGCCTGCCCTTCCGCGTGGTCAAAGGGAAACGGCCCTGTTGGCCTTGGAGGGAGGGAGCTTACTGCCTGACAACCCGTCGGCCACCGGGTCAGAAGGGAGAGGTGTGCAGGGGGTGGCACCAAATGTCCCTGGCTCCAGCAGGGCAGAGGGCAAGGCCACCCACATTGCAGTCACCACTTCCTGGGCAGCCTCGCCTCCTGTCTCCTGTGGCAGGGCCATCAGGTACAAACCCTTCAGAGCTACTGCCAGAGCTGCCCTAGGCCCCCTGCCGGTCTCCGGTGCAAACACACTGCTTTCCCTCCTGCGGTTCCATCAGATCTGAGCTCTCTGGTCTGTGCTGGTCAGCCCTGTGTCTGGCCCTGGCTAGGCTGTGTGGGGAGGCCAGCGGGTAGGCTCGCTGATTTCATCATCAGCCTAGAAAAAGGTGGGCACTCTCAGCCCCAATGAGCAGGTGAGGAACCTGGGGCTCAGAGAGGTGAAGTGACAGGAAGCCTCAGAGGACCGTGTGTGTTCCAAGAGTTGGATTTGGACCTGAATAGGGGAGGGGTTTGTCAGAAAGAGGGTTGTTGGCTCATTTTCTCTTCTGTTCATGTCCTGGGCAAAAGCATCCTCTTGTCAGTCCCCAAACTCCCCCACCCCCCATGTTAGCTGGTACAGGTGCTCCGAGGGTCAACCTTGCCAAGGCTTAGGATGCCATCTCTGGGGCAACAAGAGCTGCCACATGGATCCCTCTGGTCGGGGAACCGAGTCCTTCAAAGTGAGCCCACTCTTCCTCCAGGAAAAGGAGGCAGGCCCGGCTTTAATCTGTGCAGCTCCTTAGGGCTCAGGAGGCCTGTCAGAATGCTGCGTCGCCAGCTGGGAGCAAAGTGAGGGTGTGCAAGCCATGCGCCAGGTGGACCCCCTCCAGGTCCAGCCTTGGGGGCTTTCACAGCCACGCGTGGGTGACTGAAGTGAGTGAATAAAGCCGAGAACTGTGCTACAGGGAGGCTTTCTGGAAAGACCCATGAATGCTGGTGGCATGGCCAGCAGGTCCAGCCTCTGCCCAGGGCCCAGTGCTGACAGCCGAGCGTATCCAGCCTGTGACTGCGCACAGGCCAGCTTGGGCTGGACCCACCAAGAGATCGAGACCTTGGCTAGCCAGGGTTTGCATCCAGTCCAGCACTTCCCAGCTCTGGGCCTTCTGGGTTTCAGTTTCCACTCCTCGGAGTTTTAGTTCCCTTGTCGGTAGAATGGGATAAGGCTCGCACTAACCTTAGGGGTCCCAGTGAAGACGGGGGACAGAGCCTACCACAGTGCCCTCCGGTTAGTGGTGGTTATCCTTGCTGCTCTGGCTTGTAGAAGGATGGCCGGCTCGCAGGGTGGGGGCTCCATGGAGAATGGAAAGGCAGGCCCAGTGCCTGGCATCACAGGGCATCCTCCCTGATTGACTTGCATCCTCCCTGATTGATTTGCCCCCAAGGCCAGGCAGGAGTTTTGCTCAGAGAAGCAAGAGCTGGGGCCATGCTGCCGCCACCATGGAAGATGTGCTTTTCTAACATCGTAGCCCTAGGCCTCCGCCCTGGTAGGCAGCTCGGGAAGGCGTGGCCACTGCGGCCTCCCAGAGTTATTCACCGCTGACAAAAACATTGCAGCACCGACAACGAGCAAGTGCGCCGTGTCCCCTAGCAACCGTGCAGGCAGTTCCGGCTGTGCAGGGCTTTGCTGCCTGTGGGCCTGCATCTGGTTACCAGGGGTTTACTCGAGAGCCTGGCCTGGCCTGAGTGGGGCTCAGCGGGCAGGGGCGGCTCTCAGACACACCCCAGCGGAGGATAATAGTGAGGAACCCCTTCCCCAGACCTCATTTCCCACGGCTCTCCCCCGAGAGGAAGACCCCGCACCTGCTTCCTTTTCACTGGTCACTCCCCACTCACTGTGTCCTCAGTGCCTGGACTGCGGTCTGCCTGGCCGCCCACCCAAGCAGCCTTGGCCTCCCACACTCTGGCTCCTCAATCCCTGCGTCTCCCATCTCTGGGACTTTTCATCCCATTCGTGCCCCCGTCCCACTCAAACCCTGTCACCACCTCCAAATCCCCACATTCCCCTCTTGACCCACAGTCTCCCTGCTCAGTTGCCTCCCAGACCCTCTACCCTTCACTGTCCCTTATTTTCTTCATTGGCCTTAGCTCGCTGCCTGTACTCTTGCCCCTGTATGGAGGCCACACCCCTGCCAGAGCCTCCTCCAGTAGGAGCCACACTCTGCCCACCGGGATCGATCCCATAGCAGTGAGAAGGTGGGTCCCCCAAGATGCCTGCCCCACAGCCTGGGCAAGCAATGTTCTGGGCTCTGCAAGCCACCCTCACTTCCTGTTCCTCAGACCAGAACCCTCCAGCTTCGTGCCAGGAGATCCTCTGTGCCCCTTCGCCCAAGCGTCCCTTTCCAGCCCCCGCCCTGCAGCACAGAAGTCTCTCTTCGCTTCCCCCCTCTTTGTCTCCAGGATTCCACCAGCATTTGAATCTATTTCACCTTCTCCCAATTTCGAAAGCAAATCCTCCCTTCCCATCTCCCTCTAGTCGTGGGTTTCTCCATCACATCCTTCTCTCCTTTCCCATCATCCCTCACTGCTCTTACTTCCTTGCTTCCCACTCTGGCCATACTCCTGCTGCCGCCACCACATTGCAGAACCTTCCACCAGGGCCAGCAGCCTCCTCCGTCTCCCAAGGTCCCGCAGTCACTTCTCCATCCTGTCCCCTGGCCCTCTCGGCCGTGGTTGCCACAGTCAATCATGCCCTTGTTCTTGAATGACTTCCCTTGTTGATGCTCTGACCAGATCCCCCCTTAATACCCCAGTTCGCTCTCCCTCTCTGAGTTCTCCTTGGTCTAGTGAGCATCCGCCACACTCGGCCTGGGCTCTCAATGCTGCATTAGCTCCACAGCTTTGCTCCCCATCGGAAGGACTCCAGCCCACACCTCCCTCCTGAGCTCCAGCATCTCATGCCCAGCATGCCCACAGGTCCAAGCCTGCTCCTCCCACTACCTCCATCTCCATGAATTCCTCCAGCCCTGGTCCATTCTAGTTTCAGATAACTGGCTGTGTGTCCTCTCTGCTCTTCCTTTCTCCTCAGCCCACATCCAGGTTCTCTCGGCAAAATTTGCTGACATCAAAACAATTTCATCAAAATGTAAAACCTGCCTTTATTACCAATCTCTGCCCTAGTTTTGGAGGACTTTGTTACTTGATTATTTTTTAAGAGAGTATTTTATCTTTATAACCAGAAAAAACAATAAGGACAGTGTGAGGAGCCTGACAGCCTGGCTGAGCTTCTAAGGTGGCCTCAATACTTTGTCCCCCAAAGCCATCCCAGGAGAGGAATTCTACAGCATTCCGTCACAGGTGGCTGTGGTACCGAGCGTCTTGGGAGAAATTAGAGAAGTAGTTGATGATTCCAGGGTTAGGGTTAGGGTACCAACCAAAGAATGTTGGCATAGTTGGGATTCTCAGAAGGAAGCATTTCTGTTTTCTATGGTCCAGACATTATTGATTGTGTACTGTGCCCAGATCAGGGGGAAATTGAGCATTTATCTGTAATATTCTGTATTTTTTATATCTTTTCATATCTACCACTGTTTATTATAAAACAAACATATTCAGAATTTCTAATAGGATAAAAAATATGCCAGTAATCCTACTATTCTCTTCCTGTCCTGTAATGAACCATCTACGCAATAGCCTGTGCAGCTCACCGTGGGGCCCCTGGCCGAGGGCAGTCCTTCTGACTTCACAGTAGCACGTGAGATGTAGGTTTGAGGACCCCACCCCCAGGAAGTATGTCAGGCCCCCAGGCCTGGGCGTCTGTGTTTTTAATCAGCTGCCCTAGGGGTCTTGATGCCAGTAATTCTTTGGACATGCCTGAGGAATCCTTCCTCTGGAGTTTCAGATGAAAGAGGAGAAACAGAAAACTACAGGCAGATTTAATAGGAAGTATTTAAGTATACTTTGGGGAGAAATCTATAACTCTGAGCCTCACCTCATCTGGTTCTTACCTTAAGAGGTTCGGTTTAAGTGTGAGAAAACTCCAGAATGGAATGTTTTAGAAAATTTCAAAAAGCTGGACCTTGACTGATGTGTTTTGAAGTTAGTTATATTGACTGGTTTGTTTTAAAGCCTCCAAAGTAGCCATGAATCCATCCACTTCTTTTCATCCCCACTGACCCCACACACATTATTAGGTCATGTGACCGCCAGGAAGAAAACAGACTGGGATACAAGGAGATAGTGTTGGACTGTGTATATGCCACAGACAGGGAAGGCCTTCTGGAGGTGATATGGGTCCAGCTCTGGGGGAAGAGTAGAATGTACACCAAGGCTCCCAGGCAGAAGTGGGCTGGACACAGACAGAAAGTGACGGGAGGTGGTGCAGGCCTGGAGGCCTGTTGGGACAGGGCTCTGAGGTGACTGGATCTGACGGAACAGGCTCTGGGCTGTGTTTTTTCACTGTGATAGGAAGGAAGCTATATTTGTTTCCTGGGGCGACTGTAACAAAGTACTACAAACTAG
This sequence comes from Cnephaeus nilssonii, assembly GCF_951640355.1. Taxonomy (NCBI): domain Eukaryota; kingdom Metazoa; phylum Chordata; class Mammalia; order Chiroptera; family Vespertilionidae; genus Cnephaeus; species Cnephaeus nilssonii. The sequence goes on from NC_137076.1 coordinate 75,944,191, forward strand.
AGGCCAGAGGTCGCCGAGGCTGATTCCTCCACAGGCTCCGAGGGGGATGTGTTCCGTTCCTCTCTCCTAGCTGCTGGCTGCCTTGACTTGGAGACCCATGACTCCAGTCTCTGCCTTGTTGTCCTGTGGCATTCTCCCTGTGTGTGTCATCACGTGGCCTTTCATAAGGACTTAGTGGCGTTAGGGCTCACTCATATCCAGTATGACCTCATCTTAACTAATTACATCTGAGGTTCCATACAGACGCCGTTGGAGGATTTGCATTTTCAGAAGATTGCTCTGGGATGGCAGAGGGGTCCAGCTGAAGATGATGGGGGTGACTAAGCGGCGAGGGGACTGAGGCAAGGAGTCGCGTCCCCGGGAAGGACTGATGGGCATGCTGACTGACGGATCAGCCATGGGGCAGATGAGGAGGAGCTGGGTCATTAAGGACCCCAGCACTTACACATCGCCATCAAAATCTCTGCACAGCTCCACTTGGCCTGGCTCAGCGAGGCCTCAAAGCCTCACTCTCTAGCACAAGGCCTCACTCTGCCTCTCCCCTGGCTGGCCTTTCTCTGGATTCCTGTCCCCAGCCTGTCTCCCTCTCTGTGATCAGCCCCTCCCTGCCTAGCTGCCCCTTTCTCCAGGAAGCCTTGCTCATCTCCTCCAAGTCTGGTTCAGGCCGCCTGGTCCTGTCAGTACTTGGTCAGCATTTGTCTGCCCAGCTGGGCTACAAATCCTGAGAAGAAAGGGACCCAGGTGGCATTGCTCACTGCTGAGCCCAGGACCCAACACCACGGGAGTTTCCAGAGCCACAGCCTGTGCTCAGGGACGTGTGGAAGGAGATGGGTTGGCGAGAGGTCCTGAGGAGGTCAGACAGGCCAGTGTGTCAGAGCAAGAGTGCTCAGGCTGGGCCCCTGCTGCCCTCTTGGGAGGTGCTGGCCGCTAGGATGGCCTGGTGCTCCCTGTCTATCCTGGGTGCACTCACCAGTGTGAGTGCCACTGAGAGTCTTCCTGCAAGGCCAGGACGGAAGCAGGCGTTCTGGGACCTCCTTCACAACTAGGCCCGGGAGGGAGGTGAGGATGCTCGTGCCTACAGCGAGGACTGATCACGGCCACCCCCAGTCCAGGAGAATGGTGCCCATGACAACAGGCCGGGAGCTCTAAAACCCAGAGATCATCCCAGGCAGCTTAAGGCCATGCAGCCTGACCTTGAAGATGGAACCCAACTGGAGACAGAGTACTAGTTTTAGCTGGAGAGACCCTGGTGGGACCCAGAATTTCAGCTCAGCAGCCCCTGGCCAGTCCCTGCCACTGGAAGTTCTGACCCAAACTGAAGATGACACCAGAACAAGGAAGTGTTTCGGGGAGGGGCCTGGTCTTGGCCCAGAGAGCAGCTGGTGAGGGTGGGCACACTGGAGAAAGTCGTCACGTGAACAGAGCAAAAATGGCCCATCCTTCAGGTGCTTCCAGACCAGTGCGAGAGGCTGTTCCTAGCTGGCCTTAGGAGGTCAGGGGCCCCGCCCTGCCCTGCGAGGAGTTCTGTCTCTGGCTGAGCACATGCATGTGGCCATGTGGACGAGGGGCCTTGGCCAGTGCAGGCGTGGGCCTGGCTCAGGTCCCAGAGCAGCAAGTAGACCCAGGTGGGTTGGCGACTGCCTGTCTGCTCGAAGCTGTTGTGCTGGGGTTCTCTCGCTCCATGCACCATGGCCTTTCGTGTCTCAGGATAGGCGGCGGCTTTTGCTCTGGCTGAAGAGTTTCTTTGGTGGGAAAGAGACCTCGGACAGGAAGAGGCAGAGGGATGGCCTTGGTGACCTCGCGAGGCCCGATGAGCCTTGGTGCACTGTGAGCATAGGGGAGGGCAGCTGTGTTAGAAGGGCCTTGGGCAGCAGCGTGGCTGACTCGGCCAGGAAGGCGGAGTCACCAGCCTGAGCTACCCAGATGCTCTTTGCTCACGGGCTCAGCCAGGGCCACAGGGTCAAGGCTGTGCTCGGCCCATGTTTTGTACCAGGGAATTGTGGCTTAGGGCTAAGGACACTCAGGGTCTGGGAATTGATTCCCAGATGTCCTGGGCATGTTAGGCCGTGGTGGCCCCCAGGGCTGGAAGGTCAGGGGTCGTCCCCCTTGAGTAAGGCGGAAAATGTCCCTTGTGTTTCCTCAGGTTAGAAATCTGTGCTACATGGTGACAAGGCGCGAGAGAACGAAACACGCCATCTGCAAACTCCAGGAGCAGATATTCCACCTGCAGATGAAACTTATTGAACAGGATCTGTGTCGAGGTAGGCGCCTTCCCTGCCCAACACCAGCCACCTCAGTGTGCACACACTCAAGGGGTTGGGTCCCAGGAAGGGCGTGTCTATGGAGCCTGGTTTGGGGCATGTGCATGGGGCCCGGGGCCACTGGCCCCCACCCCTCCCCTCCGTCATTCAGTAACGGAGCCAAGAAGGGGACCTCCCCAGGGTCCCAGGTATGTATTGTTAGGCAAGGAGCCAGCGATGGGAGTGTGGGCGTCAGGCCTGCCCTCTGAGAGCCTTCTTATCCACTAGGGACACCCAGGTAGTGCCGGGGCCACAGTGGTTCAGTAGTGAATTGCGTGTGGACAGGTGTGGACCAGAGGTCCTGGCGGCTCCATGCCGGCGCTGGGGCAGGAAGGGCCAGACGCCGGCGAGCTTCCCTGACTCCTGTGCCTGAGTGTTGAACCTGGAGAAAGCGGCGGCCCCGCGATGGAAGAGGTCCTTTTCCTCTGACCTCAGAGGATCCAGGCCCTGTGCCAGAAGCTATTCTCTCTCATTTCTTCTTACTCTCCTGCATCACATGCATTTAGCAGATTTGGAAATCAAAGGCCAAAGAAGCTCTGGTATTGCTTTTATCTGTTAGTTGTGTGGATATTGCCAGACACGGGGCTCTTCCTGGAGTCTTCACACGTTAAGGAGGGCAATGCTTGACCCCCAAATGGTGCGCTCATGTTGGATTACCTGCAGCAGGAATAGCTGGACGGAGAGAGATTTTGAGCCAGGGGCTGCCGCTGCCAGCTCAGCCTCTGGGTCAGGCTGGGCCTGGAGTGGACGGAGAAGAGAGCTGCCGGGCCACTACCGGAGCCGATGGCTGAAGACTGGCCACCCCTGCCTGAGAGCCACGCCGCCTCATCTGCACTTGGGGATTGCCACCCTCTCTGGCCCAGAGAGCCCGGAGCGCCGAGTGAAGATGGCGGGTCCCAGCCATGCAGAGCTCGGAGCGCGCGGTGCGCCCTCAAGACTGTGACAGCCTCCTGGCTCCCTGAGGGTGCCCAGGCCCCCTCTCCGCTGTGATTGGTTCCGTGAGCACTAACTGAGCGTGGGCGGAGGCCAGGCCCTGTGCTGGGCATGCGGGCTGAACGGACAAGGTCCCGCCCTTGTAGAGGAAGGACAAAGGGAAGTGGTGGCCGGGGGACGGCAGCGGTGCTGGTGCAGGGAGAGATGTGAGGGAGGCTTCGCGGCGGCAGCGATTCTGCAGCGACCTCGGGCTTCCGAGGAGCGCGCTGTGAGCACGTCCAGCTGCAGGAGAGACACAGCCGAGGCAGCAGAGTGGCACGGCCTGCAGTGCCCGAGGCACGGGATTCCAGAAACACGTTCAAGAGTCGCAACATTTGCAGCTCCCAGATCTGAGTGGCTGCAACAGGCAGCCCTTGTTCAGGGCAGAAGACTGACGCCCTGGGTGTTGTGCGCTTGACCCCTGGCGTGGGACGTGGGCTACAGGCACATTGCCAAGGCCTGTCTGGCCAGAGGGCTTGAGAAGGCAGGCTTCCCGTGGCAGTGATATGTATTTAGGCTGGAGCTGAGCCAGGTGAAGAACAGGACGAGGAAAGGGCATTTTTGGAGACCCAGAGGCCAGAGCTTATTGTTAGAGAAACGGGAAGGGGCTGCTGGCATCGGTGCGATTAGAGCAGAAGGAAGATGTCCACAGTGAGGCTGAGGGGTTGCCGAGGTTGACCACGCAAGGCCTTGTGACCCTCAGAAGGAGCGCAGATTAGCTGAGGACAATGGGGCCTCAGAAGCCTGCCTTCAAAGTGTATGGGCACCGGTCCCGTGTTACAGATGTGGAGGCTGAGGCCCAGCATGAGGTGCACAGGGAATCAGCAGCCGAGCTGGGAAGATTACAGAGCTGGGACCACACCCCGCAACACTTTCTTAAATCCTTACTCAGGAAGCCCTCCAGCCTGCAGCTGAGAAGCTGGGAGAATATTCCTGGCAACTGGGCCTCCCCCTCCATAGGTCCCTCCCTGCTCGGGTGCTCTCTATGGCTCCCTAGACCTGTATGGCCGTGGACTGAAGGGGTATGAAGGCCAGGTGTGCAGCCAGGTCTCCCATCTCCTGTCTGACCTCAAAAGCAGACCAGGAGACCAAGGCCGGAGACCAGCTCAAGGGGACTAACCAAAACCTCTCGACTCCTCAGATAGTGTTCTGTCCACCTTCATGTCCAGCTCCTTGGCCTAGCATTCAAGGCCCTGCCCTGTCCACTCACCTCCAGCCAGCCTTCCACACCAGGACTCTCCCAGGACCTGTAGGCCACGCAGATCAGGCTGCAGTCCAGATGCTGCAAGGTGGTCCTCCACCCACTTCAAGGCCCTGTGCCCGCCCCAAACCCCGCCAGAGCAGCAGTGGGCAGTTATCACACTCTCCCCCACCGCCTGTCCCTGAACTCACAGGAGCCTCAGTTACCCAAGCCCCCAAGGCTCTGAGCCTGGGGTACAGAGCAGGGCAAGGCGACCTGGATGGTGAGGCACCAGGGTGGTGAGGAGGGACTCCTGGGGTGGCACGCAGTGATCGTGGTTCTGGCTGAGGCGGTCTGGGATAACCGCCTGCTCTCTCTCTCCCTGTGCAGAGCGGTCTGGGAGGAGACCGAAGGGCAAGAAAAGCGACTCGAAAAGGAAAAGCCGTGAGGGCCCAAAGGGCAGCCCTGAGAAGAAAGAGAAAATGAAGGCAGGGCCCGACTCAGTCCTGGGGCAGCTGGGTAAGTGGCCATGCTGGCCTGGCAGACGGGCAAGGCTCACACCGTCACTCCGCTTGCAGCCCCCGTAGAAGGCCAGCTGGGACCATCAGCATCCACCTTCACAGAGTGGGAGGCCCTTCCGTGCCCCGGCACTCACACCTCCTGGTCCTAAAAGAGACTAGGGTTTCAGAGCCCGGGCTGCCATCCCGAGAAATCCCCCTTTTGTAGGCCTGGGGGCTGTGTCCAGGAGCTCAGGAACGGACTGCTCCTTCCACTGGCCAGGGCCCTGGAGGCCCTGAAGGGACCTCTAGGCCATCTGGGCCCTTTTAGGAGCCCACCGCCATGCGGGGAGGTGTGGGCCCCAGGATTCTCCATTCTTGTCCCACTCCGCCAGAACCTTTTCAAATGGGCCCTCTCTTCAGTACCAGTGAACCTTCATGACAGAGAGACCCAAAGGAGTGGCCAAAGGCACTGGCCCAACCCATCTTCGCTGTCACAGACCTCCTTACTGCTACCCCCATAAGCCAAGCTGCCCTGAGGGGACCTCAGCGGTGGGCTTTGTCTCCCAGGATGTCGTGTGCTTCCCCTAGAGCACTTCTCAGGGATGGAGGTTGAGTCCCCTTCTAGACCTCACTTCCAGCACAGAAGCCCCAGGTCGTCTGTTTTCCCCTCAGTTTCAGGAAGGGGACAGGTTGGGTGTCTAATGGGAGGCTAGTCTCACTAGCTGTCCTGAGACCTGAGTAAAGGAGGGATGGCCTATAGCTAGAGCAGGCACTGACATCCAGGAGGGGCCTTATACCCTGATACATTGCCCCCTTATTCATGCCTGACACCCTTATCCAACTCCCTTGTTTTGGAAGCTCTGGGAGACAAGGTGCATAGAAATCCAGCGCCCCCTGGTGGCCTGAGGGCATTTTTCTCCATTCCTCCGCTCCCTGCCCCTCATGGGTGTGCAGGGTCAAAGGCCCTTGCTTGTTTTAATGTTCTACTGTGGCCACCTTAAAATTCTCAATAATAATTTTTGAACAGGGAGCCTGCAGAGCTTGCTGGGGAGGGCCAGAAAGGGATTCCATAGTGGGTGGGACTTGCACCTGCTGGCATCTCACCATCCTCCTCTCTCCCCTCTGCCAGGCCTGTCCACCTCGTTCCCCATCGACGGCACCTTCTTCAACAGCTGGCTGGCACAGTCGGTGCAGATCACAGCGGAGAACATGGCCATGAGCGAATGGTCACTAAATAACGGCCACCGCGAGGACCCTGCCCCCGGGCTGCTGTCAGAGGAGCTGCTGCAAGACGAGGAGACGCTGCTGAGCTTCATGCGGGATCCCTCTCTGCGACCCGGCGACCCTGCCAGGAAGGCCCGCGGCCGCGCCACCCGCCTGCCCGCCAAGAAGAAGCCACCACAGGACGGGCCTGGTTCACGGACGACTCCGGACAAACACCCCAAGAAGCCCTGGGGCCAGGATGCAGGTGGCGGCAAGGGGGGTCCAGGTCAAGGACCACCTACCAGGAAACCACCCCGGCGAACACCTTCTCACCTGCCGTCCAGTCCTGCAGCCGGGGACTGTCCCCTCCCAGCAGCTCCCAAGAGCCCCACGCTGCTGGCCCCTGACACTCCCGACGAGGCAGCCCCCATGGCTGCCGACTCGAATGTCCAAGTGCCTGGCCCGATGGCGAGCCCCAAGCCCTCAGGCCGGCTGCGGCAGTCCCGCGAGAGCAAGGGAACCCGGAGATCGTCGGGTGCCAGGCCTGATGCTGGGACAGGACCTCCTTCTGCTGTGGCCGAGAGGCCAAAGGTCAGCTTACACTTTGACCCTGAGACTGATGGTTTCTTCTCTGATAGGGAGATGAGCGACTCAGATGTGGAGGCTGAGGACAGCGGGGTACAGCGGGGTCCCCGGGAAGCAGGGGCTGAGGAAGTGGTCCGCATGGGGGTTTTGGCCTCCTAAGTCACCCCTATCCCTGTCTCAGGCCCTGCCCTAGTCCCCCCACGAGGCCTCAGCCCAGTCACAACTGCCATTTCCAATCTGCTGAGTGTCCCAGACCCTCAACGCTGCCACTCTGCTGTGGTTTTATTTTTAATACAGAGAGAGTTTCGAATTCTACACTGTTGTCTTTCCTCTGTGCTGGCCTAGGACATTAGGATTCCTCCCACAGCTCTGCCTACAGGGACCGGGCCAAGTCCTGTGTAGCACCCCTGTGGCGGCAGCGGCCCCGCCCGGTCCGTGCGGCGTCGCTGGGCTCCTGGCTAGATGCAGACAAGGTGAAGGAGAGCTCAGGACGCCCGCCCGCTGCCACTGGGTGACACAGAATGTCGTTTGGGCATTATTTCATGGCAGGTGGGCCAGCCCACGGCCTGCCCACCTTGCCCTCAAATTCCACTGGAGTCCATTTGGGGGGTCCTGCTGCACTCCACTGATCCCCAAGGAAGTCTCTGATAAGTGATCCCCAGCCAGAGTCTACTCACTGTCACAAGCACAACGAGCTTATATGAGAAAGCACTGAGGGGGCGCAGAGGGCCCCGCTGGTTCCAGGGGAACCACAGCCGCTCCTGTCAGCCCACATCGAGGGCCTGCCCACCCACCCCGCGACCCTCCACTCCCTTGCTGCTCGGCCCGTGCCAGCGCCCAGCCCTGCAGCCCCGGGAAGGGGCTTCCAGAATCCTTCCTGAGCTGTGCCACTTACTCAGGGGACTCCCAGGCAGCCAGCCACCAGTGCCAGTGGAGGGCTGCCAGGGAGGGCCAGTGCCCAGACGGGGGCGTGGGCTCAGACCTGCCCGCTGCAGAGAATCGCTCCGGGCTCCAACTTCCTTCCTTCCGTAGGAGCCAGTCTCGGCTGAAGTCTGGTCACTCCCAGACAGCTGACCAGGCCGTTCGCCTTTTCAGGTTTCCCCGTCCTGCTAAGAGATGAGCTGCTTCCTCGGTTTCCTTCTGGAAACTCCTTCCAACTAGCAGTGGGATCCCGGGGCCCAGGCGGCCGCCTTGGCTGCTGGGGCTGTGTTAAGTCTTGCTGGAGGCTCCTGGTTCCTCTCCCTCTGAGCCTTAACCCCCTCTCCCAGCTGTGCCCTCCCTCCCCACCACCCACCCGCCTCTCCTCCCCTCCCCTCCAGGTCCAGGTAGTTGCTCTGAAGGGTTTTAGTGGAGTGGCCCCAGGGTGATAGCTCAGGGAACAAACAAAAAAGGAATTCAGTGAAAACGTGTGTTTTTTTCATTTGTGAATTACTCCTGGGTCACTTCCGCCACTGGTAAAGCCAGAACTTCTCCAACAAGAACCTTGCAAAAGTCCAGTGACAGTCGAATCATTCTGTGGATGCCAAAGAATATTTTGACCATAATACAGCACAGCCTGGACCTAACAACGTGTCACTCGGACTTTTCCAATGGAGTTCTTTAGCAACAACGTACAGAAACATGCTCATTGCACACACCCGAGGAGACCAGCCCGAGCTCTCGGAAGAGGACGCTGTTCTGCTGCTCGACTGTGGAAACCGGAACCAGGTGTTGGATTTCAAATCCTGGACTGGGCCCGCCGGGAGTTTTCAGAAACAGCCTCACAGTGGGGAGGAACACCGGCGGGAAGTCTTGACCGTGAGGTTCCCCCACGCGAATGAACACACGGCGCGAATCGGTGGGATGGGGCGCAGCTTGACCACTCCCCCCCCGACTCCAAAACTACCAAGGTACGAGAGTGGCGTTGTCATTGACACTCAGCTTTATGTGAATTTTAGCAAAACAGGAAACAAAGATGATGACGAAGTTCAGGGGATTGGACAAATGTGTCCCGTTGGAATGGACCCAGCAGGCGTCAAGGACTCTGGGCGTTGGGATGGCATGAGCTACCACGTAGTGTAGTCTGCCTGCCACCTGGGTAGCAGTGGCCAGTGCAGCGTCAGCAGCAGCGTCCCAGCCCCGTTCTCTGTTTACTGCCTTTGAACAGACCTCCTTCCTCCCCCGTGCTTCACGTCACAGCCTTGTCTGTGCTGGATTGCTCAGTCTGACCTCGCAGGAAGCAAAGGGATGAGCTTAAAGAACAACCAAACTTTCCCTGGGGTGCGGGGACTCGCGTGCCAGGAATGGCTTAGGTCCAGGAAACTCAGTACTTGCCCCCTGACCCCTTCATCCATCCTGAGGCAGAGTCTGGGCCCCTGGAGGCAGGAGAGAACCTGGGAGGGAGCACAGTGGATCGGGCCTCGGCGGGGCAGCTGGCACTCTTCAGGGGCCCCTGCTCAGGTTGGCCTCTGGATTCTGACCCTCTTCTCTCCTGGCTCTTGCTTTGCTTGGGCAGATTATCCCTGGGGCAGGGTGGCTTGTTAGGCTGGCTGGCGGGACCCCTCCCAGGCCAGGCCAGACCCTAACCTTTCCTCATCGGGCAGCTGCCCACCTTCAGGATGTCCACCTGCCGTCAGGAGGATGAGGATGCCGGTGTCCACTTCTTTCCACCATTAGCCACAGCCCCTTCACACTTTTCCAGCCTCTGTCCACCGTGTGGAAGGCTTTGCCACCCCTGAGGTTAAGGTGGGGAGAAGGCAGACGAGAAGAGGCCTTTCCAGGCCAGAGGCTGGGGCCGATCTTGCCCTTGACCACACTGCCCACACTCCCTGGCCCTCAGGGAGGGAGAAGCTGCTCTGTCCCTCACCCTGGCTGTCGTCCTCATTCCCCAGTCCCAGCTGCCCACCACCCCCTCCCCCCTCATCACAGTGAGAAAGGATAATGTGCAAGGGAAGTATTTTTATGGATCATAAATGTATTTTACAACAAAGGAGGAGAAAGGTAGAAGGGTTTATTTTACTAAATGAGCACTGACTTGGTGACAGTGTGTGAGCATTTGTAAGGGTCTCGGTTTCCTTGGAGACACCGCCCAGGTTTCCACATGGGGGCGTTGGACGGTGGATGTGTCCACGTGCCTGGTGTCCCTGAGTGTGGGTGGGCACACTATGGGACTCGCTAGGGCGATTCCTAGAGAATCAGCTGCCCGGCTCTAACAGACATCGGCAACAGCTGGACTTGGCCTTTCCTTGCTCACTGCTGGGTGTGGCCAACCTCTGCCCATGTCCAAAGCTCTGCAGAATGGTCTGGATGCCTGTAGCACGGCCCTTGGGGAGGCCACTTCCCATGCCCCTGGCCCAGCTGGCCACATTGGCCGAGGAGCCAGGGCTGGCGTCTGGGACTTTTGGTTGTTCTTTAGGACACTTCCTGCCACCTTGTCCCTCAGATGCACAACGCTCTGTGCTCCACGTCGGCGCGGGGTGGGGGGATGATATGAATGTCACAGGAGGAGACACCTTCTGTCTTTGTTTCAAAGAAAGTGATGTGCCATTTGTTAATATACAAGAGAAATATTGAAAATATATTGAAAAGAGCAATTTTAAATTATTTTTGGCTTATGTTGCAATATTTATTTTCTTGTATTAGAAAAGATTCCTTTGTAGAGAAAAAATGTATTTTTCATTAACGCAAAGACCTATTTCTCCTTTTTGTACATTGTCCGTGTTCGCTACCCTTGATGAGCAATAGAATGTACGGCCTCCCTGGTGTGGCCAGCGCCCGCCGCGCCCTGCATGACATGTGTTGCCGCTGCTACGTAGCTTTCAGTCCCATCCTGTCCTGCTCACTCCCGGGCTTCCGGACCCGGCCACCACCAGGGCCTGTGTCTCAAGGAGCCCTTTGCACTCCTCATGTGTTGGCAAACGCAGTTAATAAAGCAATGTTTTCTGTGCTGGTTGGCGTGAGGCTTCATTGCATTGAGTGGGGCGGGGGCCTCAGAGTCCTGTGCGCAGACTCGACAGTGGCCCAGTGAAACAGCAGTGTTCCCTGGCCTGCTGCTGCCCCCTCGGGAGTCATAACAGAGATGGTCATCGTGAGCGCTCTGTGGGCCAGCGGCTGTGCCTAAGAGCTGAATTTCTTTGGCCCCTCACTGCTGTCGCCCCCTGGGATTCAGAGCGGATGAGGGATATACCCAAAGCCACACCTCTGGTAGGAGGGGAAGTCCTACATCACAGGCAGGACTGTTGGATTCTTACCCCCATGAGCCACCTGCCCGGGACAGTGGGAAGGTTTGGGAGGGAGCTCAGCAATGTCATCAGGGAAGAATTTTGCTCAGGTTTGTGTTTCATTCATTATTCTCTGAGCACCGACTCCGCTCCAAGCTCTGGCAAGTGTGGGAAGAGTCACTGCCCCTCCCAGGGCAGCTCACAGTCCAGCGGGAACACAGACAGGAGGGAATGGGAGTCATGGAGGCCTGGGCTGATCGGGGGAGGGGAGGGGGGGAATTCAGGAAGTGACACCATTCATTCATTCATCATTCATTCATTCATTCAACAATGAGTCCGTTTGGTCACACACCTGGTTCTGCCAGTGCTCTGGGTTGTATACTGTGCATCACAGGAGGCAGGTCCCCAAAGGCACCTCCCGACTCAAAGTCCTGTGACTCCACAGCATTGGAAATAAACCTGGGGGCTCCTGGGAGGCCCCAGGAGCTGTGATTTGGAGCGGCTCTCGGCCAGCTGCCCTGGGCTCAGCACCACGGCCTCTCCCTTCGCCCAGGGCCAGCCCAATGCCACAGTGATCCAAAGAGTCACGCGAGGTCCCCCCACACCCCTGCAAGACCCGCACCTGACAGCACACCCTGCTGACAGATGTGGGGCACCTGTGGGTCGGAAGCAGCCATGTTCAATGGAAATAATAGTACAAGTAATACTAGTAGCTACACATTTTTAAAATTACAGAAAACATTAATTTTAATAATTTTATTTAATCCAAAATAGGATCACATAAACATGTAATTAATACAAAGCAGTTATTAATAAAGTATTCTGCATTCTGTTTGTACTGTGTCCTACACTTACACCTCCATTTGGATGAGCCACATTTCAAGCTCAGTAGCCACATGGCTCACAGCGACTCCATGGCGGTGCAGCCCAGGAGACGGTCAGCTGTGCCTGGATTGCCTTGGTCTCCTATCTGATCGGTGCTCCTAGGCCTTCACTCCTGTCACTGCCTCTGTCATCCCTGCCCCCCAAGAGCCCCTGAGGACTGGACAAGTGTAGGCTGGCCAGGTGGCGGCTTCCCTTGGAGGCCAGTTCTCTGCCAGCAGCTCCCGGGGGAGGGGGGGGTGTCCACTCACCCACATTTCCATCGTGCCTGCCTGATTCAGCACCCACTGAGCACCTGCTGCTGGGCCCTGAGGCCACCAGGATGACCACAAGCCCCTGTGCAGAGACCAGGCCGGTGTGGGAGACGGACTTTAATCAGATCATCCCAAAGCAATGTGCGGTCCCTCATTGAGACCGTGTAGCAAGTGAATGTGAGGCCTGCAGGGGGGAAGGTCTGCCCTCCCTGAACTTCCTTTACTCTGGCTACTCCTGCAAGTAAGATCTGGGGCGCCATCTACCGTGCGCTGGGCCCCAGCCCAGATATCTCCAGCTCCAAGTCCTAAAACCCACAGGGCCAGAGCCAACCCTGCATTCCCCGTCTCAGACTCCAGCCTCTCTCGGCCCCTGCACTCCAACGCCTCCCAGTGCAGAGAATCTTCTCCATCAGCCACAGGCACGGAGGCAGCTCACAGGCCCGAAGCCTCCTGGGAGAATAAGGCAGCGGCGGAGGCCTGCTGGGTCCCCAACCTGGGTGGAGTGGGAAGGCCAAGGAGACCCAGGCCCTGCCTTCCTGCAACTGTCAAAGAAAGGTAGGAAGTCAACAGAGGGTTGGAGAGGGAGCCTGTCATACTCCGGGGCTGGCCTCAGTCCTTATTGCACCTGTGTCTGCGCCCAGAGCTGCCAGAGGAGGCAGCCAAGGCCCCTTTCCTTGGAGACTAGCTCAGGACTCAGAGGCAGGAAATGCGGGTTGCTCAGAATGGTCTCACAGCTGCCCTCCCCTTCGCAGGAGGCCTCCCATGCTTCGCCTGCCAGGCTCTTAGGGGCATCCACGAAGGCCAACTCATTTGCACTGTGAGGGCTAAGCCAGCCCCCCGCCGCCACACCTGTGTAGTCTGCCCAGCCACCCACTCTTCATCCCCCTGATGAGAGACTCAGGCAGAGGCGCATAAGGTTTCATGATCACCATGTTGCCCAATAAAAAAATGAGATAATAAAATATGAATTTTAGGGCAGTCTTTGGGGTTCAGGCAGACTCATTGCCAAGAGTCAGAGAGAGGCAGGAATGGAGGAGGGATTGGTCAAGCATGTGACTTAAGGGGCCAGCTGAACGGAGCAGGGCGGTGCTCCATACCCAGTGCTCTGAGCCGGACCTGGAGCTCAGAAGCACGCACACCATCCTGAGGGACCCGGGTTGGGACGCAGAGGCCCTGTGCTGGCTGGTCAGGGAGACCGTCAGTGGGTTCGGTGGCAGGGCTGCCAGATTTAGCAAATAAAAATACAGGACACACAGTGACATCAGAATTTCAGACAAACAATGAATAATGCTTTAGTATAAATCTGTTCCAAATACCACATCCTGTATTTTTCCTGGCAATCCCCGTGGGAGGCCTCACATCCTCTGCTACACTGTGTCTAGGCAGAGGGTTGGTGCTGGCGTGGGATTTACCGTTGTATACAAACTGGGGCAGATCCAAGACTGCCCCCACAACCCAAAACGCTCACCCCTGCCATGCAAGAGCAATGGAGAGGGGCTACAGCCTGTGGCCGGGACAGACAGAACCCAGCCTGCACCTGTCTTACTGTGCCTCAGCCCCGAGGCATCCCACCCCAAGCGGAACGGAACTCGGAGGTGTCCCAGAAGGGACCTAGCTCCCTACAGCTCCTTGAGGCCCACAGCCCATTCATGTGCTGACTCGGGTCAGCATCTAAAAGAGTTCACGTTGGTTGCAGCACTATTCGCTATAGCCAAGAGGTGGAAGCAGCCCAAGTATCCATTAATAGAGAAATGGATAAAGAAAATGTGGTAGATACATACGATGGAATTGTATTCATGCTTGAAAAGGAGATTCTGACACATGCTATGACATGCTATGACATTCTGACACATGGATGGCCATTGAACGCATTATGCTAAGTGAAAGCAGCCAGTCACAAAAAACACACTGCACAATTCCACTTACATGAAGTATCTAAACTTTCTATGATGTATCAGTCGCATAGAAACAGGAAGTAGAGTGGTGATTGGCGGGGGCTAGGGGTGGAGGAGGTGTGAGTTACTTGGTGGGTGCAGAGGCAGGATGGGGGTCTGGGGGTCTGGTGCACAGCAGTGTGCTTGTTGGTGACGGTGCTGTGCTGTCCATTGGAAATGGTTGGGAGGGTAAATTTTGGTTTGTGTTTTTCTGCCACCATTTTTTTCAAAAAGAATACTGTACAGGAAAAAATATCCTGCTACATTCAATAATGTACAACTGCTTTGTTGCAACAACAAACATAATATTAAGCAAAAAGAAGCCATCCTAAAATATTAAAAAGAAAAGAGTTCAGGTGGGGTCTCTGCCTTTTCTGGAGCATCAGTGATCCTCCTGCATCCCCCAACTCAAACTCAGGCCTCTTTTTATTATTGTTATTTCCTTCCCAAGGCTTTTTTTTTAATATTTATTTTTATTGATTTCAGAGAGGAAGGGAGAGGGAGAGAGATAGAAACATCAATGATGAGAGAGAATCATTGATTGGCTGTCTCCTGCATGCCCCCGGCTGGGGATCGAGCCCACAGCCCAGGCATGTGCCCTTAACCAGAATCGACCCCAAGACCCTTCAGTCCGCAGGCGGATGCTCTAGCCACTGAGCCAAACCAGCTAGGGCCCTCCCAAGGCTTTTTGCACAGCGCTATAGGGAAATACGGCTAACGCAGGAGTGAGGAGACCAGGGTTCGAGTCTTCTCTCTGCCACTGATGTACCTCCATTTCCCCATCTGTACAATGGGTGAAGAGGTGGGGATACTGGGATCTCTAAAGTTCAGGTCCTGGGAGGAGAGTCCATGGTCAGAGGATGTGGTCAGTGAGGATCAGGTGACAGCCTGCTGGGCCCTTGAATTTAAGACCCCTGGGTGAGGTGGGACTGGTTGGCAGATGAGATAGGTGAGCGCCCAGACTGGACCTGGGCAGCGGGAGAGAAGGAAGAAGCTTTACCCACTCGTTTTGTGACCTTCACCTAATCAGATGCCTGTCACACGGTGAAAGGGGCAGTAGGTGCTTAGCAGTAGTCTTGGGTGTGACCATGGAACGAGATACGAGGTCTGGTTGGGACAGTGACAGGGTTAAGCATGAAACAGGGCCTCAGGCACTGGAAGGAAGGTGAGGCATCTGTCCTGCAGGCTTGGGGGCGGGGCCTCGGCCTCCTGCCTCTGTGTCCTGGGTGACAGCAGTTCTAAGATAGGCTCACCCTGGGGCTAGGAGTTTGTGTTCAGTGGGTGATCCCCTCATTCCGCTTCCATCCTCAGCTAACATTAGCTGCATGTGGCCATTCAGGTCTAGAGAATTCATCCATGAATGCACCATAAAGAAGAAAGTGACTAGCCCTGGCTGGTTTGGCTCGGTGGATAGAGTGTCGGCCTGTGGACTGAAGGGTCCTGGGTTCGATTCCGGTCAAGGGCACATGACTGGGTTGCAAGTTCGATCCTCAGCGGGAGGGGGGCGTGCAGGAGGCAGCCGATCAGTGATTCTCTCTCATTATTGATGTTTCTGTCTCTCTCTCCCTCTCCCTTCCTCTCTGAAATCAATAAAAATATTTTTTTAAAAAGAAAGTGACTAGAAATAGAATCTAGACGGCTGTGGGGTAACAATGGAGAATTAGTGACCTATATTCTGGCCCTTTCTGGACCCCCGTTTCCTCATTTATTACCTGAGGGTGAGAGTGGCTGCTGGGCCCGCCAGGCAGGGTGCTGAGAGGCACAAAGGACGCGTGGGTGTGAAGGGGGTACAATGAGGAGCCACGGGAGGCGCAGAGGACAGGAGAAGCAGGGGTTGAGGCAGGGAGGCCAGAGGAATCTGTGTACTCTCCCTTCCTGGAAACTGAGCCGGACAGCCCTGCTGTTTGCAAGTTCTCATGTGCCTTCCTACCCCAGCCAGGACAACCAGGGTCTGGGGTCAGGGCAAGGCACTGGCCACCTGCAGCTCCCCGGGCAGGGCTGGGGGAGGGGGCTGGTTGTAAACAGCTGGTGCTCATCCTGGAAGCAGCTCATGAGATGCCTGTAACCGTCAGCTGCCTGGGCCTGAGAAACAGCCACCTTCCCAGCATTCTGGGCTCCCGGCTGCCGTCCGTTCACCTGAAACCTTGTATCCCAGGAGTCTGGAGGTGGCTGAAGAGGACACCCCTCCTGTCCCCACCTCCTAGCTCCCTTTGCAAAGAAGGAATGTTCCATTGCTGGGCATCAAATGTTGTGATCAACATGAAACTCAGAAAAGCAGCCAGGATTTGCAGGAGACGCAGAGGGGAAAAGTGACTCAGCAAAAGGAACCTTCCTGGTGGATGATCTGAACTGCTATTTTGGGGCTCTGGGTGACGGCCAGGTTCTGGTGACAGGTGCGAAGCCTTGCTTCCACATGCCGCTGTAGTATTCATGCCCATTGGCTTGCCGAGGGGGCTTAGCAAGGAGCTCCGGTGGGCGGGTCTGGCCCCGCCTCATCCAATGTAAGACACACAAATGGGCTCATGTCAAACGGGGAGCAGTGTGCCAGGTGGAGGCATCAGGAATCAGAGGAGATGCTCAAATCTTAGGGGCCCCTCTCCCCTCCAGGAGCACCGCCTCCTAGTCAGGAAAGGGAGTGGGACGGGCCCCCGCCGGCACCATCCATCCTGGGTCCTCAGGGTTGGGGGGCATGAAAGCTTGTGCTCAACGAACCACCTTCTCTAGACTGAATTCTAGGGACAGAGAGCCTGTCGTTTTGAGAGCAGCCCAGTGCTAAGCCATCTGTGCTAAACAACGTCTTCCTCAAACTCAATTGCAGTTGCCTCCTTAAAACTTGGCCTTTTCATTCACTGTCGTCCTGAGCCCTGGAGCCACAGAGATCGAGTCCAGTCCACTGTTCCCTGTGCTAGTCGATGGTACCCTGCCCACCCGGGTTTTCAACTTCAGTGCTTCCCTCAGCGTTAGCACGCAGGGTATTTCCCTGTTCCCACTGCACTTCCGCCCCCGAGACCCACACGGTTCAGGCGGAGCAGCCCCAGGTCAGAGGCTGCAGAGGGAACGGCCACCGGCCACCGAGGGCCAGAGCTGTGTCAGCCCCGGCGTCCCAGCAGGGTGGGTCCGCAGAGAGCCCGCCTGGCCGCCGCCAGGTGAGCTGTAGGTTGGCAACAGCTGCTGTTTCCATAGCTTCAGCACGTGTTTTAGTTTTAACCCAAACCAGAACCTTTCCTACTAAACGACAAAGAAAAAGCCTTCACAGGTGAATGCGTTCCCAAAAGAAGGGGCTCATTGAGCCGTGTGCTAGCCGGAGAGAACCAGATCCTGCGGCCCGCAGCCCAGCCGACGGAGGAGACCCGCGGCCGCCGTCCTGGAGCTGCCGGCCTTCCTGCTTCAGGTTCAAGGGAGAAAGATGTAAGTTGTTTGAAAGAATCGGCTACAGATGAAGGGGTGGGGGGGTGCGCAGAGGAGAGTTCGGGGAGGGGGGCAGTCCCCGGGGAAGAAGCGGTCGCTGTGTAGGCTTGGTTGTGGGCAACCGCCCGGAAAGGCCGCGCGCAGCGAGGTTGGGGGCGCCGGCGGTCTGTGGCTCCTGGTGGTTGGCTCCTCGGCTGTTCTCCTTCAGAGAGGCACCGAGAGCCGCCTGGACGCGAATCCCAAGTGTCCACCTACACGCGGGCACAGGAGCCGTCTGTGCTGGTTTTGCCTGCGGTTGTTGGCCGACTGACCGCTCTCGTCTCCGCCTCCCGCCCTGTGGCTTACTGTGGTTCAGGACATCTCCGTTGTTCGTTCGTTTCATCATCGCTGTCGTTTAAGTCAGGACGCCGCAGTTTGGGGGTCTGGGCCACGCGCCTCGCCAGCGCCACACATGCTGGTGCACCTGCTCGGTGGTCAGTGTGGCACTTGGAGAAGAACACATGCCTGCCCAGGTGGTCCCGACTCCAAACGGCATGTCCTCGTCCCGACCTCGCCCAGGCTGCCCCCACCACGGCCCCGCGGGCAGGCTGTCCCCACCACGGCCCGCGGGCAGGCTGCCCCCACCACGGCCCGCGGGCAGGCTGTCCCCACCACGGCCCACGGGCAGGCTGTCCCCACCACGGCCCCGCGGGCAGGCTGTCCCCACCACGGCCCGCGGGCAGGCTGTCCTGACCTCGCCCCGCGGGCAGGCTATTCTGGATCACTGGCTCCTACCTTGGCTTGGAAAACATGGTCATGCGTCATAAAACGCTGGTTTGAGAATCAGTGTGAGAAATAACGTACTTAATTACAGGTAAGAAACAGGTTGAAGTGTGGGAAAAGAGCGGCCCTCTTCCCTGCCTCCCGCTCTGCAGGCTTTCCTCTCACGCTCGCCTCCTCCTGACCCCTCCACACAGCACCTCCCCCGGCACGGGCTCTCCCAGCCCCAAACCAGTGTCCTTTCCTGTCATGCCTTTGTCTTTGCTGTTCTATCCTCGCTTGCCCCCTCTGCACTTAACCAGTTTGTACTCCTTTAAGATTCACTTCTGGTGCCCCCTTTCTAGAAACCTCTCGATAGTTTGGGGGCTTCTTATTGCCGTCCACGGTGCCTTCAACCGATCTCTGCCCATGTTTCATCATGCGATGCGGGCCCCAGCAGGCAGGAGTTCAGGACATGTCTGCTGACTGACCGAAGGAAAGGCCGGCAGGAAGTGAGGCCAAGCGCCCCGACCTGAATCCAACCCCAGCACAATCCTCGGTAAATGCCCGGTGCTAACTAATGGTTTCCTGTAGGGGTAAGGCTATGTGAGAGAGAGACAGACAGACAGACAGAACCTGGAGAGCAGGGCCCCTGCCCGTTTTGCACAGCCCAGGACTGGCTTGGAGTGGTGGGCAAAGTCGCCAGGTAATCAGACGTCAGGGCACTGCTTCTCTGAGGAGGAAGGCAGGCTGAGGCCCTGAGAGTCCCAGAGGGGCCCCGCTGCCACCCGGCTGCCGGAGGGCTGATGATTCTGAGCTGGCCCCAAACAGAAGCTGGGTGCAACCTCAGACTGTTCCCTAAACAGCTTTGTGCCCCTGCCATCTGCTGCCAGGGAAGAAAGCAGCTTCCTTCAGGAAGAGCTGTGTCCCCAGCAATGGAGCCCCTGGTTACAACCAACGGCCACCTACTTGGCCTCCCTGGCGTCCAGCACAGGGCTAGAGCTCTCCTGTCTGAGCCTTCCTCAAAGAGGGGCTCCAGGCCGTTCAGGTCTCCAAGTGAAGTCCCCAGGATGGAGAAAGTCAACTTGCTTTTCTTTTCTTTCTTTTTTTCTTTTCTTTTTGATAGTATTACAGATGTCCCTCATTCCTCCCTCCCAGTGCCCCCTCCATCCAGCCCCTGCCCCACCCCAGGCCCTCACCACACTATTGTCTGTGTCCATGGGCAATGCATATAAGTTCTTTGGTTAATCTCTCCCCTCCTCACACCCCTCCTCTTTGAGATCTATCCCTCTGTTCTACAACTTGCTTTACTCCAGACTGCAAACAGTGGTGTGGCTTCCCAACTACAGGGTGGGTCTAAAGAGATTTCAGTCCTAGCCGGTTTAGGTCAGTGTATAGAGCTTCGGCCTGGCCTGCAGGTTGTGGGCTCGATTCCTAGTAGGGTGCGTGCAGAAGCCGATCAGATTCTCTCTCATCGTTAATGTTTCTCTCTCTCTCCCTTCCTCTCTGAAATAAAAAAATATATTTAAAAAAAAATTTCAACCAAAACCCTAGCCCTTGCTAGAAGAGAATGGTACTTGATAATATTTGTAATCACTCTGGTTTCTGAGAGTTTGCCAATCCCGAATGAAATAGGATTACAATTCCACTGTTTAATTTCACTCAGTTTTAGCTCAAGAAAGCAGTAAACAAAAATTTCTGCCTTATGTAGACTTGTACTCCTGAAACTGATATAATTTTATTAACCAATGTCACCCTAATAAATTCAATTTTTAAAAAGTACTTTAAAAATTTCCATTTTGACACCTCCCCCCACCCCTGTGTTTCTTTCCCTGTCCACCTCGACCTCACCTTCAGTTACTTCTTCCCCTCCTTTCCTTTTAATAGCCATGAAACATGCCACATGCAAAGCTCTTTGACTGGAGGAATGTGTTACCCATTAACCCAGGCCCTTTCAATTCAGTCAAGGAAGAAAACTCTTCAGATCTTCTTGCAACATTATCAGCTTGTCCGTAGTGGCACATTGCCATCACCGAAGTCAGTGACTTTAATAAACATCTTAAAATGGTTCACCACAATGTCCCAACCAAATCAAATTTCCATTCCAAAACAAGGCTTACTTTACTAAGTAACAGCCAGAAATTACTGAGACTTGGTGTCTAACTTTAGATAAATTAATAAACAAGAGGCTTTGTAGACATAGGCCCTGACCTTTGTCTATTAACTCAATCTCCAGCGGAAACTTGTGGAAGAGAGGTAGCAGAAACAGGGCCTTGTTTTAGGACTTTTTTATTTTAATTGATTATTAAAAAGAGAGAGAGAGAGAGAGAGAGAGAGAGAGAGAGAGAGAGAGAGAGAGAGAACCTCTATTTGTTGTTCCACCCATTTAGGCATTCATTGGTTGGTTGTTCTATGTCCCGTTCCCTGACCAGGGATCCAGGGATCAAACCTGAAACCTAGGCTTAAACAGGAAGATGCTCTAACCAACTGAGCTACCCCACCAGGGCTTTAGTCATCAGGTTTCTAAGCTGTTTTTACCTTTCAAAGAGGAGGAGGATGGCCACTTTGCACTGTTTCCTAGGAAGTCCCCCTATTTCCAACAAGGGCTTTGCATACTCTACTGGGGGCTGTTACTTGCATTACTTGTACCTTTTGTACAAGTACCAGATAGTCTACTTGATAATTTTGTAGCTAAATTCAAGAAAATGAGCTAAATAAACTGGACTTTATTTTCTTAGCATTTGTCCCTTCAATGAAATGACTATCTTAGTTGCAATTCACAAATAACTTGAATGGGCTCAATTTTAATAGAACCAATAGAATAATTGCTTATATTAAGAGCTAGCACAGCCCTGGCGTGTAGCTCAGTTGGTTAGAGCATTGTCCCAATAAACCAAGGTTGTGGGTTTGCTCCTCAATCAGGCCACATGCAAGAATCAACCAATAAATTCATAAATAAGTGGAACAACAAATCAATGTTTCTCTCAAATCAGTACAAATAAAAGAGCTAGCACAACGCTTGTTGCCATTCTGCACATGGTTAGTGGGAAGGCTAAAGGGATGGCTGTAGAAAGGTTTTATATTTGGTAAAGCATCAAACAGTCTGTCAAATTACAGCAGGAAGGTTAGGGAGAGGTGGGGAAGATAAGAGATCAATCAAAGGACTTGTATGCATGCATATAAGCATAACCAATGGACGCAAAACTCTGGGGGGAGAGGGCATATATGGGAGTGGGGGGGGCAATGGTAAGATATGTACACATATAATACCTTAATTAAAAAAATTGAAAAAAAAAAAGGTTTTATATTTGCATTTAAGTCTCAAAAGTAGCTTTTTAATCATTACCAAAATGATTTTTTTCTTCACTGGCCAATGATTATTTAGTGTTATTAGTACTCAGTATTGTTATATCTGTTTTTCCTAAATGAAAAATCCATACTAGCATCAGAAAACCTAAAAAGCTGGTTACAGATTCAGATTACTGCCCTCCGTCCCCCTCCCCTATCTGAATCACAATATTTGGTGGGATTTTTTTTTTTTTTTGCACGCCTGTGTGTGTGTGTGTTGAAAGCTCCGTGTGTGTGTGTGTGTGTGTGTGTGTGTGTGTGTGTAAAGCTCCCCTGGAGGTTCTGATGCATAAAGCATAGAATCTTGGTGTAGATAAAACCAACTGGTTGCCTTACTTTTCACATTTCAACAGTCAGCTTTGTGTAAGTCCTACTTTAGTTTGCCCACAGTTGTTTCCAGTCTCATAAGGCAAATTAAGTCGTGGTACTCAGCAAAGTTTCTTTGAATCCTTGTACAAAGGGAAAATTCTATTATCGTCATAATATCAAAGTCTAATGAATGAGTAAAACGAAAATTACAATTGGATGATAAAAATGGAACTTGATACTAGGGTTTTTCAATGACAAGATTAGCATTTTATTTTTCTATTCCTGACAATCAAATTCATAGGGGGTGAAGAGATAATAGAACATAAAAATAACATACAAACACAATTCAAGAACATTTAACCATCTATTGTAGTGTTCTTTTTAAAATACATAAAGGTAAACAGAAATATCTTTATATAAATTATGCTTAACAATCTGTATACACTGTAAAACAACTGTTAAAATTCACACAAAGATACTAGTGCAAGCAGCGTACAAAAGTGCAAACAAGGTTAGTGATGAAAACTTATCACCACCTTACCACTTCAACACACTCTGCATTCAGCCAAATACTGAAGGCCTCACCATGGAAAACGCTTTGATCACTTGTAAAATCACCGACTACATTCACCCTAGTGCTCTCGCCTCAGTATGGCAGCTGATTGCACTCAGGTTGGGAGCAGCACCAGGGAATACAGAAATCTGTGTAGAGTAGGCCATTCTGATGTGAATCCTTACACTTGATAATGAAGAAAATTCCAAAGACAACTTGTATGTAAAAAACTGTAGAACTGTCACCCCCTTTTCCACTCCCCCCATTTTTGATATATATTTTTGCCCTCCAAATTTTTTAAACTAAAATTAAACCCAATCCCCCTCCCCTATTTAAAATGCATGCTGAAGAATTCATCCACTCCAATGCAGCTTTTCCAAAAACTAATTCTTCGTAAAATCACACAAAAGCCTTTCCCATTTCTGCCCTAAAATCTGTTTCAGGTGGGGGCACTCATCAAACAAAGTTGACTTTGGATAAGTTTATTTGACTTTGAGTACTTGGGATTCTACTTAAAAGTGTGGTCAAAGACCTGAATAATCAATCAGTGGTATTACACATATTAGCTACTCAATGTTCTAAATTCTGGGGACAAAAATTAGTTGGTTCAGAATTGCACCTTCAATGGATTGTAGATTTCCCTTCATCCTCAGGGGTCTTTGTATCCAGGTGTGGAGTAGAGGTATGTGAGGGGGATGGTTCAGGAGTAACTTGGTTTTAACAAAATCCCAATCACTTTACACAGAGAGGCACACATAGTCCTCTATTACAAGAGCTTGCTCATTTTCTTTTTTTTATTACAAAGCACTGATCTACTTTTCAACAGACAATGATGGAAATAACCAGAAGCATCAATGTATAGCTTTGAGAACTTAGTCCTTCACTGAAAATAAATTATTTTCTCAATCCTCTTGTTTATAGCAAAATATTAAAGGTTTATAGAAAGCCTTTAATTTCCTATTAATTTTAAATTAAGAAATTTGTACTTGCTAGTCTCTATTTTCATGCTTTCTTGGAGATTTTTCTGAGGCTTCACTAACTTTTATATATGTTTAAAATAATCCAAACATTATCCTCTAAAGAAAATGAAAACAAGGTATTTTGAAAGACTTTCCTTTAAATTAGCTATTCTCAGTGTACTATGGTCAAATTTATTTGGCAATAAATCTTTGCAAACTTCAGACAGGTAAGTGACTAACAAGACTGAAATGCTGCCCTGGCTGGGTAACTCCGTTGGTTAGAGCATCATCCCAATACACCAAGGTTGTGGGTTCAATCCCCGGTCAGGGCACATATAAGAATCAACCTATGAATGCATGAATGAGTTGAACAACAAATTGATGTTCCTTTCACTCTCTCTTCCTCTCTAAAATAATAAAGACTGAAATGCCACATTGAGTCACATACCAAATACAGTTTTAGGAAATGTGAACCTTCCCCCAGAATCTCTCAAATCATGTCAACTAAGAAGTATACTGTTTCTGATGGTGGAACTTGTGAAAATGCTGGTTTGTTTGTTTCGAGATATATATATATATATATATATAAATAAATTTATTTTTTAGAGGAAGAAGGGAGAGGGAGAGAGAGATGCATCAGCTGCCTCCTGCACCCTCCCCACCAGGGATAGAACCTGAACCCGGGCATGTGCCCTGATCGGGATTTGATGCATGGGGTGATGCCCAACCGAGTCACACAGGCCAGAGCGAAAATGCTGGGTTTTGAATGTGGTTGATCAAACCATTTTGCAGAAGGCAAGAGTAAATGTATTATCACAGCTATTTCCCTATTTAATGATTCATAAGTAGTTTCCGTACTGGAAAACACTATACAGAAGCGTGAGCCAGTTGAAAACTAAGGAAAAGAAACAATGTTCTGCTTATATGTTATAAACCACAGTAAATTTGTCTATGTACACAGGCACACAAAACTAAAATTTAGATCTATGCAGGCAACTTCTGAATTCATACATCTTTGGCACTCAAAGATACTGGGTTAACTAAGCAATGGTAAAGAATATTTTTTCATATCCAGTAGTCTCCCCTCTTATCCTTGGTTATACTTTCCGAGGTTTCAGTTACCTGTGGTCAACCATGGTCTAAAAGTATTATATAGAAAATTCCAGAAAAAAATTCATAAACTTCAAATTTTGTGCCATTCTGAGTAAAGTAGTGTGATGAAATCGCATGTCGTCCCGCTCTGTTCCACCCAAGACATGAATCATCCTTTGTCCAGTGTATTACTCTGCATACACTACCTGCCTGTTAGTCACTAGTCACTTAGTTGGCTTGACTATGTATCGCAGTGCTTATGTTCAAGGAACCCTTATTTAATTAATAATGGGCCCAAAGCACTAGAGTAACGATGCTGGCATTTCAGATATGCCAAAGAGTAGCCATAAAGTGCTTCCTTAAAGTGAAAATGTATGTGTATATACAGGACAAAACATAGTGTATAGGGCTCAGTACTATCTGGGGGTCTTGGAACTTATCTCTTGTGGATAAGGGGGTACTACTGTACTTTAGGAAATGTCTATGCCCCAATTTAAAAAATGCTATATTCCCCATTCTAAAAATTCATTGAGATAAAAATAATAATAGAAATAAAAATTCACTAATATAAAGATAAGCTAAAATCTATCAATTTAACCAGTCACCCAAAAGTTTAATTAACAACAGTCACTGAAATAGGTATAGGGTCAAAGAATCTCCTTAGAAATATGAAAGTGGCTGACACTTTGTATTTTTAGAGTTTTGGAATTAAGATTTTAAAATTCCTTTTGGACATCCTGATTTATATGGAACCGAATCTTAACTTGTATATAACAGTGTTAACAATTACATTTTCATACCTTAGTGGGAGGTGCAAAGTTAATCTATATTCTTAATAGGACCATTTACCCTCAACATACTCCACGGGTGCATACACTCACACAGGCACAAACAGGGTACATGGTTTTCCCCAAGTGCTTCTACTGCTTCTTGCCATCTCTCAAAGGGAGCAGGGACTCAGTGTGTGTGCTCTGAGCTCTCAGAGCGAGAGTATGCCCAACGGCTGGGGAACTCTGCAGCCCACGTCCCTGGCACTGGGAAGGCAGCCGGCTGCTGCTAAGTGCAGCTTTCTAGAGGTTCAGGCCACATGAATCTTACATCACTGGGAAAATATCCACAGTTTAGACGTGGTCCACAAAGTGACTTTTTTCTTTGATCCCAGTGTCAGAACTAGAATAAGAATTCTGGAACGAGATATTGTGTTACAAAAAACATTTTTCCCCTTTAGAGAAACCAAGAAGCTTTTTTCTTTATACCAATTTATGAGACAAATAATTAACTTCTCAAGTATCACACTAGATATTAGGGAATACTTGAACTGAAGAAAGATACCATCAACAAGAAGCAGTTACTTTTAATAAGGCTTAGTTCTGTTTAGTCATGCCATCAGAAGTGAGGACTTTAAACAGCTGGCAAAATAAACCAACAGGCAGAAATGTTATTTACTACTTTTCCCATGTTACTACTGATGTTTCTAAGCAGGGAGGATGCTTTTATTTTCGTTTGGAAGGAAGCTGAAAGTGAAATAGAACAGCCAAATCACTAAAACCCAATGTTATGTTAAGAAATGGCCTTGTTGGTTTAGCTCACTGGTAGTTCCTTCCAGTTGTCCTCCGCATCCTTACCTGCCTCATGTGTTAACATACCGATGAAAGGCTGTGGTGACTGATCTGGATAATAGCTAGAGAAAACACTAATTTTAATATTTAAATTATTCTTGATGGAGCCAGAGCAATCTATTTTCAATGGAATTGGTTAAATATACTATAAAATCTTGGTTTATAACCAACAGAGAAATCTTAAGCTTGAGAGTCTTTAAATATATGTATTTGGCACTTATCTTTCATCTTATTTTACTAATTAGGGGAATCTCAAATGGAAAAAAAACCCTCAATGTCTTAGGAAATTAAAATGTTTTTAAAAACTAACCAAAATCTTGTTAGTGAGTTTATCAGTGAGGTTTGCGGACACTCTCACACGGCAAGCATTACATCTAAAAGTAAAAGCCTTTATACTGTAATGTAACAGCTGGCTGAGAGCAACTAAGGAAAAGAAAAAAAGCATACACTTTCTTCCCAAGAAATAAAATACGACAAAGAATGCAAAAGAGCTATGGGACAGGAGCAAAATCCCCACAACTTCAATGACAACTGAAGCAGAACAGGCTTTCTTTCCCGCACATTCACATGTCCCTGCAATGAACTGCACAAGACCCTATTTGTCACTTGCTCTGGGAAGTGCCATTCAGTATAAAGAGCCTGGTGCCTGGCACTACATTTGGTGACAAGGCACAGACTACCAAACCAGGCATCAATAAGATTGGAGCACTTGAGAATTACACAACTGGAACGGACCTATAGGGTCTAGCAAACCCAAAACCAACCTGTGGTGTACCAGAAACGTGCTGTTCTTCAGAAGGCCAATCCCATAGGGACCAGAACACGGACCCTATCAGCACTGGGAATGGTCGTGTTACTGACTAAAATGCACAGGATTCAGAGATAAATGTGGTATAAAGTACAATCAAGCACAACTTATCCCCTGGTAAATGCAGAAGTCTCTAGGAACTGAAACATTATTCTAAATATTCTGAAGCAATCTTCTTTCCCAACAACCACCTCATGTGTATAATAAATATTCCATTCCAGAGCATACTAGCTAGATAAGACACATTAAAACGAAACATTTGTCCAACAAAGATGCCAAACATAAGGGTCTATTTTATTGCATGACGTTTGCATAAGAAAAAATATTATTGAAACCTGTAAGGCATCATGCAATCATCAATAAGCTAATTATTAACTGTATACTTAAGATAGGTGGACATATAATCTAAAATTTAAAAACTAGTTCCAAAAGTACATAAAAAATTTAACATGATGAGCTTTTAATTATAGTTTATATTTGTAGTTTCATATTGTTAAAAAGTGCTTCAAATGTACTGCTGAAAAGTCGCTGTTTATAAATGGCGCTGGGGGTCATGTCAGATTACAAACGGTAAAAACTAATTATCTTCATGGAATTAGAAAGCTAACATTGTGATATTCAAACTTACTTGAATCAGTTTTCAAATGTCACTCAAATTAAGTTGATATAATATTAATCTAAAAAATATCTGTTTTCTAACCAACAAAAGTCTATTGAATTCAAGTTATGCCATGTTCAACAATCAAATCTCTGAGTAGGCCTGAATGGCAAGACCTGGACCTGAGGCAGGTTGGTGGTATTAGTCAATGTACTGTGCCATCCAGCGGAAGCCTTCTCCATAACCTTGCCTTTTGAGCACACTGCACATAAAAACTTCTAATGGCCGGGCATTCAGTTCTTTCAGAGATACATTGCCCTAGAAGAGAAGACAAACATTATGCTGGATGAAACCTTTGTGGAATAAAAGCCCCACTCCCCAGCAGAATTATAGCTTATGTATCCTAGAACAAAAGGTGACTGGATAAAGCCACTTTAGGACCAAATGGGAAAAAGGTGGGCTTGTGAGGCATTACAGGAATGAAAATAATCTTTGACTGAGAAAAATTTCAAGTTACTTCAACTGGCTTCACAAATATTAAGGATGAATATTCTCTATGTAGGTTTATGACTAAAGGCATTTCCTAAAATTAATATGTAATTGAGTTATTAAAAAGACACATAAACAAGCCAAAGTCTACCTTGTGTAACGTAAGAGTTTCCTTCTATAGGCTGCAGTATTTCTAAAATCAGAGTATATGTAAACCAAGGAAATTTTGTTTGTAAACTCTGGAAAAAAATTTTTTTCATTCGAAGATCTAATTGCCTTTAAGCAGTCGATGAATCTAGCAACATCCAATCTAGCAACCAGAAGAGTGCCCTCAACTCTGGGATTTTTCAATACTCAGGCCCCTCTCCTGAATAAATTCTAGTGGAAATGAATGCAAAAATAATGCATCTTAAAGTTTATTAAGTATGTGTTCAGAAAATCCAAAACACTCCTATGCCCAAATTTACATTTTATTTTTATCTCTGGTGAGCTCAGGGCCTACACACTAAACTGGTGGCCTAAATACACTACTGGTATGCTTAAACATTCAAGTTTATTATTTGGTGGTTAATTTTGAAAATTTATTTAGCTTAGCTGGTGTAGCTCAGTGTTTGAGCGTTGACTTCTGAACCAGGAGGTCATGGTTCGATTCCCGGTCAGGGCACATGACCGGGTTGTGGGCTCAATCCCCAATGTGGGGCGTACAGGAGGCAGACAATCAATGATTCTTTCTCATCACTGATGTTTCTATCTCTCTCTCCCTCTCCCTTCCTCTCTGAAATCAATAAAAATCTACTTAAATTAAAAAAAAAAAAAACTTTGAAAGCTTTGATTTAGTCTCCC